>NC_135362.1:17012500-18346250 GCF_051622035.1 Arctopsyche grandis | reverse complement strand
ATAGTTTCCTACTATCCTAGATTAATTAATCAAGTCGATTCACTTTTATGTCCATATTAGCTTAGAATTAAAAATTATTTCATCTCCAATGGTGTTCCAAATCCATTCATTCAAACACTATCAAATGAAAATGTTCTTTTTTTGAAATATTTTGAAGCTAAGTAAATTTCTTGTTGATCTATTTATTAATCGCTCAGTTTCCAAATGTCAAATTCACTCATACGTCTACACTTTCGAGAATTAAATATAAATTCACACTGTTATGATTATTATTATCTATCCTAGAATAAAAAGTATAACAACTTCCATGTCTAAGGGGAGGGGGGGGGGGTTTAAGATACTAAAAATATTATTTTTATTCAAAAATTAATATTTATCTAAAAAAAATTTAACTTTCAAAGTCGTCATCGAGCTTTCAGTTGTTATTTGTGCACTGGTAGCACTGGCAATACTATTAATTTTGCATAGCGGCAATACTAATCTAACTAGCTGTCAAATGTCAAGCGTGTACAGTACTGTATTGGCTGTTGCAATGTCTGAACCAAAATTTGCTTTGCGGCAGCTTAAATTTCCATTATGGGCTGCCGAAGCCCTAATTCGAATTGGTTAGTATATTAAACACAGGTCGACACAAGATTTTCATTGTTTTTCTCATGTATTGAAAATTTTGGTATTTTAGAACAATTGATAGCGGGACGAGGTGTACCGTCGTCAAAGCAAATTGAACTCGCTAATGATTTAATGAAAGAGTTCATATTTTGCGAATGCGATCGAAGGGGCGCACGTAGACCGACTGCCTTAAATCCGCTGGAAGAACTACATGTGCTCGATGTCCTATGTGAATACTTCTCGGGCTCTCTAAACGAAACTGCAAGGAACGCTATATTCTTATCATTATTCGGTGGTCCAGATGCACGTAAAAGAATCAAAGTACTATGCAAGTTAGCTAGTATGGCATTGTCAGCGTCTTTATCACCCGTTAGTACTTTTTTTTACGCTTCATACATTTATATCATTAGGTATTCATTTATTTTACCAGTGTGTATTTCAGGTTTTAAACGTAGTTGGTGTGTGGCTTCAACAAACTGGTTGTTCTTCAAATCCATCATTACAGCTTGCTCGCAGTCTCATTAGAGACTATTTCATCCTTCACCCAAATCACAGTGATATTCTGAAAAACTTACCTACTATAGCGCCTCATTTTGTTACTAATTTTATGACGGCTGTAGTTGAAATTCATTTGAAAGAAGGTCCCGATGGATCATTTTCACCACCACCTAGGAATCTATTGGAAATTATCACTACTTGGGTATTTTATTAAATTTTTTGCGAAACCATATTCATTAACTTGTTTTTTGTTATTATATTTGAATTTTGAACATTTGTTTCAGGTTTGCACAGATCCCAAAATATGCCACACAACTCAATTAAATTCGACAGCTTTCCCCAGCGGAGGGATCCCAATGACAGCGGTTTCACCTCTAACTGGTTTAATTCAGTGGTGTGCATTAGCTCCTTTGTACATATTAGACTCGGATAATACAGGTATATAAAAATATATTCAATTTGCGCCGTTTTGTTTAACTGAATAGTAACATAAATTTCGTTATTTACAGATTGTGAAATGATAGATGCAATTCCATTCAAAAAAATTAAATTAGAGAAACCTGTGGATGTTTCAAAAAATCCGAACACTCAATTAGAAAATGAGTCGGAACTAGATTTATATGGAAAATTACACTTCGGTGTATTGCAAAGCTTGTATGAAGGTAGAAGACTGCAGGGTCCATTGACGGCAGTCAGTGCTCAAAACCTGGCACAGATAGTGTCACCCATCTTACATAGAATAACACAATTACAAAAAACAGAAAACATGATTTCCATAGATGCCAAGTTACAAGTGAGTTCTGTTTTCATGGGTTTGGTGCAAGCGCTCGACAATCACCAGACAGGCTGAACGACAGATAAACTGGATGGCAGCTTTAAACGCAATTCTCGTTTTCTCGAATGATAGATTGCACATCAGATGACGAGTAACCTTTCGATGTGCACAGATGCAATTATTAAAATTAGTTGGATCTTTCTGGCGAGTTTAATAAGGCAAGATTCGGAACTTATCGAATTTAATAATTGCATCTGTGCATATCGAAAGGTTACTCGTCATCTGATGTGCAATCTATCATTCGAGAAAACGAGAATTGCGTTTAAAGCTGCCGTCTATTTTATCTGTCGTTGAGTCTGTCTGGTGATTGTCGAGCGCTTGCACCGCACCGCTGTTTTCGTACATTTTGATCAGTGAAAAAATGAACGAATAAAATATATTTTTCTTTTTTATTTATAGGTTTGTCTCAATAGAATATCTCAAGCTGTTCAAATTGCCTTATCAAGTGGATGTATTTATGGAAATGTATCAAATTTACTGACTACATTAGACACATTACCTGAAAATAGGATGTTAAGAATAGTAATAAAAACTCACCAACAACAAAACTGATATTAAAATGTTTATATTTGTTTCTCAGTTATTTATTAAATACAGATTAACCATCATCATAAGATGCAGCTTGTTGGAAAATAAAAAGCATATTAAATAAAACTGAATATGAAATGGTGATTTTAAAGCTAGATTGCATAGCAGCATTTGACTTCTACTGTTTCATTTTTTAATTCATAAATGTATGTATATATATGTTAGATCGTGTGAACTTTAATTTTAGCTACAATGAAAATTTACTCTCGCTAAAGAAAAAAAAACATAGTTGTAATCATGTCTGGTACATTGATTACAACTATGGTTATGTTTTTATACATACGTATATGTAAAATAACGACAAATATATGTGAGAGGACTAACCTGGCAATTATGTAAAATATTGGATTTCAAAATGTTCAAATTTAGTTAGTAAGTCTATAAGATAGTGATTTAGAAATATTGTATACTGATAAAAAGATTTTAGTAATGAATGTTTGTAATAGTAAAATTCAATAAAAGTATAATCAAATGGTTTAAAATATTATTTGTATATAAATTACAAATTTTTAATAATTACACTTAAATATAATTTTTTATTCAATATGAGTCGTGATTAAAACGGTTTGAAACGACGAGATTGTTTTAATAATAAAATTTTCTTTTTATCCTCTTCAAATTTCTGTCTCAAAGCAATTACATGATTCATTTTAGATTCTCTTATTTGGAAAGTGTAAAAGTTTGTAAGTTCTTTCTTTTGTTGTTTTGAATTTTTTGTAGCTGCAATTTTATTAGTAACACTCTCTTTACGTTCAAAACCAGGCTTTCTTCCCTGTTTAGTTACAGTAATCCATCCTTCGTCGTCAGCTTCTGTAGAAGCTTTTTCGTTTTCAATTTTCTTTTTAATTTCCTTATCATAATTTTCCATGTAGGTGTCAACTTTGGTTTTTAACTCTATCATATTTGGAATACCATTATTATATTCGTGAATCCATTTTAAAACGCCACTACACAATTTGGGTACATCGTTTTCAGGTTTTAATTCTCTGATTTGTAACGCTTTTTGTAGTCCTGCTGATTTTTTGTAAACTACATAAGCTACTTTATATCCAACCTTCGGCTTTTTATAAAATAGAGAAGTGGTTTCTACTATTTCTGCCGATGTCGGTTTATCGCATAGTTGTATCCGTTCTATTTCTCCGGCTTTATTGAATAAGTCCCTCAGAAACGTTTCATCTATGAAGGGAGGAACATTAAGAATAAATAATGTTCGATCACTCGGCTTATGTTCATTATGCTCCCTCACGGTATGTTGTTTCACATATAACGTGTGTGTCGTAATACTATCATGAGAGACTTTGAGATTCACAACTGTAAAATAAACATCATATTAATAAATAATACCAAAAAAGAAACTACACACCACGCATAAAAACTGTTACTTTCAAAATTTACATTTTTGAAAAAAAGTTTAAGTTTACAAAAAGCTTTATTTTAAACCAAATACAAACAATACATGGCAAACCCAGGATTTTCTCATTATTTTTTAGATTTTAAGTAAAAGAGAAAAAATTCCGAAACAGTTTAATTCGTATTTACTTCATGTACAATGAATCTGAATAAAAATTTTGTAGAGGTTATGTTAACAAGTTTTTTTTTTTATGAAAGCAGCATAAAAATTACAATTATAATGTAAATCAGACATAAAGGTCAATAAAAATTAGAGCACTAAACATAACGAGCTTTTATATATGAAATAATTACCTTTAAAACCGTCCACAGACCACATGGCTGCGTCAAAAACTACCATTGCATCTGATTTGACATGCCGCGGTTGTAATAACAGCACGAAAAGTGACCACATGCCAATCAATTTTAAGAATTTAAAATGTGGAATAATGAGAGTTCCAGACACATTCAGATTTTCTCTTAAAAAGCTACTGGGAATATCTTTAAAACAGCGGAAATAATTTTTTTTAACGAAATGAAATAATTGAATGAAAATCCGAAATGTGTGAGCGCTCATGTATCAAAATCAATTTTTCTGATCCTTAAAACAATTAAAATAACTATAATATAAAACTCCAATTTCCGTACAATATTCAAGATCGCTGAACACATTATGAAAGGTTAAGCAAAAATTTATTTTTATAGTTTTTAAAATTGAATGAAACACATGGTTTTTTGGTTCGGTGATTATTCCGCCCAAAAAGATCTCGCAAAAGTCATGTAAGACAAGGAAGGTATGTTGACCGTATCCCGGTCTAACGAAACACGTGCTGTGTAGTTTGAAAGAGGATCGTTTATTTGCGTTCAATTGGTACAATGGTTATTGTATGTACGAAGAGGTTTCTTCGGAGAAGTAATCTGTTTGAACTCCAGAGGCTCACTCTGCCAGTGGAGGTTGCTGCGTTGCTTTATAAACGTTTTGGGTTGAAGTGTGTCGTGTGCACATCTTTTGTTCTTGGTACTCGCGCTGCCCTAGTTATGCTGCGAGCGTGGTTTTATGGGTTCATACGCCTGGACGTAGTTCGTGGTTTTTATGGGTTCAGTGTGTTCTTCCTTTGTTTCCCAGATACGTGTATAGAAACACGAGTCGACCTTTTGACGAGGCGAGCGTGTGCTATGCGTTAATGACTTTCCTAGATATGTGTCGCAGTGACCTGATGAGATCATTTCAGTTGTACTATATGCCTACAACACTGTGGCGGCTCGCTTATACGACATGGTCGAGTTTGGTTGCCTTCCTGCGAGTGGGAACCAACTCGGCTGGGTTCGGAGAGCTACTACTCACTCTGTCTTCAGCTGTCATATAATAAACACGTGCATTAACATGCCAGTCGTCTCATTCGTTCATCCTCCATACTGGTGACCCCCGACATCGAGCCACGCAGCCTCGATCAATTTCAACATGCCGCTCATCCCTGCCTCGCCGAGCCAGGCAGGAAGCTACCCGCCGCGCCCCCTTCGCCATCAACACGCGTCGCGGCCCGCGGGTGACAATAAACGAGCAGACACGGCTACCTACCTACCTACCTACCTACCGACGTCCAGCCACAACGTCGATGACAGTTGCTTTAAAAAAATGGGGGAGCGAATGAGACGACGATCTTGACAGCTGGATGCGGAGTCATGCGCGATCCACTACACATAGAACGGTCATCCAGCACCACAAGACATACACCACCTCAGCACCATCATCATCATCATCATCAAGGCCCCGTCCGTCCCCACGAGCGTCGTCACGCCGAGACGGGCGGTAGCGCTACAACACCTCCACGAGCCACAACGACTCACAGTCCAGCTCGGAGTATCATCAACCACATCGATGCCCCTGCCGCCCCCGCCGCCCCACCAACCGACATCAGCCTCGGAAGAGCGGCGCCGCCGCAGCATCGCATCGCGCGACCATCGGACCAGCCACCGTCCTGCTCGCGACGTCACCGCCCTCGAATCTACCGACCATTCAGGGCGGTACACCTATGTACACAGCGGATGACCCACGTCAACAATTTTTTTCTCCCCACGTAATAATTTTTTCTCTTTGTGTAACAATAATTTTTTTCTTTTGGTAAAATTTGTTTCTTTGTAATTTTGGTATCGCTGATGCTGGGGGGGGAGTGATGTGGCGGCTCGCTTATACGACATGGTCGAGTTTGGTTGCCTTCCTGCGAGTGGGAACCAACTCGGCTGGGTTCGGAGAGCTACTACTCACTCTGTCTTCAGCTGTCATATAATAAACACGTGCATTAACATGCCAGTCGTCTCATTCGTTCATCCTCCATAACACTATTGGTTTTGTGGCGACCCCATAGAAGAGGGTGGCAACACCGGTCGCCATGGTTACGGCAGTGGAGCTGTCACTCGAGCATTCGGCCCTAACTCGTGGGGGAGGAACTACCCTGTTCCCCCGAGACCCACAGTGGTGACCCCGACGTGATAGACAGCGCGCACCCCCATCCCCCCTATTCTTCTCGACAATTTTGGAAACACGATGTCCGACGGCGAAGCAGACAACGGCGCCGCCGAAGCAGGCGGGGAGAACAATGTGCAGAACAACATGGAGGAAAACGCGGAGAACAGCGACCGCAACCAAAGCACGGTAAATCTTGACTTTTTGGGGGCGCCCGTGCCCCCCTTCCCCCCCTTTTGGGCCGAGAACCCCCAAATATGGTTCGCACAGATGGAGGCGAGCTTCGAAGCTGCCAGAATCACTAGCGAAAACACGCGATACTGCAGAACAATCGCGTGTTTGCCTCGCGAGGTGATGACGGAGATTTGGGACATCCACGTGGCCCCCCCGAAACTCAAGCGATATACCTTCCTGAAGAAGGAAATTTTGGAGAGGTTAGGAGTCGGCCAACGACAGAGACATCGCAGACTCCTCGAACGCGAGGAAATTGGCGACAGGAAGCCATCACAGTTCCTGAGAGACCTCCGGATATTGGCGGCCCAGGAAATGTCGGAGGATCTGCTGAGAACCACGTGGGAGAGCAGGCTGCCAGAGGGACTAAGCTTGCAACTGGCAATGAGCGACGAAACCGATTTGGATAAGCTGGCCAGGAAGGCAGACAGGTGGTACGACAGCAGCCCCCACGTGGCAGCGATGACAGACCGCAGAGAGAAGAGGCGGCAAACCGATGATGAGTATGTGACACGGGGAGAGTTCCAAACATTAAATCAAAAGGTAGATGACCTGACTACGATGATGGGACGGCTACTACAAACGAACGAGACGAATCGGAAAGAATCAAGGCCATCACACTCCCCAGCGAGGAGCCGACGCTGGCAACCACGACAACAGAGTCCCCGAGGCCGCAGGAACACGCCACCGCGCAGGTTTAACCAGGCGGAAAACTTCCAGGGCAGGCGCTAATGGCGGAAAGCAGCCCCAGCCCCACTTCTTGCCGCCTATACGTAACAGACAAGGTCAGTAAACTACGGTTCCTAGTCGACACCGGTTCTGACCTGTGTGTCCTTCCGAAGTCAATATTGCCGGGTCGCAAAATAGCGACATCATACCTTCTATTCGCCGCGAACGGATCTACGATAAAAACGTACGGTTGGAAGGAGGTAGACGTCGACTTGGGACTACGTCGGGTATACAAATGGAGATTTGTAATAGCCGACGTATCAAGGCCTATTATTGGCGCTGATTTCATCAAACATTTTTGTCTTTTGATTGATTTGAAAAATGCGAAACTGATGGATAATCTCACAACTGTTTCAGTGAGGGGCCGAGCAATAGGAACAGCAAAAGTAGAGCAGGTGAAAGCAATTTGTGGCACATCAACATTTCACCATCTACTAACAGAGGTTCCAGAGATAACGCGGCCGACAGGAAATAAAAACAGAACAATGAAACATCATACTGTGCATTATATCAGAACCACTGAAGGACCACCAGCAAGTTGCAAGCCGCGCCGCCTCGCACCGGAGAAGTTGCAGATCGCAAAAGAGACTTTCAAGACCATGTTGAACGAAGGAATCGCTCGACCATCAGACAGTAGTTGGTCATCAGCATTACACCTAGTACCTAAGCACGACGGAGAATGGAGACCATGCGGGGACTACAGAGCGTTGAATGCCCGCACTATACCAGATAGGTATCCAGTACCGCATATAGAAGATTTCGCCAGTACCTTATATGGCAAGAAGTTATTTTCTACAATTGATCTCGTGCGCGCATACCACCAAATCCCTGTACACAATGAAGACATAAAAAAACAGCTATTTCCACCCCGTTTGGGTTATTTGAATTCCCGTTTATGTCCTTCGGACTCAGAAACGCGGCACAGACCTTCCAGCGGTTTATGGACGAAGTCCTAAGGGGATTGGATTTCTGCTACGTATATATTGACGACGTGCTGGTAGCGTCAGAAAACGAAGAAGAACATATTAACCACTTACGAAAACTTTTTTCACGGTTTCAAGAATATGGCGTTTTAGTCAACACAGCAAAGTGCGTTTTCGGAGCAAAAACTCTAAGATTTCTAGGATACGAGGTGTCAGAAAATGGAACCAAACCCCAAGCAGACAAAGTAGCTGCGGTGAAAAGATTTCCCCGACCAGCTACAATCGAACAATTAAGGCAGTTTTTGGGGATGATAAACTTCTATCGGCGTTTTGTTCCGGGTGCTGCAAAATTGCAGGCGCCCCTCAACGAGTTGCTAAAAGGATCTAAAAAAAAAGACAAGGCAAAGATTGCATGGACCAACGCGTTGGAAGAAGCATTCGGAAAGTGCAAGGATAGCTTATCAGACGCAGCCCTCCTCAGCCACCCAAAACCAGGGGCAGACTTGGCATTGGTGACGGACGCATCAGATGTAGCACTCGGAGCAGTCCTACAGCAGAAGACGCCCGAAGGGTGGGAGCCGTTGGCATTCTTCACAAGGAAATTGTCAGGAACAGAAAGGAGATACAGCACTTACGACCGGGAGTTGTTGGCAATATATAGTGCAGTCCGGCATTTCCGCCATATGGTAGAAGGAAAATTTTTTTACTATTTTCACTGACCACAAGCCTATTATATACATGTTCCAACAGAAGCCAGAGAAATGTTCGCCAAGATAGTTTAGGCACATAGACTTTGTAGGCCAGTTCACAACAGATGTTCGACATGTATCGGGAGAAGAAAACGTGGTAGCGGATGCACTGTCAAGAATAGAAGCAATTTCCGGGATGGACTTTCAAGCAATAGCACGAGCGCAGGAGGATGACACAGAACTGTCACAACTGCTACGAGATCCCGACAAGCAGTTTGCCAAGATACCTATTCCAGGCGAAGAGACGACCATCTATTGTGATGTATCTTCAGAAACGCAACGGCCGTACTTGCCAGCGAAATTTAGGAAACAGGCGTTCGAACTAATCCATCAATTGGCGCACCCAGGGGTAAAAGCATCAGCTAAATTAGTGACCCAACGATATTTCTGGACGGGTATGAAGAAGGAATGCAGAAGATGGGCCCAAGAGTGCATATTTTGCCAGAAATCAAAAATAACGAGGCACGTCATTGCACCTGTGGGAGAGTTCCAGCCACCGGAAAATCGATTTGACCACATTCACATAGACATAGTTGGTCCCTTACCACAGTCCGCCGGTTACAAGTACTTATTGACATGCGTTGATAGGTTTACTCGCTGGCCAGAAGCTATCCCTATGGAAGATATCACGGCAGAAACGGTTGCAAAGAAATTCGTCAGTGGTTGGATTGCAAGATTCGGATGCCCCCTACGAATAACTACCGATCAAGGACGACAATTCGAGAGCACTCTATTCAAGGAACTGAATAGGTTGACGGGATCGACACACATAAGGACAACCGCATACCACCCTGCAGCAAATGGGATGGTAGAGAGGTTCCACAGGCAGCTTAAAGCCGCGATCATGTGCCACCAAGACGAAGGGTGGACGGAAGCCCTACCGACAGTGTTACTGGGAATCCGATCGGCATGGAAGGAAGACCTTAATGCCACGTCAGCAGAACTGGTATATGGTCAACCGCTACGGCTACCGGGAGAGTTTCTGGCTCCACAACGAAACGGAGGACCCAACACAGCGGAACTAGCAGAGAGATTGCGGTCCCAAATGGCGAGGTTGAGACCCAGTCCACCGCGGCGCCATGGAACAAGATCAACCTTTATCTTCAAAGACCTGCACACCAGTGATCAGGTGTTCCTGAGACACGATGCTGCCAAGGGTCCGTTACAGCCTCCATACGATGGTCCATACAGGGTGTTGAAGAGGGGACCGAAGTTCTTCACACTGAGAATTAAGGATTCCAATGTCACCGTATCGGAAGACCGCATAAAGCCGGCATACATGGAAAGCAGCGGAGAGCCCCCAGAGAGAGCAGAGAGAGCCCCCCAAGAAAATGCAGAACCACAGCAAGAAACTGGCCGACAAGCAACCACACGGACTGGCAGGAGAGTCCGGTGGCCAGCCCATCTGGACAGCTACATCCCGTAGTTGTCGCGACGGCTACGCAATGTCGCTGGGGAGGGAGTGATGTGGCGACCCCATAGAAGAGGGTGGCAACACCGGTCGCCATGGTTACGGCAGTGGAGCTGTCACTCGAGCATTCGGCCCTAACTCGTGGGGGAGGAACTACCCTGTTCCCCCGAGACCCACAGTTTATAGTAAAACTATTATGGAGGATGAACGAATGAGACGACTGGCATGTTAATGCACGTGTTTATTATATGACAGCTGAAGACAGAGTGAGTAGTAGCTCTCCGAACCCAGCCGAGTTGGTTCCCACTCGCAGGAAGGCAACCAAACTCGACCATGTCGTATAAGCGAGCCGCCACATCACTCCCCCCCCCAGCATCAGCGATACCAAAATTACAAAGAAACAAATTTTACAAAAGAAAAAAATTATTGTTACACAAAGAGAAAAAATTATTACGTGGGGACAAAAAAAATTGTTGACGTGGGTCATCCGCTGTGTACATAGGTGTACCGCCCTGAATGGTCGGTAGATTCGAGGGCGGTGACGTCGCGAGCAGGACGGTGGGTGGTCCGATGGTCGCGCCGATGCGATGCGATGCTGCGGCGGCGCCGCTCTTCCGAGGCTGATGTCGGTTGGTGGGGCGGCGGGGGCGGCAGGGGCATCGATGTGGTTGATGATACTCCGAGCTGGACTGTGAGTCGTTGTGGCTCGTGGAGGTGTTGTAGCGCTACCGCCCGTCTCGGCGTGACGACGCTCGTGGGGACGGACGGGGCCTTGATGATGATGATGGTGCTGAGGTGGTGTATGTCTTGTGGTGCTGGATGACCGTTCTATGTGTAGTGGATCGCGCATGACTCCACATCCAGCTGTCAAGATCGTCGTCTCATTCACTCCCCCATTTTTTAAGCACCTGTCATCGACGTTGTGGCTGGACGTCGGTAGGTAGGTAGGTAGGTAGGTAGCCGTGTCTGCTCGTTTATTGTCACCCGCGGGCCGCGACGCGTGTTGATGGCGATGGGGGCGCGGCGGGTAGCTTCTCCCGCCTGGCTCGGAGAGGCAGGGATGAGCGGCATGTTGAAATTGATCGAGGCTGCGTGGCTCGATGTCGGGGGTCACCAGTATGGAGGATGAACGAATGAGACGACTGGCATGTTAATGCACGTGTTTATTATATGACAGCTGAAGACAGAGTGAGTAGTAGCTCTCCGAACCCAGCCGAGTTGGTTCCCACTCGCAGGAAGGCAACCAAACTCGACCATGTCGTATAAGCGAGCCGCCACACTATAATCAAATAAATGTTTGTTTTATAGGGGGGTTGAAGGTTTTGGACCGCTGGTCAGCCTATGGAAATTCAGTTGAATTTTGAAGAGGATCTTTATTACTCGATTAATACAGGTGTATTTGTATGTACAGCGAAGTAGGTAAAGGATTCACTGGAACGAGCTAGGTCGAGTTCCTGAAGCTCACTGGCATCTGGGGACGATGCACTGGTTTATAAAGGTGTTGCTTGAGCAACGCGTAGCTGGGCTGGTGAGATCACGTTCTGGAAGATTCCGACGGGGTCGAGGTCTTCCTTTGTGTTCGATGTTTGATGCGTAGTTGCGTAGCTCCTTGGGATTTCCCGTGTACTCGTGATTGCGTATCTGGAGCGAGTCGAATCGTCTTTATGGGTAAGCTGGACGAAGTATTTCGGCCACGGCTAACTTTCGTGTACGAGAAGAGGACACGATGATGTCATTTGTACAGATTAAGTTCGATGAGGGAAATAGGTGATATCACAAGTCGTGCTATATCTCTACATGGCTCTTCCCCAGTGTTAACGAGAATTAAAGGTATGTAGGGATGTAGCGCTTAGTAGGACTTGCTGTGCATCGCTTGTTATGTTGGATGAACTTGCAAGTGTCGTGCTACGATGAGACGAACAGTTAGCGTTGATTGACGTAGGTCACGATGAATCCTAGTTGGAATTCCGGCGTAGGCCAGGGTCGAGTTTAACTGCTGTGTTTTAATGATCGTCTCGTTTTCGGCGTGAAATTGGTTGTCGGTGTCGTCGAGTTTTATGACTTTTCCCAATAGTTTTTTCGTGCTATATCTCTACAGTTTGTTAGTTTCAGAATATTTTAATACAACTTTATTTGACTAATTTTTGGCTTATGATTTTGTAAAGATAATATTTTGGAGATCGAAATGTGTTTTGAGTGCTGGGCCGTTTCTAGATTTCACTTTGATTTTTCAGTTTTGAATGAAATTAGTGATACTGGAAGTTTGACAGATAAGAAGTCGGGTTGTTTTGTCATTTGAGCAGTTGGCATTCGAGCAGTCGGTTGGCAGCCGTGATTACGATATCAGTGACAGCCGACAGGCGACAGCCGCAACGACGGGTGATAGCGCGTGTCGCAGGTCGCGTGTCGCAGGTCGCAGGTGTGTGTGTGCGGCGTGCGTGAGGGGTTGGCGTGCGAGGTTAGGTGACGTCGCGGTGGAGAACTGTCGGGGCTATGGGCGGTCGAGGGGAGGGGGCGGGGGCGGGGGAGGGCGGGGGGCGAGGGGCGGCCGATCCCGCGCCGCCCCCGAAGACGTGTCGTCGAGTGGACTGGTGTCGGGCTCCGGCTCCGGCTCCGGCTCCGGCTCCGGCTCGGATGAAGCGCGCATCTCGAAGCTGCTGCGGCGGCTGAGCTGCGAGCGCGAAGGGGCGGCCTCCAGAGCCGTGTGCGAACGCCTCGAAGCAGCTCTCGTGCTGCCCGAGAACAGCCGCTACGTGAAGCGCAGCAACGAAGCCATCGGCGAAGCGCTGGTCGCGGCCATGCAAGAGGCCAACCACGCAGACACCCGTCTTTGCCTGGCCAGAGTTCTCGCCACTCTCGGAAGGGCCGTACTCGCCGACTATCCCAAACACCTCGAATGGATCGCCCTCAAGTTCTCTTCGAACTCTTCGCAATGCAGCGACGAAATCAAAAGCCTCCTTCTCTATTCTCTCACCGATTTGTTCAAATCTGACGCCGAAGATCCGAACCTTTCCGACTTCGTCGACCAGACTATCAAACTTCTTCAAGGGATCGTCGAAAACACCGACTCCCCCAAGATCTTCAACGTGGCCGTCGAAACCATCGTCGTGATAGCCGACTCTTATCCGGACATTTTCGATACATATTTCATCGATACGGTGGACATTCTAATCGGTTGGCACATGGACGCCACGCAAAACAAAAAAGTCAAAGAATTCGCACTCAACACCATCGAACAGTTCTCCCGGCACTGGCAGTCTAACGGAGTGTTCTCCGTTAACTTGCTGGGACAGTTCGTCGACGATATGGTGACATATGGTGAGAGTTTAGAGTTGACGTCTAAAGGATTGACGCCTTTAAAAAACGTACCCGGAGATTCCACAGCTTGCATACAGTCCATCACGTCGTTCATCAATGTTTTCAACACGATCTTCAAAAGCCTCGGAGAATTCTTTCCGTCCAGAAATTCAAAATCGCCCAGTTCGAATTTTCTCACCGAGTCGTTTAAAAAAATTCTCAAAGTGATTTTGGTAGCCATCAAGATAAAATTTGACGTTGATTTAGTCATTGCCGGCAACGAATGTATATACCTTCTACTTGAAAAATTGCACACAAACGCAAACGTGAACGCTTTGAATTTGTATGACATAGTTGAGATTCAATTGCAAAATTGCTCTTGGATGACTGAGAAAACGATTGTGACTCTTTTAGATGTAGTAAAAAAAATCGTCAAAGAAATATCGTCGAATTTATCAGCTGAATTTATCAAAATCGTCATAGGTCCGGAATCACACATCTCTTCGTTGAAAAATTCTCAGAGTGAGATTATAAAGGGTTGTGTTATTTCTGTTTATCAAAATTTATTGAATTTGAAAAACATACCTCTACTACAAGACGTCTATCGATACGTTTTAGAAGATATGGAAGCGGCGTACAAAACGTTAATTCCAGATGCTGAAATGTTGCCCCAGAATTCATCACCGCACAATTACAGTGTATCTGAAGCGGAATTCGAAATCGTTTTTTATCTGCAATGTCTATCCGAATTGGCCAACGCAAGTAACTCTATAATTGGAATGTGGGCATTAAAACCGAGCATATTGGAATTGTTAGCTGTCAAGATGATACCATACAATCAAAAACTCGTACTCGAATATCCAACTGTTCAATATTCCATAGTGTATTTACTGTATTCTCATTGCAAACGAAATAATCATTTCATTGCTTCCAGCGATTTGATCACATTTGGTCAGCAACGTCCAAACGTATGTGACATATTGAGAATATCGAGCATTCAAATAGGAGATACTTCAAGTACTAGTCCAACTTGTGGACATTTTGGCGTCATCCTTGGATTGTTCAACAAATTATTCAACTGTAAATTACCTAATAATACTTTAATTCTCATGCTCAATTGGACAGCTGATATCTTTATGCAACTGACAAAGTCATTTGTCACCGTATTTCATTTGAATGTTTTAATAGAATTGGTAATCGACTGTTTGAACACCGGTTTCAGTACGAATGAAAGGATAGTACGAGGTGTCATTAAAAATATAGACGTGTTGATGATGAACCATAGTATACAATCTAATTATCGCGTTATGAGGAAGCTCGCTGAACTCTGCATGGTTCATATTGATAATAACAACACTGCTATAAGAAACGAATTCGCCTCTATTATACCGTTTGTTCCTTGGGACGTCACTTTAGATCTGATCACTACCAATAGTTCAAAATGTGAAAGATACAAACCGTCAAAATATCATGCATTGAGCATAATGAATATCAAAAGTGCTCAGAAAGAGCATTTAATGAAAGATACATATGGACAAATGACGGCAGAAGAATTTAAGTCGTTCATGAAATACTTACTGTACGGTTCTACTCACTATAATGGTTGGTTGAAAGATTCATTCCTCAATTGTTGGCCGTTGCAGAATTCTAAAAGCGACAGCACTCACCTTAATTTTTTCAGACATTGTGCATCAAATTTCTTTTCTGTTTTATCTACGTGGGCAACATGGGAAGCAGCTCAACTGTGCACCATGCTAAAACTGAGAACTCCACTTGGAACTCCGCAAGAAACATTCAAAAGCATCGAATTGTCTATCAAACAACTGGCGAGAGAACTCACTTTAAGCGATTCAGCCAATCAAAATAAACTTCTCGAAAACAATGTTGCAAAGTTGAAGCGTAGCAGAATGCTCGTTGAATTTTTTGAAAATCTTGAGAAGAGTATGCAAAATGCCGTTGATGGTTGCGCTGTTGTTTTACTACCAATGGACAAACCGGTCAGAACTTTTTTTCACACAAACAGTATGACTTGTCAAGAATGGGTGAACCGAGTTCGTCCAGCTGTCATTCTCGTATCTTTACATACTGGCCATGCGGCAGCTGCCGTGCGTCATGCTCAATCTTTGTTAAATATTCCGTCTACTGCTAGTTCTTCATCAAATTTAACATCTGATTTACTGGTACATTGCGTATCTCTGGCTAGAGCCTTACTTCGTTTAAAAGAACCTGAAGCACTTTTTGGCTTATATTCGTGGATGAAGCAGGTGTATGGTAAAAAACTTACATGGCTTATAGCTGCGGCTGAACAAAGCTCTTTGAAATATGAAGCTGCAACTTCGAACTATATTGCAATAATTTCAAAATGTAATAATTCTAGTTCTGAAGACAGCGACAAAAAAACTGAAAATTTGCATGATTGTGAACTGAAATTTATTTTGGATCAAATAAATGAATGTTATAAAAACATTCAGTCGTGGAATGATTTGATCAATTGGAAAGACAAAGAACTGCCACAGAAAATGACTTTGCATTATATGAACACCAATTTCAATAATGTTGTTTGTTATAACAAATTCCAAAATGATGAAATAATTTTTCCAGCTGACTTATGCGACTGGGACATTTTATCATTTGATAATGATATGACGAGAGATAATAATACTTTAAGATTATTTGATAGAGTAGATTTGACTCTAAAAAACATTGCACTAAAAGTTATGTATGAGCACGAATACATGGAGAATGCTACTGAAAACATTGAGTGCTGTCTTGAATTTATCCAAAATAATCTTTGTGAATTGTCACGTAACCAATCTTGTGAACTACTTTTAGATGTGCATATTATGCATTATGCTGCGACTGGTCTTAAAAATATCATAGTCGATAGAAATTTACAAATGAACCCATTTTTCACATCACCCGTAAAAACTTTGAAATATTATGATCCGAGCATGCTGTGTAAAATTATGTGGTGGTCTGAATATTTTTTGAAACTGCGAGAAGCAAATTCAGAACTCGATATCTCATTTGTAGATAATATAAGACTTGATTTGATCAAATCCAGTCGTAAAAATGGAAATATGCAACTTTCCAAAAAGGAAATTTTAAAATATTTCGGTTCTTCTTTCCGTTTGCCAACTGTAACTGGTGCTCCTGTTAAGCAATTAGACGATGTCTGTGACTTTTTCTTGCGATCAATGAATTCTTACCATTTGAATATGTGGTCGCCAAATAATATCATAGCCGTGATGGAGCTATCTAAATTGCTGTATTTGGATGATAATACAAAAGAAATGGCTATGAATTTATGTGCTAGTGCATCTCTTGGTGTTTCTCAGAGACTTGCATTAGGAGAGCACATTTATGATTTTAGAGAAAAAGGAACAAGAATGCTTTTAACATTGTCCAAATGGGTTCAGAATGAAAACGATAAATTATTAACAAATAATTTGAATTCTCCTTTGACTAAATTGGTGACGGCTTTACCTGAAATTGGTCTAGTCAACAATAATATATCGGCACATGTAATACCCATATCGGATTCAGCCGTTGGAAAATTGCTACAGTTTAGTGTAAATCAATGTCCTGCATTTGCCAAAGCTTGGTTTACATTTGGATCCTGGTGTTTCCGATGGGGCAAAAAAATGGTCGAATACAGTTCAGACTCTGGCGGACAACTTTCGGAGAGTGATAAATTGCAAATACAAAACATCATGTTGCAGTGTAGTTCTGAAGATTTGGATGCAGTATGTGATATATTATCGAAAACAAGGGTCACGTGTGATGATGATGATATCGACTGGAGTGAAATAAACACTTCTGATATGATAGAAAACCAGTTAAGGAGTGTACCATGTTTGCGAAATGCTTATTCTGAGAGTCTAATACTGCTTGTCGATATATGGAGGCAAGCTCAGAAAAGAGTATTTTCATATTATGAACTTTCCGCTGATGCTTACTTTAAATTTTTGGATTTGAGCTCTTCCAGTGATACAGTAAATCATAATGGAGAATGTGCCATAGTAACTGCAACATTGAGACTTTTAAAATTGATTGTCAAACATGCAATGGAGTTGCAAAATGTTTTGGAAACAGGGTTGGCAAACACTCCAACGCAACCGTGGAAAGTAATCATTCCACAATTATTTTCACGTTTAAATCATCCTGAAAATTATGTTAGAAGACGTGTGTCGGAATTACTTTGTCGCATAGCAGAAGATGCTCCTCATTTAATTACGTTCCCAGCTGTCGTTGGTGCTGTTGAAAATAAGAAAAATGTTTTAACTGCTCTGAGTTTTACAAAGTCGCCTTTCTTGGAATCTGAAGATAGAGACGTAGAAACAATTGATAATCCTGAAGAAAATGACATAGAAGAATCAAATGATGACTTTTTAAACTCTTGTTTCATGGATATGGTTGATACATTATCTAAACAAGCGCCAGAAACTATTCTACAAGTTCAATTATTGGTAAAGGAACTGAGGAGAATCAATCTACTTTGGGATGAACTTTGGTTGCGTACATTGGCTCAACATCATTCTGGTATTAATAAACGCCTTGTTCAATTGAATAATGAAATTCTCAAGGTAAATACAAATTCTAATTTAACACTGGACGAGAAAACCAAATTGAATGCTGAGAAGTACCGTATATTTATGAAACCGATTATATTTGTTTTGGAACAATTGGCAGATATCACTAGTGCTTCTCCTGAGACCCCGTATGAAAAATCGTTCCAAGAGAAATTTTTGGATCCGATTAACGAAACTTTGGAAAAATTGAGGAATCCTAATAATCCTGAGAAACCAGAAATTTGGGTTCCTATAAAACAATTGCAAATTAAACTGCAACAAAAATCTAGCAAACGTTCCCCATATACATTGAAAATGTCCGATATCAGTCCTATTTTATCAAATATGTTCGACACTGTGATATCCATGCCAGGAGTTCTTACATCGCTCAAAGTGCGTATTACAATAATGTCAATTGATAATAATGTTGCCATATTGCCATCGAAAACGAAACCTAAAAAATTAATATTCCATGGGTCTGATGGTAAAATATACACATATCTGTTCAAAGGATTAGAAGATCTCCACTTAGATGAAAGGATTATGCAATTTTTATCCATCACAAATATAATGATGGCTCAAGATAAAGAAGATAACTCCAATCAGACTTACAGGGCCCGTCATTATTCTGTTATACCGTTGGGTCCTAGATCTGGTTTGATAAGTTGGGTCGACAATTTAACACCCTTATTTGCCTTATACAAGCGTTGGCAACAGCGAGAAGCGGCTATTTCATCTATGAAGAATATCACAAATAAATCTACAGTTGTTTTGCGACCGTCGGAGCTCTTTTACAACAAATTAATACCATTACTGAATAATGCTGGAGTCAGCATGCAAAACAGAAAGGAATGGCCTATCACAGTTCTGAAGCAAGTTTTGGTAGAGCTGATGTCGGAGACGCCTAAGGATTTGCTGGCTAAAGAACTTTGGTCGAGCAGCATTACTCCTGATCAATGGTGGCGTACCGTAAGACGTTACAGCTTTTCGGTAGCCGTCATGAGCACCATCGGTTACATCATTGGACTTGGAGATCGACATTTGGATAATGTGCTCATTGATCTTAGCACTGGAGAAGTGGTCCACATAGATTACAATGTCTGTTTCGAAGATGGAAAAACGCTGAGAGTCCCGGAGAAAGTACCATTCAGGATGACCCCAAATCTGGAGCGCTGTCTCGGAGTAACTGGAGTAGAGGTGAGTTGAATTTTCTGTGATTTGAAAACTTGTATTAATTTTTTTTCCTTCTTAATTATCATTTGAATGTTTTGTCTATATTGCCATTAATACGTAAAAATTACGTATAGTAAAAATGTATTCTTTATTTTCGTAACTATGTATGTACATGCATACATATACATACATGTTTAATTTAAAAGGAAAATTTTTGAAATGGCATATTTATTTTATTTATTTTGTTCATTGTGTGATTTCTGTTTATTTCTGTTAGTATAGTTTACAATCTCCGAACAGTGTAGAAATTTTTTCAAGATTTTATAGATGTCACTGCTGACGTTTTTCTTTTATTGAATTGGGTTATTAAATTTCTTTTATACTGTTTATTTTCTAATGTTAACTTTTACGAACATCAAATTTCAACATCATTACTACATATGTATGTACATATAACTATTTTCATACAATCAATTGAAATAATAATAAAATATTTATTTAACAAATACTTTCTTAGCAACTGGAAAATTTATTTTTCTTATACATATTTTACTCAACGCGAAGTTTAACGAACATTTAATTCAAAAAATATATACGTCATAAACTAATCTTTTATTGGTAATTGACAAAAACAAGTGCAGTCATATGTGTACGTACTTCAGAAATATTATACATGTATAGTATGTATGTTTACATATGTACATATGCAAATAAAATATACGTATATATTTACTTGCGTATAAATATGTATTTATTTATAATGAAATGGAAAGGATTTAAATTTCTTATAAATTGTTTTTCTTAGAATGGATCATTTCATACGTATTATACAATGTGCTAATATTGTATATTGCTATAATAAACAATACTCAGATGTGATCTTAAAAAATATTCAGGAAACATTAATAGTGTAATAATTGTGCTTTGAAATTTAGTATTGAATAGGATTTTACAATAACAAATATATTGACCTTTTTTTAAGTATTACTTGACTTCTGTAGTTTAATTAAACTGTTTTTATGCACAAAACTCAGTTATCTGAAAGAAAAAACATTTTAAAAAAAATTTGGAGAAAAATTTTTTAATCGTGTTATTTACAACTTTATTTACTTGGCATAGACAAGGATATATTTATTTGAAATACTGTCCCTACCAATTAAAATCTATTTACTGGATGCATGTATTTGTTTACACATTGCACTTATGTCCTTTCACTTTAGCATTGACACTTTGAGCGTCCTCTTGCGACATCGGTAACTTGGCGACAGAATCCTCGTCAGAATCCCTCTCGTTCGAGTCTATCATGCGAAGATTATTTATATTGAGACAGTCTTCGAAACCTAGATTTTCTATAATATGGCATCGATCAGCGTCAACCAGTAGCCGCTCATCATAGGCGATATTTTCTATGATTCTGCACCGATCCGATTTCACACTATTATTATTCACTATATTGTTCGTTATTCTATCGTTTACCCTGCCCGATTCCTCCCTTTTGATGATCTTGTTGCCCTCCTTGTCGCATATTGTCGTCGTCTGTAGTTCTTGATCGATCAAGGTTGCCGGTTGCCCTCGTTTGCTTATCGTCTCTAGGGGTAATTTCCTATCGTTCGCTATATTTGTAGGGGTGTTTCGAAAGCTCCTTTCAAATTCGGGAGTGTCGGGACTTTGGCAACGGAGCAATCGTAAAAATGCTCTGCGAAATCCTGTGTTCTTCCAAGCGTATATCACAGGATTAATACCAGAATTGGCCATGGCTAATGAGAATACTGCTTTGTATAGGACTTGACTGTCTGGGTTGTATACTCTCATGCTTTGTGTACACACTACGACCAAGTATGGCATCCAACATATTGAAAAGCTTCCCAAAACCATCAACACAACCTAAAATCAAACGATAATATCACTAAAAATTTCATATTATTATTATCGACTTAGCATTTGTTGATAGAAAGTGAAGAAGAAATATAGTTTTGTTCCATAAGCTTACCTGAACACTCTTCCAATCGTTCGTTCCAGTTTGACAGCAAGTTGTTGTTCTCATTCTTCTGGCGTGCAAAGCAGCTTCTCTCCATATTCTCCAATAAAGAATTAGCATTACAACCCATATTAACGAAAACATAGGTGCCAAAATATTCGTTGTATACTCTTTCGGAATGACCTGAAAAAATAATAAACGGAAAGTTAAACACGCTTCAAGTTGATATTTACGTGGAATGTTTTAAAATGTGCATACTTTGTGCATATCACAGGAATCGGCCATGCCCCAATTGTTCCAAAATATTGGGACAAGGCTCAGAGTCACGGCCAAAGCCCAACCGACGACCATCAGAGTTCTGGTCGCCTTTTTGCTCATATATCGACTGTAGTGCAGGGGATGTAAAATAGCTATATACCTATCGACCGCTATGGCTATTAAGTTGAGTATAGAAGCGCAACAAGCTAAAGTTATGAGAATGAACCTTAAAACGCACGTCGCTTTAACTTTTCCCAAGTTGGAGTTGAGATAAAACGCCAAGTGGTACGGTAGGGTCAGACCCACTGTCAAATCCGAGATAGCCAGATTCAACACGAACTGGTTCGAGATGAGATTGGACAAGCGACGACTCAGAGTGACCGCCAGGATTGTTAGAGTATTTCCGCAGAGGATGGCCATCATCAGGAGGCCGTCGATGAAAGTCCACAGCAGCCATAGACCTTCGATGTCATATTCCTGCGTTCCGTTGACAGGAATTCGAATTGTTTCTGAAACATTTTCCGGTATCGACTCAACACTGTCCAACAATTGTACATCGGCGTCAGTTCTGTACAGCGTATAGTTGGACTGGATGGTTTCCATCATTCTGGCGAATGTCTAAGTTATGCGAAACATGTCGGATGTCGTGTCGCATTCTAAAGTTAACGCTCTAAACAGCTTTTTTGCGCTTTGAGATCGGCGGCTGGTGAACGTTGACATGTCGAATTTTCTGAACGAAGTCGCCTCGTTAATCATTTCTGGAATAATAAAACACAAATAGATTAATTTTCATGTAGATAAATTCAAATATTTGGAATACACATTCGCAGTCCATTTAATATCGCTTTTTTTTATCCTGATGTTCATTGATTTAAAATTATATTTTATTTAATTACTATTTAGGCGACTAAAGCTACTAAAATTGTATATATAATAAATTTCATTACTTTTAGCTAAGGTAACCATTTTATATGTTTTTAGGTTATGTGACAAAACCAGGACATTTGTTTGAAAATAATGTTTCTAAATACTTGAGTTATGAAAAACGTTAGAAAATTATTGATGCACATTTATGAAAGAAAAAAAAACGATTTCAATATTTATAAACAGGTCCATTCGAAGGATTCTGCCAGAACACATATCCAAAAAACCAGTACGAGTGGACACCTTACTATTAGCGGCTAACCCATTGAATGCTGACCTGCTTGAGTATTTTAGATTGTGGCTTGGCATTTAGCTTTTGAGAATTACATTTTAACAACAATGAAGAAGATGGAACTAGTTTTGGAAAAATGCATTAATTTATTTTGTTTATTTTATATTGTTGCAAAATATGTTAGAGAGTAAACACACCTTTACAAAACTCGAAATCCTCGGCAGTAGTCATCTAGGGATCGTTCGGATTAGTTACATTTTTTATACCTGCTTTCTATTGGATTTCTAAATAATTCTAGTTGGAAATGTTGGCGAAATTTTCAGCGTGGCGGGCTTTCAACCGAAATGAAGTCAGCACTCAAAGGGTTAATTCAGTCAACTGACAACTGATAAGAAAAATTATTTAATAGTTATTTTTTCTGAAAGTCCCAAGTTTTTCCACAATTTTTTGGTATCGGTTAAAAGAGGGCTTATTGTTTTTTAACAGATTAAGCATTTATTATTTTTAGTGCATACTTAACTCCTGAGGCTTGAACAAGATTTTCAATGTAAAAAAGTATTGCGAATGAATAAATTTACTAGTACAAGTTTTTTATTTGAAATTTTTAAATAATGCTCATTTGTTTTCATTCGATGAAATTCAACCGAACATGGCAACCGAAAAAAAATACAATGTATCGAAAAAAAAACAGGCTTGAATCCAAACATGTACGTAGTCAATGTTAAACTTTCAAACATCTAAAAACTAAAAATAGGCCGAGAAGTTCGAGCACTAGATTCTATGTATATCCGTCTAAGAACTGAATGAATACGCTACTACCGCATTGTGGGAGGGGGTATCCTTTAAAAGGATTTTTTCGGGGATGGGCAAGGAGGAGAAGATAGCTGAAGTTGCACAGCACATCTGCTATCGACTACTACCGACCCTGACCCTCTGGAGGTCGCGCCATCGATCTGAACCATCCTCCCGAGCCGATTTTGCGTAACACCCAAACCCTGCCACCACTGAACTCTTCCCGTAACTTTCAGAAGCCAATAGCACGCCAGGATTCCTCCCACCCTCTCGCAATGCAATTACAATAGTAGCAAATTAAAATTTTACATTATTTTTGGAACACATCACAACAAATTTGAACCATTTGTGACTAATGAGCCGAAATGCTATACGAATTCGGCCTCTAATCTTGACGTTTTTATTCGTTTACGGGGTTTATATTTATTTTTATCTACGCTTTTAATATCAATCGTTTCGCAATCAATATTAGACCGTATATTGTGCGCTTTCACAATTACCGTTCAATTCATAGAAATGTACTTAAGGAGAGGGGTGGGGGGGGGTCTTTTTTTTTTGGCTAATTTATGTGGATTTGTAGAGGTTTTGCGTGTTTCTTTGCGTGCCGTCGATCGATCTAATAATACAATTGAATCGTATCGTTTGTACACACGAGTGCTTAAATTAGAGACGAACTTGTAACAAAGTAGGGCTGGGAATATCGAAAAAATCAATATGTAATCGCAATCATTTGGATTTATTTTAAGGTACATTTTGTATAATAATTGACTGGAATTACATATTTTCAAACATGATTAAGAGCTAATTAACTAAACTTATGTCAAAAGAATTCATTTTTGATTGACCTGTCAATTAAACAGTTCTTTGTGATTTTCAATAGTTATTAGATTCTGCCAAATTTTAAATTCAGTTTTTTTTTTAATATACATAGTATATATGTACATACATATATACGTTGATGAATATTTTTTTATAGAAGATGACAGGCGTTTTTTTATGTTTACTCGTTAAAATGTACATGTCAGCTAAAGACGTTGTTGACGGTACTCGAAAAAATATTGTCAAAAATATGTGCGTTTGTATTTTTATATTTAAACACATTTATTAGAATTTAGAACCGATCTTTCTACATATGTATGTACAATCGTGCAAGAAAAACTATCTTCTGAATGCTGTATTTTAATATTGCAAATTTACTAATGGATGCCAAAACTTTTTTCTCGGATTTTTTAAATCTGTAATAGAGCCGAATTTGAATTACATACATAACATACATGTCTGCCGAGAGCTCACGTTTTTTTAATCCTTGAAACACCCGCATCATTAGAGGTGCTCGTCAGTTCGTTTCACTACCTTTTCCGCATATCTATCACAAGAAAAATTGAGATGATTCATACGCATTTTCGTGAAAATTATTCAATTCACAAGTATTTACCTATCTACATACACAACACTGTGCAATAATAATCGTGGATATGTTTTTTGTAAAATAATCGATAAATCTTTTTTAATATATTGCTATATAATACAATAGAATCCCTCATACATTCTGAGCGGTATCAATTCCTTGCAAATTCTATAGAATCGCTCGTATTTGTCGATTTTGGTTATCTCCTTTAGAGTAAACACGACCAATCGTCGATAGTCGCCCGAGGCAATTTATTTTTCTAAAGATTATGTCGGGAAAACGGATCTTATTTTTTGTGAGTGTAATTTAATAAAAACTCCAAGTATAAAATATATTTATTCAATTTTGTTAAATTAAATAAAAATGTCCAAAAACTATTGATTTTTCGGACTATTTCATACATCATTATCGCATATATATGTATGTATATTATTCGTGCGAACTTTTTATTAAAGCAATAAATTCTTATCGTTTTGTAGTAATTGATCAATAAATATTTTATAGTAAAATGTCAATATACTGTATGTATAATGTATGCAACATTCTTCTTTATTGCCGGCATATAGAAGAAAGTTTTAATGCTTGTAGTTCTGCTTGTTTACTTTTGGGTATCGCAATCGATAGTACTCTCATCAGTTTTCAAGTTCTATTCTGTATTCAACAACGGTATTATATGTATCATTGATTTGTTTCCAAAACACGTTCGCCTTCGAGTATATTCAGCCTTATTTCAACGGGTTTGATTGTTGGGCGAGATGCGTTTATGCTTCAATTACCGGTATAATGAAAATGTATGTAATCAAATCATTTTTAAGATGTCCCAACTGATCCTTCATAACTTGACTGACCCCTGTCACACGGCTTACGTGTTTTTGGATACATCGAGGTATGCTTGTACCGGGTTTTTGGTCGATTCCTCTCCCAGAGTAAGCCCGAGAAAGGATATTCTTAGCCAGGAAAACAATGGGGTAGTATTTATACTTGTATAGGGCGTATTACAAATCACCGTATATTGAATTTGGAGTATTGTCTTCGAGTAGCTTCAAGTTGGGGTGACTTCGAACCCTCAATTTCTCGTCGATTGTTATCATCACGCTCGACGTACTCCCCTTTTCCATGTCGGCGGACCCTCCCCCATGATTATTATTAACCACTACTAACGTGACATTTTAATTGCAACACACTCGATATATAATATGTACATACATTCGTACATACGTGGTGTGTAACCTTCTCCAGAATCGGTCGCGCACACCACCACAATCGCAGCTTACACCATCTTGTTCGTTTCAATCGTTTCCATTATTTACATTTCGATTTTATAGGCCGTTTGTCGATTTTCGTTTTTATCAAATTCATATTTATATTATATACATATTTTCATCCCGACATCCAATTTTCAAGTGTGGCATAATTTCGTTCACACTTCGTCTTATTATTCGTAAATGAGGATGCGTGAACCTGTCGTCTGGAAATGCCAAAGTGAACTGTGGAATGTCAACGCGTATATAAATATAATTTTATTTGTACAAAAACGCTATTTTTGGTCTTGTGGGTGTGTTATGGCAGCCGAGTTACGACAGTAGCAATAATGTGGTCACTTTTTTAATATCACTAGTGTCGATCGTTATATGTATATTACCGTCTTTATATATATGATTTTTTTGTCATGGGGGAAACAAAAACACGGTGGCCGACGTCGTCACAGTAATTTCATAATCATTATCGACGTATATTATATATTTATATATATACAAAAAAATAATGAACATCGCCGTCGTATTATGTTCCGATTTTTTTGAAATTTTGCAGCCGGGAAGCCTTGACCAAAGGTCGTCGATTTGACTATTCTCGCGAATGCAAGTTTAATTAATTATCATTTATCGCGCGAACCAGTGTTGGGAATGTCCGTATTGCATCATCGCTTTTGTACATTTTCGTGTACGTGTACATATTTTTGTTCGAATGTCCATTGTACCTACTATAATTTTGTAATTGCATACGTATGTACATACATTGTAGGTCCATATCTACATACGTAATTCGCTTCGCAGTCAAATTTAGACGATCAGTAAATCCACCGATAGTTCGCGTTTCTTGTGCATTATCTATCGCTCGAATTGCCAAGTTTCTAAATATTGCATTTTAGAAACTTGCGAATGTTTCGAACTCTTCGCACAGCTTAATTTTAGGAAGAAGGGGTGGTAAATTTTTTTAAAAAACCTTAAAAAAAATAAAACCTTCAAGCGATTCAACTGTAATGACTATTGTATTAAGTTATTTATACTTAGTCAAATACCATAGCAATAGTTATGTCCATAGAGCGTACGTACGCTTATAAAATAACCCAATATCCGACAAATGGATATTTTTTACTATCATCTAGATATTTCAGTTTTTGTCCGAATTTGCTGATTTTTTTTCAATAAAAATCACTATCTGTCGATTCATCGTGTTTAACAAAAACGGTAGCCGGGGATCTGTCCTAGATACTTTGAGTTATGGTATGGTGAATCAATCAATACAGAATATGCATAATTTAAATGATACATTGTAAATTTTTTCATCAAATTATTTTGAAAATTCATAAACTATCAGTTTATCATTATTACTTTTTATATTTTATTATTCAAAAAAATATGTGAAACAAATACAGTATAAGACAAATTTCCCGAGGCTTTCTTCGTAATTGACTTTGAAAAGATTAATTATACAAGTATATGATTGTAACTGACAGGGACATGTTTTCCAATTACAGTTCAAAATTTGTTCCCAATTACCTGACAGTGACAAGGATATTGTAGATTTTCTTCAAAAATTGAATTTCGAGTATGTTGAATGCATATTATGTACTTTTTGCACGTCATACATATGTACATATGTATGCATGTATAATGTAAGTGCACTCCGCGCGTCATCTTCATCATCGGTTTTGGCAATGCACACATACCCACAACGCAAATAGTGTTCGTACATGTGCATTATAGACATGAAATTTGCATATCGTAATATGCGCGCGTGGATTTATTTTCGTGAAGACACGTTTTAATATTCCGCGCACGGTTCAAAAACTAATGACCGTTTGTTTGAACTGTCTGTCGTTTCGTATTTGATCTGTCATCGAAATCGCTGTTCGTGAGTTGTCGCCTTCGACATATTCGTTTACGTTTGCGTCAAACCCGACCGGTAACCGATCGTTTTCCGCTTTGATCGCAAGTTCGACACCGTTGTAAAATTAGATACACTCGAGACTGATACGCGTGCCAGTTTTGACCTCCCCCGCAGAGGCTCGTTAAGCCGCTAAAAAGCGTGTTTATGTACAAATTAGACTTGTTTAGCAATAATTTAAGGCTTTTCCGCCGACTCACCCGACGACGGGGTTGCCTTATTCAAAGCGCTCCTGCTGGTATAAATTAACATAAATTACCATTGCTCCCCTTCGTTTCAAGGACGTCTTTATGTACGTATACATACACGTGTAGGTACACACATATGTGTACACTTATGTCGTAACGTTACGCCACTGAAAAAAAAACTGTCTACGATTCAATGAAAAAAAAAAAACTTATTTGAACGATTTCGCAAACTTATCGATTTCTTTACCTTATCATCATTGACTATATTGCTCACATGTCCGCGGTGGATACATGTTTTTTTATTCTTATTCACAGTCACTACCTTTTGAACACTTTTTCGATACGTGCACATAACTCTAATTAATTTATAATAATTATAATGTAATAATTACGCCCACTTTTTAAAATTTACACTTAAGTTTTTGTTGGGTTGATTAATCGTGTGTATGCGCTTATGAAACTCTACCGTCACTTTTCATACGTCGTCGGACGAATCGCCCAAAATGGAATGTATTATTTTAATTATTTAAAACTAATCAATAAATAATTACTTATTATTTAATAATACTGTTGAAGTTGTTTTGTTTAAATTTAAATTTTAAAATTTATTTTTCAAGTCGCGAAGAATTATATGATTGTCAGTTGGTCGGGGCATGATCGGATGCTGCATTTTCTTCAATGTGACTTTGGCGGTCTACATAATGTATGATATGATATGCTCTTGTTCTGGTATACGAGACGCGTGTTACCCTCGCCGACTACCGCACTATACTGACGGCGTCGGTGTGGAGACGCCCGGCGTCTGTCGCTTCGGTACATTTAACGCACACAAATATAGGTATGATGTGTATATGTACGTTTGCACGTGTCGGCTAGTAGTGTTGGGGTTGTTCGACTTTGTGGAACCTTCCCCAAATACGAAAGCCTAGCCCTAGGGCCCGTAAGCTGAGGTCGATCGTAGTCAACTGATCGCCCTTTAGGCGGGCGAATGCTATTACGGAAAACTCGCTGATCGTGTATCGGTTGTTATAAATGTGTATGTGTGTGTGTTTGTGTCCGTTGATTCGCAAAAGTCAATTTTTGCTGAATGGACTTTGCAAGGTTAACGTACTCGTTCTGATGTGATGCAATCCGCCATTGTATTTTTGGGAAATGATTTTGTGTGTGTGTGTGTGTGTGTGTATGTTTCGAAAGTATGTGTCTAGGAGTTTTATGTACTTCGTAGTTGTGTACTTACTAGTAGGTACAATTTGGATTGTAGGGGAAAGCTACTATGTGTTTATGTGAAGTGTGACGTGTAGGGATTTTTCCTGTAGGGGTTGATACGCAGGCGTAATTTTAACCGTGCAGAAATAATTTCAGTTAAATTCTGGATGATTTTTTAATGTTTGTTCAACACTTTTGTTGTAGTTTTTTAACTTTACTTTGTGATGGAATCGAATACGAATCAGTTCATAGTTCAATATTCTTTCGTTGCGCTGTGCCGTGTCGATGCACTTTTTCCATGCAACTTTTAATTACAATATTAATTACGTTTTATTCTTAATGTTTAAATTTTTCATACCCTCGTAAAAGTATAAAAATCCTATTTGATTATTAATTCGAATTGAATTTTTTTGCTTATAATAATTAAGATATGCTTATAATAATTAAGATATGTATGTATACGTAACTGTATAACTTACTATTATCTAAATCTACTGATTACTTTATTAAAAAAAATAAATTGAACTCATTTTCTTTCCACGTCTATTTACATATATGTACGTATATTTTTAATTGGTTAAATTTAGCATAATCCGCAATCTAGCGAAATATAACGGCGTAGCTGCATTTAAATACGATGTTTGCCGTTCCATAATATTACCCGTATCATTTTGCTAATCGCTCCAAATTTGGCACACAACTCGAATTGCGGAGAGCGAAAAACTTATACTATTTTAATCGCTACTTTTGTGATCAAATCGTTCGATTTGAAATAATCTCCAGCGGCAAGTTGCAGTGATTTAGCGTGCTAGTTTTAATAGTATGTATGTAGAAGTGTCGGCGGGGCAACTCGCGGTTGTAACCACCGAAGTGGAAAATTTTTGCCCGAGAAAATTCCTTGATTTATTTCAGCGATTAGTTTTATATGTTGCTCTTAAACTTTTCACATAGCCGATAAGGTTTACTTACTAACTTTTTCGCCGTACGTAATATACGTAATTCACGGATTTTGTGACCGAAATTTGAAAAAAACATGTGATAAAAAAATCTATCAAAAATTCATCGAATTTATTGAGGCACGCTTACTGGTAATGTGTGCTTTTTTACGAATGGTAAAAATAGTTTCATTTTAAGTACTCCATCTACTCGAATCGACCGTATCCGCGGTCGATGTCTTCCTGCGCGCGCGGAATGTCTCACATTAACCTTATCGGCGTGTTGCAAGGTATAAATCACCCCTAGATTCTCACGGGAAGAAATATCGACGACTTCATTGGGTCGATTTACGACGCCGAATTAAGTCAATAAATAAGACCGACGTTCAATATATCGAAGAAATTCGATTTAAGGGTTCAAGCGTTCAAGGTTTCCCGCCCTCGCGAGTGAGGGCTTTCGACATGTGTTGGCCGAAGTCTTGGCCGTGTTAACATGCTGAAGTATCCCATTAGGTGTAAACTCATACTTCTAAAGGAAACAATGCCGTAATTGTTCAAGTCAAGATTCTATTAATATTAGGTACATATACATATAACGATACTGGAAAATGTTGTAATAAAAATTGAACTTTCATGCGCAATTGCCATTTGCCATAATTGTGTTATTGAAATATCGATAAAACATTTTATATCATTTAGGAATATTGGATTGCAGTTTTAACGGATTGATGTCGTTAAGTTACTTAACGATTGAGTTCGTTGTATTCGCACTATTTATTTTTTTTTAAATTATGATGGAAAAGTGTTAATATTTATCTAAGAAAATTGTACGCCACATGCTCGTATGTAAAAAAGGTCAAACATTTCGTTTAAAAATTAATATTGAATTTTTATCATCAACTTGTTATGAAATGTAATACAACTACGAACTACACGTAAAATCATTAATTAAATTGCTGATAATTTTTAAACACCTTAACGACTTTCGTGCGCGTGAGGAAGTAATTTTCTTATCAATCAATTAAGGCTTTTCCGTGATTTTTCTCTATGCTGCTCGAAAAATAAAAGATTATCGCATTTCACGATAGGGCTCGGATCAATGAAGATTATTTTTGTATTTTTTTAAATTGATTTACGTGAATATGACTAAATTTTAACCGAAACATTATGTGTGCGCGTTGTAAAAAATGATTATTTATATATTTTTTTAATATGTGAAAATGTCTATTCAGATTTCACAAAACCTATTGTGAAAGAATTATACGGGTTCATATTTATTTTATGTGTATGTATGTATATGTTTTGCCTTGGAAAAGAAATTCGATAATTTCTATTTTTGAGTGGCTTTTAAAATGTGAACATTGGTATTCAGCATTGCGAGCTCAATTGCTATTTTATATTGTATGGATGTGTATATATTTAGATACCGTGACAGTTTCGGTGCAATTTGTCCTCCACAGTTTGGAATACAGTTAACTCATGGATCAAAACGAGTGCTCTAAATGCAAATTCCTACTGTGGCGTAGCTTAATGAGCATTGTCATACATATTCCCACACCGTATCAATACATTTATTAACACGATATTACTCGCCAAATGTCGATTGGCTTCGTTTATTGAACATCGTTATTATGTTATGAACCCGGTAGCCAGTATGTATGTATGTGTTTCGAAGGTAAACTTAGAACTGGCGCAATTAAAAATACATTACCGTCAGTTAATTTTCATGAAAGGTTTTCAACCTTGAATGTGCGTACCATTAAAACAATTTTACGGGCTGTGTTAGTGGCTAGCGAGACATATCCGAAATTGGTATCATACAATAGCAATTTATCCTGGATTTTGATGATTTCCGACGACATCCGACACTGCATTATTCATGTTACAAACGAGAGGTTTCCTTTGCTATTGAACTCGACGTGATATGATTTGAATATCGTCGCAGGTTAGTATCCTGTTGTCAATTCGAGGATTGGTAGGCACTTGAACATACATACATACATATTTGAGCTTGTAAAGCCTAATACCCATATATGTAGGAAATGAATGTCATATTTTAACCGTTCAAAGGGGTTAACATTTTAAATTCCACGCGATTTGACTGTATCGCCTTATGTTCCTTTTGCTAGTCGCTGTAATACTACGTGATTTGAATTTGGAATCTAGAGTTGTAAATTTCAAACGAAATGTGACAAGCATCGGCGCTCGGAAAGTAAGCCTTGACTGAATCCTGGTCGATTTTGCTGAAAATTTTATATTCATGTTAACTTCATTCCACTCGAGTTTTACAAATATATAAAGTTTTGTTAGTCGTACATTCATCAATATACCAATTCATCAATATTGAGCCGCATAGTTTACATGCCCAAAACACGTTCAAAGTTCAAAAACAGGCAATAACTAACGGTTGGAACTTTCAGACGGTGCTCATTTGATATCCACTTTTCGGCACACGTATATCATTTATTTTTAACATTGTATAATAATATAGATAGACATGTTGTAGAATGAGTTACGATATTTTATTCAGATGGTGGATGTTGAAATTTTTAATATTGTATTTCCGGATCGCGAATAACTTGCTTATATTGGATCCATAAATGTGATCGGAATTTCAGTGTTTTTAAACCGGTGACAAAACTGCTGATGGAAATTTTCGCTTTTAGTTCATTAGGGGTTCGCTTTTCGTCGCTGGTGGTGCTAAAATAGCCTCATTAAATTATTGGGAGAGCGAGGGGAATGATGTATACTTAAACTAGTATAAATTATAATTGAATTTTGCAGTAATTTCATCAAAAAATATTCACGTCATGTTTTACATTGATACAATTATAATTATAAAGTATATGATGAAATAAAAGGTTGTGATCTGTATTTTTTATTTGTATTTTGTCATTCAATATACATTGCTTCGCGTAGCCCGAAGGGTTTGTATAAAATTTGATATTTTCGAAATGTCGTAAACCGCAACAATACGCTTTGGAATTACGCATTTTTGTATGTTTCATTTGAGTGTCCGTTACAATTTACAGTCTCGTACAAAATTTAAATCTGACTTATTTTCAGCCGTTTAATTGTCATCATAACCGTTAAAAAATTTCGAACATGCAAACATATACATATGTATATTTATCTAAAAACTCCGAGGGGACTATTGCAAAATTTTCAGATATGTACATAAATATAGCATAAATATATAATCTGTATGTTTGAATGAATGCTTGTTTGTTTGTTTGGGCTTATGTTTGTCCGCTATACAAAATCTATTTCCAACTTCGTAAACATCAAATTTTGTATGCTATCTCATATTGTCCTTATTTACAACAATTTGGGTAAAAAAAATTTAAAACTTTTATCCGCCCGGGAAACCCTGACACATGGTTTGTATAGCAGTTTCCGTGATCTACAAATTTATGTAAATATGCACTTACATATGTGTGAATACTCATAATTTCCCGAAATTTTAAAATATATAATATTTATTTCACATTTTTTTCCAATATTTTAAGTTTTTATGGTCAATAATGTCAAACAGTACTTTGTACGTTTGTATCTACTTTAAGTTTAAATCCACTATCGGTATTCTTTTTTGCTACACTAAAATTTTCCTTTTCTCACATAGAACATTTTATAAAGTTTGTCTTATCTTTTTTGTAAAGTCTGAATGAACAGTTTTCTTATATGTACTTTCATATATTACAATTACGTGGAATCCAAATTCACTTTCAGAAGCAGATCGACGTTATTAATTCATAATTCATTTTTAGAACCAAAAAAATGTTGGATTTTTTTTTCTTATTATTTGTTTCCCTCTATTTAAGATTTGATTGTAGTCCTCTTGTTATAATCAGAGATCGACTTTGCGTGGATGCTTTTCAAATATCAATAGACCGCTCCATTAGTGTTCAAAGCAAGAGATTAAAAAAAGCGTGGTTGTTCTAAGAATTAGTGAACCATTTTATGCGCGAAAAGTATCCATCCAACGCTGATCTTTGGTCATAATCAGAGTTCGCCGGACAAGTGACCTACAAATAAAGAGCGGACCCAGAGCGCGCCGTTCGATGTTCAATTGTTGTAAATGCATTGTTAAAGGTTCGCCGAACTTTTTTTTTGCACTCTAGCTTTGTAAATAGAGCCAAACCGCCCCGATTCCTGGAAAAAGCCCGCTCTCTATCCGCGCTCTACCTACAAAGCAAGATAGCAAAAAAAATAGTGGACAATAGTGAACCATTTTTGTATGCATAATAAACTTGTTCGCCGATCTCTGGTCTTAATCGTGTTCCCAGATGAACCCATATTTATTGCTATTGGAACCTGCTCCCACGAGTCCCAACCCGTTCCATGTCGCTCCGTGAGCCTTTTGCCTATCGGTAACTATGCAGTTGTTGGATTTTGCTTCGTCTATAATTTTCTGCTTCGCTTGAGTGTCGAGTGTATTTGTCGAACTCTATATGTACATATGTATATGTATTGTATATCTAAAATGTAACGTGTGTGTAAATTGTATTGGGAGAATAAACTTCGATCAATCATAGACAATTAGACAGGTTGGAAAGAGAAGAGTGGAGCGGAAAATTATTTTCTCCGCTGAAAGTTTTCCATTGGATTGACGATGCGCTATGTCGATACCTGGGTTTCCAACAGTTGAATCGACCGACACCCCTGCGGTAATCAATTAGCGTTTTGTTTGCTTCTAACCTACAAATTGTTTGTCCAACCCCTGGTATCGCCACAGTTTGCTCACCACTGTTTCTCTGGATATATGTACATACAACCCCGATTGGATTTACTAGTCCCCCTTTTTATTGTCTATATCGCTAAGAATAGATTGCGTTCGGTGAAAGCTCAACCCGGTTTGAGTTTTCCGAATCGCCATAAGCAGCTTTTGTCCAAATAATCCCCTTGTTTGAGTATCGCTTCAACCCACTCAACGCTTTCAAACTTGACTTACTAGATACTTACCGTGTTTGAATTAATTATTCGATTTTACACTTCAAGGCGGCCCGAATGTTTGATGATGACTGGATAACATAATAGCATAACTAGTGTATAAGTTTATCCGTATGTATATACTATGTACATATGTATGTACATAGTATATACATATTCAATTAAATTTCGCTTTGAACATCTTCAGAAGTGTTGCTCTCGCTTGCTTCCTTCCCTGTCTAGTTCGTTATGTTGGAGGTTGTGTGATCTTCATTCTGCTCTCGTACGCGTATACATTATTAACGGGCACATTCAGCACATTTCACTTGTAAAAAAAATAAATAAACATAAGGACAAGAGCACGTCTTGTGATGTAGGTACCCGTGTAGAAACTGAAGCATCGTCGACCCGCAAATATGACACTGATAATTGATTACGCGAATACAATGGATACACTTTAGTTTTGGTTTTATCGTATTCGGGCGTGTGCATGCAATATTTATTTGATGGTCTTATCAGCTTTGCCACAATTTGTTTATGCTTTCGTCCCCCCATTTGACGAATTATCGTAAAATCTAATATTTGAATTAATATGGCATACGCCTAACTATTTGTGGAATTGTCCACTGTTTTTAAATCTGAAGTGTTTTTATTATACCTATGTATATTATCCGTTGAGTGTAGATGTACTGTTTACACATCAATTTATTTACCGAAGTTTATAGAAAATGTGAATAAAAACTTAAAATATGTTAGTATTTAAAAACATATACATATATTATATGTACGTATACTATCTATAATTATTCGTTGCCTATTTAGATATAAATGAATGATAAGATTTTAGTTCATCTTACGACACGTAAATAAAGGAAAAGGCGATGACACGATATTTCTCTGATGAATGTATCATTTTTTAGCCAAACTGTTTAATTTACCACCGGTACTCGTACTGTATTGTAGCTACATATGTACATGCATATACATACATACATATGTATGTCACATGTGGCATATTTTGAATTTGCTTCTTTATCAATGTTGGTAGTAACAGTTAAAGATTCACTCATTCCCTTCTGTTTTGTGCTCGGCTCCTCAATTTGAATATCTAGAGGTTTATTGCATCATTAAATAATAAAATTCAGTCTAATTTTAGGCTGACTGTCAGGTCTTAGCTTCATTTTTAAATTAAGGCCTGTCCAAGTTTTATTATATGTACGTATATATTTATGTACAAATTGTGTAGTCTTTCTGAGTGAGTTTTATTTTATAATTACCTGTATAATGTTGATGAATTTATCCATTTTTAGTAGTTACTCGAATTAAGCTTTGCTCAGTTTGTTACTGCAAATCTATATATTGGCCCAATTTGGTTTAAAGTTTTAAAAAGCTTTTTCTTGTCTGACGCCAAATCACCGTATGAGCTTGTATTAAAATATTCCAGTTTGAAAATTGAAGCACTTGAGGCATAATTTTAATATGTCACAAAGTTTGCTCTTACTCTATAACTGATGGCCTTCTCCAGTCGTATACGAGAACTCTGCGGAATTCATAAATCTAATATTAATGTCTCCTTAGCACGAAACGCATTGACTATGTTGGAAACAAATTGATAATCTCTGACTACGATCCATCTCAAATGCCCACAGAGCTTTTGTACAAATTGCGAAGGACAGTGAATCAACGAAACCGTGTAATTGATACGTTTTCTTGTTTTCATTGTTTTGGAGTTTTTGCCTCTGTGAAGGTCGCCGTAATAATAAACTATTATTTTCATAGATTGGATTCGCCGAAAGTGGCCGCGTTTTGCGAAATTGAAGAAAGAGGCGGCAAGGCGATTCGTCTGGTGTCCCCGGAAAACGAAAACGTGTCATATCCTAGCTATGGATACATCTTATCCGTGATTGATTCGTCTCGTTGAGTGGTAGTGTACCCACCCGCAATTTTACCCATGCTAGTTTTTGTCCTGTCTTTGATCCTCGGATCGTCTGGACGACTTTCATTTGGCTTTTTCGCACGACTTGAAGTGGCGTTGATTGATTAAACCGCATATGAGACTCGTGTCGCAAAAATAATAAGATAAAATGACAATTTTTTATCTGATTAAAATGTCGCGGTCCTGTCTGGAAACAGCAGAGTCATTGGTTTTGTGTTATAATTTGACTTTTAATTATAATATATGAAATCTATGCGTTCAACGTTTTTAATTAGTACTTGATTCTTTGGTGAAAACAAGGCGAGCTTCGTTCGTTGTAAAATTAAAGTTTTCTATCTTCTCCTTTATAAGCAAACATAGTGTAGAGCTTAATCGAAGAAGCGAAGTAGGTATTCAGCGTTTGGTGTTCAAACTTTCTTGTCACGCATTTCAGCTGACATGTTCCCCCCTTCGCGTCTTTTAATCTCTAAGATGTTTCCTTTTTGTTTTCATTTGTTTTATTGGCGCGAGAAAGTTTGCATTTGGGGAGGCCTACCTTGAAGAAGGGCGCACGCTTTTCCAAATCCTCAACACGCGCACGAGCGCGTGCAGAATCCTTTGGAAAACTTTTCAAATTAATACCGACTTTGATAAATTTTCGCAAAGCGTCTCTAACGCTTTGTGTGTCGACGTTCGGACCGGGACCATTCTGGGAACATGGGTGTGTCGTTGGGAAAACTTGTTTAATTTGCTTGTTTCTCGTCTTATCATCCCGAATCTTGCCCCCCGACTTCGTAATACTTACGTCGTTGCATAAATGATCAAATACATATGTGACTTGAGAGGATTTTTCCAGCCTAAAGTACACAATCAGTTCTTCTTCTCCTAGCACCTTATCCGTTATCGGACGTTGGCAATCAAGTTTCCAATGATGATTTTGTTGGTCGCGACCCGGAACACTGCAGTGGTATTTTGGTTGGAGCATTGTCTCTGGTTTTTCAGCCAGGACGTCCGCCTCCCAGAGCCTCTCCTTCCGCAGATCTTCCCTTGAATAATGAGATGCAGGAGTTGTTATGTCTCAGGGTGTCGCATTACATGACCAAAGTATTCAAGTTTTCGTATCTTGATGATCTTGGCGATTTCTTTTGTTTTATTCATTCGAGACAAAACACACTCTATTTTTATTAACCTTATCTGTCTAGCTTATACGTACCATTCGTCTGTATATCCACATTTCAAATGCTTCTATTTTTTACAAGGCTCTTCTATTTTTTCATAATTGTTTCAGTGAGGGCACACGTTTCCACTCAGTATAAGAGAACTGGGACCACAAAGCATCTCACCATCCTCATACGGATTATCAGGGATAATTCACGGCTACATGTGACTTTTTTTAGCCGAATGAAAGTCGCCCTGGCTTTCAATCAACAATTAGTCCACGTAGTCTTGTAGTAGTAAAATGTATCTTGACCTTATCCTAAGCATCAAAAGTTCAACTTATCTTTTTACTCGTCAACGCGTATGTTTGTACGTACGTATATTATCATATTATAAACATTTCTGAAGCTGCAATTTTTTAAATCATTTCTGACAGTGAATGCACATTAACTATTTATGCAAACAAACAATTGTTAAAATATTTAACAATTGTTTGTTTGTTACCGAACCATTTATACCAACTATTTTAAGACAACGAAAAACCATTACGGCGTATCTTATCTTTATTGATAAATAAAATATAACATGAAGCAAAACCAGATGATATACCTACCACAAAGTACACATAAGTAATATATAACAAATTATTTTCATTGATCTTAATATTCATACTAGTCAACTATAAATTCAGTTTTATCAATTTCTCAATTCACATTGGTAGCTCACGTTTTATACTCTTCTGCTAAGACGAGGCATATTTCCGGCGATGAAAATAGCTTAATATTTTTAAAATATACTGTGTAGATCGGTTATAAAAAGGCGTTGAGTTTGAGGCAAAAGTGAAAATATAGTATAAACAGTACCATTGGATAAACAATAAACGCAGTTCTTTCCTAACGATTATCTAACCTTCTCTGGTGATTTCGAATATTAATATTTTATACTAAAATATTGTTTCCGTATTACGTTAATGATTATTTTGCTTTGGAAACTAAATGAGCCACAATCCGTGCACTCTTGCAATTTGTGCGCAAAACGCGTCCGGTAACGCTTAAAGTGCTAGTCGTATGCGATAGGTATTAAACCTCCCCCGACCATTATTACCGTTGAACTTTCCAATAGCGTTGCTCCATTTATCTGCATCAATGCAACTGTAGCTTCATTACCTCGATATCCGGTCGTCGATACAATTTTAATTTAACAAACGCTTGCTTCTAGAATTGCGCCAAGTTCCGCAAATAAAGTACAGGTAGATGCGTACGCATATTTATTATATGTATGTATGTTCGTATCTGTAAAATACGACAGGCGAGAGCAGTGAAAGGTTCAATTACAGTGTTTAGTTTTGTCCAAGTTTTTGGACGTGGTATTTGACATGGTGCATTTGAAAACGCCATAAAAGCGGGAAAGCGGCCAATGGTAGAGTGCGGTTTTCTCATTCGCTTAACGTTGTTTGACTGAACTCATCTAGCGTTAAAACTCTTAATCTCAGGCGATACAATTTTGTGTGGCCAGTCATATGTGGCTAATGATGTTGCATCAGCGTTGCCAGAAACTTATTTGTTCGTATATATGTGTATATGTATAATCGGCATTAGTATAGGTATGTTCTGTTTTAAAAACCCAACGATATTTATACATATGAGCCGTTATATTTGAAATTGGCGTGTCCAATTTTCTTCATTTCGAGAAATATCCCGCAAAACATTAAATATAATGTTTTGCTTTTTCCAATATTTAAAAATGCTGGTGGCCTATATACGTTTATTCTGCTTTTCCAAGATTCTGAACATATCGAATTAAAAGAAGTGATAATAATTTGTCAATAAGGTCAAACAGAAATAATTTTTTTGGAACTGAAAATTGGACTCCCGTCACTTTCACATATAGCAGCTAATATGTACATACATATATACTACGTACTTGCTTGCAAAAGTTTCCTATTTTAATTATTATGAAGTGTTTCATTTTAATATTATTACATATACATACATACATATGTACACATATTGCATAAAATTAAAGTTTTATAAGCATAAAACATATCACTTTAACGTTTTTGTTTGCTATAATACACTATGTATTTGTAAATTTCGATTATATATTTAATATACATGTTATACCGACATATGTACATAGTAGTGAACTTTCATATATATAATATGTTGCTAAATAAATGCACCATTGTAGTGGAATAGACTATTGTAGAGGCCATGGAATGTGGCATTCTGGATCGATTGGACGAAAAATCATTCAGAATATTAAGTTTTTAAAACAAACAAAATGTTATTATGTAGACTACTTAGGATATTTCGTTTTTCACAAAAATGAAAAATTATGATATACTCAACACTTCAAAATAGATTATTATATGTAATTAAAAAAATATATATATACATATACATACATATGTACATATGTATGTATATATATTTTTTTTGTCCATAACTAGTCCGCTGTTTTAAAAGTCACAGCACGCCACTGATTTCAATATGACTTTTATTTCACGATCGATGCCTTTTCTCTCTTATTTTTTTCTCTGTCGATATTTAAATTTTTGCTGTAGACATATTGTGGTGTGATTTTAATATTTCTGCGCCTTTAATTGTATTTTAATAAAATAATCTTTATATGGTGCACGGGGCATGCCTAGTTTATGAATAGTATTCGATGTCTTAAAAGCTGTCGCCGATTTAAATTTGAATTCAATTGAGTTTTTAAAATCGAATTCGTTACTCATGTGAGAAAATGAAAAATCTCTGTCGCCGGTCTCTCCTCAGTTTTCCATTTGAGAGCGGTTATCAACCCTGTCCACGAACGAATAATCGTGATGAAGCTATACTCTGCTACATCGAATATTTTACATACATAAAAGATGGCGGACGATACGTTACCCCACCCCGAGGGAATAAATTGCGTCTAAATTTCCTCTCATGGTTTATGCAGCGTCTTCTCAGGGTGCGCTGCCCCTCCCCGATTCCTCTCCACCTTAGTGCACGCGTCATTTGAGGGGTACTCTTTGTAGCTTCAGTGTTATGTGTATAGTTACTTATTCCCTTCGTGTTGGGAACGTTTGTTTTTTCCCCCTCTGGGTCTCGGATTGTCTCGGGTCAGTTCTTCAGCACGGAGTGGTGTTCTCTGCTCTCGTCTCGAGGCTTAGTTGTTGAATGCGTTGACCTGATTCGACTGCACAACTTTCTGAATAAATCCCCACGTTAAATTGCTTCCCATCCCTCCGCAGGCTGCTGCACATTCTCGCATCAGGGAAATGTCTGGAAAGTCCCATAAATAGCATTTGTATGCAAATCTTCAATATACATATACTTGCGTAGTGTATTCGCCTAATTATTTTCCCTTTTAGTGTAACGATATCGTTCATCTTTCGTACATCTGGTATAAAGTCGTATTACCATTGTATATTTTCGGAGTTTACGATGAATAAAATGTTTATATTCTTGTAACGAGCTTTCTCTACAATGTTGAACGCTGGTTTTGTACATACATATAGTATTTTCAGAAAATTTTATATGCAATAGATATCTACATGGGTATCATTTTGATGTGTATATATGTACATATAATGTTATATTTTATATATGCAAAATATTATATTTTATATCAAAAATTTTACTGCTTAATAATATTAAGTAGATAGGCAAGCGTTGAATTTATGTTTGTAATTTAGTATGTTATCATAGTAATTTTAACGAATATTCAACGTTTAAATATATCTGAGAAAATTTCCGTCCTTGAAACCGTTATGGATAATGTTTTCACATTCAACATTATTGAAATGTACAACTTGGACGCCGACCAAATTGTTTCGTAGTATCAGAAGTAAAATGGGGAAAAAAATTGAAGGAAGGAAATCATATACCTACATATATGTATGTATGTATATGTAAATGCGTGGAAGAATATCAATCTTTTTTTTTTATTAAAAGTAATCCATATCCTTCAGTGTTTACTGTTATTATTATAAACTCAACAAGTACATACATATATAATGTTGTTTTTTTTAATGCGGGTTTTAATAAATTAATAATATATACTTTATTGTCGCGGTCGTTATTATCGGAGGTTATTGAAGGTGAACTTTGTTGAAATATGTATGTCATTTGCTTACGAAGGATGTGCGAATTCTCCAAATTGTACAGCTTTCTATATATGTATAACATATTTTTAGATTTAACATCAGCTTATCTTATACGAAAAGTAGATAGTGTACTGGTAGTCCGCATTAGAAAGGAATTTTCACAGATTTCACGTCCGTTCTCTCGTGCTCGTGCGGATTTGTCGACTTTTCCGGATATTCCTCTCCGGGATTAAGAGGCAAGGCGCGCGATAATTTCCATCATTCAGCATTTTTACATTCGATATGTGTATTTATGTATGTAGGTACGTATGCATGTATATATTTGTACACATACTAACGGACTAAACGCTTTCATTCCGTTCGAGGCTACTACCCGAGAGATTTTACATTTTTTATGGACACTCGTTGGTATTTTCTGGCTTTGCGAACTCTATTCCGGCATTGGGAAACTTGCGAATAAATAGCTGCTGGGGTTTTGCCTGCCGAATATCATGAATACAATGTATTATTCGTTTTACGACATCACGCCTTCGCATCTTTCGCATTATAACCTTTCTAAAAATACAGGTGAAATGTATTCATATATGTATGTATCTATATATTCGGAAACTTTTGCGTTGAAGAAGAATTATGCGAAAATTTTCTTGTAAATCATTCGCTTAACTTACCATTACTAGCAGTAATAAAAAGTCCACGTGTCTGTCATCGTTTGTTAAGGTCGACTCGTGATTTCAGTATCTTGGCACAATGCGAATCCTCTTAGTGTCGAGAAACATTTCCCGGATTTTCTTTTCAATTTTACAAAAAGACAAAACAACCTTGCGAGTTTTAGCTTATTGACTTGATTTATTCTCACGCCACATGTATGTATGTTAGGATATTTTTTTATTACATTTTATACCAGAAATGCCTTACAGGTAAACCCCAATGCGTCTTCCTGGCCAATTACAAAAAAATCAGCATTTTTATTACACAAGTCGCTGAATTACGAGACACTGAAAACTCGCAAATTAACGAGACATCTATGAATTGTACATACATTTTATTGTACATTAATCATACTCAAATAGTGGCGACAGTGGGTAGGAAGGTTTTTAGCCTATTTAATCGGGAACGGTTTCAACATCGAACCGTTTCACCCGTTTCGACATCCAATTTAATCGGGAACCGTTTCAATAAACGATCGTCCTGGAGTCACAAATATCCAAGTCTGGCCAGCAGCACTACAGATATAATCAGAAAAATTCTTTTTAATCGAGGTCAGCTCATGGGATTGAACCCGGCGCCTCTCGATGTTAGACAGAAGCTAATAGAGGCTAATATATAATTATTTATCATTAATTCATTATTATTAACTTCGTTATATAATTATTTATCATTAATTCAACTATTAATTCGCTTTGTTCTCCAGCTTCAACGTGGTAATACGTCATACCCATCGTTGCTGGAACAGTTGGGTATTTATGTCCTTAATAATTATGTGCGTGCTAGACATCGTCATTTGATGGTTGTTCCTCTTGCTCGCACAGTTCTTTATAGAACTGTGCGGGCAAAAGGTACAATTCCAAGAGTTTTCCGACTTCCCAATGAAATGATTTATGCAGAGCCTGAATGTGATATTTTCCACCTCAGTGCGCATAGGTTATCGGAGATTATTTTAACCTATTTGTTTGGTGGCCTGCGCTCATAATTATTTTCATAATTTAATATATGTTAGTGAAATTTTGATCTTCTCTCTTCTATTTGGGCCTCGCAGGGGTATTTTGTATTTGGGGCTGGTTATTATATATTGCAAGACATTCACCACTTTGTATTTTATTATTTTATATTTTTACTTTATCTGCTATTATTAAAATACTTTTGCTTTTTTATGTTTATGTACAAATGCATTTTTGTCTATGTATATCTCATCTTTGTATTTTTTCGACAATTGTGGCGCATTAGGGACTCCTGTAATGCCTCAATGATCCAAAGTTAAACTTAAATAAATAAATTAAATTAAATAAATAATTGTTTGTATTGTTTAATTACATTCTATAAATTCATAATAATCTGCGTAAAAGTGCCTTTCATAATTTCATTATAATTATTATACATATATTAAATATATTTATTTGTCTATCTATAATATAATATCTTCAGTTTATCATGATTAGGTCTTTTGGGAAAAATCGTTCCTATGTATTATATAACCCTAGTTTTGTACGATAAAGATGTACACAATCCAAGAAATTTTGCGAATCGTCGCAATTTGTCACAGCCTTCGATCTTTTACATTATCCTTCGAATTATTCTAAGCTATACTACACACAATGTAAAGTCTTTCTCTTCCACTCGTTTGCTCACAGTCTTCACTTGATTCTTCTCCTCGGCTGACGTTGACGAAACGTTTCTTAATTTTCTGCTTGAGTCTCTGTAATTAGGATCTCTGCATCGAATCAATTGTATGAATGCTCGTCTGAATCCTCTATTTTTCCAAGCGTATATAATTGGATTTATGCCGGAGTTGACTTTCGCCAGACTAAATAAAATCATGTAAAGTATGACGTTGGGTGTTTGTTCGGCATCTATTGCCTGAACGCACGCCACGACCACGTAAGGCATCCAACATATTGTGAAACTTCCCAATACCATCATAACCACCTGGAACAAACACGATATTTATATTTATTAAAATTGGAAAATTCATCATAGCAAAGTTTGATTGCTGTATAAATTTTTGATTCTCTCAGTTTCATTTGAGGATGAATAATAATATAATAGCAATTCGACGATATTATTATATATATGAAATTTTTTTTTTTATCTAAACGTACTAACTCGAGCGGTAATTGCGTTAGAAAGACTTTCGTTGTGTACACATTTGTGATGCTGATGGCGTTGGTGCAAGTGAGATGGCATGTAGTACGACCGCTGTACTGTGTGAGGTAGACTGCATGCCATCTCGCTTGCAAAAAAATATTGAGATAGAAAACCAATCCTTATAAACGCGGTGAAATAAAAAAACTGGCCAAATAAACGCAAAATAGCACGGAGAAAAAATTCCGTAAAAAATATATTTTTGACTTTTACAATTCGCTAGACAATCAATGTCGTTAAGTATTTTAAAAGAATAAAAAATCAAATTCAATAGAAAAAAACATCTGACTATTGATTCCAATACTAACTTTGAGCACAGCAATACTATATTGAGTTAAAGACCGCAAAAGCCAAAAAACTGTAAAAATTGCGCATTTTTTTAAACGCTCATATCTCGTAAACGATCGTGAACCAACAAAAATCAATATAAAAATTGAGTGGGTCAAACTTAGTAAAGATTGATTGGTCTCCGCTCTGGTAATTTTTTTTTTTGCTGTGTTATCAGTTTTAAATTGAGCTATCTATTATTGAATTATTTCCTTACCTGTAAACTTTTCCAATCTCTTTTAATTGACGGGAGGCAAGTGGCCACTCTCATTCTTCTCGTATGTAGAACTACCTCCCTCCAAATCTTCCAATACACCACCAACATTATGAACCACATGATAGAAAAAAGGGGCGTCAATATATACGTCGAATACGTCTTTGGCATCACCTAAAATCGATAAAAACAATCTAAATAAAATTCTTAAAATGTTTCGCTTGAGATATACACAAGACCTGAATACTCACTGTATGCATATCGCAAATAATGCCATCTTCCCATTCGTTCCAAAATATTGGCACGACACTAACTGTGACCGAGGCCGTCCATCCCAAAACCACTAACAACCTCAACACTCGTTTGCTCATGTATTTATTGTAGTGCAGAGGATATAGTATGGCCATATATCTATCGACAGCCACTAGTATCACACTCGATATCGAAGCACTGCAAGTTAATATTATCAAACAAAATTTCATGATGCACGTTATTTTGTTGGCTCTTAAACTTTCACTGGCATAAAACGCAATGTGATAGGGCAGTGTCAGGCCGACGGTCAGGTCAGACACAGCCAAGTTCAATACACACTTGTTAGAATTACGCTTGGACAAACTCCTCGTGAGGTTCACTGCCAAAATTGTCAAAACATTGCCTGATATAATGATAAACATCAAAAAGATATCCACGATAGTCCAGTAGGGTAAACTTTGCTTGAGCGTTATGTACATTTCGTTGTGGCATACGATTTCATCTGTGTTGTTGTCATATGAAAAGTCTTTAATGTTGGACTGGTTCGAAGCCATTTTGCATGCATTGAAAACGTGTCCTCTTAGTTGGTATTATTTGCTGCCTTCCATATCTGAAATTGAAAAAAAGTTATTCAATTATTTCTTTGAATTGCACCACAATAAGGAAAATTTCAAAAACAATCTCTAATAGGCAAACCACAATATTGGTTTGATTTTGGTCGCCATAGCGGTTATTCACTATAAAAACAAATGATATAATACTGAGTTGGTCAATAAAATATCTATGATCGCATACGAAAATTGATCAGTGATATATTTTTTTCAAGTGATATGACCATTTATACCGGTGTTTTTTTGTTTTTACACATTTAATACGAAATTACATACGTGTATAGAGTATATTTTATACGTTTTCTTTAAGCGAAAAATCCTGATTATAAATTTTCCTACATACCAAGTTCTTTTTAAAACGAGTCGTATTGCAAAATCAATTTCGAATGATTGGCATAAGTGCGCTAAATTCCATCATTATTTATTAGCTTAAATTTTGCTCTTTAAAGCGAACTTTTTATCCAAACATTTCTGTAAGAGAGTCACTTATATAAATTGCGATTGTTAATCAGTTACAAAATAAACATTTTTTTTTATATTAGTCTGGATGCTAACAAGGAAATTGCTAATTTTCCCTCCATTTTCTCAGTTTTTCAGCGGGCTTTGAAATATTACAGCAATTTATCAATTTCGTCACACTTTATGGTATTTATTATCTTTAAGCGGAGATAAATTTTGTTCATATTTCAACGAAACTAATATTGAATTTATTTTAGAATATCTAGATTCCTACTTGATAAACATATTATAAATACATAGCATATTCGTCGTCGGTGTTTTGGAAGATGAATTCAATTAATTCACTCGACGTTGAAGGATAACTTTCATTGGAAACACAGTGAACTTGCCAACAATTTTGGAAACGAGCCATTCCAAAGTGTTGATCTGAGCCAGGCTCCACTGCACATCCAATATCGACCCTGTTCCGGCCCTGACCTTCCGGAGGACGCTCCATCGATCTGGACCTCCCACCGGCGCCAGGTGTGCTGGTTTGCTGGACTTGCGTAACCACGAAAAATAGTTTCTCAAATTTATTTTCAAGATTTACCACAAAGATATACGATAAACTTTGTATTTGTATCGAGAATAGAATCGAATCAATTTCGTGTAATCAATCTGAACACACGTGTCTTCAGCACTGCACTTGTTGTGCACACACGAGCCTGTTTGACACTGGAACTGACATTGCTCGTGTGGAATAAAGTTGTGACACATAATGCGATATGCCTTACCGCATAAAAACACTCATATCCACTATCGTGTCCGGCATTATTGATACCTACACATTTTGCGCAAATGCTCATTTTAGTGTTAGTGCATTATGTGTCCATTAGAAGCACTTGAGCAGTTACTCAATTGCTTCTAATTCTAATAAGTTTAATTTGTATTGGATTAAAAAGCATATAATTCGGTTGAACCCAGAAATATGTACGATTAAAGCTATCTAATGGATTACTCTTAAGCTAAAGAATATAGACAAAGGTGGAAGAATATTGAATAGCTTCAAACCATAATTCAGTCATAATTTACAGCATATTTGGGGTTACCTGTCATGTCGCGATAACCCAATATGATATAAAAATAAAAATAATATGTTCTGTTATATACCTAGTAACAATAGATGAAGTTTTGTGATCATGCGAAAATACGAACTCCAGATTTTGACTGATTCAAACTCAGAATCGATCACTGATCACGTTTTCATGATCTAAAAAAATCTGTCTGTGTATTTTGGGGATTTTTTGAATACCGTTCGTTCTATTGAACTGAAACTTTGTATCGGTTATTGAAATTCTTATCGATACGACGATAATTTTTTTTAAATTTACCGTAAATGGTATCTCCCCTTACATGTTTCCTCTTTTTTTCTACGTGTAGATCTTTTATTAAGCGGATGCAAATAAGTGCATTTTTAGTTATTTTTGTGCGTGGGTAGTTATGAGACGACTGACCGCAGACATTTAGTGTATTATTTTTTAATTTTCCATATTCCTTAAAAACTTTTTTTTTAACTAAAAAAAATTTACATTACGTTCTGCGGTTTATTTATTTCCTCAAACAGATTACATGCATGTTATTATAATCCAAAATCCCATCATTTACGTATCGACCGGGGAAATCCGCATAAAACATATGCAAATAATATAATCTTCATTGGCAGTTTCAAAATCAAATTTAAATATATGTACATACATACATACATATATGTATTCAGAACAATATTTTAAATGTTTTAAAAAATCTTAAACAGTAGATCTTTTATAAAAGTTTTGTGGATCCGATGAAAAATTGACATAATCCTGATATATTGCTATCATAAATCCGCATAATATTTCAGTAATGATTCGGTAGTCCTTAACGTTTCAGACCATTAACTTTTTAAGGTCAATTTTTATTCACAAGATCTTAAAACCAGGAAGTATCGAATCGCACGTTCGCTTGCGGCTTTGATCATTACATAATCTTAAAACGTATTGAACGTCAAGTGATACTTTGTACATATATCAGATGCATGAAAAGGGAGTTTACGATTGGTTTCATTTTTTTGATGTGTATATATCGCCATAAATTTTTCCTCTCGACCTTCATTCAATTTATTGATTGCCCACAAAGAACGCACGTGACTCTCATTTTATTTCCAAGTGCGTGCTCCATTTATACCGTTTTCGAAAAAAAAAGTTATTGTGTGTAATTGCGATACACAATTATTTAAAGTGTGTTATTTTATAATGGTTGTTGGAAAAGACTTCGATAATGGTTTGATGTAGTTTATTGAAATGTAAAATTTGCACGTGGTGGTTCAGCGGAGCGTACGGAACACAAGTTGTCCGTACGCCGTCTGCTCGAACTCTGTCGACCGTCGCGTATTTCCGCTTGGGCCGACACTAATGCCAACTCGTCAATAATGCCAATCGACAATCAGTTAATAAGACTGTTTGCCACACGTCATTACAAAAGTCGGAACATAGTCCCACATAGGAAAACTGTTGAACAATACAGTTATTCTACAGAGTTACAGCATTACTGACGAGTCGTTTACAATAAATCATAGCTCTTAAAATAATTAAATAGAGGGTGAATAATGAAACCTTTGCCTCATCCAGTGTGAGGATAAAATCAATTTATTGGTTCAGTAATATTTCAACTTATAGGTATACCTCTGGTGAATGTTGTTTCTATTTACATTAAAATTTTTGAAATCTCCTTTGAAGCTGTGAATAAGCATTACAAGATAAGTTTACTTTAAAGAAGAGAGAGTGGACTGTATATGGTTTAAAACTTAAGCATTCCTCATCTTGATGTTAACTTAGACAATACAATGTTGACACTATTACAGTTGTCAAGACAGATCAGCTATTACCGATCAACTAAACTTGATTAGTGAGTGTAATGCTCCTAAGTTAACTTGATTTCATCAACAAGTAGCACAAACATTGCTAAATTAAAAGTAAATTGGAAAGTCATTCATTCATTCCTACAAGCAGGAAATGAAGGCGAACTATGATTATAGATGTCTCTACGTTACATCGAAATGTTCAGTATTATAATATTTACTTATTCTATGATTCACATAAATACTATAAACAGTAAGAGTTAACTTATGTTTTCATAACAAGAAACATAAGACCTGCGGATGACTCCCGGCAGGTTATAATTAAGTAGACATGAAATAATTTAAGATGCTCCATTAAGTGTGGCTTGGAGACTAACATTAACAAATCATGAATCTAATTTTAACTGTCAAATTTGAACAGTTTATTTTAAACTCGGATATAATCCTTCCGAGTGATGACATGAGACAAGTCTTATATTATAAAGACAAAATGATTAGATTAAATTCGGAGATATATACTGCCGAATGTTAAAATGAAAATAGCTTAAATTATACACACAACACAATTAAAGTGAATTACGGAGTACTACTATTAACATTGACTGATTTAAACTCATGATTACATCTAATAAGTAATATGAGTTGGGGGCAGTGTCTTCGGGTTAAACTAAGCTACCGAAGTTGACGGAATTGAAGCTGCTGTTTCTCCTCCCTCTTGCTGATCTTCCTTCCTGTCAAGTGGTCCTTGTGGTAGAGTCGGCAATGGCGCCACTAGATGACTGGACCGACGAAACTCTCCGCTGGCAGTAAAGACGTCGACGACTCGAACTCTGCCATCTGGTCCGGGATACAATTTAGTGACTCGACCCAAGACCCATCGGGTTGGCAGCATGTGTTCCTCCTTTAACAGGACCATTTGACCCACACTCAGATTGTTGCTCGAGTCCTTCTTCCATTTGTGTCGTAACTGCAAAGAATGTAAATATTCCGCCGACCAACGTTTCCAAAATGCTGCTGTGGTCAATTGTATCTGAAGCAGATTGGCATGGACATTAGTGTTATATTTAACCTCCATTGGAAGAGCGAGTAAGGATCTGCCAATTAAGAAATGTCCAGGTGTGAGGGGTAAAAGGTCTAGTGGATCCGAAGACAAGGGACTAAGAGGACGGGAATTCATGCAAGCTTCTATTTGAGTCAATACCGTACAAAATGATTCGAAATTTAAGGTGGTGGCCTTTAACACCTTGTTTAAATGAATCTTCATGGATTTAACCGCTGCTTCCCACAGCCCTCCCATGTGAGGCGCCCTTGGCGGGTTAAACTTCCAACGAATCCCTTCGGAGGCTACATACCGTAGTAGCTTCTCCTCATGAGGACGTTCGTAAATTAATTTTACTAAATTAACGAGTTCACGACTTGCACCGACAAAATTAGTAGCATTGTCGGAATATATCGTATTGGGCCTGCCACGTCTGGCTACGAATCTTCTTAAACAATTTAATAAATTTGAACTCGTTAAGTCTCCGCCCGAATACCTTAATTCTATTGACGCCATTGTAACTTCTACTTTATTTTCTTTCGCTAATATTTCTATCGATTGAGTCTGACTTCGAGTCTGATGTATTCTAGAGCTTGACCTGTCTCTAATAGGTTCTACGTCCCTAGTTGGATTTCGACCTTTATGCGACTTGGAAGTCGAAGCTTCTATTTCCTCGTTTTCAGCACTTGACATTTGTTTCTGAAAGTTGCACTATTTCGTCTCATAAATACAGTTGTTCTCTACTATAGCTGTCAATTGAACTATTCGTAGAGATAAGGTAATAATATTCAATGATTAACCGTGAATCTTAATATTCTACTTTAACTATTATCACCAGAATCTATCCAACATATTTTGGAAGAAATTACAACCCTAAATTGGTGGGTGCTTGATTTAAACCACTTTGGGGCTACAAGTCTTGTGATTTATTTTAAATCACCACTGTTTCATCACACATTATGAAACAAAGAGATCTACCGATGTATGAATATGCCGGTATGTACTTGATTTAATCCACTTTGGGGCTACAAGTGTAATTCCACATTTATCGTGGAAGGGGGGGGGGGGGAGGGTGTTTCTACACACATTAAGAAACAAAGATCTACCGATATGAATATACCGGTATGTACTTGATTTAATCCACTTTGGGGCTACAAGTATAATTCCACATTTATCGTGGAAGGGGGGGGGGGGAGGGTGTTTCTACACACATTAAGAAACAAAGATCTACCGATATGAATATACCGGTATGTACTTGATTTAATCCACTTTGGGGCTACAAGTATAATTCTCCACGTGCTTTGCTAATTTTACACTACATCTGATTTTACACTTTTAATACGAAATTCGATGCGACCGATGAAACATTCCTTCGTAGCGCGATATTATTTTATACAATCGCGTTAATTAATTGTTATACTTTAAAACATATTTTAAAACTGACCTACCCACATGATTGCCTTTTGAACAGATTGCCTGAGATTGAATACATTCACTTACTTGAATATCCTTTACGATGTTTATGTGATCGTTCCGATAATTTTGGATTACCTCTGTGTCCCATGCGTCTTTGTAGGTTATGTTTTTATTTATATATTTTCTGCGTCAATCACGCGGTCATGTACCTCTGTACATCAATCAATATATTGCTGAAATAGAAGCAAACATGTTATTAGTATTGGAAAGGTATGGATAGTAACAAAGGAACGATACCGATTTCTTAATTGACATCCATTTTTTCTCGACCACGTTTTTTCCTATTGGTTTGTCCGTTTGGTGTTGTGGCCTAGGTTACTGGTGTCCGGTTCGAAGTGACCATCATGGAAAAGACTTCGATAATGGTTTGATGTAGTTTATTGAAATGTAAAATTTGCACGTGGTGGTTCAGCGGAGCGTACGGAACACAAGTTGTCCGTACGCCGTCTGCTCGAACTCTGTCGACCGTCGCGTATTTCCGCTTGGGCCGACACTAATGCCAACTCGTCAATAATGCCAATCGACAATCAGTTAATAAGACTGTTTGCCACACGTCATTACAAAAGTCGGAACAGTTGTTTAAATCGATGTCTTTTTTCATTTGCAAAAGAATTTCAACCGTTTGCCACATATACATAACTTTAAATGCAAGCAGATAACGTGTTAATTGTTATATCGACATAAACCGTTTGCTATTTTAATTTCTCGTCCGTTTATTTAATCAACGGGAATGCCTTTTAATTCTTTCCGATCCCCATTAATTCCAATTTCGCGCAGTTTCTGTTTTGTATTGAATCCGTTCTTTAAATACAAAGCAGTGTCGTCAAAGCTATTGTGTAATACTTTATCAATTCTCGTATACACTTTGAGCTAAATCCATCAGCGATACCTGGTTTATATATGAATATGCAAGTTTTCGTACAAATGTCTGACTTTAACTGGCAGTGTAAATGTCAACAACATTAAATTTCGTTTTCAACCGTCCAACGAACCTTGACCTTAACTTTGACGGGTGCTATCCTCGTATATTCAAGGAACTCCATACAATGCTTAATTTCATTTAGAAAATGTGTACCTGCGAGTGGATAAAAATAGTAATTCTGTTTGCGGCGACCGTACTAAATATTTTGACGCCGCAATTTGAATAGAGACCTCGTTCTAATATTTACCGAGCTTTCGCTTTACACTAGTGTGATATTCGTTTCACTGGTAATCATTACCTATTTATGAAATTCATGAAAAGTTAATTTCCTCCAAAATTTTCTTTTACATGTAACAAGAATTTTCAATAAGAATTTCACATTTTACTAAGAATAAGCAATTATTATTTTTCGAAATCTCAAAACGTACAGAAATAAATATATACAGTATCAATGATATGCTTAAAAACAACGAAGTCACTCGATATTTCCGTTTTATTACTTTATCTGATGTGCGTAGAAACAATAGATGAAGTTTTGTGATTATGAAGAAATTCGATCTCGAGATTTTGATTGATTTGAACTCAGAATCGGTCGCCGATCACGTTTTCGTGGTTTTTATTTTTAGTTTCTATATATAAATTCTAATACTTTTTTACTACTACATAACTTAAGTAGTAATTTTATCCACCCACCAAAGCCGTTGTACGCATGCACATATTATATATGTATACTCTTTAAAAAAACAATGGATGTTATCTCACTTAAGCATTATTTCTAGCTCTCTATTAAAAATTTGCAAGAATATACGTATCTCGTCATTTCTTAACCTTGAAATATCGCAAAAAAGATATACCCATTTAAAATCTAACACTCCATTTTCTGAGTATATTGTCGCGATGAAAATTTTTCTTTGGAAAGCTTTCAACGCTTTTTTTGTTGTTGTTTGTATTATATAAAGCATTCCTAAGTAAGCGCCCGCTCTTTTCGCATTCAAAGGGAGAAAGCGTTTCTCTAGATGAGAGTCGATTCGATCGAGATTGGGGTACGACGATCGCGTGCCAGCAACCGCGGCACGTGTGCCACCAGTTTGCACCCTCCGACCCCTAAGCGGGTTCATGTTCGTCCGACGACCTCTAACTCGCCTCGTTGACGACCTCGCACAACCTGCATAACAAAACAGCTATTTTTAAACCGACGTCTAACTAACCAAATTGACCAAAGGGCTGCCATCTCTAATTTTGGTCAAATTTACCGCCTTCAAAGTCCCATGTATCTGCTTTGTGATTTATACATGCTAATATTTGTAGATATTGTCGATGGTGCTCATAGTGTGCGTAATTCAATATTTTATAGCAACCTTTTAAGTATTTCATCGCAGATGCTTTTGATTAGATATCCTAGATAATTGCTACGTACCGGTATTATCATCATCATAACACTTCTGAGCGGTGACCTCCCGGTGTGTTCTTTGTTGTCGTATCCCGAGGAAGTCATCTGTCAAGCTATGATGTCGCTCTTATTCGACGACTCCTGAAACTCGCGTCATTTTCCGCACAAATATAATAAAGCATTAGTTTTACACGACAACTATATATTACATTATTGCAAAACAAATAATATCTCTCTTCTGCATGTATTTAATAACGTCTAGTAAAGAAAATGTAATAAATGAAAATCGAGAAAATTCTTCACAGATTGTATTACTTCTTCCATACAATTTTCATCTTGTATTGTATTTTTTTTATGCAAGAAAATTTATGACCCCTAATATCTGTGCTATATAATACATTATGAATTTTATGGTAAAGTACATGGAACGCATACGAAAAACTTAAGTTTCAGAATAAAATAATATGAACATGGTTTTTTTTCAACCCTATTGTTCTGGAATAGGTTTAGTGCTTTGAACAAATTAATTAAAAATTTATAAATACAAATTTGTATTTATAAATACACTTGTATGGCTAGACCTCCAAGATGGACGTAATTTCATATATATGTAGGTAGAATGTTCTCGATGTACCCAAGTTTCCTTGTAGCAACAGAGAATACGGTTTTTTTTAATAGAAATAATTATTATTATATTCTAATATAAAATACTTCTTGTAGATTTTTATTTTGATTAAAAAAATAAAATTTCTTTTTAATTAAATACATTTTTTGAACGTTTTACTCCTTCGTGATATTTACAGCAATACACTAATAAAAACGATCTTTCATTTTTGAATATATTGTACAATATTGTATCTTGCCATTAGATTCACACGAAAGCCTCGCCAATTACAGCTAACTATTTCATTAAAACTCAAAGTATACGTAAGCCGCAATTAAAAATTTCATATGCATATATCTATGTACATACATACATATGTAAGTATGATAAAATACATAATTATCCCGTCTTGTATGGTAGGTGTTTTGTTTACAAATTTATCACTCGTGATAATATGCAACAAACAAAATCCACCGTACAAAATTCAACTTGATGCTGACGAATTACACCAATTTGTATCGCAATAAAACAACAGCGAATATATTATTAATGAAAATAACTTTGAGGTTGGAGAGCGTAGTTTATTTTTCCATGTACACAGTATCATAGTTCTGTTTGAAAACACGCGCCAACCACTTTAATAAAAAGCCTCTCCGGTATCAATTCCCTTATAAACAATTCGTCATATATATTTTACTCATATAATTTCATGAAACATACCCATTGTGCAGCTATTCGATTTATTACATTATACTTGTATGATACATCACGACACCACTGTATGATCTTGGTACTACTAAACGACTACCAAATTTCAGATTACAAATCTAACCCACATGAACTACGCACACTACTCGTCTTATCTCATTCACGTCATAAAGGCACATTTTGATTACTATATGTATTTATGTTGACTTTGCCTCACTATATCCAAAATCATGTAAAATATTTTCCTATATTGTTTTATTACGACATTGGTGTATGTAATCTATATCGCGACATCGCTGCCTGGAGCGAGATGCACTCGTTATGTATTCGATTTCCCATTTGGTTGTGCAACGAAGTTATATTGAGCTTTTCATTCAATTGAACCTTTAGGAAAATCCGATATATATATATATACACATATAAAGCCATCTTACGTATGTATAATACATACATATATTTATTTTATCTGAGTTATATTTTTCGACGTTGGGCGTGTTTTTATAATAAAACTTGTATGTTCATAAATTATCTTCTGCTTTTGGAATATGCCATAAGCTCAATTTTTATCAACTACTCTTTATCCTCAGATGCTCGCTCGGGTGCTTCCGTCTTATCTCTTTTATTTTTTTTGTTTTTCTTGATCTCTTTTATTCCCAGGGTTAGCACTTTAAAGCCTCCCCTTTCAGCGATCGTCTTCTCGTTGAGGTTTATATCCTGCCATTTTCAATTGTTCTTTGTTATTGCATTCAATTTTACATATGTATATTTGAGCATTTAGACATTTACGTATATTAAATTACAGTTAGTTCATATCGGTTCACTGAAAAGTTTTTTTTTTAATTAAAATTGCTGCTATCCATAAATTGATTCAATAGCGAAGTGTATTTCATGATGTACGCATCACATATCATTTTCATCACAATTACTAAATCATATCAAAAAGTTAAATCTGTCTTCTTGATTAACTGACTTCTAATGAATCATTTATTAATCTTCCTATGAAGTTTTCCACTCGCTCACATCGCAACGCGACCATTAATCAAATTTTCAATTTCAAACAATCGAAACGCCAAAAGTCCATAATTCAAACGGAGCTTTAGCTGCCATCGACATTTTCCCGGATACGCCACTGTTTCCATTCCAAATATGACATTTTTCCATCATTCCATTTATCCTGCGAGTGATCCCCAGCTCATCGCGTTTTTCAGCCGTTGGCTTTTGTTTGACATTTTCTATCCCACAGAGTTGTAATTTCGCTGCTTTCGAACGAGGCGAATGGGGTGGGGGAGGGGGGTGGGGGACCGGGGAGGGGGGTGGATTTTCCCACAACTTTATACGTCAAAAATATGGATATATGTGTATACACGATCCAATTTTGTCAACATTCAATTACGTATTGTCGGAATTATCTACATTGTATTATTATTATCAAAAGTTACCTTTTTAAACTGTCAATATTCAGTTTGCTTTACATATGATTTTACTCACAGTAAATAATCTTAATTATCTCTACTTTCATGCAGTGGATTTTTTCTATTTTTCCAACGTGTACATAGATCACGATTTCTGCAGATAAATTTCTTCGGGGAATTGAAAATTTACTTACTTATAGTCAGCACTATAGCTCGATAGTTGCTTTAATGTTAACCACTGAAAGATTGCCGGGATCGATCCCATGGGTTGACCTGGATGGAAGAGAGTTTATTCGGAGTATGTCTGCAGTACTGCTGGTCAGACTGGGATATTTGTGACACCAAGTCGATCGTTTCCTATCAGAGTGTTTCAATTTATCTGATCTCATTGTTGAAACGGTTCCTCATCAAATTGACAAAAAAACTATCCCACCTATTCTTTGTTAACACTAAACTAAGGTCAAACTTAAGGGCAGTACTAAGTAAACTAAGGTCATACTTAAGTTACACCCGGATATTTTTTATTTAATTTTTTTTTATTTAAACAATGACTTTTGCTCGGTTTCTGTACCACCGCTCAAAAAAAAAATCATTCTCTTTCTGGCACCTGAATGAGTAACACTCTTCGTAAAGATGAAAAAAAAACATCAAAAAGGTGCAACGTCACTTAAGAAACTTTATTGTGTTTGAAGTTACACCGGTGAAGTTATACGCTCCAGCAACGAATTTGAGAATTTTCCTGTTTACCTCGTAATATCGCGAACTCCAGTTCGACTTTGCGACAGTGCAGATTCAATTTCGGTACGTATTTGCTGTCTCCGACTGCTGAAAGCTCCTTTCGCTTAAGAGGGAACTTTTGGCGTGTAAAATTTACAGCAAACTCCTCTGAAGCGAGCTACGTTCTATTGTGACTGTGGTTCGCATGTCGAGTCGTAATTTCGGAACTATTTTTATATATATAATATACTACATGTAAATATTTCACATACATATATGATAGGTATGAATGCATGTTTGTAGTCTGTGAATATTCAGCATAATTTTTATACGGAATTTGAGTGATTCACTGCTTATATTGCGCATTATCAGGAAAATATACTCAGTATGTATAGAAAATACTAATTATGGGATAGTAAATCACAAATTTGTATAATTCTTAAATCATTGTAATGGAAACAAAATCCAACTTATAAAATATTTTTTGATAGTGCAAGCATTATATTTTAATTTAAAAATAGATATTTTACTATTCGCCAAATCGACATGTACATTGTCTATCCGCTCTTTTCTATCCTCGTTGCTTTCTGGTAAAATTTAAAAAAATATATGAAAAATATCGTTATGTATTTTATGTGGAAGCGTCTCATCAACTTCAACTTCAAATTTCAAATTCAGTCTGAATCTTAATAACTATATTATTATTATTTTTTAAATATGCAGAAACCTAAGTAAAGTGAATCTTATTGTGTTGCACGTTATATGAGCCATTATATTTGAAAGCGTCAAAAGTTCACTTTTCTTCATTTCGAGAACTATTTCCCAAAACATTAAATATAATATTTTGCGTTTAACAATATTTAAAAATACTGGTGGCCTGTAATACGTTTATTCTGCTTTTCCAAGATTCTGGACATATAGAATTAAAAGAAGTGATACAATTTATAAATTAAATCAAACAGAAATAGTGAAAATTAGACTTCCCACATAGAATTTTAGCCCGTTGATATTTCAACGGGTGGTTTCGGAAATGAATTGATAACAAGTATTCGAATAAAGTTATAATAATAACAACTACAACAACAATGAATTTGAAATATTTGTATTAGTTGCCCTGTATTCTCTTTTTATTATATTATTATACACAGTCACATTACGAATATACGTATATTAAATATTATATGTACTTTTGTACACACAGCTATTTCTACATATTACATATGTACATATGTATATCCCAGCTGAGAACATTTTTTTTTAATAGCCATACTTGTCATTGCAATAAAACATATACAAACACACCCATCCACATACGCATATCCTTTCCGCTTTTATATATTTTATATCAATCAATATTGGATTATGTAAATTAATTATTGTATTTATTTTTAGTGCCTAGATTTGTTCCATATATGTTTATATGTATGTACGTATATACATACGTTAAGTTACACATTGTGTGTACGTATGTATGTACATACGTATATATTATACTATTGGCTTTACCCGGCTTCGCTCGGTATTTGTAATATAAACCGCTTAAACACGGCTAATCTAATAGTAAACATTTTATTAAATTTATTTGAATAGTTTTATTTTACTTAAATTTATTTGAATATTCATTTGTTATTTCATTAAATGTAACGTCACGATTTCTACGAACCAAAACATACATACATACAAAGTCTCTTTCGAAATTATATATTAGATTACACGAAATTATATATTATGTAGATTACACGAAATTTAATAGTAGTAATGTCCGGTATATTATGATTTTTCATCAATTTTGCAACATGTTTGCAGTAGTTGCGTTACACGATAAAATGATAAAATTCTGCGTTTACGCCTGCTCGCATTTTAAGGTCCATAAATTTTTATATGCATAAACGGTCGAAAATTTAGCGCGTATTGCGAAATTTTTCACCAACCGCGACGAACGCGCGAAAATCTAAAGATTATCATCGTACCGCAATGTTACCCGATGAAAATTGTAAAACGATTTTTCTTTCTTTTTTTATCTGAAGATACCATCTTCGCGGTGAAATAGTTTGTGAGTCACATGTGTTGCGACCGTCAATTTTTAAATTCGCCCGCAATTTTTCCGATTATTTGCTGCGCACGCCATTGTGTAGTTGAAAAATTGGTTTTTGGTGTCTTCTTCCTTATTTAGAACGTTTTTCGTTTTTACATATTGAATCAAGCACGATATATAATAATATTATAAATAACTCGTGCTATATACCTATATACTTATGTATATTTGTATAGAACGCTTGGGATTATTTATTCATTGAAATTTTCACGACTTTACAGACACGAACTCCGTAGAAAACATACAACTGGGCTAGATTATAAAATAGGCATTATAAATGTCGGTATTGTATAAAAATTGAAATATTACATTTATCGGAAAGTTCATTGCTTTGTTTGACATTTTGCACAATTCTTAGAATATAACATAAAGTAACTATGCGTACTTGGCATGCTTCCTAATAGTTCCCCAAGGAAAGACATAGGTAAATTTTATTGTTGAATTATGTTCGATGGCTGAACCTATATACATACATACGTTTATTTTCTTGTTCGAGTTTATTGCAAAACTGCTTTTTTTTTCTTTTCATTTTGAATATATTTCATTCATAAATATATCTATTATTTTCTAATGCTTCAGTGCCTCCAATCTCGATTTGATTTCCGTGAACTGATTTTCATTCAGAATTCAACGAAATTTTATGTACCGTTTAATCAATAGATTCGGGAAGTACCCGAATATATGTACATACATATTAGTATACGAATCACTGATAATGACGTTACATTGCATTAATTGGTTGAACTATATGTGAAAGTGGCATAGTCCACTTTTCTTGAATTCGAGAAATATTTAGCAAAACATTAAATATAATGTTTTGCGTTTAAAAATATTGCTGGGCTGTAACATTTTTATTCTGAATATTTGATTTCCATATGTAGATTCGATTATCATTCTTGAAAATATCGTAGATTTTCGATTATTGCTGTTTCAAATATTATTTTATTAGGATCGGAAGCCAAATCATTTATTTTAATATTTTTATTTCGTATTCATTGCATTGCGTAATTAAAGATAAAGAATTCTACAGATAATTTATACGAGAGGATACTAAAACCAGGAAGTATCTCGTGGCATAATATTTGCAAAAATGGTTTGAGAAGAGCATAAGGACCTCGTTTCGTTCAGCGTTCTCCGAAATGCAGGTTACCGCGACATCGTTACCTTTCGTTAGAATATGAATTAAATAAAGATGTATTTTACATAGTAAAGAGAAGGGAAAATTATTTCGTGTAGCTTTCTGAATTTTTTAAAACCAAAAGTTCTATCGTTTAACTGTCGTTTCATTTGATTTTAATAAATTTAATTCTAAACATACATATATTAACTCTACTGAAGAAGTGAGTTGGTTATAAATAAATCAATACAGTATTTTCCAATCAAAGTTTTCCGATTTTATATGACCTACTTACATATATGTATATAAATTTCTTACATATTAGAATTTTTAATTATCAATAATTCATGTGATTCAACCCGTGTCATGAAATATTATAACCAAATATATACATTTTGCAATATTCCGAATCAAATCATTATTAGGGATTAAACCACAAAACGCTATCCATTATACGGAAAATTATATATCGTAGTTTTCAGAAATATTATTGTTTTTGTGTTTTAGGGCGATTTACTTTTGGGCAATTTTCCCGTCTAACGGGAATTAATTTATCATCATGTTCTCTGTAACCAAAGTTGTACTCTGGTCTTACACGATCATATTTGTAATAATAAAATATTCCGCATTAATATAGCGAATGGACCATTACTTTTTCTTTCCGTCTAAACTTTCGCTGAATCGCGAGGAAAACTTCACATCAAATGATGTGGAAAGCTTCCAGATAGTTGAAAGCTCCCCGTCGCATAACGAAGACGGACAGAGTTTAATTTAGTGAGACATTGGCCGCACGTTGAACTCGATAATTTTCCTTTTTTTTTTTTACTATAGTCGGTTCTTTCACATTCGTATGATAGATACAGCCTTGGTTCCCTAGTATATCTCGAGCTAAATTTAATATTTTGCTATACGGTACAAACATACATAATATACGCAATGTTTCCAATTGGGACAAACTGGTATGCACAGGAAAGGCTCGTACCTATGTATGTATGTGTTTTTTAACGAGATTTTCCACTTGAAAACTTTTTATTACATTTGCATTTTAATTGCTTTCTTTCAACGTTGAAGAAGTCGCTCAACGTTGGACAACGTCATTTGTGTCAAAGCCAAAAAATAATTGCGTTGACGTATGAAAAACATGAAATTTGCATCGATCATAAATCTGAATATACATTGGACACTTTATAATACACATATGGAATTTTTTAAAAGATTTCGAAAACGTTCAGGTTTAACATACTGCATTTTGAATTTAATTTAACATGAATATTCGATTAACGAATAAATGATTTCGGTTATTTAGACTCTGCTATAAGACTTTGATTAAGTTTTCTATATCATTTTATCGATCATTTTAACTAGATACATTTTTATTTGCTCTTGTCTAATAGTGAATAAGGTCTTTAACGATTAAATGCCACGCTGCAAAGCTGAGTTTGCAAGTAGGTACATATGTACATGGCAGAGCATTTCCGGCATCACGTATACAACTAGGCTTTCCAACGTTGAAAGCTCACTCGTCTCGGCTCGTAAACATCTTCATTAAAAGTGCTAGTAATGCTCTAGAATTAGGGCAATACTCAAGTATCAGTACATACATATATAGAGAAAACTTTATGTTATTTCCAGTTGAAAATTAAGCAAGCTTTCCACTGCGTCTTCGGCCTTAATATTTGTCGTCAAATCACCTTTTTTGCTCGTCGATCTTGAATATATTTACATTAAAAGTTTACACTTCGCCTAAACGACATCGCTATCTCAGAAGGAGCTTTTAAAAGCTCATTAATTAAAACATGTAAAGCTTATTTTCAACTGTCGCTGTCTAGGCGAGTGCTTTTCACCTCGCTTATGGCAGATCACGTAAAGATTCGGAAGCAACGATACGACACTGTGTGCCAAGTAACGTAATCAAAATTCCGTAACAATTTATAATTGTGTTCATTAATCATATTTAATTTAAATTACGAAAAAGTTCTATACTATAGCTATAATACTATTTCATTTAGTTCGAATTGAGATGGGCATTGCTTGCAAATGCTTTTTAATTATTAACTATCGACTAGTACTTGACAGCTATTGTGTTTGAAGGCATTTTAATTATTTGTAGTTTTGTCACCTCTGCAATTTACTAAATTGATCTTCCAACTTTCAGTTTAATTTACAAGTCAAAATTGGCATATTACTATTATTTTATAATATATGTATGTACACTTTATGCTTAATTTTTCAATAGATGTAAAATATTTTTTAATTGTACATATGTACAAATAATACGTATGTATATGTAATAAATTTATATATTCAATGTTGTTTTCATCCAGACTTCCGTTTCTTATGAATACGTGCTTCAATATATTTAATATACTGTATTTATAGGGTTAAAGGCTTTCTACAAATATCCGAACTCTACTTAAGCTGATGGATCCTTTTTGATAGGTAGTTCGATTCATTGATAGTCAATCCTTTGACTCTATTACCGTGAACCTTATGTTGGATTTTAAATTTTTTTCGATTAACTACGTGCGTTTTTAGCGAAATTCATTAACTAAAAGGTTTAGTTTTACTGTATCCTACTATGTTCTAAATTACACGTAGGTGTGTGTGTACTCAAGCGTAATTACGTAATTTTACTGCTTGTTCATACTCTTAACGGTATCCCTATAATAAGCTCTCTGACATAGTCTCAATGTTTTATACAGATGGTTTTTCTTCATTATACAATATTAATGACCATGTTTTTGTTCCTCTTTATATTGAGTATGACTATTGTTCATTCTTGAGTTAATGGAACTTGTTCACCGAAATTTATACTCCACGCCAAGACTGCTAGTTACAGTTTATGACCCGAGTTCAACGTTGAACATAGTCATAAATGTTACACATATATTACATAAAATATTACACATATAGACATAATAACGTGGTTGCCTTATCGTGGCATTGCTCCCTGCAATAATAAATAAATTGCGACGAATAGAAAAATCTCCCTCAATACCTTAACGCAATATAATATTATCAAACTAAAGATTAGCCCAAATTTTTTTTCATATTAATTTTCATGCTTATATTCGAACGGTTTAATGGACTTCAATATCTACCCCTAAATAACTTGCATCGAACCTTATCATTTGATTTACAACTACTGTTTGTGTTTATTAGGTTATGCCCATCATAATAAATACATGAATAGAACGCCGAAACTTTGTCGGTTCCTTAATTTACCCAACTTCATCACAATCCAATTTCGGTTAAGTATTTTAAAACCTTGCAAATATCTAGTATATCGTGTTTATTGCATGTGTACTTACGCATATTGCTAAAAACAGAAGCAAAACAAAATGATGTCACACTCGAATCCACCATATCATATTTGCGAACCACATCAAACAACGCAATTAATTTGACATTGTTATCGTCAAATAAAAATTGCAAAAGCTGTTTCACTTTTTTACCAAAATTGTATTACATTGTAATAGAATATGCGAAGCAAATTCCATTTATTTAAAATTGGTATGGTGTCTGAAGAAGCAACGTCCTCGTTTCATATTTAAAATACCCAGTACTTCAGGTAATATGAACGTATTAATTCCACAGCTGAAAAATTTTATTTGTGAAATAAATCTTATGAGACTCTTCCTGCACACGCAAAGAATACAGTATTTATTTTTCTTTTAAATGTTGCTCTTTTATATTTAGTACTTACTTCGAGTTTTATATCGTCGTGCTCTTACCCCATCTTTGTTCTGGATTATCGCGAACGTGTGCGACCCTTACGTAGGTACTCACATAACCCAGATTAACGATGCTTTACTTGGTGTAAGTTTCATTTATCTATATTATATTGTCTATGTATTTCATTCGCTTAATTATTTTCACGTCAAACCTGTTTTTTTATCCTTCGTTTTTAGTTTTAAGCACGATCGAGACGAATTTACACCGTTCATGAATCGAATTGTATCGAGACAGTCTGTGGGCGACGCTTTGTTTGGCAACTGTCGAATTTTCCACACAACTTTTAAGTGCTTTCTGATGTTTCGCATCGAATCCAATCTTATACACACACGAGTTTCGGTTCGGTGGCAAATTTCTGAACCATTGGATATTCTTCGTTGCCCTTGTGGAAAGGTTTATCACTTTTAATCGAAACACCTGTTCTTATAATGAGCGATTGCTTTTAGTTAACCGTCGTCAATAAGACTGTTTGCGTAACTCGTTATCTCTCAAGCGTAAAAACCCTTCATATATGTAAAGTTTCTCTTTCACTATCGTCATTGTTTCAGACGATAAAACTATAAATTGCTCTCTTTCGAGTCAGGGAACTTGTATCCATGTGCGTTCATTTGCAATTATAATTTATTGTTCATTCTAAAATTATTCTATTTTTTTTTATTATTTATCGATTTCAAAATATACACAAAAAAATTTGGATGTATTTAAAACATGAAATTTATCTTGAATGATTTATTTAATGTTTTCACTGTTGATATGCATATGTACATATAAGGGAACAATTTAAACGTCCATTTTATAGTAAAATTTGTTCATTTAAAAAAAAATTGTACATTAAAAAAGTGTCTGTACATTACAAAAAAATTGTGTGCATTTCTAAATGACGGATACAGATTGCATTTGAAAGTTTGCTTTGATCATTGAAAATAATATTTAGCTACTTAAAAAGTAGATGAAATGTGCAACTTAATCAGCAACGTGAATACCAAAATACGAACCAACGGTACGGTTAGGTTTTATTTATTTATGGTTTGGTTAGGTCAGGTTAAGTTAGGGTTGGTTTTATTTATTTAAGATTACATTTCACTAGTGAGAAACAAGTAAACACTTGAAAGTTGACAATTGTCAATAGCGGAAGACTTGCCATTTTTTATCCATTCTAATGCTAAAATCTATTTTTTCGAATGATCGTTTCATATTTTTAATGGTCATTTTATAATGCCAAAATATTTTATTCGATGCACAATACGAGATTGTTTAATGCAAAAACATTTTTTTTTAAGATACAAAGTATTTTTCTCAATGTACAGTTAAATCGTACCCATACATACATATAATATGTTCAGATCATATAATATACTCGTATATATGTACATAGTTCTTACAATATTGTAACGTATCCACGTATTCACTTATCAATATTCAAAACGTAACGTATGAATCAAAGTAAAGTTCAATGGGTTGCACATAGTACGTAAACAAAAGAAAACAGTATTGCAATTTAAAAGAAAGGGTAGTTTTCCTTTGATGGAAAAGCTCCAACACACACAAATGTACGTATGTAAGCGAAAAGTTCAAACGGCGAGCAACATATGTTGTATCGCCCCACGATATTTTCTGAAAATCGCATTGCAAATACATTATTACATTTTGCACTTGATTAAAACTTTCAAGTCGCAAGTTGGAACTTAGAGCTCGGGCCACTCATTAAAAGTTTGCGAGCCCATGTTTTCCACGGAGCGGCTGCTGTCGACCACTTGCGATTTCGCGCGTCTTGGAAAAGCGGGTGTGCTCTCGGAAGATTAAATTTCCAATTTAAAATCTATTAACATATTTTAAAAATCTACCATATCGTTCATTTTCGATATCACAACTCAAAATTGTCAAAGACACGCTTAAAGATTTTGAAATTTTATAAATTTGTTATTTATGTAGTTATTTCTAAATACCTTTTTAATATAATTTCATATAATGAAAAATCGTAAATATAATCATGTATAGTAGGGTACATCGTCGCATCGTTGCGTTCGTCCCATCATTTCCGTTTGATTTGTCCGTCCACAAATTTTTTATTATTTTTTCGCTAATGTTTTTTTTTTTCATTTTTTTTCCAAATCAGTTTTGTTTTCCAAAAACAAATATTATTATATAAATATACATTTACATACAATTCATTTTAAGCAACATTTAAATATTTGGTTACATGATTCATTTTGCTTTGCTATTATTTTCATCATAATAATTTTTAAATAACCAAATTACTTATATTAAATTTAATTTTTTAGCTTGTTTCATTTTCTTCTTTTAAAAAATCTCTGTTCTAGTAAAAATTGTATTAATTTAACAAAAGAAGAAACTAAAATTAAAGAAATCAAAATTTTCAGTTGCACATAATTAAAAGAAACCAAGAATATATTTTTGGAAAATTTCTAGTTATTTAATTTATTATACGTCAAATATTGTATGATTTTTTTTATTTTGTTTCTATTTTCCTTGTACACAAGAATTATACATTCTGAAAAAATATTATATTATAATTCCTTGACAATATTAATGGTTATTTGAGGAAAAATTTAAAAAAAATATATGCAACAAAATTTTTTTATATAGGGGGGGACAATTCTTTTGAGGAGCATCTTGTTTTGAGTCTTACGAAATATGGCCACTGTCATGCCTCTTTACAAATTTTTTTAAAAAGTATGAAATTTATTGCGAAGGATTCTTATTTAGTTAATATTCATCATTTAATAATACATGGCAATAATATTTAGGAATATTAATTTTACTGTATTATATACATACATATATACGTATAATAAGCTCGACAGCCATATCGTTATTCTTATTCTGAAGATTATACGGGTGCTCGCTCACTCTTTAAATTCTCACTCACAAATTCCGCTATCAATATTTATTTAACTGAAAAATAACTCACTTTTGGTCACCGTCACATCTTCAAGTCACCTTTTGTACTTCTTAGAATTGTTTTATTTTTTAATGATTATTATTTCGTTCACTCATTCGTCTGTTTTTGAATTCAGTGAGAGTGTACATACGTATTTTTTTGCGCGAAGCGAGATTAACCGACGAAAGCAGCAAACAATACATATATAATATTATAGTTGTCAGCGTCTACATAGTTGTGTGAATATTATTTTGAATGCCCGAGAGATATATGTACGTTATTCATGAAATATTATATATACGAGTACCACATTTATGTATGTGTCGGTATATTCAAATTCTCGGTTGCTGTTTCCGACGTTACAGCTGAAGCGTGTTCCAGATAAGGAATAAAATTGCATTTGTCGGACCTGTAGAAAAGAACCTCACGTTTTCCCTTTACAAAGAAGGGCGCAGATGCTTAAATGTACGTATTGTGAGTCTGTTATTTATTGAAATTGCTGATGCAACCGCGTTCTTCTCTTTTTGATTTGGATGACATTGAAACAATTGCCAAAATAGAAATAAAGATCAACCGCCTAATGGTGCTCGTTGTTAAATGGGTTCGAAGGATAAATGACTTAGTTATTTTTTTTATTAGTTCGACTATGCAAGGAGTTTTTATAGGTAATGGAAATTAAATACAACATATTTTTGGAAAAAAATATCAGAATCTTTGGAAGTTTTAATTGAACTATCTTTAAATTTTTAAATTTTATTCTTAAAATTAACGTGCTTTTTATTAGCCTCGGACCTTATTTTTATGATTAACATTTTTAATACCTGCCGTTATGAATCGTTCGGAATGAAATGAGGGAGTTTAGTAATAAATTTGCCAGTAGTTCAAGATTTTGAACCAATTTCGTTTTGAAATGCAAAGTTTTGAGATGAAATTTTCATTTTAATAGGTTTCTCTTTATTATAAAATTTCGTAAATCTTCAACAATTCTGTCGTCGGTACGGTACGAAACCGAATCTTTAGAATCTATTATACATATGTATACTGCGGTTTTGTTTTTGTTTCATCCCGTCAAACATTGTTCGTGGTGCGCAGTTGTTGAAGACATCTGTTACTCAATGTCGTTTTCAGAGAAAATTATAAATAAAATGCGACCGATACACGAGAAAATCATGTTGAACCTACAACATGCATACATTTAATATATATACATATAATATTTGTGTGTATACTTACGGATGTCGAAAACACTACGATGATATTGGTGAGTCGTTGTCAGGACCAAACTTGACAACACATAATAATTTATATAATATGCATTATATTTTATAACGTTGTTATATTATTATAATGCGATGTACGTGGAGTGTTCGAGCGAAGGTCGTCCTTCTCGTTTATGCAAATTGTACCGTTTCCACACCCGCCAAATCCCGACCGATTTGCATAAGTTGGAAGTTCAAAGGCGATTTTCGATCGTCGGGATCTCACACACTTTCCACCGTCTCGTTTCCGTTTCCCGGGACTGAATACTTTATGTATAACCAGTCACGATTTCGCGGCCCGTATGCGAAAATTCTCGACCCTGCGCTCTAGTATGTGTTTATATATACATAGTACGTGTACAAATAATGTGGAAAACGCTCAATCAAAACTATCGGACATGATAACGCCATATTAATGTGCTGAAACGTACAGATGTGTGTGTAATTTCGTTTTTTTTTTTTAATATTGAGCCTAGTAAGTGCTTTTTTGCGAACCCAATCAACTATTGTTTTGGTAAACTATCGATGATTTAGTTTGTCGTATTTTTATAACAAGATTTTTTTTATTAGTTTGGCTCTATTAGTTCAGTGAAATTTACATAGAGCCTCCAATTCGAATACCAAATATATTCAAACGTTTTTTAAGTACATATTTTATCAGGTACTAGTGGTTTTACCCGGTTTCGCTCGGTATTTGTAATATAAACCGTTTAAACATGACTAATCTAATAGTAAACATTTTATTAAATTTATATTTGAATAGTTTTATTTAATATAAATTTATTTGAATACTCATTTGTTTTTTTTATTAAATTGACTCTCACTTCGTAAAATATTATTTCATGTTTATAATAGAACACCTTTGAAATTTTAATACGTATGTTTAGATTTAGATGTGTATTAAATGAACACTATGTAGGTAGAGGATTTTGTATTCTAAATGTACCGCGGCAAATACACTGCATAATCCAAAGACCCAATTTTTTTTTTTATTTCTTTTCCTATTTTTATTATTATTTATTACAAAATCAGGATCGGCTTTCATGATTTCAGTTCTATACAAAATAATAAAAGATTTTATTAACTAGCAGGCACCCAGAAATTTAAAAAAAAACAAATTACAAGCTAGAAAAAAAAACATCAACAGCACATTGGTTTGCGAATTTGTGTTATTATTAATATTTACGACAACAATTGGCATTCTCAAAAACTGAGCCGACAAAGAAGTTCTATACAAAAGAATGAAAAAGGATTTTGTAATTGTCGAAATTCTAGAAATTACTTTTGTTTCCGGATAATATTACATGTCCAGCGATAAAGTTTGATCATAACTATGTGTTTGTTTTAAAATTAAAATTAATTTTTACTTTTTCTTGTATTTTTTTTAAATATGTATTCATTATATTATTATATATTTATTCATCATCTAAAATATATGTTTATTTTTCCTTTAAATTTTTCGTATAATTTATTATTTGTTATTCGATATTCGAATAGTTGAAATTACGAATATTTGGAGGCTCTTTGATACTGACACTCCTGCCCGTCAAAAATTCGTGATCTGATTTTGAACCACTTCTACTCTTTAAATCGCTTTGATATTTTATCGACATTCTTACAGGAGATAGCTAACATTGAAGTAAACAAATGTCTCCGATTAACTATTGCAACTCAAAGTTAAAAACTTGATAAGTAGTACATAAGTCTTTTTTTTCTCTAGTTTTTCATTATTATAAAATGTTCTTTATGTGTCGCGATCAACTCGAAATCAGCGTTATGAAATTCGAGAAGCATTTTGGACCATCAAAAAAAAAAAGGAATAAAACTAGATATTCTACTTAATCAAAAATTTAAATGGTCTCAGCTGGTTGTACCAAGTAGACGCTTTTCAATTTGCAGTAATTAATTTTCATTTTTCAGTTGCATCATCCTTTTTTTTTAATTTTCTTGGTCGTAATTAACCCTTTGGCTGCTACGAGGTTTTTCAATGTCCAAGCGAAAAATGCTAACATTTGTAATTATTTTGAAAAAAAATAAATATAATATTTTTTTTTACATACTTACTTCGCCGAACGCTCGTAATTTTTATAATACTTTATATACATTTTTAAGAAGCAGTGCTCTCTCTTTCTGTCTTGCTTTTACATGCGTGCGTGCGAAAGAGATACCTACATATATACACTAAATAAGTTTTGACGATTGTTTTCCGACGCTCTATTTTTTTCAACAATCTATTTTTAGACATCGATGAATCCTTACAACATGCGATATATTCGAAACAGGTAGCGGTCTTTCTCTCTTTCTTTCTTGGTTTTAATTGTGTACGTGTGAGCGAGACACACAAGGATGCGAAGTTTCTAATAATCAAATAATTTTTCAACATGTATCATAAACATTTTGTATGCATTTCAGTTGCATTTGATTGATTGCACGAATTCGTGACGTCTCGTGACCTATATAATTGAAAGCGGATTTCTAATGTTTTTTGCCATTTATTTTAACTCTGCAAAATGATATCGGACAGTGAAAGTGATGAAAGCGAAATAATAGCTCCTCGCCGAGGAACTCGACAAATCAGCAGCTCTACTGATTCTGAAAATTAATTTATCGACAATAATCAATTCCCAAGTAATAACTCCTTATATGACATTGACAACGAACCCGAAATTTACTTTGATGATGAACCCGAAATTGAAGAGCTTTTATTTAAAAAATTGATAAATATTTATAAAGCATGATTGAAAAATAAATATAAATACGTATATAAAAAAAATGTTTCTTGCCACTGATGCGCTGGCGACTCAAAGAAAGTATTGAAATACGACAATTAATGACAACAACAACGATCGTCGTAGCAATCTTCGCCTATTTCAAAACAACGATTTATCGTTGTTGTAGCAGTCAAAGGGTTAAAGGTCGCGCCATAGTTCACTTTTCTTTTTTTTTTTTACAGCTGCACACAATTTATTCAGCTGCATTGTTTCACCGTCAAAATATACATACATGGATTTATATTATGTATATTACATTATATATAAATACATAATAAATTAACATAACATTTTCTTTTCGTTTTAAATTTAAAATTTGTTTTTCAAATTAAATTAGTCAAAAACGCAATTTTCTATGAAACAACAAAACAATTCGTCGCTTTTATTAGCACGTTTAATTTTGACTTGAATATTCTTTTCTTGAACATTTCATTAAAGATCTCTACCATTGACGTCAAAAATGTTAGTCTTGAGCTTTATCTTAGTATGCACATATTCCGGAAAGTAACAGATGTGCACATACTAATACCACGTGCATCAAATTAACCTTTGTTTGTAAACTCAAATTTGCATGTTTTTAACAAAACATAATTTGCATATAATTTATGCATTTTAGTTGTATAAATAATATCCATATTCCTATACGTGGATTATCTAAATTTTACAGTTTTTAAGAAAGGCATGTACTTCCTATATTAGAGAGTACTGAGGTGCATTTACTTTCACACTCCCACGTATGTATACGTACGGTCTTCCTACAATTTTATTTGAAGATAACTCAGTTATTATAATACTAGTGGCCTGTGCGCACATATGTACTTGTGCACTCGGTCAAATATCGCAATTTGAATCAACGGAATAAATAAAAAATATGATTTTTTTTTCAAAAATATTAATTTAATATTATATGTAAATGTGAACGAAGTGACATGCGCAAAGCCCACACTACGCCGCGTCTCTTTCCATGATATACGATTCCAAGGGGGAAAAGAGAGGCGGAGCAGGGTTAACGGACAGCACTTACGCATTAGACAACTATTATATACGATTGAATTATTGAATTAGTTCTGTTGGCTGGTTAAAAATTTACAATTAACCTTTATATAATATTTGGATCTACACATCAGATCATTTAACATGGAGTCACTTAACGATGTTATAACTAGAGGTAGGATAGTCACAGTGCTATCCATTGTTCCATTGTTGTAAATCCTTTGTAAAAAAGGTTCGCCAAACCTTTAACAATGCATTTACAACCTTTGAACAATACGCGGCACCTTCTGGGTCCGGTGACTAGTTATAAAATACCCTTAGAGAAATAAAATAGATAAATCTTGAAACCAAATACGCATTTTGATTAATTTAATACTATATAGAACCGTACTTTTATATATATTGTATGTATGTACTACATATATCTATTTCCAATAGAAAAAAATTTGAAATCACAATACTATAAACTTATCTATTTATGACGTCAATAGGTTTTGAATCATATATGTACATCCATTGGAGCTATTATTATTGTTGGCGGCCAATAAATAAAATATAAAAATAAAAATAAAAACACGCCATTATGATGGCGGTCAACGTGTCAGTCGAGCGAAACCGTCAGTTTTCAGGAAACCCATTAGCGACTCCCTGAAATATACATATTATATTATATTTATGTAGAAGTGAAGAGGACGTGTTACGTGAACTGAGAAAAATTTCATTGACACCTCGCCCACGCAAAAACGACAAGGGTACTCTGTGCTGAGCTATTTGGGATAAAATCACAAACAAGCATAATATATATAAATATGTATGTACGTATGTACATACATTCTATGAACGTGCATCCAATACAAACGGCTCTTTCTTTAGCGGAAGCTTATCCATAGACAATTGGAAAATGTATGTCTTATTCTCTTTTATCGTTGTTCCGATATATTCACTCGTAAATATAACACAAAATGGGCCCTTGATTTTTGAACGCTCGTGTGTGCCATATTAACAATGACGGTTTTATGAAATCTAAAATAAATTTCAATTGACGTTCTTTTTATTACATAATCATTTTTAATGCCAGAAAAGATTAGATCGTGGAAACCCCAATAAATAATAAAAGCTTTCTTCAATATAGAGGACGAGTACGAGCTGTTTCGGCTTTGTATATAAGTCACTTTATTATTAATGGAAGTTATAGTTCGATAGATTTTTGTATCAATACTTACAGTAATAATTTATTACGTACGATTGGTTCCGTAAGAGCGTATCCTAGTTGATCGTGTTTAATGATGTTGTAAGTTGGATTCGATGGCGCTTTAATGACGGTTGAACCCTGGATTAATTTGCTTATATAATCCAATTGATAATTATGACCGATAGTGTAGCTGATAATAAATATATATATATATATATATATATATATATATATATATATATATATATATATATATATATATATATATATATATATATATATATATATATAATATATATATATATATAATATATATATATATATATATATATATATATATATATATATATATATATATATATATATATATATATATATATATATATATATATAGAACTTCCTAAAAAAAACTTATGTATCTACGTTGAATTATTATATTACTATTATACTATCATCCTTTGATAGGATAGATATGACAGCTACTATTAATATATATATATGGGGGTGATTCATATACTCTTTGTGTGCGCAAAAATACGATTTTATACTGCCCAATAAATTAAAGATTAGTCAAAAATATATTGCTATTTTCGTACGAAATCCTTTAGTCGACCTTGACTTTTTGATTCTATTCAGGTATGGGTGGCAACACCACCTCCCCCTTTTTATCTTTTATTATTCTGTGCACTTCTAGAATAGTCCGTGGTGACCTTAAAACTAATGGAATACCTATGAAGTGCTATTTTTACATTTTATTCACGTTGTGTCTGTGATTCATATTTTTTTATTAAGACTACTTTACACTTACGCTCGATCATTTTCCTTTGGGTTTTTGTTGCATTTCTTTAGTTATTATATACATAACTTACATTACAACTACCGGTTTGTCTTTTGCGGTGATGGTAATCTGAGAAAAATTTCGTAAAACGTTTCATGGCGTATTTTACAACTCGTCCTTTGATTATGATGACCATTTTTATTCCGTCCTCTTGATTCAGGAAAATGTTGAACTTATGTACATTTGTACTTGAAATTTATATCAGATAAAATATTTACACTATGTTTATATAATACAGAAAAAGAACAATTATGTAATGATTATAATTATTTTTTATAGAATATAATACTATAATCTAAATTATCTATTACTACAATTATCATGTTTCACGTAGTTCACGTCAGGTCTACGTAGACATGACGATCGCATCATTTATTTATTTATTTATTAATATATTACTTATGAGACTTCACCTATGCACTAGTAAAATGTATGAATCAGAGGTTCTTTGCCTCAATAGACCAAGAACCCCGTGAAATCGCTGAATTTTCATAGTTTCTTTTGAATTTTATTCTATTATGTACATATTCATAATGGTAACATTTGGCTTGTAAAATAACAACTCTTTGAATCGCACTATCTTCTAGAAAAGTTTCAAAATTCGCAAGTTTGATGCACACACTCATATCTGCAATGTACGTAATTTTAATAGATTATTTTTTTATATATGGATTTATGTACATATAATATTTATATATCTATATATAAAATTAGATTTTTAACGTCATCGTGTAAAAAAGTAACTGTTTAACTTATGAAAGGTTTTCTTAAAACTTACTATACGTAATAATAATTTTCTTTTCGGTTTTCTTTTTTTATTTTCATTTTGTTTTTTATTTTATTTTCATTATCTTATTTAATATTCGTATTTCTGTACTACTGTATGATTATCAAACCCCTTGGGTACATCGGCTTTGCCGCTTTCCCCGAGTATTCTTGAATAAATAATAACTATCTACAATATCGGTAAGATTTTATGTAGATTTGTCGTTATCGGACACGAAGTATTTAAAGTGATCGTTTGAAAATATTTTATTATTTTCATCGGTATAAAATTCATGCGGGACTGTCCGTGAAATACATTTCCCAGAAGGTTATTTAATTACCTTCATAGCGTATCCCTTAAGTGCAGTGCTAAGATTTCTTCTTGAAAATATGCATTCAACATCTAAGATATTTCACGTACAAAATCGCCGACTAGCTATTTTTAATCGAGATTCATGAAAGTTGGTATTGTTTTAATGAATTACATACTTTTGAAATGTACATGAAAAATATTTGACTGTCCCGGGCAAAAAATTTCAAATTTAATTAAACAATTTTTCTTTGGACATTGTAGTATTTAATTACTTTTTTCCATTTCAGTTCCTGGGAAAATTTATTGCGGCTCTTTTTGTAATTTTTATTATGAGAACGAATCGTGTTTCGTATATACTACATATTCGCTGAAATGTTTGAAATTTAATTTGCGTCCACTCTGTGGTATGAAATATTGCATACACACTTTACTTTTTAAACATCATGTCAAAATTGTGCCTTAAGATATCGGTCACTCTCTGCTATCCCTTTATTTTATTTTGGATAGTTTAATCATTTCATTTATGTACAAGTTAAAGTATAGTATGTGAATACATATGTACATATAATACGCAGTACATATTTTCTCTCCGATTCAGATGCATAATGGAATTTTTAAATCAGCACTTCTTTAACGTCTCTCGACGTACATAAGTACATATATTGTTTGATTTATAAAGGCACCTCTACACGAGTGCCTAGTCAAAAAAAGACCAAATGGAGGAAAATATCGATATGAGAAAAAGAAAAATCGACGATTGACCTCGACTTACGTTAGGCGTATCTTACGCACCGATCCGAAATATCGATTCCTGTCAAGGTTGGATAAATGAGCCTGTACGACGATAATAATTTATATCCGCAACGGAATCCAATGCAGTGACGGAAATTTGGTAAATCAAATTACATGCGATCCTTCGTTTATAAAATAAATATACATTATTATATTTTTGAAAACATTGCTTTAAACGAAAATGTATATGTATACAATTTACCGACTGTTTGTACTGGAGATTGCAAAAGCTCCCGAGCAGAAAAGCACGTCTCTTTGTAATTCGACTTGTTCTCGTTTCACCTTTATAATAAGAAAATGTAAACCTATATGTTGTTCACTCTTCGTTGTTTTGTTGTAAACAAATTAAATTGCCGCACTGCAATAATAATTTACATATACAAGCTTTCTATTGAATAATACGGCAATTAAAAACAAACGTTGGTTTGTTTTTCATTCCGCAGATAGCTCTTTTGAAAAAGCGCTTTATTTGGTCAATTCATGGATGTTTTTCTCTGCTATATTATGAATAGTTCGTTAGATTCTCTCTCTATACAAATCTACACGATTGTTCATAACGCTATCAAAATGATAACCTATTCAATTACTCTGAAAAACTTGGATCTCAATTTATTTTATATACCATGTAAATACATACGTAAATAAATAACTACGCTTTTACCCTGTTATATTATTGCATAACAATAAAACATTCTTAAAAAGGCATTTACAGTAATACCGATTTAAAAATGTGACAATAAATGCCGACGTTGTTGTATGTATGTAGGTATGTACATATGTGTGAAAATCGAAGGCTCGAGTAAATACGTTTAGATCAACAAAAAATTTAAATATTAAACAAATCCTTACAAACGTAGTAAAATATAAAACTAGCCAAATAAATGCATAATAGTACGGAAAAACGTGTAAAAAAAAATTCAATATTCGCCGTATAATTAATTACAAGTCTTATGGCGTGGACGTATAGAGGGATCTCCAAGCTCGGAGTAAAAGACGTAGCGAGTAGAGGTATTTTATTGTTGTTCCGTCGACGAGCCAGCTCAGAATGAATTTATACAAAACGTGTACTCTCAACACAAAGAGAGCAAGTTCATTGGTCAGTAGGCCGCGAGACCTTATTGGCTGTTGTATATAGCTTGTTCATACGTCGATGCCTTTTGGTGCGATCAGTGTTGGTAAACCAGTGCTCCATGAGCACCAATTACCTAATCTCTACGTTACAGTATTTTAAAGCAATAAAAAATCACAATCAATGGAGAAAATATCTGACTATTGATTGCAATACTCACTTTGAGCATAGAAGTACTAAATTTTGAGTTAATGGCCGCAAAAGCAAAGAAACTGTAAAAATTGCGCATTATTTTAAACGATCATATCTCATAACTAAAGCCCGGACCCAGAAGGTGCCGCGTATTGTTCAAATGTTGTAAATGCATTGTTAAAGGTTTGCCGAACCTTTTTTACAAAGGATTTACAACAATGGAACAATGAGCGGCACCTTGGCTATCCTACCTCTACTCATAACCGACAGTATTCGAATTCTTAGGCAGAACTAAGCAGAATGAAAAGGTAACAAATACACATACAGTTATATAAATATTCTGCTGGTTATACATTTATATAACCAGCAGAATAGACTAGTGGTTAGCATATAATGCTTTGAACAGCGTGGTCACGGGTTCAAATCCCACTGGTTTCTGCTGACCAGACTTTGGATTTGTGACTCCAGGTCGGTCGTTTCCTATCAGAGTTTGCCAATTTTTCTGATTTTCATTGAAACGGTTCCAACAAATTTGCAACCTTACCCATTTTCTCGCAAAATCTCGAGTTTTCAGCAATCTCGAATTTCGCTGAATTGTATAAAATGCTGCAAATTTACAAATTTGACCATAGATGTCTCTGTGGATGTTAATTGATATGTATTTACTGAATATCGCTGAATTGTTTAAAATACTGCAAAATTACCACATTGACCATAGATGTCACTGTGAATATTAATTGATATGTATTTATATACTTTGTATAATAATAATAATATTTGTATCAAATGTACAATGTTTCTGGTATAAATTAAAGGTTAAAATAAAATAATAAATAAAAATAAGATTAGCCCGTTTGTATGTTATATGATATAACTTGTATATGGGTATATTATCTAACTCACGATAAATTTTCAAATGTTTTATATACATACATATATACCATTGATTCAAATTCCCTTATGAAATATTTATACTAGCGAAATTTTACATACATAAATGGTAGGTACATACATATTTATTATTCTGATGTGAAACGAGTGTCCATTCCTATATTCTCATTATTTATTGACGATGCTAGTTACATACATAGTAGCATTTAGAGAACTTTCCGAGTCGACAATTTTACAAACGATATTATCCCTCCGATAGAGACCACACATGTTGGGCCCAAAGACCAAACTTTGGTAACCGCGTGACCATATCGCGCCGTGCGTGCAATCAGTATACCAATAAATATTTCACTCGAGATAACGAACAATAATTATTGAACGCCCGTAACCCACCCCCTGCATATATGTATGGTCTCGGAAAATTCGCATCATCCTATCCGACCACTCGACTTGTGGGAATCATCCTCGAATCTCTCAGGATATCTAATAATAATATTGGAATTCGCCCCGATTTTGACTTGCGGAATTCAAATACCATACTTGCCAAACAATCTGATGCCTACTTACAATTAGTTGTGTAGACAAAGCGGACCGCAACGCAACTGGAGATGTTCTCTAATTAGAATCTTTGTTGCGTAATTTGCTGCGAATTTGCACACGCTAATGAATGGATACGTTTGACAACTCTGTTCTAGTTTATATTCTTGATAAATTCAATATTGCTTCGCCGACTAACGAACGGACCAAATTGTACATTGTAAACAAGTCTCTAAACTATTATATTAGATTTTCCGCATATGTACCTCATTTTCTCTTAGTGATGTATCCCATTTCGCGGCCACTTCTATTGCAAAGTTGTGTTTGTGTTCTTAGCACTGCTATCACTTTTCATTCCAGGAAATTATTTTGACTCGATATCAGCTTTGCAGTCTTATAATATGAATTAACTCTCCATTGTAACCATCAATGAAAATATAATACGAGTACATTCATTTTTAAATCACACATAATATGTCGTCGATCAAATCTGCATATCTTGTCCAATTTCGAATTCTTCGCAATAAATAATATTTTACTGTGTCCAATTTAACTGTTGTCAAGAGTGGTTCCTACTAAAAAAAAAAAGAAAATCTATAAAATAGTACATATGTATATGAGCGGTCTCCGTGACGAGCCAGAATGTTAAATTACAGAAAACACAAATATCGGAAGGCAAAGATCAAAAATCGAAAAATGAAAAAAAGGGTGCATGGTAAACAGTACACACTCACGTGCATACTCACTTAATTTGCGCGAGCAGGATACAACAGAAAAAAGAGGAACAGGCTTTTCCTCCCGTGTTAATGTGCGCGCGCAGAATACGGGAGGAAAAGCCTGTTCCTCTTGTTCCTGTTGTATCCTGCTCGCGCAAATTAAGTGAGTATGCACCGTTTACCATGCACCCTTTTTTTTGGTCTTTCGACTTAATATCTTTCGATTTTCGATCTTTGTCTTCCGATATTTGTGTTTTCTGTAACTCGCGTAATCCGTGTCAATGTTTATAAAGACTGGTTTATACCGGAATTTCTGAATTTATAACTATAGTAGAATTTCTCGATGGACATCCCTAACTGCTGAGTATTTTAGATTGTGAGCATTACATTTTAACAACAATGAAGAAGATGGAACTAGTTTTGGAAAAATACATTCATTAATAGACTTTTGTTTATTTTATATTGTTGCAAGATATATTAAAGAGTCTAAACACACCTTTACAAAAGTCGAAATCCTCGGCGGTAGATATCTAGGATAGTGATCTAAGGTTTGTTTGGATTAGCTACAATTTTTATACCTGCTTTCTATTGGATTTCTAAATAATTCTAGTTGGAAATGTTGGCGAAATTTTCAGCGTGGCGGGCTTTCAACCGAAAAGAAGTCAGCATACAAAGGGTTAATCAAGATGTAGTTTTGTAATACCAGCTAAAATACTGCTGTGTATAGTTTTTTTCTTTTATTATCAGGATTTCAAATGAAACATCGCCCCAATTGTTTTTGCGGTTATTTTCCCAATTCTATGATCCTGTTTAATGTAGAAAAGTGTACATACGTAGATAGAAATAAACGAAAAAGTGATTTATCGAAACAAAAATCCTTTTTATTCCGAATTCTCAGGGGTGTTGTTCGATTCAAAGTTAGCAACAAAAAAATACCTCGCAATTAACTGAAGTTTCCAAGCCCTCGAAGCGATATATTCCCGAGATTGTCCTAAATCCACATCTCACTCACTCCTCGTTATGACAGGCTTTTCTTTCTTCGCAAGAAAACACAAATTTGATCCGACGATACCTTCTTCGGGGTCGCAAATGGGATTGAAATACCAACTGAAAAAGAGAAAGATAGGGAGAGGGAGAGATGCCTTTCCAAATCAGTTCCTATCCTATTTCTCGCTCGACCTACATAAACGCCATCGTGTGCGTCATCGAGTGGGAAAAATGCATTTTGTCTGCGAATATCGCCTGCATTTGACGGATCCCCGAGATATCCGAGTCGATTGAAAAGGTCGCTCTATTAACCGTTATTATTATCGAATAAATGTGACCTGCATTCGTTGCCATCTCCTCACATACATAAGTATTATTGATGAGTATATGTACATACATATGTATATCGTATATTAAATATCACGAATCAATCTACTGGAACGTATTCCGTACCATTTCCATTGAGCCGACAACTTGCGAGTACGTTAATTATTCTGACAATTGCATTTGAACACTGTCTCTGTAAATCTTCAGGGAAATGCATCTGAACCATTATCCCTTTATATGTATCTGTCGTTGGAATAATTGGAGTTTGGTAGAAGGAAGTAAATATAGATATATTTTATATATTATATTAAAACTGTTTTATATATGGTAGTCGAATATAAATTACAAATAATTTGTTACACAAATATAATATTAACACGTTTTCTTACAAAGGAGATAAATTATTGGTCACAACAAGTGTCTCTTTTAATGCAAAAATCTAAATGGTTGACTAAATTTAGTGGTGTATATTAAGGGTGACTTTATTGAAAAAAATTTGACTTACCCAAAAGAAAAAAAACTAGAACGAGATTATATCATGAAATTGTATTTCAAATTTGATATTTTCAACACTTTTTCTCGTAAAAGGATGAATAAACAAAAATAACATTTTTCTAGGTATGTACTTATTTTATATTTATATGGAGGTTTCATCTTGATGAAATCGAAATGTTTTTTTTTTATCTCGGAATTTGACAATTCGCTCCATCTACATATGTGTAAATATTATATATGCATATCGAATGGAAAACCTTTAAATTATAACCTGAGTTTTTCTCGTATTTTAATGGTTTCATGTTTTTTTTTACATTAAGTTATGTCACATATGTATATGTACATACATACAATACAATGCTATCAAAGTATGAATAAAATTGTTTGTTATCTCTGACAGAAATCTTCTACATACTCATACTCGACATATGTATATTTTTCTTTAGCAGAATTTTCCAATTTATTTTGATTGACGGCTTGCAAATGGTTTATTCGTCCCATGTGCTACACAATTTCATTTAAAAAATTTTCAAGCATTTGACAAAAATTTTTTTTATTTTAATTTTCATTTAATATTAAATTATTTATTACAAATAAACAGTTACTTAAATTTTATAAATTGTTTCAGGGGATATTCAGAATGGCCTGTGAGCACGTCTTGAAGACTATGAAGCGTGGTCGAAAAACACTTTTGACACTTTTGGAAGCCTTCGTCTATGACCCATTAGTGGAGTGGAGCAGCGAAACTGGAGCTGGAGCCACAGGAGGAGGCGGAGCACCCATCTTGGCCGGCAAAGCTTCAGCCATCCGAACCGCAGCAGTAGAACGTCGTTGTGGCCTGGATCTTCTAGCTGTCCGCCTGTTGGAAGTCCAACAAGCCTGGACCCAAAACAGGTATAGAATTTCCGTAAATTTTCCCGTTTCTAAATCGATCCCTACACAAAGGGAAGACTAATTGGAGAACGCTCGTTCGTGATTCGAATACTTTTTCACTATTGAAAATTTTCCACTCGAAACCTTTTCATTAGACCTCATCGAATTGCCTTTGTTTTAAAATTGTGTCGCGTGAACGAAAATTGGTTAGTAACAAAACGATTGCGACAACGTCGTTCATTTTGCATAATCGATTGAAAAAACACTGTCATTTGAATTGTATATATTTTACAAACAAACGATATTCATTTATTTTATTTTATTTATAACTTAAAGAGTTATTTGTAGCCTTCTCGTTTTATGAGGGGGCAGAGAGGGTAGATGGATACAGTAAAATTTTAACGAAATAAAAACACTCCTGAAGTGTTGTTACTCAAATGTGGGTCGCGCATACTGATGCTCGGTGTTTAGGAATGTAATATACTTCCACTAGGAATTCAACTATGTATGTATATGTACATATGTACATATCCACCCGCCAACAACCCTGAAAATATACGCTTTCGATTGAGAATTTATTATGCATATGTACATATGTGTGCTCGTGCATATTTCAGTAATAGTGAAAATCTAGTTAATGTGCCCATCATATATATATGTATGTAATATTTATGTACATATTCATGTATAAGGTTTGAAAGATCATCCATCTCAACAAAGCCAAAAGTCCTTACTCCAAATGATATATTTATTCAATTTAAAATTATCTGTTACTTCTTTTCATCGCTGTAAAAGCAAGATAGCTTCTCTCACATCGTGCAATACAATTCTTTGTTTTATTACTGCAACTAGTCTCTGACGCTTTTTCACTCTAGAATCCCATAGAAGAGAAATAATCTTTTGTTTTTATTATATTTTCTGCATATTAAAAAAATCCTAAGAAACTTCTTTTGGGTGAAGTCAAAAATGATGAAAAATACCTCTTTCTTAATCTCATATTAATTTCTTAGTTATTTTAATCAATTCGACATTGCATTCATTATTTCAGATTTTATTTATTTATTTATTTAAAAGTTTTAGACCATTGTGGCATTACAGGAAGAACCTAATGCGCCACAATGGCCTACATAATAAAACAAGAGGGAGAAAACAAAAAAAAAATATATTAGATACAACAAAAATCAAAAGCAAAAAATAATATTTAAAAAAGATTACAATAAAATAAAAATAGTTAAGTAATAAAATAGCGGATAAATGAAAATTTAAATGAGTAATAAAATACAATTTTCTCCATCTGAAATATGTTTTCGTGTATTTCTTTTTCTATTTAACTAGTTCAGGCTTCTATTCGATGACAGGAGCAATTATTTATTTGTTTTATCGTGCGAGAATCCTCGGATGTCTCTCAATGCTTTTATTTTCTAAGTATTTTATTTCTCCCGTAATTCGCGCAATCGATTACTCCATTTCTTTTGATCGTTCGTAATTACATTTCGTATCCACTAAGCTCTTTTATTCTATTTACACGGTCAGACTAAGTCTGGAAACGTGTTTTACTATAATATTAAATATGCACGAATGTCTTTTCGGAATCTTTTGTTTTAAATTTATATATTATACATGTATTTACATACATACATACATACATATGTTTAGCGATTGTTACAGTTGAGTTCTCCCCCATTGCACCCTTTTGTTTTAAACCTACTCGCTTGTATTTTTCTTGTAATATTATTCTGGTTCTGCGCTACACCTGCATAACGCTTGCGGCGCCATTTTCCAATTTCCCGCATAGTGTTTTCATTACATTTGTCTCAACCGACAAATTCCATCTTCTTTATTTTGATTTAAAATTGAAATATTCGCATTCGTATATACATCAGCAGTCACATAAAACGGAACGCTTGTGAATTTTGCGACATACGTGTTTGTTCTAATCATCACTTCGTTATTTGTAACTTTATCTAAATTATTTCTTCTGCATATTGGTAAAAAATCGTAATTCTTCTAAACTATGTACAAAATACAGTTATCTTGTATATATGCAAAATAAAACAGACTTAGGTACAAAAAACCCGTAATATACCTGCTAAGGGTACGCCTTTGTTCATTGTGCGTCAAATGCTTTCAAACATTGAAAAGATCATGCTCAGCTGAGACCTTTTGCTGTATGATTGTTCTAAGGGTATTTATGGGTTTAATAGTTTTTATTTTATAAAATTGATGGATTTAATATTTAATTTTGAATTTTTAAATTAACAATATCGATTCTTCAGAAATTGGTCGCTGCAGGGATATTTCCGCCGAAAAAAAACTTTAATTGCTGCGTATTTGAAAGCGAAGAAGGTTTCCATGCGAAAAATAGCCAGACAAGAGTGTTTCGGTAAACACAGTTTCGAGAATTTCGAAAAAAATGGAAAAGAATCTCTCCGAAACAACTAACCGTTGGAAGAATTATGGTAGAAATAAGGAAACTACCCGACCGACCCCAAAATTATTTCTCAAACAATGGAATACTGCATGAATCTGATCAAGCTTTAAAATTGAGATTCGAAGATAAAGATATCGAAATATTGGCGTCGACAGTTAAAAGTCGGTGCTACAAAGCAAGCTCAAATACAGTCGGAGTCGTGATATTTTTTAACGACACCACAGCCCTGAAATAAACTTATTATACCTTTTGCTAATCTTCGACGGTATAGTGCTGATGCATTTTGGCTAATTGCATCCACGAATTTTCCATTTTGTGTGTTAATTTTGAATTTTTGAGTATACACTACCGTCCATATGTTTAAGACCAAAGTGTTTTTGGAGCATATTTTACACAATTTTGGACCAATTTAAAAAATATAAACTCAGTTATGTTCAAAAAATACGCATTTATTAAAATAAATAAAGATATTACAACAATTAATAAACATAAAATTATAAAAAAATAAAAACGTCAAACTGAACTTTCGTCAAAAAACCCACCCTTACTTTTAATCACTGCTGCACATAGTCTCGGCATTCTATTTATTAAATTTTGAAGTGTGATGGGAGGTATGGACTTCCAACTTTCCTGTAGATGATTCCAAAACTTATTTATGGATGTTGAGCGATGGATTCTGGTTCGTCTGTCCAATTCGTCCCACAAAAGTTCTATTGGGTTTAAATCGGGGGATTGAGGAGGCCAGTTCATGATTTTTAAATTATTTTTTTCTTCTTCTTGTTGTAAGAAGTCCATGCATAGCTTTGATTTATGTTTTGGGTCATTATCTTGTTGGAATATAAAATCATGCCCACATAAGTTCCGGCCGCACGGCAAAACTTGTTCTTTTAAAATTTTCAAATACCCTTCTTTTTTTAAAATTCCATCAATTTTGATTAAATTCCCAACTCCAGCTCTTGAGAAACATCCCCATATCATTATGGATCCACCACCATGCTTGATTGTTGGCAGCACACAGTCTGGCATCATTTTTTCTTGGGGAGTGCGCCGGACGTAAACTCGTCTTTTCGAACCGAACAATTCAAACTTCGATTCATCGGACCAAATCACTTTTGACCAATCTTCAATTGACCAATTACGATGCTGAAGAGCCCAAGCTAGTCTTTTCGCTTTATTATTTCTTCTTAATAATGGTTTTCTTACTGCTATGCGCCCTCCCAGCTTCACTTCCATCAGCCGACATTTAACCGTGGTGACCGATACTTTTTTGAAGGCTGTCTTTTCTATGTCAGAGGCGATTTCTGGTGCCGTTATCCTTCTATTTCGCTTGCTCAATAATATAATTTGTTGATCCAATGCTTGTGTTGTGATTCTGGGACGTCCTGATTTTGATAAATCCATAATGTTGTTAGAATTTTGGAATTTTTTTATCGTCTGTTGTACTGCAGTCTTCGAAATATTCAGATTTTCGGCGATATATCGTTGGGTTTTTTGCTGTTTGTAAAGAGCAATAATGGCTCCTCGAGTTTCCATGGTGAGATTTTAATTTTTTCCCATATTTCTTCAAAAATTTTTGTCCTCTTTATGTATTATAAATTTTTCGCTAATACGACTTCAAAGTCTGACTGATCAGATTAAACTGAACCAAATTCATTTAGGGTTTATTATTTTGAACTGTTTCGATGTCATATCAGCAGGATAAAATAACAAAAAAAGTTCGTAACATAAACTGCGTATAGTAGAGTTGTCGAATTGCAACATGTGTCGATTCGTCACGCGGTGTCTTTGAGCCCATTTTGAACCCTTATATAAAAAAAACAACAAACCAATGGGATAATCCCTGCTTTTTTTTGCTCAAATTAAATCCAAGGGTGTAGGGAAACAAATGATACCCATTTCTTTGAACTATTTTACGCTAAATTATTTTAATGGACATTAGAAATCGAGTTATAGGTTTGGTCTTAAACATATGGACGGTAGTGTATATAGCTAATTTTGAAGTCTGTTTTATTTTGCATATATACAAGATAACTGTATTTTGTACATAGTTTAAAAGAATTACGTTTTTTTACCAATATGCAGAAGAAATAACTAAGATAAAGTTACAAATAACGAAGTGATGATTAGAACAAACATGTATGTCGCAAAATTCACAAGCGTTCCGTTTTATGTGACTGCTGGTGTATATGTAGGTGCATATGTAGTATGTAGTTTCTAAATATATTCTCTAGTTTGTTTTTCTCTTTTGTTCTTATATGAATTTAGTGTAATTGAGTATATAAATAACTTTTACAAACTAAAATAAAATCGTTTCAGAGATGAAATGCAGAAGCAACTGCCCATGTTACATCAACATGCTATCAATTGGTCGGAACAGCAACAAACGCTTATTACATCCGAAGGTCAACTCCAACAATATCATCGTCAGCTCGCCTTAGTTAAGGAGCTGGAAGCTCTTGGCTCCGATATCACCGAACATCCTCTCTACATGACAGCTCAGAGATATTCTTCATATAAGCAAATGAAAGACGCCCTGGATGAATCCTCGAAGAATCTTATGGAGCTGCACGAAGAATGTGGCACCAAAATCGACAATTATACGCGGGCTTTAGAAACGATTAAAAGCCCTCAATTGAATCAATGGATACAAGAGCTCAACTTTCCAATTGATCACGACGGACACAATGTGTTCCATCTGATACGAGATTTTCTCCTGAATGCCGGACAAAGCTCCATGATATCTCAGTGTGAGCAGGCTGAATCCGAATTGGGCCAGTGTGCCAGGCAACAAACGCATTCCATCAAATTTTGTCTAGAACTTCTATCGCAATTTGCAGCTATCGCTCAGTACGTTCCACCTAGTTTCCTAGAAAAGCATCGCATTTTCCTGTACAAGAAGTGGGCTTCCATACTTTTGGATACTGAATCGCCCGACGTTTGCAATGAAATCATTGTGCAAATACATAATTTCCGTTTGCCTGAAAACACTTCTAACATACCACAACAACACATATTGGCTTATGCGTATGAACTTCAGAACGCAAACAATGAAGCCAATATAAAATTGAATAAGACCTTCGAACGTCTTAAAACTGATGGTGAACCGGAGGCTATTCCTAGAGCTGAAAAAAATTATTCGGAAGCTTATAGAGCTGTTTCCAACTTTATATCGCAAGGTAACGGTACCGAAAAGGCTATGGAATGTGTTATTATTAACACATTAAGCAATCTCAATAAGAGATATTTAATGCTGGAAAGTGGAGCTCTAAGCGCTGGAAACTTCTTAGTCGATTTGATATCTTTAGAAGGTGAATGGTTCCTCGATGATATGAGCATCATTTCTCTATTGATATCCGAATTCATTACATTCATTCCATCGTCACCGAACGATGATCGCCTATTAAAATCTTTAGAATGCTTTAACATTTGTCAAACTGTATTCACCGATTTGAAAGAGTTTATCTCTAATTTCCAAATGATCATTCTACCAGAAGCGGTGAAAAAAGTTCAATTGGAAGAACCATCAGTTTTGATAATGATAAATGATTTAAACAGTGTCGTAATGAATACTGGATATCCTTTGAGTGAACTTATCAATACACTTGAAGTGCACCTACGATGCGTTGTATTGGAAATGGAGGTATAAGTCTTTTTATACTTTTTAAAAAAAATTTACTTTCAATTATTAATTTATTATTTTTTCTAGGCACCTGTCGCCAATGTTGACATAATCACTGCAGATTTACGAACGAGGTACAAAAACTTGGTTAATCTTGGTACAGATTCAGATAGCGTTTCCAACACTGGAAAAATGTTGCTCATGGGCACCGATGGTTTGTTTGATCAATTGGGATCTCGTGGTGCTGCAATAATTGATAATTTATCAACCTTAAACGTTCCACCCATCTGGAAAATTGTAGATCAAGTTAAAGAATCGAGTGATCTCTGTGTTCGTACTTATACCTTGCATATTAGTATTAATGTGTTTGGCTATTTCTAATTTTATTTTTTATTTTAGTCCTTGTTAACTAAGGAACCTCTACGTTTAGTATTGGAAGATCTATTATTTTTGAAACGTGTGCAAGCAATCACAGAATTCTTCAATATGTGCGTACAAATGGCGTGTGCGTTCAAAGGTGTCGGTTCGATCGTAGTCTACGATGACGAAAAATTGTGTAAACCGATTAAAAGGTAAATCAATTTTCTATTTTATTAGAAAAGATGTTTTGTTTAATTCATTTTAAAACGCAATTCTCTCATGACTATGATTTTTATTATTTTGTGAATTAATTTTTATATTATCAAATTTATCGTTTAGATATATGTCCGACTATGTTGCAAGACAATTCTTAGGAGTACAATCCCAATGCCTTTCTCTAACTGTTTGTCTACTATTGAAGAGGTTTGGCTTGAACATAAATCTTGAATTAGAACAACGACATATAGGTTTGTATAAATATTTCTTTTAATTCACAATTTATTATACTTAAAATATCGGTGTTCATAATTTACTAATATAATTTTAGGATTGTCATGGAAAGTACCTATTAGTGAATTGTGTGAAGTGTCTGTAGCAAATTCTATTAAGCTGGGACTATTCACACCATCGGTCTACCAACAAGCTAATGCTTTGTGTGCGAATATGGATCTCGCTTTCAGGCGCAAGTTAGTTTTAATCTTAATCATTCAAAATTCACCTAAAAGTGTTGGAACATATTATAAATTAAATTTTGTTAAAACAGAGAGGCTCTCCTAAGTATGGATTCGTCAATGCAACTTCAGCGAACGTGCGTCACTAGACTCCGTATGCTAACAACGGCTCACACTTGGTTACGCGGAGAAGGTATAGGCATAAACGGTGCTCCTTCACCGACTGCTGATCTTCGTCGTGCTGCCCAACAGTTGACCGCTCAAAAACCACATTTAGCAGCAGCCTTGGAAAAGCACCGCTCGTTGGTATCCAGTGCGGAGCAAAGGTAGCAATTTGAGTATTTACAATAAAGTTTTTTATTTGTATGGAGAATTTTATTGACCTCTGTAATTTATTAGGTTGAAGTGGGCCGCTGGAGCTAATCCCGCCCTAAATGATGTGATGGCTGGATTCGAATGTGCTGTGAACATAAGGGAGGATCGGCTTAATGTTGAGTTGTCCCTGGCTGCAACTATTGCTACAACATGTTGCTCACTGGGAAGTTTGAATTTTAGTGGAAGCGGAAACACTGGTAGTCGAGATTTGGCTGCACTGGCGACCCGTCGTAGATCAGCTCTTGCCCTGCTAGCTCGTGCACCTCCAGCACCAGCACCTTTGCACGAAGCGCTTCTGCAAATCTTGCAGCCGGAAGGAAATTTAGATGTTAAATGGGTATGTTTAACTGTGTTCCCTTTTAAGCTATCATTTTATCAAAAATGTTAAATATTTAGATAATAAATTATGATGAAGGTGTTTAATTTCAATTAATTTGAATTATTTATCAATTAAATTCTTCCAATTTACCTAATTCCTTAGGGAATTACATTGTTTAAAATTTTGATAAAACCTATATTTATCAATATTTCTTGTTAAAATTTACTTTTGTATTTCATGTTAGTTGTCTTGTGATTGAATATTCAATTTTCACAAATATTTTTACTTTTCCTTTTTTATTGACTTGATAAATATCGTTTTGTGTTTGGTATAGGTCAATGAAGTGTCTACATTAGTGTCTGAGAAAATATTACAATTTCAAAAAAGTATATCTGAAATGAAAATAAATATATCAACCAGTGAAGAAAAATTGAAGAAAGCTGTCATCCAACTTGCCAATTTAAAAAGATCCCACGAAAGTTTAATTTACGACACGAAAAGTCTCCTGAAAATATTTGCAAAAACTCAAGATTTTATCGGAATGAAAGCATGTGAATATTTAGCACAACATAAAAATTTCATCGCCGAACTCACTGCCCTTATCGAAGGTTTAAATATAGCAAATCTATCTGAAAAAACTATACTACCCGGTGAAATCATTTCTAAATTAGATTCTCAAATACCAAGCGTATACGAAGAATTATTGAGGTAACAAATATTATACATATAACCATGTGTAGTATTTTTCACAAATTGCATACTAATTTTGTTTAAACGGTCTTAGCTTTGAATCTGCTTTAAAAGATGAAGAGTCTGGAAGTTTTAAACGTAGGGGCACACTCGTAAGACAAATGGCCGGAGTGTGGAATAGTCCTGCAAAACAAGTATCTCCACCTAAGGGTAAGTGGTGAAATAATATTTAAAAAAAATTCATATCGAACAATGTTATTATACGGTTTCATTTTTATAGGACGTAATCAACAAGTTAATGCTTACGCAGTATCAGTTTGGAAAAGAGTACGGCTAAAGTTGGAAGGTAGAGATCCTGATGCCTCTCGTAAACACTCTAATCAGGAACAGGTATAATAAACTACGCAGTAATAAATATATCGGAGTCTTACGTGCAACTAATAAAATGAATTTTCAGGTTGATTATATTATTAAAGAGGCCATGTCGTTGGATAATCTGTGCTTGTTGTACGAAGGTTGGACTCCGTGGGTGTGAGCTAAGCGTGAAAATTGGCGTTCGACGCCCAGGTTAAGTACAGAAAAAGCTCACTCACCTCTACGAGATGTTTTACGAGGGCATGACGTCTCTTCAGTGCGGCGAAGTACCGCGGCCGGCATTCTCATACCGGTCCCCGTACAAATATCGGGCACTGTAATTCGTTCAATGCCTAGCCAAAAATTTAAAATGATGTGGTTCACATTCGCATACTCCACCAACTCAAATGCGAATTATTAAATGTTTTATTAAATGTTAAAAAATCAGCTTCCAGAACGTCAATTACATACCGAAGTTGAAATTTGGAAATATGTTAATCAGTGTCTTTATTTTTTCAGTCTTATCAAATGCTTTTTTGTTTTTATATTATATGTATTTGTTTTAAGGTGTTTGCCGCAATAGTTAAATACATGTTTGAAATCGTTATTAATTAAAAATTTTAAAGATTACACATTTGTAACTTTAATGAGATGGCAATTTTTATTGTTTTTCTTTAAAAATAACTTTTTTAGCTTGCTTAACATTGCAGTTATTTAAATTTAATTTTTGTTTGCTCTATCATAATATTAACCTTTTGTTTATTTTAAATTTTTCGTAATTCTGTACCACAACTCTAAAATTTTCTTCAAATGGTTGAAGAGTCCTTGGCTCACATTTAAAATATGCATACAATTTAACCCTTTATATAATACATAGGTGTACTTGCAACAGTTCGAATTTAAATATTAATAAATGTAGTTTTTGTCGATTTATTCCTATTAACCATAAATTAAAAATCAGTGTTGTCACATAAATATACATACGTAGAAAATATATTCACTGTAGTTCAAACTAAATGTCATTGTAAACTATTATTATAAACCAAGGACTATGTAAACCTACAAACATACATATACATATGAAATACATAAACTCTTAAAAAATATCACAGAGTGCATGTGAACATAATATGTATTTAAAATCTAAGATAATTGATGTTTTTCTTTTCTTTTATTTTTTGTGAAAAAATCATTTCAATAAAGTTATTCATTAGTTATAATGTATTTATATTAATAAATCATTAATATAATAGTAGTAGGCAAAATTTTAAATATTCGTGTGTTTGTTTGTTGTAGTTGCCAAATTGGAAGTCATCATTTCAATAAAAAATTTAGCATTAATATTTCATATTCACTATAAATTTTTTAAAATACTGAATTACTTCATGGGTAATATTTTTAGTGGTAATGTTCTCTTGTCTGTTCCTTCAATTTAAAAAATATGTACGTATGTTTATTATCACTACGTATTTTAGTAATACATTAAGATATTTTTAGCGATTAACTTTTGCTTGTTTTTATTTATCCCCACATCCACCCATCCAAAAGAAAGGTAGTTGAAAATAAAACAAAATAAAAATCATGTGTATGCATATATTAGATATTTTATAATATACTGAAAAATTGCAATTTATAAATATCAATTTGCATAGTCAACTAATATTATGATAAAATATAATATGTATGAATTTATTTATATACAGAATTTACCAAAATTTACAATAACTGATAATAATTTTTATTAATAAATAATATAATATACAACAATATACACATATAATCGGCTATAAACCGCTATACAACCAAATATAAAGATCGAGACAACAAATCAAATATAAAGATCGAGACAACGCTTTTTGTAAGCAAGTAATCTAAAAAAACAATGCAAATACTCACATGTGTATGTATGTAAATAATCTATGAACTAAATGCACGTAACAAATTTTAAAAGAAGGCAGATAACATACAATATGTGAAAATATATTTTTTTTTATATGAATAGTACATATAATATGTATGCATACTAATCATAATGAATACTTTAAACATTGTATAAAAATTTATGAAATATCCTCTCAACATTGGTTTTTAAGGATTCAACTACATAAATAAAATGCACTTCAATATTGTAGCAACGTGGATTTAATTTGAATATGTATGTATATAAATTAGCATATGTATATTTTATTATAAATGTGGGATTTTGTCTCCGGATCTTATGTAAATCCAATTCAAACTGGTCAAATTCATCTGTTGACTTACAAAGGTCTAAAGATAGAAATTATGCTGATTACGATACAAAGACAAGGTAACAGACCTTTCAAACATCAGAGAATATGTATTTTTAGATCACACTGTGCCAATCCCACTTTATATATGGGCATAATTCTGCAAAAAGAGTCCAACAGACATGACATATTTTGACCACTGCAATTTCATCTTTTTTTAGAAAATTAAACATTTTTACAGAATTACTGCCATGATTGTAAAATACATATGCCAATTTAAACAAAATATCTTAAAATTTATATTTAAAAAATCTAACTATCTTCAATTTACTTACTTACCGATAAAAGATTTGATAAAACTGTTTATTTGTAATATAAAAATGAAGCACCCATCTTTAGGACAGAAACTATTACATACGTATATTTAGTACAAAAAATTCAGCACTTTGCAATTTTTTTCAACACATTCAAATGCCTTATAAAGCAAAAATATATCAAACTAGCAATATCAAAGGCTTGCTACATATTTTTAGAAAATATGAATTGATAGCAGTGATTATTTATTTTGATTACTTTGCTCGCTAACTTGCCGCTTAAGCATTAGTATTTCATCTAGCTGCATTTTGTACATATCTTTGACGTCTTGCAAATCCAACCGCAACTCTTGCAACTGTTCTTCCTTTTCGCCGTACATTTGAAGAAGTGCATCATACTGGTGTTGTACACTCTAAAAAATCATTAGTTCGCATATAAATCAATATATATACTTATTATAGAATAAAATGTTAGCTTTTAATCATATTTACCTGCATATTGTCTAGTTCTGCTGCATGTATTGCAAGTTCTCGTGCGAGAGCTGTCCGTTGTGCATGTGACCGACGACCAGCTCTACGTGCAGCACGCAATTCACCTTCACGTCGTTGCAATGCTGATTGTAAACGTTCCAAAGTGCACAACCCTCCACCTGCATTCGAAGGAACCATTTCACACCCCATTCCTATACTACCCATCGTGTACGAGTCTCCTTCATCCTTGAAATAAACTTTACATTATAATTTAGTCGCTTTTGTAGAAATGTTTAAAGATCATAAATTACCGTTGGCCACACTTCACTTCCAAGAGATTCAGAAGCAACGGAATCTCTCCCTGTACTGCCTGGAGGAGATGGATTGTCAACAGTTTCATTCGGATTAGATATTATTCCACTTCCAGGTACTGGCATTCCAGTTCCGACTAAACGTGCAAGTAAAATGGAAGAACCTGGAGCCTGATCGGCGCCCAGTGCAGCATCACGTAGTTGTTCCTAAAATAATTTAATATCTATGTAGCTAAGAATAACCTTAGAGTGAACTAAAAATATATATGAGAGATAATGAGAACCTATAATGTAAATTTTATAAGATATAGTGTGAAAAAGAAAAAGTTATAGGCGTTTAAACAATTAAAATCTGACAAGACGAGTGGGTGGCGGAAAGCCAAACATATACTTCTACTAGCTATTAAAAGTCACCGTCTTCAAAAATTTCGCATATTTAGAAGTGTTCATTACGATTATTTTTCACCACCGAACTATCAGAATTTCCATCGTTGACCAAACCGCGCAAAATGGCAAAATTTCAAAACGATTGGAAAACTGTAATAAATCTAGCTCAATCATTTGCGAAGTAAAGCATAGAAAAGCCTTATTTAGGTATTTGTTCACTAGCTCACGCTTCGCGCTCAAAAACCAGTTGTTACGCTTCACTGCAACATCACATTTAGACCATATGTCAACAGATGTCTCGACGTTTATACATACGTATTATAGTGGAAATGAAGATATGTCTTAAAAGGGTCGCGTCCAGATATGAGTCCATAAATTTCCGGTTCGTTCCTCTTCTCCGTTTACTCCCCCATTTGACAGAACCCCACATTCGTTCCATTTGTTGGATTTATTTCCCAGATTTATGGATGCCATTATTATTAAATAAGTAAAAAACGTACGAATGTATTGAGACGTATGTGTAAAATTCAATAGACAATAGACATCTGTTGACTGATGTCGTGTACTGTACCGAAAAATATTGTATATGATATAACTATGGAGGTGTGAAAGGAGTGAAATGACGGTGTGGTTTATGCACGCTGTTTATAGTGATGGCCAGGAAGGAAGTCAAGTGATCCACCAACATTGTCGAATCAGTCCCAACCCAGATTCAACCATATTGCAGTGCCCCCAAATAACGTGTTAACTTTATAATTGGGTTAAAATTTCACCGCCCATATCCTAGATGTGAGAAAATCTAGATAGACCCCTAACAAACATAACAAACCTGTAATATTCCATTTCGTCGCTTTTCTGCTTCGCATGCAATTTTCTCTAGATTCAAACTATCTTCAACATGTTTCAATTTTTGCGTTAAATTCTTCACTGTGGAAGTGGTTTCATCTTTGTAATTTTCATATTCTTGTTTTAATCTAAAATGAAAATTACTTTTTACTGCAAAATTAAACCAATAGTCAATCTCCAACCTGCCAAGCAATCATATATTATATACCTTTCACTGCTCTTTAATGTGATGTTGAGTTGTGCCATATGCTCTTCACAAGCAGTCGAACAATTTTCTAACTTCTGATTGATGTTCGATAAATTATTCTCAACACTGGCTAATTTTGTACGTAAAACTTGACATTCATCTTTTAAGATTTGATTACTATCGAGTGATTTTGAAAATTTAATTTGAGCTTCGGCTGAAAATATACTCAATGCATCACATATGTATGTTTAATCAATTATAAAAAATACATTAACAAATAATTACCAGCAGCTTGTTGCAGTCCCTTTTCTTTAACTTGGAACCTTCGATCCTTTTCTAACGAATTTTCTTGCAGTGCTGCTAATTGAGCTAACAAGGCACCAACTTCAGCTGTAGTCCCTCCTAAGACACCACTATTGATATCGACTTTGCTTAGTTGCAGGGCAGATTCTGCTTCCTCAGCTCGAGCCATTTGTCGGTTGACTTCACTGCGTAGAGCCGACTCTCGATTCATACATCGTTGTTCATCTTGAATGACACAATAAATTAATAAACTTAATATGACAAAACACACGACAAAAAATTTATAATAGTATACCTTGTCTCATTTTGTTGCGCAGTTCTTCTAATTGATGTACCAACTGTTCGTTCTCCAAATCAACGTTATTTTTTTCCCTTTCTAAGACAGCTAAAGCTTCTCCCTTTTTAACATGTTCTCCTCGATTCTTTTGAAGTTCTAATATTTCCTTTCTGGCTGCATCAAATGATTTTTTCATACTTTCAAACTTTTGATTGTTATCATCCAACTGACCCTTAGTCTGTTACATAATAAAATTCTATAAAAGTAATACGTACATTTATAATATAAAATAAAAAATGAAAAATGTTTTTACCTCTATTAATTCTGTCTCGAGCTTTTTATTAACAGTGGTTAATTTATAAACCGTTTCTATTTGAGTGCATTCTACAGCTTCTTTTGCAGAAGCGGACCTTTTTAACCTGTCTAACTCTTGAGCCTGTTCAGCAACTTTATCTCTAAAATGTAATCTCTACATAAGTATAAAATTCTAACATAAATTTAATAATTCTTTTCACATAACATTACCGCAGTGTTTTGATAACTTGTTCATTATCTTTTTCTTTGGCTCGTAGTCTCTTTATAATAGTGGAATGGTGTAATTGCTGCTTGGAAAGCTTTTCACCTTCTTCCCTCAATTCTTTAATAGTTTCATCTCTTTCTCCAACTGCAACTTCTAATTCACTCGTTGTCATACGTGTTGCTGCCTCTTGTTTGTATGTTTCCATTTGTTTTCTCAATACATCCTTAAAATATAAAAACAATTAACAATACATTATACAAATAAAAAAATATTTTATCTAAAACATGTATATATATATATATCTACCTTTTCCCTTATTGCTTGCTGAAATTTCTTCTCTAAAGCAGATAAACGTTGCGTGTATTCTTCAGTAATTAACGATACATCTGTAACATCTTGTCTACTTAAATTTTCCACTTGAAGTTTTAAATCGGCATTGTTATCATTAAGCTCTATATTTTTTCGACTTATTTCGATAAGTTTCGCTTCTCTACTTTCGAGTATTTCTGCCATTTCAGCCAGTCGTTTCATTAGTCGTTCATTTTCTGAACAATGACTTTCATCACTTGCATTACTTTGATTAGACACTTCAGACAATTCTCTTGTATGACCTCTAATTTTTGTGGCTAAAGCTTTACCGAGTACTAAATCGACAACATTTCCTGTGGACTGTTTATAGAACTTACCAGGTAATTTGGCTGGACTTTGTCTACTGATACCATATGTGCCTCCATAGTCTCCATTTGGGCTTGGTATAATTTCTATATCGGACGAAGTTGTAGTCTCGAGATCGTCGCCTGAAGTGTGTCCAGAAGTTTGTTCAGACCCAACTTTCACCATATCAACACTCCGACCTTCAGAACTAACAGGAGAATTAGGTTCCCTTTGTAAAAATACGTGACTGTGTTGTACATTTTCTAAATGGTCAATACTGGAACTTTTATCTACTTCTTCATAACTTTGACTAGAACTAGAATGTGCACCTTCCTTCCACGAAGGATATTTAACGTCGGGCTCATCATTTACTTTACAATATGAAGAAGTTTCACTTATTTTATCACTTAGTTTATCTATTATAGCATCTTCCAACATTCCTTTTACACTAAAACTAGCAGAATTTTTATCAGATATCACAGTTTTCTTGGCAATTACGTCATCAGAACTAGAATCCATTGTAACTCCTTCATTATCAGCATTCAAAGTACGATCCGACCAAGAACCCTCATTTGAAGAAGCACAACTGTCAGTTATCCCAGAGTATAAATTTTCATTCGATGGTTGGATTATATTCTCACATCCGACAATATTAGAAGTCATTTGATGAAAATGTTGTTTTTCAATTAGATCCTTAGTTTTTAAGTGTTGGACCGAAGAAAATTGTGATACACTTCGTCCGGGTGCTCTAGTTATCGGAATATCTTCAGTACTTCGAGTATTCCCAGATATATCAGAATTGAAACTATCGATCATTTCACTACAATACTGAGGGCCTGTCTTACGACTGACTATAATTTCATTTCCTTTATTTCCAGATAAATCTAGTATAGTAGGAGCCGTAAATTCTGAAATGGAATTATATGATATTGTATCATCGGCAGCAGAGGCATCTTCATCATCATTATTCACTGTGTGTGTTTCTGATACAATCTTAATATCATCATCAGTGTTCCGAGGACTTGACTCATCTGACCTGATATGTGACGCTTTCGAGTCAAAAAGCTTATCATTCTCTAATGGTGATGTTAATGGAGAGCCAAATTCATCGTCTGAAGCGTGTGACACATCTGCCGAATGAGTGAAACCTAAAAGTTCGATAGAACTAGGACTCACTAAGCTATCTGGTATAACTTCAACAGAACTGGAAGGCAACCTTAAGCCCATACTGCTGCTGGTTGATACGGAATGATTAAAGGATGTTACTTCTGAATCAGGCGTTGTTTTTAAACTTTGAGAACCCAAGACTTCAATAGATTCAGAACTATTCTTTCCACTTTCAGATGATATGATAGATAGGCGATTAGCACACGGATTATATTGTTTATCAGATGATCTGCGGACTACAACAGGATGACCTTCTATTGATGCATTCTTCGCGCTATTGTCTAAGTCCAACGTTTTAGCTACATCCATATTAAAATTTCCAGAATGAATACCAACATCACTGGTATCTGAAGCAATTATAGTGTTCAACTGAGTGAGACTGCTGGAGCTGCGTTTATCCTTAAAGTCTTCATGCGTGAAGAATTTATCAAGAGGATTTTCTTTGGTTGAAATTTCAGAATAATCGAACGATTCTGATTTGAATTTCTTTTCATTTTCGTTCTCACCGCCTTTACTGGCATTGGCAGTGTCAAAGAAAGATCCGGTGAAGGACCCCCATAGACTTTGTGACATGGCTTTAGATGGACTTTGAGTTATGACGGACTGCTCTTTGCTTGGAATCAAATTCAAACTGTCCGATGATGTTAGCCCCCACGACGAAAAAAAATCTGAATTGTCTTTATGTGAAGATTGGGAACTATCAGTGAGGCTTTTCTGTTTAGTAACAACAGTTGCTTGAAGATCAGTCTCATCTTGCTGTATATCTAAAGCCTTATCTATCGTCTTTTGTGCTTCTTTCAAGGCCGACTTCGCCAAGCTAGTTATACTTGATGTATCAAACCAACTCATTTTGATTCGATTTCACCAAGGGCACCTAGTAAAAGAATAAATAATTGTAAAATCTATTCGCATTATAAAAATTCCAAACTTCGTTCAAATAAAATGTTGTCATATACAAGTAGTATGTATGTAAGTATCTACTGAAATCAACCCATTGGAGTCTATCTATTTTTTGAATAAATTTCTTTGTTATTTTATTGAGTAGAAATCGAAAACAGTAAGCTTATATTGCAAAACAAAATTGACATTAAGTTAACATTGAAAAACTAAATTGTAATTTTAGATCTAAACGGTTTTAAAAACATATTGCAGGTGGATCATGGGGTAAAATATTTTTTAGCAAAATATACTTTAACTAACGAATATCAAATCTTCTGGGGATGTCACCTAATTAATTCAACTATCGAAATCATGAAATGGTCATAACCAAAAACTATAACCCGATAAGTTCTTCACACTACATATTTACTGATCTCATACAATTTATGTCTATTTGTTAGAAAAAACATACATCAACTGATCGAATGTATTGTACAACGTAGTTGTATAAAAATCGTTTTACTTGTTGTGGAGCAAAAGGGCGTAACCACCGGTGGACATTGTAACGATGAAAATGGAGGCAATTCGCAGGGCGTACGCCCCCGTGGCCTCCGTGGCCCCCGAAGCCCCAGTGCTTCGCAATCACTGACAGCACGACAACACTTGACAGCCAAGCTGACAACTTCAGCTGGTTGCACACATCATTCAGTTTTGCCAATGAATCCAACTAACAACAAATTTTCGAAATAAACGAAATGCCATATTCATTAATATATTTTACTTATGGCTGTCACTAAAGATATGTCCAAAACAAAACTCGTTTTATTATTTGATTACATTTGAAATAATCAATATATCAAAACTTTTTACGTTCATTTGAAACAATTACTATTGTTACGTATACTAAAAAGAGCCGCCGAGTAGTTGAAATCGGATCAGGCCGAGTAGCATCCCAGAGACTGTGTGACCGTTATAATTGGTTTCAATGATTATATTGTAGGCGGGGTAGGTAAGTGTTGACCGTATCCCGGCCTAACGAAACACTGTTGTGCTAGTTTTATAAAGTTTTATTGTTTGCCTATGGTTGTACAAAGGTATGGTATTTGTGGGCAAAAGTATGTCGTTCAGCGGTCTCTGGATATGGTAGAGTGTCGCTGGCTCGGCATTCAGCTATGTTCAGAAGGTCTCTGGATGCGGCAGTGTGTTGCTGGCTCGTTGTTCGGCTATGTTCGGAAGGTCTCTGGATACGGCAGTGTGTTGCTGGCTCGTCCGGCTGGTTGATCTTCCAAGTCCGCGTAGTGTAGTGGTGGCTGGTCAGGAGCTGTATGTTGACTGGTCTGCTGTTGTGTGTCGACTCTTGCTGCTGTGGGTCGACTGGCGTTGTTTGGGTTGTACCTCCTTTTATAGTGTTTCTGGAATCGCCTGACCGATGGTGGTGGTTTGTTGATGCGTAAGAAAGGAATGCACTGTTGTCGAGGCGTAGAATTTTCTGGAACGCTTGATGGAAGTGGTTATTGATGCGTGCGAGCATTTAGTTGTTGATGCGTACAAGAGGAATGCACTTTTGTCGAGGCGTAGTATTTTCTGGAATGCTTGATGGAAGTGGTTGTACGAGCATTTAGTTATTGATGCGTACAAGGGGAATTTGCTTTCGTCGAGGCGTAGTATTTTCTGGAATGCTTGGCGCTGTTCCGCTCGATGTATTTTGTTGTTGCGGAATATTCTCGAAGGTTTCGATGACGATGACGACGACGAGATTCCTACAATATCTAGACTCTAGTGTGACCAGTTTTCTCGTGACCAGTTTTAGTGTGACGGGTAATCACGTGTGACCGATCTAGAGCAACCGGTTGTCCTGTGACTGGTTTACATTCTAAGGTTTTACGCTTTAAAGGTCAAGGAATTTGACCCTTAAAGCCCTCAACATGAGGCCACCACCCCCCAACGAATACAATCTAAGAGACTCTTTCGTCGGAGAACGAGACGGTTGTTCATGAATATCGCACAAGAACAACCGCACATCACTGTTCTAATAAAAAAACCACACTGTACATAACCAAGTACAAAATAAACAACAACGCATGAACACATAAAGCGCGCATGCATTAGGAAATAATACCTGAAATGTGCCGTGAAAACTGAATACTGGTTTACATATGACTAGTAGTCGGTTTACCCGTGGGAATACATATCCGGGTACATGCCTAAACAATAGGGAAGTAGCCGGAAGCCCTGAGAGACCTGCCCCTTATAAGGCGGTACTTAGGCGATATCAAGACATTCTGGACGGAGCACTGCCAGTGCGTGTATCTCCTTAATCATCAATAAATGCTGTGACACGACTTTGGCCTTTTACTTGGATCCTCCACCCAGCCCTACGCAACACTATTTAAATATATTTAAAACATTTTCCTTTTCAATTTCTGGTAGTTCTATTCAGTTTTTTTTATTAAAACGGCTTTTATTTTACTGGTATGTATTTTAGCCTACTTTTGTCAATATTTAAATATGAAAGGGCAATATTCATATAAAATGGCCAGTATTTATAAAAGAGGGTGGCACAAAGGTAATGAAACAGCCGTCATCTGTCCATTGCGTTCCCGCAATTTTTTGACAGTACAATGACGTCTTCGGAAAGAGTCGTGGTTTTAATCGATATGGATTGTTTCTATTGTCAAGTTGAAGAAAAACTGAATCCAGAATTGAAAGGAAAGCCTATAGCCGTCGTTCAGTATAATCAATGGCAAGGAGGAGGGTTAGGATTTATGATTTAATGCAAAATTACATACAACTTTGAACTATTTGAGGTCGCTACAGTTTATCGATGTTCTTAGAATTATTGCAGTCAATTATATAGCCCGCTCTAAGGGTGTAACGAGACACATGAGAGGAGATGAAGCTAAAAAAATGTGTCCTGAAATCCAATTGCCCAGTGTACCCTGCGTTCGTGGAAAAGCTGATATTTCAAAGTGAGATTATTATCAGTTTTTGCTATCCTAATTTTTAAACTTTCCGTTAAAATCAATAAGTTTTCAGGTACAGAGATGCTGGAAAGGACGTTGCTCATGTTTTGCAAGAATTTACACCTTTACTAGAAAGGGCTTCGATTGATGAAGCATATTTAGATATAACCGACGTAGTATGTACATATTTGATCAAAAAAAATATATAATGTATTCTTAAACTATATACATTATTACTTAATTATTATAGGTTGCATCCAAAATTGATTGTTATACAAAGGGCGAAAGGATACATGACAAATTTTTACCTAATACTTACATATTGGGATATGATAATATTGAAAGTTTTTCTTCGGATGTATATGATAGAAATGAACTTGATTGTGAAATGTCTGGATTTGATCAGTTGCATTCATTGAAACTTTTTGTCGGCGCTGTTATTGTGAGCGAAATTAGAACTGCTGTTTACGAAAAAACAGGTATTTTATTCAAAATCATCAAAAACATTCGACTATAGCTCGTTTTAAATGAATTATGTTTTTCAGGTTTCCGATGTTCTGCTGGTATTGCACATAATAAAATAATGGCTAAATTGGTTTGCGGCATGAATAAACCTAACAAACAAACTGTTCTACCAAAAAACTGCGTTGCAAATCTTTTTGAGTAAAGTGTTTTTGTCTTTTATTTTGATTGTATACACATTTGTATCGTTTTTAGCCAATATAATTAACATTTCTTAATTTTAGATCTCTATCCATAAATAAAATAAGACATCTAGGAGGAAAGTTTGGCGATCTGGTATGTAAAACATTAAACATATCCATCATGAAAGAACTTGAAAATTTTTCTGAAAAGGATTTACAAAAAAAATTTGATGAAAAGAATGGGTATCATTTATCATATCTAATATTGTAATAATTTCAGCCGTCTATAATTTTAATAAAACTATCGATATTTTATAGATCTTGGCTTTATAATATAGCCCGAGGAATAGATAACGAGCCAGTTACACCTCGTTTTAATGCTAAAAGCATAGGATGCTGTAAAAAATTTGCTGGTAAAATGGCTTTAACAGATTTTGCGAGTTTATCTCACTGGCTGAAAGAACTAGCAAGCGAGATCCAAGAAAGACTCGAATCAGATTCATCTGAAAATAACAGATATCCTACCCAAATGGTTGTGAGTTTCACAAAACAAGTAACCAAGGGAAAAAATGTATCTGGTTCTCGGTCTGTAAATTTATCTAGAGAAGAAATTTTCTGTGCTGCCTCTTTAGCCGTTAATTCTTTGAATTTAATCAGAAAAGACTCAAAACCATTTTGTGTTCCTGAAGTTGAAACCTCAGGTAAATCTATTTAGTACAATAAATTATAAATCTCATATATAAATTGTATTTTAACGTCATAAAATTTGGGAATTTTTAGATATTCCACAAGATAAAATGGTATTGGTAAGTCCAATTACGTTTCTTGGAATTAGTGTTGGAAAATTTGAAAACATGAGCAATGCAAACTCAAAAGGCAAAAACATTCAAGATTTTTTTGGTCAAATGAAGAAAAGTAAAGAACCAAATGTTGAAGTCGATAAATCGAGTAAGGAAGCAAATGAAATACAAAAAAACGTAGCTGATACGACACATTTGATCAAAGAACAATCAATAAATTCGAAAGCTAATGGAATACAACACGTGCAATCGGATGATTCAAATGATTCAGTTCAAAATTCTTTCTTTGTGAAGTATTTTAAAAAATTCACTACACCTGCTAAATCAAATACAGATGACGTTCATGAAAAATCACCAGGCGCATCAGTTTCCAAGTTGAACATTGATGAGCAAAAATCTGATCCAAACGTATCAGAGAACAGTTTAGATAACGAAATAAACCCAAATGAAGATAGTAACGAAAAACGCGAAATCATCAGATCACGGAATACATTTTCCATATCTAAATTCTTCAGCTCGGACACTCTAAACAAAACTAATCTAAATAATACTCCAGAAGAAACCGAAGCACCGCAAAAAACAGTCGCATGCGATAAATGCAATGCACATATAGTCGAATCTGAATTGTCAACACACAACGATTATCATTTCGCCATGTCATTAAGAAACGAAGAAAGGAAAGTTAACGAAACAATAAATAATAGTAAATGTATCTCCAAACCCACTTTGGATATCAAACACAGCAATAAGAGAAAACGAATTGACGAACCGGCACCAAACAATTCAATCATTAAATTATTTAGTAAGATTACCAGTCAAAACAATCAAAAGATTGATGCAAATGTAACCCATAGCACTTGTACTGAATGTGGTAAAGCAATAGAAGAGTCAAAATATCAAGAACATTTAGATTATCACGAAGCGAGAAGGTTACAAATAGAGCTAAATAAACCAATTGTGACTAATCGTGCCAGTGAGTTGAGTGTAGGTCACAAAAAAAGAAAAAATGAAACCAAGGTCTCCACTATCGAGACGAAAACTACCAAAAGTATTTCTTCCTTTTTTCAAAAATAACATTAAAATGTATGTTTTTTATTTTGATCTTGCAATAAAACAAAATGATAATAGTACGAAATTTTTATTGATGTTCAAAATTTACACAGTTTGAACAAGCTCTGCTTGCCATTTCTTCCAGTATGACAAGGGTCCGTGTTCAGGACGGTATTTGACATTGCAACCATCCTGAGCCAGACGATTATCGTCACGTAGATTTTCATAAACTTCTCTCTCATACTTAGTGAAACCCCACTTCTTGGATACATAGATCTGAAAAAAGTAACGATTGAAAATTAGTTATTATTTATAAATTCAATGGTGATTATAAAATAAAAAATAATAATGACCTTTTGACGGCCGGGGAACTTGAACTTGGCACGTCTGAGAGCCTCGACGACGGCAGGCTTGTACCTGTCGCTCGAACGCACCGACATGATGGGTTGACCGATGCGCACACGTGCTACAGTTCCTTGCGGTTTACCAAAAGCACCTCTCATTCCAGTCTGGAGCCTAAAACGACGACAGGACATTATCAGTAAAATGTCAAAGCAAGTCAATGAAATTAAAATCATCAGATTTCACAATATATACCTATCAGCTCCAGCGCACGATAACATTTTATTGATTCTGATAACGTGGAACGGATGAAGTCTCATTCTGATGTGGAATTGATCCTTGCCGCAATTTTTCACCAAATACTTGTTGCAGCAAATGCGACCGGCTTCCAGAGCCTCCGAGCTGAGCTGTTCGTATTCATCGGAGACTAAATGAATACATAGCGGAAAGTCTTCGACCGAAGCTTTCTTTTTACCCAAATCGAAGATACGGATCTTGGCGTCTGGGACACCTCTGCAGAACCGAGATTTAGGGTACGGTTTGTTTTTGCAGTAGCGATAACTAGAACAAAAAAATAAATACGTTACATATTTTTTACTATATAGAGAAGCAACAAGCGAATTTTCAATTGGCTGGTCTCATTTTTACACAAATTACTTAATAGTATTACAGAGTATTTCAATACAATATAAGTTCTATACCACGAAGCATGCTGCTGGAAGAAACGTGGTAAAATACGAAAAACATGCTTCCACACATTTCACACTTGTTAAAAATTCGTAAATAAATATAAATCTTGTCGAAAGTGTGTCCAAGATATTGAAATTAAGGTGCGTTGAAGAAATGAGTAGTGCAAATGAATAGGTTAGGATTCCACGATAACAAGTCAGAACTAGACGTAATGACAACGGAGGAGAAAGATTTGATGAGGAGTGAAATGAACCAGTTTAAAACGGAGAAGAGGACAATTTGGAGGTTGAACGGTTGAAAGACTGCAAGGTGGAAGAAGTAAAGGTCGAGATGAGGTGATGTTTGCGAAGGTTCGGTTTTTAGCGGTGGATGAGCTCCGAAGTGACGCGGTGAGCGGAAGCCAAGAGAGCGACGAGGAGTATTTACCATCTGGCGGGGCGTCGCCCCATCTCGGCAGCCGGATGTGCGGGGATTCACCCGATTCACCCGGAGAGAACGAAAATGACAGCCGCTCGCCACGCGCTGCCCCAAAGAGAACGGCTCCCTGCTCGTGCCCACTGCTGCCAACTTCACCACCAACACTACACTCCACATATTCCTACTCATGTTTTTCCGCATCTTATCAATCATTTTAAAATATTTTATACAGTTTCACATATCATTCAATCGATTCTTGGTGAACAAATTAATTGCCAACTCGGGTCGAGTGAATACGAAATATGGTTTGAGTTATATTTCTAAAAGCTGGTTCGTATAATTTAGTCAGACCTCCATCCAGTGGCAGCCCATCTGGCCCATATGGACTGTAGCCCTCCTAGTATAATATGAATGTTCTTGTTTCATCGTTCTTAAATTAATTAAAATCCTATATAAATCTAAAACATAATTACAAATATATAGAATGCTGACTTCGATCACTTCAAAGTTTTTTTTCCTATTATGCTGCATTTACAGGAGGCCAAAATTTAATATTGGCCTTGTGCAGTAGCAACTCGTCAGTGCCGGCCTTACACCCGATGGTGCCCCCGGGCAATTTTTTCTTAACACCCTTAGAAAAACATTCGCTTTTGGCGCTCTAATCTAAAATTTTGAATGGCTTATAAGGGGGTTGAAGGTTTTGGACCGTTTCCCGGCCTATGGAAATTCAGTTGAATTTTGAAGAGGATCTTTATTACTCGATTAATACAGGTGTATTTGTATGTACAGCGAAGTAGGTAGAGGATTCACTGGAACGAGCTAGGTTGAGTTCCTGAAGCTCACTGGCATCTGGGGACGATACACTGGTTTATAAAGGTGTTGCTTGGGCTGGTGAGATCACGTTCTGGAAGATTCCGACGGGGTCGAGGTCTTCCTTTGTGTTCGATGTTTGATGCGTAGTTGCGTAGCTCCTTGGGATTTCCCGTGTACTCGTGATTGCGTATCCGGAGCGAGTCGAATCGCCTTTATGGGTAAGCTGGACGAAGTATTTCGGCCACGGCTAACTTTCGTGTACGAGAAGAGGACGCGATGATGTCATTTGTACAGATTAGGTTCGATGAGGGAAATAGGTGATATCACAAGTCGTGCTATATCTCTACAGGCTTATGGTACTCTAATTTTAAATTTTAAAGCACCTTTGGCGTATCGTGTGGCGCCCTAACTTATATGGCGCCCACCGACCCAGCCCCCCCCCCCCTAAAACCGGCACTGCTCCCAGTGTAGTACATATCAATGGCGGCTCGTGAGAATCCATAGTAGGGGGACTGCCGATATGAATCGGGCTGTAGTAGCTCGTTCACCATACCGGTGATCAAATACAAACAAAAATAACATGCATATGTACTATACTGGGAGGCTGCAGCTTGCAGCCCATATGGACAACAAAGATAACATGCAATTGTATTATACTGAGAGGGCTGCAACTCCGCAGCCCATAGGGACGAGTCACCACTGGTACATATGTATGGAATGCATATTCCACTTGGCTCATTAGAATGTATTCAATGTTGGTTTTGTGTAAATGCAGCATAGCTCTTTACATATCTGTGACCGAAAGTAAACAAAAATAGCATGCATATAAAAGTACGAGGTAAGCCGCCACAAGCAAATTAAGAATATTTTATTTAGCTATACTAAAAAACTGCAATAAATGACTTTGTCGGATGAGTATAAGGGTTCGGTGATTACTAGTCATATGTGAACCAGTCACTGGACAACCGGTCACTCTAGATCGGTCGCACGTGATCACCCGTCACACTAAAACTGGTCACACTCTAAAATCGGACCAAATTTTCTCGTGACTGATTTTAGGGTGTGACCAGTTTTCTCGTGACGGGTGATCACGTGTGACCGATTTAGAGCGACCGGTTGTCCTGTGACTGTTTCACATTTGACTAGTAATCACCGAACCCTTATACTCATCCGACAGAAAGAGAGAGGGTATCCAAACGCAGTCAAAAATTCACTACGAATAAATTACGGATGTTTTATTTGCCCTTTACTAATGCTGCATGTACAGGAGGCCAATTTTTAAGACATTCCACTTAGCCAAGACAATATTGGCCTCGTGTAAATGCAGCATAAGACATTCCATTGGCTTGGCTTAGTGAAATGTATTAACAATTGGCCTTGTCTAAATGCAGCATTACTGCAAACCGATGATTTATCCGCACAGCTCGCCATTGCGAAATCTCGTGGGTGGCCACTGACTCCATCCTATCATCGTCCTATATTGAAATGGTGAAATATTGCTCGAGATATGGTTGTGAATGGTGATATTAGGGTCGAGTATCGTTTATAAATAAAGTGCGGTGACGTCTCGCCTACGTCGGTGACAGATATCAGCCATCTAGTAGCCGAGTTGTGCAATCCGAAGTGGTACCGCTTTGGTTGTGATTGCAATTTCGACTGTGCGATCGCTCAGCCAATGTGAGTGCGAGGGAAGCTCCAGGTAATTTGGCGAAATCCACCGACCCACCATTGTCATTGACATTGTCGACTCAACCGCCCGCCCAAATACAATTACTTGATTCGGCGCCAAAAACATCCAAACACTAGTCGAACACTTATCTTATCTAAACATTTTTAAATATAATCTCTCCTAACATACATGAATTCAGTTTTATACTCGATATCTAAAAAAAGATTAGATTTTATGAATCCTGTGATGTATTATTGATGTTTATATTACTTGTGAATGCTCGTTTTTGTTTCAAATTAACAAACAAAATTATTATAATTATCTGTAATTGATTTATTGTTTTTTTTATATTTATCATCACTTCAACCAGGATTGCATCACACCATATAAATAATGCGTAATTGACACAATAAGTTAATAATAATATTCAACTAGAAATGAATATCAATGAAAAAACAAATATATTTTTGTCTATCTTAATATCTCAATAGTATATGAATTTATGTTTTATTAAATATAGAAGAATTTGTTTGGAAATAAATTTTGCTTCATTTTTCATAGTTTTTATTATATTTTGTTTTTACGGAAAGTGTTATTTGATTTTTGCAGAAATTTGCATTTGCATACATTATAAAAGCTAATTGCAACATCACCTTTGTTTTTGTTACATTTTATTGCATCACTTGATTACTATGAGTAATAAAAATTGGAAGCATTGTCAATTCTCGCTATTGTATTAATATCTTTACAAATTCTTTAAATATTTTCAATATATTGTTTATATTTTCCAGTCTAAAATATCTTAAGCATGATGGATCCGCCAAAGACTTCACCTGCTAAACCACCAATATCTATTTCGGAAGAAACAGAAGCTGCTGACGAAAAACCACTAACAGACTATTCTTCGATTCGTGGAAAAGTAATAACCATGAATATTCTTTCTACGTTATTGTCAGAAAAATCATATTAATGTTATTTCTCTTATCAGAATATTTTAATCAGCCCGACAGAAGAACAATATGATCTATTGCAAAAACAACTAATGGAAAAAATTGAAGTCGGTCGAGGTGAAATCATATATGAAATTGGTATAAGCGAAGGTAACTTTTTAATTTCAAAATTTTCCACCATTATAAATATGAATAAGTTGTCAATCATTTTTAAATACATACTATTATAAATCTATGTAATGAAAAATTAATCTGATTTTAGACGATACTGAAGATGGGCTATGCGAAGCTGATTACAACGCTTCTGTGGCATCATTACAAGCTCTTTCCACTGACATAGGAGCGGCGTGTGTGGAGCTGCGGCAAAGGAAAGGTTCTCCTCCAAATCAACTACTAACAGGGCAATATTTGCTAAGGAAAAAACTTGAAGATGCAGATTTCATGGAAATTAGGTATGCTATAAATAAGATATTTTATTATCTCTTAATTATTTAAAATTTTAATCTTATGTTAATTTGTTGCAGAGTTGCTGTTGTTGGTAATGTCGATGCTGGAAAGTCTACTTTATTGGGTGTATTAACTCATGGAGAATTAGATAATGGTAGAGGCTATGCCCGACAACGACTATTTCGACATAAACATGAGATTGAAAGTGGACGAACTAGTTCAGTTGGAAATGATATACTTGGATTCGACAGTTTAGGTGAATATAATACTAAACACGTAGCATTAAAACCAAAAGATATTCTGCTAATTGAAATATTTTATTTTTATATTATAGGAAACGTTGTAAACAAACCTTCCCATGGAACATTAGATTGGGTAAACGTTTGCACGAAATCTTCAAAAGTAATTACTTTCATTGATCTTGCCGGACATGAGCGCTACTTAAAAACTACTGTATTTGGTATGACAGGACATGCTCCTGATTTTGGAATGTTGATGGTGAGATACTCAAATATCAGTCAGCTCTGAAATTTTGATATTAATCTTGCATTAACACTCACTAATACTTTTTTACAACCACTCCAGATTGGTGCCAATGCCGGTATTGTTGGAATGACAAAGGAACACCTTGGTTTAGCTCTTGCACTATCAGTACCCGTTTTTGTAGTTGTCACAAAGATTGATATGTGTCCACCGAATGTATTGGCTGTATGTAATATGATGCAATTTGATGAAGTGCTAATTTCACGCAAAAACTTGTTAACGTTGAATATTTTTACAGGAAAATTTAAAGATATTGATAAGATTACTTAAATCTCCTGGCTGTAGAAAAGTTCCAGTAATGGTTAAAACAAGTGATGATGTCATCTTAAGTGCAACTAATTTCGTTTCTGAAAGGTTAAAAGAACAAAATATAATATGTCTTTAAATTGTAATTTTTATTCAATCGTTCTGTGAAAACACTTTTAGGCTGTGTCCGATATTTCAAGTATCCAACATGAGCGGTGAAAATTTGGATCTCCTTACTATGTTCTTAAATTTATTAAATACACGAATGCCGAGTCGAGATCAAGAGCCAGCCGAGTTTCAAATAGATGACACGTACTCCGTTCCAGTAATTACACACATATTAATTGTTTCTTTAAATGGTTTAAAACATCTATTAATTTTAATTTTGTGATAGGGTGTAGGGACAGTGGTATCGGGGACGACATTACAAGGTACAATTCGATTGAACGACACTCTATTATTAGGACCAGATCTGTTAGGTCGTTTTATACCGATTGCCGTGAAAAGTATTCACAGAAAGCGAATGAACGTACGCGAGGTGAAAGGAGGCCAAACAGCCAGTTTTGCCTTAAAAAAGGTAATACATCATCATTGAAATGATAGTTTCCAATACAATATGAATGATGAATTTATACAATAATATTGGTTCCGATAGATTAAGCGATCTCAAATACGAAAAGGTATGGTGATGGTTTCTCCAGCGTTGAATCCGCAAGCGTGTTGGCAGTTTGATGGTGAAATATTAGTTTTACATCACCCAACTACCATCCTTTCAAGTTATCAAGCAATGGGTAATTAGTTTTATAGTTTTAACAATTCAATTTTAAATAAAGCTACTTTTAAATTAAAATCAAATATTTACAACTTTATTAGTTCACTGTGGAAGTATTCGACAGACAGCTTCAATTTTGGGTATGTCACAAGAATTTTTACGAACAGGCGATAAAGCCATTGTTCGATTTCGTTTCATCAAGCATCCAGAATATATCAAACCGGGACAGAGAATGGTAACTATAATAATTTTTATTTATGTACATATATATATTCAGTTGTAATATATTCCAACTGGCGTTTTAAGTCATTCATATTCTAATACAATTCAACTAGTAAATCATAGTTCTATGTACAAGCGCAAATACACTTTCAACAATGAGCGTCAGTTGTAATATGTATAACAGTTGAGTTTTGACAGTTCTGATGTTTTTACGAATGCTTTGGAATCCAACAATGCATTAATATTTGCTAGTTATTACGAGCAAAGGTAATGAGTACCATATTACGATCAAACTCTAAGAATCTGTTCAAAACAAAAATGTGACTTTCCAACTCAATTTACTAGTTGAGTGACATTTTCATGAAAACTTAACCTCTCATCTAAACGGGTACCAACTTGTAGTTGAACTGTATTTTCAGTTGTAATATATTTTGACCAGTTGAATTGTAAGTCGCCATTTGAATCAACTTACGTGGGTTAGATGGAATATATTTCAACAAGTCAAAATATATTACAAATGTATATAGTACAAAATATACTTCAACTGTAACATATACACAAATGTAGCTTTGTAAAATTTGATAGAATCCACATGTACGTTGCAAAATCACAACTATGTATACATGAAAGCGATATTTTTTAATAATTTTTAGCTTTTCCGGGAGGGACGCACGAAAGCGGTTGGAAATGTAGTACGCTTAATACATTCCAATAACGTTCAGCAACCCCCGAGAACAAAGCCTAATAAGATGCACGGAAGAAATCAACAAAACCAAGCGCACGATTCTCAAAATCACAGCGGAACAACCTGTCCACAACAACACATGCCCCTGGTATGATTGATTGAAAACATACCGCGCGATATATTTTATTTTTCTATATTTAATGAGGTTTTTTTTTGTACAGCCAACAGAAGTAACAAATACAGGCTCTCCATTCGAAATTCAAAACGATAAAAGAAATGAAAATAACCAACAGCGCGTAATAAACCGCAAGTCTAGAGGGAAAAAGCCAACTGAAGCTAATGCGGCCAATAATGAAGTTGACGTACAACCAGAACAAAATATCAGTACGACCGAGCAACAATCTATCACGCTGAGTGTTCAAAATTAATGAAAGTATGATACGAGTATTACAAATATTTTCGGAAAATGTAGACGCTATTATTACAATAATATTATGGTAAACACTGTCTCATGTTTTACACTGCAATGTGAATAGTAATACAGTTGTATAAATATGGCAACGTCTTCCGTTCGATTGTTGATTAGATTTAAGTTGAAATTCTTGTGATTTTTTTTTTTGGTTTATTAATGGTATGCACCCATTTTAAACTTGGGTGTTCTGAGAAAATTTATATTTTTACATATCGACAAAATGTGATTTAAAAAATATTTTATTATTCATAGAAGATACATAAATGTGCGTGGAAATTTGTTGATATGTGGTTTTTCTGGAATATTCAAAAAGTTTAAGTTTTAAAATGGCAGACTATTCTTTAGCACGTTTGTTAAAACACTTACATATTATGTATGTACGTTTTCTCGATAAATTTTCACATAATGACTTATTTTATTAGGGCTGTGGAGTCGCTTCAAAATTTACTGACTCCGATTTTATCTCATGATTCGAGTCCCGACTTCAACTTGGAACGCTTTTAGAAAAATCGACTTTTCTTGCCAATGTATAAAATTGTTGGTAATAAAAATAATAGCGATTTTCAAAATATAAAAAATTAAGTATATTCATAGTGCATGTCTACGAATTTCAATAAAAAAAAGTACGAAACGCAGGAATTAATCGGTTTTGGCCACAACATCAAAATACATACGTGCAACTCTACGTTTTTATTTATAATGTAATTTAATTTCATGAGTTTTATAAAGATATTATTCAATTGCAATTTATTAGTGGATTTATTTCAATAAAATTGGAGACTGGTTGACACATATTGTAATATTATTAATTAATCAAAATGATAAAATGGAGTCGGAGTCGGTTGATTTTTTACGACTCTGACTACGTTTGAAATGCTACGACTCCATGACTCCACGCCATGAATTTTACCTTACATACGTAAATATTATATTTATAAAAACTGTTGTACATCATTGAGTTTTGTCAGTCGAAACCTGCGACTAAATAAAGATACATATATATTGACATTTTCAGTTGATAGCTGAAAAAATAAATCAGAAATTCAATGTCCATTAATTTAAATATGTACGATATAAAACTAGATCTGAAAACATCAGGTATATTAAAATCGTTTTCTTTAGAAAATTTTCGTTTATTTATTTCTTGGATGACTTCAATTGACACGGTTAAACCTATTCCAATAATTATTTTCATAAATATGAATCAAAGTACGCTTTTTAATGATACACATTCAACTAACTTTATTTCTCAAAGTGAAAGTGATTGAATATTGGATTTTGCGTTCTACGTTTTCGTTTTTACAATTGCCACACACAATATTAATGAAGTTAACATTGTTTTTGTTTGGTTTCTGCTTCAGTTATCAAATGATTCCACTCGAATCAATACAAATTTTATTAAATTTTTCCAATATTGTAAATAAAAGTATTTTCGGCATATTTATTATTATGTAATGAGGTAGTATTTATAATGTACAAAATGATCTAAAACAATTTTAGTATTGCACAAGACTTATTCGACAGCAGAGAACTCTAGCTAATTTGATATGAATGTTCTTTTTATCTTTTATAAGCAGCTTACTTAAATATTTGTAAGTTAATAAGGTTACATTTAAATCAATTTTACAACATTGAACTTGTGACGTGATTTCTCTTTTACTAATTATAAAATAAAAAAAATCTAAAAATACTTTATGCTTTTTACATTTCACGAGATCGATATTTTATAAAAATACATATTTTTCCTAACAGTGTGTTTGATTTTAAAAATGGTGTTAGATTTAAAAAAAAAAAAAACTTGAAAATTATAAATTGAATTATGAAAGATAAATAATAAATATTTCATGAAAATGGTGTTAGTTATTTTTTACTAATTTCACAATACGCCAACCTATGCATATAAATTTAACTAATGCAAAAATTAAAATCATCGAAAGTATTTTATAATTAATTTTTTTTTATTTATTACATTTTTCTTACATACATCTAATTTTAAAATTTAATTGGTTTCAACAGGCATTCGTCACAATCAATTTTATATACAAATTCAGATAAAGTATCCTATTTATCAATTTCTTTTCCCTTTATCTTTCAACTGTTGCTGTGCATCTTTAATACCGTGCGAAAGATTGTCTTTAAAACGACTTAAAAAAGAACGCATCCACGCTACGTCAAATTTATCAGTCGGGGGCAAACTTTCCCTCGCAATGTTTTGAGTGCGATAGTAGATGGATACGCAAAATCTCGCTGCCTTTCGAACGGGATAAGATTCAGCTATACGTTGGACCAACTGTTCATTATTAGCTAAATATCGAAACAAAAACCTGAGAGGCATTTCGATACGAGTTTATTCACTTTTACTGGAATGGAGTATCGAATGAGCACATGTTCCTATATTTTTGTAACAGTTCTCTTTTCAAATGTAACTGGTTTCTTAAAATTTCAAACTGTCTTAATTGTTCTTGTTTGTTGAACTCGATTCCAGGCAATCGGCGAATCTAAAAAAAAAAACGTCAAAATTGTAATACAAAACAAAACAAAACTGATCCGAGTAATTTTATAATAATTGTAAACTGCAAACCGGTTGATTTGAAAACGCGATTACATAAGTATTTTATTTAAAGTGCTGTTTGTCGATGACTGGTGTGTTGTGTTGAGGGTGACTTACGTTTTTCGTCGACAGACGTCATAAATAGCATACACATATATAGTACCAATAATAGAATAGCACCTGGTATGCTAATGTACTGAATGCGCCAAAGTTTAAATGGCTGCCTCGTAGGATAATGAGTGAGTTCTCAAGTTTTAAAATTGCAACGGTGATTTAACATAATAGTTAATTTTAGTTTTATAAATGAATGAACAATCTTTCCGACGAGAAGATGAATGTAGAATGAAAAGTATCGAAGATGACTTTTGAATATAAATATCGACAACACAAATACATGGGGCCAACGTAACAAACTTTTAGGTTAAGTTAGATAATAGTGAAATGTTTTACCTGTGCACGTGCTTTGTCAAGTTTGGCGTGTAGCTCGAGAACTTTAACACTGCAGTCGTGGGAGTCGCGAGCTTTCGTCGAACTGTCGTGTGCGTCCCGCTCCAAGCTGAAATGTCAACGCGAGAGTAGGAGAGTGAGAGTCACTACCAACCGTAAGGAGACAAGAAATGACAGCTGTCAAAAGTTGTCTGTCACTCGACTCACGACTAAAGACTTTTGACTTTTGAAGTGAAGTGAAGTGAAGGAAAGTAGTAAAAAGCTGACCTGCGGATGATGTCGTAGACGAGCGGCAAGACGTCGGCGTCGACGTCGCGAGCCCCCGCCGACACGACCGGCACCGGCGCTCCCACGGGGCTCGTCGTCTCCGCTCCCGTAGGAGTGCTGGCGCCCGTGCCCGCGCCCGTCCCCACTCCTGCTCCGACTCCGACTCCGACTCCGACTCCGGCCCCCACTCCCGTCGCCCCCGGAGTCGCCGCCCCCGCGCCCCCTCCCGGCCCCGTCGCCCCCACGCCCACCGTCTCCATCCCCGCTTCCCGCTTCCCGCTTCCCGCTCCCCGACGAAACGCCGACACCGGCTTTCGATAGTAATAGCCCACGCGCTGCCAACCTGACATGCCATGCGCCATGCCATTGTCAAACGGCGAACGGCGAACGACGATCACAATCGAATTGACTTCAATATAAAACGTTATTTTGACATTCTGTTTAACCTTCCAGCGGGCGCGCGGAGTTATTTCCTTTGAGCAGGCGCATGTCGTCAATTTTACGTCATCAAGTTTTATCCATTTAAATGCTGTTTTATTTATTTAAAGGTCTGTTCATACGGTTCGGTGATTACTGGTCACAAAGTCACTAAAATCTCTATAACGGAACATCTGGCAGCCGAAAAGTCCATCATACTAACGATAACTATCATAGTAACGAGAACTTGAGTGCCAAATATTGTGTATTCGCGATTTTCATGGCAAAAATTGTCTTTGTGACCACCCCAATGTGACGAATAGTCCAATTACCGTTCATACCTAGTCGGCACGTACTGACTTCAGCAGGTATCCGGCCGTACGAAAAGTATTCTTTGGTAGTCATGAGTCTGCCGCTTTGCTGTTTTGGACCAATTATCGATAGTGACAGTTGACAGCTGTTCAATCTTTCGACATGGTTTTGGCGCTGACAATGAGTTTTTGACAATGCTTCCTTAAATTTTGTAGATTTTTTGGTGATTTGTGTTTTTATTTTATCCAGTATTGTTTCAAATTGGTATCGGTTCATACGGAAATGTTTAAAAAAAAATTGTCCATCATCCACAAGCTCCTTATACAGTGTCCAAAACTCTCCTTCGGTTTTTCTATTTTTTAACATGGGATGCACATCAAAACGCCTCCGTGCTTTTTTATTGTCTTCTTGAGCTTCTTCTTCCAACAACAGCGTGATTATACATCATTTTTCGTTCGATAAACGCCAAAACATTTTTGCTTACTTGTATTCTGACGCGTAGCTACGAATGCACGTATATGCATTCATATTGTAAGTACTCGACAATACGACGTAAGCAATATTGCGCCGTATCGTCATGGTCTGTAATGTATAAGTAAGCCGATTTTGCCTTGCACTCGGCCAAAGTGCTGTGAACGTGACGTGTAGGTAGATATGAATAGAAATGTAATAAAATGACATATTTGAAATGGAGTCGTGCAGTGCTGTTAAGTATAAACAGACCTTAAATGGTGATTTCTTTATGTAAATGTTAAGGAAATATTGTAAGGTTATGAAAAATGATAAATTACAATACTTTAAAAAGTATATATATTTACTTTCTAAACAAAAAACCAAAACAACACTCTAAATATGCTAACATTTAAAAACAAAATATTTTATCGACCTGTTCGATCATTAGTTAAAATTATTAATCAGAATCAATATTATCTATTAGTCAAAATTAATATTTTCATCCTTACAATAATTACAAACCACATCAACTGCAGAATGCTACTTGCATGTAAAGGATTCAACGGAACGCTCAACGGAAATTCCCAAATATCGATGACTCACAAAAACTTCTAAGCGCAACCGATTCGCCTGCAGTTTCGGGAAACACTGACCTTCGAATAGCTCGAAGCTCGATGCTTATCACTAAGTGGTAAAAGTAGGAGATGCGATAAAGCGCATTTGTTGTAAATTTTACGACAGCGCGCCCGTTGGAATGTTAAGCTTTTTTAGGGAGGGGCGATAAAAAAAATGCAATGAATATATTTATTCATGATGCAATTAATACAATTGAGTGAATTGAATATTGTCCTTGTCGTTCATCCTTCCTACGATCTGGGAATCACCCAGGTTGCACCTGACATCTGACAAATACAACTGTCGTATTGACCCATGTTAATGTGCGCGCGCAGAATACGGGAGGAAAAACATGTTCCACTTGTTCCTGTTGTATCCTGCTCGCGCAAATTAAGTGAGTATGTACCATTTACCATGCACCATTTTTTTTTGATCTTTCGACTTAAGATCTTTCGATTTTCGATCTTTGCCTTCCGATATTTGCGTATTCTGTAATTTAACATTCTGTCAAGTCACGTAGACCCGTACTGAAGGTACATGAGGTACCGGTACTCTAAAACATTTAGAAATAAAAGTTGTTAAGAAATCAAATTTGTGAAAGTCTCATTTTAAAAAACCGAACGATTAAATTACTGCAGATTCTTTAGTGGAGAGAATGAAAATTAATGCCGCAAGAAAGAAATTAGAATATGGCCACATGTGAAAGCAATTTGGGTCATATTGTCAGTTTGACAGTAGATGTGAGAGTGGTGGTGATTGATGATCAGTAGTTGTAATATATTAGGCAGCGACGGTAGATAAAGGGTGTGGTGGTGCTAATTGTGAATTGTGAATTGTGAATTGCGAATTGCGAATTGCGATGGGGTCGTTGGGGTCTCGTCAGGCGGCAGCCGCTGAGCACGCAGATGTGGCGGCCGCACACGCTTACAGATACCCACCACCCACAGGTAAAACACCACATACACACATGCACTGGCCAATAATAATTAACTGGCAAACTGATCGAATCTTATCCAATCGCGCCTTATTTAAGAGTGTCCAATGATTGTATTGGCAATTTCAATCTACTTTCGGTCCAGATAATTGTTTTCCATACTTAAATCACTGAACACTTTTACTTGGTCCTTTCGTTTATAATGTACCTACTATTAAAATTTGTTTATTAAGCTATATTGGATGATATCAACCTCAGTAGTCACACATTTGATTCTTATTCTCTTTGACACAACTTTATTTTCTCACTTGTCTGTCGATTTCTATTTAATTTTGGAATCCTTCCAGGTGGTGACAATTTTCAAAGGAAGTCTAAATTTGGTGATCACTCGAATTCAATCGATGTAATTTATTTTTGCAAGTCAATTCAGGTGCATGTTTAGTTACAAACATTCTTATTTCATGTAGTATATGGTAATGTTTTCTGTGTCTGACGTTATGAATGCTTATATGTACATATATAGAAATCATTCACAGAACTTTTCAGTATTTTTTGAAGAATATTGGTCTAATCTATCTATTTTGTCTAGCCTATCTCTCACTGGACTAATCTATCTCTAGTGTATCTTTCGTCTTTGATTAATCTGATCGAAATTGCACAAATATTCAATAAAATTTAATTGCGTTCAAAATTTTTCTGTTTTTTTTTTTGAGTCGTTATTTTGGGATTGAATTCAAAACGGGAGGAAATATATAAGCTTCACAGTCCATATTTTATATGTGATATATATTTTTATGGGAAAGATTAAAAAATAATAATAATTCGACTATTCTCCTATAGTAACATATGTACATATATTGTTGAATCACTCATCTTATCTTCCTTTGAAAATGTAAAAAACAAAAATAATATAACGAACAGGATGTACATATACATATTATCTTCTCCATAATATGAGTTCGCGTTGTGTGGTATACACAGACGGACGTGTTTACCTACCTTTCTACCGATATGGCCACGATTTGTGCCTGTAGAGTGGTGATTAACGAAGTTCTGGCGTTCATACGCAATAAGATAGACACCCTAGATGAAGTATCACTTGTCCAAATATGCGACTTCTTTACTGAGGATGAAATGATGGTGGCGAGAAACGTGCTCATTTCACTTCTGCCTGATGTGCGAGATACACGACGACAAGGTGATCTAAAAAAGTTAAGATGTATTCAAGACATTATTAAAATGTTTAAAGAAACAGATGTGTCTGTTCTACCAAATTTTGGCGCTGTCAACCTGCGACGTTTGCCTCCTGTTTCTTTCGATTCGATTGATGTTACATCACTACTGAGTGCCATTCAAGATTTGAAGGAAGAGGTGAGAGTTCTGAAGTCTCAGGGTGGGGCGAATGATATTTCTCTCATTAAGGATGCAATAGCTGAGTTGCGCGAAGATATGAACAAGATCACTTACGATGTTTCAAATCGCGATTTGAATGCGTCTAACTTGGTGGAAGAGATATTAAAAAAAACCGGAACCTTTGCGGATGCCGTACGTAAGCAGACTAATAAAACCAACAAAAATAATAGCCAATCGAAACTACCTCCTGTGCCGAACGCATCGAATAATGTTACATCGAATAATGTAAACAAGCAGAGAGCGTCAACCAGTGGCGGCGCTTCGAAAAATGTTACATCGAACGATGCAAACAATCAGGGAGTGTCAACCAGTGCTGGCGCTCCACTAGCTGAAAATGATAACAACGATAATTTCAAATTAGTTAAAACGAAAAAAAACATTAGACGAAGTGCCAACTTAAGAGGCACTTGCAAGGATTCTGAATTGCAAGCTGTAATTCCAGAATCTGAAATTTACATCTCTAGATTCTCGTTAGAGACGAATGTCGAAATAATTAGTAGATATTTAAAGAAAAAAGTAAATTTCAAATTCACCTTAAAAGAACTACCATCTCGAACAAAATGTGGTTTCAAGTCTTTCATTGTTGCAACTGAAGCCACGAATGCAACAAAACTGCTCGTGCAAGATTTATGGCCGACCGGAATTGTTTTCCGACGTTTCCGAAAAAACTATATTAATGGGGGACAAAACAATAACAATCGTCAGCTATAATTGTCGCTCTTTTCGACGTACTGAATCCTACATTTCCAAACTATGTAATGAGGCCGACGTTATTTTGTTACAAGAAACATGGTTTTTAGAATTTGAAACTGTATACTTGAGAAGATTCCATCCATCATTTGAAGGCACTGGTACATCTGCAGTGGACAGCGGTAATGGACCTTTAGTTGGACGTCCCTATGGTGGTGTTGGTATATTGTACAAAAAAACTTTTACAGTCACCCAAATTGACCTTCATAATCCGAGATTACTTTGCATTAAAATTCAGCAAGGTGATATTGAATTGTTAATTATTAATGTATATATGCCGACGGCAAAACCAGAAAACTTTGAAGATTTTACTACTTGCTTGGGCATTGTTAATGCCGCTATCGAAGATCATAGTCGCTCGAATTTTATTGTCATGGGTGATTTTAATGCTCATCCTGGCTCTTTATTTTGGAACGAACTACTATCCTTCTGTGAAGAAAATCATTTGAGGATTCATGATTATGCGTGTCTTCCATCTGATACATTTACATATGTTAGTGACGCACACGGCTCCTTACGGTGGTTGGATCACTGTATCACATCTGAAGGAATTTTAGGATCCATTCAAGATTTTAAAGTCCACACTGACGTAGTATGGTCAGATCATCGTCCGCTTTTTGTTATAATTGCTTCGAATGGTCTGAATCGTTCGAGACCATATCACAATTATCGTCATCGCGACATTGCAACTTGGATGCCACGCAACCCTTCCGACATAATTGCATATTCACTAGAAGTAATTAACTCTTTGGATCGTATTGTATGTGATAATAATCTTCAAAATTGCAATTTGAGAAAATGCACTGATACTGAGCATAGGACTTCCATTAATTACCTCTATTATTCGATTGTAGATGTGTTGAGAAATGCCGCTTCGACATCATTTTCTTCACCAACGCATCAGTATAATGATAAGAGGTTTAAGGTGGTTCCTGGTTGGAACGATCAGGTAGCGGCACGCTACCTAGATTCGAGGAACTCATTTATAGAATGGGTCGCAGCGGGCCGCCCTTCTACAGGAGAAATTGCCGACCGACGTCGTCATGCTAGGCATGTTTTTAAAATTGCACTGAAGGTATGTCAACGCAACGCTAATCAAAGTATTATGGACAAGATAGCCCTATATCATAGAAATAAAGAATTCAAGCAATTTTGGAATGCTACAAATGCTATTTTAGCAGTAAACAGTACTATCCCGGTACATATTAATGGAATCTACAACCATCGGAGTATTGCCAATATGTTTAGCAAGCATTTCAAAGAGTCGGATTTGATGGGCAGGGCTGATATGGTTATGTCTATCTCAGAAGATTCGTTTTTCGTCATAACTGGCGAAGAAGTTGAAACTGCGTTAAGGTCAATGTCTGGAGGGAAAGCAACTGGTTGGGACAGCATTAGTACGGATCATGTTCTGCATAGTGGTAAGAATTTCTTCATCATATTAGCAAGGCTTTTCAATGTGATGATTTTGCATGAACATGTACCTGAAGAGTTTTCAAGGACGACTATTGTTCCTGTCCTCAAGTCATCAAAGCTTGATGCTTCAGTCATTGACAGCTATCGTCCTATTGCTCTAGCCACCATTTTATCTAAAATTCTAGAGAAGATATTGAGTTGCAGATTAAGTGGCTACCTTTTGTCAGCTGATGAGCAGTTTGGATTCAAGAAGCACTCGTCGACGGACATGGCCATCTACACTTTAAAACAGGTAGTGGATTTTTATACATCGCGAAAAACTTCCGTATACGCCTGTTTTCTAGACTTATCCAAGGCCTTCGATCGAGTGGATCATGATCTACTTTGGTCCAAACTTTTAAAAAGGGGAGCTCCAAGTCAAATCGTGAGGTTTTTAGCATCCTGGCACCGGAATCAGTTCAGCCATGTACGCTGGGGGAATTCATACTCTGATCCCGCTTCTTTGAAGTGCGGGGTTAGACAGGGTGGGTCAATGTCTCCTGGCTTATTCAACCTTTACATGGATGAACTTTCACATCGCCTTCGACAGACTGGAGTTGGTTGCCACATAGGAGGAATATGCAGTAACCACATCAGCTATGCGGATGACATGGTGATCTTGGCGCCTTCTCCGTCAGCTCTGAATCGCCTCCTGGAAGTTTGCTCGAGTTATGCTGCAGAACATAATATGCGGTATAATACGAGTAAATCCATGGTATTGATTTTCCGATACGGTCGAGGTCCTCATTTCGTCCCCAACATTATTTTAGATGGGCGTAATCTTGAAACTGTTAGGGAAGTCAAGTATCTGGGACACTTGCTGACGGAGGATCTATCTGATGACCGTGACATCGAAAGACAAAGAAGAGCCATTTGTGTAAGGGCAAATATGCTGGCTAGACGATTTTTCCACTCCAGTGTAGAGGTTAAGAGACAATTATTTATGTCCTTTTGTACTAGCCTCTATACTGGTGAATTATGGACCAGATACAAGCGGGAGACGATGAGGAAGATAAAGGTACAATACAACAACTGTTACCGTGCTCTTTTCGGGTTACCTAGGAGCTGTAGCGCGTCGCAAATGTTTGTAGAAGGGCATGTGCCTCATTTTGAAGCCATTCTCAGGATGAGAGCGGCCTCTCTACGTCTTCGTATATTTTTATCGCCTAATTGTCTTCTTGCTGCTGCATCTTCTCATTTGCATTCTTCATTGTATGTTCGATGGATGGAACTGCTACACCGACCGCCTTGAATAGACATAAAATTATTATTATTTATTATTATTAGACTTATTTATTATTATTTATTTATTATAATTATTATTATTATTATTTATTATTATTATTATTTATTATCAGTAATATTTATATATTTACTTATGTATTTATTTATTTATTTTTTGTTAACTATTTTTCAATACTTTTTTTTTTTTTTTTTTTTATTATCTATATATTATTTATATGGGCGTTGGGGATTGCACTATTCTCCTCATCGTCTGGAATAAAAAACTATTATTATTATTATTATTATATGTAACTTATTTTATATATAATATTTTGTATTGTTGAATTTATTTATACGCTTATTGATTATGCACATATGAATTTAGGTAATTATTTTGGAAGCCATTTCATCATGGGGGGAGAAAGATTCGACACGCCACAACCAGAGGCATACTTGTTTGGTGAAAATGCAGATTTAAATTTTTTAGGGAGTCGCCCAACTCCGGTAAAAATATTCTTCACTTTAATGCAGTTTATAAATTTTCAAGTAATGTAATAATTAATTTAATCAATTTTATTCTAGTTTCCTTATCCACCGCCCCAAGCCAACGAACCGACAAAAACTCTAAAAAGTCTTGTAAATATTAGAAAAGAATCTCTACGTTTTGTTCGTTGTGCAGATCCAATTGGGAAAGTAGCTGATCAAGGCGATGGCACCATACCGATTAGAAGCACACAGTTTAACATAGAATTCACTTTTGATTGTGACTCTCGTTGTTGTATCACAATATATTATTTTTGTTCAGAAGAATTCACGCCAAATGGTGTTGTGTATGTATTAAAAAATTATTTGATCCAATATTTGTTTTGTTCTTTTTTTTTATTAAACTGTCATTTTTTTCCAGTTATAATCCAAAAGACTCAACTATGAATTCTCATACCTATCGGTACAAACGGGGTGCGAATCAACAATTTTGTCAAACTACTCATATCTTTGATCCAAGCAAGTACTCAGAGGAAGACCTTCTATACAATCCAGAAAAAGATGTTTTGCCCATAGCGATACATTGTGTTGTGGAAGAAGGCTCTGAAGGTATTTCATATAAGTTACTAAAAAAATGATAATAGTATTCGAAAATTAAATTTGCAATAATTTTTAGAATTACGTCAATCGCATACAACAATAGCAGTAATAGAAAAGCACACTGATGGGACCTATGTTTTGAAAGCCTTAAAACAAAAACTTTACGTTGATGGTTTATGTTATCTGTTGCAAGAAATATATGGAATTGAAAATAAAAATTTGGATAACAGTAAGGTAAAAATTGAAGATGAGCTTCGAACAATTTTTGCAGACGATTGTTTCCATTAATTAATGTTATTTTTATGAAATTAATTGAAGGTTAATGGTGATGAAGATTGTGAAGATAATGGCAGTGAATGCGTTATATGCATGTGTGATGTTCGCGATACTTTAATTTTACCTTGTCGGCATCTGTGTTTATGTAATTCATGCGCTGATTCACTGCGATACCAAGCCAACAATTGTCCCATATGCCGAGCTCCATTCCGTGCTTTGCTTCAGATTAGAGCATTACAAAAGCAAACTGGACAAGCTCAACATCTTCCAGCTAGTCCTCCAGATGTAAACCCCATCACTTATTTACATAATAATATGCTTATATGTAGATATTCATTAGAAAATTAAAAAAAAAACAACGCTTAAATTTTTCAGGGAAGTTCTGAAAATATCCCTGCAGGATATGAAGCCGTGTCCTTAATCGAAGCATTAAATGGTCCCTGTCCTGTTAGAGTTCAACTACCCCCTCCAACTCCGCTAGCGCCACATCAGACATCAGCTAATAATAATACTCCACTTGCCGATGGAGAATTATCCATACAGGTAATACTGCTTTGATTTCTGATTGTGAATATTCTTAAAAAAAAATTTCGCATTTCCTATCTGAATATTTATTTTAGACTGTTGAAGCAGAATCGCGATTGAACCGGTGTAGTTTAGAAAGGCATTCATCTAATAGCATTGGCGCCAACAATAAAATCAAAAGTGTTCCAGCAATTACATACAAGACAACATCCAAAGATTTAGAAGGAAAAAGTCCCCGTGATAGAGCTCTTGCACAAGCTAATGCATCCGAGGTAAATAATGTAATTTTACAAATACAAAATGGTTTCAATGCCTTACTTTGCTTTTATTTGATTTGCGTTGTTTAGAACTCTTCTAAATTCACAAATGTTTGTTAAAATTATTATATGTTTATTTTTCATTGTTTGTGAGTGCTTTTGTTTGTATTAGTATTTTTCAATGCACTGCAATAATTATCGCATAGTGATTGTCTCAATACATGTCAAAATTATTATGTGCCTATCCTTACTGTGCTTTCCCTATCTATAGTTTCGTATGTCCGTATTATTGGCCCGAGAAGAAGAACACAAAAATCTTAATTCTAAAATAGCTGCTAGTAGTCCTTTATTATCATCAAACCGAATAAAAGCAAATCATAACATTATTCAAGAAAAGAATAAATGCGTAAGTGTACACTTTTCATTGACATTTCAATCACGTTTTTATATATTTAGTAGTTGTATGATATTTTTAAATATGTTTATTAATCGTCGACCACTTTACAGATTGACGACGATTATAATGTTGATGACTTGGATGCCGAACTTGAAAGCCAAGAAGGTGAACTTGACTGTGAAGGTGACAGTGAGACTGAAAAGTTATCTCCATTGTTAACAGAATCATGTAATGATGCCGTTCCTAGAAATAAAAATGATTCAATTAATCTAATTGAAAATGGACAGAACTCGGTGGGGCGATTACCTCTTCATTTGGAAGCTGTGCTTGAGCCAATCGATGACACTGACACGGATGAACCGGAACAGCTTTCCAGCGCTTGTGCGTAGTAAATTTATTTTGAAGTTGAAGTAATTGTAAAATGTTTTCTTATTTACATTTTTGAATACAGCTGTCGCTGGACCCCCTTGTTTAACTGAAAATGAAACTGGTGTACCAGCGGAGGATTCAGATTACTTTACTCCAGAAGATACTCACACGACAATTTTGTCTTCGCCAAATCAGCAAGCAAACATAAAGAACGTAATGACTTCTGCATGTTAGGATACAAAATACGTATAATCTATAATTTTCAAAAAAAAAAAATGCGTTTTTAGGATACAATTGGAAACATAATTAGTTCAACGGAAAGTACTCCACAACGTTGGGCACTACCACATCATGTTACCTCTTTGCCAGGTATTTCAGTTTATTTATTATTTATGTTGTCCGAAAAGTAAAAAAAAAAAACATCAATACATATATGTATTCCATTATTTTAGGTACTCCTTTGAGCCATCTTAGTAATAGGTCATCGGGAGATTCGTATAGTTCATCTTCATCAACCAAACAACTGTTAGCTGGAGTAAATCCGCCAAATGTTCCAACTCATCATCCTCACAGTACATTGTGTCAAAGTACAATTCACGAAAAGTGAACACTCGCATTTTTACCACATGTATTTATGTATTACATTCCAACTTGTAAAAACGTGTACTAATTAAAACTTTTCGTTTTAATTTAAACTTTCCTATATCTGAAAAACAAACATAAGCCAAGTAAAAAAAAAATATATATATATGATATTCAGTATTTAATCTTTTTGAGGTTCTAAAACTTATAAGAAATTAATTTATAGTAAAATAAAATTGTTATTGTTATTTTATAGTTTTATCAATATGTAAATATTTATAACTCATTTAATTTGAATTCTTAAGCTATTTTTTATATCTATATTATTTATTTCGTGATAGAGATATTGTCTTATCAAATTATGTCATGTGCATACAATATTTCGTTATTTCGCAGTATATAATTCATTGTTTATGTATGTATATGTAGATTTTATATTTGGGTATTTAAAATTACTCCGATGGGTATACATTATTATTGAACCGTGATTGTTTATTTCTTTTTAGACAGTATATATAGTAGGTATATTCATTCTTAAAAGTATTTTATAATATTCAACTACATAATCTATGGATAGATTTGTTTTGTGATTAAAATGATATTATTTTATTTGTTACATCGTTGTTTTATTAAAATTTTTGTCGTAACTATTATATGTATAATGTAATTAGATTTTAGCTGAAAGTATTTTGTGTATATAGTACAATGTATCTCATGTCTTAAGTGTTTGCAATTTATAAAATTTCTCGGGTATCCTTTTATTTGCTGTCTGTCATAGCAGCTAAACCCACTTTCATCGTTCGAATTGATTAGTATTATTATAAAATATACCTTAAAAATGTAAACAAATTTGTAATGTAAATAAATACATTTTTATAATAAATTTTTTTCTGAATTTTACTATCATCTCATTGTACTTGATGTGCAAATAAAGTTTTACTTTTATTGTCTTCTCAAAATACCGTAGACGATAATAAAAATCAGAGGGGCTTTTACGAGCGCACGAATGCATTTCCAAAAATGCATTAAGCACGGCTCTCGTCTATATTCGATAACCACAGGAAAAAATCAAATCCGCGAATAAAAATTACGTGCGGAATTTTTAAAAATTTGTGCGTTTTCTATCAGTAATATTTGAGTAAATTTAAACATTAAAAAAGGGAGATCCGCGCACGCGATTTTCGTAGCGGCGATTATCCTGGTAGCGATTCACTTTTGCGACGTAACCTGTTTACCATACTTACAAACAAACACCTATTGCGAGTGAACTGCGCTTTGTGTGGAGACTAGAGCGAAAGGGCGACTATGAATTCTCGTTTATCAGTCAAAACTTATCATAATCGACTATATCAAATTTCAATAGGTGAATATTAAGCTTCTTTTTTTAAATAAAAAAGAAGTTGAAACAGTTGTCAAAAAAGAGATATATGAAAATAGCATACTTTTTCAAAACTTTTGTTGACATAAATCGATTGGTTTAACATAGGATATTGTTTGAGATAAATGTTTTTTTTTTAATGTTCTTTTGATACGACAATTTACAATAAGTTTTCCACCAGATCCATCGATGAAAATCCAAAATTTACGTTTTTCACTCTCGTCTAATGTACATATACATATATGTGTATAGAGACGCCCAGAAATCTCACAAAAATTCACCACTGGTCGTAAGAATAAAATAAAATAATGTCGCCTCGTAGCAGGTACATATGTGTAATAACTAATGAGTAGAGCCCGGATAACCAAGGCGCCATTTATTGTTCAAATATTGTAAATGCATTGTTAAAGGTTTACCGAACCTTTTTTACAAAGCATTTACAACAATGAGCGGCAACTTGGCTATCCGTACTCTACTAATGAGAAACAATAAATTTGTAAATAAAGTAAAAGAGTATGGTCGCAAATATGTGTGGTAGGTTCACGTAGTGTGTCGCGTGTCGTTCTGAGCTGTCAGTTGGCCGCGGCCTGGTAGGGAGGTCGGTGCGAGTGTTGTCATCCGTATCGGTGTCGGTGTCGGTGGCGGTGGCCGATCGCCGATCTTTCATGTGGTCGCGCTGGGCGGCCCCGCTGGGGGCTTTGATTTCCTTGATGATGGTCGTCACCGTCTCTGTCTCCGAGACGACGGTCGCCGGAGCTGGTGCTGCTGCTGCTCCTGGAGCCGGAGCCGGAGCCGGAGCCGGAACCAACTCGCCCTGGTACGAGAACTTACCGGCCGTCGCGATGGACTACAAAGTACACATCGATGCCGGCAAAGAAGACTGCTACTTTCAGTTTGTGCAGCCCGGAGCCACATTTTATGCCAGCTTCCAGGTCATTAGTGCATTTATACTTGTTTTTCATCTTGGCATATGGCCACGTTTCGCGTTTTTTTAATGAGCACGACATACTTTGTGGCTTTCACTGGAATCGTTTGCTGATTTGACAATTCGTACCCATTTGCAATATTTCATTGTCATCAAACCATATGGAAAGCCTGTATTTCAAATTGCACAATTATTCACGCTTGAAATGTGCAAAGTTATACATAAATTCATATCAAACAAACTATTTTAAACCTATAAAGATTGAAATATTGTTTCTACCCACTGTGAATAATACACCATTGCTAATATAAAAAACAAGTAAAACTATTATATGTAAACTTATAGACATATGTATGACTTCAGAAATATCTCATTTATTTCAAAATCGCTCAATTACTTCATTCGATTTTCTTCTATGGAACATTCGTGTTTTCATTATTTTTTTTTTTCTAATAAAGGTTTTACGGGGCGGCGATGGAATGGCTGGATTTGCAGTGAGACATCCAAACGGACAGATAGTGCATCCCTACGAATGGAAACCTCACGCAGATTACACGGATCAAACCTCTACCGGAGGTTATTATTCCGTGTGCATTGACAATCAGTTTTCACGTTTCGCTGGAAAATTAGTCAATTTATATTTAACGGTTATCAGATACGATCAGTGGGACAGGTTATCGAAAGAAGTGGAAGAAATGCATCTCAACATGGAAAACTTCACAGTTAGTATTATCTTTTTGTTCTAGCACTATATTTTCTATTTTCTCTATTTATATTTTTATTTTCAGACGACTATTAAGACTGTGGAACGTAACATCAATGAGATGCTGCAATTTCAATATTATTCTAGAGGCAGGGAAGCCAGAGACTACAATTTATTATCTGCCAATAACGATTACGTGATGATGTGGTCGCTCGCCCAAATCCTCGTGATCGCTGCTACGTCTTCGCTTCAAGTGTACTTTGTGAGAAAATTGTTCGAAGTGAAAACTGGAAACACTAGGTCGAGAATTTAAGGGATTTACTTAAAAAAAATTATGGTGTCGTTATGAAGAGATTATACATTTTAAAAGTAATTATGAATACATACATACATGAATCTATAATTATGAATGGTAGTGTCACCATTATACTGGGCATATTTTGGAGTCATTTGTTTTGCGTGGTTGTTTTTTTTAACTTTAAGTTTGCTTCGTATTTGCTCCGACCAAGTTGTATGTGATAAATATAAACAATGAAAAAAATATAATATATAGTATATGGTACATATATTTTAATATAATATAATTAGATAACTGCAGAAAGCGGCGTGAAAGTCTGATTGAAGCATTCCTTATGCATTTATTGTACTTAAATTGGTGCAAATGACTTATTCATAATATTGATCAAAGTATGACACTATTTATTTTTATGAGAACTTTTATTTTTTATAAACATGTTAATAAATATTTTACAATTAAGTACGTTTGTTTTTTCTCAAGCATTCCTGTCTCGGAATGCATGCTCTATTATTCTAAGTAAATATCATTATAATTATAATCATTAAACAGTCTTAAAACATGAGGAGATAGTGGAATTACAAATTTGATTTGAGAAAGCGTTGGTAATACAAGAGATTATAAAATGAATAATTATCAAAATATAATATTTATATTATAAGCAATAACTAAAATAGATACATTTGGCAGCAAATAAAATTCTTATTTGTTTATAAAAGTAAATAAGTATATAGTTAATAATATTTAAAGAAATAAGAATCGCATTGTCTTTAATTTCTTATATAAAGTTTTTTTATTTACACAATATAATTTAGAGACTAGTTGAATACATTTAATCGCGTTTTGCTTCAAAATATTTTTATTTGGGCAAATTTCTGCAAATTAAAAATGTTTCCTTTAATTTTTGTATTTTATGCCTACACACATTTATCAATAGATAAAAAATTTAAGTGATACATACATATATGGCATGAATAAAATTATTTTTAGAATTTCATCACTGATTTGCAGGTACATATCATGATTTGACTTGATTTTTCTTAAATACAGAAATGGCAAAAATTTATAGATAAACATACAAGGGAAACTAATAAATGTTTTCAATAATTATGGAATAATGGAAATATACTAAAATTGTATGATTAAATTTGGAAGACAACTGTAGAAGAAATATTGAAGTTTATTAAATTACCAAGACATGTCCAAAAATGTGTTTGTGTGACCAAAATTTTAATATCAAACTGACCAGTTTTCTTAAAAGCAATTAATTATAACCACTTGTTCAATATTGTATGCCTTTCTTTTTTTGTTGATTGAGATAGTTTCCCGATAGATCTAAAAGTCTGTATTTAAGTTTGAGATTTCGTGCTCGAACATGGGCTGATGCTATTTCATGAGTGTAATTTCCGGGAAACCAACCAGTTTCACCATCTCTGAGGCGTTCACCATGATACCAACCTTAACATGGAAAAAAAGATACAGGTTTTATTCTTCATACTTCTTATTTAATATAATTAGTATAGAAAACTTATAAATTTTTTTTACCATCAATGATCTTTTTGTTCACATTTATAATGTCACCAGGTTGTAGAGACAATTCATCTTGTTGAATTGATTGATAATTGTATAAGGCAGTAACCTGTGGGCAATCCCACCCTTCGTAAATGGTTTCGTTCGGATTATCATGCGTAGGTTTAGAAAATGCTTCCAACCACCGCTCTCTAACAGATTCACTCTCACATGACAATAACTAAAATTGAAAAATTAAATTTATTAAAAAAAATGTAGAGAATACAATACGATGCATTTGTCATTTTAAATATACCATTTCCACAATTTTACTATCAAAGTTTTCCAATAACGTAAGAAGAACAACATATTTTCCTGCAGATTCTTTAAGAGGATTCTGGTTCACTGTATCGCCACGTGTCATCTCAACCAATGATCGCTTGCAATAATCTATTACAGTATATTTTTCTTCATTACTAAAAACAAAGAGTTGTAAATACTCATTTTGACTTCATAGCAAGTTAAAATTTTTAAAATTTTATTACTCACCCTTTCTTTTTTGTGATTACAAGTAAATCTGTGAATAAAAACAAGTAAATAGTAGATTTTTGTATTTTTCTTCCAAATGTAAGTTTAGATTGATCCTCTGCTCTCCAAGATAAATGAGTTAAATCGCCAGATTTAACAAGCCATCTGCAAGGCTTAGAATTTTGTTTGTTCTGTTCTTGAGACTCTATAAGTTGAATTTCTTTAATATTCTGAGGAAATTCTATTTGACAACTAATTGTTTTCATTTCGTCAATTCGTTCAATATTTCTATTGCCTTCATTACATTGATTAACAACCTGTAATTAATGAAACCTCATTTGATATTTATTCAAATTACTAAGTGGTGTTTGACTAAAAAACTACATACCCCGTTTAAAATATTTAAAGTCTCTACATATGGTTGGTATTCATCATCATCGGTACTGAGATGTTTCAATACCGCATCCAACAATAAAGGCAATCTTGTAATCCTTTGCATCGGCAGTAATAAGAATGAATCAAGTGATAGATTGTGACACATTGGTTGAGTTTGAAACTGTTCGTATAATGTGATGAATTGTTTTTGTGATTTTAATTTTTTTAATGTCTTAGGCAGTCGATTTTGATATTCACAAAATGTAACATAGACATGAAAGTATTTCTCTGCATGATTTTTCAAAATTTTACATAAGCCCCTTAAAAGAATGTTGTCTTGCCAGCAACTTTCGAACTCAGACATGAGGCGTTCTGAACATTTTTTTACTGAAAAATTTGAAATTGTATTAAACGGCGAAGTGAGCATAAACATTAAATCACATGTGCATAAAATTATACCTGGGGAAATGTTTCCAAAAAGAGTGTGCCTGTCATTTTTGCTAATAATCATTTCATCGCGAAAAGCTGGGTGGTTAATGAATTGAGATTCGAGAACAGTCAAAGAGTTTAAATATGAAGCTTCGCTTGTAATAATCTCAAATTTAGCCTCCTGTACTTTCCGTGTTCTGTCACTCATCGAACCTATAATATTTTAATAAATAAATTAATCCTTTTCTAAACAACTTAATAGCATTAAATTAATTTAAACGATTTTTATGTTCATGCATTTTAATATTGTTTTCGTACTTAAAATAGAAGAATTAATAACTTCAGGTACTTCGCACCACAGGGTGCGAGATGGACCATTTTTAGGATTCACCAAAGTCATTGCTGGTGGTCTTTGTGGTAAATATTTTTCCTTGTCGTTATCTATTTCCTCGTAAATCTCTGAATCCAAGTTGAAATTTTCATCGATATCCCGACATGCTAACTAAAGATTTAAATATATAATTAGACATCAAACAAATAAAAAGGAAAAATATTGGATTATAAAAAACACACAATAACCTCAACTTTAGCTGCATCATAGAATTGATAAAGCGGTTCATGGTTAAACATGCCTATTGGAGGTATTGGAGTAGATGGGGAAGAAAATGCCGCAGACGTGGAGCAAGTACCAGATCCACTCATAGTACTACTAGTTCCACTGCTTGTTGAAATATTACTAGATTGGTAAAGTCCCGTTTCATCATACCTGTTACAAAGATTATGTGTAATTTTAAAGTTCAAATACATAGAAACATAATGTTTAAAGGCGATTATGTATTGATTTACCATGACGCTATTCCTCTTGAGATGCGATTTTCTTCAGATCTTTGTTCAAGAGATTTGCGATTGTAGTAAGAACATGCTGATGAACGACGAATGATTTCGTCTTTTTTGGAATCTGGTGATTTATCTGGAAAATGATAAAGTTAACATTTGAAATTTTAATTAAAAAACGCAGTAAATGTATAGCTGATGTATTTACTACTTACCATAGGTAATTGTTTGTGGTGGAGGAGGTGGAGGAGCATTTGGTCGAATGTTTCCAATTTTTGGAATGGACACTCTTAATAAATTCAACGGAGAGTGCTTTTTCCCGTTTGTATTACAATTCACCTCACTTTCGGTAGCAGCTTTATTCTTTTGAGAAATTCCGTCATCAGATTTCTTAATTGGTGGTGTTTTTTCATATCTGTAAAAGTAATTATAAATTAAGCATTTATTTACATACATACATATGCACTGTATTCCTCTACTTGAAAATTCTGTTTATAATATTAACACGTGAGCTTACTTTTTATCGTCTTCAACTTCATCAGGTAATTTGGGCACATAAAAAGTGGAATTTGTTTTTTTCTTAAGTGTTGTACTATTCGAACCATATATAATAGACACAGGTCTACGGAATTTTGACTTGAGTGATAGATAAATCTTTTTAGAATTCTGATCCTTTTCAGTACTCGACTTTTCTTCAACATCATTTGTGGTCACGTTATTCGATTTTGATTTATTTGTCAGATTTTGTGGTGATTTGTCTGATGAGGTTGATACGGGCCGACTCGGTACTTCCGAATTTGGGTATACTACGTTTTCGTACAGTGGTGAAATTGGTGACAAACTTCCATTAGATTTATCCAAAGAACCTTGTGGTGACATGAAACGAGGTTGGTTTATTTCCAATGTAGGTGATTGTATTTTTGGTGAGTTAATATCTAAAAGTATTTTTAAAACATCAATCTTTTTAATATTCATGAACATTAGAACACATTCTCAAATTGATTTAAAAAATAATATATAAAAGCACTTACTTGATTTTTTTCTCGTACTTTTTGTGAAATTAGTCGTAAACTGTTTCATTTTTTTTGCAAAATGTGTCAAGGTATATGTGCTAGTAGACACAGGAGGATCAGGAAGCCGAGGATTTTTGATATTAGGATCATCGTTCTATAAAAAGAAAACAATATTATATGGAAAACGATAATTGCATTTACATATGTTATACATATATACATATATACCTCAGGAACTTGATCAAATGAATGCTCTGATCCACTATCGAACGAATCTGAATCATCATATGGTTCGTCTTTTGTATCTGGTAAGGCGCCAAATGAAAGAGATTCATACAGATGTTCATTATCACTACTGTTATCCATATCTAAATAGGATAAAATGAAAAGTAAAATTGTTTAGTACAAATAAAAGTCAATTCAAAAACATCAATGAACACGTAAAATAATAAATGAGATGCATACAACTTTAAAATAGCGTCTTTAAAAATTAGAATGTATGATTACCAATAAGAAGAGTCATTTCTTGTGTTTCAAATGAATTGTCGTGCAACAGCAGCATCTTGAAAACTGCTAAACCACACAAATCTTTCGGTCTGACAATCTTTTCCTGAATGGCCGTAAACACCGCATCGGTATTTTGATATACGCAAGACATTTGATATACATCATCATTATCTGAATAATACTTTACGGATTTTGATGTTGGAATATATACTACAGACGGAGATGATACGAATACTAAAATAGACATTTAAATTGAACAAAGTAAAAATTGTACTACATCATTATCATATTCTAATAAAATAAAACAAATCCAGCTGATATTATTGAATCTTCACGAGTTCATAGCAAATATACTTTGTATAGTAATATGTACATATACATACATATACAACATTGCTTTTAACACTTTCTCGGTTTGTGTGATGTCACTTCAAGCACGTGATGAATAGATATAACAAATACATTGTATGTTGTTAATATACATAACAAATCGACGTTCCATATGGTCAAATAAATTAACTAACATGTGTAATTTTAAAATTAAATTCAATTACACAACGATTCCACGCTTCAATCATATGGTGCAATGTTTATACATATTTGCATGTTATTTTTTGAACATGTTTATTTACCGTTTTATAATTAAATACATATGATTTGAATGAATCGTGTGAATAAGCTAAATTAAATGTATCATATCCAAATTTTTACAATAATAAAGAAGCGAGTGATACCATGATAAGGAATGATTTCATGGTTGATGTTCAAAAATTTAAAAATAGATAGACCGGTTTGTGAAGATATAAAAATGATCAGCCAGATCTATATTTGGTCAGTGATGTTCAACCTTGATCTCCGCATTGTCGGCGGACTCTCCTCGCCGGCGTTGGACCGGAAGTAAATACAGAGCGTTTTTGGGGAGCCCACTTCATACTCATGGCTCATTTTAAACGTTTCCGAAGTTATTAATTCAAAAAGTTTTTCACTTTTTACATAGTTCTTTTAAATTTAACTGAGACGGTTTTTTTCAACGCGTTAGTCCTATGTGCTTTACCTATGTATGTATGTATGTATATGGGAAAACTGGTTAAAATTGAAGAACAAGAAACTGGCAAGGTCATCGAGTGCAGAGCACAGAAAGATGAGATCACAAATAAAAAATATTTAAATATGTATGAATATAAACAATTCTCATAAATTGGTTGTTAAATTGAAATTGTACCTAAAAACATCGTTTGGTTGTGTTTAACATTTATATAAAAAATTGTAGCGTAGTCTTAAAAAAAGGAGAGTAAATTTATTTAGTATGAAAAATTTTCAACAGTGTATGTATGTATGTATGTAGTTTAATAAATGTTTACTTTTTCTATGAATGATAAAGGCCCGTTTATATTATCCAGCACTTTACGTCAACAGCTCGGCACAGCACTACACGGAAAATACTAGTTCTATTCATGCTATACAGCACCACTTGTTTACGGCACGTTCATACTTGTTTTGGACGAGTGAAAGGCAAAATCGGTTTACATATATGTACATACATACATACATTACAGAGCGCGACGATACGGCGCAATATTGCTTGCGTCGTATCGTCGAGTCAATATTGTCACAACACGACGTTTCCAAAAATATTTGCACAATGGCAAACGAATATTTTAATATACTGCTATATAATATGAATAGATCGTGTCGGTTTAGATGTTTGTATGTAGCGATTGGCGATTGCATCAACAAGTACCTACGGAGATTTAAAAAAAAACAAATTTTAGAATTAATTCATTTAAAATTTCGATTTCTATTTTAGTTCCGATTCCCGATTCCTATTTCAGTTCCGATTCTCGATTAATATTTCAGTTCCGATTCCCAATTCCTATTTCATTTACAGTTCCGATTCAGATTCCTATTCCGGTTCCGACTTCAGTTACGATTACGACGATAACTGTTGTTTGTTAATTATTATTATACATATATATTTTTATACCATCCAAATTTTATCAGTAAATACATACGTACATACATATGTATATCTATCGTTACAAAAAATTATATAATGAAAACATATTTTTTCAATGAAATACTTTACAGTTTTGCAGTTCCGCCTTTTAAAGATTATTCTTGATACTCATTTCCTTGACTTCTTATCGATTGAAAATTGTTATACTTTTCGTTGAATAAACGCGGAATCATTTAACGGTTCTTAGACAAAATCCGTCGGATTGCGATGGTTGCGGAATGAAAAATCAACAAGAATTTCAATTTAGACAACCAAAATTTCAGCAACGTATTATGGAATGTCGAAAGTGTTATTAGTACAAAAATCAAAGACCGAAAATATTGTACGATTGCCGTCCAAAATCCAGCGATTAACACCAAATTTCGTCATTGAAGCACGACAAACCCGTCTGTTTTTTGATGAAAATACTATCTACTTTCGCGATGTGTACATCTGGAAGTGTGACAAACGATACATTTAATTAATAGGCGCGGTTCGATTCCTTGGCCTAGATTTCGAACGAATTAATGAGACGTACCAGTTGTAAGCGAAAATCGCCTGCAGAGCGGAAATCGGAGTATGCGGAAAGATCCGGTGGTTAAGTCGAGACATAAAACCGGTGTAGATTGCTAATTGCTTCCGAAGACGCCATGCATATTTCATAATTCGGCAAAGTAAGGTTGGAAACAAATTAGCGTAATAGAGGGACACCACTGTGAGCCGGATTCGAGCAACCATAAACGACTTTTCAATGAAAAAAGCTAATGTCCGGTGTGAAACACCTACGTGATTAATCGTACACATTATTGTATCACGAATCACTACATTAAGCAGCCATCCATATGGAGATGCTGCGTTCGAAAGTCAAACAAAAAAGTTGTTAACGCAGCAAACGGAACAAAGTGGGGATCGATTATGACGCATGGAAAACATCAAGAATTTATTTTTCTTACACAATGGTAGAATATTAGCGGGGAAACAATAGGCGGTTTGTACTAACACAGTTTCCATCGTTTGATGAAGATTGTGCACGAATGTGCGCATTAGTTGGAGATTATCCATCGGTTTGTGTGTTATTGTTCGGGAACGATTGTCCCCGTAAGGTGGAAAATACAATTGGCAATTCAGCATTTTGTCGAAGCGCGGATCGGAAACTGGTTGCATGCGAGCGACTCTTCTATACATAGCCTTGATAATCAATTAAGCGGGTTTTTTTTTTCGTCGATGTATAACCCTGTCTACCGATGCAAAAAATGCAATTGCGAGAATTTTCCGAACCAACGATGTTCCGAAATATTTTTTCCATCAAAAATTGAATTTCCGGTTATATTAATGGATAGCTGAGTCATTTAATCAGTTTTTAAGTAGACTAGTGAATCAAATTGCCGTCAAAATCATTTCAAATGTCATTTCTGTACATGAAATAGGTACCTAGGATGGGAAGGAAACAATCCTAGTACACTATGTGTCAACTTCTTTACTGTTTTGTTCTACATTTATATAAGTCTTAGTCTCGCTCAATTTATCAAGTTTGATGAAAAAAACGGCTTTTTTGTGATTAAGACTTGTAATAAAAAAATCGTTTCGTGGTTTAGATTTCGATGCATTTGATGACGACTCGTTAGAAAATTTACATTTTCCAAATAGTTCAATGCGACTCCATGAAATATTAAAAAAAAATCAAATCAGATTACGAGTAAAAAATTACTCGTTCAGGTCGTATTAGTATTAGTGTAGGCGTGGAAAGAATCAATTTAATTTCAGAAATAAAAATATATACGCATTCTATTTTGGTTCTAATTTTGTAAAAAGTACATCTGTATATCAATGCACACATATATTAACATAAAATTATATCTATGGCGCTAGCAATTTATTACCTACTATTCATGGAAAATAATGTTTTAGAACGTGACAAAAAACGTCAAGGAAATAGATTGAACAAATGTATTATATTTTTATTTAACCCTTTGACTGCTACAACAACGATAAATCGTTGTTTTGAAATCGGCGAAGATTGCTACGACGATCGTTGTTGACGTCATTAATTGTCGTATTTCAATACTTTCTTTGAGCCACCAGCGCATCAGTGGCACGAAACATTTTTTTTATATACGTATTTATATTTATTTTTCAATCAAGCTTTATAAATATTTATCAATTTTTTAAATAAAAGCTCTTCAATTTCGGGTTCATCATCAAAGTAAATTTCGGGTTCGTTGTCAATGTCATATAAGGAGTTATTACTTGGGAATTGATTATTATCGATAAATTCATTTTCAGAATCAGTAGAGCTGCTGATTTGTCGAGTTCCTCGGCGAGGAGCTATTATTTCGCTTTCATCACTTTCACTGTCCGATATCATTTTGCAGAGTTAAAATAAATGGCAAAAAACAATAGAAATCCGCTTTCAATTATATAGGTCACGAGACGTCACGAATTCATGCAATCAATCAAATGCAACTGAAATGCATACAAAATGTTTATGATACATGTTGAAAAATTATTTGATTATTAGAAACTTCGCATCCTTGTGTGTCTCGCTCACACGTACACAATTAAAACCAAGAAAGAAAGAGAGAGAGACCGCTACCTGTTTCGAATATATCGCATGTTGTAAGGATACATCGATATCTAAAAATAGATTATTGAAAAGAATAAAGCCTCGGAAAACAATCGTCAAAACTTATTTAGTGTATATACATATGTAGGTATCTCTTTCGCACGCACGCATGTAAAAGCAAGACAGAAAGAGAGAGCACGAGTCCACGACTGCTTCTTAAAAATGTATATAAAGTATTATAAAAATTACGAGTGTTCGGCGAAGTAAGTATGTAAAAAAAAATATTATATTTATTTTTTTTCAAAATAATTACAAATGTTAGCATTTTTCGCTTGGACATTGAAAAACCTCGTAGCAGCCAAAGGGTTAAATTGAGTAAATATTAAAATAGCGATAGTATAATAAATAATAAAAAAGGACATCCATACAATACAATCTTGAACGAAATTTTTCAAACATGTTAGAGATCTTGAATCGATAAAAAATGACTGATCATCAGTAATTTGCGATGATATAATTTATTTTCTAATACGAATCCAATTGGAAGGTATACCGAAGACATTTCCAAACAAAGTGTTGATTTTAAATGTTGAAAAAGGCTACGAATCAATGTATTTAAAGTCGAGCAGGTTTCGTGTGTATCTGCGCGTCGATATCCCTGAAACATAGTGACGTCACGCAAGGTTGTCTCAACCAAAATCGCACACAACTTATCCAACGTTAATGCAAACACAATTTGAACCTATTCTAACGCAAACAAACAACACAATTCACACATTACGTATACGAAAGCTAAAAAACGGCCTTGCCAGACCAGCGTTCAACATCTGTCATTGTTGTAAGAACACACGTAAGATGATATCGAATCGAGAGCGTCCGGAAACGGTAGTCGGTGGATTGAATTTTTGTACTGTAGTGTGCACTGAATGTCAAGATCCGCGGAAACGCACTGAACACTGGATCGCCAAGATTGGAAAGCGTCAGTCGGTCGGTCGAATCGCGGGCGAGAAATCGATACGCGTCTGTTCCGCGAATACGCGAATGTATGTACTCTGGTCCGTGTTCGTAATGTTACGCAACCGAGAGCCACTGCAGTCCTACCGCACACTGACGACGGCTCACTTTCACTGACTTTGGACGAGTGTCCAGTGCGGGGGCCGGAGGCATCGGGGCTCGAGAGCACTAAGCCTACGCCCCCGCCACTTCGGATTCGCGTCATCTACCTGAACGAATGTACTCTGGCGATTGTACATCTCCAAATTGCCCGTTTCCGATTGGTGCTTTATTATATTTCTATATATATATGTACATATATGAGCGTATGTGAAATTACAATGACTTGAGCATTGTGTGCCAGATTTATATATAATCGATGTAAACCATGTTTTTGTTACGAGTTTGTGTGTAATGTGAAATTGAATTTAAATAACTATGATCGCAGTTAGCCAATGAAATACTAGGAAATGAACGCGAGTGTAATATTAGACCCAAAGATAATATTTGGTATGTAATTATTTTCACTTGAAAAGAATTCATACAGTATGGAAAACAAAGCAACCACATGCATATATTGAGTTGCCTTTTTAGATTTGTATGTATGTAAAAAAATAGAACGATTTTTTTTTTACATATATACCAGGAAGGCCTTACAGGTAAATCCGAATGCGCCTTCCTGGCCAATTACAAATTACAATTACAAATTCAAATGCAGCATTTTTATTACAAGTCGTTGAATTACGAGACACTGAAAAACTCGCAAATTAACGAGACATCTATGAATTGTACATACATTTTATTGTACATCAATCAAACTTCAAATAGTGGTGACATAGTAGGTAGGAAGGATTTTAGCCAACCGTTTCAATAATGAAATCAGAGAAAATTGGCAAACTCTGATAGGAAACGATCAACCTGAAGTCACAAATCCATTTTCATTCGAGGCCCGGGCTCAGGGATCGAACCCGGCGCCTTCTTGACGCTAAGCAGAACTTTAACGACCGAGGTATGCTGCTGGCTAATGTAATGTTGACATTGTTAATTTTGTGAAAAGCCATATAGCCAGTGGTGTAGTCGGGCCAGGTCGCCGCCCTGGCACTTTGATTGATATAAACATTGTTTTTCCGAGTACAATTAAAAAATATTTTGACTCAAATTTCATATAAAATTTTGTATTCCAAATATTGTGAGCAGACTCTCGTTCTAACACTCGATGACCACAATCGAATAGTAGTCTGAGCACATTCGAAACTTAAAAGACGTTTAATGAACTTTATTCGATTTTTTATCTAAAACCACCCAAAGCTTCGAAAGAAAACATTCTTTGAACTATTTCCCATACGCACTTGAGGATAGATAAAATGAGGGAACTTAGCTTAAATGAATAGTCATCTCTAAATTCACATGTTGAAATTTGATAGTTTTTTGACATATGTATGTATGTACAACATATGTGCATGGTTTTAGTATCGCTAAAAGAAAATGTTGCTGTTGACACACAAACACGGGTTTGAAGAGGGTGCATTATGGATGTTTTTATAAAATATAAAAAATATATCATAATTTCAAAAAGTCAGAATATTTGTTAATTATTATTTGTTTTTTTATTATAAATATTTCAACTACCAATATTAGTATACAACTTTTTTTTTAGTAAGGAAAAAAGCGGGAGGGGCGGGTCATAAAAATTAAACACCGACCTGGGTCCTTTTTATTTAGCACTACACCACTGCATATAGCCATTGAAGGTAATTTAAATTACTGGGTTGAATGTAATTTTCAATTAAACTTTTTTTCAACTCGAGTGTAGTTACAATTTTAAAAGAAAATTGTACTTTTTTGAGTTTAATTATTTAATTTTACACGTTCGCTCAGTAAAATTCTGTAAAAAGTACAAAAACTCTAATATATAAATTGTAAAAAAATATAATATCAATAAATATATTATCTTAATATATTTATTGATATTGAATTGATAGTAAAACTACTAATGTAGATTTAAAAACATGTTCAGAAAGAAAATTTCCACAAAAAAAACGATTTTTATACATATATGTACGTATACATACATGTTTGGATGTGTATTTACTCAATCTACATATGTATGTTTTTTATAAAATCATACCAATGTGGATTTAAATCTCAACCAAATATTATAAATACATATGTATGTATGTACATACGTACTCGTATTTTGTCGTAGATCATTTTTGAAATACGAGTATAATACTTGTATTTCAAAAATGTAAAATTTATTTGAAACAGTATAATAATATATAAAGGTAGAGAACGTAAATATGTACATCGTCATCATGGCCAACTACATAGGTTCCGGATAATGGCTGTTGACTGCTTGTCCTCATAGCACGCTATGGCTGATGGACCTACATATATAACAGTCAACAACCACCTGACTGTGAAGAGTGTCAGATCTAAATTATTGTTTTGCATCTAATGAAGCAAAAAACCACTATCACCCGGCCAATTAATGCATCATTCGCTCTATTTTATATTTTGACCAAAATAGTATAGCATTGAAACATTTCATACTAAAATTTAAATGTTTGCTCTTAATTCAAGCGTGGGTGGGTATTATGCATACACAAGTATTCGAACGAGCTTGCTATGGATTATTTAGTAACAGCATTTCATAATGTAAATTACACATACATACATATATTAATGTCAAAACTGGTTTATTGACCAAATCAGTAATGAAGAATAATTTGATATATATTAAGTAAAAGTGAATGAAATATATTAAAATGAAAATTATATTTAAAAATTCAACCGCTTAAAAAAATATTATTATAAAGTTGTATGATCATTATTATTTAACGTGTTAAATTTTATACACTTACCATTACTGTCGTCTTCATTTTTAGATGATTTGTTCCAGTGATGTCTTACTTTTCTTGACCAACTTGTTGGACTATGTTTGCCTCTCGTTATTTCTTGAACATTGCTATTCAGACAATATTAATTTGGCATTAGAATGGCATATGATAAGATTAATGATTTTAAAAAGCTGTTTTTATTTTTATTGCATAAAGAATTCTTTTTTATCTTTATGCAATAAAAAATTAAAAAATGTTACAATTGAGATATCAATAGAAATTAATTATTCAAGATAAAAATCGAATACATTTTTCGAATGACTTAAAATAATGTTTAAGCTAAGCATTTAATAATAAAATTACTAAAAAACTAAGAATATTAAAAAAACACAAAAAAAAATGGAATAAAAAGTTGTTTAAAAAAATAGCATACATCACAATTGTTGTATTTTCTTGGTCAGACATATCTTCCCAATCGTCACTACGATCACTGGAACTAATTTCACTAGGTGCTTTTCCATACGATACTATAGTAGATCTATCAAAACTTGTGATTGATCTCTGTTCGTATATACTGTTTGTTTTCTGGTCACTGGACATGATAGAACCTGAACACGATTGACTCAAGATTGAAATTGAATCAAATGGAATTTGTTTCTCTGCAATTATTTGTGCGAGATTTTTATTATTTTGCTTTTGACGCAATTTAATTGGAGATTGAGCGCCTTCCGATATACTTTCATAGCAATTTGAGTCCGTTGTCTTGATAACGTCGTATATATTTTCTTCACTACAGGAATCATAATTTAAAATGCTTCCCTTACTAGCATCTGATTTTGACGATTCTAAATGAGATTTTTGTGGAAGTATAAGAGATTTTTCATATATAGAAGAAATTTTTTCATAACCCACAGAAGACGCAATACTATTTGACTTAGAAATTGAGAAATCTTTAGTTACTTCAATATATTTTCTCTCTGGTAGGACTGGTACAATATCATTTGATACGTTTGCCGGAGGTAATTTGGGCTCTGGTGTTGTACAATAGTCATAAGCATCTTCTGAATCACTTGGACTTCTCTTAGAATCAATTTTTTGATGACAGTATTCATAATCATTGTCATCAAAATTAAAATCATAAAGACATTGATAAACGTTATCAGTATTTTCCATTGGCAATTCAGGAAGAGGACAGTTCATTTTTATGTGTGATTGAGATGATATCGACGTTTGCGAACTTGGTATGTCTTTTGATGAGTTAATATCGTCGCTTACTGTTTCAAATGTTTCATAATCCTCATAAGAATTTGAAAAATTCATTTCATCTCTAATGTTGGTTTTATCAGGTTCTACTAAGGAATTGATCGCTTCTAATATTTTTTCTTGTAATGGTTTAAGTGTTATGTTTATAGCTTCATTCACGGGAGTTTGATTCATTTTGTCTTTTTTAATTTCATTTGCTATTTCCCGCTTTTTTATTTGTAATAATTTATCAGCTTTATCCAAATAAGCTTCGAATGGAGGACAAATATCATCTATAGTTATAGCTGTACTAGATATTTCAGTTTCTGTAGCTGAAACTATAGGAGTAACACAAGCGTATGGAACTGAATTATGAAATTCTTTTTTTACATCAGAATATGGCATAAATTCACTTTTGGAATTTCTCCACAAAAAAGAATCATTTGGTCTTGGGGCATCAGTAATGTATTGATATTCTTCATCACACCGGTCTTCATATTTTTCTTCTTGTGAACTCATATCATTATCTTTCTTTTGGGAAATTCTTAAATGTATTATATTATTATTCGTATTTTCAATACAAGTATAGGAATTCATTGATGTTTCTTGCCTTTGGAGAGACTTCTCTGTGATTATTTCATCTTCGTTTATAGTTTTTAAATATTCATTTAGTATTTCTTTATCATTAAAAGATCGATTTGTAGTATCGAATGGTTCAGATTCATTCTCATTCAATTCTTGTGCGTTTTTATTATCAATAGTGGTTTTTTTAATTAATTTTATTTTAGGTTTTCCATCACGTATAACTACATTTTTGGTGATATAAACATTAACTTTTTTTTCAGGAATTTTAGGTTTAATATTGATATTCAATTTAACAATTTTATCAGTTTTGTTGGCTTCACTAGTATCACTTTTCATTTTTGGTGTTTCTTCTGTTTTTTCACTTTCAAATTTTTGTATTGTCGTACGGACAATGTTGGAATGTTGAGATATAGTAATTTTCTGTTTTGGTTTATTGAAAGTTTTTGCATCAGTTGAGTGTGAAGATTGATCATCAATAATATGCGAATGATTAAATGACGAACCAAGATTATTGATTCGTTTCTTTGGAAGATTTTTCCTTTTTACGGCAGAATCGGACTTAACTCGTACCAATTTTCTTCTAACCAGTGGTGAACGTTTTACGTTAACTCCATCTATTGCGTTAATACTAAATAATTTCTTGTGGTGACCGATTTTGCTTATAATAACGGTATTATTTTTGCCTAATTTTAAATTAACGGATTCTGATTTATTTTTAGATCCTAATATAACAGTCGTCTTTGTATCCCTAGAATCATTTTCTTTTATAATTTCGTTGAATTTGTGGGTCAATGTTGCAACTTTAGTTGAATTCGAAGTAGTGGATATTTTGCTATAAGCTGGCTTCCTTGAAAAGTTTTTGGTTTTAAAGCTTACTTTATGAGTAGTATTGGAATCTTTCAAATTTGATGTCATCGAATCCTTAATTTGCCTCGTTGATTGAGAATACACATTATTTATTATTTTTACAGAATCGGAACACTGCTTTGGTGACTGAGGTTTCAAACTATTTAATTTTGCCAAATTATTAGGCTGGGTTGGCAAATGACAATTCAAACGGATTTTATTCGTGATAGATGATATTTGTGAAACACCTCCACCTTTTATTCTCGAATCATCATCATTACATTTTTTTACATTTTTGTCACCTTTCAACAATTTGTTCAATTCTAATATATGTTTTTTATTTAATTCTGGACATTCAAAGTTATCAAACTGTTGCTTCGCTTTGTTTACCGAATTTCTGCAAATATTTATATCATTAATACTTTTTTTCCGAAGTTCAACATGTGTTGAGGTATTCTCAAGTTTTTTTTTAAGTTCATTGGTGAGATCACTATTTTTTAAAGGAGTTGGCCTAAATTTCAACGTTGGATTATTCGAGATGTTTTTATTTACTTTTAAATCAGCCTTTTCCGAACTTAAAACTTTAGTTTTGCCTTTTTGTAGTGCTTTGTCCGGTAATTGTGCACCTTGCACCTTGACGTTGTTCTTGATGAGATTTTTAAAATTTGTGTCCAATGGCTTTTGATGAGGTTCGGTGGTATCGTTCCTCATGATGACCTAAGCCTTGGAAATAGCATTGAATCCCTCATTCAGGTCCACATCTGAAAATAATATAAAAAATAAATTAGATAATTTTGAAATCAAAATTTAAAATTTGAGATTTTATAAACTCAATTGTTTTTATAATATTATACACATATGTACTCAATTCTGAGCGTTTCTATTTGAGTAAACATTTTTTCTGCCTGGTAAAAAAGGAAAAGTCAATACAAAATACAATTCAATAATATGTTTTTTTTTTCTACATATATATATCAGGAAGGCCTTACAGGCAACCCCAATGGCCAATTACAAATATTGCAGCATTTTTTATTCATTATATAAGTCACTGAATTACGAGACACTGAAAAACTCGCAAATCAATGAGACATCTATCAAATTGTACACAAACTTATTTATTGCACATTAATCAATCACAAATTATTGGTGACATATTGTATATATAGGATTTTAGCCAATTTTTACCGGGAACCGTTTCATCAATGAAATCAGAGAAAATTGGCAAACTCTGATAGGAAACGATCAACCTGAAGTCACAAATCCAGGTCTGACCAACAGCATACTCTGAAAAATTCATTTCCACTCGAATCCCGGCCCTGGGATCGAACCCGGTACCTCACGACGCTAAGCGGAAGCTTAACGACCTAGCTATGCTGCTGGCTATTGCTAAGAAGTCTGTGCAATCTTAGATGTACAACATATGCATACGTACGTACATATGTATATGTATACATACATACACACACATGTAGTTTGTCGGCATCAATTTTCACAAAAATATAATTGTAAGTCAAAAGTAATAAGATATATACAGGTTTTTCGTAATAATAAATTAGATGGTGATAAATTAGAATCTCCCGACCAAAATAAACTCACAGAAATACTCTTTTCAAAAATAATAGTCGAAAATGCACAAAGCACAAGGAGTGTGGCGAATCATGCAACGCGTGTGGTATCCAGTTTTGGTTGACGATGTCGCGTTAAATTGCTCAGGAATTTGTCCAGACGGGAAAGTGGCGAGACCACCTGATGAGGAGGTGCCTTCGAGGGTTTGCAGGGCGCGGCAACCACAAAGGACCGACACCGGCCCAATAAACAACAGTGAAAGCTCCTCACTTCACTTTTACCGAGCACTAAGAGCCAGTGAAAGCTTTTTTTCGACAAAACACCGCCCGACTTGTCAATTGAAGCCTATCTGAAAGTAATGGTGCCCACCAGAGATCTTTCGGTAAGCCAATTTACCAATTTTTTCCTCCCAAGTCGATATAACAATGATAACTATACTTACCACAATCGTTTGATAGGTGAAATTCGAGTAGGTAAAACGGAATGCAAAAATCGCGGCCAAATATTTTGACCCATTTAGAAATTGCACGAATTTATGCTATACCGCAAACGTAATTCAATTAAATTAGAATAAAATAAAATGTACAGTCATAAACGAGTGTCGAATGAAACGAAGTGAATCGTTTATACTTTTATAGCACCAACAATTTTCACTTTTTGATTTATTTCTGATAATATAGCTGCATGTAAAACTGATCGTAGTTGCTTCGGTAATATATTTTATTTCAATGTCGGCTATATCGATACTTCTTTATGGTACTTTCGACTAATATTAATAACGTTGGTAAAAGAAAAAAAAAACCAGCATCTCAATCGATCAGTTTTCACTCGTTCGACTGCCCACGTTCATACTGTGTATGTACTTATTCTAAACAGAATGTATCTAAATTGTATCAGATCGATTTAAAATTTCACCCGGCCACGAAATTCAATCGATTTTTGAAACTTCGACTCGAAATTTACGCCTTTTACTTTATACGAAAAAAATTGTGCTCGGAGAAAATAACGAAAACGGTATGTGGATCATAGATAAAAAAGTACACTTTTTTTTATAGAGAATTCAAAATTTAGCTTTAATGATTTTGTATTTTACACAAATGCATTATAATTGTTTTTTTTTAATAATAAGGTCCAAATTTGGAAAACTATTTTATGAAAGACTGAAAAAAATTGTCTGAACTGCGAAAATCATATTTATACTGAGGATTTATGGAAGAAATTTTCACAAAAATACAATTTTCTCATCCGTGCAAATTTTTTTGAAAATATAAGCGGGGAAAACCTAAATTGAAAATCCACGAGGTTACAAACATGTGTCAACAGTCTGACGGAATTGACCTTAAGATTTCTCATTTTTCGACATAGGCATTGTGTTTCCAAAATCAAGGCTATATCAGCAAGAGAGGACAGTGAAATTGAACAAAAACTTAATTGTATTAACAGTTCATTTGGTTCACAGATAATATTTCGAAAACGCTACTACTGTTGCCAATTTCGATTAGAGCTACCGAACCGAGTATTTAATTAGTGTGTTTACATGGCATTTTTGAAATGATTGTCTCAAATTATTGAAATGAACATTTTATTGGTGCACTTTAGCACAAAGCGAATGCTTGTTGCACTTAACGGTCGCATCACTATCAACTTACAGTTGCGGTCAACATCCTGTCATTCATGCTGATACAATATTCCCAGAAATTTCCACATACATATATATGAAATTCACAATGTTAATTTAGATCTTCGGCTACTAAACTTTATTATTCGTATTTTATCTTGGTAGAACAGGTTCAATGTCTGTATTGTTGTGCATCGTTTGAAAGATTGCTTATTCCATTCACGCGTAAACAAGGTGATGTATTGAGTAAGTGCACAAGATATTCGCCTTTTGAATAACAAGTGGAAATTCAAATAAAAATCATGTCATGTGAGTGAAATTACTATAAATATTAAAGGATTAAACACATACAATTTAAAAAAAAGAATGATAATGAATAAAAAATCTCACTCGCGTCAACAGAAGATTTAAAGTTTGTACATGGTTTGTGGTTATAAAAATTGATAATGATTTGTCCCAAGAGGAAATGTCGATCTGCTTTTTTTCATTTTTTCTAATGCTCGAAAAAATCAAAGAGTGGGTAGTAAAATCAAAAGCTAAAAACAACCACCGAAAATGCATTATTCTGAAGAATACGTTCGTGAATATCTAGAAAGTACTTTAAATACTGAAAAACTTGGACGCAAAAGTGCTTATGATACTATGAAACCAACTTTCCGTTAGAAAAGCGAGAAGTAATTTCTCTTTGTGTTTGTTCAGAATTTTAAACAGCTAAAAAGCTATCATTTTCGTCCAACATACACCTGTACATACCAAGGCAATCCACTTGGTTCGTGATTATTTGAGTCGCGATGATTTTTTCCTGATGGCAATCTCATAATATTTATTAATCTCATAAAGAAAACATTTGGTATGTATATAATCGACTATAGAAATTATTTAGTTACGGATAAATTAGAATTATATTTAAACATGAAGAGCACACCAGGAAAAATTATTATACGCATGAACCGACTCCGTTCAAAAGGTTGTTAACCGTGTTGGCCTTTTATTATTTCAGAACCAGTTTGTCTCAATTAAAAGTTGTTATGGGAAAAACGGGAGTCCTGAGTGGATGAAAAATAAGTATTTTTACATGTTTCGCCAATTTTTGAAGCGCTAAGAGATCGCGGGATATTTATTTTGACATTATGATATAATTAAATTTTAATTTACCTCTCTATTGTATTTATGGTATCGTGAGAAGACATCTCAAATTGACTTCTCCGTTGAGAATCTGTAAAATATAGAAAAAATAATTTTAGTACAATGTTTGCGAATACATAAAAATAACCCGTTAGCGAAAAAAGCTTTTCTTGGGTTTTTTCGTCGTTTTTTATTTGTGAGTATGAATAAATGTTACAATCAGTTCGTGCATGTTAAATTTGTGATAATAATGCCTTTTTCATGTGTCTTTCGCGTAAATAGACAATAATCAAACAAAAAACGAGGTAATTGTTTAAATTTTGTACCGATATTTCCCGGGAAAATTTACCTTGGAGTTTCCAAATAACAAAGAAAGTTTAAATATTTATGATCATAAATAAGAATATTAAATCCCTTTGTGTAAATTCGATGTATTCAATAAGCTGTATTATTCTAAGAAATAAAAATTTAAAATGATACGTGGTATATGTATTTTTTCCTCATAATTAAAGTACATACATACATGTACACACCAACTGAGAATTTTCAAATGCATGTTCATTTAATTTTAAAATAAAATTAGACTTGAAAGTAATAGAGATATGAGCCGTTATATTTGAAAGTGGCAAAAGTCTACTTTTCTTCATTTCGAGAAATATTTCGTAAAACATTAAATATAATATAATGTTTTAAGTTTAATAATATTTAAAAATACTGGTGGCCTGTAATATGTTCGTTCTGCTTTGCCGAGGTTCTGGACACATTGAATTATAAGAAGTGATAACAATTTGTGAATTAAGTCAAACAGAAATAGTGTTTTGGGAACTGAAAATTGGACTTCCACCCCCTTCAAATATAACGGCTCATATGACTACTTAACAAATATAAAACAAATTTCCACTCAAACAAAGAAAAATCGTATCAAGGCTTGAAATATGAACATCTGACACCATTAAAATGTTTGGAATAAGAATAAATTCAATCACACACACCTAATAATACATACAATGCCTATGAATACGTCATATGAAACTAGATGCCTATGAATACGTCATATTCAAATTACACATACTACAAGGAGTTACCTTGAACTTTGAGGCCAAACGAGTCTCGATATATGTATGCTAAAATCTAATCGATTTACAAACATTTATTTGTCCAACAATACCAAAACATTTTATGCATAAAAATATAAATTTTATACATAAAAAATGAAAATCACGAAAAATGACGCGCACACTATGATTTAGTCCATTTGATTAACGTCTCCAAAATAATTTTTCAATTTTATTTGACCTGCCTGTTTTGTATGTATGTATGTTTGCATCAAACAAACCATATAAACGAAATAATCTCATAATACAAACTCAACACACATACACAAGCACAACTGTTTGCGATCGAACAAAATTAAATATGTAAAGAAAAACGCATTGCATACGCAAAAAAAAGAAAATTTGAGACGCACGCACAAAAACAACACTTCGATCTTTGCACTTTTCTTTATTCACTTTCTAATTTGAAAATTTCATACTTATAACATATGTACATTACATTGTCTGTGCTGTTTTTGCACATTAAACAACTTCCATTGTCGTGATTACGCATACGATATTTTTATCGTATGCGAATAAACTCCGTTAGCTAATTATTATACATATGCATATACATAAACTTTTATCTCGCATTGGAATGTTACTTATCTCGAAAATTTTAAGCACGATGTCAGCGCATTTTACGAATTGAACTTCTTGAAACTAATAAATAAGACAAATATATACATTATGTAGGCCATTGTGGCGCATTAGGTTCTTCCTGTAAAGCCACAATGGTCCAAAACTACTATAAATAAATAAATAAATAAATTATACATGTGTATGTATATCACTATATACGTGTTTATTTATTTATAGAAAATTAATGCCACAATGACATAACAGGTTTCCCCAATTGGTCACTGTGGTAAATTACACATAGAAGAGACATAAAATTAAAAAGAATAATAATAAAAAGAAAATTGATGTCAAGTTAAATTAAAAATTAAAAATGAAGACGATATATAAAAAAAAACTAATTAAGAAATCACCAATTCTTTCCGTAAACTTTGATCATGAGTATGGTCAAGTGCTCAATCTGCCATAGCGAGAGGGGGCGAAAGGGGAAAAAAAGATCAGAACAGTGTGGACGATAGACGTCACCGTGAAGGAAGATGCAGTATTTTCAAACGTGTCTATTACGATTATTTTTCACCATGGTAATGGCGAACGTCATTTCCACTTATATTGATGACCAAACCGAGCAAAATAGCAATGTTTGAAAACGATCGGATAAGAACCTAAACTTCGTCAGACGACAAAATCGATTCTGAACTAAGAAGAGGTTAGTAATAAAAAGAGAATAAAAAATACATAATAAAGCAGGGGAAAATATAATATAACTTTATTTTAGACATTATTCACTAGGTACATTAAACTTTAAAGGCCCGGTCATACCCATCCACCACGAACCGGCAGCAGTAGGTATCCTGCAAGTACGGACAGTATTCTTTGGTACATTCTATATGGACGCGTATGGATGCGTGAATGCGCATGCACGAATGGAGTATGAATGCGTCCATATATAATGTACCAAGACCACTGCCCTTACGAATAAATAATTGTTGTCAATTTTACGCGGTACGTCTCTATAAATACGCTACATCGCACGGAATACAATCGGATCAATTTACTTATAAAAATGTATCCCATGTTGTTTATTGTGTGTTTTTGAATGTATTGTGCAATTTTACCGATGCTTGCCCATCTTGCGAGTAATATAAACAAACAGAGAAGTTTTTATCGGACATACGTCGAGCACTAAGCGTCAAATACGACTGATGCTAAAATTATTTAGATCTGTCCGTGGACAGAATGTCACTTGACAACAAAAGAACACCTAAAGCCAATATTACATTTCTCTGTGCTGCTGCCAGTTCGTGGTGGATAGGTATGAACAGACCTTAACTCGATTACTTTACACTTAAAATTAATTACTATTCACTTGGTACGCCTTAACTTTCGAATGCTTCGAATAATTTCAACTTTAAATAGATAATTTTCACTTGTTACCTCTTAACTTATAAAAACTAGTTTTATTAGAAAAAAATATAAACAAGGTTAAAAAATATAGACAAATAAAATATAGATTTCGTCATAGATAAAAACAAGCATAAGTGGATATCACAATAAAATAGTTTTAGTAGAAAAATCGCAAACATGGTTAAAAAAAATACCGAAAACTTTGTGTGATTTAGTGATTTTAAAGTGTAAATAAATAAATTTCAGTGATAATAATTTTTCTCATGTGCAATATATTTGTGGAATGTTGGAATAATGTTAAGTACATTTAACTAAAGTTGAATAATTTGTTTTTCGTGCGATATATTTGTTATAAGTAGTCACCGGAGCCTGAGGGGGCCGTGTATTGTTCAAAGGTTGTAAATGCATTGTTAAAGGTTTGCCGAACCTTTTTTACAAAGGATTTACAACAATGGAACAATTGATAGCACTGTGACTATCCTACCTCTAGTAATAAGTATATGAATATGGTCAAAATTAGAATAAGCACATACATACATATGTACCTACATGTAAAGAAACGGCATTAATAATAGAAAACTAAAGTGCATATAAAATACATACATCAAAATAGATATAGTAAGAAAAAAAATAAAAAATAAGTAAATAACAATGAATAAATGTTAAGATTTTTTTAAGATCTGCTAAATAATGAGCCAGCATATTGAGGAGTCGAACAATCCTAGAAAAGGGCGAGTTTATGAGTATATTTGTACTAGCTTTAATTTAATATGTGAATTTGAAACCATCTTCTCATTTGAGAATATACAAATGTAAGCAAACTTGTTAGCGAGCAACTGAATAATTAGGTTAACGATAAAATACAAAGCAAGTGAATATATAAACGTTATATTAAGGTTAATGATTCATAAATAGCCACAACTTTAATGTGAAACAGATAAAATATGCCATGACGGGAACGTCATTTGGATAAATTTGATTAATGTAAGGAACTTCCCCAGAAAATGTATACATAGCTTAAATAAAGTATAAAAAAAAAATATTTTTCAAATACCAATTTTTTCACATAAGTGTAAATAAATGGATACGAAAAACTTTTAAAATAAATTTAGTGAAAAGTTGCTCAATACAGAAAAAAGCGTTATCTAAAATTAATACACATACATATAAGTTTATTTTTACGCAATTTTCAAATCTCATAAAACGCGATAATTTGTTGTACATAATAAAATTTATTTCGTAACATTCAAGTTTAAGTTTATCTCGAATTTATTATTTCATGAAGTGATGCTGTCAAGTCCCGCAGATTTCACCTGTCAGAATTTTTTGTACACAACTTCAATACAAATGTCAAGACAAAACCCAAAAGTGAATTACGGCTCACTGAATCCTCGAAAGCGAAAGATATAGGACCATTCTAACCATAGATATAGAATATGTATTATATATAATATCTATGATTCTAACGGATTGGACTGCGACAAAGTATTCACAGACTAGAAAGGTCAATGATTGTACGTATGTACATACAATATGTACCGCCATGAGACATTCGCGATCAAATCTTCAAATATACCATTCTTCATTTACCAATATGTATATACACACACACACACACACACACATGTCAGCACTGTTATTTTTTTTTTTATAATAATACGTATTAAAGTCGCGAACGCAAAAACAATGACACAGTTTGTAGCAAAAATTAGTACACGATATGGCGCACTGAAAGTCAGTCATAGTTAGTACACAAAGGTCAAAAATTTACGCTAACATAATACTATCACCATAATATGTAATTATTCGCGTATGGTGATGAATTTTATGGTATAAATAACGCGTCGGTGATGGGTCGGGCCACGGAGACATTTGTACCAGTCACGATGGCCTTCAACTCCCAACGGTCGTTTAACATATTCAAACACACGAGACAATACAACTGGTTGGCAGCCACTGATCGGTGATCACATTCAACAACTCCAAAGATATATGAACTATGTGTGTGTTATGAAATCAATAGAATAAGGCGACAAGTCGTTCACAATCAACAATCCAATATACATATACATTTGGGATGTCCGCTGACTGTTCGTAATGTTATGACGCCAGTGAGAAAGAACACTAGTTTAACTGTCAAACAAAGAAAAACAATTGACTGCTTTGAAACAACTGTCAGTCGCCTTATTTATTTTTGATTTGTAATGAAAGTAATAAAAATGAACACTTATTTTATAAACAAAAGGACATTTTAATCAGCGACTGGTTGATGTTATTGTGAATGGCGGTCGTTCAAATTCAGTTGATAGCTTTTGCTGAATCTTCTCTATCGTTTCGCTCAATGTTGAGCGTCGTGGTTATTTCTTGTCATCTGGGATCTAATTCTACATTATTGTCATCTATTGGCAGAAAGAAGTTGGCGTTGGCTTCGAAACATGCGCATGTGGACCGATATGAGCGCCGACGATCTGTACCGAGCCGCTTAAGACCGATGCGGATATCTTCAAATAATCTACGAGGTGGTCGCCAACGTCCGGATGCGGACAGGGCATCGAGAAGAAGAAGAAGGGATCTACTCCCCCGGTCCTGTGCCGAGTTAAATGCTGTGTTTACGGACGATCCCGTCAGTTCTTTGATTTGAGCTGACCATCTTCTGGCAGACCATCCTCACGCTCGCCTTCCCTCTAGTGTCCTCAAATTCACTGCTAGCTTCTCGAGAGTCTTCATATTCCTCCTAGCAATATGGCCAAAAGAGGGAAAGAATCATTTTCCTACACATCGTGGAGAGTCTCTGAAACTGCCAGTATTGGAGGGTAGAGACGTTCGTACGTCTTGTGGTCCATGGAATGCGCAACATCCGCCTCCAGCACCATATTTCAAAGGCATCTAAACAAGTCCCTTTCTCTCTTTTTCGGCGTCCATGTCTCAACTCTATACAATACAGAGATTGCACCAGACGTATTTTCGTCTTCCTCGTTATACATAGAACGCTTCCTCCATATCTTTGATGACTGGTCATCTCTGATTTTGCCATTTCTAATCTTCTGCGAATTTCTGATTGGCATTATTTTCTTGAGATCAAGGCACCCATGTAGATAAATAAAATCGTTGACTTCCTCATAGTCTTTTAAAGCATTGGGCTTTATGAGAGACTTGAGTCTGTCAACGAAGAGGATGATTGTTTTGCTGTAGAGTTTACATACATATACCTATACAATTGAACTTCTTGCGTTTTTCCAGATATAAGTACATTCATATAGGGCTTCTAAGCCGGCTTAAACCGAAACCGAAAAACCGGCTTTCTGACCATCTTTCAAAAAACCGAAAACCGGCTTTTTTGGCTCGATCAGCCGGATTTTTAAGGTTTCCTATAATCACTGTTTTCGATGTTGCTCGAAACTAACAATTAAGAATTTCAAATTTCTATCAAAGATAAAAAAAAAGGTGTATTGGATCCAAACTTTCTTTGAACAACAAAAACAAGGTATGGCACTATTAGTGGTGGCTTTGAGAGATTACTTGACGAAGACCAGGTCATAAACCAATAAAATATTATTGAAAGTAGTTTCAATAACCTACACAAGACCTTTCAGAATTTCGGCAAATTGGGATTTCCATAATTTGTAGTTTTCGCTCGTTCTTCTGCTTGATAGTAGCTGATTTAAATTATTATTTAATCATTTGTGCGTATTCAGGATCTGCCATTTTACAGCTGTGACATTTGTAATAATAATATATAATAATGATCTTAAGAAAGTTCATAATGTTTATAGCTCAATTTAATTTTTTAGCAATTATTTTTTTGCAAAATAAAATATATATTTACAATTTTTTTTTGATATAAAAATTTTAAGCTTAAAAAAAATCCTAATTTTCTGAAACCGGTGAAAGCCGGTCGACAGGATTTTTATTTGTAAAACAACCGAAAACTGGCTTTTTCTTTCGGTCAGTTTTTTGGAACACCTAATATATAATACATAGGTACGGTAGCTTGTATATGTTACAGTCGAAGTGTATTTTGAGGTGTAATAATTCCAACTGGTGTTTTAGGTAATTCATATTCGAATACAATTCAACTAGTAAATAATATATATGTATATACAAGCACAAATACACTTTCAACAATGTGCGCCAGTTGTGAAATAACAGTTGAGTTTTGACAGCTCTGATGTTTTTACGAATGCTTTAGAATTCAATAATGCGTTAATATTTGCTAGTTATTACGAATAAAGTTAATGAGTACCATATTACGATAACTCTAAGAATATGTTCAAAACAAAAATGAGACTTTCCAACTCAATTTACTAGTTGAGTGACGTTTTCATGAAAACTTAACCTCTCCATCTAACCGGGTACCAACTTGTAGTTGAACTGTATTTTCAGTTGTAATATATTTTGAGGCATTACAAATAAAGGTAATGAGTACCGTATAACGAAAACTATAAGAATGTGTTAAAAAAAGTGACTTTGCAAATCGATTTACTAAATATATTACAGCAGGAAGATACACTTCATATGTAACATATGTATGTATGTTTATACAAATTATTGTAATTGATTGACTGCATCATTTATGCATAAAACTACATATTTATGATTAACAATTTGGTTATATAAAATAATCCAATATTGAAAATGACAAAAAAAAATTTAGGACAAAATTTATAATCTAATTTAATTCACAGTTTGACGAAACGTAATCACATTTTAATTTGATTAAAATAAAAATCGAGTTTCAAAAAAGCAATCTTTAATTGTCCTTAACGAATTGAATACAGCTGATGCAATCGTTCGAAAAATCAATTAATTGAACAATTTCCTGACATATGGATCGACAGCGCCTACTTATCTTACGACTGCATCTATGTTCGATGTACTACCATTATATTTGAGAAGAGATGGATGTCGAAATATATCTCGTCTATAAACGAGCGATAGTTGCTCTAGAAAAATGTAATTCGTACCTTTCGCTCGTATAAATACGTCGAATGGACCATTTACAATGGTCTCGATAATGCACGAGTGTTTTTCTTTTTTTATGATTTATTCGTTTCACGTGCAGACAATGCTTTCGTTTTGTCATCGAAAATGATTCAAATATTGAACTTTAAATAACGGGTACAAAATATCAAAAAGAAAAGCATTCTGTCAAATGCCGCACATTTGTAATAGGGTTTTGAATCATAGTAGTTTGTCAGTCAGTTTGGACAGTTAAAAAAACCCCACAAGGCTCTAATGATGCATATGAAATCAGTATGTGATGAGCTGCTTTTTGCATCATTGAATAATTTTTCACTAATTTATCATGTGCTCATCTAGTATTTTACATATGCATATATACTCTAGTTATTTGTTTTTGTGAAAATTACATATTGCTCATAAACTAATGGTGGGTTCAAAATTTGTTTGATTGGGAAGTAACGTTTCAAACTGAAAATATTTAGCTGAATTTTGAAAATTTAACATCGATTGTCATTAGCATATAGAACAATAAAGCTTAGTTGTAAATGATTTATAAAAAGTACATTCATCATTACAAATAGTCTTTAACCGCAAGAGACGAGATGTGAACTTCTCTCTTATTAGAAACGTAAATCATCCGTCATAATCAATTTATGAAGATGCCGTCTCAAAATGACGGGAATGAGAACAGTAAATGTGTGTCAAATAGTAATCCAGAGAAGTAGATATGTACTTACATAATTCAAATTGTGAAACTCGAACGATCTACATTCATTAAAACAAATTTATAATGGGTAGGAAAAATGGATACATTCAACACTTTTTATGATTGCTTTAATTCTAATTGTGGAACTTGAAAATTTCAAGACCACGTTAGGTGATTCAGAAGAAAGCAAAACCTAATTTAGTGAAAGTATTTCGCATTGTTGTATAAAAAATACTCTTTTAGAGGGGTATTATATTCCTGTTATAAAAGAATGACGCGAAATTCAAGTGAAAGCATTCAACACTGAAAGTGAAGCTTAAAAGAAAAAATCTTATCAATAAAGAAAAATAGTCCCGGATACGTTCATTCAAGATGCATGTTAAGAAGTAGACTGCGAACACGTTGATCTCGAGATGTTATTAGATTGCATTATTCCTTTTATGTTTCCTTCTAAATAAAGTGTCATTGTTTTTATTTTACAAAATATGGCGAGAGTGTAAACAAGAAAAAGCAACCAAAAGCTGTGGAGGCAGATGAGAATGCCACAGGAAGTTCTAATTGACTTATGAGCTCCAATGAGCCTACACACCCACTATCTCGCTGCACCAGAGTGGGAGTTGAAGCATACCAGATGCAACCGGTTCAACTTCTTCCAGCACTTGGAATTCATCGAATGCTCGTGTCAAGACTATTTACAAACAGCAAACGATTCGCCAATTTCGAATTGGTCACTATTAGAACCTACGGCTTCTTTAAATTTACCAAGCATGTTGGTCAGGTAATAAAACGAAAAAAAAAGTTTAAATGTATTTGTGCAAGAATGAGAATGCCGTATTCTAGACGAATCGGTAGAAAATTAGCATCGGGACTGCAAAACATTAGCGACAGTCTCTTTTTGAAATCGTTCAATCTATATTAACGTGTGAACGTATTTCCGACGACATCCCGTTACGCATATTTTTAGTTGGAATAACGGTATAATTTTTAGACATTTTAATAATACATCTTAAAAGAAATTTAGGTACTAAATATTAAGGGATTCCGAAATTCCAACAAATCTAGCTCACAAGAAAGTCGACCAAATCCATTTCCTCTACCGATAGAAACTGAGATACTATTTGCATATATGTACCTACATATATGTACATACATATGTTCATATGTATGTAACATAATACCTACATAAATGTAACATGAAAGATTGTGGTTAAAGGTGAGACACTATCATCATAATAATTTTACTTCTTAAGTAAAGTTTTACTTAATTACATACTTTTTGGAGAAAGGCAATTAAAAATGATATATACCTAACGCCAAGGTATAAAAAATAGTATGCTAACTTTTCTTAAACTTTCATTAAGAAAACAGCCACCAAATGATGTAAGAGTCGTGACAAACACATAAAATTCTCTGTTAGTACATATATAGATGACTCTTTTGAAGCTAGGTACCAAAATATTAATTATTTTAATTATTTTAATTATTTTCTGAATACATATGTATGTAGGTATGAATGAGTGCTGCATCTTTGATATACTACATACATATGTACATATATTTTTAAAAGAACCCTACGAAATGTAAATGGAGAAAAATGTCTTTTAATAACAATGAGCAACAAAAAAATGATCGGAGCGGAGTCTAATCTTCACTAAGTTTGGCCCACTGAATTGGAATATGACAATGATTTTTGTTAGCTTGCTCTCGTTTAAGTGATATGAGCGTTTAAAAAAAATGCTAGATAATTAATTATATGTATTTTAAAGCAGTAAAAAATCATAACCGATAGAAAAAAAACTGACTATTGATTTCAATACTCACTTTTGGCACAGCAATATTAGATTTTGAGAGCGAGAGCAAGCCAACAAAAGTTATTGCCATATTCAAATTTAGTGGGTAAAATTGAGTAAAGATTGATTGGTCTCCGCTCCGGTAAGTAAAAAACGTGATTTTTTTTCTTAATCAATGTAAGTAACACCAAACTTTTATACATATATAAGATTCCAAAGATCTTATATATGTATAAAAGATCGACTTTAGAGAGTCTTTAATTAATATTATGTATTAGATGTATTATGAACATTTATAAGAATTGTAAATAGATTTTTGAGCTGTTTTTCCTATTATGCTGTACATTAACATTATAATAATATAATTTATTTATTTATTTAATAGTTTTGGACCATTGTGGCATTACAGGAAGAACCTAATGCGCCACAATGGCCTAAATACTATGATTACTAACAAAATTAAATTAAAATCGTTAAATAGAAAATTATCAGTAGATCAGTAGCTATTAAAATAGATATAAGATGTATTGTGAACATAATTTAGTAATAATAAAAGGCATTTAAAAATCAAAATCAAATATCCAACGAACTTGATAGTACAAAATTATTTTATCCTGGACAGATTACACTGGATGACTCTAACTTTAAGCCGAGGCGCTTCTTTAAATTTTCATAAATTTAAATCCAATATCTGAGAAAAGTCTAGTACTTGAATAAAGTCATCGATAAATAATAACCACCTAGTAATGTTATGAATGGTAATCACGACACGATTTACGATGTGTGCCACAGTGAGAGTACACCCAGAGTGTTCACTTTCGACTCCAAATGATAAGTTTTGACGCGAAATGGACATTTATCGACCGACACAAATTCTCCAACTATGAACGCTGATTTCACATGTCAAACTTGAAGAAAGTAAATAATCGTCAACGGTGAAGGGTCACATCGGGTGATACCGAGTGACCTTGATGGTCGAAGAAGAAGCACCTGTTCTTCGTGAAGATAATGCCATACTTTCTGGCTGTAAGGCAGAGGTTTTTAACCTATGTACATATTTTCCATGAACGGAAATCAAATTACCTACACTTAGAAGTTTTTTCAAACTAAATGGTCAATGGTAATAAATGAGCGAATTAATGTTTCTCGTCATTGTATTCCTGAATGAGAAACTTTGTGTATGTATTGTACTGTAGTAGGTAACATATTTTAAGTGAAGGGTTCGTAATTTTATTTTCATAGACTAAAAAATAGTGAAGAATCTCTTCTACTAGTATATACCTCTATATAGTTTCCTCATCATCGTTTACGATTTGAAAATACACGTGTATATACATATGTACGCAGTCATCAGCGGCGTAATTGCCGTAGAAAGTAAAACAAATATTGATGATTTTAATCACGTGCCGGGAGAAACTGTTTACAATCATTTCAGAAGAATACGGGTCATGCAGGAATATAGGGAAGGCTTTAAAACATCGATATAGGTATCATTAAGAAAATATTTGAGTTATAACTCGTGATGATAAACAACAATCGCTTTTGAAGACGCCAACAAGATAATTTTAATTCCTTCTGTTGAGAAACTAACCTGTGTGTTATTCGGATCTATTTTATAGCATCAGGATGTGTTTAAGATAACGAACGAACAATTTCCGGCTATCAAAATAATCAACAAACATTGATTAAATAGATAAAATACTGTTGAATCAACCAAAATTAAATAAGCATATCTCCCACATATAATAAGCAAATAAATATTACCACGTTCTTATTTCCTTAAAGAGAAAGAGGTGCTAAAATTTAAGCGATAATTGAAATACAGGTTTTAGCGTTTTCATAAATTAAATTATTTAGGTCATTCAAGTAAAAGGCGATTAAGCTAATTTATATTTATTGTGCAGTTGATTAGCTTTTTTATAAACTATCGCAAGACCATCACACACAAACACGTCAATATCTATCACTCATTGAACAGAAATAAAACAAGTTTTGATGTTTATAGAAATTCATCTTGCGCTAAGTGGATTTAAAACGGTCTTACAAAAAAATATGCTTTCACGCAAAATTTCACTCAAAAATTTTTCCAACCGACAACGTGTTGATTGATGTCGCTTTGTTTCATTTGACCGCAAGTTTTGTAGGTTCATAGAACAAATAATTAAAAGGAACGGGAACCTTACTGTCATGCAATTCGTAGATTTCGGCCAGAGTGTGAGATATACATATGTTACAGTAAAAGTGTCAAGTCTCGCAGATGTATACATTATCTAATAAGTGCATACACCAGTTCGATTTTAAGCCACACCTTACAACGATAGATTTCACAGATATTTTTACTAGTAAAGGTATACACTCGCTAGCAAATTCATGCACTTGTCGCTATAGTGCACTATTAAATTTTCTGATCAAAGTTTGACAGATAAGCTGGTTTCGACGTCACTCTTTCAATGAATTTTATGCTCAAGAATGGAACCGATTTATTGTTGGATTGATATAAAATAGACGATAATTAACAAGACTATGAGTTTTACAACTACATCCGTATTACCTACGAGTAGAGGTTAGGGTAAAGTTATGTAGTTAAAGGTTATATGAAATTCATTCTCCCGTGTACACTGTTACTAAATGATTTCGACGATGCATAAACATACTAGACAATATATACATAAGCGAGCTTTACACTCTTACTGTTACACATACAATAAAATACGATATCGATGAAAAGGAAATAAGATAACAACGTATTGTGTAATATGTAAAGGCAAAATTGTGTCTGCGTTAATTGCAGTATCATGTGCAATCTCCTAAGATTACACGTCTCGATAGAGGTTCAGAATTTGCTACACTCAATGCAGCGCAACGATAGACGGAAATTGTACTCGAAGGAGTAATTATTATAAACAAACATTAAGTCTGGAACGTGACAAAATGAAAATTGCTTACCCCACTATCCGTTGAGAAAAAATAAAACAATAGCGACGAGGAAACAAACGCTAACAGCCTGTGAGACTTTATGCGAACTGGCATGCTCGTTGCATAAAGATATGCATGTGTGCAGTGCACAAATGTGCAGCGTTTGCTATTCGCATGGTATGCAATCGAATGAGATTCACAATGTGAATCTGGTGTTCGATATAAAAATAATTATTATATAATAGTTTGTAAATAGTCCGATATAAAATTCATAAAAATGTAATTAATAAAAATTATCTGTATATATTTCGCTTTATAAAAGTCCGAAGTACATATACATATGATATATTGATACGATTGCAAGTAAGATGGTATAATTTTTTCTAATTTTGTCCGAATTATGGTAAGAACGTGCTCAAAAGTGTGGCCATTGCCATCGTCATGTAGGTCTGTCTGCCAGGCGTCCCAGTATTCTGGGATTGTTCCGGTTTCACGCCTCTGATCCCGGCGTCCCGAAAGGACCTATCGGGACAGCCAAATGTCCCGGTTTTCGATGGCTGCTTATTGACCTTTCATTGTTCAGAAATAACGACCCCCCGTAGTTATGAAACTGCAAAAAAATGCACAAATCTCAATCTTACCGTAGATCTACATACATATGTACATCCATGGTTAAAAAAGCGAGAAAAGTGAGATTGAAAAAATCAATTTTATTTTTCAATCTTCTTTGGCAATTTTTAATTAATTTCATTTAATATTAAAATAACTAAATGAACTGGAAAAAAAAGGAAATACTAGTTTATAAAAGTAAGGATCTTAAATGTAATTTGTTAAGTTTACGCTTTTTACAAAGTTTTTTTATCATTCTTGTAATATCTGTGCCTGGGGGTAGGGGAGGGGGAAAACAATTAAAATGTCCAGGTCTGGATATCAATAAATCTGGCAGGCATATCTTCATGCCATTGTTAATTCGTAAGTTTCTCCTACATTTCTTAAAATATGGGAATCACCGTTATCGATCACTGTCAAACCTATGTTTTCAACACAAGGATAAAATATCAACGAAAACATTCTAGGGGGTGAGTTTTGCAAAGGATCGCGATGGCATAGATAGATAGCGTACTAGCGTTTTTTACACGTGAAAAACTATCTAAAAAACCCCCACCACTGCGTGTGTCTGTAGCTTAAGCTTTAGTAGTTAATGTAGTAATTTTTAAGTGCATTAATTTAATAACAAACAAGCAAAATACTTTTAATCGAGACCGTATAGTGATTTTTCATTCTAATTGTAATAATTTTTAGTACAACATTCTGGAATGTGTTTTCACTGATATCAATTAGGGTGCGAGAAATTTGTTGTAATCATTTGATGCAATCCGACAAAGGAAGGTTCATTCCTTTCGCGACTCTCGAATAATTGAGTGCTTAATTCAGATCTCCTCCATCAGTTTTATGGGCTCGTATACGTATTAAACGCAGGCAAAGGGCATTAACTTCACAATTAAGTAAGTACTTTCAAGAATACAATATATACAAGTATGAAATACGAACAAAGAGCACGGAAAGGATACACCGGAAATTATTGTCGTTGCAAATGCATTTCGCTGTCAATACATACATATGAGTATTTATGCATGTACGAATACGACAAAGGCTTTGTCCGAAATGATAATGCGAACCGATCGAGCAAGGTTGTTAATTGTCCTGGTAAATAAAACAATTTTGAATGAAAATTTTGGGAATCGGATGAGTTGCTATGTTTGCGTTTCCACAATACATTCCATCTTAACGGAAACTGACGATTTTCATCAAAAAATCTATTTTTAGACTTAAAATCTCGTTATTCGTGTCGTATGCGGCCTACCAACAATTTTCATTTATACAAATGGTGTAAATATTAAATCCATATAAGTGCTTAAAAAAATCAGGAAAATAGATTTTCCAACTAATCAAGATTTGGTATAAATATTCATAAAACAATTAAAGAAAATCGGATAACGGTCTGTTCAGGCTTATGATATACATGTCTGTATTGTTTGCACACATGTTACATATATTCAATCTGCACATAAATATTTGTATGTATAGAACTTATTTCGTTGATTTGTAGAACGGGCACATTAAAGTATTGTTTTATTCCTTTATCTATGAATGTATACATGTACAAAGTAACAATAGATGATTTTGTGATGGATGACGTTTTGTGCTTCGATCTCGAGATGTTGACTGATTTGGCCTCAAAATCGATCGCTGGTCATGGTTTTCACGGCTTGTGTGTGTGTGTGTTTTCAAAAATGTGTGTGTTTCCCCTCATTTTCCCTACATTTTAATCGATCTGTTCTAGCGTGAGACTTAAGAGAACCGAGCATGCTATCGCATTCGTGCAGTGTGTTGTAACATTGTAATGACGTAAAATTATTTATTTATTTTTCTCGATTTATATTAATAGTTCTCGAAATAATCACGTAGTTTAGTTATACATTCACGGCACTATCCTTTAATAACCGGTTTTTGTTTTTAATTGGAGATATTGTTGTAAATATAATATTTCAAAACTAACAAAAAACAAAATTCAAATTCTATTATTACTTCAAACTCTAGTATTACTTGACCAAAATGCAGTGCGAAACTGAAACGAAATGTGATTGGCCATCTCGGGTCGAGTGGGGGGTTGAATGCGATAGCATGTAAATTTTACGTAAGTCTCATGCTAGATTGGTTCGATTATAGTGCACGAACTTGAATCAAAAATGTTCTCATAGCCGCTATGTGTATGTATGTACGTCATTATCGAATTGTGTTTTATATACTTCTTATATTTTTCCAAATACAGTCCTGAGTCACATTCGATTTTTTTTAATAAATTTGATTATTCCAAATGATACTAGTTTCGGTTCGTACAATCGATTGATTCCGAAAAAAATTAAAGTAGCTGAAACTATTTATAATATACTACCTGGAAAATGTTAACAACTATTCTTTTTTTTAACAATGATGATGGCTTTAGTTCAAAAACCATGATTTGTTTTAAATTTTTCGTAATATAAAAATAGCGTTTTTAGCCTATTTGAACAATCACACAATTCTTCATTATTCTTACGTAAAACTTATGTCATGATAGGTACCAGTGGCGTGCGCTGAAATTCTCTCTCTTTTTGTCGTACAGCTTTACTTAATGTGCACGAACAGGATACAAGAGGAACAGCCTGTTCCTCTTGTATCCTGCTCGTGCAGATTAAATAAGGTTGTACGACAAAAAGAGAGAGAATTTCAGCGCACGCCACTGATACGTACATATGTTTTAGCAAGTATTTTAAAAAACGCTTCATTAAAATAAGTAGTATGAATCTTTAAATACTGGATTTAAAAATTAATTACATTATATTTAAAGAAATCCTGTTGAAACTTTGAATGAAATTGAAACATAAATATGTATGTACATATGTACATACATATGTAACTATGACCTTGGAGCAAAAAAAAACGAGGGATAGACGAAACACGAATCAAGGACTATTTTTGTTTCAAAACAACAAAAATCACCAAGTCGCGGAAAGGAATGCAATCTGGCAGCATAACGGTGAGCTGAGACGAGATAAGCAAATGTCATTGGAGCAATGTGTGCAAAAGTTGTGGGAATCCGCAACCCATGACTGTGGCCCCATGTACCGTTAGCACACCAACACATCACCCAAAACCACAATGTGAGATCCTCGAGATCAGGGGTATCCAATCGCATCGACAAACAAAACTACGCTTAATAGTTATAAACCAACGATGAAAAGCAACCAAAAGATAATATCCTATTGTCAATATTTTTGATTGTACCTATACATACATATATTTTTGATTGTACCTACATATACAATCTTGCAACTCGTTGAATGAACTTTAACTCCTACGTAAGACGATTGAAAGCTGACATCGTTAGAAAATTAATGATCCTTTTAAGTGCGTACAAATCGACGTTGATACTCTAAAAAATACATTAAGAGGATTTTTAAAAACAAAATTTCAGATCGCATTATTCAATGAATCCATCAATAATAATAGATATGCATGTACACAAGTAGAGAGTTCACGTCATTATTTACAACACGACATCGTTATCACCTGTAGATGACGCCATGTTTATTTATATATTGAATAAAGAATAGAGTTCAAACGTAAATAAACATACAGGACAAGGACCCGACATATGTATACGTAAAAAACACATAATAATGCATGCGATAATTTTCTTTGATTTAGTATTTATGCGCTATTTTTAATTCAGAATGTCACAAAACAATACTATAATACATACATATATTAAAAATATAATTTTTTTACCGTTACCCCATTATAATTATTATATTATCATTATTATTATTATATTATTATATATTATTATTTCACATAAATGTTAGGAGTATGTTAGATGAATTGAAATGGTTGGATATTAGAAATAGTCTTAAATTAAGCACTTTAAAATTTGAATATATGTATGTATGTAAGCTTGATAATAATCTATTACCTAGATATTTTAACAATTACATAGTTAGGAATAGAGATATGCATATAAATAAAAAAAAAAATCGTTTATCGAGTTAAGACAGCAAGAACTGCAGAAGGTGTTTTCCACAGAGGTGTTCAAATCTATAGTGCTAATAACATTGGTGCCTTCTTGAAGGGTAAAGCGTCACTAAAATCTTGATCACGGAACATCTGGCACCCGAAAATTCCATCCATCGAGAGCTGCCCTCGCGAAGTATCATACTAACGAGAACTCGAGTACCAGATATTTCGAATTCGCGATTTTCATGTCAACGATTGTCGTGTGCGCGATCGCAACGTGCGAAATAATCCATTTAGCACTTTGTACAAACATACATATGAGCCGCTATATTTGAAAATGGGTTATGTCCACTTTTCTTCATTCTGAGAAATATCTCGGAAAGCATTAAATATAATGTTTTGCGTTTTACAATATTTAAAAATACTGGTGGCCTGTAATAAGTTTATTTTGCTTTTCCAAAATTCTGGACATATCGAATTAAAAGTACCAGTGATAACAATTTGTGAATTAAGCCAAAAACAATCCAATCTTCAGTTCCAAAAAGTTTTTGGAACTGAAGATTGGGCTACCGTTCATAGATATAGAATAACTACATATGCTTCCGCCACTTCCAAATATAAAGGCTCATATCACCAATAATTGAATTTCTTTGATCAATGGCTCAAAAATGAACAATCTCGAGTTCAAAATGTGGATTTCATACATATGTATACATACATATATATTTGTTCACATTGTATACATATGTATATCTAATATATAATTTCGAAAGAGACTTTGTAACTATATTTGGGTGGGAAACGAAAACAAGTCAGTTTCCATGACGACAAATAAATTCGCCTCCGGCCCCGGGGGGCGCCAGGGGCGCAGGCGATGGATTCTGGTATACATATAATTTCAAAAGAAACTTGGTATATACATATGTTTGTTTGTTCGTGACAGTCAATTTAATAAAAAAAAAACAAATGAATATTCAAATAAATTTATATAAAATCTATTCAAATAAATTTAATAAAATGTTTACTATAATATTAGTCATGTTTAAGCGGTTTATATTACAAATATCGAGCGAAGCCGGGTAAAACCACTAGTTATAAATGGTTAGACATTATAAATTTACTTATCAAAATGACAGTCGGCATTGTGATAAGTTCGGCACGTCACTTTCTCAAATCCATAGTTCATCGTTTGTCATCGAGTGAGTAACGACACAGTTTACACAAAAAAGCAATTCCAAACGACAAAGAGTGGAATGTGACGGCAACATGTGCAATCGATCGGTCGATTAAAATTTTAGGCAATTATTAATTCACGTATTCCGATAAGGTTTCGAATCGTGAATCGCGTTCTCACATCGTGACCGTAACCGGATTAAAAATTGACCAGTCAAAAAACCGACATGATGTTGATATACGAGCTCATACATATGTACAATTAACACAAAAACGCTCGTATGGAATCCACTACATACATACGCCACCGGACAACATGTGCAGATACGAGCAATTTATTGTTGCTCCCATGTCTGCGAATTATCGTCGTCATTATGATCATCACCCATCGTGCGTGTTGAGACATTCGCCAAGATTGATTGATTGGCTTGGAACTTTTGAAGATGCGAAAACGTATTAGATGCCGATGGCGGTTCAAGGTTTAGCCTCGGGCATTGTTCAAATTTCAATTGAACAAACGTAATCGTCAACAATACGGTTGCAGGCTATTTTCTCATGACATCAGTAGCTACGAGAATTATTATTAAAAAAATACGCGAATAGTAAAAACAATACGTACCGAAAATGCGGACGTGGCTTACGGCTTACGCGACACACGTAAATAAAAATCCAAGAGAAACTAGTGAAACTCCCATTGTAAAATAAAAAAAGACATGCCAATCTCGTTTCGACGTATTTGTGGGAAATTTTCGAGCGCATTGTGCATTTTGTGAGAAAACGAAATTTTCTAATGATACAAGACGGATAATCAAGAGCGCTGATTAAATAAAGTATATCGATGTTAGCTCAAAATGTGTCACATTTCAATTAAATGATGATTATAAGAATATCAGACTGTTATATGTAGTACTTTCGCCCAGCTTTTACTGTGAACTTTCGATCGAAACTTTCAGAAATAAATAGAGTTCTAGATACATCCAATCAAATTAGAAACTTTGCTGAATTAACCAAGATCCAGTAAAGCTATCGATTCCGCATTCCAATTATACATTATACTCAGTATTAAATGAACTGTATAAGAGGTATGTAAAAACATTTAAAACGCTTCCAAAACATGAGAAAATCGACTAAGCAAATAGTATTTATGTATATGTATATATCTATGTATGATTTGGGAGATGCATTGAAACATTTGCAAAAAGCTTAAATCTTTTTGAAAATATATTCTTAAATTTTAACGAAAAAAATAAATAGCATACACCAACCAGCATTAGTTCAAAAACAGTGGTTAATATTTTACACATATTTATACGTTTAAAAAGGTGTTAGTCAAATACGTGAATGAAAGTAAAAAGGGACAATTAATTTGAATATTATACATTTTTATTTCTGTATATTAATATTCTGTTGCCCAATATTTTAAGCCAAATGCAATATGCGTTTACATAAAAATTGGGGCTGTGAAGTCGAAGTCGGAGCATTTCAAGCGGAGTCGGAGTCGTAAAAAATCAACCGACTTCCGACTCTTTCTTTATAATTTAATTAATAGTATTACGGTATGTGTCAATTTTATTGAATTAAATCCACTGATAAATTTAAATTTAATAATTATTATAAAGTATAAAATCATAAATTTAAATTAAATTATAAATAAAATCGTCGAATTGCACATATTTTGATGTGTTCTGGCCAAAACCGTTATTTCCTTCGTCTCATACTTTTTTATTTATTCTCATTTTTTTATTCAATTGAATTTTTGTGTATGAAATTCATACACATACATACATATGTGTGTACATATATACTATAAATGTACTTACTGTTTATTTATACCTATTTCATTACCAATAATTCAATAAATTTATAAAATTAACATGTAAATTTTTAGTGATTTTTTTAATTCCTTTAATTTTTTCATATTTTGAAAATCACTATTATTTTTACTACTAATAATTTTATACGTTGGAAAGAAAGTCCATCTTACTAAAATCTTTCAAGTTGGAGTCGAAGTCGAATCATAAATTAAAACCGGTGTCAGAGTCGGTAAATTTTGATCTGACTCCACAGCCCTGATAAAAATGTAAGAAAAACAGTGTAGCTACATTATGAAATACAAGCACATACTTGTATTTCATAATGTAATTCAGTCTAAACTTTTGCGGTATTTTTATACTAAAAGATTATATATACACATATGTATGTATAAAATTTGATTTCCATCATTGGTACAATCATCGATATGACATTTCTTATCAACTTCTCCAATTTAAGTAGCAATGGAATATCACATATGTACATAGCTTTTTCCATACTCTCTTAAAAAAATACGTTAGAATTGAGTGTTTTAAAAGACTTCATACGTATTATGTTTACGAAATTTACACGCAAACTCGAGTTCCAAACAAGACAGGATGTAATTGCTTATATTCAGTAGGGTTTCCTTATATTATATATACAGGAAAGTGATATCGTACATTAGTCATCCCTAGGCGGGCGGGCTTTTTATTTTTATTTGTAGGAATGGATCGTCGATAAACCGGTGTGTGACTAACTTCAGCACAGTAGCGACATCTCTCACGAACGAGAAAGTGATAAAAAATTAGATCCGCAAAATGTCCGCAGAAGATAGTTGAACGAACTGAACCAGGATGAATCAGTAAATACTGTACTTACATACAAATGTAGGCCCGTTGATGGACGACGACGATGCATACTTTCGAATGATTTACTCTTATGCGAATGCATAAATTGCAATGATTTCCAAGATAAGATTAAGCATTTAGAGATTACTCAGTCTCAAGTGATAATAGTCAACGGTGACCAACCCAGTTTATAAATCATCGGATGCTGTCGAGCCGGATAGCCGACCGAACACCGGTTATGAGTTTATGACAGTGATCCATATTATACGCATGTTATTGCTTTACTGTTCTATCCATAATTTGCGCATTAATTTGATTTTCTATAAACGAGTTCTATCAGAACACTTACGAGTTTCGACTATGTCGCAATCGGCAATACTATGGCGTAATTTTATATGTACAAACTTAAGATATTTTTAGCTGGAGTAAGAGCATTGTTTCAACTTTTTCTCCAATTAAACCCGTATAAAGTTAGTGAATAGATTTGCTGGGTGGGATGTGTTTGTCATTTGTGTCAAAGTGTATAAAAACGTCGGACAGAAAAAAACCTTAAAAAAATAACAAACATCTTAAAAAAAAAACTAGAAAGCCACAAGAAAATCGAATAATCAGAAATGATAGGATATGAACCAAATACATACATATATTTAGGTAGTTATTTATTTATATATATTTATATAAATTGATTGTGATTGAAACAGTCTCGATGGAGTCATATTCTGTTATTCATAACGAGATTGCACTCATCTTGAAATAATATCACGAATATTTCATCTAGAATTTTAAATATAATCCGTATAGTTTCAATGGGATTCGTTAGACACTGGTATTAATAATGTTAACTAAAGTTGGTCTTATCATGCCATTTATAGTATATGATGGATTGAAGTTTGGATTCCGTTGACGTTCTCCGTCGAGTAGTCCTCGTTTCATATATGTATGTATAAGGATATACACTAAATGATGAAGTTAATTCAGAAATAAAATATGGGAATATTTAATTTGGGATTCCACAGATTGAAAACAATTTTGAACTGTTCTATAATTGAAAACGGAACTGATGTGTGATTAGATAAAAGAGTGTCAACTGAATGGCCGTCATACAAATTTTCATTCATGAATTTGCAAAGCTGTGAGGCAATTTCTGGTTAAACCAGTTGAGTTGACGAATCGAAAGTTCGGCAATTGTGATGGCCACGAATTCCATATCCTTAAACGTTTCATCACAACAGAATACGGTTGCACAATGTCCACCGAACATTATCGGTGTATTATGTATGTAGTTCAACAGTGCTAAAGCTGTGCTTATTATACTCGCATTGAGATAAAGTAGATAACTATGGCTTTTTTTCAACAAGGAATTATTGTATCAACAATAAATGGTTCGATCTGATTTGATGCCAAGTCGGATGAATGCAAAAGGTGTGGCGAAATTTCTCCATGGCATCATTATTCATGCATTTCGGTAGGTATTGTTCTTGAGCGATAAGAGGTCACACATATGTATGTATTTATGTACATATATACGTATATATGTAGTCGCAAGATTTGCGTCGATATGCATGAGTACATACCAGGGCTGTGGAGTCGGATCATTTCAAGCGGAGTCAGATCCGTAAAATATCAACTGACACCGACTTCTTTTCATTATTTTCTTTAATTAATAGTATTACGGTATGTTTCAACTAGAGTCTCCAATTGTATTGAAGTAAATAAATAATAAATTTAAATTTAATAATTTTTTTTATAAAAATCATGATTTCAAATTATTCTTCTTCTTAATATATAATTTCGAAAGAGACTTTGAATGTTTGTTTGGTTGGTAGATAAAATTAAATGAATATGTATTCAAATAAATTTAAATAACTATTCAAATAAATTTAATAAAATGTTGACTATTAGATTGGCCAAGTTTATATTACAAATACCGAGCGAAGCCGGGTAAAAACACTAATTATAAATAAAATCATTAAATTACACGTATTTTGGTGTTTTGTAGCCAAAACCGATTGTTTTCTCCGTCTCAGACTTTTTTTTTATTCTCATTTTTCGCATTGATTTATTTGTCTATGAAATTTATACACATACGCTATGAATGTATTTACGTTTTATTAATACCTATTTTATTACCAATAATTCAATAAATTAGGTTACATGTCAATTTTTAGAGATTTTTTTAATTCCTTTAATATTTTTTTTATATTTTGAAAATCGCTATTTTTATTACAAACAAATTTATTAGTTGGCAACAAAAGTCTATCTTATTAAAATCGTTCAGGTTTGAGTCGGAGTCGGAGTCGAATCATAAAATAAAGTCGGAGTCGGTAAATTTTGATCCGACTCCACAGCCCTGGTTCATACACACGTACATGATTCAAACCCAACTTGAATTTTAATGTGAATTAAGTTTAGCGTGGCGTTTTAAAAACATTAAATATTTATAGGTAGCTTTAGATATGTATGTCGTAATCTATATAAACATTTCATATTTGGTCCGATAAAAAAAACATACTGAATCAACAGACATTACTTAGTCAAAAGTTCGGAAGGAAAACTAGTCTTAATGGTGTAGCTGGTAGACGATAAGTAAATCATTAGTTAAGTCATCGGCCAAACGATCCTCTTATCTAATTCGACTCGTGTTTTGGCTTTTTTTAGATCCACCAACAAAAAACTGTTTGCACAATTGTCTCCAGCCACGTATCCATGTGCCTGTATTACGATTGGCCAAAGCCTAGCTAAAATGTGGGTTGGGAAGACGTGCAAATTTTATCTCGGCTTCGGCAAACTCACAAACAAAAATCAAGTCACATAAGGCAAATCAAACACCGAAATACATACGCGAGTAGAGATTCGGTCATTATTTGCTGTTACAAAATGCGTATCAACACGCCGAGGCCGGGTGAAAGTTACAGGACACTGGTCAGTGGCGATAAATCGTATCTTCGAATCTGTATTGACCTTGGCCGGAAGAAAGTATGATCATCGACGAAGAAAGTTGACTATCAAACTATGTATATGTATAAAATTTGACCTTAAATATAATTTTTTTTTTTCGTATTTATGTGTAGTTGTGTACATATGTATTTTTATAAGACACTATAAAACAATGATTAGATACTGATTGTTCAAATGGCATGTACATATGTACGTCAATACACAAATGCACAATGTATGTATTTATGTATGTACATATGTAGAGAAGCCGCAAGGAAAAACCAAGTGTTTGAGATAACGGAAATATCAAAAGTGTGACACGGAATACTAATGAATAATACACGCGTAAGTACACGGAAAATGAAAATGGAAAATTGATAATGAACTGTGAACAAAAATTATTACACCAAACAGTTCAAAAATGATTCAAAAACAGATATTATAAAGTAATAATACGATAAAAACTTTTTTTTCAATAAATGATCATTTTTTAAACCTTTCCTAGTCTCCCACTATTTTCTAATTTGCTACCAACTAAAACCTAAATAAATCAAACATATTTAAATATATGTATATATGGGGTCTACCTCACGGGCCCGAATGTGAAACGCCCGAAAACGCAAATATCGGAAGGCAAAGATCGAAAATCGAAAGATCTTAAGTCGAAAGATAAAAAAGGGTGCATGGTAAACGGTACATACTCACTTAATTTGCGCGAGCAGGATACAACAGTAACAAGAGGAACAGGCTTTTCCTCCCTAATTCTGCGCGCGCACAATACGGGAGGAAAAGTCTGTTCCTCTTGTTCCTGTTGTATCCTGCTCGCGCAAATTAAGTGAATATGTACGTGAGTATGAACCGTTTACCATGCACCCTTTTTTTTATCTTTCGACTTAAGATCTTTCGATTTTCGATCTTTGCCTTCCGATATTTGCGTTTTCGGGCGTTTCACATTCGGGCTCGTGACAGAGACCGGTATATATGTCACAGTATTAGTGTTTATTCCGGTTTGTTCATGAACATACTAGTTTGTTCATACACGAACTATTGGTTTTAGTTTAAGTGGTTAAAAGGTATCTTCAGAATCACCAGGTTTCACATGAAACTTTTAGCTGTCAAAACTTTTGAGATGTCAAAACGCAAAGCATTTAAAAGGGAATCACAATACAATTCCTGTTTCTGCTAATTTTAAATGAAATATTACAACCCCGGGTAAGGATACATACATACATACATAGAGGGTAGGACAAATGATTGAGAATACTTGAACTTATAAGCCTAATAGTTTGTGCACGAACAAACTGGTTCGTTTGTTAATTTGTTATTTTGTGTACACTAAAACTGGCCAGATTAGTTCATGTATAAACAAACTAGTATATTCATGAACAGACTAAATGTACACTTGGACTGTAACATATACATAATAGCGGGGGGCGCTAGGTAATGTATATATGTAGAACCAAAGTTGCTAAGGCCTAATAATAAACAAATACGTATAGTACATTATGAAGTTACTAAATCATAATTATAATTTGTATTGATGAAAATTTCTTAAGCATATTCCAAACAAAATTTTTGAATTTTTAAACGTGTGTATTTAAATATCTATCGTTGACCAAACCGCGCAAAATGGCAAAGTTTTAAAACGATTGGAAGAATGTAGGATATAATACATATATTGTCAGACCAATGATCGATGTGAAATATAGAAGAGCCTTGTAATGAGTTAAAAAAGAGGCTAGTAAAAATAGAGAATCGGCGAATTTTTCGTACTAAATAAAGCGACAAGCAAACAAAATTTCGTAATGACTGCGTAACAAATTAATAATGAATCAACAATAAAATGCAGAATCGAATATTTGCCAGTAGTTTCGATTCTGCTTTTGTATAGAATAAAAAAGCGGTATTGATTTTTCCACGAACATGAAAATTTTGACCACTGAGTATTTTCAGCGCGTATCGAATACTTTGCATACGTATACACATATCCAATTATAATACAACCTTATAATGTGACCGTAAGTAAACATGTATATTTGTAGATACTTAGTATGCGAAATTTGCATAATGGCAACACCAAAACCGAAAATTTAAAACGAGACAACGGTTTGTTATGATAATGTGACGAGAGGGATCTCACCTGTGCGAAGAGGCGCGCCTCCAATTTTCACGTCCACGTTCACAAGGAGAGGCCGAATGACCTAAGATGCTGGAATGCGATTATAATGCGGTTTTGAAGACTCCGTTTCAATGAGTGCAATTTGCAATCAGCAATCGGAAATTCGAGTTGGTGAATCGAGTATAAAGTCTTGCCCGGTTCACAAATACACACAGAACTGCGTCCAGCGCAACTGCACGCCCACCACCCACAACAATCCTACACCGACTAAATGTAGACAGAAAATTAAGTATTCCCTCGACCAACTTGACGACTGCGATCGGATATGTTCGGCAAACTACGTTGCCGAGTTCAAATAACGAAAGAGTCGTAATATAGATATTTATCGGCCATGCGTTGTTCTTTAATGGCTTGTAATTTTGGTAAACGGATTATTGTAAAATTTGCAAACGCGCGCATGCCACAAAAATCGGAAAAACGGAATATCTTATACCCGAGTTCTCGTTAGTACGATGTTCGCTTTTGATTGATGGAGTTTTTGGGTGCCAGATGTTCCGTGATCGAGATTTTATGCATAAATTCTGCCAAAATAATAATTTATATATATATATATATATATATATATATATATATATATATATATATATATATATATATATATATAATTATTTATATTCCTTAAAAATTCTTATTATTAATTAATAAACTTTATTTTAAAAATATAATTCCTTTCAATTTATTTTTCTCATTTTGAACCCACGAAAATCTTGTAAAAACACACCGTATTTGTTACTCAAAAAAAGTTGAAGAGGAAAAGCTTCTATGCTATGCATCGTTACATATTTTTTCTTTCAGTAAAAATGTGAGGAAATTTTTCAGTTTATAAAAGTAATTCTAATTTGCATAACTACTTTAATTTTACAAATCATATACGTATATAATATCGTTAATCTGTGTTTCTTTGTGTATGTGTGTTTGTGTAAGATAACGCTCGCCGCACTATAATAATCGTTTTGATTCGACATACATATGCACGTCACAGCTAAAGCACTGCCAACAAAACGTACAATATATTATACATAATATACGAATATAATAACGAAAGAAAAAAACTTCTATATATACTGTTTGCTCCCAATGTTTGCTCTAGGCTAATAGATGGCGCTAAGTTGATGAGCATTTAGCGCCATCCATTAAAAAAATTATTTAAGTTATTTTTCTATTAGTGTTTTATATTGTTTATATGTATGTAGGTTGGTAGGTAGATTTTACCTTTTTTGCATATTATACAATTAAATATATTTAAAAGGCATTTGAAAAAAATTCGACCGCGTGCGGATAGAACACAGGACCGGCACATTTGTTTTATTACTTTATCTATGTACATACATACATACGTAGTAACAATAGATGAAGTTTTGTGATTCGAAATTTTTTTATTTAATAACTTAATATGCCAATACCCATGTAATATTTCACTGGGTACAACACCAGTGTATAATAAATATTTTATCCATACATACACTTAAAATATTGAAATAAAAAGTATAGGACATATGTATATTTATTAAATATTACATATTTATTAAAATTAATAAAACATGAGTGCCTTCTTGAAGAGTGTTAATGGAAACCTCTCTGGTAAATGTAATTAAATTAAGATTGAGTGTTAAAATACATATATAGGTTATATCATAGTTATCAATTTAAATTTATTATTTATTTTGATTGTATTTTGTATAATTAACAATTTGCTATTAAATAAAATAGCATTTTGTAAATCAAACTCTGTAGATATTATTTGCACGAGTTGTTTGATCTTACCTCAGGTCGTCTACCAAATAAAGATGAATATTTGTTTGTTTATTTGTCCCCTTTGCAATTTAGACCACTTATATAAAAAAGAGGTGTTTTCCACAGGTGCTCAGATTTATAATAAATATCCTGAGTATATTAGAGTCGCTGATACGTTAGTGTTTTCTTAAAAGTTTAATGAATACCTTTGTGGATGATTAAGATAAATTAAGATTAATATTTACATACGCTATATTATAATTGTGTTTTATATACATTTTCTGCAAAATACACATATGTATGCATATAAATAGGAATCTTTGCACATACATACATACATATATGCAGATATATGCATATACTGTTACATATCTTTGTACTGAAGTATCCTTGACAACGTGAAATATAAACACAGAAATAGACTACTTGTCAAGTTCTGTTATATTTTGACACGTACAAGTATATTCTTTAAACATGAATGCTCTCAGGTATGATAATATGTGAATGTATAATGTTGATGTTTTAAATTTGATAATAAACGATTGTTATAATGAATTTTGAATAGTGATTTGAATCCAGTGTCACGATGGTTGGATGTCTTAGGTTCAACCGAGCACAATATTTGCACATTACCGATGAATGTAGCATTTGCAGATTTGAATTGTGATTTAGATTTCAAATTGGTTGTAGCAGATATGGGTCTGACAAATAATGTGTCTAAACTTAAGGTTCATTTATAAAACTTCATTTTATAGATTTTATTAATGACTACGTACAAAACATTTTATTCCTAAATTGAAATATATATTTTATCTTCAATAATATTTCAGGTTTTTAAGGGAACATCAATAATAAATGAAATAATATTGCCAGATATACCAACAAGTATAATAAGTTTCTTTACAAATGAAACCCTACCCCGTAATCCGCCCGTAATAGCAGTATCAATGTGCTCGAGCGTTTATATATATAAAAACATGAAACTATTCTATAAATTTTATTTACCACCTCTAGAAATACTTGCACTAGAATTGGAAGTTTGGCGCCAAGTAATATGTTATTTAAATTATATATAATATTTCGCATTGCCTATATGTAAATATTTTTTGTTATTAACATTATTTAATGTATTTTAGTTGTCTGATATACATATAAAAGATGATGAAGCATTGATCAAAGTAGTTGAAAAATTAAGTGACGTACCTTTTTCAGCATTAACTGCTCAATCACAACACTTATTATCGTTGCCTCCTGAAAAATATATCAACTTTGTGAAACAGCATTTCGATTTTCCAATGCAAAAAACTTCAGTCATCACGTGTATGACGACTTTGAATATGAATTCAATTGACAAAGATGGAGTGGCATGTCTTATATTAGGAACTGAAAACGGTGATATAAACATTTTGGATCCACAGACGTTTACAATTTTGCATCAAGTATTATTTTTTTAACATATGTATTATTAACCCAAGTTCCAGAAATTTTATCACAAAATTTGAACCTAAAAAAATAGAGAAGAAATAAAAATATAAATTAAATTAAATTACAGTCATCAGGCAAATAATATAAAGTTATTCGGGGGTCATACATACATACATACATATGTTGTGATAAAATTTCCATCTTTATTCATAATGTTTTGAATAAAATTTTGCTTTTTTATTATTTTCTTCAAATAATTTTCTCAGGCTAGAGTGCATAATACAAAAGCAACTCCTACAATTATACAATCATCTGGATTATTCGATGTTGAATTTAGAATAATAATTGCAACTAGGCAAGGCTGCTGTTTTTTAATATTCTCATGATATCACTCTGTAAATTTATTTATAAATAACCGATCTAATAATATTATAGAGAAGGATCAATCTGCATTTTACGAAGAGAATGGCTAGAGGGCAAATGTTTAGTTCAGTTATCATCGTTAGTTGTAGGTTTAATCATTACTCCTGGTGATAATAGTATTGTTGTAGCAAGTATGGATAAAACATTACAATGTTTTAGCAAGAAGGTGCTTACCATTTTTAAAAATCATATTAGTATTATGACTGTTATTATTATCTTGTTATAATAATAGAATATGTATTACCTTAGAATGTATGGTGAATGTGTATTATTTTATGACAGGGTAAAAGAAATTGGTCATTAAACTTGCCTCACACAGTGACTACAATAACTTTAGTGCAATTGGGACACTTGGGAGTTAATTTAATAGCAGTCGCAATGACGGGTGGTCTAATTCAATTCTACAATGGAAAGAATCTTGTCGATTTATTTCAAATTCAAGGTGTTTACATATTATGTATACTTTTTTATTGTATGTATATATGTAGGTTAATAAAAAATTCATATAATTTTTTTCCTTTAAATATAATCAAATTGAAGATACAGTATCCGTAATGAAGTTTGGTCAATTAGGACAAGAAGAAAATGTTCTTGTCTTGATCACTTCAGGTAAATTAAATATAATGTGTAAATCGTTGATATTTATATACTTGTTTACATTTTATGTTTTTTCCTGTTTGTAGACGGAGGACTTAGATTAAAGATATTGAAAAGGACTGCTGAATTTAATGTAAATAGTATCAATGATTTGCAAAAAACTCACCCATCTTTATCAGCTGCTCAACAAGCTCGTCCTTTGCTGGTGCCAAAAAAGTCTAAACTATTTCTAGAGCAGGCAGCTCGTGAAAGAGAACAATTTATTCGTACACATGATCTTTTTTAAGCTTTGTATATAATATAATATAATAAATATTATTTTAAAACAATATATTATTAAACATTTTTTTAGCTATGCATGAAACTTTCCAGCGAGAACTCTGCCAATTAAGATTATATGTAGCAAAAGCAACAGTGGAATCTATGCAAAATGCCAATAATTCCTTGAATATAGGTTCGTCAGAACCATTGAAGTTATCTGCAAAGGTTATATATTTTGTAAATGTTCAAACTTTTGGTGATTTTTTTACAACTCAAATGCAATAAACGATAGCGTTCCAATTTTATATAAACCGATATATTTATATATCCAATTGTATAATATGTGGTCCAATTTTACATAAACATTATAATAATATATTGTTTATTAAATATGAAATAGCATTATCACAATAAAAATATTGTGATGAAAAAATACGACAATAATTTGTTTCTTAAATTGAAAATACATTCAATTTTGATTCGATTCTTTGTTTGAAAACTACAAATTGGATTTATTTTTGTAGATTGAAGGACTGGGACCAACGTTTAATATTCATCTATTTATTGAAAACCTTTCGGTTGATAAAGCTGTGGCAAAATTGTCACTTTTATTTGTGACTGATTGTCATAATTATAAAGTGTCAACTCCATATATTCAGGTCCGAAGTATTCTTTGTTCTTAATTAATCTATGATCATAGTCATCTGTTTAATATAGTATAATAATGTTTTCGTATTTAAAAATGTTGACATACTTATTTTATAGATTCCTATGCTAGTTCCGGGACGTCCATACACTTTTGCAACTCAAATAAAAGAAATATTCACAACAACTCAGACTGAAACGGCTGAAGATTGTGAAGCTAACAATGACAATCAAGAAGAAAGACCATCTCTGAAAGTTATATTAATAAAAGAGGGACATGTTCAACCACTACTAGCTGCAACAATACATATTCCTCCGACTGACCCTCTCATGATGCCTTTTTAACACCCAAATTAAAATAATAATAATAAATAAGAAAAATATTAAATGCTGTATTGTATTAAAACTTCATATCAATTATTTAAATCAAATTTTTGTTCATAATATTTTTGTGTATAATTTATATTAGTGTCAGACCGATAGCACTGTTAAACAAATATTTTGTTACAGGAACAATTCTGACTGATTCTTATGTAATTTTACCTGCTGAATCCGAAAATGCCATCAGAATTTGTCCATTAGCTTCTAATATTTTTTGTAATTGTATGTTTTAATCCCAAATTAGCATATCTTGTTAAATTCTTCAAATTTATAATTTTCGAAGCCGCTTTAAAATAATGATCTTGAGACTTGAACCTTTCAAACGTTTTTTTTACCTGGAAGTCAATGAAAAATCTAAATAGCACGTTTCTTAATTTTTTTGTTGCATTGCGCAAAATGCTATACATATACCTAATCAAGGTAAACTTTTTGTAAATTGTTAATATTTTAAATCATATCTTATCAATTGTACATTTATGTTATATGTCTTATCAATTGTACATTTATGTATACGTACATATGTATGATTATGGGTTTCTAAATACATAGATTACTGTGTAATGTAAACCAGACAATTTCACATGAGAAATATACTTCGTTTGTATATCGAAGGAAATAAAAGCACTTGTTATTATAAAACTGTATTTATTTTCTTATATGCAAATAATGAGTTTTCATTGTTTTATGTTTATTTTTAAACGTCGCTTGGTCTAGTTTTAAATTTGTTTTTAGTAATGTTCTTTAGAAATTTGAACACGTCAAATCAGAAAATGACATGAAATGAAAAAAATAGTTTGGACATATGTACATACATATGTACAGCGGCGGGTCGTGGATAAGATATCTGGGGGTGCTGCGGTTGATTAAAAATAAAAAAAAATGTTTATTTGGATTACGTTTTACTATTAACATTAAACATATTAAAATTAAACAGTATACATATGTATTTTTATTTCATTACTAGCTGAACCCTGGCATGCGTTGCAATGCCATAATAACACATGCGATTCCCGTTCCCGTTCCCGTTCCCATTTGTCGGAAAAACGCAGGTAGCGAACACTTTTGAAATTATTGCGTTGCAATGACACTCATTCCCGTTTTTCCCGTTTCCGTTCCCGTTTTTTCCCGTTTTTTTTCACAGTAATCTTACCGGACATGCACACAACAAATCCTGAAAGTTTCATTGTAATCGGTTCAGTGGTTTAGCAGCCTATTCGAGACACACACACACACACACACACACACAGACATTAATTTTTATATATATAGATAAAATTGAGTCTTCCGTCTTTTTTCCTTGAACAAAGGTCTTCCTTTTCGTTAAATTTTTCATTGTTCATGATCATTTTTTTTACTTTATCTATGAGCGTAGTTTTCAATTGACAGCATAGACAAAGCCGTCAATCTTTCCTGAACCATTGTGTTTCTTATATATGTCTGTATTCTTTTTATTGACGAAAAACACCATTCTGGTTCAGCGTTAGTCATAGTAGTTGTAAGCAAAATTTGAATTAGTTTTGTTATTTTCTCAAGAAATTGTTCGCAAAATAAATTTTAACGGTGTTAATAAATCATTAAAGCTGTGCATTTCTTTCCTTGACTAAAACACTTTTAATTAATTCTGAAGCTTTTCTTTATCTAGAATTGAATATGATTCAACGGTTAGTAGTAGATCTTCCATTGGCATTTTGTTTCTGTTTCATTTCTTTTAAAGCGAAAGCAGAAGGAATGAGAAAAAGTGACAGGTGTCGGGCGCTCGCATATAACGCAACACGAAATACTGTCGGGAGTGGCAGTACGAGACCAAGCTTCTGGCTGCGAGCGCCCTCCCCGCGCTCCTCCTTCGCCCACTCGAGCATATTCCATCGAAAACCGTACTGCGCAAAATCATAAACGATGCCTCACTTTCTGATATTAGTACCGCGATATATATGATAATTATTGGATGTATCGGTGTGCGGGCGAGCTTAATACACGCTTAAATTGTATTGATATTTTCATATAATATACATAAATTTATGTATATTATAATATTACATTTTTCTAAATTTGCTTAGGGGTGCTGCAGTTATGCAGCTGCATAATACAATGGACGAGCCGCCACTGCATATGTATGTATGTACATACTATTATATATATAAAAACGGACTGTCGCTAAATATATTTGTATATTTGTATATTTGTATATTTGTATGTATATTTGTATATTTGTATATATGTGACGGACGATCAACCGTCAACCAGTATGGGGAACAAAATTTTTTTTTTTTTCATTTTTTTCATTTTTTTCATATTTTTCATATTTTTCATATTTTTCATATTTTTCAGTTTTTTCATATTTTTCAGTTTTTTTCAGGTTTTTTCAGTTTTTTAATTTTTTTCATTTTTTCAGTTTTTTAATTTTTTTCATTTTTTCAGTTTTTTCATTTTTTTCATTTTTTCAGTTTTTTCATTTTTTTCATTTTTTCAGTTTTTTCATTTCTTCAGTTTTTTAATTTTTTTAATTTTTTCAGTTTTTTCATTGTATATTTGTATGTATATTTGTATATTTGTATATATGTGACGGACGATCAACCGTCAACCAGTATGGGGAACAAAATTTTTTTTTTTTTCATTTTTTTCATTTTTTTCATATTTTTCATATTTTTCATATTTTTCATATTTTTCAGTTTTTTCATATTTTTCAGTTTTTTTCAGGTTTTTTCAGTTTTTTAATTTTTTTCATTTTTTCAGTTTTTTAATTTTTTTCATTTTTTCAGTTTTTTCATTTTTTTCATTTTTTCATTTTTTTCATTTTTTTCATTTTTTTCATTTTTTTCATTTTTTCAGTTTTTTCATTTTTTTCATTTTTTTCATTTTTTCAGTTTTTTCATTTTTTTCATTGCCGGGGGCGCTGGCGGCGCCGAAGGCGTCAGCGGCGCTGGGGGCGAAGCCCCCGGGGTGCCGAAGGCATCGGGGCGCTGGGGGCGAAGCCCCCGGGATGCCGAAGGCATCGGGGACGCTGGGGGCGAAGCCCCCGGGGTGCCGAAGGCATCGGGGGGGCTGGGGGCGCCGGAGGCGTCGGCGGCACTGGGGGCGAAGCCCCCGGGGTGCCGAAGGCATCGGGGGGGCTGGGGGCGCCGGAGGCGTCGGCGGTGCTGGGGGCGAAGCCCCCGGGGTGCCGAAGGCATCGGGGGGGCTGGGGGCGCCGGAGGCGTCGGCGGCGCTGGGGGCGAAGCCCCCGGGGTGCCGAAGGCATCGGGGGTGCTGGGGGCGCCGGAGGCGTCGGCGGCGCTGGGGGCGAAGCCCCCGGGGTGCCGAAGGCATCGGGGGGGCTGGGGGCGCCGGAGGCGTCGGCGGCGCTGGGGGCGAAGCCCCCGGGGTGCCGAAGGCATCGGGGGTGCTGGGGGCGCCGGAGGCGTCGGCGGCGTTGGGGGCGAAGCCCCCGGGGTGCCGAAGGCGTCGGGGGCGTCGGAGGCGTCGGCGGCGCTGGGGGCGAAGCCCCCGGGGTGCCGAAGGCATCGGGGGTGCTGGGGGCGCCGGAGGCGTCGGCGGCGCTGGGGGCGAAGCCCCCGGGGTGCCGAAGGCGTCGGGGGCGTCGGAGGCGTCGGCGGCGCTGGGGGCGAAGCCCCCGGGGTGCCGAAGGCATCGGGGGTGCTGGGGGTGCCGGAGGCGTCGGCGGCGCTGGGGGCGAAGCCCCCGGGGTGCCGAAGGCGTCGAAGTTTCAATTCCTTTTCGAAACCACCCGTTGAAATCAACGGGCCCAACACTAGTATCATTATAGTATTAATTATATGTGATTGAATGCCTACATATATAATTAGTAGTAGTAATTAAATATTATGTATATGTTACAGTTGAAGTGTATCTTCCAGTTTTAAAATATTTTAACTACTTGGAATATATTCTGTCTAACCCATGTAAGTTGATTCATATGGCGAGCTACATTCCAACTGGTCAAAATATGTATATTACAACTGAAAATATATTTCAACTATAATAACAGGTCAGATGGAGAGGTTAGATTTTCGTGAAAGCGTCACATTTTTTTTTTAACAAATTCTTAATTATCGTAATATGGTACTCATTACCTTTATTTGTAATACCTAGCAAATATTAACGCATTATTGAATTCTAAAGCATTCTTAAAAACATCAGATCTTTCAAAACTCAACCGTTATATTATAACTGGCGGTCGTTGTTGAAAGTGTATTTGCGCTTGCATAGGTTTTCCACCACAAATGAAATATTTTCCATTTCAAGTTTAATATTTTTCATTTTAAATTAATTTAGTTTGTAAATAACATTTTATTATTTTCATATTTACATGTAATCATTATTATGAAAGTTAATGACTGGAAAACAGATAAAATAGGAATAAGAGAACATTAAATGATTACATACCGCTTTTAAAATATAATAATTTATAACGCTTCTTTATTAGCCGTTGCAGAATATTTCTTGTGCATATTCATGTATGTAGTATTTGTTGCAATTTGTCGATGTAACAGTGGAGAGAGACTCTTGTATGATCTCCATCAAATTTAATCCGATCGATGGGTCTGCAAGCAAATTCCTGGCAGAACATTTAATCTTAGAAAATACTTCTTCATGTGGTGGATGTTGGCGTTGTCTAACACTTATATGTAATACTTTTTCAAGATTAGTTTCTTCTAGTTTCTGCAACAATTTTTCAAGAAAGTCGCAAAACATATTGGAATTAACTGTGGAGTGCTCAATAATTTCATGCCACACAATTCCATCAATATTCATTGCCGCAATCAATATATATTTAATTTGAAATTGAAAATATTGAATTTGAGGTGGAAAACCTGTGGAGATATAATTTACTAGTTGAATTGTATTCGAATATGAATTACCAGTTGGAATATATTACAACTAAAAATACACTTCGAATGTAACATATACATGTTGTAGCGTATACTAAAAGGAGCAGCCGTTATAATTGGTTTCGAGGATTATCTCCAGGCTTAAGAACAAGTCGGCTAACAATGAGATACCCTCGAATGCACTTAGCGGGGCTAGCGGTAACTCGGTCGCATTCCGGTAGAGTTCTCAGAACCCACAGCGATAGCGTGGGACTGACTTCCGTGGTACATCTTGTACGTGACCATAACAATAGGTAAACAAGCCGGACGTCGAAGATGCCCTGAGAGACCTTTCCTTTATAAGGAGGTACTTAGGCCATATCGAGACATTCTGGACGGAGCACTGCCAGTGCGTGTATCTCCTATCAATAAATGCTGTGAAACGACTTTGGCCTTTTACTTAGATCCTCCACCCACCCCTACGCAACAATATTATACATACACTTCAAAAAAAAACTTCGAAGAATTCATCGGTAACATTTGCATATTTGATATATGATAGTGATATAGATATTAACTTTGAATGATACAAATAAAAATATTTGAGAAAATAAACTAAAAATACACTTCGACTGTAACATATAATAAATATGTCCATATAAAACGATAGCTTCGATAAATTCGGAATTTTTTTTTGCAATGAATTGGCAATGCACTTTTTTGCAATGCACGATTGGATACCACTGACTGCAAAGTTCATATAACGTGTACCAATGAATCGAAATACCCACCTCACCTCAACTTCATATATTATAAGCGTTTCTCAGCGGCCAACATCAGTTAACGGTGAGCGTCTGCTGTTGCGGCTGTTCTGGTTACTTGTTCCAGTTTCTTAACGGTTTTTACTAACTACTCCATCTTCGAAAATATGTCACTTGACGAGGTAAAAATTTATCATCCATTTGCCGATAATTTATTGTCATACTTTCACCACCATTTGTATATATAATTTTCATAGATTTTTTAGTCGTCTGAGACGATTTTTTCACTGTGCGAATTTTTAACGTAGCGGTTGTTAGCCTTCAACTTGAGTTGAACTCTCGGTTAAACCATTATATAGCCATCAGAACTGACGCGTATCGAAACTGGCTCTCCAAATGTCGTATCTAATGGAAATATTCGGGTTTTGATATTCATATTATGCTCTTATGCATGTAACGAATCGAATTGATACGTCTCAACTTTAATTTGCTCGATAATTAAGCCCAAAAGCAGGTGGAAAGCATTTGAAGCAGCATACCTACATACATATGTATAAATGTATACCTATAACTTGTAATCAATATTGCTCAATCTGGAGATATTAATTTTACGAGGGGTTTATCTAATACAAATATACATACATCTGTGTACATTTGTACATACATATTATACAAATCAATCAAACTTAAATCTTTAAAAACGGATATACCTTATGTATGTATATGTACATACATGCTCTACACTCCATACGACTGTTTATATTTTATGGGGAGATTTTTATTGCAATCGTTATAATTTTTTTCATATATTTAAGATTTTCTATATTAGATAAATTGCGCTTTTCTTGATGTTAATCGTTTAGAATTTCTTGTAATTAAAAAGCAATAAGAAATAACATGCAAAAAACGTGTGCATTGACTTCTATGAATTCGGAAAGCAACGATTTGCTCTATTACCTTTACAATTAATCATTCAACGTTAACTAGTTATGTAGTAGAGAATATCATTATGTTATACCTCTACGTATCACATATGTATGTAGTTGAATATTGGATTTACTAAATATCCGAAAGTAACATTCGAATGTACGATTGCCATATGTATAAAATATAAAATGTCCTTCATATAAATAATCATGAGTGTTTTTTTATTTTTTTACGATCCAATCCGTTTTTATTTAAATAGTTCTTATAACATTTTTTGTCTTCTATCAAATGACTTGTTTTTCTGAGTAAAGGTAAAGTTTTTCTAAATGATATTGAGGAAAATAAACGCATTACTTAAAGAAAAATCAATAAGATTTAACACTAATGTACATTCGAACATTGTACATATGTTAACGGAATATTAAATAAAATTTTGTTTATTCTATGACTCGTGCGTGTCTATTTATTTATTCAATAAAAACCAAACGCTTGTTTGAAATTATTTCAATACTTATATTATTTGAAATTAGTATCATTTTCAAAATTTTCTTGTAATATTTTACACAATTAGAAATAATTGTGTAGAAAATTTTTCCTGATAACTATCAGTCTTGACATTTGAGATTGTAAATGATCGATCTTTTATTAATATTAATTATTAAATGTATTACATTTTTTTTATTTTCACATAGAACTGGATGTTATCATTTAACTTACACATCATACATATGTATAAAGATTAATCGTCACTAAATTAATCGTCACCAATACGCGTTGTATTTGCTTAAATACATATATGTATGTATGTACATACATTTGTACATTGGTAGGTATATTTGCGTCAAGGCTTACTACCTCTATGTACATGCTTTATATTTGCTTAAATACATTGGTAGGTCAAATTTCCAAAAGGATTGCTTTGCAGTTTATCTGTTTGTATAATACAATTTTTTTATTAATATAGTTATACAAATAAGTCTACACTCCGTTAAATGAGTTAAAATCATATTACTTATATTTGTACTTATCAATTCATATTGCACTTAGTGTGTATGAATTTAGCTTGTCACGTACCTCCCGATGGAAATAGATTACGTACGTGTTCGAAATTTTGCCATTTTGCCAATATCAATATTTATTATCGCAGGAACACCTGCACAAATCATATATTGAATTTTATAGATAATAAGTCTACCCACTTCAAATCAGAAATATTAGTTAAACCAATATGCTTGAAAGAAATTAATAGATACATGAAAAATATATATGTATGTATGTACCTACGACAAAATCTTTACAACATTTTATCGAATTTTACTTATTTGCATTTAATTTTTTTTTGTCAAAGTTCAAAACTTTTGTATTTTGTATGCAAATCTGTGCTTTTATTTATTCATTATCTACACTCACTTTTTTTGGTAAATAAATACATACGTTTAATTATGACTTATACAAAAAAGAAATTGGATGTATTGATGATGAAAATCTTGAAACATAATCACAAGATGGAAATAGGTTATTATACTCTGTTTAATCAACACCAAAACAATGAATCGACCGAGAAAATAAAACAATGAATACAGAAACGATGATTTCACACAAATTACTTTCATAATAGCATTGTATTTACATAAATAATAAATACCATATGATGTTTATTTTATTTAATCAGGATTGCAGTTAATTCATAATTAATTGGCATTATTATTAATAAATAACCGACTAATACTTATAATAAATTATTAAAGAATCGTGTTCCATTTTTGTATTCCGTAAGAATATTATTATACATATGTATGTATAATGATATTCCTACGGAAAAACTTACTTAATTCAATAAAATTATCAGTGATTATTTAATTTTGTGCTAGATTCTCAAATGGCCCACTCAAAATAATCGTTACACCCATTAATTGTACGTGTTATTGCGTTCACGGTAGATTAACTTGAAGCTAGGTGGAAGTCTACGCCTTGTACTTCGTACCTCTGTACAAAATGGACTTTATTCATAATTTTGACCCCTTCATTATTTCTAAGATTGCATTGATCAATGCGTCATATCCGATGAATTATAATAACGTAATAATGAAATTTGCATAACAATAAAAAGCTTGTGAAAATAATTTGCTTTTTTTATGTAACGTAATCTGACAACAAATTAAAAACATTAATACAAGAATTATACTTGAATTTTTTCGTGAAGAACACATATGTTTAAGGGGTCGTAAAAAATAGTGGAAGAAAAATAGAACAAGAGTAAACTGCCACTTCCGGTTGAGGGATGCTTACCAAATTTAATAAATAACTTGTTATTACGCTTAAACTTCTAGATGTGAAATTTCAGCTCAATAAACCAAAAGGTTTCTGAGAAAAACATAAAAAACCTCGATTCTCTAGAGTAAAAGTACTACTTCCGGTTCAGGTAAAAATATTTAAAAAATATTAGATTATATAATTTATAATTTATATTACATATAAAAAAAATTTTGTTCGATTCAGTAAGCGGTTTGGAAGATAATTGAATTCAAAAACTTAAAAAAAGAGGACACCTCTAAGGGGAGGTACCATTTCCGGTCATTTTAAAAATTTAAAAAAAATTTACGTCGTGTCGATAAGAATTTCGGTAACCGATATAAAGTTTCAGTTCGATAGGACCAACGGTGTTCAAAAAATCCCCAAAATACACAGACACACAGACACACACACAGGCACACACACAGACACACAAACACAGAAACACACAGTCTCACACACACACACCTTTTTTTCTAGATCATGAAAACGTGATCAGTAATCGATTCTGAGTTCGAATCAGTCAAAATCTTGAGTTCGAATATTCGCATGATCACAAAACTTCATCTATTGTTACTACGTACATAGATAAAGTAAAAATATATAAATCTTTATGGGATTGGCATAAAAATTATACATTTTTAAAAATCCAAAAATTTGTTTATTATGTTTCAGAGATTCAACAGCGCAGCTGATAAGGCGAAGTCCTTTACCAAAAGACCGAATGATCAAGAGCTATTGGAATTGTATGCTCTTTTCAAACAGGCAACTGTTGGAGACAACAACACAAGTAAACTTAAATCAAATTTGAATAAATTTATATATTTGCAGCATTTCTAAATTGAATTAATTTTAGGTAAACCTGGAATGTTGGATTTAAAAGGCAAGGCAAAATGGGAGGCGTGGAATGGCAAAAAAGGAATTGCACAAGATGCTGCTAAAGAAGCTTACGTCGCCAAAGTTGAAGAATTGACCTCTAAATATGCTTAGTTATACATACATATATTGATTTCGAATATTTTATATATACATACATGATAATAATAAATTATATTTAACGCCATAGCAGTATTATTTTAGTTGTATTTTGAAGAAAAAATATATAATGAGGCTATTTACAAACAAGGTAATTGTGTAGATATGCCTCAATATAATTACACTTTCGCAAATGGCTCATTTAACACAACCCGGCAGCAACAAAAAATTGCCGACAATTTGTGTGAATAATATATATAATAATTTAATATAAAAACGACGTTAAATAATGTTCTTAATTCATATTTAATACTAACTGAACCCGGCATGCGTTGCAATGCCACAATAACGCATGCAATTCCCTTTCCCATTCCCGTTCTCTTTCCCGTTCCCGTTCCCGTTCCCATTTGTCGGAAAAATGCAGGCAGTGAACACATTTGAAATTATTTTGATATATTATATATAAAAAAAGTTATTTTATATTTTTTTACCTATATGTATGTAAAATGTAGGTACATATTTACATACATATTTACTGTACATATATATAAATACTTATGTACATATATTTATAAGAAGATGTAGTATATGTACCCATGTACTAATGCTGAATTTGTTCTATCATACGTAGTTCTCATGGATTAACATTTTTTTTAATTGAATTTTAAATTTAAATTATTATAAAAAAATCATTAATTATCAGAAATTTACTAACGCAATATATCTATGTATATACGTATACATACATACATATCAGTGGCGTGCCGTGGAAATTTCCCTGTTTTTGTCGCACGGCTGTATTTACGTGTGTGCAAGAAGGATTCAAGGGGTGACGCCATACCGAGTCCCTGCTCACGTGTACGACTGTGCGACAATAATAGAGAGATTTTCACGACACGTCACTGATACATATGTATATGTATATAAAAATTAGAAACCTTTCACGCTTGGATTGTATTTAGCAATGCAATTTGCATACATATGTATTTGCAATATTAATTATTACATTTCCAAAATTGTACGCGAGCTACAAATCTATATATTAAATATTCATATGTACATAAATAAGTATATGATGCATAATAAAAACGAGGTCAATCAAATAAACACTCAAAAATCTATTTTTTTTTATTTATATATTTTTAATTATATAAATAAAAAAATATTATATATTTTTGCTTACAATAAAGAGTAGAAGCAGTAAAAAACTCATATGTTTAAATTATGATTTTTTTTAAATTTATTGATCTTATATATTTATCATTTATCAACCATTAATGTGTAATATTATTATTCATATATATTATTATTAGCTATATATTATTTTTACAGTAATTTTGTTTTTGTTAGGCCACAATTGCTGCAACTACAATGTAATTAACTGCACTACAATTGCTGTCCAGTATTTGTATATTATACATAGATATTGGCCACTTGGCTTTCAAAAATAAAAATAAAATAATAACTCTGTGACTACGTCTACACTACCGATATCTTGTAAACGGACTACTAGTCATATGTAAATCAGTCACAGGACAACCGGTCGCTCTAGATCGGTCACACGTGATCACCCATCACACTAAAACTGGTCACGAGAAAACTGGTCACACCCAAAAATCGGTCAACCAGTTTTCTCGTGACCGATTTTAGGGTGTGACCAGTTTTCTCGTGACCAGTTTTAGTGTGACGGGTGATCACGTGTAACCGATCTAGAGCGACCGGTTGTCCTGTGACCGATTCACATTTGACTAGTAATCACCGAACCCGATATCTACACCCGATATTTTCGAATTTTCCATATCCAGTTCCCATATTGCAACTTGTAGTTGCTATTTCGGAACTGGTCATGGAAAAATTCGTAAATATCGGGTGTAGATATCGGTAGTGTGGACGTAGCCTGTGACTTTATCGAAAACTCATCGTGCCTTCGATGATATTTTTGTTCATTATCAAGTAATTTACAAAATATATAATACTATTTGTTAGTATGAATTTGATGAAAATATATTTTGTCTTAATTCAATTTATTATACATTCTGAGAGTCACTGTGTGACCTTTGAAATAATAATAAATGCGATAAAACGAATATTTATTTACTTTGATAAGCTGTGTTGCGAAATACTATAATATTTTTTCGAATGGCAACATCGGATGTCAGTTGCTGGGCGGGGCTTGGATTGCTCGTACCATTTTATACCACGTCTCGTTGGTTGTTTTTTTTTCGTGAAACGTAAGCCGGCTTTTTATATCTGTAAATAAATACTTTTATTGACGATTTTATGTTACTTTTATGCATTTATCGAAATTAATTTTGTGCTCTAATAGCTTTAAACCTTTTTTTTAATATTTACGAACAATTAAATATGACAATATTTCGACCTTGAACTCATGTATTTTAGTCGATTGAGGTTATGAATTTGTCATCCAATATTTTGAGAATTCTATATATTTATACTAACAATTTTGGCTAGCGGAACTAATCCTCATTAGCAATATCACGTTTTTTTTTAGTTTACTTTTCATTGTAGAATGTAAAAGCTAACTCTATCTATTTTATTGTACAATGTAAAAGCAAACACTAGTTCAGTACAATATATAAACATACATACATATTTGTAAAATTACCTGTTTTTTTTCTTCTATTTTTAGATACAAAAACGAAATCCGAGGCAATTATGTCTGTGCAAGAGGTATGAAATATTTTTTGATTTTTAAATGCTTTTTATTACGAAATTATGTTCACAATACATCTTATATCTATTTTAATAGCTACTGATCTGCTGATCATTTTCTATTTTACAATTTAATTTAATTTGGTTAGTAATCATAGTATTATATTATTCTAATGTTAATGTACAGCATAATAGGAAAAATAGCTCAAAAACCTATTTACAATCCTTATAAATGCTCATACCACATCTAATACATAATATTAATTAAAGACTCACTAAAGTCGATGACCTAAAGCAGATTGTGTTTAGGTAATCTGTGTTTATACCTGAAGGGTATAGTCATTTTGTTGTAATCACCGAGTGTGTTAGTATGGTTATTAGTGATTCCGTCATAGAATCTACTGGTTAGTTTGTTAGTAATGTCTGTAACAAACGGAATATTATTATTGGCATGCAGTTTTTTCAAGTTAGTATGTGTGGGTGTTTTATAAATTATTTTTAGGGGTATGAAATATTGAATTATGTGAATGGTGCAAAATTGATTAAAAATAATAATCCATGTATTGATTCCAAACTTAATCATTTTCAGAGATTTGATAAAGCCGCTGCGGACGTGAAGTCTTTAAAATCATCTCCAAGTGATAATGATCTTTTAGAAGTCTACGCTTTATTCAAACAAGGTTCTATTGGAGACTGTAATACTGGTGAGTGAATAACTAAATGTATATATTTTTAATGAACTTTGATTAATTATAGTTATACACAGGGCTTTTTTGATACAAAAAAGGTGCCGGAACTTATTTTATTAGAAAAGATAATATTCAAACTATATTACATATATAGAATATTCGTTTGAAACATAAAAAAATGCTGAGCAAAAAGGTGCCAGCATGCCGTTCCACCGCGTTACATGAGAAAAAAATCTCTGGTTATACATATGTATAACCCATTGTAATTGATATTTAACATGGTATTTTTTATTGCAGATAAACCAGGTTTCCTTGATTTTAAAGGAAAGGCAAAATGGGAGGCTTGGAATGGCAAGAAAGGAATATCCAAAGAAGATGCTATGGAAGCATACATTAAAAAGGTTCAAGAATTGATTGCTAGCATTGGTATGGCTTAAGATATGTAGCGTACATGCAGCTCACACACATGGTCCAACTAGATATTTTTGATGCTTGTATTTTAGATGTGACAATTGTGTTTTTCTTTTCACAAATTTTTATATTTTAAATTTATTTATAATAATTGTATTTATCAATCCCAGTGCTATTGGAAGTAAGCTTATTTTATTTATAAGTTTATGATTACAATGTTATACATATTTTATGATTTATATGTTGATCTGTATATTCCTATTGAATCATTTGTAAAATGTATCAGTAAAAATATATATTTTTTAATAAAAGTTTAATATAAAAATTTACATGTAAATTTATAACTTGTTTATTTAATTTTTATTAGTTAATTTTATACATAACCAATTTCCTTTTTTCAAGTTTTAGGTATTTTACCTACATACATATATAAAGAATCAATCATGAATGTTTTTTATAAACTGAAATGAATAGTGAGAATTAAAGTTTTAATGGTTCTGAAAATTTCGTTTTTGTGCGATTTTTCGTTTATAAGTTTTAAACAGCAATTTATATTTCAGACTTAAATATACGCGCAGAATACGGGAGGAAAGAATACGATTTTCGATCTTTGCCTTCCGATATTTGCGTTTTCGGTAATTTCCGGCCTGTCACGGAGACCGTATTAGATGATGGGTTAGATTTTAAATTACATGTTGAATTAATAATAAAAAAGTAGGAGTACTTCGTAGATTAAGCAAAGTTCTGTCAAAAATAATTAAATCATGATATATAATGCAATTGTCCAACCACATTTTATGTATTGTGGATTTGTTCTGTACTTGATGAATTTGTCAATCAAAGATTGGTTACAAAAATTACAGAATAGAGCCATGAGGAGTATATTAGATGTAAATAGGTATACCAGTATAAGATCTAAGAAGGTTAGTGATACTCTGAAAATATGTATGTTGGTTTTTATTCATAAGTTAGATAAGAAAATCTTACCTAAGTATTTTAATAGATATTTGATAAGAGGGTTAAATTTACAAAAATACAGCTAGGGCCGCCGAGAGGAATCCCGGGCCCTATGACAAACTAAAAAAAATCTTTTAGAAAAATCAGAACTATTAGAAAAATTCCTTTATGTTGGTTGCTATTTTTTAAAATAATTGAATAAAGAAGTATGATATAAAAGATACGATTTCCGACACGGGGCCCCTCGAGTACTCCAGGCCCTGGAATTTTACCCCGGCTGCCCTCCCCCCCCCATTCGTCAGCCCTGAATACCATGTCTGTCTCTGAGCACTCGAGGTAGCAATAGATTAGCCATACAGAATTTAAAATTAAATACGAGTAGGAAAAACATATTGTATGGAGGTATTATTACTTATAATAAGCTGCCAGATGAAATTAGAATTATTAGTATGTAATTATAAGTAATATTGATATTTTTCGGGTGGCTGTAAGGCAACACCTCTGTATGAATGTGTAAAAAGTTATTTTTATTTTATAGTATGCATGTGTAATATATTAATATATTTGTATGATTGAATATAATTAACTATTAAGCTATATCTTACATGAATAAATAAGTTCACTGACAATATCATTGTTCTTGCTTTTGTACTTTTCATAATCAAGATAGATTTCAAACAATTTGAGTTGCCCTTACACAAACCACAAATAAATTTCACCACAATCATTGTCAAATAGCTGTTTTATCATCACTAGATGGTGTTTTTTGGTAATAAATAGCAGTCTCTCAACGATTTCAAGTATTATGTCAGTAGTTGGAAGTTAATATCCCAGACGTCACTTTTTGTACTGCGGGTATATTTGGTATTTTTTAATTTTTATCAAATTACAATATGATAAACCAAATAATAATATGGTTGGGACGCCGAGATTATACATATGTACATTGAAACTGGGACGTAGGGAAAGCCTAATTCTTTTCTAATTTCATTTGACGATTAATTTAATGGATTTATCGGTTCCAGGAGACACCTTCTGGACACATACCCTCCGGACACATACCCCCGTTAAAAACCTCTTGACATTAACCCCCCCGTGCAAAAAACCCCCTGAAAAATAGCCCTTGCCGTGGATAAAAATTAATGATAAATAATTAATAAAAAAGAATAAATGAAGTGTGTTAGAGTATATTTAATTTCAATTTATATACAATATTTAATTTCAATTTATTGTTGTAAATAGAATAAATATCAATTTAAAAGACTTTCAGTCACCAGTTAGCGTATGCGTTCTGTGGTACAGGTTTTTTATTCCAAATGGACCCTTTTTCATTTCAATTTGACCCCTTTTCAATGTCAATTTGAAATGAAAATGACTTTTGACAATTTGAAATGACTTTTTATTATAGATACTGTCAATTTTTATAAAATATTTTTATCCATGGCGGGGTTTTTTTGCACGGGGGGGGGGCTAATGTCCAGGAGGGCTTTGACCAGGGGTATGCGTCTAGGGGGTGTGTCTAGGGGGTACATGTCCTGATACCAGATTTTTCGCCTGTTAATATCGAAATAAGTAAACTAACAAACTTTAAATAAATATAATATGTAAAAACAAACATGTATTGTTAATTTTTTTGATTATTCGAATCTTATACACTTTTCCCGCGTACGTTTATTGTCATTTATTGTTTAGATAATTAAATACAAGGGCACATATTAGTGATGTAATCTTACAAGTTAAGGAAAATCGCATGTGATTATTGCGTCGCGTGTTGCATGCAAACAAACAACATAGTCCATGATATTAAATAAAACGGTCGTTGTACTTTTCTTGTACATATTTAGTTTTCCATTGAAAACTATAAAAGACACAAACACATATGCACGCATCATAAAAGCTATTATCAGTAAATAAATATCTCACGTTTTCGATAAAATTATGTGTAAAACTATGCACATGATCATCACCATGTCGATAAAATGCGTCATGCGTTGATGTAACTCGGTGATTCTCAATGCCTGCGTACTTCTATCTATTTTTTTGAAATCAAATTATTGTTTATATGTTTATTTATTGAGCATAATAGTGTCACGCTTTAGGTTTTTTCCTTTGCCACGATCTTTGCCATAGGTATAGTTGATTCAATGACACGTCAACATATTACAGGAAACGTTTTTATAATCCAATGGCGTATGACTTCACACTCATGTTATCATGTGGAGCTTTTATAAAAAGCTCGCACTTTTATATGCAAGGCTTTTAGGTACGATTAACGATTAATTAAACGATTCATGGCTCGATTCGGTGTCCGATGCTTTTAATAATAATTGCCACGTTTGCTCACTGAATGCTGTTTAATGGTAGGGTTACTATTTTGGCAATGAGTATGTATGTATGTATGTACATATATGGACTTTTTTTTGGAGAATTAGAACAAAGTAATCCTTTAGTAATAATGCCGCAATTTATCCATAGATATGTACATGTTAAGGATCGATTCAGGACTTTTTCTAGCTTGATCGACTTTTTCTAAATCGTGTGGTCAAAAAAATGAGGTAAAAATATTGGGGTATAAAATTTATAATTTCTATTACATGTCTAATTCGGCTAGCGGTTTCGGAGATAATTTAATTCAAAAACTTAGAAATTAACTAAGAAGGGGTTAGTAAAAAGAGGACACATATAAGGGTAGGTACCATTTCCGGTCAACTTAAAATTTTGAAAATAATTTACGTCGTATCGATAAGAATTTTAGTAACCGATACTAAGTTTCAGTTCGATAGGACGTATATCCTTAAATATTAAATAAATCGAAACTAAGTAAAAATATTTTTAACACAACAAATAATTTTTAGACCAGTTTACCTGTGTCAATGATGGAAGGTCTCAAATATTTTTATTTGTATCATTCAAAGTTAATATCTACATACATCACTATCAAATATCAAATATACAAATGTTACTAATGAATTCTTAAAAGTTCTTTATTGAAGTGTATTGTTACATTCGAAGTGTATTTTCGGTTGTAATATATTTATTCCAACTGGCGATTTAGGTGATTCATATTCGAATACAATTCAACTAGTAAATTATATCTTTACAAGTGTAAATACACTTTCAACAATGTGCGCCAGTTGCAATATAACCGTCGATTTTTGACAGCTCTGATGTTTTTATGAATGCTTTAGAATTCAACAATGCGTTAATATTTGCTAAGTATTACGAATAAAAGTAATGAGTACCGTATAACGGAAACTCTAAGAATGTGTTCAACACAAAAATGTGACTTTCCAACTCAATTTACTAGTCGAGTGACTTTTTCACGAAAACGCAAAATCTCCATCTAACCTGGTACTTATAGTTAAACTGTATTTTCAGTTGTAATATACTTTGACCAGTTGGATTGTAAGTCGCCATATGAATCAACTTACGTTGGTTAGGTTCTTTTGTGGGTTAGGTTCCAACTAGTCAAAATATATTACAACTGGAAGATACACTTCAACTGTAACATATATACATACATATACTAGATATTCTTGAGATTCGAATAGTATGTACATACATTTGTATGTTGACCAGGTAACCGCAATATAACGGTCGAGAAGTATTTTCGTTCATTCATTGATGAATTCGCCACATTGGAAACAATTTTTTTGCCATTATTCAAAACGAGATCGAAATGAAAACCGATACATTGTACATTACGAGCGCGTTGCCGAGCAGGCGTGTTTCTATTTTATGAATATGTAGTTAGTTAGACAATATTAATCGTAAATTATAAGCATGCGCGCGTAACTGCACATTCCGCGGTCATTAATGGTAAATTACGAAGATCCATGTCTTCGGCTGGCCATTTATCATATAATCATTACGGATGGAGTCACGGCTCCTACGACACTGTCGATGTCCACTATCATTAACTGGAGATCGGCAAAATTGTATGCGCTCTAATCACCGGTTTTCAAGTGGATTTCCATATTTTGTCTCGTATATTGGAGGCAGTTTACAAATATTTCATAGGCTTGGGAAATTGAAATGTTCAAAATATTTTTTTTGGTTTTTTTACTATATTTTATTTGTAATAGTTTCCATTTGGGAATAAGTAAAAGGAATAACATATACCTATATATAAAGTATAAAAGAACAAATCAAACATAAATGAAAAAATATTTTAAAATAACATCTTGTGGAATGTATGTACATATGTATGTATATTAAAGCAGAATGTTGGTAATACTAGTTTCTAGTATAAGTATTGCTCTAATTTTAAAAAGAGATTATGATGAGTGTCAAGTTTGTATTAATTTATCTAATGAGTTATTTGTACTAATTGTATACGACATTAGCAATCATTTAGTTATTACTTTATCTATTTTTTTATATTTACCACTGTGCCATTACAGGTTTCCCCAAGGGGATACAAGTTGTTCATTTTATGCTATATATGTATGTATATACATAGAAGTGTCAAATTAAGGGTAGGTGTTTAATTTGGTGAGGAATCATTCCAACAATGAAATCAGATAAATTGGCAAACTCTGATAGGAACCGATCGACCTTAAATTACATAAAAGATCCAATGTCTGGCCAGCAACATCGCAAATAATAATTTGATAATGAGATGTTGAAAATGTCCATACATAATATGCATTTGAAATGTTTTTACAAATATGCTTTTATAGTAAACATCAGTATTTTTATTTATTTTAGAGACGGTTTAATTTATTAGAACATACTTGGATATTGAACGCCAAGATGCTACACAAAGTCCAATGCACCCAAAGAAGTATGGAACGCTGTATGCTTGGCATACAGCGTTGGAGTATTAAAGGGAAGAATTGACAACCCTTCGATTTTATCGGAGCTTAAATTTTGGACGCCCGAATGCGGTAAAGCTTTGCTTCATCGTCGACTTTCCCAACCTGTTGCTGCGAAAACGTCGGCTTTCGTTAGCTCGTCTCTTGTAAAGGCTGTCCGGTTCCTTAATGTGACGTGTGAGCATTTGGACCTGTTTGATTGTCATGTTGATGAAGTTTCTTTAGATTCAACACGAGTTTATTTGGATGAGATGAATGATTGGTAATTTGTTCTTGATGTTTGTAAGACTGATGTGACGCATTGGGGAAACCTGTCAGGTCACATTGGTTATTAATTTGTTATTTTTATTATTATTATCCATTTTTATGTATTAATTATTATTCTTTATCCATTTTTATGTATTTATTATAATAATAGAATAAAAAATAACGAATAAAGATTCGATAGATAAGATAAGAATACATGGGTGAGAAGTTTGATAAGTATAGTGAATAAAATGGATAGAGTGAAGAGATTAATATGACAATGGGAGGGTCACGTAGCTAGAAGAATGGCCGAAAAGGTGGACAAAAAAAGTGCTAGAATGGTACCCGAGGGAATGTAAAAGGGTAAAAGGAAGATGGGTAGACGAAATTAGGAAAATGTGGGGGTGATATGGATAAGAATTGCGCAAAACAGAGACTTGTGGAAGCGTGTTCCAGCAGTGGATGGTGAATGGCTGTAAATGATGATACATTTTCTATAGGCATTTTCACAAATAGGCATTGAAAATTAGTTAGTTAATTGGGAAATCAAACTAAAATAAATCACAAATCGTTTTTATATTATATAAACAAAAATGAATTAATTAAAATTAAATTAGTATTAAACCGCTCATAGCTGGGAAAATTGCTGTCTAAAAACAAATTACTTAATTCTAGTTAGCGGTGTATGAGTAGATATCAACAGTTTTAGTAATAAATCAGATAAAATTGGTAAATTGTTACAATAGACAGACTCAACTTTTCGAAATATTTTCCAGTAATGATAATTATACTTGTGCTAAATAAATCTGGAAAGTAAAATAAAGTTTTCGACAATTAAACAGTGTTTGGAGAGATACTTTTTGTCACTGTAGCGATTAAACTATTAACTTGCTTGTGATTATAGTTTATAGCGCACACGCTGAATACGACTTTATTGAGTATGGCAAAATGTACTGCAGTCAATCAAAGATTAAGTGCAAATGGACATCGATGGCGGCGTCATCGTCTCGATCTGAAAGTGGGCAACCGAGATCGTGTGGAGATTGCAATCATGTGGGGAAATGAATGTCGATCGATGGTAATTGTGACCCAGGGTGGCGCCAACGTGACCCACCACTCTCTTATAAGATGAGGACCAGCTCACCCGACTGATGATCAGCCATGAACATGACCGCCTTTCGCTCCTAGTGACTGACTGAAGCAATTAACAATGGGTCATAGTGCCGAATGTTGTTAATTATACGGATTCAGAACTGTTCGGTTATTAATTGAGATGCTAAAGTTATACGTTCGTGCATACATATAATACATACATATGTTGTAAAGACGAAACATGACATTCGACGAAGTTTTTCCTGTACATTTTTTTAGCTAATATTATGTACAAAGCAGAACGCCATAAATATGTACCAATGTATATACACACATATATGTGTATGTATTTAAACTATGTATGCTTAAAATTAGATATGTAAAAGCCTGATATTCTGAGCCACGGTTTCTACCTTACCATAGTTATTAAATACTAGTTGTTTTACCCGGCTTCGCTCAGTATTTGTAATATAAACAGCGTAAACATGGCGAATCTAATAATAAATATTCATTTGTTTATTTGAATCGAAAAATATATAGTATTCTGCCAATTGAATTGACGTCATAGAAACTTTGTTTTGTTTTCGAAGTTCCTAACCAAAGATACTTGCATACTTACATACTTACATGCGTACAAAGTCTCTTTCGAAATTATATATTAGACTTGTATTATGATTCCAACAAACCCTCTTTTCCTTGTCGTGCAAAAATAACCTTTCAGACAACAAGCTATTTTGAGATCTATCATTGGGTACTACGAAAAAGGAAGATCATGAAATTTTTATGTATTATATACATATATAAGGTTGAATATATGATATACATTCAATAAATATTCTGTTATACTGTTATAGTTGAAGTGTATTTTCAGTTGTAATATATTTTGACTAGTTGGAATATATTCCGTCTAACCCACGTACATAAGTTGATTCAAATGGCGACTATTCTACTGGTCAAGATGCATTGCAACTGAAAGTACACTTCAACTATGAGTTGGTATCAGGTTAGATGGAGAAGTTAGGTTTTTATTGAAGGTTGTGGCTATTTGCAGGTACTGTATATGCAAATTATTGGCTATTTGCAGGTACTATATCTGCGAATTATTGGCTATTTGAAGGTACTATATCTGCGACAGGCGCAAAGCCATCTGCGCATGCGCGTGAACTGTCACTGTCAGCGTGTTTACTGTTAAAATTTTGTTTTAAACCTCTTAAAATTTAGTTCGAACTCGTAAAGTGACGTAGAGTAAAAAATATAATCCAAATTAGTTATTATTATTAATTGCTAGAGAATTATTATCATGTACAACGTGCAATACCTACATACAAGTGCAAGCCGCGAACTAGCTAAATGATGTAAATCTATTATAATAATGTGCGAAATTGATTTGCCTCATGTATAATGAACGATTGATTAAACAAGTCTAGCATACATTAAATGTAAGAAATTATAATCGGATTATAAGTTCACGCACATGCGCAGAAGGCTTTGCGCCTGTCGCAGATATAGTACCTGCAAATAGCCACAACCTTTATTGAATTGAAAAGTCAAATTTTTGTTTTGAATATATGGCATATGAATGTACCAGTGGCGTGCTGTAAATTTATATCTGTTTTTGTCGCACAACCTTACTTAAGTGTGTGCGAGCAGGATTAGGTGACGCCACACCGAGTCACACCCAAGTAAGGTTGCGCGAGAAAAACAGGGAGATTTTCACCGCACGCCACTGGTGTGTACATACATATGTATGGATGTGTAGCTGAAATAAATTACCATGCGTTTACGAAGTGATTATACTTATGAATCCAATTGCATTTTTTATATAAACACATGTATTTGCTGAAGCCATATTAGTTAAAAATATACATAAACGAAAACTATTTACGTATCGTTGATTTAATAATATTCAGAACACGCATTTCTGTCTCTGTGATACAATGGAATATATGTACTTACATTCTTTGATGAGTGTTGTCCATTGTTTATAATTAATATCTAGAACTGCAATTATTATTACGTTATCTGGTATACATTATTCACAGTAGGTGAATATACAGAGCAATAAATTATTACATCTGTCGATTTCTTGATAAACCAAGGCCAGTTCGCAGTATATGTATGTACATACATACATACATAGTTTATGATGCACAATTACCTTATTTTAAATACAATGCATAATTTGTATCGTTATATGTATGGTTGCACAATGCATTCATTTTAGTGAGGCCATTAGATTTTCCCTTTTATTTAAATGAACGTCGTTTAAGAATAATTTCAAATGATGTTTTAATATACATATGTATACAATATAATTTCGATCAACATCGAGAAGTTTGTTATTAAAAAAGAAGACCTGACAAAAAATTGTCGATTGTCTTCATAAAATTTCGATTCGATTCGTTCATAACAAAATTGCTCGGTACAAAATGCGGTTGCATGTCAAATTAGAAGTTGTAAATAGATGTATAGAACAATTGATATTAAATTTTTTGTCGAAAATTTATCAGAAAATTTACTTATAATTATTTTTGGCTATTTTGAAGGTTACCGAATTTTTTTAAACATGATAAAAATGTTGGCATAAAAAATGTTTTTAACGACCTGTCGAATTAAATGAGTAAAGTCATATTAAGAACATTTTTTTATGCCTACTTAACGCTGATAAATTTGATGATATTGTGATACTTTCTCAATAATCGATTTGTAAAAAATCCAAATTAGATTCTCCACTAACAGAAAGCAATTACGATCAATTTTTTTATTGAAGTTGAAAGCGCGATAGAAAATGCAATTTGATTAAACTTACCTTGCATTATTTTAGTTTCGCTATCATCTCAATGAAATCGTTGCTGCCGTCCCTGAATGCGATATTTTCCACCTCGGTGAGCGTAGATTATCGGATATTATTTTAACATATTTATCTGGTAACCTGCACTCATCATTACTTTCTTAATTTGAATGTGATGTATGAGTGGAATCTTGATCTACTCTCTTCCATTTGGGCCTCGCTGTGATTTTATTTTTTATTCATATTTTGTTTTTATTTATTTTACTTTTTCTTTCTCCTTTGTACATTTTTATGTACTATTTTAATTGTATCATTATTTTCCTTTTATTACTTTTTTATTATTATTTTATTTTACCATGTTTTTGCTTTTTAATTTTTCTGTTTTTTACTAATTTTACTTGTATTTATATATTTATTAAATGTAGGCCATTGTGGCGCATTAGGTTCTTCCTGTAATGCCACAATGGTCCAAAACTATTAATAAATAAAATAAAATAAATCATCAGTGCATTCAATTAATATGCAATACGGTTAAAATCGCAGTCAAGTGTCATATTGATTAAACCGGTGGCCTTGGAGCTGACAAGCGGCTACTTCTGCAGATCTACTCTTGCTCAGGATGCTCCATGTTTGCGGTTTTCTCGACATGAGTCCTATCAATAAATAATCTCCACTTGCGCCTGATAGTTATTTGCCTGCAAATTAATTAAATAAGACAACCGAAGAGATATTGGAAACTCAATATCGTCAGCAATGCCTTTTAGGAAAACAGTTCGTTTTATTTCACAAATGCATGTATGTAGATTAAAGCGTGTTTAAAAGTTTAGTTCATCGTTTTGACTTTTTATTTATACTACAAGTATACAATACATATATTACATTAAAGCCACAGTTATAGCTTACTCCATAGATAGTTCTATGAGTCTAATAAGGCCAAGCCCTCGTAGAAACACAATATTGTTTGATTCTTTTGATCATTTTCCTAAAAAATATTTAATCTGCTTATTTATGAGGCACTACCAAATCATTTTATATTTATCCCTTTAAGAAGGCAACGAGGAACATCTGAAAAATATCAAATGTCAAACGTTTGTTGAGGTGAAGTAGGTATTATCGACTTCAAATTGATTTTATTTTTAAATGCTTTTTATTATTACGAAGTTATGTTCGCAATACATCTTATATATATTTTAATAGCTACTGATCTACTGATCATTTTCTGTTTTACAATTTAATTTAAATTGGTTAGTAATCATACTATTATATTATTCTAATGTTAATCTACAGCATAATAGGAAAAAGAGATCAAAAACCTATTTACAATCATCGACTTCAAATGAAAAGGAAGGTAAGTCCAGAAAAAGTCTTACTTCGCTTTATTTTATAAGACTATTCAGGGCTGTCTTTGTTTGTATTATTTTTTTGCATAAGGAAATTTGTCTCTGTTAATTTATGGAAAACATTAATATTTAAAGGGTTATAATTTGTACGTCTTATTTATGAGAGGGATAAGAAAGAAACAAATTTGTTTTGTAATTCCTCGAGTCTGATTCTGCAAAAAAAGCGTTGCATGTACATACATAATTTGCATGGATGTATGTATAATACGTACATATACTGCATTAAAATACGATTGCCATTTTAAGAAAGCATTAAAGAGCCGGTCTTTTGGAAAAATATTAAACAGATTTGGGGTAATATGTGATTAGATTGTAAGTTCATGCAATACTTTTACTTCGTTCAAAAATGTAAAGCTAGATACATACATAAGTATGTTAAAATGGATACCATTCTATACATCTTTCATTCAAAGATTTCTTTTAGGTTTATAGGATATTCGGTAAGATGGTCGGCCATCGTCCCCTTCATCCGGTATCATTGACGATTCTGTCAATGGCAATTGGGGTCATCGGATAACGAAAATTTTCACGCGATGGCCGCTAGAAACCTCTTGGTTGCAGCATCCACCAACCAAGGACCACAATGGCCTGGACGACAACCACCACGATTCTCATCAGTCTGCACACGGAGGTTCTTCGACGCGGACGTCTAAACTTTAACGACAAATCTGCAACGATGTCTTCTAACATATTTTTGAAACTCTTCATCGCCGGGCTTTTGACGATATGCAGCGCCAACGCGAGGACTTTCGAAGGAATACCTGGATTTGGCAGAAATTTGATAGTCAGATCCCTACCGCCCATTCCAGATTTTCAAAGTAACCTTTACGAAGTGTACATGGAACCTTTGCTTTTTGTGAGTTTTTTTTTCTGTTTCATTTTGCATCTTTCAATATTCACAATCTATCATTACTAGACGGCACTCCATCGCATCGTGGCACGCTCTTACAATAATTACTTAAAAAAAGATCATCACGTTAAGTCCTTCCCATCTCGATTCATCGAATCATTATTCAATCAATATAAATTTTAATAAAAGTTTGACTGTTTCGAATACCAGGTCGGAAATGAGAATATGCCGCGCTCCTTAGGGGACATCCCTCTGGTGAGTATTAAATATTCTATGAATTTCTGACTTTCTATTATCTAATTTCAGACTTTTAAACTGTCTGTGATTTAAAATAACTTTTGAATATTATTATTAAAAAAAGCCTATCTAATATGTCAGTATCGTATAAAAGAAAAGCAATCAATTAAAATTTGGTACAAATTTTCAAATGGTCTACTGATCTTCATTTTAAAAATTTATTATAGCAGATCAAATATTATAGATAAAAAATAAATAATAAAAACAAATCACTTCAACACCTTAGCCTTTTGAACCCGCATATTGTAATAGAGCTTATAATAGATTACCGTGTACCAATGACATATAATACATGTCACGACTTACATACATATGTGACATCATCAGTTTTGCTTTTAAAATTTTTTAAATAATATAGCTATTGCATTTTATTAACCTGCGTCGGCTTTTAATTAAAATAAGTAAACCAACTAAAAGTAATAAATTTTTCCCATTTATTTATGTCGTGTACATTTTTTAAATTTATTTATAAAAATCGTGATTCACACAAAATGAATATTGAAACTTTTGAGTAATCAAAAGCCATTTGGTATTTTGTAAGGGTTGCGAGTTCACAATGATCACGATTTGACCATATTCGCTAATGCCAATGACGAGGCCGAGGCCTCACGCACTATTTATTCGACACAACACATCGATGACTTAAAAGTACATGAGTCACGACTCGGAAGGACGTCACCCGATGTTTAGATGAAAATTCGTGAAGACGTTGATCCTGGGGTGAACGTTGAATCGCACACCTTGGCAAGTCGTGACCCCCCTCGCGCGAACTCGTATGACGACCCCACTAACACATCCTTAATTATCGAATGAGGTCGTAACTGGTTTTTGTTGATTTATTTTTTTGATCCGTTAAAACTATTGGAGACCTCTGAACTCTGAATCGATGAGTCAACGCTGCGAACAGGTCACAAAACATTATCGTAGCCGGTTCAACGTGTTAACTGCATTGATTGATTGGTTCAAGTATTGTATGGGGGTTGTCAATCGCGATGAGCGTAGCTACCACTTTCTAATTATACTTTTTTGGCGTATTAGATATTTTTATATTAATAAATGTTCAATTCTATTAACAAAATTGGGTTATGTCAGCGCTCAGCAGGAAATTAAGATTGTTTTTGTATTTTATTGATGATTTAGCTATAAATAGGCTGAGGCTTTTCAGAAGCTTTTCATTATCAACATGTGCCTTCTTCGTATACATATTGAGAGAGGTTTTGAAATATTGATATACAGATAGTTCACGCCGATAACGATCTCCTACATACTTTTCTTTGAAGTTTCGAACTATGAATCATTGATTCAATTGTATCAGCTATGAATAGCCACAATACTTCCAAAGAACATCATGGATCAAGACCTTTATTTTCCGTACTTTAAAGCAGGCGCGGCTCGTGCATAGGAACTGTGGCGCTGCAGCACCCCCAGAAAAAATACAAAAAATCACATTTGTATACATTTACAACTTGTGAATATAATTTAAATAAGAATGATTAGATATTTGAAATGATCATTATTAATGAGTATGTCAAATATATCTAAATACAAGTTGTAAATGCGGTTTTTTGTAATTTTTCTGGGGGTGCTGCAGCGCCGCAGTACCTATGCATGAGCCGCGCCTGCTTTAAAGTAAATTTTTCTATTACATTAGATAGGTAATGAAATAACAATGGAAGTTTCCGAAGCAATTCGATATTATTAAATTATCTACATATATGTACATACATAGATATGTAGTAGGTATACAACATATCACAGAAATGCCTGAAAGAAAGTCCTTCGATCAATATGTTTTGCCAGTGATGACGAATGAAACAGACATGAAACTTGGAAATTGAACGCCAAGATGTTACATAAAGTCAAATGCACTCAAAGAAGCTTGGAACGCTGTATGCTCGACGTAAATAGGAGATATAGGAAACGGAATACGTGGGTGAGAAGTATGACATGGATATAGTGGAGAGTGGAGTGGATATAATGGAGAGTGTAAAGAGATTGAAATGGCATTGGGTGGGTCGCGTAGCTAGAAGAATAGATGAAAGGTGGGCATAATAAGTGCTAGAATGGTACCCGAGAGAATGTAAAAGGGTGAAAGAAAGACCGCAGGGAAGATGGGTGGACGAAATTAGGAAAATATGTAGGGTGAATGGAAGAGACGAATGGAAGCGTGCTGTAGAGGCCTTCATCCAGCGGTGAATGGCAGTAAACGATGATGATCTCAGAAATAATTTTGCTACAATATACAATAAAAAAATATGTTTATAACCAAATTGTTGCCCTATCGTATTCGGATTATAAAAGTATTTATATTGTATCTATTATATGCTTACATTGAGATAATCCCAAAAAGTTAAAAGAGATAATAAAATAATGAAGGGGTCTTATGGACAAATGACCCTAAGCCCAGGATTTAATTAACGTGTTCAGATCGTAATTCATTCAAAGTGCCTTTAAATTCTTGCACGTTTAAATTTAAAAAAAGGAAAGATATATGTATATTATACGTACGATACAAAACCTTGTTTGTCGTATTTCTCATACATACATACATGCTTTGCAATACGAATATTTTCATGTAAAAAAAGAGAACGAAGAATGATGTGAGCGACGAAGAATTTTCGTGAGTCGAAAAAAAAATACTAAACCCTTGCAGACATATTATATTATCATAGTGTTCTGCCGATCGCAATGATGCTGCCATTTTTTATTGTAATCCGAATACCAAATTCTTAAATATGACTGGGATTCACTCTCGAGTTGATGAGCATATATTATATGTAAGAAGGAGTGGCCCAAAGATTGAATTAATTTCTTCTGTTCGATAATAATCATAGGAAGCGCTGTAATTACATACACAAGGTGTATTGAACTCCAAATAATAAAGCTGTCGAGCTATCGACTCCCAAAATTCTATTGTATTCACTTTGAACATATTATTAAGAAAAAACTATAAAAATTAAATGTACTTTTTTGTTATACGACATATCATATGCATAAAAACGTGTATTATCGTGTACTCCGGCTATCAATATATGTATGTACGTAGGTAATATGTGTTTGCATATGTTAGTGAAACAACAAAATTATCATGTATGCAATATTTTGTTGTATGTATTTATATTTAATAAATTGCAGGATCCTACGAAGCCCCCTCTGCAAGCGGTCGTAGTTTTAGCCGGTGAAGGAGAAGGAATCCAAGGAGAGTTGACGTTAAGTCAGTGGACTCCAGGAGGACCAGTTTTAGTCCAGGGTAACGTCTCTGGATTAGCTCCTGGACCTCATGGTTTACACGTGGCACGACGAGGAGATCTTAGAGAGGGCTGCAAGTCTACTGGAAAACATTTCAATCCGTATTTGGTGAGAATATATATTTAAATATAAGAAAAGAGTATTTTATATGATGACGATTGAGCTTTGCAATTTCAATAGATGGTTCATAATCGTTTAAGTATTGCTAAAAAAAGTATTGTTGTGGTATGAGCCACACAAAAACTGATCGAGTTTATCCTTGATTTTTTCCGCTTCCCAAAGGCGCTTTTGTTGATTTTGAGCACATAACAGAATTCGCCATTATATTTGCGCAGAAGAAAAGTATCACAGCAACAGCTAAAAAAACTAAATGGAATTATTAGAATCGAAACTGGTCCAGTTACTTGTCTGCGTAAGTTACTTACGATAAGCGTGAGAAATGATATTTAATTGGATTGCACAGTTGGAGATGTTCAACTAGAAAATGCACTCACATTTATGTAGAAATACGTGTATTTGCATATGTATACAATCCATTCAGTTATTTCTGAGACTACAGAACATTAAGATGTATTTACATAGATACAAAATTCCGAGATGGTCAATATAAATACATATATTCGCTTGATCAATTGATCTACGGGCACTGAAAGAGCGAAGATCAATAGTTACATCAGAAAAAATCAGGAAATCCACAGTCAATTACCGATGTGACTATTGTAAACCTGTTCTGTTGATTTGCAAAAAACAATAATAACAATAACATATAATTGATGTTGTGTATAATCGAGGCATTATTTCAACAATGTATTTGCGTTTCAATAGAATCAAAATGGTATCAAAAGAAAACTGACCAAATTTTTATGAAAATCGAATACCTACCTTTATTTCTTTCAGGAATGCAAAGTTTTAACCTCATTTTTTATTTAGATTTAGTATGACAATTTGAAAAATATTTTTGAATCTACTAAAAAATAGGTATGCTAATTATTTCTCTGTTGTTTATATGATTACATATAACATGGATTTAATTTAATAAAAGTTTAATAAAATAGAATTATTAATGAATAAAAAAAACTTTTCAAATCATCGCTCCGACCTTTTTCATTTAATTTAGCAGTGACATCTTTGAAAATATGTTCTAAGCTTTTATTTGATTTATTTAAATTGTATTATTATTGTAAATAAAATTACTTTTCAGCATCGTCACGGTGGACCAAGAGATCCAATCCGCCATTTGGGAGACCTTGGCAACATAAAAGCCGGAGAAGATGGAGTAGCAAAAATCAAAATTGTCGATCCATTGATCTCTTTATCCGGCCCTAGGAGTGTTGCAGGACGAGCACTGTCATTATCATCTTCTGAAGATGATCTTGGACGAGCTGGTACAGAAGACAGTGCCTTGGATGGTAGCTCCGGAATGTCAATTGCTTGTGGTATTATAGGATTGATATCGTGAAAATGAAACTTATTTTATTAAATACCTCGTAATAACATTATTTTATAAATAAAACTTTCTTAATATAATATTTTAATGGACTTTTTGTTTTTTATTACATACATGTGCAATTATGCATTAATTAGGTGCCACTTTAAGTTGGATATACATACATACATAGATACACTCGTAATCTTAGGGGGGGAAAGATTTTAAAAGAATGAAATTTCTTTTATTTGGAATTCAATGAAATTTGTTTATACTTTTGTTGTCGAAAAGGTCTTAAATTACTTCGGTCCCAGTTTTTATGAAAAAACTATTGAATGGGGGGGGGGGTCTGTTTCTTGTGCATTTCAAATGAGTTAAGTTATAAAGCTAAGTTTTTCTTAAAGTTGTTTATAAATAATTTATTAAATTAAAATTATTTTATAAATATAACATTCTTAATATAATATTTTAGCGGACTTTATATTTCGTATTACATACATGTATAATTGTGCATTAGTATGGCGCCACCTAAAGAATTTTGAAATTAGCACATAATTTCACAAGTGGCAAAATCGTCATAATCGTGAATAACTAAAAGTTTATTAAATATATCAGTTCGTAATTGAAACTAAATTAATTAATTAATTAATAATCTAAAATATATGATAAAACAGATACATAAATCTTTATATCGTACACACATTTTATGATATTGTATCCATACGATTCAATATTTTTGCACATTATACAAATCTAAAAAATATAAAAACTAAGGAAAGTAATTTAAATTCAAATTTTAACTTTATATGGATATCATTGTGGTGGCAACCCCATTTTAAATAATAATAATAATACCTAATAAAAATTGAACATATTTAATGGAAGATTACATATGTATTATAATATGTACAATATAGTAATTATGTACAATATAGTATATATGTGTAAGAACAATATGGTATATATGTGTAAGTAAAATATAGTAATTATCGTCCAGAATATAGCAAATTATTTTATCCTCAATTTCAATGCAACACAAATTTTCTAATAATACAGTCATTATGTATCCCAATAATATTTTGATACCATGAATATCATAAAGTACTAAACACATATGTGTGTACATAAGATGCTCTCATATCTGCGTGGATAAATATGGGCATCAAATACTTGAACACAAATTTATTTGTATTCACTAATAAAGTTGTATATGAACATATATGTACACAATACATAATTATTTAAATTAATATTGCAATAGTTAGTTGATCTGACCTGATCTGACTTGCAATACCGAACTGACCGTTTCATGTGATAAGACTAATCATGACTCCATTTTTTTTTATATACATACATATATTATATACAAAAATGAGTATGTATTTTAAATCTCATTGTTAATTAAAATAAATAATTGAGTGGCTTTCATATATAATTTTTATAATGTAATACATATTATGAATAATAAAAAAATACAATGATTTTCCCAAAGGCTAGCAAAATTTTATTGATGTTGTATTTTACATATTTATACACTAATTATAAATAAATGTTCAATTTGGTGATACAATTGGAATTATACTATTCATATGTATTTAAAATTAATTATTATGTACAAAAAGGTTTAAGATGCTATAGAATTATGAAAAATACTTTGTTTACGCAACTACGATTTGAAAAAAAGGAAATGCAATAGAAAATAAAATTTGATTAATTCTTCATTTGCATGACGTGAATTACATAATTTTACGTCATACAAATATTTTACAATTCATTTAACTCCTGCTTGAAATTTATATTTTACTAACATCAAATGGAGTGGGTACCTCTTTGTACACTTCCTCCATAGGTGCCTCAGTTTCAGTTCAATCACTCATTATTTCAGATTAGTAGTCAAATATAACTTGTGTAAACATTTCGTATATCAAAATGGATTTTTATTCATATACCTATTATTAAATTTTAAAAATTATGTTTGTGATAATGGAGACAAACACTTTGAATTAAATATACTTTTACAGGCAAATGGGAAATAGATGGAAGAAACATAAATATATATGAAAAACTTGGAGCTGGATCATTTGGTTTGCAAAATACTGTTTTAAATAATATTTTGTTTTCATCAATACAAAAAAAAAGAGAATTTCTTTTTTTTATTCAAATGAGACAGTAATAAGTGCTGTTTTAAGTACAAAAATTCTTACAAAGCCACATCTTTGTTCTAGTTCTGCATATAAGGCTTGGAATTTGTAGTGTACATATGTATATTTGATCAAAAACACACATAATGTAAATTTTGAAAACTTTTATATTTAGACACTTAAATAATACATATACTTTTTACTTTAATTACATAGTATGTACTCTACATAAATTTAAAGCTTATAAAAACATGATATATGTACATAATACTTTTCAGATTATGACCTACTGTTGGAGCTATACGCCGGAGGGTAAACTTTTTTTTCACATTTTAAATAGATGGTTGAGTAAAATAAACTACTAAAAGCTAGGAAACATTTTCATTGGTTTCCATTTCTATATATGTATGTACATATATATGTACTATGTACGTATGTATTTGTAATAAGTTGGATTATAATATTAAAAATAAATAATTAAAATCAGAAACAATTTTTTAAATACATAGTTGGGAGATATGAATAAATATTATTATTGACGGTTCGGTGATTAGCTGGTGGTGTCTTTGACACACCTCTGTGAAAGATACCACCAGCTATCTTATTTTTACTTACTCTACCTACAACTAAATTGCTCTTATTTCTGGCATAATAACTTATGAACAAAATACAAAGTACTAAATTTAAACTATTTATAATACTCATTCATCCAAGTTCATCTGATACATTTTAATCTACCAACATTCAAAATACCTCTCATAGCTTTATTTTGTAATTTTGGTATTTTTTTTTAATCTTGAGCACTAAAAACATGTTTAACTAAAACTTAACTTTTTCTACTTAAAATATTAAATATTAAAGGCTCTTATTGTATGTTTAAAAAATATGTAATATAAGAATGCAATTTAATTACTATTTTTTTTTTAATTAAAGATATGTATGTATTTAAAAAAAATGTATTTCTTTTACAAATTATTAGGATATATGTATGTACATACATATGTATGCTGCATGTTCATATATTGAATTGTGTAGAAGAATCTCAATTTCAATTTATATTATTTCAATAGTTCCAAATTGGAACTGTTTTGTGAATTGGGAAGTTGAAATTTTAAATGACAAATTCCTTTGTTCAGTCATATTTGTCAGTTGATTGAAAAATAAATTATTTCCACGTTTTTTATGTATGCATTGAAAACAAATTAAATCTTATTAATAGCATCCCATTGCGTTTTGATCTTCCTATGATTTTAATACTATCACAATTCCATGATTTTATATGTGAATCGTTGTTTGATTTGACTTTCTGCGCAGATGGGTTTGTCTTGCCAAATATTGTATTAAAATTTTTATTTTTTGATTTGTTCCACTTTCTTATACTTATATTTATGCATTTCATTTAACTTTACAAATTTCTCCGAATTTTTTAAATTGAAAGATAAATTAAAAAATTTATATAAAAAATACAACTTGACGAAACACCTATGTACATATTAACGAACAACAGAATGCTATATGTACATTGTATTCACAGCATGCAATATTATACGTACATAACATAACATAAAATCATAGAAATACAACCAAAATTATATGAAACTGCTCGTACCAAAAAAAATTAAGGTTTCTTTAGCCAAGGAAAACGATAATCGATATTTCATTCAAACAGTCAAATATAACTTCAAGATCACACGAGTGCGTATTGCTTGAGGGTAATCGTTGAAATGGATTTTAAATAGAGCAAAGTCAACATGTAGGTATTAATTTTATCAGTCATGGCCATTCGAATTGTTAATGCACTGTGAAGACTTACCTCCGCCGCCACAAATCAGTCGTCGGTCAGCAAGTGTTTCGACAACTTCACCTGTGCTATTGTATTACTTTTTTCATTGTGCAAGTGCTTCTCAGGTTACATCTGAACAACCAGGATTGCATTGTTGTCTGCTGCTTCCGAGGTGAGTTTGAATAATCTTCTGTGATTTTAAACCATGAGCTCAGACATTTTACACGTTGAATGAGTGTTACTATAGTGCCAGCAAAGCGAGTTCATTCACATTTTACGGTTAAGTACACATTTGAAGTTGAGTAACAACAATACGCGCTCATGTTATTCGAGGCTTCCAATGATGTAGTTTAAAAGAATAATGCTATTGCTAAGATTATTTTATAGCTCACGCTATTTTTTACAAGAAATTGTCCATAAATATGTGATTATTATTAAAAAGGTTTGGATTTTGCTAAAAATAAATGGAATCCAAATTTTGAGATGACGCTTCCGATCTTAATAAGAGTATTTTTCATGTTTAAGATAAATACTATCCTAAAAGGAAATGACCAAATTCTGAACGTTAATTTCTTGAAAACGATACAATTTCACTACAACTTCAACACTACATTAATTGTGTAGTTATTTAAGGTTTTTAACTAACATTGATTTATTGTAGTATAAGAAATTGTAGTGCATAAAAACTGCATATCTACTTATTTAGATTCACATTTTGAAGTTCTGTTCTATAAACATTATTGGAATTATTTTATAATTCATAGAGGAAAATATCAGAAGTTATCCAATTTCAGAATTAAATGTCTATATAAATATATATATATACATATTATAACTCGTCAATAGTTAATGTTATTCTAGTCTAAAATGAATATATTTTTTGCTATGTACCATATCATAAAAAATTACATTTAATTTTTTTTAAATAGTGTATAGAGTTATTTAGAATTGATTGCCTAAAATAAAATTGGAGTTAAAGTTTTTTGGCGGTTCATTATTCAAATTTGATTTAAGATGACTTAATTTCTTTGGAAAACTCGGCAAATATCCAAGAAAGTCATATTTTTAATTATAGTTATAAAAATAAATTAAGATAATATAATATTTATGATTATCATAAAAGCATTATGATATTTCTTGTAACAATATAAAACGAGTTTTAATGACAATTTACGATACCTTCAAATGTGAGTCAATATTTGGAAAATGTACTCATTCAAATAAAATATCTAATTCAATAATTTGATTAAATTTTTCACGTTCAACGTGTTTTAAAAAATATATTCGTTCTAAATAATATGTGAAATACGCATTTCATTTTTGTGAAAATATCGAAAATATTTTTTTTTCGTTAAATTTCATTACGGAAATGACTCTTTTTAAATTGCGCCAATTCGCCTTTCGTTTAACTTTTACTATCATATAATTGCGGATGTATAAAAATGAAAGGAGGACGAACGACAAACACATATCTATAATAAAAAATCTTGTTCAAATTTAGCCACCTATAAAATGAACATTTTAGCAAAGTTCAAAATCAAAAGATTGTAAAAATCATGCGTATCTTTATCATTAATCATAAATAAAATAATCTCACAATAAATTCTCGGTCAGTTGAATTTAGAGACGTATATATTTACGCATTATTATTATTTACGAGTTGATACAATATAATTCTCTGTAATCCCAATCTTTATCTGCCCCAAGTTTATATAATATTTTAAGTAGTCTTTTATATTTTTTAATCGCTGGTATCTTATACATTTTTTAATTTAATAAATAATCTGTGATCTTTTTTGATACAATGACAATTTTGCTTCATTGGCTTAGTGGTATTTATTATAATATTAAATTAACAATTATTATCTCACCATTTCATTACACGCTATTTCTTATATTAGTATCATCGTGGCTGTAGCCAGGGTAGGGGGGCTATGGGGGGCCTTAACCCCCCTTAAATTATAAAAATAAATGTATAATTATGAGAATTATGACTTAGCGTACGAATGTTTCATTCGTTTCCCAATAGATAATATTGGTCTGATACTTTTCGAACTGATATGAGTCATGCAAAATGTAAAGAACGTTATGTTTTCAGTAAATTTTATTGTTTACGTTTTTTAAATCCCGAAGAAAACTTAGTCTTCTTTCTACTTTCAATGGCAATACATTATCGTTGTTGTGACTTTTCGATGCTTTGAATTTCATTTCGTTTTTTGAAAATTACATTTTCGTTAATATATTGTGAATTTTGCTGTTAAGAGGGCTGGACCCCAGCACCTTATCCATACAAACGTATTACACTTCTCCCTTCCTCAATTATGGCACTAGAGAAATTATTTTTTAATATGCTATTTATATCCACCATAACAATGTTTCTATTTTTTTGATTAATCAAAAAATCGAATAAATCAAAAATCAAAAAATCAATTAATCAAAAAAAATTGAAACATGCCTATGGTGGATATCCATAGCATATTAAAAAATAATTGCTCTAGTGCCATAATTGAGGAAGGGAGAAGGCTAATACGTTTGTATGGACAAGGCGCTGGGGTCCAGCCCTCTTAAACATGAGAAGTGTGTAATTAAATGTTTTAAGAAAAAAAAGTTTAATTAAATTTGTATTTTAATTCAATCCCTTTTTCAAATTCCAAACAAGAATAACCTTATACTAAGGTTATTTTTCTTTAAAAATGCTTGAGGTGGGGAAGGGGAGGAGGGGGGGTTGCGCTTACCAAAAATAAATCCTGGCTACGGCCGTGAGAATCATTTAATATTGCCATAATTCATTTCTAATTTAATTTTGCTAGATGTATTAAATTTAGGTCATTTTTGTGACCTCTATATATAAAGTGTAAAATTAAAATGGAGCCAATGAGGTCTTCTACGATTTTTAACGGCAAGGATTTTGGTTCAACACAGCGATGTCGTTACCTTTTTTACATTGAATTTTTTTTTATTGAAACTAGTTCACCGTGAATCTAGCCGGCAAAATATGAATCAAAATTCCTAAATAACCGAACACTTTGTGTATCATGTTATGTATGTATGTACGTGTACTCGAATAAAAGTAGAGCGTCAAGGATGTTTCGCAAGTAAACACAAATTACAAATATAGAGATAATACTCATCTAATTCGCACCGTAGATAAAAAAACTGATGTACCGTTATAAAAACTGATGATCATTAAATACACATATGTATGCATATATTTTTTTGAATATGTGAGCTGAATTTATCTTAATAAATTCAAAAACAGAAACATTAGAATTAATATGAAATATACATATTAATTCTGATGTTGCCAAGATAGCTTAACTTTCAACATGGTCAAAGTCAAAATCTTGATTAGCTTTTGAGCATTTCTATAGCTATTGTTGATATCGGGATAATTCGTACATCCAAATCATCATCTGCAGACGCTCACCACCCACTGCTGGATGCAGTGCCGGTTTTAGGGGGGTCTGGGTCGGGGGTCAAATAAGTTAGGGCGCCGAACGATGCGCCTAAGGCGCTTTAAAATTTAAAATTAGAGCGCCAAAAGCCATTCAAAATTTTAGATTAGAGCGCCAAAGGCGAAAGTTCGTTTGAAAGAAAAATTGCCTGAGGGCGCCATCGGGTGTAAGGCCGGCACTGGCTGGATGAAGGCCTCTACAACACACTTCCACTCGTCTCTGTTTAGTGCAACTCTCATCCATCTCACCCCACACATTTTCCTAATATCGTCTACCCATCTTCCTTGCGGTCTTTTTTTACCCTTTTGCATCCTCTCGGGTACTATTCTAGCACTTTTTTGTCCACCTTTCGTACATTCTTCTAGCCACGTGGCCCGCCCATTGTCATTTCAATCTCTTTAATCTATCCACTATGTCTGTTACCCCTGTTATAATTCTCACCGATGTGTTCCGCTTCCTGTCTTTCCTCGTTATGCCGAGCATACAGCGTTCCATAGTTCTTTGAGTGCATTGGACATGTGTACAGACATATATGTATAAATATATCCAGATATCTTATTTTTTACGTCACATTTTATTTGACTTGAAATTTATTTTAACTGGCTCATTGTTGAGACTTATCCAATATCCCAGGAGAATCTCATTTTTTACTTCAGAAGACAATCATATATGATTGGAGAAATATTCATTTCACCATACAACATCAACTTATGTACATATGTATAGCACTGAAAAATATTCTACCCGGTGAAGCAAATAAGTCTGAAATCGATTTTGCACTAAAATAAAATATAAAAAATGTTTTATACATTCTTTATGTTTAATAAGGCATATGTATGTATATATATGTACAGATGTTCACTTAAGTAAAAAAATTGTGAAATTGTAAAAGAAGTAGATTTGTTCCATTTAAAGGTAGATTATGAAATGAATGTTTCCGAGATGTGAGTCGTATGATAATCTTCAACATGCTATTTCTTTCCGATCTAGTTTATTCTTTCGACAGACACTAAATATTTCAAGGAAAAACATTAACCTTGATAATTTGTATCTATGACATTTATATATACATACATACATCTGAAATTATAACAGGTCGTGACCAGTTTAGCAAATCTTTTAAAATATAATAACTCTTTAACAAAGCAAAGGGCAACATCTTAATTCATTGCTAATGTCATACATTAAGAGAAGAACTTTCAATCAAGGGGTACATACATATATATGAATAATGAATCTGGAATTGAAAATAGACATGTGATACATAAAAATGAATAAATACTTTTGATATCACAAATTTTTACAAAATATTTAAGTCACACGTCAAAATCTTTCGATGGAATCTCAACATTAAATTGGACCAGTTTTTAAAATTTGGTGTTAGAAAAGTAGTTACGGATTTTAAACTAATAAATGGATCCTTGATCTTTGATATTCTGATTCGCACCGTATGAGCCAATTGGTACTTGTGTTGAAACAAAAAGTGTGCGAAATCTTTTTAGTTTTATTCTGAAGTTCGGAATATGTAATGGATCGGGAAGTGAATGCTGAACCTAATCTATTTTAAAACACGTTACGTTTATTTAAATTTTCACAGTCATTGTGATTTTATATACATACATATGTAATGCCTTTGACATTATTAACTGTTTAATATCAGGCGTCATTATTACGATTTTTAGTGTTTATCGTACGTAGGTACAATATTATTCACGTTGCGCTTTGAGTTTGAGAATTGGCGCATGAAAAATGCTTTAAGAATTTATAACAAATCATTTCTCCGTATTAATTCTCCGTGCTAATTCGTAATATTACATTATGCGCAATGAACTTTTATCAAGATCGATGTATATAAGTAATGATGAAAATCTCAACACTGGTGTATTTGTATGTATGTATGTACTTTTCGATATCGAATTAAAATTCCAATCAATTATAAAAACTATAGTTCTATGATCAGGTATACCTAAATGGGATCCAACCCAAAATAGTAGTAAAAGAAATACGAGTAGAGCAATCTTAGAGGTTTGATTTTTTTTTTTTTAAATGCTTTTTATTATTACGAAATTATGTTCACAATACATCTTATATCTATTTTAATAGCTACTGATCTACTGATCATTTTCTATTTTACAATTTAATTTAATTTGGTTAGTAATCATAGTATTATATTATTCTAAAGTTAATCTACAGCATAATAGGAAAAAGAGCTCAAAAACCTATTTATAATCCTTATAAATGCTCATAATACATCTAATACATAATATTAATTAAAGACTCTCTAAAGTCGATGACCTAAAGCAGATTGTGTTTAGGTAATCTGTGTAAATACCTGAAGGGTATAGACATTTTGTTGTAATCACCGAGACTCTTCACAAGTGTGTTAGTATGGTTATTAGTGATTCCGTCATAGAATCTTCTGGTTAGTTTGTTAGTAATGTCTGTAAAAAACGGAATAATATTGATGGCATGCAGTTTTTTCAAGTTAGTATATATGGGTGTATTATACATTACTTTTAAGGATTTAATTTGTATTACTTGGAGCTTGGAAAGGTTAGTATTCGAGGCGTTATTCCATACAGGTGAAGCATAGGTTAATAATGGTAATATGAGCGCGCGATATAATTTTATTTTATATTGAGTTGATAAAGAACTATGGCGATTAAATATTGGATATATTGAGGATATACCCCGCATCGCCTTAATCTTAGAGGTTTAAAAGGCGGTAGGTGTATAAAAAGTATACGAAGGATATTATGTACGTACAAATAGTAGTTAGTACCAAAGAGAATGAATTATAAACGAAATAAAAGTAGTTAATAGCCTTTGGATTATAGAAAAACTGAAAATGAAGTACATAGTCAAGTATTAGGCGAAATTGTCTGCATTATGTATGTATATCTATCTGTTTCCGTGCTGACAAATGTGTGAGACTTTTGGCGTATTTTTTGACGTTTGCCATTTGAAATGAAAGTGTGTGCATTTTTAAAAGTCATTGAAAGATTAAAATGCATCCTGCATATATGTGGTCGTGAAGCTACACGTATAGCCACCTACACATCCTTATGCAACGACGTTCGAATTTAATCGAAACTAGACAAGCACGACCACTTTTTTGCACGATGGATCCACTTAATTCGATAATCTCTCAATATCAAATAAAAGTCAAAATGCACAATTCTATGCGGATCGATCAACATCAAATACTTTTTGTTATTCTGTGCCAGCGGAAAAAAATTGAGAAACGTCGATGGACACAGTCAATGTTGATATTCCAGAGGTGTATGCACATTTGTATTCTAGGAACTCGTTACGTGTTTTAAATGCGTGGAAATTTACATTTTAAAGTTCTTATGAGGAAAAATAACAAACTTATCAGTATCATTATTGGATAAAAATTTTATTGTATAATGTGCACGATTGTAATATATTTTTTGATAATAACAAAGACTTTTGTGATTTCCTAGGGCTGCCAGAAGATTGAAGGAACTTCTTTACGTATTCTTTATTGAGATCGGGATTTCGGTGTGTGCATTGTGATATAGCGATTGCAATCCCGTGATTCTATAATATTTATGTATTTATTTATTATTAAATAGCAAATTGCTAATATAAGATTCTAAATACGTAGTGAACTCACGTGATTTCGAAATTTAGAAGACAAGTGAATTTTTTTTTAAATAATTGAATTTTCACGTCACAATTACATAAATTTAATATATTATCTGTATGAAAGGAGGTAAAAGTTATTCTGCCATACTTGTAAGAATGATTAATTATACAATATATTAAAAAACTCAGAATAATAGGCAGTGTTACAAAAGAAATATATTGTATTGTATATATATAAGCATTTTATTTTTACTAGATTTTTCGATTTTAAACTTTATTTTTAAAATTTTCAAAACGTAATTTAAAAAAAAACTTTAATGTATTTCCTAGTTTAAATTTTCGCATAATAATACAATCTCATAGTCATTATGACGAATATTTTACAGGCTATTTATTGCATACATTTAATAAAATTTCCACCTCTGATATTTGAAAATTTATAAGAAAACATTTTGTGAGGCATTTTGAAAAAATTGCATACAAAATCAATGATTTTTAATCGAAATGCCGACCCTATGCATATGTAATTTTGTCCATTATAAAGCATTTGTGTAATTAGTCACGTCAATTATCATTATTAAAATTTGAAACTCACGATGATTTTGGAAAATACATTGTACATATGTATATGTATTAAAATGTACAGAATAATCACTATAAAATTCGGATGAAAAACATCAAATTTGGACATCATTCATTCGAAATGATCCAATTTCCAATTGGCGAAGAGTGCGTCACATTGCAAATGAACCACGGCGTAGGTGTATGTATGTGTGATGTTGAGCGGGAATTATGCAACACTCGCTGATCAGGTTTTGTTCGTCGTGGTTTAAATTGACCAACCACACTAGAGAACTAGCCAGTCATCAGATAAGTTCACGAAGAGAAGGTAAGTCCCTCGCGTCCCATCGTCTTCAATCACCAGCGCTCTGTGACGTCACAATTTATGTACTTGTTATTGCATTCAGGACACGAGGCAAATGTATTGTACAAAAAGATGTGCAATGTGTTGGATAATATTTGAACATGTTTGACTCATTTGTCATGTTGTAGATTGGATATAAGATTATATTTGATCATTTAAATTGTTTCGGAAGTGCGATCAATATACGTATTCGAAGTCACTTTAACTTTCTAGTTCTTTCGATGCTCACTAATATATTCTAATTTTCATACCTGTTTTATTTTGGGTATTTTTTTTTAACAGATATTATTTTAATATATGTATGTAGTGTACAATGATTTCCATTTATCATGCGAGTGTTTCTGAACTGACACCTTTGTACTGTACATACAATTTGACCTCATGTATAATTTTTTTGCATCGATTTCTTCAAAGGTTATTTTTTATATGAACACTATTTGTAATTTACGAGTACATACGTATACATAAGGACATGATCTCAGAATGGTTCACCTCAAGGCACTCGCCTATCAAGTTATACTTGTTTTGCAGGATCTCGCAGAAAATCGTTTTCTTTATTTTACCGCCACGATCTTTTAATGCTTTTTTTTTTAAATATTTTTGTTGAGTGTTTTGTATGCATAAAAACATCAATGTTTGTTTGTTTCAGATTATAAATATATAGTAAAATGCAGCGATTTGTGTTTCTCGTTATGAGTTTGGCGCTCTGCGCCTTTGTCAACGGCCAAGTAAGTGATTAGCAATTGCACATTTACGACTGAAAATTTTAAATATAATGATTTTTTAATAGTCAATATTGCATGTTGCTTCGAGCATGAACAAAATATATAGTATATCTGCACAATCCGAAATGTAAATATTTTTTCTGATTTGCTTAGAGTCAAAATCGCAATAAGTAACGCTTACGTATTTTTAAAATTTTTTTTACGAGTGGCTCAAGGAAAAATATTTGCATTTACATAAATGTTGCATGTGATGCACCCTGCACGCACTTATCAAATAAGAAACTGTTGGCCTTTAATTAAAAGAAAAAAGTTGTCACTTTCATTGTAATACAATGTGCGATTATAACAATTTTGTAGTTTGTTTACATGACATTAACCCTATTGCGAACATTTAAGATAAATACAATATGTGGCAGCTATGCAATAAATAAAATTTTATAATTACAATTTTGAAAGAAATTTGGCGTATTTAAAGGTTTGTTAAATGAAGAGGAAGGTTACACATTTTTGAACTAAAAATTAAGCTACTAATAAAATTTGCTTCGTCAGTTCCTGCAATAAAAAACAATGGAATAAAACAAAAAATTTCCCACGCAAAATTGCTTCTTCCAATGTCCTTGCTATTGTTTATATAGAATGCTTTTTTTCCCATTGTATATTTTTTTCTTTTTAGCTTATCCGAAAATGCTGATTCTACAAACTATTTTATTCCAATATAGCATTACAACGGATAAATATTATTTCTTATTGCATGAATTTAAGCTTTGTATTGTGGCAATTTTATTTAAATAAAACTCTGTGAGCATGCTTGCATCGCTTACTATCAACGATACATTCACTTGAGAGGGTTGGTTATGGAACTTAAATTGTAACAATTATCAAAGTCCACGAATATGAATCGATTTTTCTACTCAGCTCAATTGGCAAAGCGAATATTGGCCCCAACCGCAAAAGCAATTGTATTACTATGAAAGACCGTACAACCAACAAGCCGATCTGTTCAGAGGCCCGCCCCAGCATCATGTGCAACAACAACCCCAATACCAATATCAAAACCAATACCAGCCCCAATTCCAACCCCAATACCAGTCCCAATACCAACCACAGCAGCAGCAATATCAGCCACAATTCCAGTTGCAAAATCGCTTCTCGCAGGATCAAAGGAAAGCAGTCGTCAAATTGACTGGTGACCAAGTCTCCGGAACTATAACTTTCACTCAAAGCGGCGAGGATGGCCCAGTGTCAGTTTCCGGCCAAATCACCGGACTCCAAAATGGCCGGTTCGGATTCCACGTACATGAAAAGGGAGATATTACTCAAGGCTGTGGTTCAGCTGGATCTCACTTTAATCCAGAAAACGTAATTTTACTGTGCATTGTAGCAAAAATACCACCACATTAGCAAAATATGATTGTTAATTTGTCGATTTAATTTCAATTGTAGCAAACACATGGTGGACCCAATGATGAAATTCGTCACGTCGGAGATTTAGGCAACATCCAATCCAACAACGGAATCGCTAACGTAGATATTACTGACCGACTGATTTCCCTGTCGGGTCGTCACAGCATCATCGGAAGAGCTGTGGTAGTACATGCAATGACTGATGACCTCGGAAAAACGAATCATCCAGATTCTAAAACGACCGGAAACGCTGGTGGCAGAGTTTCGTGCGGCGTCATCGGAATCATGTAAACACACATAATAGTAAAATAAAAAAAAATCAAAATAAACAATTGAATTCGCCTTAGTATTTACATATCACCCCCACCATTATAATTATTTAAACATTCCATGACATTCATTTTATGTTTGTGCTCAAAAAACTTCATGTTGTGTATATGTTATGTATGTGATAAAAAAATGAACGATTGAACCCAAAAAAAATCTGAGTATTTATTTTTTATTGTCAATTTTTTCTCATGAACTCTTATTACTCAATGCACTCACTGCATTAAATTTTGGTGAGAATTCTAAACAAAAGATCCAAAATGTGCCGAAATTGTGAATGTATCAACGTTTGTGAAATTTCATGTTTTATGTCCAAAGCGACGCAATTTTAATCCCACGATTTTTTCCCTATACAAAAAATATATAAATCATCAAAGAAAACTATTTTCATGGCTTTAAAATCGGACATTGTGTTGTTGATTAAAATTTATCATTTTCTGAATTGTACGAGTATATTTAAAAAGTAAATAAATAAATAAAAAGTACCTGGATAGAAAAAAGCATTATGTATTATTTCTTATACATACATATATGTGTACATATAATATACATACATACATGTATACGAAATCATACGAGTATGTTTATGAATACGACATTAAAGTCATCGATATTAATACATCAATTTAATGTGTTCAGCAATCATAAGTGTGATTGTGTTGATATGAAAGTCTAATATGAATTATTTATAGTATAAATTGAAGCTATATCGAATACTACAATAATCAAAATACATGTATATATGTATGTATGTGTATATATGTATGTATGTACATATGTATTTAGTTCACACCTTTGAACATAATATATATATATATATATACATATATATATATATATATATATATATATATATATATATATATATATATATATATATATATATATATATATATATATATATATATATGTAGTAAGTCACGATTTACACGATGCATAAATTCAAAATAAAGCATCAATTAAAATGATATTGCTATGGAGATATGATACAAAGTTGGATTGTAATCAACAGTTACAACAATTATGATGCTAGATTCTTTGGTACGACAAAAATTCACTAAATGTACATATGTACATTTAGATTTGTACCAATATTTGTAAAGAAGTATGTATATTTTTTACACATACATATTTATATATGTATTTATCTTTATAATGAAGTGCGAGGAATTTCAATACAATGTAATGATATATGTATGTACCGGTCTCCGTGACGAGCCCGAATGTGAAACGCCGGAAAACGCAAATATCGGAAGGCAAAGATCGAAAATCGGAAGATCTTAAGTCGAAAGATCAAAAAAAAAAGGGTGCATGGTAAACGGTACATACTCACTTAATTTTCGCGAGCAGGATACAAGAGGAATAAGAGGAACAGGTTTTTCCTCCCGTATTAATGTGCGCGCGCAGAATACGGGAGGAAAAGCCTGTTCCTCTTGTTCCTGTTGTATCCTGCTCGCGCAAATTAAGTGAGTATGTACGGCGTTTCACATTCGGGCCCGTGAGGTAGACCCATTTTTTACACATATGTATATATGTATTTATCTTTATAATGAAGTGCGAGTAATTTCAATACAATGTAATGATATATGTATGTACATATACAAAGGTGTGAATGATTTAAAAAAATAATGAAAATTGGAATGAATAATTTTTAGATAATTTTCTCTTCAAATCTAAATGCGTTTGAGTAATACTTTTCTAATTATATCTAATTTTTATTTTATAAATTAGCTCGTATTTGTTGTACGCCATCTAGAAGTCAACACATGTATTTGTATACATGTATATATATAAATCTATACATATGTAGTTTTGTAGGAGATAATAATTTGATGATAGTAAATACAATATATGTACATACATATGTATTATATGTATATGTATATAAAAATTAATATGCAACTTTTTATGATATTTCAGATCTTGGTCAAATTCTTCTTCAGTTCTGCTTGTATCTAAATCTCTACTGTCTCTCAGTTTCTTAACCGTATTGGTGTATTTTATTAAATTTTAATCAACAGGTAAGTATTATTTAATATTCAAATTCATAATTTATATACATACATATATGTATATGTAGGTACAACCATCTGTAAAACCAAATTCATATATACTAGATCACTAGAAGCTTTATAATTTATTGAAATGTAAAATATATTATTTATTTAGGTTTAAATTAAACTTTCTGATACTATATATTTTCAGTGTACTTAAAAAGAAGAACCTATTATAATTTTTTTTCTTCTTTTGTTTGTAATATTAATATACATATTTATTATTCTAAAAAAGTCGTTTGTTTTTAATTTTTGAACTTATGAAATTATTAACATGTACCTTTTATAGCACCTTTACGTATTTTAATACATATATCAAATTCAATAATAAATTGAAAATATACATATGTGTACATATGTAAAATGTATTTCGGCTACACTAAAACTATTTAATTATGTATTCAGCCTATTTTTTCAATACATATTTGATTAGAAATTCTATTAAGTATTCAATTGTCAAATGAAAATGCATTTATTTAAATGTATTGACGAGTGTTTCTTTCCATTTAAAAATTTCCATACTAGTATGTAAAAAATTAAGGAGGTACATGCAATGCTATTTATAGAAATTAAATTCATTAAAACTTATGCTAATAAGTAAGTATCAGTGAAAAACATCTGCCGGAAAAGGAAATCATACATATGTACATACATACATATGATATTTTAGAGCAAACAGAAATTGGTTTAAATAATGCTCTACATCCAAACAGTTTTCATTCGTTCTTCAGAACTGTAAGAACATCAAGGTTTATCTACAACGTTTATTAATTACATATAATTTTGCAAAAAATAATACTTATCAAGATAATTACTTATTTTACATATCATGAAGTGTGTATTTTATATTGCGTTGATTGTTGCAGTGTGCTCGGTTGGCGATGCACAAGTAAGAAAACTTTAATAAAATCATTTTATAAAGAGTGTTTTTAAATACTAAAATAAATTTATTTGTTATGTTATAATAGTGCCACCTAAAACCAAACAGATATCCACCTATAACTCCAGCCCCTACAACTCCAAAACCAACAACTTCATTGCCAACAGCTCCTCCACAACCCAGACAAGCAATAGTTCGTCTTCAAGGACCAACTGTTAATGGAAATGTGACCTTCACTCAACCCTTCAATGGAGGCATTGTAAAAATCGAAGGGACCATTTTAGGTTTAACAACCGGAAAATATGGTTTCCACGTTCACGCTAAAGGAGACCTCACAGGTGGTTGTGTTTCTGCTGGACCGCATTACAACCCCTTGAACGTAAGTACATATATATATATATATATATATATATATATATATATATATATATATATATATATATATATATATATATATATATATATATATATATATATATATATATATATATATAAATACATAAAATACAATGATATTTAGGCATCTTCATATAAATTACATTTTACAATCATAATGGGAATCGATTAAAAATATAATATTTATGACAAAAAGGTTATCATCTCGTCACTAAATGACACTACCACAAATGTTTGAACATATTGTTTTTCTATTTATAATTAATCAAGAAAATTAATTATATACAAGATAAGTTTGGTGCTGAAAAATCTTACTTTAAGGATCTTATCTGTATACGTGATTAAAAAAGCTTATTTTCGGATATAAGTTAATCAAAATCTATGTACATATGGTCACGTCATAGTTGGATTTTTAAATTGTTTTTTAACATTTCAAAATATGTACATCATACTATTATATGCTCTTCTATTTATCATTCAAACTTTTCGTAGTCGAAGATGGAAAATACGCCTTCTATGTATGTTATAAAATAGATCTTTTTTCGAAATGTTTATTTTTTAGCGTACTCATGGTGCTGCCAATGCAGCTATCCGACACGTAGGTGATCTTGGTAACATCGTAACAGATGAAAATAACTCTACCATAATTAATTTTACCGACAGTATAATTACATTGATTGGGGAATACAGTATAATTGGCAGAGCCGTTGTGGTTCACGGACGTGAAGATGATTTGGGTTTAACTGATCATGTAGATTCTAAATCTACTGGAAACGCTGGACCAAGAGTGTCTTGTGGAGTTATCGGTATTAAGTGATTTTAGTGTGTATATAAATATCATAATAATTATGTAAAGACCAAGGCTATGTCACAAATTAATTTGATTAAGTCAGTTATGTATAAGTATAACCAATTAAAATAAAAATATTTATCTCTGCAACAATATCAGTTTATTATATACCTTATATACTGCACAATATATCCCCTATTGATCATATGTCAAATATGTATGTGTGTATTATGAAATTCAGTATTTACATACATACATATGTATTTTTAAATCACAAAAATAATATTTTTGATGTGTGAAGTATATCAAAAAAGGTCAAGACCTTGTCCATTAAGAATATCAGTGTGATAAATGACAATTATTGCAATTGATCAACGATATTCAATATTTGTACACTTTTGTAATACATTTTTCTTATTCTCCTGAAGTATTTAAATCTAATAATATGAATAACTACATATACCTGTATAGTATATAACACTATAATATTAAAATAAATTCATAATTACATAGAAAGACCAACTTAAAAAAATTGTATATTTTAAAAATGGAATGGAAAAAAGCTTTTCTGGATTTAGTGCTGTACAAGGGCTTTCAAGCCGGTTGAAACCTAAAACAAAACCTAATTTTATTTTTTCTGAAAGTACTTTCATAGACATTTGAAATTATGAATTTCGGATGTCTATGAAAAAACGAAAAAAAGAGCATATCAACAATAAAAGGACAGCACTTGGCAGTTGCTTTGAGATTTAGTAACGGGTGAGAACCTGGTAATAATTAATAAAATATTATTGAAAGTAGTTTCAATAACTTAAACAAGGCTACGACAAAGGGACATTTTGCTAAGGATGTAAAGACTTGAGGGGCGATTCAAATGAGAAGTAAAGCTTACGACGAAAGTTACAACATATGCCAGGGTTCTCCAAAATAAAGTCCTCTCAAAAATCTCAATTTTCTTAAGCCGATGAAAACCAATTGACCGGCTTTTGTTTAAAAAAAAAAAGAAAACTGGCTTTTTCTTACGAGCGGTTTTTTGGAACCTAGTGCTGAACAGTTCCTAAAAAGTCAAATAAATTTCATATTGATCATATTATTTTAAGCAATGACACAATGTGAAATATAGAATATGTATACTATATATGTACATATACATATGTAAATAAATTAATAAAAAAATTAAGTAAATAAAGTAATAATAAAATTAAGAAACTCTGCATGGAAATATATTTTTAATAAGTTTGTTGTTTTATATCGCATTATACATACATACATATGTTGGTACATGAAAAATTATCATTCAATATTGAGTCGTGCATGTACGTCAACATCTTATTTTGTAAATTTGAGTGAACGAATAAATTATGAAGAATTTAATTATTTTATTGATTCTTCCTTGTACATTGTTTTCTGTAGTCGAATTAAGAGTATGTATATTTTCTAAACCACTATAAATAACTAACGATATAAATATGTGACTAATATTGTATTACTAAAAATTAGAGTCAAACGAAAACCAATACAAATTCAGAACTAATAGAACGAAGCGCAGCTGTCAACCTGGTGGGAAAAGTAGTTCATGGAAGCGTGAACTTTCATCAAGATGATAAAAATAGTCCAGTACATGTAACGGGTACTCTACAAGGTCTCTCACCAGGCTTATATGGTTTCCACGTACACCAGGATGGCGATATTTCAAAGGCTGACTGTATGGGGACTGGTGCACATTTTAATCCTAAGAAAGTAAGTTATATTGATTTTGGTTTTAATTTATTCTGTGGTGAACTATGTTAATCATTTTACTATGACATTTTTAAGGTGAGTCACGGAGCACCATCTGACTTTATACGTCATGTTGGCGATTTGGGAAATATTGTTTTCGACGATCACAACACGGCAAATATCGATTTTTATGATGAGATGATATCGCTCAGTGGTGTGAACAGTATCATTGGTAGAGGACTTGTGGTTCACGAACGAGCTGATGATCTAGGCAAGGGCAACAAACCCGACTCTTTGACTACAGGTAGTGCTGGAGCTAGAGTTGCCTGCGGAGTAATCGGCGTCAAGTGATTTAGATTGGATTGATTTAACTTGTAAATAAATTTTACGTTCAATTTCAGCACAAGTTTGTTTCATTTATTTTATATACGTACATACGATGTATTCTTTTTCTGTCAGTAATTTTTGGTGTTGAAATCAATAAAAGTGGCACATTTTTGCGTGGCCTTGTTAGGTCTGAAATATTCAAGTTTACTATAAATTCAACCGCATCAATAGTATTTAGCATGTAAAGGTGTGACACAGTTAAACACGAAAGCCTTGTCATAAACGTTATGTATAGTAAGTACATTTTTATTAAATTAAAATTATAATGATTAAAAATATCTACATATTATGATGACTACAATTATATAATATGTAATAGCGGCACACTATCAGACCAGTGGAAAATTAAGTTAAGTAAGTAGTTACATATAAAAATAAAAGTATAATTTTGTTTTCGTGTGAAAAACCATTAAAAATAAATATTGATACACACATTTGAAATCGTGAGAAGCGACACAATAATAAAAATTGTAGATAAAAGTCATTCAGTGCTTCTAAATATTGTAAACAGTAATTTGAAACTTATTTATTTATAGTTTTCAATACTGTGACATTGCAAGAGTTCCTAATGCGCCACAAGGGTTGAAAATAAACAAAGAGAAAAAACAAAAAAATATATAAATTATGTATACAGATAGAATATACATATTAATACGTGCGATACATAAGATAGAACATTAGAAGCAAATGTTCAAACAACAATTAGCCAGCAGCATAGCTTGGTAGTTCCGTTAATGTTAACCACCGAGAGCTCGCCGGGTTCGATCCCGTGGGTTGACATCGTTCGAAAATAATTTATTCCGAGTATAATCTGTATTGCTACTGGTCAGACTTGGATATCTGTGACTCCATTTTCTCATATCGCAGTTGTAAATTTAACTGATTTCATTGTTGAAACGGTTCCTCCTCAAATTAGCCATTCTAACCATTATGTCACCACTATGATTTCAAAATTTATAGTCTATAAAATGTATATATGTATGTACAAGTTAATTCCATAATTGTTGCTCAGGAACAGCCCGTTAACGACTTCACGAGAAAATATAAAATTGGATCCATCGACTATGCTGCCTTTCCCAAAGTATAAATAAAATAAATAAATAAACAATGGAAGCAGTTACAAAACAAATTATATAAAAATAATTAAATATAAGGAGAATAATTGGGTATTTCTTGTATCATCAGTTGGCATTAGCCGGGAATACGAAACATCCTCATGAGGCCCGAATGGAAGAGACAATATCAAGATTCACTCATAAATATATCCAGAACCGGCTCATGGCGTGTGCGAAGTGTTCGGCACACACAGGCACCGTAAAAGAAAAGGCGCCTTAAACATTTCGAAAAATGTTTGACCACAAAACGAAACATTAATACAAAGAAATTCTCATGACACGTCCAGTTTTCACCTTGTATGAAAATAACAATCTGATATAAGTCGAATACATTTTAACAAAATGAACGAATGACGATGTCTACCTCGCACATAATATTAATTATTAGGAACATAAAGTTCCAATTATTCCAGCAACTACGGGCATGACGTAATACCACGTAATAGCTGGAGAACAAAAGAAAATTAATGGGAAGTTTCACCGAAATTCAAAGGAATTACATATGTATACCTAAGCATGCCCAAAATGAAAAGAGTAGGGTACAGATATAGGTAATACTTACTCTTATTATCGATTGAAAATTTCAATTCAATATGCATACATAGATTAGTTAATGGTTGTTTGAATTAAAAAAATAATATATATATATATATATATATATATATATATATATATATATATATATATTCTTTTTTTTAATTTAAACAACCATTAACGAGTTAATAAAAAAAATAATAGTGAAAAAATCGATACTTTCAGCTTTTTTTCATTCGTTAACGATTTATATACCAATTACAAAAGAAAGTTAGAGAACCCTCAATTTTTCGCAACAAATATTATGAACCAATCAAAGTACCGTTAAATCTATAATACATATGCCTTATCTATATTTTATATTTTAAAGGCTTATTCGTTGAATTGTAAACTACTGGATAGACAACATGCGGAAACTATTTTGTATCCTTTTAATAGTTACAAATTTTATAATCATCAATAGCAAGGTTTTTTAATTACCCAAATTTGACAAATAAAGTAAATTTTTACTATAAACGGACAATATTTACCTTTTAGATATTGAATCAGCTGAATTTTTCACCAGTAAAAATGCGAAAAATATGTGTAGTGACATTTATGGAAAAAAACGTAACTTGCCACGTAACTTTTACTCAGGAACGTGAAGGATCTCCTTTAGTCATAAGGGGATATGTAATTGGACTTGTCCCAGGGAAATACTTGTTGGATATTCACGAAAATGGAGACGTGTCTAGTAAATGTGACAAAATTGGACCACACTTTAATGTTCCTAACGTAAGTATAATATTATGTTACACAATTTCAGTATTATATGCAAAAATAAAATATTTGAAACAATTGAATATTGTTTATTTATCTATTTATTTTAATATCTAGATCGTTTTTACTGATCGCCGACATCATTTGGGACAATTTGGAAATATCACAGCTGGATCTAAGGGTAAAGTGAGAACGGATTTCATTGACAAATATTTGAGTTTATCAGGTCCTCGCAGTATCGTAGGACGCAGTTTGACGATACATGCCAGCAAAACAAAGAGCAATATTTTACATTGTGCAACGATTAAGTTGGTAGATTAAATCACATTTTGAATTTATTGTGTATTTTTTTGATTTATTTTGCACAGTTTGAAACTCCAGCTTGACATTTTAACGCTAATTTTTATCAAGTTGTGTAATGCAATTCCGACAAAAGCCTTGACCCAATTCAAATTATATGTAATTAAATTTCATATTGAATATCTGGAATGTGTTCACTGCTAATGCTTAAAGATATTTTTCGCGTAAAGAAATTTTTCTTTTCCATTTCATTTTCAACTACGTAAAACGTTTGACCCAAAATTCGATCAATTGTTCGGACGTTGAACCATTAATACGTAGCTGTTACTATGGTGCAAAAATAGAAAATTACAACAAAAATCTTTAACGATGAACTCATTCGATAAAACCTCTTCAGGTATATGTCTTGATTTATTTTTGTGTTGGTCAGTTGAACTACATAGAGTCGTAAATTTGTTAATGTCTTTCGAAACAAGTGCAATAAAGTAAAAGTAGGTATGCTATATGTAGTGGGTACATAAATACATATGCATATAAATCTTATCATCATCATTTATATCCACTGCTGGATGAAGGCTTCCCCAACATTCTTCCATTCTTCTTTGTTTTGCCCAAATCTCATCCATCTCACCCTACACATTTTTCTAATTTCGTTTACCCCCATTCATTCCAGCCTTAGTTTCTTCTTTCCCTTTTTACTTTTTCTCAGGTACGATTCTAGCACTGTTTTTGTCCACCTTTCGTCCACTCTTCTAGCTGTGACCCACCCATTGCCATTTCACTCTCTTCACGTCTTCCTTTCACCCTTTTACATTCTCTCGGGTACCATTCTAGCACTTATTTTGCCCACCTTTCATCCATTCTTCTAGCTACGTGACCCACCCAATGCCATTTCAATCTCTTTACACTCTCCATTATATCCACTCCACTCTCCACTATATCCATGTCATATGTACTTCTCACCCACATATTCCGTTTCCTATCTCTCCTCGTTACGTCGAGGTGAACATACATACATTAGACTGTATGTAAGATCTTTGCATGCAATGTCCAAGTCTTACATCCATAAGTCATCACTGGCAAAACACATTTATCGAAGATTCTTTACTTCAGGCAGAGTGGCATTTTTAACTAAAAAAAACAGCGTCCATTCGGTGAAATACACTTACGTGAAAGAAAATATTAATTTTGTCGTATAATTTTAATTTCACAGTCCGAGGGTTCAGTAAACCTTTGATGTCAAAGTTGAAAAAAATATCAAAATGAAAAATGATCGAAAAGTAATAGAACGAAAAGTGAAAATGGGATTCTAATACATAGGTTAAAGGTTCGTTCAACTGCGTGTCGCAGTTTAACACATTCGCACGAAGTCACGCAATCTCTTCAAGAAGCAAAAAAGAAAAAAAATGAAATTAGCATTTGAAATGTCAGCCAATTTAGACCAATATTCTGCGAAATATGACGCAAACGCATACACCCTTTATACGGGGTCATTAACTAGAAAACCATTACGTTACATACAAGGTCAAAGTTTTCAGATTCAACAACGTTTCATTACACGGTGTTAAATTTAATCTAAAACGAATACACAAATGGTCGAATGGCTACAAATACATATATACATAAATACATACATACATAGTACAATTATCCGAATCGACACATTTTTACTTGTGCTAATGAAAAAATAATCGACGAATTTGTATGGATCAAAAGTGAAACGAAACAATTTCGGCCGTGCCCATGTCCTAAATTCCAGGCCAATATATAAATTATTCACGTTGGAAATGATGCGCTTTTAGTAGGTGTAACTTGTAACTTATGGTGACATGACACGTTTTCAGGTGGAGTTTGTTTGTCCAATTAGTGAATCACAAAACTCGCGCTGTGTTTATTTTTGGTATGCCTGTGTTACTTTGTACGATTTTTGGCGACAAGGGAAAACAATCTAAGTTCATAAAAGTGCCTATGTATTATACATACATATATATTAAGAAAAAAATGAAGCTTTCTATCACGTGAAAATATTGTAATGAGAATTTCACGATAGATATCTTGGCAAATATCAAGGCCAGGAAATGTAAGGAAATTACATATACCAAACTTAAAGCTACAATGTATAATAACGGTTTTATTTTCACCCATCTTAATTAAAACTAATGTATAAAGTTATGGATTATATTGAACGAAATTTTAATTGAATCGTCCTAGTTTTGTATTTTGAAAATATTTTTTCTACAATACAAATAATAATGCATATAAAATTTTATACAAAAATAAAACAACTATGAAGCTGAGGAAGATTTTTATTCTGTATTTGTTCTAGGTACATTTAATTATAATATTTGTATGTATTTAGATGTGACACAAGATTGCTCTATATGTCTAATATTTCAAAATTCATTATTTATATTTTTAATAAGTACATGCCACTCATTAAATTAATTTTGACTTACCAACGTATAATATAATATATTTATTTAATTTATAACGATTTCGTATAACATTATTTAAATAAAATTCAATTGATTCTTAACAGTATAGTAAAAAAACGAAGATTTAACTTAAACAATAAAGTTTATGTTGCTTGAGCACCACAAAATCAAATGGATATATACATTTTTTCCAATTAAATATAAATAAACTATTCAACGAAACCTTGAATAAATTTTGTACTATTTTTCCTCCATCAAAAAAAAACCGTATTAATTATTTTCGGAGTATGACAATCTATTCGTAAACGCATTTCGTTAGAAACTTGTTATTCACCGGAAAAATCAATAATTTTCTTTTATACACACTATATGACCGATCACTGAAGTTATGGTACCATTTATTTCGTTCATTCGAACACCGCATGGTGGGTGACTAATGACTTTGCTTTATAAGGCACGTATAAAAAATATCTAGCTTCACGAAAAACTCGAATATGAACATAGTTTAGCGTTACACATAAAATCGAGCGAAAATTTAAAAAAGTATATAGTTGAAAGCGGAAGATAACAAGCATCCTGACGATACGTTTCTAACCTAGCCACTGTCCACTGCATCGGTTTTTCTTTCGCGCTTGATCGCGCTCGCCAACCATATAGCTAGGACTATTCCAATGACCTGTGTTTAAAAAGAAATCGATGAAATCTCATTCATCGCTGTTTTTATTGAGCCAATTTGAAGCAGCACTTACCTCCAAGAAGCAGAATACGATTCCAGTGATGATGACGGCCAGACCAGCACCATGAACGGTTTCTAGGATTTTGTCCTCGCAGCCGGATTGATAGTAAGCTTGACGTTGGATACATTCAGCTCGTCGAGATTTTTCCATTTGGTCTGCGGTTTGGGAACTGGCCGATTGCTCTGAAGTAGGACAGCAAGATTTGGGACAGCACGATACGGGAGGGACAGGTACGTTGTTGCCTACGTCGGTAAAGTCTTGAGGTCCAGTCACTCCACAGCATTGCAACTTTTATGTAAAGTAAATAAGTTAAAATTAACGACGAATGAGTAACGTAAATGTCCTTTTAAATGTGAGAGGACAAATGGGTATGAATATGATAATTAAGAAGGTTCTTGTAAATATATGAATAGATGTAAAGAAAAATTAAGCTATTGTAGATCAATTTAACTAACATTCTTCTGTAAGTTGTCCCAAATGACTTTATGTCCATTGTCTCCTTTGTTCTTGATGAATGACTCTCGCAGATGTTTCTTGACCGTCGTCTCCATTTGAGGTCTCAAAGCGGCTGCCGCAATGCCCACGGATAGTTCCATAAGTATAATCAGTATTAAGAATCCCGCATACTAAAATAAAATCAATAATGAATTTTAAATTCGAACAAGCTTTCGAATGTCAAAATAAATCTTTCACACTGAAATTATTTAAATTTTGAACATTTCACTGATAATATCGCATTCGCGTGATAACGGGACATGTACAGGTCACGACTTTTTGTTCTAGCTGTAACGAAACAGCTCGTATCGCGCGATTCTTATTTAAATATTGCCCACTGGACATACCAAATAAATAGCGATTTGATCGAGATATACATCGGAAATTATACGACACGAAAATACGAACCGTGTACAAGAGCTTTGTGCTTTCCTTGATGGCACCGAAGCATCCAAAAGCCGCTATAATTAGGATTAACAATCCAATGACGATTAATAGAATATCCGTCTCTAATCCGCTGACATCGCCCATGTTAGAATATTCTTTCACTAATGATATGTCGATTGAGGCGGCTACCACAATCAAGATGCCAAGTATCTAAAAACGAGTCAATGATAAAAAATCTTTCGTACCATAAAATGTGGCAAATAATTCACAATGAACTGAAAAGATTCAAATTTTTTTGTATATTTATAGACATATATGAGTACATACGTAATAAAAATCGTTGTAAAAAGTAACCATTCATATTTCTAAAATTTTAATGTAAACAAGTTCGAATTTTTTCATGATATCAATAATTCATCTAATGATACTTTGTACATATAATATTTTTTTTTTATTAAATTACGTATATATAGAGGCCAAAGTCTAAATTTTTATCAAAGCATTGATATACATTATACTCTATTTTGTAATTCAAACTTTATGTGTGAAAATTTTAATAAAGTGCATAGCAATTATTATAATATAATAATATACAATAAAATATGTAGTACTAATATCATGTTCAACTCACTGCAAATATGGCATTGAAAAGAAATAATAAATATTTTATTGCTGTCATTCCGCACGACTCCATTTTGCTACTGTTTTATATTTTCACTTTACACACTGGATAATATATCTGAAAAGTGGACATACGAAATAAAATTTAATTTATAAAACACCGATGAATTAATCTAAGGGAGAAAGAATTAAATTTTATAATTTAATTGATTAATATATTTGTATAATTGAATTAGTTCAATTCAATGCATCTTCATTTGATGGGATTTTATATTATAAGAAAAATTACTAAAACGACGAAAATATGGAATTGAAACTGAACAATCTTCATTTAGAACTATTAAATTACCAGAAATATACAAACATAATATGTTATAATAGATAATATATTATAATAGATTATAATAGAATATATTATAATAGATTATAATATAATATATTATAATAGATTAATATATTATAATAGAATATAATATATTATAATAGATTAATATATTATAATAGAATATAATATACATTATAATAGATACATACATAATATATTATAATAGAATATATATTTTTGTATATTTAAAGATAAACGAGCTTTTGAATTATAGAAACCGAATAATGACAAAAAGAGAATGAATCGCACAAAGTTGCATGAATTGCTCAAAAATTAGAGAAAATTGAAAAATAATATGTGTTAAGCTTGAGAAATAATTGGAATGTTTTATTTCGTTTTCTGTTGAGAGCAAATAGAAAAATAAAAATGTGTAAAGCTTGAGAAACAATTGGAATGTTTTATTTCTTTTTCTGTTGAGAGTCAATTTAATATTATAATATTTTAGTTTTTAAATGTTTAATTGATATTTTATTTTATTTCAATTTCCTCGAATTAAGAAAATATCAAGAATAATCTAAATATAAACTAATTCACTATGTGGTTAACCCGCGTAGTGGCGGCAACAGCTAAATACCAACTGGTGGTAGGTGTCGATCTAACCCTGCACATAACACACGCATACACCCCGACGCGAACATATACTAATATGATTATTATACACATACATAATACAACCCTTGTACAGTATACACTTATAGAACAGTTTCTCTAGAGTATGTATGTATCTACATATAAATGTATACGTGTATATTAATTTTGTAAAGTCACTTTCAAAATGATGACGATAGCGAAATATAATAAAAAAAGTGCGCACCTACTACTAATCAATTTCGCTATATTAAACGTGTGAACCATTTTTATAATTTATCATAGTTATTAAAGGGCTTTGATTGAAACTATTTAAATAAGCCTATGTGTATATGTGTGTATAAATTCTAGCGTTTTTGTGATAATGTTTCATACATAAATTATTATACAAACATACATATATACGTATTATATTATAATAACATAATAATATAAATATACGTATTTATAAACAATAAAAAATCAGAATCAATAGGAAAAAAATCCGACTATAGACTACAATACTCACTTTTGGCACAGCAATAATAGAATATTTTGAATTAAAGACCGCAAAAGCCAAAAATCTGTAAAAATTGCACATTTTTTAAACGCTCATATATCTTAAATGAGAGTAAGCCAAAAATTATTTTCGTATTCGAATTCAGTGGGTCAAACTTAGTAAAGATTGCTTAATCTCTGTCCCTGTAAGCAGTGGCGGATCAAGTAAATGGGGGGCCCCAGGCGCATTTGAAATTTGAGGCCCCCACATAGGTTTTTACCATGCTTTTCAGTATATGGTTTTTCATTAGGATTTTACAAAAACCACATTTTATTTTATTTATTTATTATATTGTTGAGTAGGGGTGGGTGGAGGATCCAAAGAAAAGGCCAAAGTCGCTTCACAGCATTTATTGGTAATTCAGGAGATACACGCACTGGCAGTGCTCTGTCTAGAATGTCTTGATATGGTCTAAGTACCTCCTTATAAAGGGCAGGTTGCTCAGGGCATCTTCGACGTCCGGTTGCTTCCCCATTGTTTAGTTACGTACTCCCACGCTTTTGCGTTGTGAGTTCTAGGAGCTCCACGGGAAAGCGACCGAGTGCCGTTATAGCCGCGGGTGCATTCGGGGGTCTCTCATTGTTAGCCGACTTGCACTTAAGCCTGGAAATAATCCTCGAAACCAATTATGTCAAACGGCGCGCCGTTTGACATAACCGCCATGTCGGTTCCTGCGTTACAATATGTACTTGAAAAACTAGCAGTTTTTGGAATAAAATAGATACTATTTTAAAATACTATGTAAAATAGGTATTGATTTAATTTATTCTTGGCTTACGAACGTATTGCGGACAATGATAATAATTTGTAAGTTGTAAATTTTGGTAACAAAGGCCTATTTCGGGGCAACCAAGATTCGGGGACCCCAAACGCGCGCTTATTTTCAATGTATGATAAGCCGCCGCTGCCGGTAAATAAAAAGCGTGATTTTTTTGTTGCTCAGTTTTGTTTATCCATCGATTACAAAACATATACTGTCTTGTATTATCTCGATTATTGAATTTAAAAGCGTAGTGTTTGATATATTTTCTGGTTGTAGTGTTTGATATTCTCTATTATTGGTTGGTTCATATTTTAAATTTTATAAATTATTATCAATAATTTTTAATTTAATCGTAGTGTAGTAAGTACTTTCAATATAATAAATGGGTAATTTCTTACATTTATATTCTAGAAAATTAAAAAGTCAGCTTGTTATTTATAAATACTGTATATTGTTAAAACGTTTTGTTCGATATTTCTGTTTTAGTTCCAATAGTTTTCAATCCCTGTCGATTACTGAATGAGAGGATTGGGGTTTTGTTGTGACTCTCGGTTGGCATGGAGGTCCCTAGTGGAGTGTCAACAATCGCTATCACGCAACACTACTAGCCCTAGACCTCAACACCGATTTGCACCAAGTTAAATGCTGAACTTTCATATCGACCTGCAGATTGAGACCTCAGCTTCAGAGGTCAAAAATATACAAAAATATTCAGATTCAGCCATTAATATTTCATTAAACTAATATTAAAAAATTATTTCAATTTATACAAATAATAAATTATATGATATAATACATATGTACATAAATGTATGTATTTATTTACTACTAGTATATTATAGACTACATATATCATCTGAGTTTATAGTAAATACTGGTCATCACTACTATGCTCAAAATCTAAAAATATATAAAGATTAATAATTAAAATTTTTATATGAGATACACTATTAAATGATATACAATATATTTATGTACATAATATTGTCAACTAACCTTCAAGCATACAAGTATACTTATTATGCAGTAAATCATTATCATTCCTAGTTGAGATAGCTAAAATAAAAAAAAAAACATGTGAAACGTATAAGAGGTTAGTAAAAAATTCGGATGTGACCAACCCACAACTTTATCTATGTATTTGAGGAATATAAGAAAGATAAAAAATAAAATTCGATAATTAAACATACATACATACATATGTACACGTTCACACATACCGGCAATGAGGGCATTTTCGATACAAATTGAGCGCAAATGTACGGAAACTTACACAAGACAAAAGTTCTACTTCTGGCTGTCAGATTTTGTTCAAATTTTTTTTATTACTTAAAATCACTATAAATATTTTACACATTAAATATCAAGAAGGGTGGCACGACAAATCAGCGCAAACCAACTTAGCGCCGACCTTTCGGCGCAGACAACTCAGCGCAACGACAACTCAGCGGATGACAATTCAGCGCATGGACTATTCAGCGCAAAATCAATTTTTTCAAAATGTTTCAAATGCGTTTTCAAAAATAATTACTGTATTGAAATTGTCGGTCATATCTACATGATAATTTCATAAATGCGAATAAATTTATTTGATACTCTTTGTGCCTTGAAATATTACGCAAGCAGGGTTTCTCAACTAAGGCCGCAAAAATTTATTTTTAAGCAGGGTTTCTAAACCGGGCACAAAGGCACAAAGAGTATCAAATAAATTTATTCGCATTTATGAAATTATCGTGTAGATATGACTGACAATTTCAATACAGTAAGTATTTTTGTAAACGCATTTGAAACTTATTGAAAAAATTGATTTTTCGCTGATTAGTCCATGCGCTGAATTGTCGTCCGCTGAGTTGTCGTTGCGCTGAGTTGTCTGCGCCGAAAGGTCGGCGCTAAGTTGGTTTGCGCTGAGATGTCAGTGCGCCATCAAGAAGCTACCAATAGTTGTAAAGGTCAAAATAAAATAATGAAATATTGTTTTAAAAAAAATACTACTTCCGGTTTACAAATTCTGACCAAAATCTTATCAACTCTAAGTTCGTACATAAATAATACACATAAATTTTCAGCTTGATAAGTGCGTAAGTGTGGAAAAAATCGATTCAAATCGGCCAATTTGGACTTTTCTAAGAAAAAAAAAACCCCCTTGGTATTAAGCTTTAACTTCTAGATATGAAATCTCAGTTCAATGTGCCGAAAGGTTTCTGAGATAAAAATATAGTGAAATGACTTTTTTGTGGATGAAAAGGAATGTCAAAGTTGAAAACAAGATACATATTAAAAGTAACGCGAATTAGACATAGCTGCAAAATATGTAGTGCACTGTGCAGCATCGAAAAGTACAAAAGAAATTATCCCTTATTCGTTAAGAATGACATAGTAAATGCCTTAGCTTACCTTACAATTTTAGTAAAAATATTGAAATGCGAAAGAGTGAAAGAATTTCTTTTCAGATTCCAGCCTCCAAGGCGGCCAGGCCGTAACACATGTGATTTCAATCTCAATCATTTCATGAATACATAGTCTTATTTACATATTTCAATAAATTTATTCTTAATTTTCTTGAATGATATTGTAACGTAGAGATTAGGTGAGTGGCGCTCGTGGACCGATGGTTTACTGGCGCAGATCACCTGATCTCTCGTTCTCGCCAAAATGGCTTCTACGTATGAATGAGCCGTATGCAACGGCCAATGGGATCGTCCGACTCATCGACCAATAGTTGTTGAGCCCAAATATGTATAAATATGCGGCGCTCTCGAATTGGAAACCATTCCGACCTGGAGCGCCGACGGGAGCAGACGAATAAACCGCTTCTACAACACTCCTGCGTCTTTCTCTCCGATCCTGGAAACCCCCACTTCACTTCCACGCAACATTGGTGTCAGTCAAGTGGAATCGGAGATGAGCAGAGCAACGAAAAATAGAAATCGTCGGCGACCGAAGATATATGACGAAAGCTGAGCCACTTCGTGCCATGGACAGAAATCGGCAAGAAAAATACAATTCTCATTGCAAATAGCTTTAAGCACAACATTCGGTTAATGGGTTGTGGTGTGAGCCGCGATTCGCATTTGATGTGGTAACGCATTGCATTTGGCGGCATTTGAAGGCGAGAGAGGACCATCCAGCGAGCTTACATTGACGGGCAACCAGCAGAATTGAAAATGCGCAGAGCAACGAGGAAGCAGCAACCGCCGGAGATCGACGCAACGCCACTACGAAGTCAAACCCGAGAACTGGAGGATAGACTTCGTGCCATGGAAAAGGAAATGGCGACACTACGATCGGCGCAGAAAGAAGCTCCAGTAAAAGACGAATCGGTTAAAATGCGGTTATCACCGCAGCATATCACTCATGAATAGGTCCATGAATTTGACCGTGGCACAATATACCGGGAATCCCCGACATACGATGGGTCAGGTTCCTGGGAGGAATTTCTAGCGAGATTCCGATTCACAGCTCGACTTCAGGGAGCACGAAATCTGTCGACGAAGCTGTGTGCAGCGATGCGTGGCGCGGCCATGAACTACGTCTGCCGGCTTCCACAAGATACGCAGGACGACTATCAGCTACTAATGGAGAAACTCACAACACGCTACGGCAATCGGACGTCCGTATACCAACACTTCGAGAAGGCCAGCGGAAGAAAATGGGGTCCAGAACGAGAGGAAGGGTCACTAACGACCCACGGGACAGCATCACGGAACACGTGGAATTGAGTTTCGCGGGTGTCGTCGCGCCCGAAGCTCTCGAACGCATGATTGTTTACATGTTCGTAAACAGCATCATGCATTCAGAAGTCAAAGCAGCGGTGGCTAGACTAAGCCAAAGTATGAGTCTTCCGGAAGTCGTGAAAGTCGCTAAGGCGGTCTACGAGGCAACGAAATTCGCTCGCACCAGTAAGGACACGTCAGGCCGCATCCATTTTGGCCGAAACTAATCATCACGACCCGTGACGCAGAGCACGCTTTTCACAGTAGAAGGCCTACCCAAGACGCTTTACCGACGAAGTGGGGGTTTCCAGGATTGGAGAGAAACACCCAGGAGGGTTGTAGAATTGGTTTATTCGTCTGCTCTCGTCGGCGCTCCAGGTTGGAATGGTTTCCAATTCGAGAGCGCACCATATTTATACATATTTGGGCTCAACAACTATTGGTCAATCAGTCGGACGATCCCATTGGCTCATTCATACGTATAGGCCATTTTGGCGGGAACGAGAGATCAGGTGATCTTAGCTAGTAAACCATCGGTCCACGAGCGCCACTCGCCTAATCTCTACGTTACAATATTTTAATTTCCTATGGATTACATATCATTAAGTTTCCAACCCATATTTAATTATATGTACATGCATGTACATATAATGTACATATGTATGTATGTTTAATTATGTAATATGTATAAGAAAAAAAATGTAAACACATGAAAAACACGAAGATGTGTTGTGATCTATCCAAAAAATTTAAAACAAAGATATACCTCAAGAAGTTTTGGTAAGCATGGATCTACAAAACTTTGCGTTTCATTGCATATACGTATATAATGTGGACAACATGTACTTGGAATATCATTAAAAGGTACGGTGAACCAATCATTTTTGTTTCGGATACCACAACATTGTAACTGAAACATATGGTTAAAATATTATAAATACACATTTATACGACTTCATTTTCAATCTATGAAAATATAAATATACATGTATAAATTTGATAATTTAGCTTAAAATAAGTTTTAAGTTTTTTAAGATATAGGTATGTATATAATTACAGCTGTATAGTTTTTGATTTTTCAATACAATATTTAATTATAGATTATGTATTAGCATTTTTGTTGTTAGTTTATAGTGACATCTATGAAAAATTTTATGAACAGTTAAATTTAATTTTAGTTCAAATTTTTTACAATAGTCAAAGAGTTGAAATTATAAACAGGGACCCGAACCGGAACCGAACCGAAAACCGAATAAGCGTTATTTTTGCCGGAACGAAAACCGAAACCGAACCGATATTTATTTCTGCTCGGTAAAATTAATATGTATATACTTTGGGAATGATAGAATTAATGGACAAACATTCAGGAATGTATTTAACAATATGTTTTTGAAACTCTTCGAATAATATTATATCGATATCAAACAAATCTACTCTGTTACAAAAGATAACAATTAATTTTTAAATCGTTTTCAATGAATTAAATTGAATTTTCAAATAAATAATTATTCGTTTCTCAATATCTCCCCCTCCACTTCCGCTAGAAATTTGCGAAATTATTTATTCCATTAAATACAAATAACAAAAACTTTAATAACATATAACAAAACGAAATTTTTACTATTTAAGCCTATATAAATAAATACGTATGCTTACCGACTTTTGTGTTTCATCCCAGCTGTTTGAAGAGTTTACATATGATTCTAATGCGTTATACATAGTTGCGTTCACATAGTTTTCAGCCATATTTGTAGTAATTAAACCATGGACAAGCACTTTCATATCCAAAATTATCATCAGAATGAGAGCTAAGCCGTACTACAGAAAATTTTATAATACAATGTATACATGTCATAAAATAATATTAAAGTTGCGAAAAGTAACTTCACCCAAATGAAATGCGACTGTCTCGATGTATACGAAACTATAAATCCAATCATGGCGACTATAGAAATGGCACAGCCTGTAAAAATAACACCGAATTTGTGCAGATCAGAAAAGACATGCAGAAATGGATCATAAAAGCTCCAATAATCATCCAAACTTGACATCAAACAAGCTAATGTAATTGCAATCAGCTGAAATGTGTGCAATATAAAAATTATTTGTTTTTTCGTGATCAGTCAATTATTCACACTAAATATGTAATTTTAGGTTAGACTCACCAAAGTGATGCTGACGAGGAATATAAATATGTACTTCGATTTATATACTTTCCTTTCATCATTGGGAGATGTCTCCATCTCAGAGGACATCGTTCTAATATTAGTCACCATATTTTCAACATCTGTCATACACTTATAAAGTACACTACAAGCAAAGTGCAATATTTCATGAAGAAGAGATAAATAATTAAACGTAACCAAAGTAAAATCGTTGAGACACCATCAACACTGAATTTTTCGCGAAATTTTCTCGAATAGTTGTATCCGCACTGACATTCAATCCATTGTTGTGAGACTTATTATATCTTATCTTTGGTTATCTAAAAAATTGCTTAAATTTTAGCGATATGATTTTATAACTCAGATATACATATGTGTATAAATACAAATGACTATTCATATTTACGCTAATGCTGTACTTATATTACACATAAAACTCAAATTTGATTTATTAATAACACGTTATAATTAAATATTCAATACAGAGGAAGAATCGCTGCAATTATTACCTACATATGTAGTTGTGAAGGTTGTCATTTAAGACATTTTATTAGGTTAATTACTTACACAGTATTGTTACCAAGGCGATTGTTAAAGAGCTACTGATTAACAATTAGTTAATATATGTGGTTATTATAATGTCTAAAAACTCGATATTTTGAGCATAGTCGATACCAAGGTAAAATACACTGATACGGGAATTACCGATGCGGTGCAAACGATCGAAAAGTGCCAGACAGACTGAACCACAGATTAACGACACGTGTACCTTATGCGTGCGCACTGCTCGCACTTACACTATGCGAAATCTACCCGAAGTCCCGACATACCTACCCTGTATACGTTATGTGCTTCTGATACTTTAGTTCCGAATTTTTTCTTATTAAATTATTAAAAACTCGCCAGAAAGATCCAACTCAATTTTAATAATTACCATTTTAATAATTGCATATGTGCACATCGAAAGGTTACTCGTCATCTGATGTGCAATTTTTCATTCGTGAAGTCAAGAATTGCGTTTAAAGCAGCCATCCAGTTAATCTGTGGTTCAATCTGTCTGGTGCTTTTCGATCGTTTGCACCAAACCCGGGAATTACAATGTCTGTTGTGATAATTTGGTATAATGTTTGTTGATTTGGTAAATTTAGAATAATATTGTGACGCTAGTGAATATGACGCCGATTACTTAAATACGTTACAATATTCTAGACTTTAGATAATTTGCCTTCTACATCCCTTTGAAAATGGCTTGAACTCTTTTTATTCTTGTCGTTTTTATCCATAATCCACCCAAATTGCCTTTCCATTAATTTCACCCAATTTGCTATTAATATGTAGATGTATTTTGGCAGGGCCGCGCCTACCATATTATGTACAAATGTGTGCAACGCACACAGGCGGCCGAAATATAAAGGCGGCCGAATGAAACGAGGGTCGAAAAAATTATACTCCTTAAAAGATACGAAACAAGATATCGTACTTTTTAAAACGCATTTACATAGGTTGTCTTGTTGTCTACTTATGGATTGCTGTTGAAAGTTACAACTTGTAACACACCCGTAACAACTTGTAACACATAATTCGGGGAAATAACGGGATAGCAGGTATAGCTTCGATCCGTATAGAGCTAGGACATTTATGTTCTATTATCTTTGCGACTGCCAGATGTATTTCTTCAATAATGTTGAGTATTGGTTGGTCATCGAAAGAACAATGTCCTAGATGTGAGATTGGGGGTAAAAACACTATACGTTCATTAATGAACTTGAAAACTTTCAGTCTCTCTTGTCGTCTGGTCCTGTTCAGAACTAAACGTTTTGGTTTTTTAGTTAATTTTCATTGTGATGAAAATTTTCAACACTATATATATATATTTCTCACACAATTTTTATCACAAGATAAGATTTTTGCACTACTCGCATGCACTTAATTTTCTTATTAATATGATTTATACAAGTACTGTCAAAATTAAAGAGCAGCCGATTAAAGTTTGCACGCAGGCAACCGAACTCCTAGGCGCGGCCCTGTATTTTGGTCATACTTGTCATCCACATGATCCACTGTCATTCCAAGGATACCTTCCACAATTCTATTTTTTTCGTACAACGTTTCAAGATTCATGTGCATTTATAAGAAAATTACGATTTTTTACACAAAGCAGGACATTAAATTTGTAGATCGAATATAAGATTTCCGATTCAAATTTAAAAGTTAAAACAAATGAATCCGACATTGAAAATATTGCATAGTCTAATCGTGGTCGCGGTAATACAACTACTACTTATTTAACTTACGTACGTTAAATAAGTATTATTCAAGCTAAATAATAATATGTGTGTTTTAAAATTAATAAGTTCAAAAGTAAAACTTCGATAGTCTAAAATTAAAAAGGTCTCGCAAATTTTCGTGTCTTCAAACATCTTAGTGTGCATCAGATCTAAAATCCGCATCTGAAAACATTTTTCAAAGACTTCAGTGTTCATAAAACAATGTGAGTATGTAATTAATCTTGTAAGGTAAAATTTCTTTGATTTAATTAAGTACATACATGCGAATAAGCAAATTCAAATAAAATAAACGGTTTCAATTTTCCATGGAAATGAAAAATAATCTGTTTTCATTTGTTTGTCATACTAAAAATGTTAACGGTTTAAAATAATAATTAATAATATATACGTATACATATATGTGTGCTATATATTATAACAAATTAAATAATATATAGTAGGTGATATCGAAAACAGTGAATTTTGATTTTGAAAAAAGCATATTAGTAAAAGCATTTTGTATCAGAGGTAAAAAAATTTTCCGGATTCTGACCAAGTTTTTCGGGCAAAAAAATTTGGTTGAAATTTTTTGATTTTTGAAATAAATTTTAATATTTTGGAAGAAATTCATAATTTTTTAATTTATGAAATTTTCTCAATGTTTTTGCAAATTTTCATTTTAATCGGTAGCCGTGCCTTCCCTGATAGGCTTTCGCTTAATATTGTCTTCGTTATCTCTCAATAGATTGAGTTTAAAATTTCTACAACGTATCTATGTACATATGTATAATAAGTATAAATTTCAGAAATCAGTAATTAATAATATTATATTTTTTTCAACGTTAGGTAGTATTTTTAGTTTTGAATTTTTAGGTATTTTTATGATTTTTTCCAAAACAGTCCATTGTACTGAAATTTAGGTAGCGAAATTAAGGGGGGGGGGGGTGGATAGACTCCTCTTGGAAAGGGCAGAACACGGTAAGAATTTGACTCTAGTGCCATAGCTGAAGTCCTATACTAATAATTTGCTGTTGTGCTTGTCAGTGAGCAATTACATTTAAATATTTAAATTTGAAATTTATTTTTGAATTTTTTATCTCATTTTTTAATTGGTCTATTTGGCATATTTTTCTTTCTTACTGGTGATTTCACCCGGCTTTGCTCGTTATTTGTAATATAAAGCGCTTAAATATGGCTAATCTAATAGTAAACATTCATTTGTTTTTTATTAAATTTATTTGAATATTCAACGACAGCCAATCAGAAAAGATTATACACACAACGAACGTTAAATATAATGTTTTGCATTTAACAATATTTAAAAATAATGGTCGAACTTTTAGAAATGGTAACAATTTGTGAATTAAGTCAAACAGAAATAGTGTTTTTGGAATTGAAAATTGGACTTCCGCAACATTAAAAAATAACGGCTCATAATATATCGTCGGCATATCGGCAGAAAAAGTTAAGCCAAAAATGTTTTGATTTTGTTGTCAAAGCATGAACAATGGTACAAAATAGATACCTTCAAACCTCTCGATGTTCTCCAAACAAGGATTTTTGACTTAAAGCTTTCTGTCATTATACTGACGATATGTATTTAATGTTTATCTCGTAAAATAAGTATTTCACTATGTAGAACATTTTCGTATATGTGCTTTGTATTTATACAAACACGACGACGAAGTACACTGAAAAAGTTGGGTAAACGAGTCATGAACATATCTGTGTATTTAATTTTACAGCATTTTTAAATGCTGTAATCATAGAAATATAATGCATAGAATCGCTCTCAGCCTCCAAAAATGTTGCTACAAAAGTCTGCGCGGCAGAGTTTATTCATTGTTCGCTAAACTTCGTCTCTCTCTCTCTTGTCTCTCTTCTGACTTTCCGTCTCTCTCTTCGATGGCTCGCTTTTAGACGGTACTTTTGTTAACAATGACCATTCTATGCATTCTACTTCTATGGCTGTAATTAATTAAATATACGCTGTGAATACTTTCCTTTAAAATATTTCGATTTATTTTCTCTTGACAAATCTCCCCCCCCCCCCTTGATCCTGCATGTCGATCCTGCAAACCAAGTGCCCGCATGCTCATTTCATACTTTTGCCATTTTAAACTTGCCAGAAAGATCCAACTCAATTTTAAGAATTGCCAATCATCAATGTTCATCGAAATGTCATCTGCGCAACCCCATGAATATCTCGTCTTTCGTACATGCTGAAATTCAAACAGTTAAAATGCAATCGAAAGAGCATGCAGGCTGGTGGTTTGCAATCATTTGCAGCAAACCCAAGATGGGATAATATTTTTGGCACGGCTGTAAAATAAATTACACGACAAATGTCAAAACGACATTTAATGTCAAATTAACATCTCTAAAATAGCTCACACGACAGAATCGGCGTTCGCCCATCAAAAATCAAACGGATTGCCAGTAACAAAAATAAAATTTGAAGTTTCATTGAAATCATAACCAGTTACATTTTCACCGGGTAATCGTAATATCTTAGCAGCCAACACTTATTTATTTAAGCGAAACTTAATTCGGCGAAAACCGAATCTGTCGTGCGAGCTATTTTAGAGGGGGGCACTATTTTTATTTGTCGGGCCGATAAATGGTACCCAAAAAAATACATGCACACATTCGGCAGTCATATTAGCATACCTGCAACGAAAGCGATTGGTACCCCTGCTTCAGCAAAATTTTGAATGAGTCAGTGTCGGGCGTCGGCGTATCGCGTGCGACGACTGAAAGCGTGATGATACTCGACGGGGGAGATGGGGGCGGAGAGTGGGGAGGCCGGGGAGGGGGGAAGAGCGTGCGTCAGGGGGGAAGCGGGGAGGGGAGGGTGTTGCGCAAGATGGCGGACACCGATCAGCTGTGAGCCGCCGATCCACTCAGTCAGGCTACGGCCGTCATATGGGGAGGGTGTACGTTGGCGTCGCGTTCGCCTACGACAGCGTTGTGTATGTTCGATGTTGACGTCGTCGTGTAAATGCAAGCTTCCTCGTATAGCGAAAGCCGACTCTGACAGTGCAGTTGCAACGCGCGCGTTCGATCCCTTCGCGAACGCGTCCACTCTCGCGTGCAGTATCTGCACCCACCCCCACCCACCCACCCATCTCTCCTACCAATCCTGCAAAACGTATAGCGTTTGATTGGTAGTTGTTTGTAAACAAGAGCACGCGCCACCACTGAAAGAACGAACGCGTTTGCCACAGGGCCACCGCACCCCACCGCACTGCACTGCACTGCACTGCACTCCACTCCACTACACCGTTCGATCCTTCAAATGTGAGTCAATCATCAAATAAATACATACATTGTATGCATGCATTTGCACAGTTGTATCTACATATATATATATGTATATGTATATGTAGTATGAGCATTGGCATCTTGTTGTTCTGTCGAAATTCGCCAGGGGTAAAAGTAAAAATCGTTAATAATATCAAACTCAAGTGTTACATTGTATATATGTATACATGTTGGCGAGTTTGGATTTTGATTGTATCTCGGTGCTTCGAAAATACGTCTGTATTTACAATATAAATAAATAGTACGCGACGATTGTTGACGTTTAATTATGTCGTTATATTAATTGACGACTTCGAATTACGTACAATATGTAGTATATGTGGTCCGAATTGTTGTTTTGCAATATAATTTTGTATTGTGAAATTCGTATCGAGGGAACTTACGCATTTTCCTACAAATGCGCATCGCTTCGTTTTATGCTGTAGCTGCGGTTAATTATAGTATTTTTGCTTTATATGAATGTACATACATACATGTGTGTGTATGTATATGTATATGAATGTGTATTCGGAATAGCATATATAATTGATTAAAAATTTCAGATTTAATTATAATGTATTTTCTCATTATATGTGAGTCGGTAGTTTTAGTTAGGCTCCCTTATATTTAACCGCTTATTATTTATTTTTTTTGGTCTAATGTTGTTTGTATGTGTTTCATCATTTATAATTTTCGTAATATGGGTATAAGAAAAATTTACGCCTTTTATTATTAAACCTTTCACGAGTCAATGTGATTTTGATTATTTTCGGAGAATCTTCTGTTTTCGTGTTGGTAGCATTCCGAAATTGATAACAATGTTGTGTCGATTTTTTCTCAGGGAACGTAGGCAGTTTACTTCCCGTGCGTACATATCCGCTTGCTAACATTTTAACAACCGCTCCTTTGTTAGTAAATATTGAATGATATACAACATTGCATTGTATAAACTGTCATTTCCTAGAGACTTGTCATAGTTGCGAAAATAACTAATTCAGGTTGCCGTTTATATTTGTCACACTTCAGACAAACTACACATGCGCACTATTTTAGGGATACGTTTGCATTACGCGATAATTTCCGCGATTTTCTTTCGCATTGCCAATAATAATGGATGCGAATGCCTAAATACGTACATCTGTATGTACATAGGTAGATGGATAATCGTATGTATCTGAAATTGATTTGATTTGTTGATTTAAATATGCATTATAGACAAAAAAAAAAGAGAATTCCGCGGATAAATTGTATTGTATACTTGCGTGATTTAATCGGGAAATACTGAAGTTATTGTATGTTATGCATTTGAAGTCAATGTCGGTCGAAGTAAATAGTTGAACGATATAATAAAAATATTGCGCAATATTGCTTGGAGTTATTCCACAGTGAATTCGGGTAACGCAAAGTATTGCACGTCACCTGGCAACCGGCCAATGCATTCTCCGTGTAAACGATATTTAAACTTGTGTACGGAAGAATTCCTCGCATCACTTTAACTTTATGTATGCCAAAAAAATGTGTCGGACTCTTTCCATATCGACGCGTGTGTTTGTAATTGATATGACGCCTAATTTGACGTGATTGCTATAATCCGAGAAAATTTATACGTACGTATGTACGTGTGCCATGTGGAAATTAATCTTGCCGTGATACGGCTGGGTGTAATTTCGCGGAGTACATAATGTACATACATATTCGCTTTTTTGTATTAAATACCACCCAAAGTTATTCGTAGATATGTGTATTTTTTTTTGCTTTGTGTCTATGACACTATAATTATATTAATGTACACGGCAAGTGTTTCAACTTGGTAAGTACACGTCAAATAAAATTCGACTGACGTTCTCTTTCTATTTAATTGATCGATCACAAAAATTTTCACCGTTGAAAAACTATATTTAATACTCGTCCATGTTTGATTTCAGATTGTATTACCTCAATCCTACGCGGGTCTTGTTGAATAGTTTAAAATGTCATCATCATTCATTATGTGATCTTAATGTATATACTGTTATATAGGGAACTCTCGCGATATAATATTTATGGTCGTTAATGCGAAAGATAATTTAATTATTTTACGGTTAATTTTTCAAAGGCGAAACAGTTTAGAGGCCGTTTTCTTTTTTCAATCGAAACAGAGGTAATCAAGACGTTGATCGTCTTTGAGAACTGCCTCTTAGCGTCAGTGTGAATTATTGATATCTCGACCCGTGCGCGCTATTTTTCTACCGACGAAATTCACCGATCTTCATTTTATGGTCATCACTGTGATTTTTATTGTGAGTTGTGGAATTTTAATATGAAAATGATGTGTAATTTTTTTCCATTTATTTACATACTTTGTAAATATGTATGTTGCTATTGGGTTTACATCACGGCATCGAAAGGTCGAAAGATCGAAAAAGCAAATATCGGAAAGCGTAGATCGAAAATCGAAAGATCTTATGTCGAAATATCAAAAATAATGTATGCATGGTAAACGGTACTATGTATCTATATATATATAAATCAATGTTTGTCTGTCTGTCTGTCTCGAATAGGCTCCTAAACCAAATAACCGATTACGATGGAATTTACGATGGTTCAGCTAGTAAATTATCTCTCTTTTTATCGTACAGCTTTGCTTAATGTGCGCGGGCAGGATACGGGAGGAAAAGCCTGCTCCTCTTGTATCCTGCTCGCGCAAATTAAGTGAGGCTGTACGACGGGAGGGAGAGAGTTTTACCACACGCCACTGATATACATATATACTACCCGATTTTCATATGTATTCATGGTAAACGAACATTTTCGATTTTTCGACCTTTCGATGCGGTTACGGTCACCGGTTGCTATTGTATGTACATAGCTATGTATTAGATAGTTTTTTAAATTCCAAACAAACATACCACACATTTTCTAAAAATAGCCGTTGAGATATTTCTACATACATTATTCACTTATTCAGCTTCAACTTCACTCGCGTCTGCTTTAGCTTCAGCATCTACTCCTGGGTGTGCTACTGTTTCTGCTTCTACTGTTTCTGTTTCTGCTTCTCCTCCTTCTCCTATAAAACCTGCGAAATCTTACAGTCAGGTCGCAGCGCTATCTTCTACTGCTTCACCTCTGCCATCTTCATCTTCAGCTACACTTACATCAGCTTCTGCTTCAACATCTGATTATGTTCCTGTCTCTTGTGCTCCTGCTTCTGCTTCTACTGTAGATCCTTCAAATTCGTTCAGTCAGGTCGCTGGGACTTCTTCCGGGAGACTGCCATACACTCGTGGATCTGGAGCACCTGATAAAACTTTACAGGTGGCCACTATTCCGAAATTGAAGAATGTACACGTTTTTAATTTGGCAAATAACTGCACTTGTGATACTGTGAAACAGTTCATATTAAATAAAATTAAAAATAAAAGAATCAACGTTTCTCAGGTTGCTAAAACTGACATGTGCTCGTCATTTAAAATTAGTGTAGATACTGAAACTTTTAATATAATTATCAATCCTGAATTTTGGCCTATGGGTACTGGCATAAGAGAATGGTTATTTCTCAAAAAAATCTCTTCGAAACCGATTGCCCAAACCCGTGACCCGTAACATTAAACTTTATTATCAAAATGTGCGGGGTTTAAATACAAAACTCAAGGAATTCTACAACAACGCCGCTTCTAGATCTATTGACGTCCTTGCTATTACTGAAACATGGCTAAACTCATCTGTACATGATGCCGAAGTACTTGACAGCAGTTTCAATATATATCGCCATGATAGATCTGCCAGAGGTGGTGGTGTTCTTCTAGCAGTTAAAAATACAAATATTATTTCGGTTGAAAGACTTAGTCATCTTGAGGACATTCATGAATGTGTATGGCTAAAACTAAGATTTGTTAACATTCCTTTTTTTATATACATATGTACTATTTATTTTCCACCAAGATCTCCACCAAATATTTATAAGCGATTTTTTGATTTAATTATATCTAATTATTCACATTTAAGTAATGGTCGCATTTTTATATCTGGAGATTTTAATCTGAATTCTTCTAACTGTTTTCCTGATGACCTTAATTTTTTTATATCTTTATTCAACTTAAAACAAATTAATACTATTCGAAACTATTTTAATAATTCCATGTTGGATTTTCTATTAACAAATTTAGATTGTCAGAATATTATTATTTCAAATTCAGTTGATTCCTTGGTTCCTGAAGACAGCTATCATCCTGCTCTTGATATTCATTTAAAATTAACTATAACTTATTCCTCACTTCGTTTAATAAATAACTGTCTTAATACCTCTGTCCTAAATGGATGGTTATTTACAAATGTTGATTTCAAATATTTAAATGATATTCTTTGTAATTGTCAATGGGAGCGAGTTTATGAGTGCAAAGATGTTAATTTGGCCCTCTCTAATTTCTATGACATTATATATTCTATTTTTAATGATTGTTTTCGGTTGAAAGGATTAGTGACGAGTAAAAGGATTTATCCGCCTTGGTTTACTAAAGAAATTATTAATCTCTTAAAAAGTAAATATCAAACACATAAACTCTGGAAGAAATCGAGCAATCCTCTTATCTTAAATAATTTCCGTATTTTACGTACGGAAATTAAGAAATTAATTAATAATGCATATAATGTTTATGTAGCTGATTGTGAAAGTTCCATAGTTAAAAACCCTAAGAAATTCTGGAACTTCATCAATTCTAAACGTGTAAATCGTGTAAAGTCGACCATTATGTACAATGATTCTGGATTGTTAGAGGGTGATCAAAACATTGCTAATGGATTTGCCGACTTTTTTAAATCAGTTTTCAATAATCCTACTGATTCCATGGAACCTACCAATGACTCGGAATTTACTTTCCCCACTTTAGCGATTAATCATCTTGACTCTTCCGATCTGAAATATGGCTTTCTAAAGTTAAAAAATATTTATTCTTCCGGTCCTGACTCCATCCCTAATTACATCCTAAAAGGATGTGAGGTTAGTCTCTTAGAACCTTTAAAATTCATTTTTAATTTAATTCTAAGGAACTCTTCATTCCCCAATTTATGGAAATGCTCTAAAGTAACTCCTATTCATAAGAAGGACGATAAATCTTGTGTAAGGAACTACAGACCAATAACTATCTTGTCAGCGCCAGCCAAAATGTTTGAGGTAATATTACACAGATACATTTTTAATCACTTTCAAAGTATGCTCATTGATCAGCAGCATGGCTTTCGTCCGGCCAGATCAGCCATTACCAACTTGTTATGTTTCTCTAATGACATAACCAGCACTTTGGATTGTAATAATCAAATGGATGTAATATATACTGATTTTGAGAAGGCGTTTGATAAAGTTGATCATAAAATTTTGGTTAGTAAATTAAGTTTTATTGGATTTACTTATAATCTTGTTGGTCTTTTTATTTCTTATTTACAGGATCGACGTCAATTCGTTAAGTTTGGGAGTTGCTTTTCTTATGAGTATGTTGCCACTTCTGGGATTCCCCAAGGATCAAATCTTGGCCCTTTATTATTCCTAATATTTATCAACGATATTCAATCTTCTATTCACCATTCTAAATTTTTATTATATGCGGATGACTTAAAAATCTATAAGAGAATAATTGATTTACCTGACGCTCTTTATTTGCAAGAGGATTTGAATTCTATTTATGAATGGGCTCATGTTAATAAACTTCCCTTCAATATCCTAAAGTGTCGGGTCATTTCTTACTCTCGTTCTCGTTCTCCTATTAAATATCCGTATAAATTTCATGATTCTCTTCTTCAGAGAGAATTATTTATATCTGATCTGGGAATAGTCTTCGAAAATAGTTGGAGTTTCAACATTCACATTGAGAATATCTGTGATAGGGCAACAAAAATCCTTGGATTCGTAATCCGTAATTCGTCCGAACTAGGGCTCACTGCCATTCGTCTCTTATATTGTACATTAGTTCGCAGTGTGCTCGAGTTTGGCTCCATTATATGGTCTCCCTATCAACTTCGTTACTCTCTAATGTTGGAACGAGTCCAAAGGAAATTCCTTAGATTTTTATATCTGAAGACATTTGGATTTTATCCATATCTGTTCCCTAGTGCCTTTGTCTTGGGATCTTTGGGTTTCAACTCCCTGGCAAAGAGAAGAGATTTATTTCTTGGGAAACATTTCGTAAAATTACTTAGAGGAGAGATTCACAATCCCACTATCCTGGAGAAACTAAAATTCTGGGCCCCGGAAAATCGTAGAGTTTTAAGAAAACATGATATATTTTTACCAATTAGGGCTAAATCAAACGTGCTCATGAACTCCCCCCTCTCGAGAGCTGTTCGACTCCTTAACTTACTGGCACATTACTTGGACCTATTCGATGCCAGTTATGTTGAGTTGGTGGAACACATCCTAAAAAGCACGATATAAATTTTTCAATCTTATTTCTTTGTTTTTATTTTGTGTACATATTTTTTACTTGATTTTTATTATTTTTTTATGATGTTTTTTTTTTATTTATGATTTTTATTATTTTCTTATGTTTTTTTTATTTATGATTTTTATTATTTTTTTTATGATGTTTTTTTTGTAATTTTTATGATTTTTATTATTTGTATTAAAATCACATTGACGCTTTGGGGCAACCTGTCAAGTCTCTGTGGTATTGATTTTTTAAAATAAAATAAAAATAAAATAAAATACTTGCCCTCCCTTACTTTTTGTGATTGTTACCAGCTTTTTTTTATTAAAAATATTTCAACCCTACACTCGCGTATGGGCATAATCTTTTTCCTTTTTAGAATCAAAATATTTATCCATTAGGTGCGTCTGTTTATTTATGATGTGTTTATTTTATCACTTAGAATCTCGGCAGGAACACCCTCGTGGAATTTGTCCGTAATTTTTACATACATATTTTGAAGAAAAAAAATGTGTGTGAGAAAGCGCCCAGTTTCTAATACTTAATTCAAATTCGACAATATTAACATTCACTGTGTAAAATCCGAATAGGTAATTTATTCGTTCATTTCAGCGAATGCGCCTCAGTTTATCGCTCTTTTTACGACATTGCCGTTCACTTTACGACTATAAGGCGATCTTTTCCTATCCACCCCCCGCCCCCTTTATATCTATACACGCTCCCGGGGTAGAAAAGTAGACAATAACTCTTCTTTTGCCGGTAAGTGCTTTTTGCAAGCCACCTGTAACAATGCTAAGTAAGCGTTTCCCTTTTGCCGACGTCGAAGAAGGTTCGATATTGCGCAGTGGGTCGAACGCGTGGGACTCGAATACTTATATACACTTTACTCACTTTTATCTACTTATGTATATGCCAGATACCTACATATGTCACGTATACTTACCTAAAATCGCCATTCTATGTGTGTTTGGATGTTAGCAGTTGTATCGGTGACAAATGTTTCATATATGTACATATGTAAGTTTTGAAAATTTATTTATCGAACGCATTAACACATTTTGACACTTGAAAGGTTTTAATATTTTTTTCAAAATTATTATATTTTATGTGTTTGTAATGAATGACATATGTACATATATTCGTATTTGTAATAGTGTAGTGCTACGTTACGAGTTATTGTATCTAATATATAATTTCGAAAGAGACTCTGTATGTAAGGTTTAATGTAACTATGTATGTAAGTTTTGTTGTGAACATCGAAAAGAAATCAAAATTTCTATGACGACGATATCGATAGCGTTGAATATTATTTTTTTTTTCGATTCAAATAAATTTAATAAAAAAACAAATGAATGTTTACTATTAGATTGTTTTGCCATGTTTAAGCTGTTTATATTATAAATACCGAGCGAAGCCGGGTAAAACCACTAGTGTATTATATTTGCGAAATATTTAAATAACCACGGTGATGCACAATGAATAATTCCACAGCTTAACGATATTATGTAGTTATCAATCAAGTTTCGACGCCATGTTTTTGATTGCAATATTTGCTGATGATGAATGTTCATTAAACTATATGTGTGTACATATGTATGTATGTATATAGATTATGTGTATTTTTATGTAATTTTCCGAAACATATTATAAATATTTTGGTAAGTGTTATTACATCTAAAACGCTTTGAAGTGAAAATGCGAGAGCTCCGTCAAACAATAGGTTCAAAAGAAACGACGATGACACATTCGTTTTCCTTTTTGGACAGATATCATATCTAGAAACAAAAGACATGCATAATACTATTGCTGGCGGCTGTAACGGATCCCCCGTCACTCACGACAAAAGCCCGCTCTGACAACCATCGCCGCGTTGTCATCCAAAACGTCGTCTTTCGAGAAACGAGAGGATTTGCGACGCGTCTCTTAAAATAAACGTGCCGCGGAATAATTAGTGAACTGCGTGAGAGTTTCGCTTGATTAGAAAGTTGGCGGGGGGGAGGGCGATGGCAGTTAATGGGTCAAAATGTGTTTGAAATGGCGAAAACTCGAGGACAACAGGGTCAAACGTACACTCGCTAAGCCCGACCCCCCTGACCAAAGCCACATATTTTAGCACACTTGTGACCCAGAATTAAACGATAAATAATATTTTTTTCAATACCAGATATTCAATCGGGTTACGTGTGTGTAATTTCGCAATAAATTTTATCCAGGGAAAGTTGATGTATCGAGTTTGTTCAATACTCGGGTCTGAGACGTATGATCAAACCATCTCGAGCGACCTCTTGTTCAATTTCAATCGACCAAATTGGCAGTTGTTTTGGTTTGTCTTTACACCACAATCCGTCGGTTCTTTCTTTATTTATTGATAAAAACATAAACATACAGTATTACCATATTATTTCAAAACGTTGACACCAAAAATGTTTCTATATATTTATTTATTTATATAATAATAGTATATTAGCCCTGACCTTATGTGCCACTACAGGTTGCTCAAGGTGACGCCTAAGATCAAACATTTTACATGATGATCCATACACAAAACCTGAGTTGAAACCCTCGCCTCTCAACTCTTACACTGCGGAAACCGCTATAGTATGTACATAGCTCCGGTAAATGTAGATGTTCCTCTTTCTAATTCATCGAGCAAAACTAATTAGTTGATTGCAGTGCGCCTCGATATTGCTGCTGCTTCACTCAATTCAACCGGGAAGGTCGACTGTCCCAACATTAATGCACTCTGCAGCTCTTCTTTCAAAAATGTTAACAATTGCGAAACACTGAAGATTTTATTCAATCTGTTGAATAAGGGCGAAAACACAGCAAGGAACGTGGTATGTGGAACGTCGACAAGTTCTTCTATATTTCTTCATATATGGGATACACCGTTATCGATCACTGTCAAGCAAGGATAAATACAAGGATAAAATTTTACCGAAAACACTCCAGGGGGTAATTTTGGGACGGCGTGCCATGAATCTGTGCAAGGTACTCTACATTTTTTTCGCACGCTTAAAAATATCCATAAAAAACCATGTGCCACGTTCATCGCTGTGTGTTTTCGCCCTAAACCTTTCAAAATCCGTTTTTTAATTATTATAATAGTTTCTTGAATAAAATGCGCGAAAAACAGTCCTCACAGTTCATCTGACAGCTCTTACAAAAGTCGTACTAGAAAAATTTTAACGACACGAGACTGCTTGTCAGTTCTCGTCAGTGTGCTGTGATATTCCTGCATGCATGACTTATGCACTGATCAGTGTATATCATTGGAAATAGTAAGAGATATCTTGACGACATGAGTTCCCCACATCGGTCATCGATGCTTCGTGTATGTGTGATCGTGCTCACTTCCTACAATAAAATTGCAATAAAATGTATTTTAACAATATATTCGAACAGGACATTACCGTTCTTTATCCCTATCCTGATTTCTTGTTCTTGTTCATACTGGCTGTTGACCAGTCTATCACAATAAATCCGGTTTAGAGAACAGCTTATAGCGGTTTGACCATTCTCTTTATGGGGGTTGTTTGAACGACGCTTATATTGAACGTGCTATTATAAATATTTTTTTGATTTTACAATTCATTATTTGTAATATTATCACATGTGTACAAGTTATTAAAGCAATTTAATTCCCTCTTTCACAGTATTCCAGAGGGATTTCAGAAACGCAAATTTCAGCATAGTTAATTTAATTGTATGACTGTAAATATATTTAGATAATATCGAAATTGCATTGCAGGAATGCGATTTTATATGTAGTATGTGCTTCAAAGAATATTCGAATTATTTTCGTCAATTACACACATACACATCCGATTGCCAAACAGCGACAGTCGCAAGGTTTCGGTGGCGTCCGTTCAAGATATCAATTTACAACGTTCTTCCTTTTGTTACACTTTCGAAATGTAGGACAAGTCTTCGAAGTGTCGAAACCGAATCGAATTATGCTAAGTCCTCTCGATAATTTGACTCGACGTCAAAGTGCATACGCACGTACATATGTATGTGTGCATTATTATTATGCATTTACATGCGCAAAATGTGAATGCACCAGACGAGCTGTAACGAGCGTCGCGGTCGATGCGCTCGTTTGTTTATTAGACGCCAATTTGCACGTGCTACGAAATTAGCAGCCGGGCACCATCTCTAAAACGAACACGATCATACCCAACGTACGAATTTGCAGATTGTGACGTCGGGTCATGTCAAATTAATAATGCAATTGACATTCGTCGATTTACCTCCGAGACGAGAGCGGAATATAATCGTACTTGACACTGACCTCTTCCTCCTGTCGAGTGCGATATGTTTAAAAATAGTACCTACATATGCATGTATGTATGTGTGTTCATATGTACATATGTATGTACGTACCTCGTTCGAAGTTGCAGCGAAAGATAAACACGCGCTTTATGTACGTATTTATCTATTATCGAATCAGCTGTTCCAATGAGTCGTTTTGATATTGGCCTACTTTTTTTGCGTTTTTTGACATGATATGTGCTTGAGTGATATAGCGGTTAGTTTATTATTCCGTTCTGTTTTACGTTCTAATGGAGACGATCATTTGGTTAGAATTTCTCGATTTTGAATTTTGTTGAAATTTTGAAACGATATATCTATGTACGTAATTTTCACGAATTGTTCTGGAGGCGCTTAATGCTATATCGGTCTCCGTGACGAGCCGGAATGTTAAATTACAGAAAACGCAAATATCGGAAGGCAAAGATCGAAAATCGAAAGATCTTAAGTCGTAAGATCAAAAAAAGGGTGCATGGTAAACGGTACATACTCACTTAATTTGCGCGAGCAGGATACAACAGGAACAAGAGGAACAGGCTTTTCCTCCCGTATTAATGTGCGCGCGCAGAATACGGGAGGAAAAACGCTGCTCGCGCAAATTAAGTGAGTATGTACCGTTTACCATGCACCCTTTTTTTATCTTTCGACTTAAGATCTTTCGATTTTCGATCTTTGCCTTCCGATATTTGTGTTTTCTGTAATTTAACATTCTGGCTCGTCACGTAGACCCATGCTATATGTATGCATGTGTGAATGGTGAAACTTAAATTGTGATACATCAATTTGTTGGTCAAAGTTATCTGAAAACTGTTACTATTCAAATGAAGATTTTTATTGTTGAGACCATTTCATATAAAAATATATGTTTTTCTCATATACGTGTTTATAAATAAATTCAATAAATTAAAAAAAAATACTTTAAAAAACAAAATACAAAGGTATACATAGCGGTAAAAAAATATTTTCCTTCTGTATATACATAAATTGAACTGTATATTTAAACAAATGTGTGCAATTATATTGAGCTATTTTTATCGTTTTAACGCCATTCAGTTTTGATATTCATATAATATAAAAGAGTGTTTGAATTGATGCATTTATTCTTTATTTTTTCAGGTTTGCAAAAACTTTTTACCGGTGAAGACAATAACTGTGAGACTTCAATGACGATAAATGAATTGTCAGTGAAATCGTGCGACTTCGCAAACTTTCCTCCTCTTCATTCGGTTTGAATAGTGAGACTGTAGTGTTTACCGCCAACTACGTTTTCAATTGTGTCTGTGCACGTTCAGTAACAAATAGTGTGTTTTGTTTAAAAAAAAAAGTGTGTGACGTCGTGAAGGAGTTGATCGACGCGACGTGTCAATGTGACTTTCGTCATGCTGGGGGTCTTCAAACGCCGCTGGAAACCCAAAAGGTAAAAATATGCAAGAAGATATATGTACATATGTAGATGCATGCTATTTTTATTGATTTTTCAGCATTCAAAACCAAGGAAGTGAACGTGTCTATTGTTGAAACCACCCCTCTATTCAGAATTCTACCCCTGATTCACCACTAAACTTTTTATGTTTCGAAAGCATCCAAAGTGGTGATAGATTTAAATATTATCGATCCACACTAATTTAGTTCGATATTGCGGTACATATTGTATTGTAGTCTATTCAATTGTCATACGTGTACTTTGAACATAATTTTAATAGAACAGTTTTTGGTAGTGATATTGTGAGGGTTGCGTTAATAGTCGACGGTGGTATTTTTAATAGCCAATTAGTACTGTGCACTAAACTACATATGTATGTATGTACGTACATATGTGTGTAACATTTGTATAGGTACAAACGATATACTGACAGAAAATAATAGTCGCATTCGTTATTTGGATCTTTACTCAAAAACATATATTATACATAGGAGTAGCGAGTTAAATTTAAGCAGTCTTCTATAGTTCGCGGTTTACAAAATACAAAAATTTGCAATATACAGTATACATACATATATACATAGGGTATAAACACTGAAAGTGCACGGCTAAGAATTCAGACAGCTGACTTCTTAGCTTGTTATCTGTGACAATTCAGATAACACAATTGCATGTATTCGCCAGAAACACGATCTGTTTGTCAACCATAGGACACCAAACAGACTAGTCTGCAAATTGACCAAAACTGTTTGTTTTTACGTTGTTTACTTATCCACTCTTCTAAACTGGAAAAACACATGGCCGAGTGTATTTTTTTCTCAGGGTAACAACATCTTGTCAGGAAACGGTTTTTTAATCTCATTTCGCACCCCCTTGAAAGTGTGCAATTCGACACGTCACTTTCAAATAAACTTCCTGGAACTTTCGTCCTTCAAGGTGTAAACATTCGGCGATACGTTTTTAAGATTATGCGTGGTGTCATATTGTCGCAAATTTATTGCGTCAAATTGCATACTGATAGTTCACGTGCGTGCCTATAATTGTTACCTTTCAAATTGAGCCTTTGGGGCTAGCGGATTTTTTATTTAATAATATATCGATGGAATTTGCGGCTCAGTTGCCCAAAAACCAAACCTCGTTATCTCGAGGCGATCATTGTTTATTTTTTTGTGAGCATACTATAAAAATTCAGTTTTAGATCAAATAATGACGACGTGAGATCATAAATAATAATTATTAACCTTGATATTGGATGTATCGTGTGTATACATGTTTAGAAAAAAAAAAGTTTTTATATGATGATATGGTAATAAATAAGGTAAAGGTATTGTATGCTTTGGGAGATTTATCGGCTGGTTATGAAAACTTGGAAGGTCGATGATTTATGAAGGACGTTAAAATGGATACAAATTTGAACTAGAAAACCAATATTACGAGTGAGTTATCGGTTTCGTATGCATGTGTTATGTTTTCCGGTATTGAACAAATAATCCAGGACGGTGCGTAGTTTTAGTTTAGGAGTAGTAATACAATCTGTGCCTTTAATTTTTGTTAATTTCAATGATGAAACTGTTGGGATATCGGTCCATTTAAAAGGCAGATGCTCGTTTGGCAGATGTGTGTTTTTGGGCAGATGCGCACTCACTCAATAGTGTAGCACTTTATTTTATACATAATAATACAAATTAATTCTAGCAACTGGATTCTAGCAACATTCTGATAAGATTTTTTTGAAATATTTAAATTGGCAAATGCACGACGAATTTCGATTACGCGTTTTACTGAGTTTCTCATAACAATATAGTTGAATTTAGATTTTTTCACTTTTGTATTTTTAAATTGGTATTTACTACCTATAGTCTGGTACAATACACTGGACGATGTATAAATTATCGCCGAAAGTGGCTGCTTACTTGTCCACAACTGGCCGAACAAATCTAAGAACGTGACGAAGATGCTCTGTGACCCAGGCTAGTTCATCGCCTATCGGCGCCAGAGAATGGGAGAGTAGAAGCTCGTGCGAGAAAGTCATTGCAGATAGGTCATCGAAGAAAGTAAAAAGTACTGAGTATTGAAACGACATGTTTCCGAATGGTCCAAAGCGACCGTTTGAAAGAAACATGGCTGTTATGCGCCGGACATCGAGTATTCTCAATAGATTGTACATAATATGTATGTCCATCCGAGTTTATCAGCGAAGAGACAACACAATGGTGACGATTCGAGTGTTGACTTTATCGCGGACGTACTGACAAGTTGATGACTCCTGCGTGTAATGGACCGATGGAGATGGATACTTTAGCACCGAAACGCCAATGGCGATTCGACGACGGTCGTAATTGCCACAAATCTTAATTGTGATTGACGTGTCTAATATACACACACAGTACATATATTCGAGTGCATTTACTTTACACCTGAAATTATAGAATAGCATCGAGTGATTGAAATTCAAAAACGTTTTATGCTAACATTGGTAGTGACATTGACAGCTCGGCAGGCCTCGCTTCTATAGCTGTCATTAAAAAAAATCATACACGCATATGTAAATTTTGAATTTCGGACACCAGAATGCTCAGTATGTATGTAGATATATGAGTAGCCGACATTGCTGTACGCTGTAATGTACAATAGTGATTACAACGCTACTACAGCGGTTGTACACATTACTATATCAGCATACGTACGCACGTGTGTCATTAATCGGCATATGGTTTGAGTCCGATTTACCATGTGTTTTCATCTAGGATCAGACCTGGTACGGGATAGTAACTGTCAGCTTAGCGCAGAATTTATATTGTTTATACGCATCTTAATACTGATGGTCATATAATGCACGACTCGCCTTGCCGACCGGGAGTTTTTTGACCTACGGGATTCTTCTAGATAGTTTCGTCTTCGTCGAAGCTTCTATTTGTGGCAACCGACAGTCTTCGGCAGCCAAAAATCAAGCCACTCGTCGTTGACCTATCTCAGAGAGTGGAGACCTCTGCCCTTTTTTAAAACAGATATTTTCGGACTGCATACATTGTATGTACATATGTACATATGTACGTATATGGATGTGATCGCCATTTTTAGACATTAAATAGATAGTGTAAATATTGTTAGTTGTTTATATGTACAAAGCGCGTTTCTACATAATTACTAAAAGCACTTACCGCGTTGAACAGTGCTCGGGTTATAACGAGGTTTCCCCGGGGCAATGCGTTACTTACAAATGTGTAAAGTTTAGGCATGTGATTATATTATACGTTAAGGCGCCGTCAAGACGATCCTAAATGTGTTTCGTTGTAATTTATTTAATTACATTTGTATTTTTTTTAATAATGATAACCCCATTCTCTCGAGCACCTGAAGGGCTTAACGTTTGCTGGTTGATCCGAACGGAACGGGATGTTTATAACATTTATAATCGCTTCGCGTACTTACCGTGAACGTGTACGTGTCAAATTCGATGACAGATTTAGTGAAAGACGGTGACAAGGGACACGACACAGTCTCCATTGATATTTTGACACGGTAGCTAATCGTTTGATTTCGAGCAAAAACCTAATCAGATTATTTTCTTTTTTGTTTGTTTGTTGAATTTATCTGTAATGTAACGTTGCGTTTCTCAACATAATAATTTGTAATTACCCATGGATATCGAGTTTTATTTTGTTGTGCCCCTCCCCCCCCCCCCTTCCCTGGACGTTCTGGTAATATTTTTGGATATAAAATAATAGTACTTACATGTGGTGTTTAAAATTATTTTTGTATCGTTTAATTTAGAAAGTGATATGATAGTTTGAACGCCAGATTTATGTGTATATGTACATCTTATGTATATTTTTTATTCTTTTACAATTCTCACGTATCTTAAGTTATATTTTATTTAGAGATAAGCAAGAGCTGATTTAAGCAATCTGAAGATACAAAATTTATTTATTTATTATTATAATTAATAATCAAAATGAATAAAGAATAACAATAATAATAACAAATTAATGACCAATGTGACCTGACAGGTTGCCCCAAACGTCACACTAGTCTTACAGTTAAACAAGAACAGTAAAAAATTAACAATCATTCATCTAATTCAAATAGACTCATATTGAATTTATTTATTTCTAAATACAAATATACACACATGGGTCAATTTGAGTATTTGCCTTGAATACCTTTATTCTACCTACTGTATTAACTCTCTATGGCCCGTAAACACAAACATTGTGATTTTAATAAAATTTCATTCAAAGGCCGTTAACAAAGGTGTGTGTGGTTTAAAATCCTCCAAGCTTCATACAAAAAAAACTATTGTTTAAATGATTAAGTTTCAAACTTCTATTCATAGATATCATAACAGCATATCTGTATTCAAAATATTGATAAATAAATTTAAAAAATAATATTGATATGGTTTCCTTTTTTTTTCAAGGAATTTATCGATAATATTCGAAATTAATATTTAATTAATTAATTAATCGGTCAGAAAAAATTTCAAAACTCCAGATACCGAAATATACTGGTTATTTTAATGCGTAGCATTTATACTTCTCAAATTAAATCTTTTGTTCAAATGAATAACATAATAATCTATAAGATAGATATCGTTTATTACGTGAAAATAAATATATTGGAATGTGTACATGTTATACAAAATTGAATACATTAATCACCACAGTTTGTGAAATACTCATCTGATAACACTGTTCGACACGAAAAATGGTTCATAGACAAGATATGACTTTTCTAATAGATCTATGCCCAGTAAAAACGAATCTGGTAATACAAAATGTTGATTGGCTCGAGATTCGGAGATATGTATGTGTTTTTTAAAACGCGCGATTTTTCTATATCTTGGTGTTGTTCGGTCGATGTATCAAAAACCTGTCAATTTCCTGTTCAAAATGAATATTGGAATCTGTAGTCGGGTATTTTATCTTTCATTTGTAGTACTTTTCAGCTTTCAAATCTTTCTAAGTAGTCGTCCAGTTCAAATCAAAAGTCAAAAGTACGAATTTTCACTTGGGATTTTTTTCCCACTGTTAATACTATTTTATATTGAGTATTTTCTATTGCAACATGTTTATTGGGATAGTGTTCTGGCCACACTATTTTTTGTTTTCGTTTAAAAGGGTTAATTCGAAGTGTGCTGAATTTTAAATCGGTAAAACTGCGAGCTAAAATTTCGTACTATTATTTAATCGTATTTACACGAATCTGAATTGAATTCAGATTCGTGTATATACGAATTTATTATACAATAGGGATAATATAATAAATTATCTTTATATGAGAATTAAATAAAATTCCACTTAGAAAAATCATATTAAAACTTTGTACTCAATATAGGTAGAAAATGAGGTGCTTCTGGAAGAATAAGCATAATGTATGTGTTGTTAAATTTAAATTTTATTCATTTGATTGAGAATCTACATTTCATACCTTTCTTTAACAGTACCTTCATACATAGTATGTGGGTATTTTCCAACTTCTTCGCGTTCCCCCGGACATGTCTCCGATAAGTTGAAATTGGCTATTCTATCTATAGTTATTCGTTGCTGTACATCTCGTCTGTAATAAATACCATCGCTCCACGTTGCAATTTAGTTGAAATACATAACAAACGCAGGAGCCGGTTTCATCCAAAAGTGTGTGTGGGTCTGATCCGGAGTCCGTCCGTCATGTCTCGTCGTTTGATCGTCATGACCAGAATCTCGCCGTGGAGGGGTCAATATATCGCTCGTGACCGGCTTCCTCCTGTGACTCACGTGGTTCGTCTCGAGAAAAATTATCATCTCTCGTGGTGTTTGTGTGTGTATCGGCCGTTTAGAATAGCGTATTGCTCAGTTGATGTACCTTTGAGCTAAATATATTATATGTACGTACATATATACAGCATACCATAATACTTGTATATAATCATACACATATAATATACTACCGACTTACAGCACTCACCTGTCTGCTAGAATGCCATACACTAAAATAATCTTCTCAGAAGAAGAGATACCTCTTTGAGTTGTCGGCCAAAACGGTTGTCAACGCTGTGTTGTATATTCCAAGCGTTCCATTGTTGTTATGTACGATATTATTAAGCCGGAGCTAAAAAAATATGATAAAGGACGGTCGTAGTATACATATGTAGTAATGCGGGTTTTGGGTAGTACCCATACTCGGGCCATGCACCAATGGACTCAAGATTATTATGAATTCGGCTTTTTTTAGGGGAGTGCGTTGTTTCCAGTATAAATTTAGTCTTTAATAGTAGGGGAAGGGTTTTGTATGCATCCTTGCGTATTAATTACGTGTCATAAAAATAAGTACGTGCTCTTTCGGCCCTTTTTTACAAGTGCGAAATATATCCCTAAAATAAATTAAGAATGTAATGAGCGTAATCATTAATAGTATACGAGTCGTTGGCACATCATTTACGTGGGTGTAATAATATATTTGTTTGTTTATATTTATTGTTTGTTTTTCACTACTGGTAATAGTTTAATAGAAATGCGTGGGCATAAGCCCTGTTTGGTCATCGAGAGATAATTTTTTATTTGGAAACGTTATCGAATAGATAAGCTAATAAATATTTTTTTCAATGTCGATAGGCCTAAAATATGAATGTATTTATGATACTAAGTTGATTTATTTTGAGTTCTGAAGATAGCTTCAGAGCTCCAACTGCTTAACTGCTATATGTAAATGCAGCTGTCAAAATGGTTGCGGCATTATATGTACCATTGTTAAATTTTTTTATTGTAATTAAATTGGGAATCGATCCTTTGTAGTGAAATTATAGTCGTAGAATGAATGCGTATGTAATTTTACGTCTGACCGCAACAAATAATATTTCGACCCCAAGAAGGGGCTTTAGGTTTGCCCTTTCGGAAAATTCAATTTACTTCACACGGTTTTAAATTTGTAATGCAATATGTAACATACAGACTCTCGGAAAATTACGTAGGTATTTTACACGTACATACATATGTCTAGTTTTAATTTTAACTTATCTAAAATGAGGTTAGTATGTGTACAAGTGTATATGTATGTTGGTTAGGCTAAAATTGAAACTAAAATTACAAAATGACCCAGTTTGTGATAACATTTTGCAGAGATTCATTCGGTAATCGTACATTCCGGAGGTTGTTGTATCAGCGCCAACATCGTAAGTTTGGCCATAATTACTGTATTCAAAAAAATGATTACAAAAAGAAAATCAATGCAAAATTCTAATCTTGTAGTTGTCGTTCTTGTTACCATGGTATTTATACTGTTAACATCCCGATTTGAGGGGAATCTTTTGTATAATTTAACATACACGATTAAAAAATCTGAAGAAAAAAAGGCGCGACGACTTGGGCGAAAGTCTTCAATATTCAGATTTTTGTTGTAATAAGAAGAGGCTAGTAAAAAATAAATGTTACTATTCGTCATTACTAAATTATGAAAGAATATCATTGTCTATTTCAACATTCCGTGCGTGTATGCTCTGCCATTCCTGAAATCGTTTCTTCGAACACACTCGTATCTTATAAATACATACATATTTATGTATGTATGTTTATAGATAATTATGGAATAATTTACCATTATGAAAAATGAAGCTGCACGTTCTCATTTTGAACTATTTTTTACAAACCTCCTTTACGTTTCATCTGCATGTCCAAGTCGCCGTCAGAATGACGTATAGGATTTCCGGCTCGGAAAGTGACGGTCTTTTTTCCCCGCTCTTTCGTCAAAACGACGCAATTGTAAAAATCGAACGTTCGCAAATAATAACACTAATAATAATAATAAAGTGTCTTCGCGGATGTCATCTATTTCAAGCCAACTCCCACAGACGTTTGGAAATGGTCCACGTGAGCGTCACGTCTCTCTGTAATGGCCATCCCTGTCCTAAGTTTGTTTGCGTTCTTGACATTTTTGTTTCTCATTCATTTTACTATGAAATAAGTCATTTCAAATTTATTGTCTGTCTTGCGCGTGTTTGTGATGGATGTTATGCTCTGGGAGATCTGCGGTGCTGATCTTTGAATACACTGATCAACAAAAATTCACGTTTTTGAGTTACCAGAGCGGAGACATCAATCTTTACTATGTTTGACCCACTGAATTCGAATATGATAATGATTTTTGTTGGTTCGCGGTCGTTTACGAGATATGAGCGTTTAAAAAAATGCGCAATTTTTACAGTTTTTTCGCTTTTGCGGTCTTTAACTCAAAATCTAGTATTGCTGTGCTCAAAGTGAGTATTGGAATCAATAGTCAGATGTTATTCCTATTGATTTTTGATATATTTTTTTTACGGATTTTATGTAGTCCGACTGCTGTACTCTGTGAGGTGGCCATCTTGCCATCTTGCTTGCACCAACGCTATCAGCGTCACAAATGTGTGCAAAACGAAAAAAAGTCTTTCTAACGCAATTACCGCTCGAGTTAGTACGTTTAGATAAAAAAAATATTGAGATAGAAAACCAATCCTCATAAACGTGGTGAAATAAAAAACTGGCCGTTTAAATTCAAAATAGCACGGAGAAAAAATCCGTAAAAAAATATATATTTATGACTTAAAATTCGCAAGACAATTAATTACAAGTATTTTAAAAGAATAAAATCAATAGAAGAAACGTCTGACTGTTGATTCCAATACTCACTCTGAGCACAGCAATACTAAATTTTGAGTTAAAGATCGCAAAAGCCAAAAAACTATAAAAATTGCGCATTTTTTTAAACGCTCATATCTCGTAAAAGATCGCGAACCAATAAAAATCATTATCATATTCGAATTCAGTGGGTCAAACTTAGTAAAGGTTGATTTGTCTCCGCTCTCGTATTTCTTTTTGTTGCTCAGTGATATCAATGTTCTTCAATAGGTATCTACATATACATACATATATGTACGTATGTATGTACGTATACGTATTTATATGTAATAGTGTGATTGAGAATTTCTGATTGTGGACTAGATTCAATTGTTTCTCGAGATGAATGTCTTTGCTTTATGTATGGTTAGATATTACAAATTTATCGTAGGCTTCAAAAGTTATGGGAGATTCGAGAAATAGGAAGCAGGTGTGCTCTTGGAAAACGTGTCATTTAATTTTAACGGTTGCTAATTAGAACAGACGTAAGAACTTCCGCATCACAACTCACCATATCATAAAATAAGATGAAAGTTGACATTCTTTTTATTTTCTTGGATTTTTTTTCAACCATTGAGATTTTCCCCGGGGTATAGAATTCTCGTCTATTTTTCCTTTTTTGCTTTTTTACTTCATTCTTTTTTTTTGTAAGGTTGCGCACCTGTCTTTGGCGTAATTGAAATTCTAAAGAGATGTGTCTGAATATATTTCGCACATTGTCACTGTGTTATTTCTGTGCAAAACGAAATTTTCACCGAGTCGCCCCTGTTTTTTAGATCTGGGCAACTATTCGAACGTGCTATTTCTGGAGCGAAAAAAGCTTGCGTGCAATATGAAATTCAGTTTTTTATTCTTCCATCTCATCCTCACGAAAAAAAACAATATTTCTAAATGACACAGAGGGACATGAATATTTAATTTAAAATAAATAAATAAATGGGTTGAATGAATAGTTTGAGGACGTTCAATATTATTTTTTATTTCAATCAATTATTAACATCTGAATCAAAAACATGATTCGAGAAGTTTTTTTTCATATCATATGGTAATTTTTTAATAGAACTAGTGAGATTTGTGTTCAAAAATAAGAACGCGTGCGTCACACGATGCATCGCGTTGGGAGTTACTAACTATCTCACAATGGGACAAAAGTTAATGAGTTGTGTGCATTCGGGAAGATCGCGGCTTGGTGATGGATAATGTTGGTGACGTAAATAAATGACAAGTTTTCGTGATAAATGAAGTTTTTGTGGGATAATTAACGTTAATGGAGCGTATCTATCCGTTTTCATAGGAGCCGAACGGAGTGAAAATTGACGACGAAATGTTAAAGATATTTATTTTTAAATAAAATGGTCGATGAAAACGTGAATTTCTTTGCTTCCATAAGCCGATTAGAGCGACGTTACGTTCGAAATTTAGTATGCATTTATTGAGAAGAAGAGTTTTAAAATTCTTTCATAGTGAACCATATACCAATGAACTATTAAAGGTGCTAGGGGAAGGTATATATGTAGGTTCTTAGTATTATAGCGTGATATACAATGGATAGATTTATCAGTACTCGTTTTTTACCAATTTAAAACGTGTTGACTTTCGTTTTTCGTGTTCGCCATGAAGCCTACACGATTCCTTTTACCGATCTCACCTCTTTATTGAGCGCGGAAAGTATGAAAATTGTACTCTCAGGAGTTGTCAAATTTATCGTTCTATAACGATTGTTATTATAAATTATTGTTGTGGTAACGAGTATCGGAGATAATATTAAGTCTCATTGTAATCTATCGGCGGAATAATATTACGATATGTCCTTTTGTGATCGCAATTTCGACTCAACAGCGAAATTCGATGCGGATTATTCCAAGAATGCTTACCGCTTACGTCCTTATAAGGATGATTATGAGGTGTTTGCGTGTCGATTATTTGTGAAAGGATACAACAACAGTGGTTCTGTTTAGTTTAGTCGATTGTAAAATCGTGACCAGGTCGGATTATTGTCAATTATGCCATAATATATGTATACTACTAAGGTTGTAAATGTTGTTAAAATATTAAAATGAATTTTTGCATGTTCTGTAATATGTATGTAGCTGAGATCGCATTCGAATTTACGCAATTGCATATATCCATAGGTACGATTAGAACTTGTTTTATATTATTATTTTAATCTAATAAATGGTTTGTATAATAGTCAGTTGTTAGCAATTAATTTATTAATTAATTAATCCATAGAGACATCTATGGATTTAGACTTGTACATATTTTTTTTACATTTTGTACATAAATCAAATTCAGATATTTATGATATAGCGAGTAGAATGGTTTTTTGCCAATTTGATGGAACCGTTTCAAGTCTGACCAGCAGCATTAAAGATTGGCACGGGATCGAACCCTGTAACCTCTCGGTGCTAAACATAAACGCAATGCTGGCTTATACATATATCTTAATTTTATGGGTTGGATCCTTTTTGCAAGATTTTTTTCTTGTGAAATATGCAATGGTGAAGTTTAGTTTTCAGTCTCTTGATAATTAAACACCTGATTCATCGATCAGAAACGTAGCGGCCGTAACCCGGTTATGCAGTTGTTTTCAAACTTTTTTCACTTGTTGACCGAAAATTGTCACAAATTCTGCGAAGCGCAGTTTGATAACCGATCGACTGATGAATAATTCGGCATGGCCAGACTTTGTGTCGACGTTGCGCTCACATTGTGCAACTGCAAGACGCCCACCTCTCACCAACTCTAAATAAACCACTACGCAAATAGACACCTTCTACAGCCTCTCAAACTTTCGATGAGAAACGGTTTTTTTTTTTTTTGAATTTCGCGGTATTTTATCCTTGGGAAGTTTGACAGTTTGGGAATAATCGTGAGAAAACATGACATCTTATTATTAATCAAGAGGCTTATCAAAGCGAGCCAACGAAATTTTTCAACGTCACGTCACATCTGTCACATGTTTCGCTTGCAGCTCGAAACTGTCGCTCGTTTATTGCATCTTAAAATTTCGTCACATTTTCTAGCGCGGCACATATATACATTGTGTTATTAATACGAATATAACTTCCTGTCCTACTTTTGCGTGCATTTTTGATTAAAGCTCCGTTGTAGTGTATGTACGTGCTTCGTTTGATTTTATTGGCTTTGGCGAACGGACGTACTGTACGGGTTGCCCTTTAAATTGTTACTAATTGTTTGTAGAGCTCAAGTGCGAGACGTCGTTGCAACAATGCATGATTGATGACGTTCGAATCGCCGGGGTTATTTATTGATCCTTGCGCCGATCAATGGTGCCGATTCGTAGTAAGTGCACAATATCGATATTTTTTTTGTTTCTGTTTTCTCGAACGAAAGTCTATTATTATACACCCATACGTTGATCGAACACGGTTAGAGCATTGTTCTTACCTATGGTTTTATTGGATAATTATAATGGCTATGCTCAATGTTTTCATCCAATTGAATGCGTCTTAAATTTATTTCAAAGAATTTAAAAAATTTTAACGCTCATCTTGATACTTTTACTTATTTAGCATATGCTTATTTGGATATACATAAATACATATACACTAGATTATAAATGTGTTTTGATGGTATTTATTTCAAATACCACACATTCTAATATATAGTTAGTCTTGATTTTCTTATTATACCTACATACATACATACATACATATATGTATGCAGTGGCGGACTGGGACTGAAATCAGTGCATGCCAGGAGTCAAAGGGGGCCCCCCACCCAGGGTTAAAAAAATTTGTCCCCCCCCCCCCCCATATAACAAAATTTTCTTCTTTCCATCACGCTAAAAATCAAGGGCAAAAAAAAAATAAAATTTAAAAAAATGGGAATAAACAAATTTAGGTACAAGAAAAATGGCAAAAGCAAAATAGATCCATAAATTACATTGTATATTTCGTTTTAATCCTTGTCATATAATGCATCATAAAATAATGCGGCTTTCACTTTCGGTAGAAAACAATCAGGGACGTCATTTCAGCTTTTTCTTGGGGGGGCAGGCAAAGATTGGTCAAATTGAATTTTTTTTCAAAAAATCTTTTTTATATCGGAATAAAAATGGAAAATATAAAATATGAAAAAATTAAGCTTATTTTTGAAAAAATATTATGTAAAAAGCTAAAAAAGCGCCGCAGGCGAAAATTTTTTTCCAAAAATCTTCACATGGCTAACAAAAATCGACCATCAAAATGTATCACTATATCAAAAAATATACGAACATTCGGAAAAATAAACGATACACATCTGTTTTTGAGACAAAATAAAGTAAAGGGGACCTTTCTAACGATTCGCTCCATGGGATGAACAATTTCTAAGAATGTTACTAATGGCATACCACTTAAAAACCAAAATATACTTGCTTCAAAATAATAAAATCTTTTTTTTTCAAAGCACATAGGAGCGATTATTTTATTAGTTACCCAAAAGTAACATATGTACATAAGAAATAAACGCAGCATTCATAGATCCATAGTATCTCATTAATCATTAAATCCATAATATTTTCTAAATTCACACTATTCCTTAATTTAGGGGGGCGAGTGCCCCCCCAAATTACGTCCCTGAAAAAAAAAATGCATAATATTTTCAATTAATGTTAATCGAAAATCAGGATTTTGGGGAGGGGGCCCCTATCCTATGTTTCTATATACATGGATTTGTCTAGATTAGGAATAGATTTAATATTCGGAAACTGTTTAAAATTGTGTATTTAAATCTTACTATATCGTCGAAGTATAATCAAATGTTATTTTGAAAGTATGTATGAAGTAAATTTAAATCGCTGGTTGATGATGAATCGTCCTATCAAAATTGTTTTAAGCAATTCAGTTTATATTATTCAGGGAAATTTGTTTATTCCCATTTTTATTTCAGTAGGTAGTTGTTACATAGGTATTGGTATATGCATAATATTGAGGTTGGAAATGGGCCCGGTAAAAGGGCCCACGCAAATGTTGAAACTTACATTTCGAGCCTAATAAAAAAAGTTAACCGATCCTTGGGCTGTTAAAGCAGGCATTAGTTGTTTGTGTATATCGTAAGAAATTTGTTTTGTTGAAATACCCAAACTCTAGGTCCCAAAGTGCAATATCCTATACATTTTTACACACGTGAAATAGTTAAATTAAAAAGTTATTTAATTTTACTGAGGGCCCATATTTTCTAACGGATAGTGGGGCCCACATGCCATCGGGCATGTACGCTTGTATGGCCAGTCCGCCACTGTATGTATGTATATATAATAGACGACGACTTTATCCTCCTAGGTGCTTTGATCTCAACAGAAGGAGGATGGCGAAAACAGCGATGAAAAAGATATAGAAGAACCGCTTTATTGTGAGAAGAACGAAAATCCAGAGTCCATGTCTCGACTCCATACATTGTATGGAGTCGAGACATGGACCCTGAAAAAGAGAGAAAGGGACGTGCTAGATTCATTCGAAATGTGGTGTTGAAGGCGGATGCTGCGCATCCATGGACCGCAAGACGCACGAACATCATGTAGTAAAAGGGTTCTTTCCTACTTGGGCCATATTGTCAGGAAGAATGTGGAGAGTGTGGAGAGACTGGTAGTCACCGTAACGCTGGAGGAAAGGCGAGCGAGAGGACGGTCTCCAAAGAGATGATCAGACCAAAACAAAGAACTGCCTTCAACTTGGTAAGGAAGGGGGAGGGGTGAAGTTGGATCGTTCATCATATTCCAGACGACACCAATGACCACTACGCTCAGCATTGAGAAAACGAGGAAGAAGAAGAAGACATATATACAATAACTTTTTGAATGGATATTTTCATTGACAAACGCATACTGATACAGAACTTAGTTTTATATAATACCTTTATATTATATTCGGTATAAAATTTTGATAAAAATTATGATAATATAGCTATGGCCATATTGGATTGTTAGTTGTTTTCGAAGTATTGATCGCTCCAAAGAGTTGACAGAATCGCACGACAGTTGATTAATCCCGATATTATAAACAGTGTCAACCGGCCCGTTTTGATGGATGGCCAGATGTTATCGAGGGATGCTTTCGCCTCGAAGGATGATTGATCGTCGACTGCTTTTATTTGCATCGCTGATTGATTCTCATTTTCTCCTCTTCCTGATTGGAAGTGAGCTGCGAAACGGGTACCCGAAAGATGCTATCGTTCGATTGGCATGCGAGACGCTCGTTTAGCGCACGTTTTGCAAAAGCAAATATTGTTTTTTTTATATATTGAAAATTTGAAAAGCACCGCATCTAGAGGACTTTTATAAAACGAGTGATCGATTTATTGGCGAAACACAATTCGCAGGAGTAGTACAACTCGTATTTTAGCGAAACAATCGCTCGTACTTACATACCGCCCCCGCACCCCACACGTGACACAGTTACGTCGAATTGTCCAATTCGGTATGAAAATGTTTATTTATGTCAGCTGTCGTCAATCTTGGCTCATTTTATTGAAGTTTTTGACGATATTTTTCAGAATTTGATTAAAAGAGTTCTACAGGATAACAAATTTTCTTTTCCTTTATCGTGCAATATGTACATACATTGTGTACATATAGACGATGACTGCATTCAATAAGTACCTTAGAATTTTATGGAAGTAACAGCACTTGGTTTAGTCTATATTGACTAACCGTGCTAATAAAATAATCAGTAGACCATTTTATAGTGAACGGTCTAAGATTAAAGCTTGATATGTCTTTCAGCATTTTAACTGTTTTCTGATATTATTTTAGGCGACTAGTATTATTTTAGGTGTTTGTATTATTTGGCGATCCCTTAAAAAGTTTCACCAACCCATTGAATTAATGGTCTTTTTGTCTTATCTCAGGTCACTCAATCACCGAAATCAGAATCAATGACAATGTTACTTAATTGAATAACAGATCGTAAATTGTTAATCATGGCCTGATATCCAATAAGTGTGATATAAGTTAAATGATGTGGAAGTATTATACATACGTACACACATATGTATGTATGTAACATGAGGCGTCGATACACACTTTTGAATATAAGAAAAAGTCTATATTTCAAACTTGAAATGATTACCATGACACAAAATTAGTCGAATTTTATATATTATTTTTGTTCGGAATCCATTAGCATAGTTTACAATGAGACGTCAAGACCTTGTCGCCTATGACTACATGAGCCATGATGATAGCTGGAAATCAATGGGTTATAATGACCGGTTTTTGAGCACTCTTGACCGGCCTCGGCAATAAAAATGACAACTATGTATATAAAAATTTTCCAAATATTTCCAACTGCATGCAAGCATTCCCGGATCTCTCGAAAGTGAAGTTATAATATAAAGTTTTATCTTCAGTTGGTTAACACCCATGCTTCGGGGTGAATATGGGTTTACCTACATGTTTTTTTTTTTTTGCGGTACGATACTTATCTCTGGTGTAGGATACATAGTGGTACGTGCACTATCGATCAAAAGCACGCACGTCGTGTACAGATTAATATTTAACCGGGCGTATTATACCCCGTGTCTCGGCTTTAATGCGAAAATAGTGGGGTTGCTTTAGGAACGCGCCCTGGGGCGAGGCGCGCAACGCTGATAAACACTGTGTGTGTGTACTCGCTACAGTCAAAGTTGTGCTTTGAAGAGTGTGTTCTTTGAATTTTGTTGCTGTGAAGTTGACTGAAATGTCAGATGATGATGATGATGATGACGATGACTTGAAGCGGGTTTGAATGACGGATATTTCGGTAGTGATTATGTCGGATGAAGTGGATGGCGGGTGCGGCTGTTTTTAAGGCGGCCATCAGATGCGAACAGGTGGAGCAAACAAACCTGGTTTGGACAACAGTACCTGCAGGGCCCTTAAAAATCACTGAACAAACATGGCGGTAGCGTGAGAACCGTCAATAGACCTTCATAGGGTGACCATATATTTTTGCGGGAGGTAGAGAAAAAAAACCAGGAAATGCTTAAAACTAATCTACTTTGTAGCAAAATATGAAATATATGAAGAACTGTAATTTTAAATTACGATGTATGAAGAAAGCGAGAGAATTTCGAACTGACCATACTTCAAATATGGGAAGTATGAAAAACTTCAATGAATGTCTAATTAATTATCGGTGATGATTATGCTGGGTGTACCCGTTCGCCAATAAAAGCAATATACTGTTACACGATTGGTTTGTCCGATCTTTTTACATTGGCGTATTCATACAGCCATACAACCATAGCACAAAGGCACAAACAGATCAAGTTGGACGCGTCGATGGTAACCAATGAATTTTTGGTGTAACGTCGCCATTGGAGGATCATCCAAGCCTAGTCAGTCAGAGCAAAAAGATGTAATTAATTTTTCACCGGTACCCATCACTTTCATCTCCCTGTTAATATGGTCGTAAAATATCACGCAAAAATAGAGAGAAACGCATCGTAACGTCAGCGATCTTCGACTTCAAAGATTTCTTATATATTTTCAAATATTATTTATTATATTATATAATCGCCTTAATCTGTCTGTGTACGTGTGTGTAAGTAGCGCTCTCCGTTCGATTCAACATACATACGTCACAGTTAAAACACTTCATACACCGTATGTACGATATATTAACGAATCCAGAAAAAGCCGATCACAATGTATATATGTACATACATATGCATGCATATACTGTTTGCTACCAATATTTCTTCTTGGAAGATAATGCCACGAGCATTTAGCGCCATAGTAAAAATTAAATCATAATTATTTCGATTGTATTATATTGTTTATATGTAAGTAATTTTTACTTACATATAATATAACCGATGAAATTTTCATCGGGTCTATCACTATTATCTAATAAAAGCTAAGCACAACGTTTGTTTGTGCCTTAAGAGTTGTCGAATCTACCACGTAGACTGGATTATATTTGATAAGTGATAGTTATGAAATACGAATCTCGTAATCGTTTTATTTCTTTATGCTAGAATTTTCAATTTAATAGTCATTTTACATATTAGTCAAAATCATCTATTGATTATGTACATATTATACATATATGTACATATGTGGAAACATGGAAACCCGAACGTCTGCTCACCCTAGTAGACCCGACCAATTTGGACCCTGACTACAAAGTCATCATAGTGGCATTCTACGAATTCAAAGGATCGCTGTAGAGCAGGCCGATCAATCAAATATCGATTGTAAGGGATTTCTTTAAAATAACCGAATGTTTAATCAATGTTGAGTAGCATTTTTGTCGGCGAGGGTGTGTTCGTATTTGCGCGTGTCCGCTCGTCTGCACCGAATGAGGGGTGGGTTTGGTATTGTGGAGCCCCCCCACTGGGGTCCAAATTGAAAATTGGGGCTATTCACGAAGGCCCTGCGACCCCTGCGAAAGCTCCCCACCAGGCGAGAGCTTTCAAACGGCCCTCATCACTGTAGTCATCACGCCGTCGTCTTCTTTTCTTCCTCTTTTTATATTAAGAGATTTACTATACATTCTGCTCGCGGGGATAAAAAAGACCGTACCTGTTGTTATATGTAGATTAATCCCTCTTTTCATCATACTTTTACGCAAATGAAAAAAAAAGTTCTTCGTATTCCTCTGTGTGATCGTTGATACGTTGAAAATGTTATAAATTCCCACAGCTACATGCATATAAATACATACATATGTATATACATGTCAGAGGTATCTTCTGTGATCAGCATGTCACCAAACTGCTGGCATGTCAGCATGCCAGCAGTTTGGCTTAGTGATAGCGTATATATTTAGCATCACTGAGGTCATAGGTTCGTGTCCTCGCCACTGCTGGTTAGATTTGGGGGTTTTGTGACTCCAAATCGATCGTTTCTCTATCAGAGTTTGCCAATTTTATCTGATCATTGCTGAAACGGTTCCTGAAAATTGGTATTAAATCTAATCCTGTTGTCACAAAAATCTGCCTGTGTATAATTTGTATTAATTATACACAGTAATCTGAAATCCATAGATGTCACTATGATTATTATTTCTGATTAATTGTTATATTCTATATATTCTGATTGTATATGAATGTATTACTGTATTTCTGATTTCTGATTGTTCATGTATTTCATTAACGCACACCCGTCGCATTGGAGCAAATCTGTAATGGCGAGTGTGTATTGATTTGTGACAATAAAATAAATAAATAAAATAAATATGGAATTTTGTATTTCTAGTTTTTCAAAAATACGATTATGTTGAATATTACATATACATAGTATATGCACATATGTACATATATATAAGAGTTAACACTCTTTAAAAATAGCCAACTGATGTTTACAATATTAAGCCATTTACGATTTGATGGTTCCCTGAAATATGCATTTGAATTTGAACGTTTGTATGATTATACAGGATTATCTAAGTTATTATCCTATTCTTTTTTACTAACCTCTTCTTATTTCCTGCCTTGCCTTTTCTTTTTCCTCGGTCTTGTATTCCGTATTCACCTTCTCTTACTTCTTTCTACTCGTTTCTACGTATTATTCTTCGTCTTCCTACTTTTACAATTCCATCTTCTCTCTTTCTTCCTTATTGTTTTCCTTTTTTATAGTTTTTTGTTATATCATATTTGGTATTTACAATACATATGTAGTTCTATGTATCTAATATAATACAATATCATTTTTAGGGATTTCAATAAATCTTCATATTCAAAAACTTCCATGCTTTAGACATTGTCCATGCAATTATTATGTTTGTCCGGATATAAATGAGTAATGTTGTAGCAGTTACATATAATGTATACTCAATTACATATAAGGGTTGGTGTACTAATAGCTGTTTTAAGAAACCCCTTTTTGCTCGTATTGTAGATATTTATTATTCACCCTTGGATAGAACCCCTCTATATGGAGAGTAAATATGTTTTTACTCATTTTGAAAAATATTTTATTTTCCATTCAATTCCAATTTATTGTCAATTTAACAGGAGCAGGCGTACATTTCATCAATATCTGCACTGTTTCTCACGGCTAGGACGTAGTCGTAATTACACAGCTCAAATTTCATTTTATTATATGGAGTATCCCTTCAAGGGAAATCGGATACAATCTCGTGTTAAGTAAGATCTCATCTGGTCGATGGAGAAATTTGGATCGCATCGGCTCCACAACGACCAGCTTGTTGAGGAGGATGGTCGCCATCTGATCCAGACGAGCCCATCAGCCATAAGGTACCTGATGTATTGAGAACTTCTTCGTCAGCAATTACCCTCGCGTAGATGGTATCGTTTTGCAGCAATTCCCGCCGTCGTCCATCTCATCGATCGATCACTGTGCAATCCCACGGTGTAATTACATCGTTGTTAGCCTTGATGATGAGCCATCCATTATATTTTTCCGCTTCGATTTTTCTTTTCCACGTTTCCACGTATTGGCCATATTTTTAGCTTTAACAAATTGTGCTCACATACTACAAAGGTCGCGCTCGCGTTCGTTTGAATGGGTTGTAAATTAAAAAGAAAACCGCTAATTGACGCTAACACCTGCTCCAACACGATCTAGCCTGTGAGTAAATGAGTGCGAATATTTTTTTTCGCACTCGCATAATGTATTCAAATTGTCGACGTAAACTTGAAAACGGCCGGACAAAGTGTGTGTACGCATTAGTCGCATACGTCGAAATTGTTATGGTAGTTTAATTTTCACCTCGCTCGAGGCGTGCACACACTCGATCAGTCACCAAGGTGAAGATATTCTAATTGAATATATTCGTATGTATGTATATTACTTCTTATTATTTATCGCAGCACATTTATGTATTGCTGTTTGGTTGCTAGGTGGCTGGAGGGCGCTAATAATCCTATCACGTAGGGAGAAATCTCCTCCGGAGAGATTAATTCATCTTGAAAATAAAACAAACGCTCGGAATGAAATATTGCCCGTCTATAGATATTAATAATTTTAACATTGTCGGATCCTTCGTCTCGAGCAAAAAGAAATATCAAAGAGAGGCGGCCGATCCGTTGAGGTAGGTCCTCCGGGGTAATGGAGCTCATAACTCTGAATGCATAAACGATCACGGTGTAATTATAGATAAACTCATGTGAAAAGAATCAATCCTCATCAAAAAGATTCCTTCAAATTGTTTTATTAATTGATTTTTAATAGCGAGTTTTGAATTTGTACGCGGCTTTGTTAATATCGTCGATTAAATGTTGTATTCAGTATTGTATCAACCGGTTAATTAATTCACGATATAATTTTCGATAATACTTAATTTGTTGCTGATTTAATTTAACGCTATATTGTTGAAGTTTATGTACATATAAATATATACATATTTAATTACATCCTGATTATTTCGGTTGCAAATAAATTGAATGGAAATAAATTCTCACACCGTCGGATCACAATCGACCGGTGCCAATCGCGAGAATGAATCAAGTACTGGGTGTTTCTTCCCTTTTTTACTAACCTCTTCTTAGTTCTTTATTCACACGCCTTGAGTTATGAGGATAAAATTTATAATATTTCAAAAATCATGATCCTCTTTTTGTTTCAAACATATCGTATTGTTGTGTAGGGGTGGGTTCAGGATCCAAATTAAAAGCCAAAGTCGCTTCACAGCGATTAGATCAATGATTCGGGAGGTCCACACGAAACCACTGTTCACCCCAGAATCATTGATCTACCGTGTGTACTTCCTTATAAAGGACAAGTTGCCCAGCATAACATCCCCGATCCGTTGGCGCGTCTATTGTCTAGGCACGTAGATCCATTCGCACTCGCCCCGTTTTGTGAGAACCCCAGCGTATTCTTTGTTCCAGCACCTACTGAGTCCCGTTACAGTGGTAACTCTCTCCCATGCTCCCAAGTTACAGTATCATCGTTAAGTATGACTATTATGCATACATATGTACAACTAGTATAGCTATTTTTGTTATGATGACTATAAAGCTAAATAGACAAACGGAGGGCGTCAATTGTATGTACATATGTCATAATAAGTATTCTTACGGAAAAGTGTACCAATCGTGTAAATAATTAAGTAAAAACATATCTATATATGTGTACATACAATATGCTTTAGAATTTTTCTTAGTGTATAAAATCAGTAGACATCTAATTTTTTATCACAATTTTATCCCAATTTCCATAATTGACATTCTTGTTTTACAATACTGTAATGCGTCCATCGTTCCAAATTTTGGGGTATGTATTTGATGTTAAAATTGAGGCAGTTTGTTACATGCCCGAGACTTATAATTCGATTTCAATGAGCCGCTCGTAAATCATACGCCGTGTTTCGGGCTCGAAATGGCGCCTAGATCTTTCCTCGCCTGCTCTCTGTGTAGAAGCAAGAAGCAGCCGAAGGGGAAGAAACTAATTTTTTGGGTCATGAAGAAGAATATACCCCGAGTCGGTGCGGCAACTGCAAGAGTGATCGCCAGAGCGTGAACCGGCCCGCCCTAACAACCCACGGCCGATAAATCACCACCATCCACCCCATCCGGTATTGGAAACAGTTTCTATTAACTTTTGACTTATTGAAAATTCGGCTGCTTCTGCTAGAAAATTCCACAGAGATTTTTCCGCGTGAAATATCTCCATATATGGAACGAGTAGGTACCTACCTACTACGCTTTCAGTTAAAACGAGCAAACATTTGCACGTGGCAGTGTAATAATCTTGTTTGGTTTCTAACGTGGCGCCCTGCATGTATACATATGCATGTATGTATGTGTGTGTATGCATATTAATATTCAGAACGCACGAATTTTCGTATATCAATATTTATTCAAGTGCTTCATTAATTTTAGACCGGTCGCTTTGCGCTAAATTATATCGACCCGGATAATCCTAAAATAAACGCGCAAAGTGTGCTCTAAAATTTTTTACGTTACGTCTGTACATACATACATACATATTTACCTTTGAGAAGCGCTCCCGTTTTGTATTGGAATTTTACTTCAAACTTTTTATAAACGATGATGATCTTTTGGAAGCGGTGGTACCTTTCGTCGGTTTTAATTGAATGCCATTTTGAACAGGTGAATGCACGTGCGCAGGTGCTTCATTAGTATCTATAGACTGTGGGTACATCGTCGACTGCATTTGCATATTAATCACGTTGATCTTTCGATTTTATATCGTGAAAATGTTGAGTTTGCCAGTGTTTTAAATTAGAATTAATTTTTGAACTCAGTTCGGGCAGCTCTCGTGATATTTTTGAGAACAATTAAAACGCAACACTATTATGTGATTCTCGTTTGTTTGCTATCGACGTTTTGCTATTGCAACTTTCTTCCTACGAATTAACAAGCCGAACAATGGACCGACAAAGAGTGAACGTCATCAAAGTTGCATCAAGATTGCCCAATGTTGACACGCAGATAAGAGAAAACGCACATACTCGTATATACCATGACTTTGTAAATAAGAAAAGCTTTTGACACGTCTGTATCCATTGTTAAATAACTGACTCTATCATTGCGTTACTACACATTTTCTTATCAAACTCGTTATGCTACTTGTGAAATTGCACAGCACTTTTATTTGAATAAACATCCTATTTTATGTTTGTACATTCTATTGATAGTGGTTATCTACCTTTTCATAACTATAGCTTCTTCGTGAAGTCTAACTAATGTTTCCAACTGTTTTTAAATCATATATTAGAATTAAAAACAACCAATTGATGGAGCATATTTTTCAAATTGTATAAAGTATTTGGGTAAATTTTTTTCTTGATTATCACCCTGCCCATCTATTTAATAGAAAAAATATATTTTTCTCTTTCTAAAGAAAAGTTTTCTTGGGAAAAGTTTTTCTGCAGCAGTAGCATATTGCTTTCTGAGGAGGATAAAATTGAAAGTGGAAAATTGAAATTCGAATTCACGTCTTTTCCACTAGTAGGTGAATACACTAATCAGTGAGTTAAGTCTTTTACGTACAGTAGGTATTAATTAGTGTTTTGAAAGAATTTTTTGTATGTTTGTTCGTTCAGTGTGAATGAAACCTGCACACGTTGTGTTGAGCGCTACTGCTTTTAATTAATTCAATCTGTTGAAAGATTGATGCAAGCAAGGGTGCATCAGAAATTCATTAATTAACTTTGAATCAAGAGCAGATGCTCTCTGAGGTGGAGCTTCGACTATGATAGATGCGATCCGCGTCTTTAAAAAAGCTCCGTAATTAGTTAAGATTCAACTACGGAGGACCTCCCAAAATTCGATTTAGCTCATCCGGTGTCTCGAGGCAGGATATATCCATTATAATTTCCTCTGCGTCTTTCGAACGTTCACTCGAATCAAGTATTCGGTCGACGTAATTGCTTATTGAGATGCGTCGGTGTATTTTTTTATTGTTATTTTATTTTCAATACATCGATCGGCACGTTAATGCCGCGTGGCAAAGGCCATCCGAGATGGGGCCAAGAAGTCTACCAAATCGCTCTTCGTCGAATAAATCACGCGTTATTTCACCCGAGCTCAGGTGGAGACCATGAGAAATCCTCGGGTACGGGTCAAAGATCGGACGTGTGCCGATGCTTCATATGTATCATTTATCTGATCACGTTCAATGTGAATATGAAGTTATTAATTTTTATTGATTGTTTAATTTTTCATTTTCACACCGATGTTTACATATTAATGTGTATTGATGTTTTTTTTTCTTTCCAGGTGAGTGAATCATTAATTGATTACCTAATGTATTGTGAGTATTATTTTCCTCTACGTTATATATGTAATATAGGGTTGTATTTTATATCGTATTAATGTTTGTTATGTAGTGCTTTCTGTAAATGCGTTGAGCGTGCTAGTTTTAATTTCAAATATATTAACTTTTTTACCAGTTTACCGAGCAATGGTATTTTTTAACACATGAATTTTGAAAAATATGAGGTGTGATTAAAAATTGCAGTGAGTGCAAGTATTGTATATATTGTATATATGTATATATGTATATACATATGTTAGTATAGCAATCTGCATAAATTAAAATAAAATATTATTTTATTCATTTAAAATAAATTGCCAAATTATAAAGACCTGATATAGTAGAAACTGATTTAAAAATTTTGTTTCGAAAAATATATTTTGACTTAAACCATATAAAATGATCGTGTTGGAATTGGAGAAATTGATATTTGATGTTTTAACAAAAAAGATCCACCCTTAATACATGAGTAGTCTTTGACAATATGTATAGGTATATTAATTAGTTTTGTCCTTCATCTTAAAGTCTTACATGGTGCGTGCGTTCAGTTTATTTTTAAGGCACCAGCTTTGAATCGGGCAATTTCTTTTAAGCAGGTAGCTATTTATGTATATGTAGGTATACTTTTGTGGCAAACGTTACTTATGTTGATAACATCGTAAGTTAAACGAAAAATTAATAATAAAAATAAACTGAACGTGAAGTGAATGCTGGCATGGCGTGCTAACTGTCAATTTTTCACTTTCACGCTCTTTTCTTTCCATGAAAAATATGGTTTTCCTTCGTGTCAATACGCAACATCGTGTAACGAAATATGTCAATGCGTTCACACACGCTCGTACATACATATTTTTGTATATTTCGTACGCACATACATATGTACAATTTCGTTCCATTCCAAAGTCAAATGAAGTCGTAACTATATAATGCTATCATCACATTATTCCGAAGTGTCGATCAGTGGTGGTTAACGTGTTATTTGAGTGTCAGAACCTTAGTCGTCCGTTGAGTAACGAGTGATCGTAACAACGCCACGCCTTTATCTGAAATTACTCGTGGCGTCCGAAGGTGGTTCTTAATTGTCTAAATTTATAATTGTCGAAGGTTTTCCCGTTCGTTGTGCAACCGATTTTCTATGTCGTTTCCCAACGAAGCCGAGGGACCCGGAGTCATTTTCCCTTTCGTTTGAATTTATGGACGCCGCTGTCCGGATAAAGCGGTCCAAATTGTTCTCTACGCCGACCAAATTGAAAATAAAACGGTTCGTGAGTTGTGGATATTTATATATTGAGCTTTTTATCTATTCATCATTTCGTTTCAGAGGTCGACTCTATTTGGCTCGCGGGCGGGTCAGGCCACTAGGTCAACTCCACGTGTTCACACATATTTCCATTAAACAAATTAATATTTAAGTTGACCAAATAAAATCATTAGGGCAAATTTCGAAAATATGATAAATTAGCATCAACAATATTACGTACTCGTACGTAATATTCTTGCTTTCAACGTTACAATATTAAGCACCATTTTATTGTATATACATACATATGTATGTACATACATACATATATCAAATTAAAAAAAGCTATATACCATATTTGCATACTTCACTGCACAATACATGTACTGTAATTTTATCGCTATTTAATTGGGTTAGTCAATTTTTTAATCAATTTAACTAGCTTATAAGTTATTTCGTCTTGATTAATAATCATTATTAAAAGCAGAGTAAATGTGCACATGCAAGTATAGATATATGTATGTATCTGCGGCAAGAATCTATGTATGTATATATGTGTGTATATTAGATTTGGAAATAATAATAAATATCAAAACAATTTATATAATAATATAATTTATTTGTTTTAGCTCTCTTTGCATATATCAACTTAAAATAGCAATAAACGATGAGCTGCGTCTGCCATAGTGTCGATGAAAGTTTAGTATTTTTGTTTTCTCTAAAAACATCGCATAGTATATTTATTTTGGCATCTTTATACAATCAAACTTTCCAATGAAATTTATGTTTAGAAAATATTGAAAAATTACCATAAATAAAGCATAACGGGAAGCGTCCATGATTATGTTTTATTTCATTTTCAGCGAAGGTTTTCGGCAAAGCGTGTCTTCTTCGACTTTTAAGACGTTAAGCATGAAAAACGACGCAAAATCAGGCACCGTAAAGGAAAAGCGATTCAAAAATGCGCAACTCAATTTTCGCAACCGTCATCAATACGGAAAATTGCATAATCACATTCAATTCATTTAACGCTTTTTTTGGAAGTTAATCACTTAAACTCTTTCAAATTTTTGGAAATATGTGTTTTACGGGCGTCAATGTGTAGCGAAGTGTGTTCGTCGATTTAAAATAAGTGTCTCTGGAGAGCAGGTGTGTTGCTTCAGTTTCTCTCTCTTGAGAGTGCCTAAAGTCAAAAAGCCCGCTCGGCTGGAGTTAGGCCAAAGCACATAAACCAGCTTGGGTATTCTACTCGTTGATTTTCCGGTTGGCTTTAATGAACCCCTCAAGAAAATCCGTCCCCGTATCAAAGCGATGCGACGCCTATGAAAAATGTATACAATCTATCCGAAGATCACACTATTTATATTTCGTATACACGTTTGTTGCCATAACATTCCTCTAAAAATGCCACGAGTATAACATTCATCTACGAGTTTGTTTGAGACAAGTTTCGGAGCAATTGAGTCTGGCTTTAATCTGCATCTTAACGAAGAAAACCTCCAATACCCATGCATTTATGATCAATTATGTATATGTATATGTACATATATTTTTGTTATTCGTTTCTGAACTTGAAATTGCTTCATTAAATTTGTCCATCTTGATCTGAAACTCTCGCGCTTGTCCCTTCGAAGAGCGGTGCTACGCTGAATATCCGTCGTTTCCTGTTCTCTCATACGGAATTGGACCGGCTTGCCATGCTTATTTATTTCGTTTCCACATAGCGAATACTTGTTTTAATGATATAGATCGTTTTTTGATCTAAATATGTATCATATTATATTTCAATCATTTTCACTAAAAACTTGGTAAAGTATCATCACCAGTCAACGAATTTCAGTTTTGTATGTTTTGCTACTTTTTAAAAGACTTTTATTATTGATGATGTGGCGTTGCTTGACTTCTGTTGACTTTGGTCTAACCCCGGTAGCTTAGTCTCTGCATCTCTTGAGGCATTTATCGATCGGAATGTCCCACTATATACATATTTTGTTACGTAATGTTGTACGCGTAGAATGTTTACTGAAGCGAAAATTTCGTCCTCGGATTGAATTATCACGCTGAAGTTTGTTTTAGACAGCTGAAACTTTGTCGATTCCGTTATCTTTCATTATGTGAACCGATTTTCCGAAAGTCCTCGCGGTATCTCGTTTAATTATCTAGTTTGACGCGCGCTTTCCTATCGTTGAAGTACCGCTCGTATATTTTCAACGTGGCCATTCAGCGGCAGCGATTCTAAATCTTCACCATTTATATATAAATCAATTTGGCTCGTTCGATATTTCAACACGCTTTAAATAAAAATTATATATATGTATACATATTTTTAAATTTGAGAATTCACATTTTCATAGTGACCTTGATTACATGTCAATCTCGTCATGATAAATATACACATAAAGTATACACCACACACTAATGTATAGGATAAAAGTTTGATTTGAAGCTATTTATTGTTGGGGTACACACTATTTGTAAGTCAATATGTATGTACATGCATATGCACATATCTACATGTTTACATTCTACCCATACATAGCGAAAAGTAACATTTTTCAGAATAACCTGAATTTTATGGTTGGAATATACTGAAGGATCGACGATAGACCGCATACGACAAAAGCAATAATTTTTTTTTAAATTGATGAATCCACGGTCAAATTCGCAGTTTCTTGCATCCGAAGACGTCTGGTCGGCATAGACAAGCGGGTCAATGGGTTTTCCAAAATAATGAGACTTCGCGTACGTAATTCGATTTTAATGCGACGGTCAACCTTTCCTTTTTCGTCTATGGCATTAGCTAAGCTCATTTTTGTCTGGTGAACTTCACCTGTCGCGTGAGTCATCGTCGGTCGTACCGAATTGTACCGTTCATTCTCACCGCAAATTCAGTTTTTCCATTTAATCGACCGGTTAAAAGAAAAAACCGGAGTCTACGTATTGTATATTTCATATTTTGAGTCCAAAAGGAAGTTTGGAGTTTAATTTCACGCCGAACTTTACGTGCCCGGTGGTTCACAGCGCTGACTTTCGCATACTTGCTGAGATTTATAAACACTTGCATAATTACACGAGTTGCATAGACCGAGTGTGCATTGATTTACGTACAGACGTGCTCATTCGTCAATCGATGTTTTCCAAAAGTTTCATGCTTTTACATATACATATCTAGAAAATAAATGGAATGTCGTATTGCGCAATTGTAAATGAAACTATTATCGCCGTTCCATTATTACCGTTAATCTATTCTGCGCTAACTTTTTTCGCATGTTTTCCAAGTTTTTCCTGCGGCGCATACCTTGCCTTTTTTCGAGCTATAGTTGCAACGGTCGTGCTCTGCACTTGACTTCCTTTGCCCAAATGCAGTCGCTGGTTTGACCATAAAAGGAGGTTGTACTATCGGTCCGCTTTTTGCGTGACATTGACTATTGCATGCGCCGGCCAGATGCACATTTGCATTCATTTGAATCGGAGCCGTATTAATCAATAAGTTAATTAAAGTCTCAACGATGCGTTTCTCAATTCTCGGCGTTTGTTATTTTCGAGATACGAATCTTTCGAGACCGGCAATCTATCTGCGGTGGAAATGTTATATGTACATATTTAATTTTTATACTGCACATATGTACATATAAACATGAAAGTCGCACAGTCGTATGAATTTTTAATATTTTCGGTGGAAAGCAGATTTAATGTGCATGTACATACATACATCTTGAGTTTTTGGCTGATTTGTATTTGTTCAACCGTGTTTTTGTTGTTACACGTTACAACCATTAGGGAGATTTTTTTTCGTAAACACGACTTATTAAAGTCTAACATGATGGATGGTCCAGAACGTTACAAATACACATTTTTCATAATAAATGAATTTTACGTGTTTTCGTATAAATTTCACTTAGAGGAATTTTCATCATACCGTTATTTGTTTTTAGGGTGATTAACATATCTTTTTCAAACTAATTAATATTTATTTATATTAATTGATTTTTACATATAATTTATATATTGCATCTAGGTATACGAGGTTGAAGAACGCTTCGACGATTTATTGTGCTTTTTATTCTTTTTTTGAAAGCTTTCGATTGCTTTATTACGTTTTATTGCAATGAAGGAATGAACAAGTTGCAATCACTACATATTTAAGATTAAATGCGATAAACATTTTCAAATCCTTGAAATTGCATTCTCTTCTCAATTCATTACGAAAGATTGAAATTGAAATCATTAGTACTTTACTTACACATATTATAATATATGTACATATATCTACTTTACGTATATTATAATATATGTATATCTACTTTACGTATATTATGTATACAGATACATATTTATATTAATTCAGTGTTGTAAATATTATATAATGCTTTGTTTATCTTTAATGCTTGGTGTTAAAATAAATCAAGTTTGACGTTATTGAAATTCCATGAGACTATTCGTAGGATTTTTTTTTCTTTTTGTATATATACTGTTTCCCCAAGTTCGTAGCACGTCCCAAATCATGTATTTTTTTTTTATTAATCGTGTTTAGGTAATTTGGAGGCTCACCGTATTTTTCACGGTGTTCTCGTTAATAAGTAGTGCCGGCTAGCTGGTGCTGTAAATCAAGAGGCGCGTGATGTTATTAGTCGGACAGTTTTATTGATGCAATCTTTGACCGAGCACTTCTCGTGGAAACTGTGCGCCAAAGCTATTTCGAAATATTTGTACAATATCGAAATATAAGTCAAAAATTACGGTACTCTAAATGTCAAAAACATCCGACACGAGTTTTGCTATCGCAACAATTGCCATATCATATCATAATTGTTATGAAGATATAAATTAACTATTATAACAGTGTTTAATTTACATCAACTCCTTCCTCAGCCGTTATCTACTGTAGTATCACGATTGAATAAGGTTGTCCAGTACATGTTTTAACACGTTCGATACCGTTCTTGATATTCATTTACAATTATTTACATCGCTTTACAGTTATTTACATCGCCGCAAGTTTTTTTTTTCAAAATAGAATACGGAGATATTCGTCAAAGTTTGAGATTTATAAATCAAACAGTCTTAGAATTGTAGCGGGTTTATCTTGTCGTGGGCTTGTGAAGTGCCCTCGTCTGGCCCAGGTGAGACGAGGCGCGTCCTGCTCTAATGAATCCTTCGACAAACAAGGATTCGAACTCGTCCACATCGCCAAAGGAATGTCTTTAATTAACTCCGCGGCTATATCCAGTCTTTGTGTGGCTCTTCAGTTCCTCATCTTCTATTCAGTTTATATCGCAGCTCGGCACTGAATTAATTAACAGTCTCGCATCCCAGATTTGGCACGAAAATGTCCCAGATACCAAGGCGAATATCTTCATATTTATGTACATACATACATATCTGTTCACGCGAGTAGAAAAATTACACCACGGCGTGTGAGGGGCTATAAAATGGAAATGGTTAATATTTTTCTTCTTTGTGCTCTTTTCTCTCTTCGGGCACGGTTTGTTAAGCATTTTAAAATCCGCGCTTTCCCTCTTCGCGTACACACTTTATCCATTCCGGAGGATTTCCTTTATTGTGGAGCAACGTTGATGTAATTCGTTTTTTTTTGTTCGTCGAATTGCGAATTTTGTGCGTGTGCGAATTTTCCATATTTTGGCGTTATTTCATCGTAAACATTGACAAAAGACGAGTCTTTTGCCAATATAATACATTTTTGCGACGTCCCCGAATGAGTGAAAAGCGCACCATATTTTATTTTCGGAGCGCATACATATGTATGTACATGTGTAGGCTTTCACATATTCGAATGCTGCTTTTACGAAAATTTACTATACGAATACATCTAAATCAGCATAAAAATAAATTATAATAAAAATAGTTAATCGCTACTTTTACTCTGTGCGCGTATTAAAAATTTCGTAATATACGAGCGTGCCTAAAGAAACGAATTCATATTTGTGCAAAAAGTTGCGGATGTTAAACGACTTTTGTTGACTAGTTAGACTAGTTAGATAAATTTATAATTTATAATAATATGTACTTGAGTCAAATTTTAGTTAGTCAGTCCACCTTCATGGCTATCTTGTTCCTCTCTTTCATACATACTATCAATGAGTATGTATGTAAGTTTATGTACATATGTAAGTTTATCTAATGACTGGTACTTCACACATAGGCCAAAGCATGGTCATTATCGGTCAGTGGCATCTGCGAGATGACACTGGCCGTGAGTCATTTAACCGCGATCGTGTCCAGGTGCATAATGCACCGGTGGCACGCGAGCAGCGCATTGTATGCGATCGATGCGCTCGACATTTTCATTCACGGTGTTAACCCTTTGCCTGCTCGCTCCTCATTGACGGATTTATGGCGATTGCGGTTTCGCTCGGGCCATTGTTACCGTGCGCATCGCATTTAATTCAATGTTGGAACGCGAAAACGCATATAAATTGCACCGGTGCATCTGGCTCGTATGTAATTAATTTGCGGTGGCCGTGTTTACTCGTAAGTTAATCATTTTGTGTGTAGCCCCTTCGGTGCCATTTCGTAGAGCACGCCAGCGTTTATTATTATTATTATTTAAAACTTTGCAGTGCAATTGCATGTAAATTATACGTACATGCGAATATTCGTGTTTCTCGATCGGTTTTCACACACAACTATCAAATAACACTATTCTTGCTATATACATATATTCAGTGATACATATCGAATTTCTCACGCGTTCTCTGTAATACTTTTGTAGAATTGCATATTCGCAAATGTTCCGTGAGAACAATGCGGTCGTACGTAGAGAGATACCGAGTGCATCGGTGCATAAAGCGCACCGACCGTTAAAAACTGTTCTTCTACTTCGTAGTACCAGCACTAACTACTACTGTTGCTACGTCAAACTTCATAAAATTCCGTGTTTTAAAATTTTGAAGCGGTCGACGTCAAGTTGAAGTTGCAGTCACAGTGATTTATACGTGAAACTTTTCTATATGGCTTAGCTCAAGTTAACATTTCAACATTTTTGTCATTTAAAATACCGTTGAGGTTATTCTTTCTGAAGATTTATGTCCCATAAAGCATAATTATGAGATCCGATCTAAAACTTCATGTTCCATGTATGGACATTTTGGGTGGTCTCTTCTGCTTTTAAGTTGTCGTAATACGATATTGATGGCACCGTTTCCAATTCTAAACCATTCGTTTAAAATGCAACATTATCTTTGACATTATACAACCCTTAGGATTTTTATTATATTTCGACCCAGACAAGGTTATCGCGGAACGGCGGGTCACGATTTCGCAAGGGCAAAGATAAAACTGGCACAAAAAAAAAATCGTCGGGATTTATTCTATGAGAGCCGGGAACAATAACACTGTTTTAAAAAGGGCAAAAAAAGAAAAACGTTTACAATGCAAACGATCGCCATTATCGTTTGAAGATGAAACTCGAGCGGAAAAATCGCGAAATATCCCCTCGAGAGTACCCACTAATATTTCTTTTAAATGTTTCAATAACAAATATGGTAATTTTAATGACGGTCTGACAATTCAATGAAAATATTTTTAATTAACTTTAACTTTTTTTTTGCAACCTTTTCTTTCGCTTTCATTTTGTTGTGTGCGTAGAATGAGTATAGTAATACAGACAATTAATTGATAGTATCAAATCTGTTGAATTTTGTTTATCACAATAGTTATTGTAGGTACATACAAAGGTTCAATTGAAATCAACCATGCATTGGCGGAAATGTAGCGCGTGCTAGCAATAGGAAGTACACCAGACGGTTACCGGAGATCGTTGTTGTCGACACTTCAAACTTCCGGTCTATATCAAGTGGTTTCATTTTGAAAACAACTGTTAAATTAAAATAATTAATAATTGAAGACTTGTTGAGAGGTAGCATTTAAACGGGGAATAATTATAAGAAATTTTAAATACAATGAATGCATACGATTCACTTAAAGTTGGTATGATAATGAACTTTTTATAAGTTGATATTAAGAATCCACTTTCGCATTGTGTGAATGTGCGAAATAATGTCATCATTCGAAAGTCAATTGCTCACAGGCACAGCTATATGTAGTATATATGTATATTGCATTGGGTATCAGATAAAGATCGATTTAAAGCCGACGAGCAATCACCATCTGTTATCCTGTATGCAAATTAAAGCGAAAAAAATTGGATGCAACAGGAGGTATGCGGAAATGTGCAACGGACGCGTGTCAAACCCCTTATTTTTATAAGGTCGCCAATCTCGTTAATAAACCGCAGTTTCTTTGTACAGTTTTAATTAGCATTCTTTAAAATGTGAACGGGGCGGCGACTCTCGATGAAAAAGTTCGGTAATTGCCTGCTCTTTTTTACGCAATCGATGATTGATGATTTGCAAATTTGCCATGCAACTGCGCTTTAGTGCAGTGATTTTTTTTGTGTTTATCGGTAATTGATAGGAAAACACGTTTGTAATTTAACTCGTTTGCAATTATTCAAAGGCGAAGGTCTTAAATGCTATGTCGCAGGGTCAACTTATTAACGAGCGGGGGTTTCAAATGCTTTAAATTTATCGGAGTCTATTATTGGTTTTAATGAACTTGGTAGAAGCCTATTATCCGAAAGTCTATTCCAGAAGCTCTCAACCTGTTTATTTTTGGGTGTATTTTATTTTCCTAATATTAGCTTTAATCGAAATTGAAAAGATCTTTCACAACAATGAAAGAGTTTCATTTCGACAATGAGATATCTTTGAAGTTTCATCAAAAATGATACAAATGTAGTAGTTATCTTGGATCTAATTGGTTGGATAAGATCGGTATGAGTGATGAAACTGTTTTGATGGATAGGTTGAGTGTCGGTGACCGTCACCACATCGAAAGGTCGAAAAATCGAAAATGTTCGTTTACCATGAATACATATGAAAAGCGGGTAGTATGTACATATATGTATATATGTATATGTATATCAGTGGCGTGCGGTAAAACTCTCTCTCGCCCCGTCGTACAGCCTCACTTAATTTGCGCGAGCAGGATACAAGAGGAACAGGCTTTTCCTCCCGTATCCTGCCCGCTTACATTAAGCAAGGCTGTACGACAAAAAGAGAGATAATTTCACCGCATGTCACTGATATATGTATATTATATATATACATAGTACCGTTAACATATAAGAACAAAATTCAATTAGTTTTAACAATTTAATTAATATTTTTCAAGCACGTATAATCCGCAAACCGGATAATCCGCACCCGGATAATCGAGAGTACACTGAACTCCTATTTCATTAAAAACGATATTTTTATTTATTTTAAATAAAGTCCTCCAACTAATAACTTTGCAATACTAAAGCACAAAGGTTTTTTATGGGGATTTAATATTTTTAGTATTTAGATATGTGTTATTCCTTGGTAAAGGAAAATGGCTGAAATATAGTTCTTGATGAAAGTGGCCGAAAATGAGGCTTGCGTGGTATGTCGACAAAGACCTGGCACAGGTGAATTGAACGTTCGCCAAAAGGGGTATTGATTTTTGAAGGAGAGCGCTGCAGTGTCACCCTATAGGGTCCAACCGGAGCCCCGGGCTCGGAGCCTGCGCCCCCATTCACCCCTCCCTCTCACGCCTCCCTTAGCCATCTGTCTCGCGTGAAATATCGACTTACGCTCAGGACCACCCGCGCCACATCTGATCAATTTAGACGTTTTTTTTCGCCCGACACATACATAGATCGGCCCCCGAGGCTGCGTTTCCAAATCTGTGGCGCGAGAGGTGTGTCCGGGTGCTAATCGAAAATCGTATACGCGCCTGATCAAATTAGCATTTTATTGACGCTTCAATTTATGACTACACACACTAAAAATAATATTTTTTATGCGCATATATATGTACGTAAATATGTGATAATGCTCCGTTATAATGTATTATGTTTGTGGTTGTTCCATTTTTATTCCACTCAAATGGAACGAGTATTATTATCAGCAGTTGATTAGAGGTCCAAATCCAGTATGATAATAAGGAATTTCGATGTTAGTCAACTAACTCTTCGCGATTTTTATTTATTAGAAGTGGATATACTAGGCGTCGTCCGAGCTAAATTTATTGGTTTCTATTGCCAAATTATTTATACACAACTAGATCATTTTAACTTAGGTGACATAAGGCATATCTGGTGTTCAATACTAAACAACAACATATGTACATATACCTTAATATCGAGTAATCCAAGTGGCGTAGAAGAACGTGTGTTAAAAAGTGGATAGTGTACATACATACATATGTACATAGTTGGATTGTACAATATACATAATACATATACATATACATATGCATACATATATAGACCATGCAATTGTTGAACCCACTTAATTTTAGCATGCGGACTTTATTAACATTAACTTTTATATTTATGTACTTTATTTATATTAACTTTTATGTAAATTTATCAATAGTTAGTGGTCACTTTATTCATATATTGTGTGCATACGCAGATTGTTTTGATTTGATGATTTTAATTATAAGATTATAATTAAAAGCTTGTATTAATTATAGGATTATAAGCAGTCATTCTTCAAAATTTTGTTCGGAAATACTAAGAAGTATAATTATAGTATATATGTATATGCGTATACATACATAGATACATCTATACCAGTGGCGTGCCTTCATTGGATTTGAGAGATAATAGGCTAGTCCCCTAAAATTTAAAAATTCAAAAATTTTATTACAATAAATTTAAATTTTTCTCCATATATTGATATATTGTTCACTCGGATTAGCGACGTTCTGAAACCGGAATCGGCCATACTTGAGGTGGTGATAGTGCTAGTGGAATGATATGGTATGGTTCGCCGCGTCATTCGCTTGCATGGACTCGCCGTCTCAATTCTGTTCCTTTCGCGGTATTGGCGAATTTTTATGTATAGGCAACCATACAATTTTTTTGAATTTACTCGTCTCTTCAAGCTTTTATCGATTTTTCACTAAGAATATATGCATGTGTCTATCAAATATCATTCTGAACTTCTTCTTTGTTAAATTAACACATAATTTATTAATTTCAAATATGGCTCGGCTCACAAAATGATTCCTCCAGAACAGATCAGTGCGGAGCGCGCGAAAACCAATAACGAGGCCTTGGAATGTTGCATTCTCGATTGATTGTTCAACAAATCATTATTAAGTTTTGAAGACAAATAAGATGTTATTAAGAAAGATAGGCTACTTAGGATATGTTAGTCACTTTATGAAAAATCACTTTAATACAGATTATTATATTTCAAAAAAGTTTTTTTTGTCCATATCTAGTTCCCTGTCTCACGCCACACATATGAGAAATTCGCGGGAATTTTCTTGTTACGTAATTAAATCTCATCCTTTAAATTCATGTAGGTATTATGCAATAAAGCCAATTGAGAGCTTAAAACGGTTTACATTGTGTTTTATTAGGGTTTTTATGTGCCGTTCGAGAGATTTTCCGCTACGTTATGCTTAAAGCCGAAACTTTGCGTTATGTTCTATTAAATTTATGATGTTTAGGGATTTTACATACGTACATATATATTTTTAAGTATTTTCCACGTCGATTAACATCGCGAATTGGCGCTGTTTAATTGTGCTGCCTACAAGTGTTCAAGTTTCCGCGTTCGGTTCCAGATAGTTACGGTTTGAACCTCTCCAGGTGCTTCGGCCGGAACGGTAATTGCCCCTGCGTTTTCAGCGACGCATCAACTGCACCGGTTCCGTTATTTTTGTGCAACACAGGTCGTCCAGATGTCGACCGATCTAATCTCTCATCGGCGGCGGCTAAACAAAGCGGCCGAAAAAAAACGTATTGTAAAATTGAAACGGTAAAAAGTTGCACTTATTCATCATCCGACGTCCCCAATCTCCGAAGAGCATCTGCACCAATTTCTTGCTCGCGTCCTAATGAGTGTTTGAGAGTTTGCCGAGGGCCGAGACTCTTCGTGTAGTATGTACTCTGAAAGTTGTCCGCAAGTTCGGAACCAAAGTTCGTTATAATTTATGGAGCCGTTATAAATAATAGAAGGAACGCAGGTGGCCCGAATGGATAAGTCGAGCCGCTCACTTAATGCGTTAACCCTAAGCCTGCCGCGGAGACACGTTCCTGCGCTCTAATATATTCATACGCTTTTTTGGGAAACACTCCACTTAGTGACTGCACAACGGCTTTTATTAAATTTTCATGCTCGGATTCATGAGCTGTCGTCGCGATTTACCGACTCCTACTCGGGCACTTTTCCCTTCAAAATTGCTTTTTAGTTTTATTTTTTTATTTGCTGAGTGAAAACTTTCACGTCTAAGTTATCGCTGTAGAAATATCAAAAGTTCAAATGTACGCATTCTGATTTTCTGTGTTAAATTGTTCTCAAAAATTTGTGTGAGAGGTAACTAACTGACTTGTATTTTACGAACTTACGAAAGCTAGATATATAACATGTATGACGGAGCTCATTTTCTAAGACAAAAAAGTTTGTACAAAAATTATATAAAATTTTGACCACTTAAATGAATTTTTTTTTAAATTTACAACCAAAATTATAAAATGGAATAATATGTATTATAGATTTTTTTCTGAGAATGATTGAATTATGTACATATATTAATTTTCTGCCACCCACTGATTTGATAAGTGAGTGCAATAATACCGTATCGAATTGTATTTGATTTCAATGTGTAAAAAAGTGAACAATCAGGCGTAATAAAATCATTATGGATATTTATTTATAAATAGCGAACTATGTATGAATTGGTATGTATGCGAAGCCGCATCTAATCAATAGACTTATGACGTTTGCACGGTCGGTTTTTGTGTTAATTTTTTCTCACGATATTATTTATTTATTCTCGAACAATGCGTACATATTGACCGTTGCAAATTGAAGTAATTCGTTATTGTTGATTCCATATCGAAAACCTAATCGTTCTATCAATTTAATTCTCGAATTTTCATCAGGACTGATCGTCGAATTAGTTATGAAATTATCATTATACGCGTTTGAAGGTCGGATTAATCAGTTAATAACGCGTAGACAAAGTCGGAACTCCTGCTGGGTTTTCAATGTCAAACAATCGTTAATTTTCCGGAATCCAAAGTTGAAAGTAGGCATGTGTGTTTCGAAAGTGACCATTGTACAGGTATTTTCAAGCATCGCTCATATCTCAAGTACTAAAATTAACCAAAGTACAGTTTCCACCATGCACGCACAGTTCACAGTCCATGGGTACATATCTACATAAATGCATTTAACCGATTACCGTTTCTGTGGGTCTGTAAATGCGTTCCGACTATTTTCTCTCGAAATTAGTATGCTGTGCATTAGTAATTGCATACTTGTCCGCGTTCTAGTTTACCCCAAGATCAGTGAAAGTCAATAATGTCGTCGGTATATATCCGTTGTGGACTTTGTAATTTGCTACTTGATGATTTTTCAGCGGGTAATATCAATATCATATCGTATCGGGTGAATACTGCAATACCAAAAGTTGCATTAAGATTATATTTTAATACAAGAGCTACTTTCCAACGTTGAATATATTATATATTTCAGCCAATTGAACGAGAGTTTATTAAGTTGGCGCTTTTATTGGAAAATTTTTCGTGAAGGAATAAAGCGTCGTTAATGTTTTTTCTTTACTGCTTTGTGTTGAATGCTTTTTACGATTTTCGTATCAAAATAGAATGAGAAATGAGGAGACATTTCAAACTTCGTGTTCGTAATTAACCGCTCAGCCGCCAAACACCTCGTCGCTTGTTTTTTTTTTAATTAACTCAAATCAGTTAAAATTTCATATCATATTTGTTAAAAAATTAAAAAAAATATATTATATATTTTTTTTATTAAAGTGGAGTCGATGTAATGTACTGCATATACATACCATATACGTACATATGTTTATTAATGTAATCAGACCCAATTAGCTTTTCCATTGAATTAAACATTTAATCAATTGTGGATAATTTTATGCTTAATGTTAATTAATTATGTACATATGTGTGTATGTTAATGGGTAATCATTTTTTTTTTAAATAAACATCTAACTAGAAATATAAGTATGTATTGAAAAATTTTGTCCAGGATAGAATGAAGTGTTGAGTGGCAAAAGATAATAATTTATTTTCTATTGTGTGCTTTATGCAAATAATACGGGAAGAAATAACTTCATTGAAACAATCTTAACAGCGAGCAGTAAAAATTTTATGATTGTATCAAATTTACCTTTCGTGTTTTATGGCTCACGCTTTATTTATAAGATTATGGGCAAGACGACGACGACGTCAAAATACTATACATCATTCGATACGAGAATGAAAACGGATGTCTCGTGCATACACTCGTAAGAGAATGGGCCCGGTTCGGTTCATTCGTGTGCTCGACCGATTCGACGAATGATTTATTCTCCGGTTATCACAATGTAATCCGACAAATGTCCCTGGAGAGAGACGGAGAGAGAGAGAGAGAGATCATGCATACATATTTGAGCTGTCTAAACGTCTCTATCGTCTATCGTGGATACGGGGAGGCTACCGGGCGTTTCTCTGATGAAATTTCGAGTTTTCCCGCGACCGGTAATTGCGACCGGTTCGTGAGAACTGTATAATGCGGATTATTACGGCATGACAGTGCAAAAGGCAGACGTTATTATATCGGCGGGTCGTGAGGCTCCCGGCTCTCAGGTTGGCCATAACGCCGACGATTAGCCGGCCATTGCCGCACTAAAATCTCATGTCGCACCAATACCCACACCGGAAGTATTTAATAAGGCCCACTCTTGGACAAAACGCCGGTAAAGTTCGAGAATGTATTTCAACGCCTGGCTTTTCTAATGACTTCATTTGTGAGCGAGATAACAATTTGTAAGTTTAGTCAATAATGCTGGAAGATTAGATACTTTGATCGCTTATTTGTTGGTTAGAATACATATGTATACATGTAATTTGGTTAGTCAGCCTTTCGATACTTTGATTTAACATATGTTTTAAGAACAACCATTCTACTATTCTCTTTTTGTTGTAAAATATTATATGTACAGTCTGTCTTTTTGAATCAAGAAAATTCAATGTAAATATAGGTATGTATTCTCTAAATCTGTTGTCACGTACATATCCGATCAATTAACACGTCGACTTTCCACATCGATACTTGGACGACTGGCTTGTCGAAAAAATTGCTCCATATTTTTCAATTATACATACATAAGTATGAAATTAATTTATTTGTATCCAGATTAGATTATACAAATGTGAATGCAGAATAAGTACGTCTAAGGCCTTAAACGACTTATATAATATATCAACAAATTGTATTGGTTCGTATTACGTAGCACCTACATATAATAGTTTCAATTAAATATTCTTCAGTTTTGAAAATAGCTGCTTCATTTTTATAGTTTCCTTTGCAATGAGGTGTTCAGTGAAGTCAAGTGAATGGTTTTTACATGTGTCAAGTGAAGGGTTTTTCTTCAGGTGCCTTTTGGAAAATATAGTAATAATGACGGTCGAGACTTTTCTTTTCTACAAATAATTCAGATAATGTTGGCCAATTCTGACATAAGACGCGCGATGCACACATCTCAGCCGCAGCTATACTTAATCAAATAAATTTTTTTTGGGAGCCTATAGACATGTAAAGAAGAAGAAATAGAGATACGTTTGAAATTAGGATGGAGCGAATGCCGTTTTTAAATAAAAAAAATACCACTTTGCGTGAAAAACTTATCTTCGATCAATGTCTTTGCCAGTGATGACGTATGGATGTGAAAATTGGACATTGGACGCCAAGATGCTATATAAAGTCAAATGCACTCAAAGAAGTATGAAACGTTGTATGCTTGGCATAACGAGGAAAGACCGGAAGCGGAATCCCTAGGTGAGTGCTAGAGTGGTACCCGAGAGAATGCAAAGGGGTAAAAAGATGACCGCAAGGAAGATGGATAGACGAAATTAGGAAGATATTTGGGGTGAGATGGATGAAAACAGAGACGAGTGGAAGCGTAAGAGGCCTTCATCCAATAGTGAATGGTGGATGATGATAATGATGATGATGATAAGTTTAGTCGATCTATAAACATTATTTTACATGAATTTTGATCATTAAAGTTTGTTTATTAGTTATTTATTGTAAGAAGTTATTTCGATATTTGCTTTGAATTGATTATTACGTTATGTTAGGAAATGCTTTAATAGATTCTCGTTCGATACATAGTAGCAATAAATACTGTAATATTTGAATTATCTAATATCAGTGAAAAGAAAAGTTAACAATGCAGGACACGAGCGTCTCGAAGTCGGAATTTCGTCACCTTCCGCCAGGTTGTTGTACTTGGACTGCATCGTGACTTGCATCTACGATTGCATCCCGATCTCCTCCAACGGGGGAAAGAGAGAGTCGGTTAGTGGTCTAGCTGGGCTGACTGCAACGAAAGAGCAATCAGTGGGACTCGGCCGTACGTAATAATGATTCTGTTTCCTTTTCTATGTGCCGCCGACACCACCCCTTTCAATCCTGTTTTACATTTTTCGAAAACGGGGGCTTGGATGTGTGGAACGCGATCAAATATTTATTTTTAATTTTCAACGACCGTTTTCGGTTGGGGGAGGAAGTCGTGCGAAGTTTGTAACTCTGGTGATTGATTGTTTTGCATAAAACATTAGAGCGTATATTGTGCGCGCCCCATTCCAGGAACATTTGATACTGTTGATTTTGTTTTTCGCATGTTTACCCATCAGGAGATTGATGGTAAATAAGCGGTCGGAATGAAATTCATTGTGTTCATTCGGCGTAAAATAATTCAGTGAAATTGTCGAAATTGAAAAGTGACGGGCTCTCTGATGGTATCATTAGCGTTCGGTTTTCGCATCAAGGTTTTATTTGTGTTCGTCCGAGTGAAAGGGGAAGATAAGGAATGTCAATGTGAATTTTAATTAAACAATTTCTAAATGTATATTTATTATTTATGAAACAATAGATTCGTCTGCTTTATGTATAATATGTATGTACGACCTAGTTTATAATTTCTCGCAGAAATGAAAATACCGGTTGCTGTTTAAAAACGAATCATTTATTTCATCGTTGTCGCCATTGTCTTGTTTTGTGAACATCATTGATATTAAAACAGGTTCGTTTATTACGGTTATATGTTCATTTTTTGCATAAATTTGGCGCAATGTTCTGGGCTAACAAACTCACTAGGTCAACTAATTAATATCGTGACAAATATTCATTATTTTTCTATACATAATTTTTTTGTTTATAAAATATATTATCGCCATTTTATAGTCAATATAAAAGCGAATGAGGAGGTTTTATGTATTTAAATTCTTTGTTTCACTGTAGTGTACGTTTATTTTATAATTTGTTTGGTGCTTTTCAAGTCCTTTAATAGCATTCTTCAAATTTAAAAAAAAAATCTAAGTCTGTAGTTTGGGTGAAACTGTCTGCATATATCTAGCACTCCATAAATAACGTCAAGTGTCGTTTTCGTCAGAATTTTTCTGTTCAATTCCAATCACCTGCCTTGAAGTGTGTGTTTAGTAGCGCGACGGTCGGTCAATCAATAGTGATAAGTTGACAAGTGTTCCGTTAATGTGATGAGTTTCTAGACTCAGAACGACCCGAAAAGTATTGCCCATGGCATCTAACATATTATTACAAAAATAGAAGTTAATAAGTCGAAGAGGGCGTATCCAAGGGACACATTGAGTGACGTTGTTGTCCTTTGTCAGTTGGCACATCAAAAGCCGGTCGGATTACGTGGGGCACGCGCTTCTCACTCCCCGCCAATAAAACAAAACTACACTCGTAAAAATGAAACGAAGCACACATCTCGTTGTCTCCCCTTAAAAAACACACAGATTCTCACAGAAAAGCCAAGAATACATACGAACTGTGGAATCGAAAGTCAATGTGATACGAATTATGCCACCATTTACATATCAACATACATATGTATATGTATGTAGGTTAAGCTTAACTGCCATTTATTCTCGTAAGATTTTAACATATCTGCATTGATATGTGCAAATATGAACATTGTAAATACTTTACGAATTTTATATACGTATGCGTGGTAATTGAAATAGGCGTTTTCAAGGATTTTTAACCATCTGTAGTAGCTTCGTATTCAATATCTTTCACCCGCATTAAAAATAAAATTTTCCTATAGCGTGAATTACAAAGAAAAGATTCACAGTCAGACATGCTCAACCATCTTCGCTCGTTTTGTCAGCAGTACGATCAATCGCCATTCACCTGCATCTCCGTCAGGCAGCGTTTTAAATTGAAAGTGATTTATTGACTTTCGGCGTGAAAAGGGAACCACGGTCTGTTGGCGTCAAAAGGCGTCCCTTTCCGTCAGGCTTCAATGAAACCACACCACCGGATAATCGAATCGACCCGCTCAAAGATAAAATATCCATCGGTGGTTTATAGTCGGGCTAATTTCATGTTACGATCGCGTAGATTCAATCGTAAATTAAAATGTTTATTTGCTATATGTATGCATATAGTGGATATAAACTTCCGCGTTCGCTTATTGACAAGTTTATGCGAGACTTTCGTATCGATTGTATGATCGTAACTTGAAGGTTGATAGGGCCTATCGGGCGTCGATAGCTTTCTTATCAATAAAACTTTGATTATGCTACCTTTAGTAAAAATACGCGAATGTTTTGAATGTTTATGCGAATGTCATGTTTCAGTATGTTATAAGATTATATCTTAATTGTTTTTATTTATTCAATCTCTTTAAAACACCGAGTCTGGAATGATTTTTGATGTACATTTTTCGGACACAAATTGGAAAATTATAACAGAAGACGACCGATTTATTATGTAACAGGATCTGAATCTTGTAAATAACGATAGGATTTCTTGAAATCCGTCTAAATATCAGTTATTAGCTGAATGTTAAATTGACCTATTCACATTTATTTGCCGTTATATTAAATACTTGTTTATAAAAAAATCTTAATCAACTTTGTCTGGTTTTAAGGCTTTCGGCTTAAAGTTAGTATTATTTTATGTTACATAAGTACGTAAACTTAGAAAGTGTTGCTACTTTTGGAGAAAATTAAAAGTTTTAATATTCGCATAATAATACTGTGGCTGAGAAAACTTTCTTTCTGAATAGAGGTTTTCAGTAATGTTATTATTTATTCTCAAGTTTCCCGAATAGGCACTTAACCCCTCGGTTACGGTGATTAATCGAATAATTTTAATATTACTCCGTCTGGTTTTTTCCCCGAGATTCGGATGCAACGTTTCGGTAACGGCGCCGTAACGCTTGACTAATGTAGCGTTAAAAGGTTTACGCTCTATTGTTCAACAGCTCGCCTACTGACCCTTATCAAATCTACAAAACCGAATTCGATACGAAGACCTTTCATTTACCTTACTCTTCGCTTCTCCGCGCGCTGTAAAGCTCGCTCAACCGCAAAAAGGGAAAATAAACAAAACAATACAAAACACGTGGGGGAAAAAAAGCAATACGTCATGTGATTCAGCAACTAGGTGGGCTTTTCTTGCATAACTCGTCTGCTCTGACAGTGTTCATTAACCGTTCCGGAATTAATGGAACCTAATTTTGTTTCATCGAGGTAATTTGTAGATGATGTCGATGAGGATGTGCTTCATTGTATGAACTATTATTCGCCCATCGGCATGTAACGACTCGGATTAATTATGTGAATTTTAGTATATTGTATTAAATAATTCTCGTAAAAACAACGCGTTGCGTAAATAAATAATTGGTCAATTACGTTATTTTTTCCGATGATTATTCAGTAACGCACCCACTTGTGAACGTGAAAACTGGTTTCTTCCTCTTTGCTTTATGGCATTTTTTTATTTCTACGTACTCAAAATAATGTGATAATGTTCAGCGTAATATTATAAATATTTATAAACTGGCATTATACGGCTAACGATCTAACGATTTTGTTAACATTGGCTTTATTGAAATTTTTGTTGTTTTTTTTTGAGCAAATTCCCGCTTTAAGATATTTACATAAGTACATAGGTATAATATTAGGTAGATAAAATCATTGTTGTGTGGATATTTAATTAAAATTTTCCAAACAATATTTTTTATGTCGTAACACAATACAAGCTATATTTTATTTTAACTGTGAAATATATTATAATGATTATGTTAAACAGGAAATTGGTTAGACACTACAGCATTTATATAATGAAATTTTGGATCATGGTAAAATTAAATAAGATTATGTCCATTTAAACTTTAATTGATTTATTCATTTTAAATTTAGTTTTGCTTAATAGAAAAGAAAAATTCTTTGCATTTTTCCGCAGAGTATTCATTAAAAATCTTTTTATTCACACATTTTTATAACTTCCCTTGTCAAAAGTCAAAACATTTAAAACATACATTATTTTGTATCTCATTTTGTATTTTATATTATTTAATACTAGTGCTTATTTGTTTAAATTGCATTGTGTGTGCAAGCAGTCGTACACTTGATAAAAAGTGAGCAACCCAAAGAAATGTAAGCTGACAGACAGCACATGCGCTTTATCGCTGTGACGTACGTACGTACGCACTTTGACATAAGCTTAACCTTATATACGTATTTGTAATGTTATTCATTTCATTGTTTCAATGTTCGAAACGGACAGTTTCATATGCAAAGTTTTATTATCCACATACATACATACTACATAACTCGTATAAACTTCATTGTTGCATCGCAGTATTGTTTAATACATACATATGTGGTACATACAAAGTAGATTTTTATTTATTTTTCAGTACGAACATCCGAGATGTCCTGGCGGTCGTTTTCACTCTCATAACTGTGCGCCGAACCCAAAACGGCTCCTGGCCTAATTAAATCGCTATGCAGGATTCTGTAGGACGCATGCGCGACCATTCGAACACACATACCCACCGACACACAATGTCGCTCTCTCTCTGTCTCCGTAAGGCTTCTATTACGGGCAATCGTCGTAAAACGGCGTTATAAAGTTGTCGGTCGTTAACGCGGGTCCCCTTCCAGCCCCGTCCGTCGGGATTTATGTCGGCCAGTTCTCGCGCGAAACCATTTTTCCCCGTTTTATTGCACCGCACGGCCGCCCCTATCAAAATTTGAACCCCCATGCCGCCTCTTTCCTGTCCTCCCCTTCTCCCGTCCTCGACCTCTGAATAAATCATAGCGGGAAATCGTCGGATTTTGGACCTAATTACAGGTGTCCCGCGGCGGGTGACCTCCGCGCGGATTAACTGTGAAAAACAAAGGATTTTCACTAATAAATATCGTATATATCATGGTGTTAATGTTTTTCTTCTTAATTTATTATGATCTTTTGTTCTTTTCATTGAATGCATATTTACATACGATACATGTTTGTATATACATACATATGTAATGAATTAGCGATCCTCTGGTTAGAAAAACAAAATGTGGAAAACCACCCACTACATATGCAAGTGTCAACTTTTAAGTTGTAAATATAGATAAACCGGGTTTGGTGCAAACGATCGAAAAGCGCCAGACAGATTGAACCACAGATTAACTGAATGGCTGCTTTAAACGCAATTCTCGACTTCACAAATGAAAAATTGCACATCAGATGACGAGTAACCTTTCGATGTGCACAGATGCAATTATTAAAATGGTAATTATTAATATTGAGTTGGATCTTTCTGGCGAGTTTTTAATAATTTAATAAGGAAAAATTCGGAACTAAAGTATCAGAAGCACAAAACGTATATAGGGTAGGTATGTCGGGACTTCGAGTAGATTTCACTTAGTGAAACTGCGAGCAGTGCGCACGCTTAAGGTACATCGTTAATCTGTGGTTCAGTCTGTCTGGCGTTTTTCGATCGTTTGCACCGCATCGAGATAAACCTTAGAAGAGCCTTGTAAAAATAGTGAATGTGTTCAAAATGTTTTTATACGAAATTAGTGTTTTGTTCGCTGAAACTCATTGGGTTGTTTTTGTTTTGAAATATTCCCCCTTTTTTCCTTCTCAATACTCCTATCAGTGGACTCCAGCGAGCAACAAGCGTATATTGTGAATGTGTATCGGAACGTCAGAGGCCAAGTGGAAGTTGTGTAACATTCCAAAACAAACTCACTAAGCTTAAACGATTCGTTTCACATCCAGTCTAGATTTACTCTCATCGCTAAGAAAGTAAAAATTTCAAAAATATATATATTTTTTAATTAAGCGCGTCTTATTTTATTGAAAAATTGAAAAACCACAGGAATCGAGTGAAGAGAGCAGGGCTCATATTATTTAATACATTTTTAACAAGGAAGAGATCACTTTCAAGATCTCATTTTAACGATAATGTCTTGAAAAATTCCATAAACGGACCTACTGAGCTGGGTGGGGAAGTGAAAAAGGAGTGAAATATAATATAAAATTTTGGGTGCTGAATTATGTGTCTGATGGGTGCTGAATTGTGGGGTTGCAGGGTCGAAAAGAAGCCAGTTAAAGCCAAACAAAGTATTATATATTTTCCATCTAGTTTTGTCATGTATATGGTTGGCTACACTTCTCTTGAACACAGGAGAAGTGAGACCTTAATTATGTTTTTTATTAGTTCACTTTTATTTATTTGTACGTTGTTTATTTATTTGTATAGCACACTCGTCACGTTGGAGCAATCTGTTAGACGAGTGTGAATGATTGATAGATATTGAATAAATAAAAACGCACGACTTTTATTCTCTATGCAAACATGAAAAAAATAGTTTTATCAAAAGTTCACTTTATTAGCTTGAACTACATACATACTTGAACTTATAATACATAGTATATACGAGCCCGCTATAATTGAAAGTGACGAACGTCCAATGTTCAGTTCCAAAAACACTTTTTCTGTTTGACTTAATTCACAATTTGTTATCACTTATTTTAATTCGATATGCCCCAATCTCGGAAAAGCAGAATAAACGTATATTATATATGTATGTATAGGCCACCAGTATTTTTAAATATTCTCAAAGGGATATTATTTTTGACACGGCTGTAAAATAAATTACACGACAAATGTCAAAACGACATTTAATGTCAAATTAACATATTTAAATAACTCGCACTCATTTCTGTGAAATCATAACCAGTTACATTTTCACTGGGTAATCTTAATATCTTAGCAGGCAACACTTATTTATTTAAGGGTTAGGTTACGTTAGGGTTGGCCCTATTAATTTGAGATTGGGTTGTTAGGGTCGGTATCTATTTTAAATATAAATTTTGTTTTTGTTTGGCAACCCATTTGGCGATTGATTTGCCGGGCGAAAACCGAGTCGTGCGAGGTATTTTAGAGAGGGACGTTCTTTTTATTTGCCGGGCCGATAAATGGTACCCATTCTTAAACGCAAAACATACATACCCATTCTTAACGTTTTGCAAGATATTTCTCGAAATTAAGAAAAGTGGACTCATATGGCTTATGTATGTACATATATGAATATGGCTTATTCCTGCGAAAAAGCCTACTTTCAATAACTCGTAAAGGCTTTCCGGTTTGTGATAGATGAGCATTTGGACCTGTTCAATTGTCATGTTGATGAGCTTGTCAGTTTCATGAGATTCAACACGATTCTATTTGAATGAGATGAATGATTGGTCATTTTTATTGTTCTTATCTTTGTTATTTTCTTTTTTTTGTAAGACTGGTGTGACACTTTAGGGCAACCTGTCAGGTCACATTGGTCATATTATTGTTATTATTATTATAAAAATAATAAATAAACATGAATTCTACTATCTAACAACTTTCTTGTGGAAAGAGAAAAACTGTCTCAAATCAATGAGAAAATTTAACCATTTTATTATAACCATGTTCATGTGCGAACAAGTGACAACTACCACCATATTGTATGTACATGTACATATGTACGTATGTACATAAATTTAAATGGAAAACATCGTTCATATTCGAAGTCACGTCTTTGAAGTGCGTAGGTACTTACCGCAGTATAGAAATTTGTGCTACAGACAGTTTCGTTGTCCCGAAAGCGTCCAGTGGGAATACAGGATAGATACCCGTGTCGATATGTGCGAAGGCAATAAAGTAGCGTGGTGCGGCTATCGTTTTGAAAGCGTCGAAACCGCGCGCGGCTTCCGGTCTCCAATAAATTTGGAAACCGGAATGGGCCGCCCCCGCGTGACCTCCGGGCCACGTGCGAGAGCCCTGAGACCGGTTTTTGCGACCGCACCGATTTGTGCCTCGATCCGGTCGCGATCGTAACTCATCCGGCCCCCAAATGTGTCCGGAGCGATAATTAATTTTCCGGCTCGATACTGCGCCAAATTTTTCATAAGTGCGGTTACGGGACTTGCAATGTTTCTTGTGCGTAATTTGTTCCCAGAATCCGGGCGATCGATCGCGCCTCACCGCACCGTACTCAGTGTGTTCACATATTGTACATCATTTGTATGCATTTACATATATAAGTACATACATATATACTATGTAGCAGAGTATATTTATTGCTGGTCAACAGACCTGTAGAGTTTATAACGGGGATTATGCCAAATTTTTCAAAAGTAGTCATTGGCCCACATTCCCAAAATAGAGGATTTATTTCTTTGATAAGATTTTTTGTGCCCTTCATAAATTTAATATAATCGGCCCTTTATTTCGATATTTCGACAATAGAGGTATTTGTAGAATTTTAAGGACTATTTATATATACATACATTATTCACACAGCGAGTGCCGCAACCCAATGTGGGGCTGTTAGTAGCAATATATAAGAATGCCACAGATTCGGTTAAACGTTTTTCAGATACAGATAGATTTAGCATAGGAAAAGCGGTAAGGCAAGGGCATGAGGGCGTTTTCAGGAACTTAGAATATGACACAGCAGGTAGGAGTAAACATCAACGGTCGCTTCTTGAGTCATCTTCGGCTCGCAGACGATATCATTTTAATGGCTCACAATTCATCTGACTTACTTAACAGATTAACATAGCTGGAAAGTAGGAAAATAGGATTAAAAATCAACGTAGATAAGTCTAAACTAAGAACAATTTATACATATAATAGACATGTTCGATACATATGTATAATAGACATGTTCGATAAATATAATAGACATGTTCGATAGCAAAGAAGAAGAAATAAAGAGCCGTATAAAATTAAGATGGAGTGCATTTGGACGAATAAATGCTGTTTTTAAATCAAAAATGCTACATTGCCTAAAAAAAAATATCTTCGATCAATGTGTTTTGCCAGTGATGACGTATGGATGTGAAACTTGGACATTGAACGCCAAGATGCCAAAAAAAGTCCAATGCATTCAAAGAAGTAACGAACGCTGTATGCATGACATAACGAGGAAAGACAGTAAGCGGAACACGTGAATGAGAAGTATGACAGGGGTAGTGGATATAGTCGATAGAGTGAAGAGATTGAAATGGCAATGGGAGGGCAATGTGGTAAGAAGAATGGACGAAATAAAATAAGTGCTAGAATGGTACCCGAGAGAATGCAAAAGTGTAAAAGGAAGATCGCAGGGAAGATGGGTAGACGAAATTAGGAAAATGTACGCGGTGAGATGGATGAGAGTTGCGTAAAACAGAGATGAGTGGTAGATAGTTGGAGAGGCTTTCCTCCAGCAGTGGATGGTGAATAGTTGTATATAATGATGATGATGATATATATACATGCTCTTATCGGCATCTTATAGTATAGGGAAATATCTCTTAATTCAACATCCTGGCGAACTGTTGCGATTGGTGAACGTGCATATTCCATTGATAACTTCTTCAAAGTAATAATTAACATTATTATTAATAAACTAATGGTAAATTTCAGAATCAAAATCAAATTTGACTTAATATCTAGTAAAATTATATGTATTTTTTTTCTTATTAGATTTTTTATCAGGTTGTGATTATGTAATATATTGTGTCGATTTTATTGAATTGTATTTATTTTCTATGCGTGGACGTTGATCTTCTAAGTTATTTACAGTATAATAAACATTGGTATATTTATTACATATAAATAATATTAACCGTTACTTCTCTTTATTTTACGACGGAAAGTTTACTAAACTCTTCTCGTTATACATACATATGTATGTACATATAATACAACGTAACAACTAAAAGTGGATCTTCGTTTATATTCATATTTTATGACTTTATATTCAATTTTATATACGGACGAGTGCCTTTGAAGACACTCCAAAGATATTTTGATAGATATTGTAAGAACAGTTATGTGTGTTACAATATTTTAAAATGGTATATTGCTGAGTGATTGAATTGATTGTATCAAATGAAGCTAGCCGAGTGTTTATTATTTATAATAGAGTTTTGTCGAATAAGTAAAATTGTGTAATAAAACAACATTCTGCCCAATCATCATCGTAGAAAAAAATTGTATTAATATTTGTTTTTGTTTGTTTCAGGTGAGGCCTTTCAAATATTCTTCGTGGCAGTTACAAGCGTATGTCATGATTATGATTTCATTATTCAAATTTTGTCACAGACATTCATTGCGTGAGTTTAGATCTAAAAAAAATACAAGAATTATATTATCAAATACATTTACAACTTAATTAACCTAATTACTAAACTTGCCTCCAGGTATTTCGGGTCGCATACGAAATTACATTTGCCAATTAGTTTGTCCGTGACTATAGGGAGACTTCTGTATTCTCGCGAGTACCATTTCTCGAAATTTCGTAATTAAATTGCGTTCTGAATTTCAATTTTGAACTCGTACCTGAAAAACGTTGACCCGATAAGTTTTTCGCGCGTGCATCGAAAGGGGTCCGTTATGCGGTAGAATAAACCGCACCGTAACGAACATGGTAAGTGCATTATTGACGTCGTCGTCTCTGAAATTGCCCCAAATTGCAGTCGTTTCACGTGTAAATCCTCCGTGGGAGGGAATTTGTAGTTATTCCCTTTCATGGGAATGCGATCCGTTCCATTATCGACACCATAGCGAAGCACACAAAGACCGCATAAATCATCCGGCGAGCTTTCACCCATTCGAGCTTTGTGTGAAAATTCGCGATCGCAACAGTCTATCCCGTGTTGTTTCAAAACGCTGCCGTCGAAATTGAGACAGAGGGTCTTAAAATAAATTTATTGCGTTTTCAGCGAGTCTGCCCGGTCGATAAGGAAGCTAGGAGATTTTTTTTAGGGGGGAGGGGCTTTTTATCGGTGGGCCTTTCGCGTGGGCTTCTCTCCTTACACAGCTTCGATTTCGAATGACGTTGGTGGCTATATCAATAGCAAGGATCAGCGTTCGTGTCGAAGTTCGCCAGCTGGACTCGACATCCTGCATTTATAATGATCGCCATAGCATACCAAATGAAGTCTGCGTGTGGTCAAACCAGATTATTCCTACTTTGGATGAAACTTTTGGGTTTTGCGTTTTTTTTTTTTTTGTATTTCAATTTTGCAATAATCAGTAAATGAACAATGGGAAGACACAATTATGTGACGGTGGCAATTTTTTGTACGGAGCCGTCTCAACTAGGGTTTGCAATATCGATTCATCGATAATAACGCTCTCTACCAAATATTGTATTCTGATACCTACATATTATCGGATATTGTGTCAAACAAAATGGTCGTAATTTTATAGTAAATCTTATGGTACGGAATCGGATATGCACATTACCATATATAGGTCAATGCTGAATTACATATTTATTTATTTATTTGGAAAAATTACAGTTTATTAAGTTACATAGATTGATAGTAAAAAAAATATAATTATGTTAAGTAAACCATTAATAATTTTCACATATAGGTAAAAAAAAAGAAAAGCTCAAACATTTAAAATAAGAAACAAAAATGATAATAGAGTAAGATAGTTAAAGAAAACAAAAAAAGAAAAAAAATAGAAATAACAGTATAATAAAAATATCAAAATAATAAGAATAATAATATGATAAAAATTATGAAATAATAAAAAAAATATAATATATAACAAAAAACAAAAAGACAAAATAAATACATCAAAATAAAAATTCATAATCACAATCGTAAATTTTCATTAAAATTAATCATCGAAAAACAAATTTGCAATAATTACTCTAGCTTGTATAGCATTAATATTAAATAAGTCAAACATAGAAATTGTTAAGATTAGTGTGTTGACGGTGGAGCTTGCACGCCAGATGAATGAGCTTCTTCCATAATTAGAAAAAGTATTAGGTATGTAAAGGAGCTCATTACATCTAGTCATTCTATTTGGTACACGCAATGATAGTCTGCTCAATAATTGAGGACAGTCGATCGAGCCGTTAAGGATGTTCAAAATTGATGAGATGTCAGCTATCTCCCTTCTTTTGGCAAGAGGAAGTAGATGCTGACACCTACAAGCATCTTCATAGGAAGTATAGGTTAATCCAAAACGGCTACTGACGTACCTCAAGAATCTCTTCTGAATGCGCTCCAATATGTATGTATCTTGATAGGGGAGCTAGCTACTGTAACTGTTCCACTGATATTTTGAAAGGATAGACTAGATTGAAGGAAACTACAATGACTGTGTGGGTAGAATGAATTTCCAGCGTTGTTAATACAAATCTTGCTTGAGGTGCTATAAATACTTTAAATTCCGATTAAGCAACTATTTTGATGTAAAAAATACATTGTACTGTTGTAGTTTTTAATTAATCTATAATATTCACATAACTTGCTTACATATATTCTAGAAAAGGTGATTGTTTCGTTCGTTTCGGGAAGTTGTAAATTTTACTAGGTACATATGTACATACATACATACAAACATAGGTCGTTTGTGTGAGCCCCTGATTTCGCAAGTCGTGCGGCCGCCTACTGCTTTCAGACAAGCTGTCACTGTACAACTGATACCAGTGTTTTATACGTCTCGGAGGAGGCTTTAACTCACTACCGAGAGGCACTTCGAGATGAATTTTTATTCGATAACTCTTCACGGAGCCGCATTTATCCGACAGACATCGAGTCGGTTGATCCTCACAATCGAATCCGAGAGAACAACTCACGTGCGAACCCAACAAAGGGACTAAAAATAAGATTTAAACGTTTCTGCATCCCGACACTAGTTAAAGTCATGACCACGGGTAATGGATGTTGTATGCAGCTCTCAATTTGCGTACTGCACCGCTCGTGATAATTGCACACAATCTTCGGCTCCCTCGAGGGTAACATACCGACATTTCTCTAAATTGCCCTACCACTCTCAATTACAAACTCGGGGACTGAAGTTAACCTTCTTGCACAATGTATGGTCGCATTCTTGAAACGCTTGCCTTCCCATCTTTCACTATTTCCTTTGTTCAACAATTTCATTGAACTCTTTACTGTTAAAAGAGGAAAACGTGTTATAATAATGGACTTATTATAACACGTTCTACAACACCCAGTGAGTGCTAAAATTTTATTATACCTAGAATTTTAACCAATGAAATGCTTGTAAGTCCCATATTTTTTTTATATTGAGACATAAATATGTATGTACATGAAATGTATAGGTACTTGACGTTCGTTACACGTTGGAAACCGTATATACATATGTACATATTTTTAATACCTTTGGGACTAAAAGTTTGTACCATCAGTGCTACTGTGTAATTAGTTTAGGTCTCTATTGTAGGTAGTTTAAATTGGGGAATGATAAAATGTTCCAATACATGGATGACAAACATAATCGAAAGAATGACATATGTATGTAAATGAAGGTCATCAAGAGCTTATATAATATACACACATTTGTGGTTCTTGCAGACGAGTGGCTAAAAACGGAGAAGAAATTATAAATCTTATGTGCTCTCTCATTTTCTTTTGACATATAGCGTGATGGTACTCATTTCCATATATACATATGTACATACATACATAGGTACAAACCTACTATTAAGTATTGTTAGGTTTCAAAATAAAATTAAGCACGCGATCATTACTTCTCCGGTATACATCATCTTTTGCAGAATCCAAAGACTGGGTCCTTTGTAGATGTGCCATAAAACATTGCTTCAGCGAATTCGTTATTTATACTATTTAGTCAAATTTAAGAGTTTGTTATAAAATATTCCGGTTTTATAACATAACGTATGTACTTAAAAGACTACATACACTGTATTGGCTGACATCAGTTAAAGCGGTTCGAATTTTTAAATCTCCTCTCCCTTTAGAAACAACCGACTACATTCAATTACAGATAGTTATAGTCGATTTATACAAGTGAATTTCTTGTGCGCAGTAGCTCGGTAATTACATCTTCAGTACATAATTTCTTATGGTTCTCGTCGACAGGCGTCTCGCTGTCTCGAAGAAAAACTGCTTTGAAGACAGATGTTTGTACAAATGTAAATTGTTCTTAGCGGCTCATTGTTGTCACAAATGGTATAAATATAAAAATAAAAACCATACAATTTTATTATATAATTTACGCAAATATCTTTTCTGTTTTCCTAATTAAGCTTCAACGTCAGCAGATGTTTAAATGTGTTTTTTTAAGGATTTACGTCGCCTTCAAGGGTTCGGCCATAAACGGTTCATGGATAGCTTCAACAAATCATCTGCCTCCACCTGTCATTCGTATTTTTAAAAAGTTCGTATCGTTCATTAAATTAACGAAGTCAAATGCTAATGCTGTACATAGAGAATGGTACTTGTTGCGTTTTAAAGTTGTCGAAATAATCAACTCCTCTGTAACCCATTAGATAAATTGATCAATTAGTCAGAATTTATGTGATCTTTTAATGGGAACATATTGCACCAGAATTGGCTGCATTAGTTTTATCTTTTCGGTAGAACAGGACACACCCAAGCACGCGCTCTATTTTAAGACTGAAATTAAAATAAAATAGTTTTTGGTCGTTCTGTCATAATTCTAAGAAAACAAATAAATTTTTGTATGTACAAAACATGTGGAGAAACTTTATTTTTATATGTAATTAACATCAAACTAGACTCCAACTGTGATGGATTCTTGAAAAAATCTTGTTTTTTAACGAAATGGGTTGAAAGTTTCAAATTTAAAATTCAGCAGCTAATTCTGTTGCATATGTAACGATTTTACGTCTGATAAATATTTTTATTTTTAATTTATAGAGGGTCGTTTGATCGTGCATTTGTTACATATTAATTTGGTGAAGAGCGACGTCAACTACTTGACAGGTAGATTTCACAAGAGTAGACAGACAGCCGGCTGCTGCTTTTCCATATTGAAATAATACGCCGCCACCGCAGACGCAGGTCCAAATGCACAGGTTTTAATTTGGCCAGTTGGAATTAGTTCCACCACTTTTTATTATGTGGTGGAACTAATGGCGGTGTTAATTCTTCCCCTTATGCTGTAAATAAATAAACACATTGCGTTGATTTCCACTTTTGAACTTTTTATCGATCAAATATGTATTGGGTCTTTAGACCTACATACATGTGTATATTACATATGTATATATTGAGATCCCTTGTATGAATGAGACAGTATTCGTCGATAAAACGGTTCTTATTTAGTAGCAAATGACCCACAACCTCAGTCGTGGTCGTCGAGTCGTGGAGAGCTTTCAGCTCGTCTCGCTGTTACGGCCGGATGCGCTCTCCTCCGCTACAAAACGATTAAAAGCTTCGACCATTACATTACCACTTTTTATCTTGACTCACAACTTTGCCGTTGAATAAATAAGTCCCGCCTTTAAAAATAATTGTCCTCTCCAGATCGGCAGTCTTCTACTTTCGACCGCTTATCTTCCTGTCTGATCTGGCGAGTCGCCTGTCGACTTCACTTCTCTATATATACACATTCAATCAATTATTTTTATTCTGTAGTTAATTGAAATATTAATTAATTGTATAGTAGGAGAGTCAGTAAATGATTATTAATGTGTATGCATACCATCAGAGTATAGCATATCCATACCATACGTATATACATATATACATAGGTACATACAAGCGATCTCGTTCGAGTTAATGGCATTGTGTTGCAATTAGCATAGAGGTGGATAGGTGTATGTAATAAAACACTGAGGCTCTTTCGTGGATATTAAACGCTAATCATCGGTTGTAGTAAAATCTCAATCGATTAATTTTTAATCATTTCAGATTCACTTACAGTTGAACTATTTTATTAAACGTATGTACATCAACCAACAGCTACGAATCTGCTCTCTATCTCTGTAAGATTTTCGTTAACCGAAATAGACGCAAGGTACACACTTTCCGTTGGTGTTATTTTTGTGTTCAACACTTGGTTCAACTCTTAGCCCTTAAGCCCTCATGACACGGTATTTTGTGTTTAACGGCTAACAACTCCCTCCTATCTATTTTGTACTCGTCTACATATTTAGAGTAAGTAGTGTGTGGTTCTCTCGCACGCCCAATATGGCATTCTCCCATACGTCGATCCACCTATAGTATAATGATTCAAAACGGTATTCGTATAAGCAAATAAAAATCCATGGTGCTTTGAACACGTCCTAGTTTTCCTATTTCGAATGTTGGCGCAAGTGGACCATCGTGTGATAATAGTAATTTTACTCCGCTTCTGGGCACAGCTTTTGTTTCACAACTTCGCATTCGACACTCACTACATCCGACCACTGAAAAGTCACTTCTTATCAGTGTTGCATGAGATGGTATGCGGATAAGAGTATCCGAATATAAATCGCAGGGGCAAGTGGTCGGCCAACACCCAATCTACCTCATTGTCCTGGAAAGTTTTGCGATTTATCCCTACCAGATAAGACGGACGATTACAGTAAATATCATCTGATTTCCAGTGTCGAGTCAACCCTGTTAAAATATAGACAATTGTCAGAAAATAACGATACATGCTCTTTTGCGCAATTTATATTTCATTCAGAGTGCTTACCTGGCTGGTTTTGCTGTCTTATATTTTGTAATTTAACGATGAGGTGTCATTATGAATGTATCGAGTAAATAAAATTTAATAATTTCAAATTGTCTTGAATACATAAGGACGCCTCTCACACTTCAAAATCAATCTTACCTCTTGGATACGGCTCTATACGGAGAATAACCAGTAATTTGCAGAATCAAAGTAGCTCGGGTCACGCTTTGCATCCCGCCATTATGGAACAGAATTGATAAGCAGTTTCCAATTCAACCCTGACCAACAGCTTTATCGGTTGGAACGAAACTGTGTGAAAGAATTTCTTTTCGTCTGTAACATTTCTACATATAAATAATAGGATAATGGATGCAAATTGTTCTATCGTCGTTCTTTTTACCATGTATGTACATACACACATATATAAATCATGATTCTGATGAAATGGGCTGACTGCGTTCATTCAATTTTGTTTCTATATTCTGAATCCAATCGAAGATATTCCTCTGTAATTTTCATAATTTAACCGTTATATTTTATTTTAATAAATATTTTAAAGTGGCAGAAGTCCAATTTTCAATTCCAAAAACACTATTTCCCATTCACAAATTTTTATCACTACTTTTAATTCGATATGTCCAGAAACTCGGAAACGCAAAAAGGAACGGATTACAGACTACCAGTATTTTTTTTAAATATTGTTAAACGCAAATCATTATATTTAATGTTTTGCGAAATTAAGAAAATTGGACTTATGCCTCTTTCAAATATAACGGCTCAATTATCAACTTATTAGTAATTATTTATAATTAGTAACATGTAAAATATGGATTCGTGTTACGTTACAATAATTGATCATTTGGACTAGAGATCCCTCAGTAACTTAGTTCATTATTATGACTCACCATATTATTCTACAACAGCATCAACGATCTTTTTAATAGACCATCTCTAATGGTGTCATTAAAATAACGAATCATGTAAGTGTGATTATGAGAATGCTTTTTAATGTATACTTATTGCGCTCGTATCAATCATCGTGATGCGTTTTGAGCCCAAGTTGAATTCTCATGTCAAAAGAGAAACACTAAGCTCGACCGCTTGAAGTCATCATATCGTTAGTTCTTTTCGACTTTGATTAAAATTCAATCGTGACGTGACGTTCTCAGGGATAACGAAGTGACTTGTATTGTGCAGGAAGCGTATCCCACAGGAACGGTCCTGGGAGATAAGCTAATTGCGCCGCTGCTCAAGCCACCTGTGGAATATATTATGTACAAAAGTCAACCCGTATCCACGACTAAACGTAACAAGCGACATCGTTGACTAACCACTTTTGAATACACATCTCTACGCATTCGTAATATGTATAATATGCAAACGCAAAATTGCATTACCATATCGGAAAATTGTTATGGCAATTTTATCTGCGAACACCGCCTATGGTGTTTACGCGTGTATTCAATTATTTTAATCAGTCAATTGCGAAGATAAGCTGTAATTTGCTCAAATGAACGCAGCTATTTATTTAGAATTCATTTTGCAAGTATTGTATGCGGAACGATTATCATGAAAATGTCATTTGCACAAATCGACCGTTGCATTTTTCATCGATAACGATTTATGCAATTAGCACTGTGTTCACGTCGATTTAGCAGTGCTTAGTTTTGAAATATAGACGTTCTAGCTCATTCATAAATAAGTGTAGCGCATTTGATGATAATTTAAACAGCTATGTAAGTCGGGTTGTCAAGTAAGTATACGTTTCACGAGTGCGTTTCGCGTTACAAGCAATTTCACTTTTTTTTCTCTCTTCGATCTAAATATATCAGAATCGTGTATCGTATATAAACATCGACAAAAGAATGCCGGGTTCGAATCTTATATCGGTCAATAAAATCAGGTTTTAGATGACTTTCTTGCGACATAAAATTCGCAGATACAAATCGCTGTGATTCGGTGTCCACATTCCATGCACTCGTCCGTACGAAAATAATCAATGTTAATTAAAATTTTATATTTCATCATAGAGTGCATACGAATCGTATTTGTGTATGTACTTCGGTTGTTGTTATTGACATTGAAATGATTCGAATGTTATTCATACTTTTTTGATCATTTATCGACACGATAGTAAAAACTATGCAAGCAATTTTTCTAGATTGATACGATAAGTATCAAAAAACTGAAGTTCTCACCAATAGTTTTGTATGACAGCTACGAGTGACAGGTGGGGAAATAGTTAAGTTTCAAAATCTGCCACCTGCCAAGATAAACCAGTTTATAAGAACTATTATTTTATATTTAAATTTGTTATTCGTTCAAAACAACCCTTTTGTTTTTTTCTTTGGACTATTACATACATATACATATTTAGGTGTCGAAATTGACTTCTGGAATCATATTAAAACGAAATAATTGTTAACATGTTATTATCTGCTAATACGAAAAGCATTTTGGGGCATCCTTGAAACATACATATATTAATTGTATACCTGTTTATTTCTGTATATTAAATTATTTTATTCGATATTTCATTTTCTTATTTTCATATGATGTATGTATAATCGTTCAAAAATGTCAGAGATGAGACATAATTGGATAATTACTGTCCGTATATGTTATTGCTATCCAACCGTTTCAAGCCGGGTTTATCGTGTCTTAAAATTTGCAAGTTAATTAAAATAAAATTCGAAATTGAAGTTTCTATTAAGAACAGCAGTTTTTCTTCGCATATATGTACATACATATACATATTTATTCATAGATCCCTAAGAGACAAAGTAAAAATATATATAAATATTAATTATAAATATAATATTTCCAATATTATATTGTATTTAATGTCTTCAATATTCGTGTTGAGGTATTTTCATTTACCCATACCTGAAATTGACCATTCAACAGCTTAAATACACCTAGGTATATGAAGGTGCGCATACGTGTATTGTTTAGGATTTTTAATCAATCTCAAACAAGCGTACATGTAAGCATGCATATACGTACATACGTATTTATGTATGTATGTACGTAGTTGTAGGTATACACGTTGGTAATTCGAGGTTGAAATAGCCGGATAAAAAATTAATTATTTGTTGTAAAAAAGTGTAATTTGTAAAGCAAGACATCCAATTTACGGCGCAAGTATTAAGCCGTAGCTGTCATCACGACTTGACCCATAGGCGCCCGGCCGTATTTAATTAAACCCGTTCGCGGCCGTTAACGCGAACGCCCCTAGTTCGGCGTCACGTGGGATTTTCATCCCCAGGATGCATTAGAGCAACCGGCTCACGTTAATTAATGCCGTAAACTACTTAAATTTAGCGCAGTTCGCCCGGTCGGCGACTTCTCCGCACCAACCCGCCAAAGTTTTAATTTTTAACGGACCCCCGGCGCTTTATGCTAATGAAGGCCGACCTTTAAATTTCAACCCCCTGGAGACCGGCTAAAATTATTATTATATTAAAATTCGACGAAGTTTGCACGACGAGTTGCGAATGGCGCTAGTTGCCGCTGTTGTCGACGCTCGCAACTTTCCCTGTCGATGTTTGCCGAACTTGAATTTTAATATTTCAAATTAAAATTTTTGATTTTAACTCACTGTGGGCCGTAAACACATACGCTGTGTTTTTAATATAAACTTCATTCAAATGCCGTCAACGCAGCGTGTGTTTTAAATACCCAAAAAATTATACAAAAATAAATATATAAGATTTAATTTCAAACTTCCATTCATAGATCTTACCAGCATATCTTTATCCAAAATATCGATAAATAAATTAAAAAACATATACATTTATATTTATATGGTTTAAAGCTTGACTTTTTTTCAAGGAATTTATCCATAATATGCCAAAATAATAATATTCAGATATCGAAATTTACTTATTTTTTCTTGGGTAGTATGTATGTATACATAGAACATATGTACTTCTTAAATTGAGCATTACATTCAAATAAATAGCATAATGATACGAAAGATATCGTTTGTTACATGAAAATATATTAAAAAGTATATTATTTTTTTTTAAAAAGAAGCTGTATTCCAATTTTTGATTTAATTGATAGAAAGGCTTTGGAGTTATTATTAATTTACAAAACTACTATTTTACCTAGAAAATTTCAATTTATAACCTTTTTCTAACCTTAAAAAAAGTCTTTTTTATCTTTGTTTTGCGAAAAATACGTGAACTTGTCAGTTTTCGAAAAATTCCAATGGTCCATAATGAGTTAAGATTGAACCTTGGTAGAAATTAAAAATTAAAATGAACTGGAAATCGTTGAACGTCACATTCTAATTAGATTTTTTACTTTATCTATGTACGTAGTAACAATAGATGAAGTTTTGTGATCATGCGAAAATTCGAACTCGAGATTTTGACTGATTCGAACTCAGAATCAATTACTGATCACGCTTTTTTTTTTCTAGTCACCCATTAATTTGTTGTTTCTTTCATTCTAGTTTTTCCCATTCCATAAGATTGCAAAAGAATCAACCAATTTAATAAGGGTTTGCGATTTCATCTATTGATATACTATAAAAACAACAAAAAAAAGTTTTTATTTTCAGAATTATGTGAACAGTTTGACGCATTTTCATTCAATTCTGATAAATTTACGTTTTTTAATACCAAAATATGTGTATACGTCAATACATATATTTAAGTATGTATGTACATATAATCTGCATTAGTTTTATTCTGGTAGGTATGTACATATTTATTTCAGTCGCAATTTTATTATTTTAGCACATGTAAATTTTTGAAAAACAGATACCTTTTTTATTAACCCACTGGGTATACGAGTATATCTGGCGTATATCTATTCTAAATTACATTTGGAACTTTTTATACAGTTGATTACAGTCAGTTAAATAAAACATGTTTCGCGAACGTTATTGTACATACACAGATAGGCAAATGTTAGCAAGGTAATACAGATTTTATTTTCATGTGCCAATTTAAAATAATTGAGGGAGGAATGGGATTGGTATACATATCAATACTTAATATATGTGTATGTATACTTATTGGCAGCACAATAAAAATGTCTTCATAAGGAATTCGTTGAGATAAGTGAATTTCCTGAGTGCAGTAGGGCAGGTGTCTGGAGGCAACACGGATAACAGCCCGCACTATAGCCGATAGCATTTGCAGTCGCCTGCATGTGATGATTAATTGCAACCGGTTCACTTATCAATTATGCTCACTTAATTTTGAATACTTACCTTATTAATGCTGTTCTCGTTCGTTCTGTTTCTATTTTTCCAGAAATTGTCGAAAGTGTTGAATGATGTTTTGAAAATACTTATTTTAAGCTTCGAACAAACTACTTTGTATGCAGTAATTTGATCGTGCATTCGAAGGAACTCTAGCTCACGCTATTCTTTGTGTTTGTATATTACGAGCAGGATGTCGTATAGCTTTTTTTCCACTTCCGTTCTGGGAAAAGCGGTTAGAAGGGCGTTTTCTTTTTCTAGCTCTCGCAAACTACAGTTACATCACTCGGTGTCGGACGTTTATCAGAATTGTTTATCATCAACTTTGCTTTTTGCGTATACGTTTGCTCGATACGAACAAAGGATTTGAAGATAAAAGATGGCAGATATATGTAATTAAGAAAAAGCAACTGTATATTTATTAATATGTATGTGTATTATATTTACTCATTTTTACAAACCTCTTCTTACTTTTTAAAGAAGCCACTCACTGTGAAATTTATTTAGCGATAAGTTACTAGAAACGAAATTTATTGTAGCAACCTATATATACTACGAGGAACTCCGCGAACAGAGCAATTAATAATTTTTTAATATTATGTTGACAAATTCAATTTTGAGATCGCATTGATATAAAAAACTATACTTCGTTGTTTCACATTATATTTCTATATATTATTAGTTTTAGTTTAAAATTTTTAATTGTTAAATAATTAATTAGCAATTTACAATTTAATAATAAATAAATTACACTAGAAATCATTACAATGTGGTCAGGAATCGATATTGAGTATAAATGAGTCAAACTTCGAGATTGAATTATCCCACGATCACAAAACTTCGTCTATTGGTACTGTTAGTTTTTACAAACCTCTTTTACGTTTCAATTACTATTACAATTAAGAGGACTTTTTTATATCTCTTATTTATCACGGTTGGAGTCGTGGAGTCGGACTCACTCCTTTTTACTATTACTTTTTAATTAATGTTTATTTAATATTATATTATTAATATTTTTAATTAGTATTACGGTATGTGTTAACTAGAGTCTCTAATTTTATTGAAGTTAATCGACTAATTAATTTAAATTCAATGATTTCTTTATAAGAATCATGAATTTAAATTTAATTATAAATAAAATCGCACAGATTTTGGCCAAATCGATGTTATACTTTTTTATTCTCATTTTTTAATTGATTTGTTTTTGTATGAAATTCATACACATGTGTATTCTACGAATACTTACTTTTTATTTATACCTATTTATTTACCAATAATTCAATAAATTGGGTTACATGTTAATTTTTAGTGATTTTTTAAATTCCTATTATGTTTATTACTAATAACGTTGGAAAAAAAGTCCATCTTACTAAAATCGTTCAGTTTGAAGTTAGTGTCAAATCATAAAATAAAGCTGGAGTTGGAGTCGGTAATTTTTGATCCAACTCTACAGTCCTGGTTTTTATGAATATTTGAGATTTAGGGCGAAATCACACAACGCGGGATGTGGTATGTGGTACGTTGAAAAGTTCTCCTATATTTCTTAAAACCGTTATCGATCGCTGTCAAGCAAGGATAAATACAAGAATACAAATTTAACCGAACACACCCAGGGGGTCTTTTTTTTTGGACGCTGTGTACTGGGCATCGCATGAATTTATTCAAGGGATGCCCACTTTTATCGCACGTTTAAAAGTTTCTAAAAAAAACCATGTACCACGTCCCGCCGTGTGTGATTTCGCCCTTAACAACAACGTACATAAATACTATTTATGCACAGTTCATGGTTGCGACCTGCCTGCATTCGCCGATGTCCAGACACACGGGTAAATTATTCGATACACTTCAACCTACAATCTTGATTAATTGTAATAATATGCATCTGTTCAGATGGTAAAGGAAGATAAATATGATATTTTGTTCGCGTTTGAGCGCTTCCAGACGAACACCTAGGCGAATGAACTTGGTCTTCTACGTGTATACATACATATGTATGTATCTGAGGTGTCTTACATATATCCTATGGCAAGGCCAGTCGCAAGGCCTTCATGAGTCACGGCGCCAGCAGCATCCAGTTCCTTGCCACACTCTAATTGTCATTTAATTGAGTGGCCATTATGTCAAACTTGAAACGGACGACACCAATTTGCTTGCAACGGCGGCCGCTGCACCCGACCGCAATTTATTCGCCGATGTCGTTTTTTTTCTCGCCCGGTTCAATACGACGCCATTATACACTCGGGCCACGCGTTATCTTCGTATAAATTAACATTTTATTGGCTAACTGAATAAGACCCCGATCGACAATATTGCAACTGCACCGTGAGTCACCGTCCATCCACTTGCGTGACCGTAACCCTGGCGATGAGGGGCAGATTGCAACTCAACTACCCACCCAGTGCACGCACCTATTCTCTTGTCAGTGTAAATCTACATTTATTGCTGTTCGAACCGAACGTAAAGCGAAAATTTCAGACGATCTTTACCTTTTCGGAATTGACGGTGTGGAAAAGTAAAATATTCCGCGTCGTTCGGCCACGAGCATCGCTGCAACTGCACATTTTACAACTGCGATAATTCATTCTGTAATGTCGCATCGCTTTTAGATATATCCGCGTGCGCGTGACAAATTCTGGGTGCGCCACTTTCATGTGCTCGCTAACTATCCGAACGAGATAATTATTGTGTTTTGAGATGATCTGGTTGAGCTTGATGTTTGTGCAAAAGATAGCCTCGTCCGGTTAATTTGGTCGGAAGCTCTGTTATTTAATTTCCAAATGATTGATCTCGGTTTATTTTGTATTACACTAATTTGGAGCGTTGCAGTTTAATCATGTCATGTAGAGACACATTTATCCTGCTTTACTCTAGATTTACTGAAAGTACGGTTATTTGATACGACTTTGGTTAATATTTTCATTTGTCTATGTGTGTAGATCTCGTTTTTACTTATTCACTTTATACATACATACAGTAGTAATGGATAGAAGTTTAACTTTAAGCTGATAAAACTTTTCATTTATCTGTTACTTTCTTACGGGTGTTTTTTTTATTCTCTTAAATTTGTCTTGTCTATCTAGCAACTGTAATGTTCACTGAGACATGTACGTTTAATTTAAGCACATTTATAGGATTACTTTATCTCTGTCACAAAAATTTTCACTCGGACATTCTTAGTTGTTATCTTAATACAATCTAAATTAGAGTTTGAAGAGATCAATCTCATTTCCATTAGTTTTTTTATCTAAAAATTAACGGGCAACGTATTTAAAAATAAGAATGCATTTAAATCATCAATCAACCGTAATGTTATCTGAGAATATATTATTCAAAATTTGCCCCCGACAGATTGCAATTAATAATCGCGAATCGAAATGAAATCATCAATTTGCCACGAGACGATGCGACGTATTAAACGGAACAGATTTAGCCATAGGCGCCATGTTTTTAGCCCGAATAAATCCCATAAATCACCATTTATCACCAGCCGTTCTGAAAGTGTTCACATCCCCGTCCTATGCTTCGTGTTGAAATTAATCACACCGCAATTTCTAATATGATATATTAAAACGGCGTCCGATTCGAATTTCCACGCGTTTTCCCTTTGAATTTTCCGCTATTGCGAGACTCGCGGACGTTTCATCTGGTGATTTTTCGTCCAATTAACAGACGAGTCTAATTTTACTCCGTCCACTGTGAAATTTGTTATCCCAAAAGTATTTCCTGTACTTTTGTTGAATTTCGTTTTATCTCTCTTCGTTATTATTCATCTTGAAACTGAGCCACGTCAATCTGCATAACAGGGGTGTCCAAAAGACCTATTGATTTAAAAAAAATAACAAAGATTTGTCAAAGTTTATGGCTTTGATATTATTATGGTTGTAAAGGTTTTGTTTTGTAGGTACATATGTATGTACATATTTTGATTTTGCTTTCGTTGATAATAGACTTCGACTCGATTGAATTCATCTTATGATATCTCATAATAATTGATTCGTATGTTTATTAAGGAATTTTCAAGCAAGTTTTGAAACGCTTCAGAATAATTGATGTGATTCGCATAGTACGACATGAAAGATAATTAAAACTTTCATTAGTAGGCACTGTGCAGCCCTGCTCTCAGTTGTCAAAGAAATGTATCGGACGAAAATGTCCACATTTACAATTCAGTGTAATTTGACTCTGGCAAACAAACAGACTGTTCACAAATTGTCACACGTCGAAAGAAGGGCGTGCGTATTGAGATTTTGAATGGCCCTTTAAACGCGCCCCTCATGAATAATCCCCTCTCGAATGCTGCGTACGTACGAGATAATGAAGCTCTTTCGAGCAAAATGGACCCCCAAAACGAATCGGCCGTAATTTGTCGCCCACGTGCCTCTCGCTAACAACAGATCGGACACGCGACTCGTGTCTGACCACTTTTGTGTCCGACATCCTCGAGACGAACCGAGCAATCCTTCAACGATGGGTCTGGCAGGCAGCCCTTTGAGACCGCAATTTGCACGATTAGTTTCGGCAACCTGAACAAATGGGCAAATACGCGTCTCTGATCACAGTCGCCTCGGGGGCCGTTTACTTCCTACGAGATACACACCTGCCAGATACGAAACTTATTTTCGACCCAAAGTAGGTACATACAAACATACATAGACGGTGGGGAAAGAAAAAAACTGAAACATTTCACATTCGTCCGGCCCAATATGGATGGTAAAATGACGGGATCGTGTTACTCACAATTACTGCACAGTATGAAATTTATAATCGTTAAGTACCGATACCGATATGAATCAATTCACGATATTGAACAATGAAGCGTGCCATTAATATTAATTCGAGCGCACCGTATCTTGTGTACAGTCATGACTGGCAGTCAGAACACACAATAATTCCGAGATAGCTCAACAGCATCAGATTCGTGCGATCTAACTTTGTTTATCGAGCTGGAAAAGACTATTTTAATTTTGTCTTATCTATAGGTCCGTTATGTGTAGGAAATGTGGTTGGTCGGCATTCTAGTCAATTCTTAGTAATTCTATAAAATATCAGTAATCTTTCTCCGTATTATTTACGACTAAAGGTCGATATTTCGACGTTTTTCACATGAACGGTAAATGTTCAAGAATTAATTATTCTCGATTCTTATTTTTGTCAAACATCAGCGTACGTTGTATTTGAATTTGGTGATTTTATCTGACTGTGTTGTTAAAATATGTATGTACATGATTTCATAACCTTCTGTTACTCTTTTCATATAGTGAAAAAGTCTAAGTGAGTCAGAACGTTTGTACGTCTCAGCAAGAGCGTTTGTATTATCACCCTTAGGATCTTTAGACTTTCCTCACCGAGCCTTGTCACTCTACAAGTTCTTTTGGGCTACCCAAATTGTAAGTCAGAAATTGGCCTTTTGTTTTGTATGCCTATAAAATATTCTTCCCAAGCTGTTTTCCACTCATCTGTGTAATACATATGTTCCAACCACCTTAATGATTTATACATAAATCGTCTTATCGACATTATCTTTCTTATTATTAAATTCCGCGCAATCAATGGGAAAACATCGAAGCCCATTATCACTGGTCATTCCTTCAGTTGGAACGTTTACCCCCCTCCCTTTCATCGAAATGTTCAAAAATAAGCTATTGTACATGATGTACATACATATTATACATATATATATATATATATATATATATATATATATATATATATATATATATATATATATATATATATATATATATATATATATATATATATATATATGTGTGTATTTTACATAAAGTAATAATCATTTCTGATATATTTTATATTCGAATATAACCGTATATATGTACATACATACCTACACAAGGCCCTGGTACACATATATATGTATATGTATATGTATATATACATATGTACATATGTGTACCAGGGCCGGTACGAGGGCGAGTGAGGCACTTGCCTCAGGTGAACGATGAAAAGGTCGCAGAATAGATCAATGACTTTAAAAATTTTAATATTTGATGGAAAAAAGAATATTTGAAATTTGAAAGTTTTATTAATTTCATTTTCATAACAAAAATTAGGCTTAAATCATTTGGTTATACATATACATACATATATTGGCTATTTAACTAAACAATCTCTTTCTAGTGATAATAAAATTTATTTACAGTTGAAATGAAAGAATTGATAGATGGAACACAACTAAGATGAAGGAATCCAAAACTGTTAGACTTTTGAAGATACTCTTCGTCGAACAGTGACCCATAAAATTTTAATGAGCCTTTTTAATTTATATTATAATATTTTATGTATTCTAATCTTAAAAATATGTTTACTCATATTTTACATATTTATATAGTGTTTTTAAAGTAAAAGTCATCATCGTATGTGCCTAGTCCCGGCCGTGGTGTATGTATATCTTTTAGCTGTTTTAATAATGGAATTTCAATACACTTTGTGTACATACATATGTATATATCGATGAAATTAATGTGCATAAACTAAAAAATCAAACCACTCTACACTTGGCAACGTTTCCAGAATCTGTTTTATTTGCAAAATTTTGCAAATTTGGTACGCTAGGTGAGCCGGGGGCATTAGGCAAGCGCGGAATGCGAGGCCTCGGCTCAAGAGTATAAAACTAAGCTTTCCTTGATGCGAAAGCTTCAATCCCGCGATAGAAATGCCTAATGGCGTCGTCGTTAAGCCCAAAACCCCCGGATAAGCCCGCATTTCTCGCGAAAGCATCCTCCAGGTCCTTCTCGGCTCGCATCTTCGTCGGAGGGTCATTGCCGGGAGATTGTATCACCGGGCGGCGGGTTACTTAATATTCTCCAAAGATATAGACGTTTTATTAAAGCCGTAAATTTCACAGGCGCATAAGACGTGCGTAATGCATGTGACACTCTGAGCCGCAGGGGCATAATTGAATATTAATGCTAGGTGCGGGTAAACACTGCCTAATGTGAAGTTATTGCCACCTTACTGGTCTATCTACTATCTACATATTATTGTTGCGTAAGTTTGAATTAAATAGATTAACAGTGTAGAACAGGGCTACCTACTAATTTTAGTACTATGTAGATTAACCTATCGATTTTGATTGAATGTATTTTTGGTTCATATATAAAACTCTATCACGTCAATTTTAGATTTTTTTAGTAGTATACTATGTATGCACACAAATAACCAGCCAATTTTTTTGTAAAATAAACATTTCCAACTATCAGAGACGCGTATTTTTTCCAATTTTAGCATTTTAATTCCGCATTTTAGCGTTTTTAATGCATTAGAGCATTAAAAATGTTATATTTTAGCATCTATTTTTATAAGATTTTAATTTCAAATAATTAACAATTTCGATGAATTTCAATAAACTTTATAAATTCATAAATACAACTTACAGATAACACAACAATTAAAAAATAACAGAAAATTGCAAAAATATAAGATGAAAAATACAAATACAAAAAACATAAATATAAGAATAAAATATAAAATTAAAACTAAACATAGAGCATATTTCCACAGGTGCTTCTTTAAGACTTGTGCGACGATCAGTTACAATTAAATTATATTTACTGAAAATTTATTTTGGCATCTACATACATACACTATTAACTGGAAACCAAATTGATATTAGAGCAGCACAACCAAAACTATTCATATAGAATTTTTATTGCCATCAATAATTGTAATATATCTGGGGTGGATCCAATTTTTACAAGCTTTTTTTATATTACTTAATAGTTTATATTCTTCCAAACATTGAGCTTATATTCTTCCAAACTTATATTCTAAAATGCTTATATTCTTCCAAACATTGAGCTTCTGTTAATGCGTTAAATAACGGTAAATTTTTAAAAAACAAAACCGTTTCTTTGATATTAATGTTGGAATTTGAACCTGCCACAGATGGATTGAATAGTTCACTCAATGTTTGAAAGTATACAATTTGTGATTTTTGCATCTATTCCATCTATTTGCCAATATTCATCTAATATTTGTCATTTATTCACATATATTCCGATTTTAGCATCTATATCAAAATGCTAAAAATACTTGTCTCACAAACAATTATGTATACTCATTTGATATGTATATTAATATGAGGTAATATTCGAGATCAGGAATAAATAGTGAGAGGTAAAGCAGTATTGCATGTTGGTACCCCCGGTATAGAGAAAGTATAATTTTGTATTAAAAATAACTGTAACGCAAATTACTGTTGATCAATTCGACAGCACCGCATAATTCAAAACCGCACTGACCCTTAAATAAAATCTGCGGTCCGAGTAACTTTCACAATGAAAAAGGCAGACCGGTATCATCTCGAGATCGGAATAAATCATTTCTTCGGATGATGCGGCGTAATAACACCATCCATCTCGGATTATTCTAATTCCGAACAAGGAGGTCTCAACAATTAGACTAGGACTTACAGCGCACATTACCAGACAGAAATAGGATTAGTAGGGCAACACGACACGCGTCGCCATTATGTACGAAATTAACGCACTTGTGTGTTCTTTCCCGCAGTCAGTTTTATCTGTCTGTCTGTATCCATTTACATTGCGGTTAATTTGTATCTGATTAGCGTTTGGACTGGACTTGGGGCTTTTTTTGTGCAACTTGACGTCTGGTGTCGATACACGTCAATAATCCGCTGTGTTGTCTTTTGACGATGGAATCGGCAAAATTGTGCCGATAGGTCCTCAGTAATTGATGAATCATGGTCTATGGCGGAGGCGTGGGACGGACCGACCTGATTTCCTGTCACGACGCCTTTGTGCGGACCTGTACTGATGTCGAGATTAGGCCCGCTGGTGCTGTTATCAAACAGACATTACTTTTAATATGCTCGTATTTCAATTGTGTGTTATGTTACGCCCAGTACACACTTGAGGAAATCGGTGCTCATTTTTAGTCATTGCTTTCCGAAATTTAATTGATACGGGTCGAATGTGTTGGTAGACGTCCATTGAGCGATATGTGCTTTCATTTTGAGCGGTAAACTACAAAGCGAATATACATATTAACAGTGTTGAATATCGTGTGGATCAACTAAATTTTGATAGACTGTATAAATCTATTGATTAGTTTACTTATTACGTATGATCTGATATTGTTTAAATTTTATGTTTCGTTCTCTTTACTTTTGTAACGTTCCATTTGATTTACCAAGTGCTATACGTCATTTGGATCAATTTTAAGACTTTTTCTGTCAATGTTTCTTCTCAGTCTTTAATTCTTGTATGTATGTGTATGTTACAGTTCAAGTGTACATTTCATTCGTTCATGAACATACTACATAGTTTGTCCTTACACGAACCAATCTGGCCAGTTTTAGTGTACACAAATGAAAAAATAGTTTGTTAATGCTGATTAGGCATAAGTTTTTAGTATTCTCAATCGTTTGTCCCATCCTCTATGTACATACATACATATGTATGCTTACCATGGGTTGCAATATTTATAATATTAACGGAAGCGGGGACTATAGCAATGTTTTAATGCGGCTTCCAATAAGATTTCCTATTTCGAAAATACTAGGCTTTTTAACATCTTAAAGGTTTCGACAGTTCAAAAGTCTATTAGAAGACAGCTTTTGACTGTTAAAACTTTAACCAATTTAATTAACCAGCAGAATAGACTAGTGGTTAGCATATAATGCTTTGAACAGAGTAGTCACGGGTTCAAATCCCACTGGTTTTTGCTGGCCAGACCTTGGATTTGTGACTCCAGGTCGATCGTTTTCTATCAAAGTTTGCCAATTTATCTGATTTTCATTGATTCGTTTCGAAAAAATTGGCAACCTTACCCATTTTCTCGCAAAATCTCGAGTTTTCAGCAATCTCGAATTTCGCTGAATTGCATAAAAATGCTGCAAATTTAAATTTTTTACCATAAATGTCTCTGTGGATATTAATTGATAAGTATTTATGTACTTTGTATAATACTAATAATATTTGTATCAAATGTACAATGCTTCTGGCCAGGTAGGTGCATTGAAGTTACCTGTTAGGCTTCCTGGTATAAATTAAAGATAAAATAAAAATAAAACTAAAAACCACCATTAGTGTATGGATTGAACATATTTAACCAGATTGAACACTGACTGTAAACATACATAATACATCTTCTCGTTCATACTTCGTAAAAAAAAATTAGTTGACCAGGCAACAAAAATTATTAAAATTGTTGTTACTTCGAATGTCGAAACAAATATCAATAAACCAATGTATCAAGAAAAAAATTCTAAGCCTTCAAGCTTTCATCGCATATCATTCACTTTCATCTTCAATATTCATGGGTGATGACAACGCATAATAAACACTATCTTTCGTCACACGTACTACATACATACATCAAACGCTTGGCAAAATTTAGCCCCAGCTTTCCATTATGTTCATAGTAACGAAGACAATTTTTTTCTTATTTTGCTTCCCAAAGGCAATATGTAGGAATTTAAAAAGAGCGCACGTCCAAGAAATCGAAGAATTGTTTCGCGATGACATGGCAGGGAGGTCTGTGATTAACAACGTGCAGGTCTGTTTGAACGGAAATTGCACTTGAAGAAGGACATACATAGAAGAAGTTGCTTCTGTATGTACCAGCCATTATTGAGTTCCGCTAAATCGCTCTGATATATAGATTCGCCGATTAAACTATCTCATATCCTCTGCGTGTGATATGCGAGCTCATTTCGCTGACGATTCCGCTTATAAAGTGCTTTATTATTCAGACGGGTCTACTTTGACGGAAGGACGATTGATCGGTCGGTGGGTCGGTTGCCTTATGATTTGCATGCGAAACGACTCGCGAACGGTTGTAACAATGAATTGGAGATGTGATCTCCGTTTCATCTGTTCCGGCGACGATGCTTTTCGTGTATAAAACGCAACAACAATTCGGGTCTTTGTTCACGCCAGTCGTGATTATTTTGACTCGTAAGCCACCACATAAAAGGAACTCATGAAAGGGAATTTGCCGCCGGAAGGCCCTTTGACTTCCTAAAAAAATACACAGACAATATTCACGGGACGTACGCGTTAAATGCGCGCCGCATATCCAAACCGCCATTATTTTCATCGAAAATTTTTATCGCGGGTCGTTCCCGTCTCTTTGGGAGGTCCGGGTCTCTCCCCTTTCGCTATCGATACGAAATCAAGATGCAAGAGCGAATGCACTAAAAGGGGTCATCGAATCGCGAATGTCTGTGGGCGGTTGTTTATACGGCCGATACAAAAGTCGCGCTCGTTTATTTATTGTACGTCAGCTTATGTGAATGGGACGCAGGTGCGATTCCCTGAATTGCACACGTTCTGTCTGCGAGTGCATCGCATTATGCAATTTCAAAATTCCATCTGGGGAGCTGCAATATTGTTCTCGGTTATGGAGCTCGTATTGGATGTGCCGTTAAAACACCATTGTTGTACAGAGTCGTCATGTCATATTGAAGTACCGAATATGAGGGATAAAGATATGGCGGATTTAATTTTCAGTTTCTTAAATGTTTTCATAGAAATCTTTTAGAATTAATGGGAAACCGCGGATCACACAATTAAAATTCTTATCGCAAAATTTAAAAAAGATTCCACGCAAATGGATACATACATGTTTTTAAGCTTTTATGTTCAATTTAACAAATAATACTGTGGCGATTTTGGCAAAGAGGGGAGATAGACATGGAATCACGCCCTTGTTGTTTTACTAATTCCTTTGACCATTTTTTATTGTAGAACAGGTGTATAGGTTAATTAATCTTGTCCGTTGGCTTATAGTCAAATATATGTCACACATAAAACTGAATTAAAGTTTAGACGGAGCTGTTAATATTTTATTTCTATGACTTATTCTCACGGGTGGCCAATAAAAAAAAACTAAAATTTTCACAATAACCGTTTAAAAACTTTTGTCAAGTGTTCCTATAAAATAAGCTATCACATATAAAGCCCTGTAATCTTAATATATGAGAAGACAATTCACTATATTCACTATTTGATATAATAATTTACCGGATATCTCTGCCCACACGTTCTCATAGCCAGACAGGGTTACCATTTAATATTTCATTTAGCGAATTTTAAATTGCTAGTTTAGTTCCATATCTTGTATGCTATACTCTCGTTATTTGGTTTATTATTATGAAGCAGTTTATTTTAAATTTATAGTATTGTATCTAATATTATTATAAAGTTGTACAACCCTTATTCGTGCAACATCGCCCACGATTCTGTTCTCTTTGCGATACTCTGTCAGTAACGAACGGGTAATCGCGAGTTTGAATGGGTCCCCGGAGTGAATGGACCATTGACGCTGGGCCCCAGACTGGCCCGGGGCCCCCCGTCAGAACCCGCTTTTTACAGGACGTTTTTACAGTTACCGCCTTCGAAGTCCACCGGATCGAATCATCTGCATTAGTCCATGAACCAGCCTTTAGCCGTGGCGCCAATCTGATCCGAAGCAAATTAGCAAAAAATCAAGATCAAACGACTCACAATCAGTCGACCGTCCAAATAAACATCTGTCCACACTTTTTTGTATTTGAAATTTAGACAAGTATGTGATGAAATTCGAAACGAGAATTCTCGTTGGAGACTTTTTGGATATATGTATGTATGTACATATGTACTTATATATATATATATGTATGTAGGTACAACTTATAATACATATGTACATATGTGTTTAATATTTCTGGAGTTATAAACTCGCGACGTACATATACAACGCTTTTGATTTATAAATGACAGATGTCTCCGTCTGCTACTTTTTACTTCTGATACTGAAAGCCGCCAAACTTTTAATGGTTCTCTCGAATGATATTCTTTTTGGAGATTTAAATCCGGTCATTTGAATCGCTAACGAAATCGAAACTCTCCATGTATGATCTATATTTATTTTGACTGAATTTTCATGTGCGTATTAAATAATAAATTATAAACGTGAATAATATATGATTTTAAATATATTTTACGATTCAGTACCCTTAGTACATACATATGTATCGTTCAGTATTTAACGTGAAATATATTATGTATACAGGTATATGAATCCGGCTTAGGTTTGAAACTCTTTTTCTCTGTAGAAGAATAATAATCAAAATTCAAATAAAATACTTCTTAACATAAAATTGTTTGACATATAATATGTACATACATATATTTTTCTCATTTTGAAGTATTCGGAAGAATTTATTCTAAGATAAAAGCATAGTATGAGAAAAGAAATTCATCGACAACAAATATGGGAGGATAATACAGACGTTTTCTCCACTGTCGTTTTGGTATGACTGAGGATCATGTTATGTTCTATTTCTTTCGTCTATTCGGTCTTTTACTGTATTGAGAGTTTAACTATTTGATTTGATTTGAATATCCGTATATGTACATACGTATATGTATTTTTGTGTGAACTTTTTGTCGTCTTAGACAATCCCAGAGTTAAGGGGTAGAAATAGTAATGTATATGACATGATACGACCCCGTACGACAGGGTGCGCTCAGGTTCCCACCCACTGAAGTAAACTAACCTGCAACATAAATCAGTAGCTAGCCTTTAATGCTTTCGATTGTGTGATCACGGGTTCTATCCCTGACTTTATTACTGGCCAGACCTTGGATGTGTGACTCTAAGGTCGATAGTTTCCTTTCAGAGTTTTTCAATTTATCTGATTTCACTGGAAACGGTTCATCGATGTTTGTAATTGGCCTTGAATAATACTTATTTAAAATGTTGAAAATAAATGTCGGGATAGTAAAAATGGGTCTATATCTGTATAAAAATAATAATAACTGATGCAACGATATTAGTAGTCAAATAAGGACCAAATGCAAGCGTTAACTCGTCGGAATAGTGACGAATTTCTTCATTTATCATTCATTTATCCATTTGTGAAATAAGTAGATCTTAAAATTAAAATAATGACGACACCATAACGATCATTCAAAATCATTTTATCCCATGTTTGTTTTTTGAAGGCACACGCGATGTATATCCAATTGTCCACGATAGCCACAACGTGCTGGTAATTGGGCCGTTCCTCTTTTATGGCGTCCATAAGGAGGAGCTCGCAAATAGGCCCACGTTCGAGCTCTATGGCGTGTTGTGTTTTATCATTTTACACGAGAAAACCTTTCCAAGAGTTTCCTCAAATCGTTAAATTCTGTCTAAACATTCATCCTGCGCAAATAAAATCTCGATGTCCGATCGCTGATGTCATGACGCTTAGTCAGCATCGCATCCTGCTATGTATTCCAGACGTGTCCTAGCACGTGATGAGATTGCGAGAATAAAAAGTTCATTTAATTCACAGTTAAATCTTATCGATATTTCATTGTTTGTTTGCATTCAATTACAAAGTTTATTTGGCTCGTGTTAGATATCGCTCCATTCTCTGAAGGTAAATTTAGTCATTCGTGCACTATCGTATTACGCTTTCTTTGAATTGTTGTAGGTATGTAAATAAAGTTTGATTTGATGTATTTATAATGTGACATGACTGTAGGAATGATTTACGATTCGGTAGTCGACTACCGATAAAGACTCAGTCGGCTGTCACTGAAAGTCGTAACCGAAAATCGGCATAGGCTGTAAAAAATGGTTTAATGAAACATTTACAGTCCTCGCATGCTCCCGAAGGTGAGGCGTGCCTTTATATACATATGTATAATATAGTTTTCTTTTTCTTCTTTTTGATATGGTCGAGGAAGGAAAGGCTGGCCGGGCCTTTTACGGCGATCGAGGGCGAACTTTATTAGAATTGAAATTTTATGAGGCCGTAAAGTATGCTGCCTTTGCCACTCATGAAAAGGAAACGAAACTTGCGTTTATTTCATCGCATAACTTTTTGTGATCGTTCGCACGATTTACTCCGATTTCGATTATGCGATTTTTGGAATGTCGTTTTTACACATTGCTATTGCGAGGTAATCTTTATGTGAATATATCGTGTCCAGAGATCGACGCTTCTCTTCGTATGCACGTCGAATCCCTCAAATAGCTGAGTGAAAGTAGTATTTGAATGGATGGAAATTGTAAACACGACACTCTTCATCTGATGGGTAAAAACTATCGTTAAGACGTAGAGAATAATTTGCGGCTAAATCTGCACGTAAGCACGCTTCCGTGAGAAATCTATTAAAATTGAATCATTCGAAACGTGGACCATCGCAAAAATGTTTAAAATATCATGAACATTGAAGGGTCGAAGTTCTTCATAATAGACAAATTACAAACAGCACAGAATCGATAGTTATTCAGTCAGATGGTTGCCGATTTCTGAAGGCATCATAAGAAGATATTCATACATGACTATGCAATTTGCTATACATACATAGAGCAATCATAAAAAAAAAAGTTTTTTAAAAACATACGTCTTCTATAATTTGTATATAAAATTATTATTTTGAATAAAAATACCAATAATTTTATTTTACTACCGCCATCTATGTTTAAAACTAAAAATTGGATAGACGTCAGGCACTTTTCAGAAATTCAAATTTCGAAAGCGTCTTACACGATACTTTTGCACCATCGTAATGGTGGAGCATCCATTTACTTGATGCATTTATTACATTGATTACATTGATGACCAAAATGAGCAATATGGCAAAGTATGAAAACGATCGGATAAGAGGCAAATTTTTTCCTGAATTGTAATCGTAAGTGAAACGTAAAGGAGGTATGTAAAAAATACTACGATTTCATCTCCAAATATATTTTTTTAATATTAAATTTCGATTATTCATTTTAAACTAACTTACTCCATGTCCTTGGTAGTTAATACACATGCATACATACAGTTCCGTAGCGAGGCTATGGCAAATGGGCGAGTGCTAAGGGCGCTTGATGCCAGGAGCGCCGAAGGCTCCCGTCGCCTATTTTATTTTATTTTTTAATAAATAATAATAAATTTAAAAATAGCATTCGGATACGAGATGGCGTTCAAAATCTAAACCAATGGAAGCAGTTCACGATCAGTATGAGGACATATGTACATACATATGTATGAACTTTCAGTTTTAAACATTATAAAATACGATCATAATTTTGCTAATTCACATTCACTTGCGAAACTTTCTAATTTACAATTATAAGTTTCTTGAATTTTTAAATCGGTGGAATCTCATACTTGATAAATGGAATAAGATTAACATTGCACTTCAGCAGAAAGAACAGGATATTTAGAGATCATCGTTATTAATTCAGGGGTTAGATAATGATTTTAGGAATTTTCCAGAAAATAGTTTATGTAAAAGTTACTGAACATTGCACTAAATTGAATTATAAAAAATATCTAAGTATAATATTATAAAAATATATAACAATAGAAATTTAATTAGCAAGTAATATAAATTTTGATAATAGAATAACAGGCTTTGCTTAACGCCAAATTCATGGAAAATTCGTCTTTAGTTTTTTGTATCTGTGATAATTAATTGATAGTTGTTGTTAAAAATGTTATTGGTTACCGGTCAAGACAGCTATGTACATACATACATATATGGTTTTAGATAAGGAAAAAAATTTTTGAAACAACCATTTATAAAAATGAAAATAAATGATAAACAAACTACAAAAAAATAAAAATCACTAAATTTTAATTGTGTTTTAAGTGCACTGATTCCTTTTATAATATGATATTTATTGCGAAATTGTCAATGTGGGATATTTATAGTATAAATAATAACTGTTTTTTTATGTAATTTTATTTTAAAATGTTTAAATTAAATATTTCAATAAATGAAATAAATAATTTTTTTAAATGAAATAAATTTTTTAAATGTAATGAAAATATATTAAAGGGGCGCCAAATTTGTTATTTGCCAAGGGCGCCAAAAACATCGCTACGGCTCTGTATACATATGTACATACTGACTTACTCCACATCCGAAAGTATAAACATGCTAAATTATTCTAGCCAGGGCCGTCGAGAGGAATCCCGGGCCCTGGGAAAATGATTCCCTACCCTATAAAAAAAACCAAAAAAAAAAACTTATACATATATTTTTAATATGCGAAAAATGTATCGTAATATAGAAAAATACCTGTATGTACATATGTTAAATGCTATTTTTTGAAATAATCGAATGAGAAGGTATGATTTCACACTGAGATGCGGATCGAAAAATAATAAACATTAAGCATTAAAGAAATATATGTGTTTTTATGTAGAATAATATAAAATATCAATATCGATCAGTCGAACGTCCCAATACGGGTCCCCCAAGTAGTTCGGGCCCTGGAACTTTAGCCCCAGCTTCCTCCCCCCCCTCTTAGCGGCCCTGGTTGTAGCTAATGTGTATTTAATATGCCTGTATAAATAAGTTCATTAAAATTGAATACATATTATGTATATTTAGAGCACTGACAATGATTTACGTGCAATGTGGTATGGTTGATTTTTGACTTATCGGTTTCGCCCACGATTCTTCCGTCGCGATGTCCTATCACAATGTTCATAATGCAATGCGAACGAATACTTCCTTTGAAATTTATTATCATACGTTATACTCAATACGTGTTAACATTTATTTTTCTAACGAGTCCGATTAATCAATTAGATCGACTCAAATTCATTTCATTTCCTTTTTTAGAATACAGCTCTTGCTATGTAATATATTTATTTATTTTACATTTGTTACCGCAAATTATCGTACGCAATGAGGATGCGGTTAAAATTGATACCATGGAAGTCACATGCATAGTGTCGGTGAATATAAAAGGATATTATTTTAATGTAAGATCCTGCATGAACACGCTATGACAATGATAGAATTGTCATCGTTGAAATGATATTTATTCAAATATATAACAATGTTTTTTTGACCTCTATATCTCGTTTCAACTTACACCTTACTTAAACCAGTCCACTCAGCTTCTTATCGCAACATGTTTCGAGTGTCTTACGGTCTCCTTAACCTTTTGAGTAGTGAGTTAATTTGAACACCAGAAAGGTCTCAGGAGTGAGTTTTTTTTTCGGAATCAACTGACTTGAAAAATCCGAGTGAACACTCTTATTTTGTGGGAAGTTTTAAAGTTGACATATTTCGCTCGATTATATGATTGATTTATTGCCCGGCAGGGTTTTGCCTTGCATCTCGAACCAAATTCTCTCGAAAATAAATCTATAATTTTACGCTAAAAGATATGGCGAAAGTGGAACGTTCGACATTAAAAAATCGTCGTCATAAATACGAACGTGTGTGTGCTTTCTCGCTTGAAAGTGTCCCGACAATAGATAAAAATAAAAACGCTTATCAGTGTGTGACCTTCAGATGTAATCGCTAATAGTTTCCATTTTTGGCAGTGTGAAGTCCGTCCATATTACAAAATCGATTTTGATAAATATAAATCGGTCTTCAGGGAGGACAGCGCGGACGCAGTATAGATTTCATCATACATATAAATATACACACACACATATATATATATATATATATATATATATATATATATATATATATATATATATATATATATATATATATATATATATATATATATATATATAGCCATCCACTGCTGGATGAAGGCCTCTCCAACACGCTTCCACTCGTCTCTGTTTTGCGCAACACTCATCCATCTCATTCCGCACATTTTCCTAATTTCGTTCACCCATCTTCCTTGCGGTCTTCCTTTTACTCTTTTGCCTTCTCTCGGGTACCATTCAAGCACTTCTTTTGTCCACCTTTCGTCCACCCTCCTAGCTACGTGACCCGCCCATTGCCATTTCAATCTCTTCACTCTATCCACTATGTCCACTACCCTTGTCATATTTCTCACCCACGTGTTCCGCTTCCTGTCTTTCCTCGTTATGCTATTGGATTTTATTTTGCATCTTGGCGTTCAGTGTCCAAGTTTCACATCCATACGTCATCACTGGCAAAACGCATTGATCAAAGATCCTTTTCTTCAGGCAGAGTGGCATTTTTGATTTAAAACAGCATTCATCCGTCCAAATGCACTCCACCCTAATTTCATACGTCTCTTTATCTCTTCATTTTTACTACCAGACATGTCAATTATTTGACCTAAATATAAATAATTATTTACTACTTCTACTGGTTTATCATCTAAGGGGATGCTATCAGGCATGCAATAACTATTGAACATTAGTTTAGTCTTATCTACGTTAATTTTTAATCCTACTTTTCTACTTTCCCTGTCCAGCTGTGTTAGTCTGATGAGTAGGTCAGCTGAATCACGAGCAACTAGAACTATATCGTCTGCGAACCGAAGGTGACTCAAAAAGCGACCATTGATGCTTACTCCGGCTGTATCCCAATCCAATTTCCTGAAAACTCCCTCAAGCACCGCATTGAATAACTTGGGCGAGATTGTATCTCCTTGTCTTACTCCTTTTCCTATGCTAAATCTATCTGTACCTGAAAAATTTTTTACCGAAGCTGTGGCATTCTTATATATTGCAGCTAACAGTCCCACATAGGGTTCCGGCACTCCCTGTGTTTTTAGAGCGTTAAGTACTGCATTATGACTAACTGTATCGAAGGCTTTCTCATAATCGACGAAACCTAGGCACAATGGCCGTTGATATTCGTTGGCGCGCTCGATTAGTTCGCCAACTACTTGGAGGTGGTCCATTGTGCTGAAATTTGCCCTAAACCCTGCCTGCTCTATAGGTTGGTTCTCGTCGAGGATATTCTTCAGCCTTTCTGTAATAACCTTCGTGAAGAGCTTGTAGACCGCTGAAAGTAGACTAATGGGTCGGTAGTTCTTGATATCGCTTTTGTCGCCTTTTTTGTGTATTAAAATGATAGTTGCGTTATTCCATCCTTCTGGTATAGCTTGGTTCTGGATGCATTTGCTGAAAAGCCTAGCTAAGATATTAATTAGGGGGGGGCCGCCACATTTTAGTAAGTCAATGGGAATATTATCTTCCCCTGGGGTTTTACCGTTCTTTGCAGTTTTTAGCGCGGCCTCTACTTCGCTAGGCAATACTGCAGGAACCCTTTGGCCGTGTGTCGATTCCAGAGCGGGGAATTGGCCGTTGTCGTTCTCGTATAGTTTTGCATAGAACGTGTAAACTCTGTCTATGATTTCTTCTCTATTCCTAATTATTACTCCGCTCTCTGATCTGATTACGATCATTTGGTTTTTGCCTAAGAAAAGATCCTGTTTGCACTTTTTCAGGCTACGGTTATTCTTAATGGTATTTTCTATTAGCTTGCTGTTAAAATCCCTGACATCCCTGACTATTCTCTTTTTAATTTCCTTATTTACTAGATTGTATTCTTGCTTATTATTATCCCTATCTAAATTCCTTTTATGCTTAATTAGGTTTTTTGTTTCCGCTGAAATTTTGCTTAATTTAATCTGTTTCCTGAATCCACCTAATTTCTTACCTGTTGAGGTTAGAACCGAACTAATTACAGTGTTCAATTCCTCGATGTCTGCTTCTGGGTTTAATTTCCCGTATCGATTTCCAAGTTCGAGTTCGAATTCCTTTTTCCTAGACCTTAGTTGAGCGAAATCTGGAGAGTTGCTGCATCCTTTTATTAATTTCCTACGTTCGCAATTTATATTAATGGCCATCTTGGCACGGACTAATCTGTGATCGCTAACGTCATATATATATACTTTACTTAAGACACTAACGTCATATATATATATATATATATATATATATATATATATATATATATATATATATATATATATATATATATATATATATATATATATATATATACATGCGCTGATATTTCATCGGGTACATATAATATTATACATAATTTAATGACATGTCATCTTTAGAACGTTTGTGATGCTACCTACATATGTATGTTGATATAGCATCACATTTGTGATATTTTTTTGTAGGAATTATATACGTCTGTAATTAAAATTTTTACTCTTTATATGTGTATACGTGTATGTAGGTGTGTTATTTAAAAATATATATAATCAATATATGAAAAAAATCATCTGCAGCGTATTCTGTGAAAGTTGTAAAATGCTTGTAGTTCAGAATTCCGGGTCTTCGTGTATTTTTTAATGGTGTATTGCATTTTGTTGTCCGGTGATAATTTTCTTAACGAATTTTTTTTTTATTGCATTTTGATTTTGCTCGAAATGTCTCGCTTGAAAATGTGAAAAGCAGTCGAAACGTTGAAAGTTTACTAGATTCATTTCAATGACAAAATGAATTACAGATAGTGATAAAATTACAACGATTATCTACGAAATTATTCTTATCAATATAAATGTGAAAACAAATAGGGCTCGCACTTTGGAATATTCAATTTCATTATTTTTATGTATTGTATTGGGTTTGCATTTTTTTACACAACGTTGATTTAATTTCTTTTTTGTTTATTCAACACATTATCAGTAATCCAAAACAAACGAGATAGTGAAAATTGGGATTGTTTCATTATCATAAGATGTAGTATTTGATCAATATTTGACATCCAATGCAAGGTTTATTAGTTGTGTCGCTTTTAACGGAAATACATAAGTTTTTACACGTTGGCTACGACTTTTTTTTATTTTCTGTAGTAAACGATGTTTATGCGTACTTTTATACGTATGTTTAATGTTCGCACATTTAGATTGTAATAATTGTGCAAGTTTATCGCTACAACTACATACTATCGCCCTAGAATTTCATAAGTACATGTATGCGGTTTAATAATAATAATTGAAAACATTTTTTTTTTTAGATTTCATCGTGTTTCATTTTGAGTTCCATAATGTTGCAATCACTGTCTACAATTGTTCGTATTTGACCAAAGAAACTTTTTTTAATTTTTCGATTTTGAATTTTATTATTACAAGCTTTTTATTTTTAAATTATAGTGAATCGTCCATTTATGAGGAGGGAGGCGGCTCATCTAGCAAAATCAAAATCATTACAATAATAACTTTTATAGTATCTTCTGCGTGTTTGTATATCACAGGATGTGTGTTGTTTGTCGTTAATTGTACGCGTACCACCGATTGAGGAGAACTCTCATGTAGAACAAAGCCCGACAGTGATCACTCTATGAAGGCTACATATAATATCTGGGTAGACGTCTCCCACGCATGTATAAATAGCTATTAATTTAATTAAGTTCGTGTATAAGGCTGTATAGCGTGACCGTAGCATATGCGATTTGAATAGGGGGGGGGGGAGTGATTATTTTACTTAAAATTATGTAGACATGTCGATGTAGTACATTTAAATGCCCAGATAATTTAGGAATCAGTTGTCAGTATCGAACAGGTTTTGGTTTTGTTAAATTGGGTGGGGTTAAATTTTAACAAGTTTTCACGGTTTTATGGCGAAACCGAAAACGACAAGTATGCATACGAACAAGCGGGAAAATATGGAGTTTTTATTTACCCTCTCTCTTAAAAGTGCGGCTTTCTCGTGTGCGTAATTTTCTCATTGGCAATTTTCGGTGACTAGTTTCCGTTTCATTTTCGCAATTTTCTGAATGAGTGTCGCCCGTCAATTTACCTAAATATGTAGGTGGGAAAAGCATATTTTTGACCGATATGTGCTAGTAAAGAGTAGTTTTTTTTGATTTGTTGTCAATTGCATAATTTCATCTTGATATTTTTTTCTTTTCAAAGCTTCATACGTATTAGTATTTTTCTTAGATATGATTGATTTTTTTTAAGAGGGCTGGACACCAGCGCCTTGTCCATACAAACGTATTACACTTCTCCCTTCTTCAATTATGGCACTAGAGAAATTATTTTTATTATGCTATGGATATCCACCATAGGGATGTTTCTATCTTTTTATTTTTTTAATTAGTTATTTTTTATAGGAGCTAGGAGCCACCAAACATCTATAAAATCGCCTCGTTTTTACACCCACGAAAAGAGTCCAGAGTGCTTATTTAATGGTTGATTTATAAAAAAATACGAAGATACAAACATAGAAAATATCTTTCTCATACCGATGATGAATTTTTTTTTTAAATTGGTCCAGCTTCGGAGGATATAATTGGAGAATACGTAACCTTGATTTTGTCGACTTAAAATAGATATTATCTAGTCGAAGCGCAACCGTCGCATTCACTCATTATATATATATTGATATATATTGTCGCATTCACTCAATATATATATATCGAAGAAAGGAACGGCAACCAAATTAAATGTTTCACCAAGTAGAGCCTATTGAGTCTGTCTTGTTCGCACGCTTCTTGCTACGCACATTCAATTTATTTATAAAAATCAATAAAAAAAATTATTGAAATAATAGCAAGTTTACACACGAAATACAAATATTTTTGTAACGTGGTGGGAGGGGGACCAGTTTTGATAAATTTGGTGATAAGTTGTACGCGAGTCAGAAAAGGTTGGGAATCGCTGGTTTAAACGTTAATTGGGCTGTCATTCATTGGACTAATTCGGATTTGTCATTAAGTGAATTTTGGCTTCGTTTAGACACGATTAGGATTTAACAGTGGCTATTCACATACATATATGTACATATATATTTGTGCTCTCACGTGGAGATTTACATGCTGTGTAGAGATAGAGAGAGACAAATCTTTTCGTAAATGCGCACCTTAACGCGTCTATGTATCAGTGCGTTAATCAAGCTTTCATCCGAATTCCACGAGAACCAGTGGAGTTATTAACAAAAAAAAAACAACATTCGAATTCGACTTCAAAATTAAAAATGATTTTAATTTAATTTTTGGTTGTTAATTTTTTCCATTGACAAACGACAACATTAAATTAAACTAAAAACAGTTCTTTTTGGTTTTATTCCATTTTGCAGACTAGTTTCACTAGAGTTTGTCAGTTTTTAAAAACCGCCAAATTTTAAATATAAGACGCGGCTTTGTCGGCGTACCTATTCGAATATCTATGGTGCATTAAATCATTAACATTTATTTATGAATGCATTGCTATGACGCATTTAACGCAAAGGATTTTATCAAATATCAGACCTCTTACCAAATTCGACCTAAACACGCGAAATGTACACAGAAACACCGCGCCTCAGATCTACATACACACATTATAGACACTGTCGAGTCACTCTTGCTTACATACATGCATACATACCACTTAAGTAAAAGTAAATATAAGTAAAAATATAAATGCGATTCAAACGCGAAATCGTACATACATATGTACACCCAGCGCAAAACGAAGCTCAGTCACAAATTTTACCGGAATGGCCCATTTTTCGCCCTATTGGGTCTCACTTTCTGGCAATTTTGTTTGTATACTTTTACAGTTGTTTTCAGCATACCTCAACGTATTATTGCCAAAAACTTGAAAGTCAGTTTCCCCCTGACTTTCAAGTAGTGCGTGTCTTTTTTTAGTGTTGTGAGCGTTGAGCGTAAAATATGAATTTTTGTCGATCGCCGAGAAATCAAAAATTGTCACTTTCTGGGAGGAAAATTATTCTTTTGTGGAAATTTATCGACGAACAGGGACGTATTCTACCTACAATAACTATATTTTTTAAGAAGTATAAAAAAACAATGGACATAACACCTGTCGAAAGAGGAAAAATGGCAAAAAACTGATTTCTCGAGACGAACGGATTTTAAAGAGATTTTCTCTTCAAAATAGTTTCAAAACTGCGTCAAAAATTAGGTCTGAGTTCATTGAAGTTGGAAAAAATAGTAAGCCTTAGAACAGTTCAATATAAACTAAATGAACTTGGTCTATTTTAATGATAAGAGCCGCGACAAATCTCTTTACTATCCACTTCGCCCACGGCTTCTTTCATGTTCTTACAAAAGATTTTTCACTGGTTTAACTGATTAATTGTCGTAACACACAACATCATTTCTCAATGCTGAATTTATATTTAAATTAAAGACATTCTTTTTTTTATTTTAATGAATTCGATCTCTAATTGAATCGGCAATTTGTATCAATTGAGGAAGTGGCTGTCAAGACTTGTATGCACGTGTGTAAAATTTTAAAATTATATTATATGAGGTCAGTTGAAATTGTTAATAAAATTGCCTTCGCATGCTTCTCGTGTATTTTCCTACGTTTGACATGTTGGGGTTCACTGATTAGCCGGTTGGTTAGGCTCCTATGTAGAGAAAATGTTACATGCGGGCTCGTTAGGCGCCCTGTAACGCCATAAGGGAACAAGCTGTCACAAATTAGGTCGTAAAACTTTATTTATTGAGTTATTTCGACAGCTACCGCTGTGACAACTTGCGATTGACCTCTCGACACTGCGTCAAAATTAGACGTATTTATGTAGGATCTTATTTTGGTCTTGTAAAAATTTTTCGTGAAACGTCGTCGTGCGAATTACGTCGGCTAATTTGATATTGCGGTCTTTTGTAAAATGAAAGAAAATTAAACAAAAGAAAAGCGGCACAAAAATGGGCAAACCAACTTCGCCGGAAAGTCTTTGTAAATAAAGGGCTATAAGAAAAACGAAATAGTACGCGAGGGGTACTCGCCACTGACGTACAGAAAAAAAAACAAGCCTCGACTAACTAGGCAGAAAGTTTCAGGAAATCGACGAAAGAAAAAGTTCTCAGGGAAATGGCCTCGACTCAAAGAAAATCCCCAAAGCCACCGTTATCAACGGGAAAAAGTAAATGCTATGCTTTTATTTCGTTTTCGTTTTATCGGATTTATTTTTGTTCCACTTTTTTTGCGAATGTTGAATTCAAGAAATATAGAACTAGTTTTTTCATCTTTTTTTTCCCGTATTGAATTGTAAAACTTGGGTACTGTGAAAGAGTGAAAATTCGGACTCCGATCGTTGCTATTTTACTGAAGAGAACTTTTAGTTCATACATATGTACATACATACATACTGACAACTTGGTACTACATATTTTACTCAAATGTATGTATTATTTTCGATTATATTTACTTATACATTATTTTTTGACTATTTTTGTAGATAGTTTCGACTTTCTTAATTAAAACATCTGAAATGAAATAATTTAAGCATATACTATTAACATAGTGTGTATTCGTCAGTTTTCAATATATGTAGAACCAAATTAGAGTCGAACGGCTTTCATACAAATATTACGAATCCGAAGGGCTTTCATATCCGGGGTTAAGTCTTGAAATGCTCGGCTTTGCCTAGCGACGCTGACTAATTTTTTAATTTAAAATTGAGATGAAAATGTACAAAGTATGTCAAAAATTATTCGTACTGATCAGTTCTATTTTTCGAAATATATGCATTTGTATAAACATAAAAAAACGTTACATTATATTCATTTAAAAATTCAATTCAAATATTAATTAGGCTATAACTCCAACTCGGATTCAGTCTCAATTTCACCATGTACCATACATATGTTCCAAAAATGCGACAAATAAACTAATTTTCGTATTTGGAGACCTGCAACATTTTCGCACAATCTATGTAATGAAACTACATATTTAAATACGTAAAAATAATATTTTATCAGACGCCAATAATAATCGAATACGCATGCACTGACGTATTATTTTATTCTATTTATTTGTTCTTTTGTTTTTGTAATTTTCTTCAACGACGCCATATTGGGCAGTTCGTTGTTCGAGTTCGCGTTTGCGTTTACGTCTCTTCAGAGATGAAGTAAGAAGAGACGAGTTCGACAATTAATAAGCTCGGGGTGAGTGATCTTGTTATTTTTAATGCATTTCAAAAATTCACGCTTTATCAAGTGCAAAAATGTGTACACCAAGCCGGTAGTATTGCATGGTAGTATTATATGCGCAGACATAGGTTAAAACGCAATTTAATTGGGGCTATGATATTGGTAGTTACCAATATTTACAAGCTTTTTATTAGTTTTTACTACTCCTGGCTCCACAGATTCGAGTGTACCAACAAAAGGAAATAAATTTGAGTACTTTCGCGTTTTAAGGATTATTTTTATCTTTGAAACAAAATACAATTTTTTTTATTCCTTTGTTTTCATTCCTATTCGCATTTGAAAATTAACTTATTCACTCTGCCATCTACCGACAAAGATGCCATAGCGTTCTTACAAAAGAAAGGAATCCTGCCAATGGATGCTGTGTGCTAGAAGACATTAAATGTAGCTAGCTCTATTTGAAGGAAATTCCCTTGTCGAAAGAAAGTCAACATTCATCATGGAAATGGGTTCGGCAACAGTCGTATACCGTTTGTGACAGCCGCTCGTTTCTTTATATTGCGCTGAATTAACCTTGATCAAATTGTCCAAGGAGGAATTAGACAAAATCAAGAACACAACCGTCGACTGGAATAACTTTTAGACCCATACGCTGTATTTTTACAAGCTTTTTATTATTAACAAAATTTAATTCAAAGGCTGTCAACATCGTGTGTTTTTAAATCCTCCAAACTTCATTCAAAAAACGTATTATTTATTTATTTATGTAAGTTTCAAATCATATTATTTATGTAAGTTTCAAAGCATATTATAACAACATATCTCTATCCAAAATATCGATAAATGTAAACCCTCGATTATCCGGGCGCGGATTATCCGTGCTTGAAAAATATTAATTATTTTTTTTAAATTAATCAACTTTTTTCGTATATGATTATGAGACGCACCGATTGATTGCGACCGTAAACGGTCAAAGTACGGTAAGAAAGGATAACTGTCACGTGTTGCGGAAAAGCATCAGGAACTCGTGAAATGAAACTTTTGATGATTGGGAAAGCAAAGAAACCTCGATGTTTTAACGGATCTGAAATGAAAAATCTTCCCATCGATTACTAGAAAGGGGCATGGCTGGACAGCGAGATTTTTGAAGATTGGTTCATAAAGAAATGGGTTCCACAGAGGTGCAAGATTTTCAAAAAAATAAGGGATTGCCATATACAGCAGTATTGTTATTAGATAATGCTCCTTATCATCCGAACGAAAGCATATTGAAAACAAACGATGGACATTTTTGCTCCCTGATGTGACATCTTTGATTTAGCCCATGGACCTAGGTGTTATATCATCAATGAAACGTCTTTATCGTCAAAGTCTTCTGAAAACTCTTGTTGAGGAAGTGACAACCTGATTAGTTTATGTAAAAAATGACGATATTGGATGCTATACACGGAATAAAACAATCTTGATCAAAAGTAAAGCCAGTAACACTTGTTCGATCATGGAGAAAAATTCTTCCTGACATGAAAACAGATGTAGTGGATTCTGAAGAGAATGAAGCAAATGGTATATCTGAAATATGTGGATTATTGGAAAATTTAAAATGTTTTGAAAACGTGGATAAGAAAAACGTTGAGAGTGGCTCAATCATGATTTTAAACATGAAAATGAGAGTGACACTACAAGTGAAGAAAATACCAGTGATTACATAAATCATAAAACGGCACAACACTAACTATTAACTACTAACGGCCACTTATCTGCTTAACTATGAGCGTTTTTCTTAATAAATAATGAGTATTAAAATTATGAAAAAAAAAAGTTTGTGTTGTAAATATGATATTATATTCGAAACCATGTCAAAATTTGATGATTCAGATTATCCGTGCCCTTCCTCGCCAGCATTAGCCCGGATAATCGAGAGTACTGTATATATTTCTACGGTTTAAAGCCCAAAAGATATTGAAATTGATTCAAATTGAATCTTTCATTCAAATGAATAACACAATTTCCAAACTGGAAGGCGGGCCTCCCCTGGGGAATGCGTTTAATTTGAAAAAGTTTACATCGTATCGACAAGCAATTTTTTCAGTTTTAATCGAGTTTCAGTTCGATAGGACTAACGGTTTTCCCCAAAATACACAGCCACACATAGTAACACACAGACACACATTTTTTTCTAAATCATGAAAACGTGATAGATTTTGAGTTCGCATCAGTCAAAATCTCGAGATCGAATTTTTGCACGATCACAAAACTTCATCTATTGTTACATACATACATAGATATAAAGTAATAATAATATTGGCGGAATACTTCCTAAACAATGGATTTTTGAGCGTTCGGTTTTGTTTTAATAAAATATCTTCTAATATATAATTTCAAAAGAGACTTTGTAACTATTGTTGGTTCGTAAATCCGTGACGTCATCGAACAAATGAATATTCAAATAAATTTAAATAAAATAAAACTATTCAAATAAATTTAATCAAATAAAAAAGCCGGGTAAAACCACTAGTACACTATATATTTTGTTTAATATTTATAGTGATGCTACCCGGCTTCCCTCGGTTCCGTTTAGCACGGATATAATAAAAGTAACTTGAAATGGAAATTCAGCCTAGTAGAGAGAATACCGTCAAACAATGAAAAAAATATCCCATTTGTTTTTTTATTAAATTTATTTGAATCGAAAAAAAATATCACCAACCACAAATGTATTGGGGAAGGTACCTTAAAATGAAACAGTATTGAAGTTCGATCAGCAAAAAGCAGGCATCCGCGAGTGCGCGGCGCCCAGCGCTGGAAGTGTTCTGAACGAGAACAATTAGTTACATCCGGAGCTAAGCTAACTACAAGGTGTGTGGAGACACGTTACGGACTACTGTATGCACTAGGAAGCGGCGGCAGCGGCAAGGGGGGCGCCTCGATCGAGGGGGCCCGCCGCCGCCCCCGAGAGTCGCCCCGCCTGCCGCGCCCCGCGAAGCGTGCGACGGCACGCCACTGAGCAGATCTGCCTAACACTCGACATGAACGACAACACAGCGATCAATGTTCAGCTAATGCCATCACTGCTAGATAACACACACTTCCACTTGCCGACACTCAACTCGCCCGTATATATACTTCCGAACCTCAAATCAACCGCCAGGACACTCGCATCTCTCTTCATGCATTTTACTACGTTCGCCACGCTAAAACTTACACTTTTTCTTTTGATTAATCATAACAACAATGTTTACGAATTGATTTCATGTGTTTTCGACATTTTTAATGACGAATTGATTTTTAAATGATTTATTTGTATTATTTTAATATCGGTAGACTATACTGCCATCTATCGAATTTTATGTGAACTAAACATTTTAAATAAATTCGTCCGTGGAACTCTACCGCCAGCTTTTCACACTATTCCTAGTACGATGTGTACTCTTGAATGAGTAGTACATTTTTATTTTTTACATCGAGGTTTCCAACCGTAATACATAAATACATAAAGGTTTGATTTGAGGAATACAATTTAATTTTACATTGTGTATAAAGTAAACAATGGTACGTGACGTCCCTTAGGTGAAGTTCAAAATATTATCATTTTATGGAAATGTATTTTTTTAAATTACATTTTATAACTTACATATGTACGTTTAGAATGCACTCATTTACATAGATCAGATGAGGATTGACGGTCCCTTTTTGAATGACAGATTTTTAGTAAAATATAATAATTTAAATTTATATTTATAATTATAATAATTTAAATTTATATTTATAATTATAATAATTTTTTATATTATTTACAATCCTCATATCAGATTGCTTTTTCTTTCTTTGGTTTGCCAGCACTCATAGTGTACCGCCCTTAGGCGCGTTTTTCTTGTCTTCGGGGACGTCTTTGGTAATCAATAATTATTTGATTTAAAAATACTATTCTTAGAATTGCCTGGTGAGTTTTAAGGTAACGTCATTTTACCCTCATTAAATGATTTAAAAACACAGTCACAATGAATGCCAATATTATTTCGCAAATTAACACAATTTTCCAGTCTCATTACAATAAATTTTCAGTACATTTTTTATAAAATTTTTTTTTTTACATAAAAAAATTACCGTTTGTATTCAAATGTCCTTATAGAATCATATTAAAAAAGTCTCGACTCTTTATTACTAGGTTTATATTAGTTTTACAATATAGACATACGAGGATATCATAAAAGCAACCTATAAATTTGTTTTTGTAAAAAAAATGTATTTGCCTGCAGCAATGCAATTTCCTCATAAAATTTTTATTACAAATCAAATGGAATACGACATGCAAGCATCAGCGAAACTATTAAAAACGCTCTTCCGTATTATATACCGACTTATAAATATACATATGTATATATTACATTTGTAAATCGGTATAAAATACGGACATGTATGTATGTACATATATAGTACATGTATGTATGTACATATATAGTACATTTGTGATTTTTTTTTATATATATAATATTTATAATAAAATGAACGAATTGTATATTTCAGGGTTGCCAGCGACGCCATTCGTCCAGCAGGGGTAGAGGGAAGGTGTGCATCTCCGGAACGATTATCGGCGGGGGCGCTAGGGGCGCGCGCCCCCGCTCGCCAGGTTCACCCGCTCACAGCGGAGCCCAACCAGCTGCACGCGTACGACCACACTTTACGACGCAAGCCTCCTCGACAGCTCGCCGACCACACTGCACCCAATATCTGCGTACAGGGAGGGCGGATCGAGTTTGTCAAAAGGCCGCTAGATGGTGACACCGATACTACTTCCACCACTCCCGAATTCGAAAAATATGACGGGGATAAAGTAAGAAAGATGTCAATTTTATTCATACAAGGCGTTTAGTTTTAATTTTATAATGTTTTTATTTTGGGGGGGGGGGGCTTGATTTTTTGTGTTGGAAAAGTTCGAGTTCGAACCAGTTTAAGGGTTGCGATATTCGATACGTGCGCCGGTTCATGGCCAAGGTCGTGGAAATTCGCGGTTAGTGTCTTTAGTTTAGTTCGGAATAAATTTTCATGGAACGAAACTTTATTATTTCAAGATTTAAATTCAGTTATTATATTCTAGTTTAATCGTAAGAAATTGTGTTTTCTCTTTATTCAATTTACTTTCTCCATTTATCAGGAATTTGTTTAAATACAAGCATAATTTGCATAATGAACACAAAACGCATATATGTATGTGCTTTGACAAATTTAATTGAATGTTGTTAAAAATAAAATCCAACGTATAAAATTTAATAATAATATTAAATTGATGTTATTGTTTATAAATTTGATACGTGGAGTTGCAGTTGTTTGATATTTGCCTTGTGGGTGTCGTTGATATTTACAATTATGTATGTACATATAGGTACATATTATACATATATTCGGTAATAAATTAAACGCTAATTCAGAATGTAATGCAAATTATTTTTACTATTCATCGAAAAAAATTTATTTATATGGAATTAATATAATTAAAAAATGAGAGAATAAATATTGTATCAAATTAAAAAATCATTTTTCGTTATTTCAATTTTTCTTTGTTAGATTTCATTTTCATTCAATTTTGTGTTATTGTATTAATATTTTCCCACAATAACAGTGAGTTGTGTAATCGCCGTTGATGTTTGGTAGTTTAAATAATAAATTAAATAAAAGTAGTGACTTCTGAAATGAATTAATTATAAAGCATCGCCACATGTACAGACATATTTACATACTAAGATTACAAACGTAATCCGCCTGAGTGGTTATGCGTCCCCTCTTTGATTTTATCCAAATTCATGGGTTTTCTCCTGTCTTTACCTAACCATCCATGGGTTCGACTACCACATTAGGGTCCAGCCGAGCATCATCGCCGTGTAAATCCAGGTTCGGTCAACCTTATACCGCAGCATTTCCCGACTGCTGCCGCTCGACCAGTAGACGCGCTCGAGCGTTTTTCCTGTAGGGGATGCTGTGGACCCCGAAGCCCTTCCGGTCGAACCCTCAGCTGCATAACTTGGTCATAAATTACCGTTCGATGGTTGAACTGAGGCCTCGATGATCGATCGGGTCCGCGGGCCCGCGACACTACATACTTGCCAAAATAATTTAATTAATAATGAACCAAATAATGGGCTATGTAATGACTAAAATAATTGAATTAATAATGAACCAAATAATGGGCTATGTATAATGCTCCATATAAAAACTCGCAATTCTCAACGTGATGTCATCCTCACTTAATTATTAATGATTGGCTTTATTTATATTAATATTGACGGGCGCGCACTTCTAATTAACTTTACATCTGATCCGTAAACCGCTGGCTAATAAACTTACCCTTTATGATCGATGCTGCTGCGCACAAGGTTCGTTTATAAAACTCGTGGCTGTCCCATAAAATACACAGTAGTTAGTCGTTATTGCATGTTTTAATTAAGGCGTATCTCGCCGATCTCAAAGGCGGCAAAAGGTCCTTAAGGTGTTTTTTTGGTTGAAAGAAAATCCGTTCCGTTAGCGTGTTGACCCTCTATCCATCTCTGGCCAATAATTACACATATATTATTCGGACAGCAATTAGTGGTGTTTTTCCAGTGATTCTCACGAAAACGATACGCGGGTCATTTTTACCCGTCATCGTTATCTTGATAGTGACCTCTTACTACATCCTCATCACGCAATTTTTGCTTGAATATAAAAGCAAACATAACATATTTTGCGGAATTTTTATTTTTGTAATATTTACTTAATTTTTTTAATATTATTATTTAAATAAACGTCATATTTGTTGATTTTATCTGGCCTATTTGTTGTGGCGATTCCATTTTCAGGTTTATTTTTTTTTAATGATTTTTATTAATACCTATGTATTTCAATATACGTGATAAATACAATATCTAAAAAACGTTTTAGCACAAGATCAAATTCAATGGATTGAATAGTTTATTTACGAATTGCATTTTTAGACTTTTTTAGAACATTTTGCTGTATTTTCTAAAAACTTTATAATCAATCAGCCTTTATATTTTCAAGAATAATAAACTATATGAGAGTTTAAACACTTATTATTTTATTTATATTCACTAAGGTCGGACTTACGCAAATTAGTAGAAAAAACAGGCAGAAACGCTTGAAAATCAAATATGCAAATTAAACCCGTAATGGGTATTTTAAATTATGTGTAAAATAAATGAACTTGAACTACGAGTGAAATACTTTGAATAAATGAAAAGTTTAACTTCATACTTATCGCACGTAATAACACTGTCTCAGAGTGTTAAATTGTTAATTTATGAAAATGAACGTGTAGAGCACATCGCGTGTGTTGATTACTCTGAATATTGCATTTAAAATTTGTACGTTTGATTCAAATTCAAATTTGAGTGATTGAATCAAACCATGTTGTATTGTGCGTGTGCATGTGTAAATATGTACACATATACGTACATATGTACAATATACGAGTATGTATAGATAGTATGTGCAGACGGCTCGTTCGTCACTTTCGCTTTCTTCCATATCGATCGCGACCACAGGGTGTTCTGGCCGTGTTTAATCCCCTATCCGCTCGATTGGGTGCGTAATGTATATTCATGTTTGCATCGCAACCCTGAAAAATTGCAAAATCTGTTTTTCCGCTCGCTTGGACTGCATTTGTATGCAAATATGTCTGCGCGAGGGAGGAAAAACCTGCCCGTGCATTTTTTACGTCATGTACTCTCGTGATGTGCAATAAATTGCGTTAGCAGCAGCAGCGCACTTCAAACGTTGAGTGGCATACGAGATCTTGAGGGAGGAGGGTGTCCTTAATAGATGTCGCAAATGTTCTTCAGGTGCTACGATGGTACATATAAGTAAACATTACAGTTCTTCGATCGGTGTCAGTTTTTTTGTATTGATTTATATTTTGATGTACAGTTTTTGAAAATGCGTCGCTTCAGATTTAACAAGCGATAGGACAATGTATAAGTCGTAACTTGTCGAGGGTTTCGTGCGGTTTGTGAGGGTTTTGCAACCCCCTTCGTAACTACGCGGTTATCGGACGAAATACCGAGGGATAATACAAGTAAACAATATTTAAAGTCTCGCATATTGAACGCACAATGGTTTTAAATCAAAATTCCTCGAAAATAAATGAGAACTGTTGAATATATTTGTCTTGATCAATGAGTGTGTTAGCATGTTTGAATTAAATTAAATATAAAAATAATAGTATATATATGTATGTATCATAATCGTATATATATGTAGGTATAATCTGTAATTGGAGCATGATTAAATTTAATCTGTATTTTTTTGGAATTTATTTATTTAGCCTTTATATGAAAATAATATTATAATATGATTAAATAAGTATTAGTAGTATTTTCAAATTTCAATTTATGTTTTTTTTTGCCCCCAGGGGTATTTGTTTTGCAAAATGCGAGATTTTCTATTTAGTGAAAGATTACTTTATTCCCTTGTCTTCGCAAATCCATAAATCATATGAGAGAAGTTGCTTGCATCGAAGCTAATATAGGTAATCCGGAGAGATTGAGTCTTACCGGGTAAGCCTCCAATTTTAAACGAAAAACTCGCACAGCTTCTACAGTTCATTTTTGTGTTTAACCCTCGTTTCTTTTGTATTTACCGAGCTCATGATCCCTTTCAGACGAAAGAGAACCGTAATTGCTTTTCTATCATTTTTCTTTATAACACTTTGTGAAAACTTAAATTAAAGAAAAAAATCTTTCGAACGGTTGTTTTAGGGATATTTTATATTCTATGTACACACATATACATATATGTGGTATTTTGGTCCATTCGGCTGACGGGCCTGTTGTTTACTCGAGTGATTCATGGGGGACAATTAATTTTATTTTGGAATAAGATTAACTTATCGCGCATAATCCGAGCAATCTCTCACAGCGTAAGGAGGAAGCCTCATTCTAATTCGTCCTTTGTTCGTGACGGAGCGCCATAATCCTTTCCTTTGTGGCGGGCGCTCGTCTCACGTCCCTGGAGCACCATCTCCTTCGGTTATTACAATAACAATGGCGGTGGCGAGTGAAAAATTGAAATTCAACGCGAGACTTTTAATTACTGTAATACCGGCTGCCGGTCTTTAGATATGCAAATCCGTTTCCAATAAGAGACTTGCCGATGTCTGGGGGCCACCTCACGTCTGCCGCTTTATTAAACGCCCTGTAGGGGCGGTCCAGGCCCGCAGCCTCTGCGACATCACCTCAGGTGGCCCTTGTCTTGTCGTTCAAAGTTAAAGTCCTTCACTAATACAAGCGCAAGTACCTATGTATGTAAGTGTTCACTCTCACATAAAGTTAAAAAAAAAAATGGGGTAGATACTTCATATACGTACGGGGTGAATTGCCTATATATCCCAAAATTGGATTTGCATTCGAGAACTAATGTGATTTAAATTTAAACGAATTCGACGATTTTCACCGGCGGGGTTCCAAATTTGATCTTTTCCCCTCGACACGTTACGATTTTGTATCCCGACAAATCCAATTGAAAATGTAAATTCACCTGCAACAATCGCCACCCTTTCGACTAGGAGGCGGCTTTTGACGTGCACCAATCGTCTCGTCTTCTCTGGACCGGAAAGGGTTAAATCCTTTCGAGGCTCTAATTAATTTAATGTCACGTTGACGTATTACTTAATTCGAAAAATCTCCAGGGTCGTTCTCTACACATACCTACATATGTATGTACATGTTTGCATAGTCCTTCGTATATTATGCATTTCATTTATTGTATATTATTTATATCCACATATATTTTGTTTGAACGCATTAAAATGTATCCGCTTCATCAATCAATATGTCAATATCTGAATGTGAGTTAATGGAACAGATGATTGCGTAGTTCGGATGACTCGTACTGTAATATTTCAAAACATATTATGAATTCATCTACTATATATAATTATGAATTCATATACTTATCATGAATATGTATTATATATATATTGAATGCAGTAGGTTTTCAATTCACGTGAACGCATGGCATTTCGATGAAAACTATTTTCCGCCAGTCTACTTCTCACTATCGAAAGGAATTGAAAATCCGTCTCTTTATGTGAAACCTTTTGTGGCATTATAATTGGAAGTCTTCGTCTCTGGAAAATGTTTCCATTGGATTTCCTTTGAGACGGTCTACTCGCTTTTCACGTGGAAGCAGTCGATGAAGATTTCTCACTTCGGTCGAAAAATTCAATTTAAATTGAATGCACATTTTATTATATATATATATATATATATATATATATATATATATATATATATATATATATATATATATATATATATATATATATATATATATATATATATATATAATGCATAGACTTATTTACCAACTAACACGTACATATGTACATTTATATATAATAGTTACGCACCATCACTGGATCGCAAGCGTGTTTGAATATTCACCAAATTACCATTTGTATAGCCTCGCACTCCATTGCCAGTGCACGTGCGAAATTTTCGGCGTTTATCTGAAGTTGTGACGTGATTTTCGAAACTATATACGACCTCGAGTACGCTGTTTCCATTCGAAATGTCTCGCCGAGAGGAGAGGTCAGACCTCGTGCCGGGAAATTTCCGGCGGAAACGGTTAATTCGTGCAGGGCATTAGGGGCCATCTAAAGCTCTATGTAAATCTTAATGTTGCACGCCACATTTGTAGAGAGCGAATAAAATTTTAATGTAAATTTATTACGAAAAAATAACTAAATTGCGGTTCTTTTATGTATTGAAAGATACATATTTCATATTTAGCATAGATAAAATTTTATTCCTTATCCTTAATGCTGTACTCTTACTGCTATACATATGTATATACATATGTACATATATACATATGTATAATATATTGTTTAGATGAACTTGACTATTTTGTATTGTATTTGAAAATATTATATAAACGGTATTAATATCTGTCAATGTTTACTAATTAGCAAACAATTACATAACCGCAATTGTATAGGTATGTAATTGTAAGCGATATATGTATGTATTATATGTTACAATTATTATACATATATGGCAAAGTTCACTCGAGTCATTAATACAATCGGCTGAGCTTTTCAAAAGTGGTGTCTATTCAGTTTGCATTCAAATGCACGATTTCGATAACCGGTGTCAAAGTTCGATACCAGTTTCAATGGTGAATTGCACATTGTGCGTCATTAAGTCACGCGCATCGTGAATTATTCATAAACGACAGCTCGGTGTAGAGAAGGGCTGTTGGATACACAATTAATGTATTTGCGCTTTTATGTACATTTTGATCTATGTATGTGTATCTACTACGTATGTATGTACATACATATGTAGTGTATGCCTAAATTTCATGCCTTATTTAAGGCAATGAATTATAGAATCACATTTAGTTGCACTTTTATAAGATATTTTTAAAAGTGCGATAAAAACATACAGGCTACGTATATGATTTACTTAAAAAAATCAATGGAGGAAACTTTTAAAGCTTATTTGTCCGACTCGAATGCCTGTCAGGTAACCAAATCGCATGTCCAATTTTAAGCGTCTTGGAAACATTTCAGAGCGGTAGGAAATTTTGAGCGAGCCTCTCATTTGTTTTTTTGAGCCTCTCATTTGGCTTTTCTTCGATTCGATTTCCGGACGTGTGGCACTTTTCATTTGTCGACTTTTCCTTTTGTGTGGTTCGGTGCGTGCGTGCGCACGTGCGTGTACGTACAAGTTTAACAGTTAGTATATATGGCCATTACTGGCGCACCGCTACAGGCAGTAAATCTGGAGCACAGGTGTCCCGACCAACGGCTTACTCCCTACCCCTCCCTTACACACATACCCACGCACAAATAACGCATTATTAGCCTTCCTGTTATCGAGGATTATGAGGTTTTCCCAAATATTCGATCGGGGGCCAATTGATTTAATTTAACAACCCACTTCGCCCATAACGGCGATATCGATGTTAACTCATTACACTTTCGAAACTCCATTTTAATACACATCGTCTTGAAAGTAGTCATTTCACTATAACGAATTTTATTACAGTCTCCAATGTCGTTATCCTAGTGAGAAACGTAAGTCATTGAAAATGATTTGATTCGTAGAATGACCGTCTACTTCTAGTACTACTATTTTTTTATCTTTGAAATAGTGCTTATATGATTGTTTTTCGTCTAAAGTCTGTTAGTAAATTATGTGTAAGGGTACGTTTTTAGCGGTTTTTGTCTTTTGCATATTAAGAAAAGTATGTATATGAATCATATGTAGCATTGCGTCCCAAAAATTAACTCTGAAAAAAATGAGAAACTACTTATATCCCAATATAAAATATAATTTTAGTATATAAAATATCTGGGTCTACGTGACTTGACAGAATGTGAAATTACAGAAAACGCAAATATCGGAAGGCAAAGATCGAAAATCGAAAGATCTTAAGTCGAAAAATCAAAAAAAAAGGGTGTATGGTAAACGGTACATACTCACGTACATACTCACTTAATTTGCGCGAGCAGGATACAACAGGAACAAGAGGAACATGCTTTTCCTCCCGTATTCTGCGCGCGCACATTAATACGGGAGGAAAACCCTGTTCCTCTTGTTTTTGTTGTATCCTGCTCGCGCAAATTAAGTGAGTATGTACCGTTTACCATGCACCTTTTTTTTTTGATCTTTCGACTTAAGATCTTTCGATTTTCGATCTTTGCATTCTGATATTTGCGTTTTCTGTAATTTAACATTCTGTCAAATCACGGTGACCGAAAATATCTATACATAATATGTATGTATGTACATACATAAAGTCCCAGTTCAATAATTCAAATATTTCCTATTCCTAATATATCGATAAAATTTAATATTTTGTTAACTTCTTTGTATGTACGTATTTACATACGTATGTACTACAGTTTGAACCCGAGACCTTTGAGTAGTAAACAGAACGCTTTGAGTAGTACAAGTTGAGCTATCGCTGTGACTAATCGACCAATACAGGTGCTAAAAATGCCGACCTTGTAATTTTAATTGAATAATTTTATCTATCGCCAATTATGGGTTTGTTTTTTATTGAAAATTATTATTTTTTTATTTGTTTAACCTATGCAGTTATACATAAATATGTATACATAATACAATATGGCTGTGCTTGTGTGGTCCGCACAAATCAATATCAAGTGTTCCCCCAAGGGCGATCGGGCCGGCCATATATGGAGTCCGGTGCACTTTGTCGATGACGATAAAGATCATTCGCGACCGTGGAGTCTGTCAAAACCAAAAGATAAACTATCTACGTTGTACCATTTCGCGTGTAATGGCCCCTCCCGTAGTTCTATTTTAGCGAATGGCCAAAATAATTTGGCTTTTAAAATACTGATTTATCTTATCCTCAATATATCTACTGATGTATAATAAATTTGTAATTTAATTTTCATCTTTGCAAGTCAGTTATTAGCGCAATTAATAACTGATTTTGTAAGTACATAATCAGCACGCTAAACACACTTTAATTAAATATCGGCGAAAAAAAATTGTTGACGGAAATGTGTTCCTGCGGTTTATATTATTTCAAGATAACCCTTAACCTCATTTGGTGAATGTGTCCCTGAAAAAGATAAACGTTGGATAAGAACTTTTATTACTCACATAATACTCCTCTGAATTCTGACTACTAATTTTATCACAGTCGTGATTAGCATTTCAATAATCTAAAAAGTATTTCACAACTCAGCTCAATAATTTATTTTCCTCTAATGCTATACAGTTTTATTTAATTTATTTAAGTTGTGAAAACAATTATGACTTGTTTTAACAATTTTTAAGATATAATTTAAAACGTAATTCGAAATAGATTATTTTTATGTGTGTGATAAGAAATGTGTTTATAAAATTAATGAATTAATTGTTTTCGCGATAGAACGGACGATACAGAATTGCACATTTATCTTTGACTGTTTAGATATACTGTTTATCCTCTCGAAGCGATGCGTTTCCTTTGTCAGGAGTAGTCTTTCAAACCTCAGAGGATTGATTACACGAGGTCGACGAGGGCTGTAATTTCGTTATGGCGATATGTTTATTGAGCGTATCAGGTAATTCGAGGCCCGCGGGGCCCTCTCGATGAAGACCTCACTTTGTATAAAACTAATTCGCATTAACCCTTTCACTCCGCACATAAAGTTTTGGGACGCGCGACGGTTTGACGGCTCGACGTTGGGTTTTCCGGAACGAAAGCTATCGCAATTAACGATCGTCGAATTGGGTTATGCGCAATTAATTTAAGTAATATTAGCGTTTCAATGGAGTCCGGAAGACCTAAAATCAAATTTGAATCAGATACGGAAATTAACTTCGTTATGTGTTTCTATGTACATATATTTAGAATAAATTTTATTCTTACACCAAAAGTTTATTCGAACGAATTCGTTTTTATTTACATGTATAATACAAGTTAGCATAGGTATTGATTAGGGATGCTTTCATAAAAAATATCGATGCTGATATTGGAGGGTAACTGTATTTACTTTGCAAGTCGAAGAGGGGTGTATTAAATTTTTTTTACGATATGAAAATGTCTTTACATTAAGTATTTATTAATCATTTTTTTTTGTTTCCATTTAAATTGTAGAATTTTGACTATTTTAAATAGTACACAATGTCCCTAGCTTTGCGATGCATTGTTATATTTATCGGTCGACAAATCCATATTTAACGCTCTTTTCACCCTGCACCCACTTGTGCACCCGAATAAATCGCCATTAGACGAAATCCTGGCGGCGCAATGTATCATCATCTTTTTTTATATTTTTCAACGCACCACGATATTCGTGATAATGTCCAGTTGATGGAAACTAATAGTTTTTTTCCGGCTTAGGTAATGCTACACGAGAGTTTGCCCATCGGACCACTTTCCTGAAAAAGGTCTAGATTACAATATCTGTTAATAAGTGCGTGGGGGGGCGGAAAGTTGGGTGGGTGCCACTGGGGGCCCATAAAGCGTCGGCCCTTCCGACGCGCTATGTTTTTATAATGACTAATGTATGAGCGTCCGCCGACATAAAACATTTTTAATTACCTCCTCAGCCCCCTCGATGTACCCCCGTCGGTCGAAGGCCGCTGACCCACCACCCACCCTCTCAATATGCAATTAGTTTCGTCCCATGAAAATTTATCGCAACCTCTAATTGCTCTATTGTCGTACCGACCGTGTGAAGGTGGCTGCTGCACTTGGAATTGCATCAACTTTTCCACATACAAAATTTTTAATATTCTCCATAAAAATGTTTCATAAACCCATTTCAATCCTGAATGCTTTCTCATTCCACCTACTTTATTATTTCGTACAATTTCGCAGCACATTTTGTTTTCACTGCATACTTTATTTATTCATAAAGTATCTATGTATAGTGTATGTTTAAAATACATATGTATTTAAATATTTTCCATATCCCCTATCCGCCCGTCGATATAACGTTTGAGTGGTTACTCTTTATTTACGATTGTCTTTTTATTCTAAAATATTACGTAGTTTAAAACAGGATTGAATGCGATATTTTAACTTTGCACGGTTTTAATAGAAATTTATTATTGGTTACTATTAGAATAGATCGAATTTATTTCGTGATTTATCTTTACTTTTACGATTTGAAATGCTATTAACATATCGATAAAATCGATACGTTAATAGCATTTTATTTGTACATAGTTTTTTTTTATATAAAATACTTTACATACTAATTTGGATACTCTTTCATTCTTTAGCTATACTACATAAATAGGTTCATATATACATATGTATAAATAAACAAATCGTATTCAAGATTTTGGATAAAAACTTCTTAAATTTATATTCACTTTTCCGATTCGAAATGTTCTGTGACCGCTCGACATCATATTTTCTTATTTCTGGTCGCTCTTGCTTTACTGATACGTCACCGGTTTTGGGTTCCGTAAAGTGGATAATACTGATACTGCAATAGTGCTTACACTCTGTTATATGTATATGTACATAGATATATGTGTGTAATATACACAATAATCTATTCGTACTTGGATAATTGCTTCGAGTTTGAATTCGAAAATCAACTCAGATTGCTTGAGCAGTGATCCGCAACCATTTGTAATTGTAGTGGCCGCGGGGCTTTTGCTGCAAGTCAGTGGGGTTATTAACGTTGTGTCAACACACCTGGAGATGGTAAGGTGAGGGTTCGTAAGAGAGGCGCATCCTGTGCAAATATTGATACTGCGTCTGCGACTATTGGGGTCTGATGCACCCGCGTCCACTCATTATCCTCGTCGCCCTCGGGCCACTATCGTATTGTTGCCCATTTTGCAAAATTAGATTATCGTTTACGAGTATGAACGCTTTAGAGAATAGTTCGTTATATCTTAAGAGTATAACCAATTTTTGAATCAATATTCAATATTTTAAACAAACGAAATGGTTTGTATTTATTTTGATTGCATCTACATTTTATGTGTGGGTGTTTACTTAAATCCTTATATTATCTATCATTGGACTACTACGACTTCGAGAAGGGTCCTATTTTATATATGTTTAGGACCCAGATTCCCACCCTACACAGCCTTTAGCTAGCAATGCAAACATTTTTAAAATTGTTAGTAAAACCACTCGGTCCGATGCTTTGAACTGACCGACCTTTGTGCCATTTTCTGCAAATATTTACTTTTGATTTCACTTCCGTTGAAATCCGCCGTCGGGCATTATGAAATGGCAACATTGCAATATTCAATCATACGTACATGTTTTGTGAATTCAATATCTTTTCATTTATATATTTATGTACATATATATGTATGTATAGGTATGTACATATTTATATTGTAACGTTGCACGATTCAGAACTCATTTCCAGCGTAAATCTTTCATTTTAAATATGTTTGACAACGTTGATGTACTTGTTAAACATTCATAATATGTATGTACACATACATATATATGTACATACATACATAGTAGATAAAATAAAAAATAAATAAATATGCAAACAGCCTAGTTTTCATTTACAAAGTTTTTGTGGTGGAGATCGTTTTTCACATTTCTCAATTCGATTGTAAATTTCATGATAGATAAATTATTTTGACAGTTGATCAAATATCTAATAACGAAATATACCGCAGATTTTATTGTGTATTCAAAATTCATTTTGGCACCATCAAGAGCTGCACTATAAGCATATATTATAAGCAGCCGTATTATAATTTATTTCCTTTCGGTTTGCATGTTTTTTCCATAGCCAATTTCCGGTGTGGATTTTCTCGAAAAGACTCGGCGGGATTTGCAACGCGGCCATTATTTCGGACTCAGACTTCGCGGAAAATCTTTAGCGGCTCGTTACCGTAAGCCCGGAAGAAAAACGGTAATCTTTGGTGAAGGATCGTTAGTTATTTGGGTGTAAAATGGTCTTTCGGTGGTGCAGCGTCGAATGCGGGCGTAATCGATGATATGTATGTATGTGTGTATGTACATAAATATGCATGTACATATGTTTGATAACAATAGTTTCTTGTACGTGTAAATGTTCAAATTTCTTGTATTTTTAAATGCAACTATGGAAGTATTCACCCGTCGTATATCTTACTTATGTACATATGTATATGTATGTAACTTTATGATAGTTATGCTGTCGTTAAACTGTATTTTACGAGAACTTTACTGATTGCTACGAAAACGTTATTCTGATATAAATGATATGTTTTCCTCTCGGTCCGTGCTCACCCGTGGACTATTAGTTTCCGTCGTGTCTGGAGTGAAGTTGTCCGATTCAGGTTTTCATCATTTTTCACGTGCAGATACATTCCTCTTCCGCAGACGTTCAACCAGACCTAACGACGTCAAAGTCAGACAAATAAGGGGCTGGATTCAAATTGAGCTTTTATTCTTAAAATTAAATCACGTGGAATGGTTTATGTCGTGACGGTAATTTTTTTAAGACGGAAAAGTTACGTTCAGTAAAGAATCTTTATTTATGCGTTTATACAAATTTTTATGTATCCCTTGCCGTCGTCGAATACTTTTTATGTATCTTAATTGTAATTCGATTGAATTTTAATTTTATGTAAACAAGAACGCGATGTATTATTAATTTTAATAAAATTCGCTCCTGGAAGCGGAAAGATCGTCTCTGCTTCCTGTACGTAATCCCTACGTCGTCTCTGTACTGCAGGCGCAGGAGTTTCCTCTCCAATTTGTTTTTTTTTTTTTTTCGGAGTTTTTCATTGTTTCGCTTTCACCGAGGGCGAAATCAAGTTAGGCCAAAACGAATCAATTCCCGACCAGGAGAGAGAATAAGACGCTCCCGTACTGGCATCGAAGAGGTAGAAACAGGAGGGGGAGGATGAGGAGGAGGAGACCGACAGGGGGGCCCCCGATGATAAATCACTTTTCACAGTTTTCCCACTTACATAATTACCGAAAAGCATGCGAGGAAATTTTCTTTTTATTTTCCGTGCAACCGCGAAACGAGAAAAACGAAGCTATGACAATATAATAAATTTCCCTGTGTTGCTTTTACGTGCAACCAAGAAAAAATTCGACATCGCGATGAAAATTCAAATCGTAAGCACAAAAATACAATATAAAATCCAAGGTTTAAAATGTTGAACTTAACGAAATGTCTTCGCCGAAAACGGTAGATATGTTCAAGCTTATTAATAAATTCTACGAGTTAAGGAATTCGCAATGAATTAACGCTGCAAATTCTTACTCGAGATTTTAAAACATCTCTTACAAAATAATGTTTATATCTTTATTTTTATTTAAATGTTATATGAAACTTGAACATATGTACATAAATTGTGGGAATATATGTAAATACGTATGTACATATGTACAGATATTTATATGTACAGATACATAGGAAAAGAGTATAAGTGTGTAATGGAACATACTTTGTTGGATTAGAAGAGAATTCCATGTTTTAGAATTAAGCAGTGGACTAGTAAAATAAAATAAAAAACAGTATTAAATTTATATATGTATACATATGTACGTTTGCATGTTGAGAAGCTTTTGTCTTTTATGCGAAATCAAGCATCTTAAAGTTTTTTTTGATGAATAAAAACAATCTCAAGAATTCTGAGGAATAGCAGCCGAATATTATCTCACGGGAATATCTCGCAGAGTACAACATATATTCATAACTATAAGCATACCTATACAAAATCTGAATAAATTTCTTCTCTTAAATTCTGCATGGAAATATTTCTCATTTATGACACTGCGTATATACGTCATTATAATACACATCGGGTTTGCATAATTCAGTCATACATTGTCGTCAAATGTAGCAACGCTATCTGGTTACATCGCCAATCTGCAGGAAATGCGAACGGACAGGTGCAATCATTGCAACTGCACATTGCACTAAAAACTATTTACAGTAAATCAGATTTAATTATGTTAGAACGATGTGTCGCGTCTCCGTATTATCGAAGGTGGACGTATTACGAAAAGCTCAGTTTTATTCGTTTACTGAGCTTCGAAATTACTGTTTCATTATTGTCGTAATAACCAGCCTTTCAATGCAATTAATTACTAGACGCAGACGAGAACGAATAATGGAAGTCCAATAGTCGAGTCGCACAAGCAAGCTTGATTTATGTTGTATGTATGTAGTACTTCAGTTGCAACACACCGGGTGCAGCTGCAGAAATTCAATAGGAATTATGCAAAATTCAACTTGAATTTATTCCTCCGCGTATATAAAATACTCTCAAGGAATTCAATCAGTTTTATAGATCGAGTCACATTTTGAAATGCAATGCAAATTTTTTTTCAATAAACATTATTTTTCTTATTTATTTTGTTTGTTTATATAATTTTAGCTATTTAACTAATTTTTGACTAAAAATACATTTTTAATTACTTAACTCTAAGGCATTGTACATGAGCACACACCTGTGAAAAACATCCCCAGCCGTCTTCTTTTTTCTTACTCTACTTACAACTAATTTGTCCTTATTTCTAGTATAAAAACTATGTATATTTCTATTCCTTATTGTATAATCCTTAAAGTACTTTGGTAATAACTTATGATCTAACTTATAAACAAAAGACAATGAACGAAGATTTAAACTAATTCTAATACTCATCCATCCCAATTCATCTAACGTACTTCTTACGAAATATTTTTGTCACACTTGAATTAAATTAATGTTCAATCCTTGTTATGTTCGAAGAACACTGATTCTTTGTGTGATATAATCCTTTCGTCTTGTGGACTACTAAAAAGTGGGTAAATACCTTCGTAAAAGTGTACACATACATACATACATATGTACACATGTGATTTTCGGTACAACTGGTGCACATCAAAGCGAGCATAAGAGATTCTCGTCCCCAACGAGAATCTGAATAAGATTAGCACTCGTGTAAAATGAAGTGCATCCATCTCGTCCTTGCGAATCCTGTTTCGCGTAATGGGGGGTCCTCCTTCCCCCATCTTCCTTGCCTCGCTTACTTCACCTAAAGAATATTAACGTTTCGCTAAACACCCCAGCCCAAATTATGGCTACAACGATAATTAAAAATAATTAAAAGGGAAGTTTTATCTGCGACCTCTTCACGCACACTAAGAAATCCTTTGAAGAGGTGTACGCATTACCCCCTTCAATGCCTATTTTATTTATAAAAAGTTTGATAAATGTTATCTTTTTGTATTGTATTAAAATTTCAGTTACAACTATTAGTGTCCATAGATAAAGGTTTTTTATGAAGTGATTTAATTTTGCGTTATTTAAATGGTACAAAACGTTAGCGTCTTTCGTTCGAAAGTTTCGTCGACATTATGTTGATGTAGATTTTCCGCCATTTTCAGCGTTAAAAGCCTTCTCTCGCCTCATCCCTTTGAAGCAAGACGTCTCCCGTCGAGAAAAAAATCTCCGAAAGCCGTCTCAGAGCTTTCTGTGATGCGCTTTCTGAAGTTTTAATTTATGGGAAATTAAATTGTAATTAAGAGGGACTTTGAGTGATACACGACCGTTCCGTCATCCTGCAAGGGTAAAGAAAACTCTCACTCCATCATCATACTTCATTTTCATTATTAATCGACGCTAAACCACCCTCGAAACATTTGCCAAAAGCATTTCGTCATAAAATAAAGTTCAACTTGCAATTTAAAAAAGCTTATTTTTTGCACTGTTGCGTATTTTTGTATGTAAGGGAGGTAGGACGCAACGATCGTATCTCAGCGCTCTGTGTGCAGATTTACGATTTCGCCGTGTGTAAAGGGTTAGCGAGATGTGCTTAACGATAGCGATTGGTTGTTTCATGTCTGGACAAAGCGGAAAGGAAAGTATTCCTGAAATGCGAGAGGAATGCGTTGTTTATGCGACCGGAAGTGGCGACGGTACGATAATCGGACATTTCGTCGCTCGTGTGCGTCGCACTTTATAGACGATTTATTTTACTATGTAGACGCGGATAAGACGCAAAATGTCCCGCATATATTGAATAAATTCTTTACGCAAAAAAAGTGAGCATAAAGTACATATAATAATAGCGATTCGAGTCTATTCAACTGTGTCGTTGATGAATTTATGTATTATATGTATTGTGTGTTTCGTATATAAATAATAATAGAGGGGCACTTATCATAACCGGCCGATCAATCATTCACGTTTTGTTTGATACGCGATAAAATCTCGCGTGCATCGCATTTAATTTAAATCTCGACACTATGAAACGCCGATACGATCGCACTTCGTAATTAAAGAAGACGTCGATCAATTCAAACGTGAGCATTGTGTTCTAATGTGTTTCCTTTGCTAAAGTTAAAATGTTTCGGACAATTGGAATCTTATTATTAAACAGCTTTATAAAATTGTATGCCTAGTGTAGTTCAACATACAAAAAGTTGAATAAATGTAAGCCACTTACATACTTATTTGGTTAATGGTTATATTTTAAAGAAGAATACTGAATTATTGAGATACTGGGCTAGATTTGAAAATTCCACGTGAAACTCGTCAAAATTCAAATATCTTCCTCCATTCATTCATTAGCCAGGATAAAATTAGCTTTAATATCTTATAAATTTAAAGTACAAAGTTATCAGTTAGAGTACAAATCAATAATCAAAAATATCAAAATAAATACCCGAAAATCATCGATACAAGTATCAGGTAATAGATACATATATTATATCTAGAAACATATTTCATTATTTTTATTTTTGTGCAAATATGTTTACATTTAAAACTCGACGCCTGCGCAATTTTGGTTTTATATTATAGTTGTGTGTGTTTGCAAATTTAGGGGCAGAGCGTGAGCTTGCATTCAATTATAAGGTTCGCCAGTACTAGGCATGCTCCATTTCTACCCTTTTCGCGTAGGCCCTCCACAATGCAAGAAATGAAAATGCGGAATTTCAGTTGTGTAAATAAAATTCCGCAAACGCCCTTCGCTCTCTTTTTTTATCTCGTCCTACCACGTGGAAAGGTCCATTTGAATAGATCCGAAATTACATCTAGAGATTTCGACCTTTTTCCCTCTTTCTTTCTCCCCTTTCGGTGTTCGCCCGCTACATACATTATGCACATGTCATTGATGTTGTCAAATATTGCCATTGTTAATTTTTCACGTTGCAGGAAGCCCTCGAAGAGAGGATACGTCAGCTTGAACAGAGATTGGAAGCTGAGGCTTCGAACGCCCACAGGGATAGATTGGCGGTCGCTAGACTTCAGCAGCAGCTCGCCAAGGTATATACGTAGAAACATACATATGTATATAGTTATGATAAATAGATTATTGCGTGTAAAATAAGGCGTACTGAGTAAACTACGTCTCATTTATAATCCACGAAAGGATAAAATCCTACGTAGTAAGAGGCGGATTAACCCTATGAAAAGGTTTCCCTGTAACAAGTAAATAAACATAATAATTCATTCCCGAAATTCTCGCGTAGATCCTTTTGTGCTGTGAAATAACAAAAGCTCGTATTCTCGTTGCATTTAATTAATAACATTCGTATAATAAATAGATAAACCTACGAAAAAATAATGTAAATGGAGTTATTAGTTCGTTTAACCCTATAAGTGTACGCGGATTTCTCACGTAAGCTAGATTTTCCGACATATTAATGGCGATTCTTAGGGAAGTTGCGTTTTATTTCTGGGTGAACCTCGGAAAAGCGCCATTTTCTCCCCTAAGTAATAGAGAAAAATAAGCGAAATTATTTAAGTAGAGGGCGGTTTTGTAGACAACAATAAATCTCGCACGCGCAATTTCACTTCATCGGCCGCAGTGGCATTCATTTGAATTCTTCGTATTGCGAAAAATTTGCGAATCTGCAATAAATTAAGAGGATTAGGCGGCTACACGGAAAACCGCTCTTGCCGGGAAAATTGGACGACAACCCTTTTCGATACGCCCGAAACTTTTCGCTTAAACAAAATAAAAGTGCTACAGAGCACGAAGGAGCGTCCCGTTATATTAAAAAATCGATTTTGCCTCACCATCTCATAATAATAATACGCAGTCGTATCATTAATGAATCTTCCGTTAAAGTACGCACTGTCGCGTTTTCCCGTGCACAATATTCCTGTGTAGTTAATGGCGCTAGAAGTGTGCATGTAATCAAATGAACCTTTTCACTCTTGTTTAATTAAGGTTCCAGCTACGTTGAAAGGTAATTGTGTTAAAAGTACAAGCTAAAATGCACAAATATCAGATGCGCGAAAGGCATATACGCTCTCACTATTTTCGCTAATGGGGTGACAGTCGCGTCATTTGAGTTTAACGTCGTATTAGATATACTTAACATACGTGCTGATGAAGATAGGCTCTGTGCGATAGTAGTAACGTATAAATTATATATACGTATATATGTATGTGAAATTAAATAAATAAACTATGTTTATTTCTTTAATGTCATACATTTTTACTTTATCTATGTTACGTAGTAACAATAGATGAAGTTTTGTGATCATACGAAAGTTCGAACTCGAGATTTTGACTGATTTGAACTCAGAATCGATCACTGATCACGTTGACCGGAAATGGCACCTCCCCTTATAGGTGATCTCTCTTTTTTAAGTTTTTGAATTCAATTATCTCCCAAACCGCTAATTGAAACGGACTGAAAATTTTTCACATGTAATAGAAATTATAAATTTTATAACTTAATATTTTTTTTAAATTTTGTACTTAAAAATGCGTTCTCTCCAGAAGTATTAAAACTTTTAATTATTCTGGATAGAGCGAATAGGTAGGTATATAAGTATGCATAGGTATATTCATATATATGTATACATCTAATATATAATTTCGAAAGAGACTTTGTATGTATATAAGTATGTAAGAAAATATGTAATGTTGGTTGGGAACTGTTGGGAAAGTTTCTATGACGACATGGGGACGGGGGCGAAGATGCCGGGTCGCCGGATTCTGGTTATATATATAATTTCGAAAGAGACTTTGTATGTAAGAAACATTGGTTGGGAACTTCGTAAACAAGTCAGGATTTCTATGACGAGTCGATTTTTTTTTCGATTAATAAAAAAACAAATGAATATTTACTATTAGATTCGCCATGTTTAAGCTGTTTATATTATAAACACTGAGTGAAGCCGGGTAAAACAACTAGTCTTTTATAAGATTAATATAGATAATCGATATTTCAATGGTTCTTAATAATTATGATTATAGTTTTGTCAAATCAAAGTACACATACGTAAATAATAACCGTCGGAGTACTGTTATATATGTACGTCTCAATTTTATGTATTTGTGCCTAAAAGTTTAATGTTTGTATTTTTAAATGGAGTGTGTTTTTCTATTATGTTGAAAACCGCAAATCAGCAAGTATCTGTCTATAGGAAATAAATGCCAACTCGTCCCCGCTTAGTTGAATGTAGTTTATTGATTATTGTACCTCCTAGTCGTATATTTGGCGTTGAATAGGCTTTTGTGCGAGTTGTTTTGGCAAACTCTACCTAGAAAAGTATATTTTCATTATTTACTATCCCGAAAGTTGTTCTCACTGTGCCGATAAGTACTGCCTACAGAGGAAATTTTCATCGATTCGCTGTAAAGCTTATAAAACAGTCATTGCCAAATTGTTTGCAAAGAGAAAATCGAGTTGTAGGGGACCATGTCGTCAAATGCAATTACATCGGAACTGCATCAAAGGTAAGGTAGATTCAGTCGGTGCAAGTTGTCCATTACACATTAATGCATTTTCCATTTTACGCCACCGCATGCTCGTAGTAGTTAGATACGTAGTCAGTGGTGTACTGAACGAAATTCGAACTAAGCAAAGTTTCTCTGAAACTTTAGATAAAGCATCATCTCATCTCGTTTTGGGGAAAAGTCTCATTTTAGTTGAAATGCTTAGTCGCGTCAGAGATTGTGTACGAAATTCTAGGTATCCCAGTAGGGATGGATGCTTGTAGGGTTCTTTATTTGATATACGAGCTCTCCATATCCTAACAGTGTTATCGTTCAGTGTCCGCGATTTTTTTTCCCGTTCTCGGAATCGAATCCCGACCATTTGAGTGATAAATGTGTACGGGCCGAGTCGCAGACGACCTGGAGACTCACCCTCCGTTTTCCCACTGAACAAACGTAAACACGTGTTTCTTGCAGACACATATTTTCCCCATAATTCAATTTGGTTACCATAAATGCGAGGACACTGGAAAACTGTTGGCGGAATTTTTCCACCGCTACGAGACCTCACTTTCCTCGAGATAAAAGCGGAATAAAAATGAACAAACTTACCACTCTGATTCTATTATTCATATTATACGCTTGTGAAAACGCTCGCCTCGCCAAAACTGCTACAACATAATAAATCTATTTTATTTATTTGATTCCAAATCAAATCGCTAAAATAAAAATGATAAACTTAAATGTTCAAATTTTAAAAACTTATACTGTATTTTGCGTTTTTGACTAACCCATTTTTTCACATAGTTTATTGTCATAGTTTGTTATGGTTAATTTAGCTTTGATTTTTTTTTAATTTTACATTATATATTCAATACAGTCGGAAGTATATATACATACACACATACATGTACATATGCATACATACATATCTATAATTTACATACATTTAATTTGTCTCTATTTGTAGAGATTTTATACAAGACTTGCATCGTATGAAATCTTGGTCATGTGCAGGCGCCCTCAACGCGCGTTTGAGGACCCTCGTGAGTGCTTAAGACCCTCGGGCCTCTGGGTCCTGGGTCTCGGAGACCCTATCTGTCGGCTGGTCTTAACGCCCCCATAAAAATACTGGCCGATGCTAAAGTGCGCTCTCGACCGCAGATAAATAAAACTCGCTTTTATCTCGTGACGCTCGCTACGCAATTTATTTGCACAACTCAAACTACATATGTATTATAGTGCAAGCGACATTTTCATTTTTAACCGTAACCAGATTCGTGTCGAAGTGTGCAAATATTTAAATTATTATTTGTATGTTTATATTAGAGTGTCGGCTTAAATTTCGCCTGAATTATTTAGCATGGGCGGGTTGAGTCGAGCGTGGCTTTCCGGAACTTCAAAAAGAGGATTACGTACGGGTCGACTGTTAGCAGCGAACTCTGCTTTCCGCTTATTCCCAGATCTGGACCTAATCGCAAAGAATGCGCCGGGTACATTCCGTGAAACGGAGGGAGCCCTCACGGAGGTCCCCAGCATCCGACCTCAGCTGATCTCAAGTTGGCTTAATGTAGACAAGTGCCGGTCGGATTACGCGAGATGCGCACTCTAAGCTTATGTACTCCAGCTCGATAGTAGGTACCTATACATATAATATTTCACAAACGGTGACTGAATTTAATCAATTTATTTTACAATGTACAAAATATGTATGATCTTATTTCAAAGTATATTAAAATACTTGAATATTGCATTGCTAATTTAAATTATATAAGTCCTCCATTTATTTACCCATATCAAGAACAATGATTTTGGCCAAATTTGACCTTATTTTTAAATTTCCTATTAATGCCAGCGAAATTTCCTCTCGACTTTTTCTACGTAGTTAGAATATTCTACATACAATTTGCCAATGGCGTGCCGTGAAAAAAAAAATGCCAATGGCGTGCCCCCTGTTTTTGTCGCACAGCCTTACTTACGTATGCACGAGCAGGATATAACTCGGTATGACGTCATCTAGTCCCCTACTCGCTCGTATCCTGCTCGCGCACAAGTAAGTAAGGCTGTGCGACAAAAATAGAGAGATTTCCACGGCACGCCACTGCTCTTCATCTTCAAATCATCTTCAATTCTATGAGTTTAACACCAAATGAATGCATTTTGTAATTTAATTGACTTGGTTGCCTTAAAGCTTCAATGACAAATTATTAATACAATTCCATAACAAATATTGTCACCTACTTTTAGTATTTAGTTTCTGTCCCCTTATGAAGATTATTGGATTTCAATTCTGTTGACCTTTATTCAATTTCTTCAATATAAAAATTAAATTTGATCTATATATGAAATTAAGAAAAAGACCTGTGTAACACTCCGAAATTGATTTTTTACGAGGGGCTCTTTAATATAATGGTAGTTTGGTCAAAATTTATTCGCATCGTAATCCACCCACCGTTCTCAATTGTGTCTTTCACGTCTCTTTGTCTTATCTCGTCAGCACGTCCATTATTTTCATTCTATGCACTTAATGTCGACGGTTAGGGTCATCCTGCGAATGCTGCGGGGCGGAAAAAAACTCAACCACTCCACTGTATATACTGGCGCACAGACGTAGGCCATTAAGGGGTGTGTGCGTTCGGTGGCCACTCTCGCCCTTTCATTGAATGGAAAAGAAACAAAAAGTGCAACCGCTGAATGGGTGAGGACCGGTAAAACACTGCAATCGAGGGTAGACTTTATCTGGCTCGGCTGCGTGTTATTGCCGTTGCTGCGGGATATTCGTCCGGCTTAATACTGCCTCGAATAGGGCAACGTTTCTCAAACAATCCTCCTCGGGGCACTCTATTATCCCCAACGATAATGAGGAACATGGTATGGGTATATTCAATACATCACCCAAATTTATATATCGCTATATGTACATATAAATGCAATATGACTTCATTGCCACAATGATATCTCAGTCATGGATATGGCTTAAATTCGAATCCTTCGGTGATTGTTTTATTAGCTTCTGAAATATATGGAAATCAAGTTACAAAAGTAACAATTCAATTATAATTAATATGTATATTATTTGTAGCCGTTCGCCATCCACTGTAGGATGAAGGCCTTCCCACTACGATTTCATTCATCTCATTTCTCATTTATCACACATTTTTCATACTTCATTCACCCATCTCAAGTGCTGTCTTTCTTGTACTCGTTTGTATACTTTGAAGTACTAATCGAGCACTTGTTCTCATTTTATCCATTCTTCAATGTTTAACCTTGTCATTTCAAGCTATTCACCCGCTCCGTTATGTCACACCTCTCACCTATTGTATATAATAATTTTTTAATACGTGCGTGCGTGCGTGTGTACGAAGTACTCGTTGTTAACACCATGCTCCGTCTCTCTTTCTCCCCTTGGAATCGTATATCGTGGAAAGATACAGAGCTTGGTTAGTGTTTACGTAGTACTAACTAACCATGATCCATCTCTCTTTCTTCCCTGGAAATCGTATATCGTGAAAGAGATGCGACATATCACTTCGTTCACATAAGTGCCGACAAAAGAATTAATTAAATTTTAAATTATTAATTAAGTATTAATTCCGTTGATCTGAATTGCGATATTTTACCGAATGCAGAATTATGTGCACACAGGTCACTAGTATACAATATTTAGTTACATATCTATGTAGTATATAATTAGCATACAAAGTTCCATACCTAGATTACATTTAGCCTTTCCAAGTTTCACACCCTTAAAATTCATTCTTCATCCATATTTAACGACAACGTACATATGCTACAAATACAAGTCAAATAAGGCTGGCCACGAGGGCAAAAATCTTTATGAAGAATCTAATTCTAAAATCCTATGGCATAAGATTACGTTTTACTTTTGTATGTGTGTGGTATTTATTTGCTTTGCGTATATAATATGATAAAAAAATATACGATTATTAATTATCAGTGTATATCTTTATTCATTAATATCTAAATCCTATATAAAGTAATAACACAAGCACTACAGTGACATCCTTACCATGAAACATTGTTGAATGTAGATAGTAAAATATTATGTTCGAATTTGAGTTTTCCGTATCATGACTTCATTAGATATACTTCATAGCTGGATCGATGTCTGAGCAAGCGAATTGAATGTCTATACATAAGGCCTGTCTCTATTTTTTCTGTATTCATGTTGTAAATTCTGTATAGGTATAATGCGTCTGTTCGCTCAGTAAACGATTGGTGGCCTTATGGGTTTCAGCCACGCCAACGAATTTCTACGAAAATTATGTGTGCATGTTATGAAACCATGTCGAGACCCACGAATATCCTGATTAGGACCCGTAATTGCGGCTTTGACCGAAGCCTGGGTGTAGTGCTCCTGACGAACGCATGTCGCTTTTCCTAAATTCTCCCAAAAATGCAAGTAAATCTCAATCAAAAACTACCTTCCTTCATATCTGATACTCGCATTTTTTCATTTATGTTATTTTTTCTTCTCATTCATAGCTTGCGTATTTAATTATAAGTTTTTTTTTGTGCCCGTGCACTAAAAGCTTATTTGACCGTTGCATGTCAATATCGATAAAGTGAGCTTTTCCTGCCACGACAGAGGCAGCAGTTATTTTACCGCACAGCGACGTTTTATTTAATCATTTAACTTGAAGAGCTCATTTTACGTTGACAATTTTGATGAGAGCTCGTTCTCGGAATGCGACGTTTCGTTGGGTTGTTTCGAGGAAATTTTCGACTGTTCGGAACACTTCCGGTGATGTATCGAACGATGCCCTGTCCATTTAATGTGGCGTTTATGGTGCATTTAAGATCGCAGCCATTATACTTAAGACGTTGCCAACATTATCATTAATTAGCCCAAAGTATAAAGTCTATACACCGGAGAGGAGATTTAGATTCGTGGTTTAAATCCGGAAACCAGGATTAGACCTTGTGTCTTAGGAGCTTGAGAATTTTAATGCTTCTAAAAACACTTCTGTAATGCGATATACTGACAGGGTCGTCCAATTCCTTATCGTATGTTTGTATGTTATCGTGATGATTTTTGGAGGTATGTATATTTGCGTCGTAAAACCCTCGTCAATAAAAGAAATTATTTCAAATTGTTACTTGAACAGCCAACTCCAGAAGTTTTTCCGGTGTTATGAGTACTTAAACGGGAATTTCGTAACTTTGGCCGTATTCAAACTTTAAACGTTGTCTGTATTATAAAATAAACTTCAACATTTCGCTCGCTTTGTAATTGAAACATGAAAAGCGTTTGTTTCATATAATACTGTAATTCCGAAAACAATACTACGATGAATTAATACCCCGTCGATTCCATCTACATACATACATACATACTATATACTTGCTCAAATAATAATAATAATAATAATAATTATAAATATAATAATAAATAATAATAATAATAATAATATGTATGTGTGATTTTGTTTGATCGTACTTCCTGGTGTGCTTCAATATAAAACCTTATTTTTCCAAACAGACATCTTTCCATACGTCTCTGCGCATACCTGATTTTATATATCATTTATTTATTTATTAAAACAGAAACATGCAGTATTTCAATATTTTTACAAAACTCCGACACCAAAAAAGTTTCTACATATTTATTTCTTTATTTATTTATCCATTATATATTAACCCCGCTCATAGGTTTGCCCAAGGTGACACATATTGATCAAACTTCTGTACATCAAATACCATTATTACGCATAATGATAATACACAAAACATGAGTTTAAAACACTGCGACAATCCCTGCCACTCAAGTCTTCCACTTCAGAAGCTGCTATCACAGCTCCGTTATACATGTGTAGATGTTCCTCTTCCCAATTTATCGAGTAAAACTAATTGCAGTGCGCCTCAATATTGCTGCTTCTTCACTTAATTCAACCTGAAAGGTCGACTGTCCCGACATTACATCGTCATCGACATCGCCCAGTCTTGCAAAAAAATAAATAAACGAATTTATTTATTTAAAGTTTGAACCATTGTGGCAATTTATGAATTCAATGCTCAGATTTTTAATTTAAAAGTAAAAATACATTAATCTAAACCTATCTTCTTTGAACACACTTGAATATTATACTTATATATAAATAATTTCACCCTTCATATTATTTAGACCGTTTAACATAATAACTGTCGCTTGAACTTAGCCGGGTATTTTGAACTAGTCAGTTATACTGTCGAATTATTTGTCTAAAATTAATCATTAAACTGTCTCAATGGAGGCGTTTGCGTTTTGGAACGTTAACCCTAAAGCGACCTAACCAAGCGCTGTCAACGTGTTCCACTCCTAATGCCGTTTAATTTACACATTACTGGGAGTGGAACGGCGTTAATCACCCATCGGAAAATTGAGTAACGATCCTTTATTCGGGCCGAACGTACACTAAATGACGGGACTATCCCTTGCAGCAGACGGGCTATTGTCCCGCCGCACCTGTCCCCTTATTTACGATCATCCCTGATTGTCTACTTTACGATCTGGGGGAGTCGGTTGCATACGTTGATAATTATTATACGTAAGTGTGTGTCTGTCTATGTGCATATGTGTGAGAGGACTCACGTAGTATCGATCGTCCTGTCGACTTGTCGAACCATGACGTAAACTGATTAAACCAACTTTTAATTAAAAATTTGACTATGGGATAGAAGGACTCTATATATGTATGTATATATATATATATATGTATATATATATATATATATATATATATATATATATATATATATATATATATATATATATATATATATGTATATATATATATATATATATATATATATATATATATATATATCTAGTATGTGAAATTTAAATGTTGGTGATATAAACCCAAATCGAAAAAAAAATTTGCGCATTACAAACATTCGTAAACTAGAACGTTTAATTGGGGTTAAAGCAATATTGACTTAGGATGTTAATTTCCCTCGTTAATTCGCCTCGTCTCGTTTAACTCAATTATAAATAAATACAGTGTGAATAATTTTCGAATAATTTTGATTCGCCGTTAAGATAACCGCTTTATATTTAGCTTAAATTGCAATTGTATGTTGTACCTTTATTCAAATCGAGCTATTGTATGTATATTTTAATAGATTCTATCAAAATTAATTTTAAAATTGATTCACGTGTGTTTGGTTGCTTAAAGTTCTCATTATAATTCAAAATATCATACACATGGCCTGCACATCCCAAGCCGGGCCCCTGACTAGCATGCTTAAGCCCCTCCACCCCCAAAAAAGTTTCAAAATTGAAATTAAAAATTATTTCTTCAATATTTTTCACAATTCACATTAAGGAGTAATAAGATTGAGAATCACCTGATAGTGATAACATATATTTTCAAAGTTTCAAATAAAAGTCTTGGTGTAAAAATAATAGCTAAGGTATCACCGAAAAGTTGCTACTTGAATATAACTACGAAGTACGAAGACGAAAGACACTTCTCAATTTCGTAACAAATTAAAATATATACATATAATGTGTATATCTCTCAGTGCTGGGCCTCCTCGCGACCTGGGCCCCAGGGCTAGAGCCATGGCTGTACCCCCGATGCCCGGACCACGATTCATACATATTTACTTCATCTGGATATAAAATACTATTTTTTCCTGAAAATGTGTTCTTTTAATGAATTTAATTATTGCAAATTTTCCCTGCCAAAACTTTGCGAAATTGGTTGATTTACAATTTATTTGAACCTCATCAGTAGTGTTTCTTAAGCGATATTTGATTCGATATTTTTTCGCTTTGGGTTTTCCCTGCCATCGACAATTTATTTATACATACATACATATGTATTAAGTACATTAAAGAATTAAAGAACAATTTGATTACTTTCTAACAGGAGAAAGCTAATCCGGATAGAATGTTGCAAATTCCCAGCTAAGTTAAATGCCAATTTAATGTCGTTATCTTTTTTTCCTTCGCACACAATGAATATCGATGTTTCGCAGCTATTGCGGAAACGAGTAGGTCGTGTTTTTCTCATCAAAAAAAATTTTTGCGCTCTTTCGCAATATAATGCTTGTATATGGAGGAATATGACGAAATGGGGGTGGATGTCAACCGAGCCGTGAATCCAAATGCGTCCTTAATGTGTCCAAAGAGTGTTATTTCCTGAAGCCGCCCCTGGAGCATCGATCGTCGTTTTCCGGGCGTATCTCGCGGGGTCAGACCGTTGGCGCCAGCTTCTCTCTCTTGACTGATGTATTTGGACCCGAACGACAAAACGCGTCACTTCCTGTATACTTACATACACACTCACAAATCGACCATAGTGAGGGTTGAAAATGCCACCCATCCCACCATCCATTCCGCAAACAAATATTTTCTTTGGACGTCGACGACTTAGCTGCGTTTTATCAAATATGAAATTCAATTAATTGTAAAGTCTACTGTGCCAGTGTTCCTTGAATGCTACTTTCGGAATTCGCAGTTAGAAGCATAAGTATTTAATATAAATATGTATAAAACTTTTGTAAATTGTACATAAATATTTCTAATACATTTTCTGATCATTTCATTGTTATGTCAGTTTTTAATTTTTTTAAATTTATTATATGTACATATTTCTAATAACAATTGTTTTTCATATTTTACCATTCACCCGGGAAAGTTTATTCAATTGTCTTTTTACCCTGTCTATGTATCTTGTGCAAACTTCATCAATTGTATTCCTCGCATTTTCCTGGGTTTATCTATCTGAGTTCCACTTGCTAGATGAACTATTCTTTGCTATCATTTAAGCACTTATTTTGTCCGTTTGTATTGTCATAAATGTATGTACATACATACACATGTAGCCGCTTGAATGTGTTACCTTTTGATTATTGTTTGTCGTCTTCGTATAAAAAAAAGGTTCATTTAATAGCTGAACGTTAAATGACACTCGGCACGTACAATATAATATGTACACATTTGAATGTTTCAAAAGTTTCATTAGTTGATAAATTACATACACATTTAGTATATACGTTGCAAACAACATCCTCCAGGACCGTTTCTGTTTCACCCCGCAACATTCACGTATTACTTCCGCACCGGAACTCGTACGATTTCTAATTACGTTTGTACAAGCAAAGATAATGTTTACCATGACGCTGTTTCGCCTCTGACAACCTCCAACACCACTGTAACCGATCTCTATCACTACTATTTAATTATCCAACGAATTCAATACCGTGCGATCAGAACAGATATGTACATATGTATATAGAAATTGATATTCTTTTACTGTGATGCTGTGCAGCGCAAATTGGTCCCGGAGCGCGTCGCTAACGATCCCGGATTATCCTTTCTATTGAATTTCTAAAACGACAAACACGAGCTCCTGTGACGAAGTGATACGTATTACAAAGCTCCCCATAAATCAACTTTATTCCCGGCTCGCTTCGACAATTACCCCGATGGACGAGTTCGCCCTCTGATTCGATCTGATCAATTGGCTTCCATGGAAAATGCCAGTTCTATCAAGCCGATCTGTGTTCAAACATTGCAATATTAAATTGGAATGTTTCGCAAACATGCTGTTTTTTACTCGGAGAATTTTAGAGTGTAGGAGGAATCAAAAGGGCTGGGTATGGTACAGCTCCTTTGTTTCGTCGAGGCATTGTTCTGCCAATCAAGCTACCCTAGGACATATTCCCCTTGCTCTTGCGACTGTTTGAAACCCTTGTCTACATAATAATCAAACCACGCTGTACGTTGTTGAATTTTTTTTAGCTTTACATTCGTTTAATGTAATAGCTACAGCTCAGTCAACAGTATTCTGCTTATGACTAAAAGCTACGAAATTGAAAGCTCGACTTTCCAATATACAGATAATATTAGTTGTCTTTCAGTGTTTAAATTTTGAAATGAGTTCATTTAAAATGTTATTAATACTCTTATTTAATCAAAGCATTGTTTATTCCTTTCTACCTTCTCTAAAAGGGAGCAAATATGTATATGTAGTTGATCCGCTATAGGGAGACACTTAGGAAAAACGCACACGCTGTCCCTTACACCGCCTCTCGACCAATAGCATTTCGTGCAGATAATATAACATTGTACGTGCAAAATGCTATTGAAAGGAACATCTTGTGCGTCTTACCTAAGTATCTTCCTACGGCGGATGAACTATACCGAAGAAGTACCATTTTATAAGACATTTCAACATAATAGACAGTTGAAATGTTTTATAGTTATAGCCGTTTATTACATACAACTTAAACTATACCTTAATTTTCTTAAGCATCATACTGTAAAATCTGAGATTTTAATAATGGTATTAACGTTTACATTTGTATTGTTAACAGACTAAAGTTGCTTAATTTATTAGAACTGTTAAAAACCTACTTAAAAATATTTTATTTTTCTATATTCCTTACTTTGCTTTCTAAAAAGCAGAGAGAATGCTGACGATCAGATATTGTGACGAAATCGTATTAAAATAGTACCTTCGTACAAAAAATTACCGTGTGTTTTACTCTATGTAAATATGCATGTACTACTGAAGTAAAATTTCCATACGCAAATACATACACACCAGGTAATAAATAGGCTAGGTTTGTGAGGCAATTCGTAGAGGGAGAGGGGGGGGGGGGCAATGGGGCGCTTACCCCTTCACGTAACTTTTAATTTTGTTCAACGTTTCAGCGTTGCAACGCTTCGTGACGTTATCATCACCATACCTACCGTCCGTAAAGAAGTTTTACTTCAACAAGCGAAACTTAATATCAAAATAAAATTAATATCCAATATTTTATCGAATGCAAGCATTGTAATGTCGTTAAGATATGAGGCAATCGGTGCAGGCAGGTGAGTACGCAAGTAGCAGTACCTGGATAAACGAGGGAGCTCGTGTGGTCAGTGCCGTGGGGGTCCCATATCAAAATAATCCACGTCACGTCTGTTCTTTACGAGTACCCCGTCCCGCCCACCCTCTCATCCCTAGATAACATCGCCGTAATGGATCCTCCTGATTAATTGTTATGTTCCAGTGTTGGGGGTAAACATATCTCGTTGTCATAATAACGCGCCGGTCTCCTAAATTAAATTGTCGTCTTCACAGCAATTTGTGAGGGTTCGCCGTCATAATATTCGGCACCGTTATCAATTCGGACGGATGATAGCCTGGACCCGGATGTTTCACCTCTCAAAATCTAATACACTATCTTATACCTTGTGTCGATATGATACAAGGGTAGTTGCTAATTTTCCTATGCTATCTACCTGTTGACTATATATTTATGGATATATTTTTATTAAAAAATTATTGTTTAAAATGCTATCTTACAATCTTCAACAACAATAGCTAAAAAGTAAGGTGTGATTGTGTATTCAATCTGAATTCGTTTTAGGTTTATATTTTTGTCTAAGGTGCATACATTTTAATAGTTACTGGTCCAGTGATCATTATGTATTTTACACATTTTAATTTCAATTTTCTATATATAATATTAATGTGATTCTTCTCATTCTTAGGCATATTCTATCTGATGTTTGAAACCTTTTATTTTTCACCTCAAAGACCTTTTCCCAATCAGTTTTTCAAATAATTTGTCAACTTTTAAAGTTATTAGAAAATACTTGTTGGATAATTTTGTCCTTATACGTCATGATGTTTAGAAAAATTAGATGTTTCCATATATATTTGCTCGGAATGGAACTTGTTAGTAAAGGTAGACTATATTTATATCGTATTAATAGGAATATTTATGTCCTTTTGTAATTTTAGAAGAATAGGGTGAATTTAATTAGCGTACACGTGTGTCAGGTTTGTGTTTTTATTATACTGTCTTGTCCTGTCAGTTTTGAAGTCCTCGTGCCGTCAGAGTGTTACTTCACCGGCGTCAGTTGAAGCTGTTGCAGCTGCCCTTGTGTCCCTATCCCCCCCTTTTGAAGGGCTGTGGAGATTTTGGGGACGACGAAGTCTCTTTTTCGACGAGAGCCCACCCTCAAGTTATGGGTTAGAGAGCCGTGTTGCATCGGGATAATTGACAAGTTGGATAATGCGCACCGGTGAATAAAGGGTTGCCGAACTTGATAATGTACGGGGAACGTTTAACGGCCTCGTTCCATTTACCGCTCCGGACCAAATCCATCCCTTCCCTTTTCGTTTTATTTTATGTTGAAAATATTGATTAATTCGTTGGCGATTTTTTACGCTGTAGTCGATCGCGTGTACTTGACGGGATTTAAGGTTTCCGTGAATTTCACAAAGATAAACGAGGATTATGCCGTCTACGAATATACATATGTATACACATATATATGTATAACTGTTTAATGTTCGATATTTCGTCTTGCCGGAGGCGAAAGAAAATGAGGTATGATTTGCCGTTTTATAGCAGATGCGGGGAAAATGAAAAAAGAGGAGATTTACCGCCTGCGAAATTATCGACAGAACTTTCAGACCAGAAAATGAAAGTGCATTTTTCTACGAGCGAGAATTCAATGAAGTAATTTTCACGCTCAAATACGACCGCAAATCGCTTTCTGAAAGCTTGATAAATTTTATATACACATACATACATACATACATATTTTGCCTCAACTGTATAGAAATTCTTTCATACATAAATTATATGTATGTAATATCCACAATAATCCACAATGTTTAAAGAGTATTAAATACGTTCAGCTATTAAATGATTGTTTTTAAGTTAATGCCGTCAAAAAGTATTTTTTCCAACTTTTTGTCTAAGAAGACAGCTGAGATTTTCCGAGTTTTCTACGTTAACTGGAAAGACGTACGCCTTCAAGTTTTCCTCTGCGTCTGGCGGCTGGGTAGACTTTTCCACCACTACAGACGTATATTCCTTTGTGTTGGAACTAAACATCAAGGCTGCATCACAAAAAAAATCCAACCGGAAATTTCCTGTACAGTTGCATTTCTAGTCGACGTTCACAACAAAGCATCTCAAATAAAACTTCAATTGAATTATAAATATGAAAGTTCTATACAATTAAAATTGAAATACATGTATTCGTTGTACGTCCAGCTAAAATATTTTCATATACTAGAAATTGACGTGAAAAGTTCAAAACTTTTCGTAATATTGTTCAAGCACTTTGATAGCCTGCAGGCGTGTATTGCAATGTCGTTCCCCTAAAAATCCCTCGATTGTTTTAAATTTATCTTCTAAAATTTCATTGTTCGATTTTCAATTTTGTGGGGACTGAACTTTGCTCTTCTCTGTTCAATTCCAGGTGAAAAATGTAAATAAAAAAGTTCTTTTGTCATTTAAAAAAGTTTTAATGATATCGAATTTCGGTGTAGCTATTTAATAAGAGATATTATTTTTAATAAAGTATTTTTATGATACCCTAAATTGAAAATATTTTGTTTATTCAAAAACAAAATGATGTTCTCATTTTTAAATCGAAAAATTTATAATGTACTTAAATGATTATTTGATTTATTTTTAAATCGCTATTTTTATAATATTTATTAGTTTCGTGTAAAATAAACTAAGACAATACTTATTTTCATATTTAACCGTAATGAGACCAAATTCGTATTCGCCTTTGATACCCTGCTCAATCTCGAATAAAAGGTCCAAATTTATTACCCGATATAATTTTTGCATTCAATAAATTTAGACAGGCGATATTGCTCAGGTTAACTTTGTGGAAATAGTGAAATTGAACAATAATATTCGATCCTTTGTGAAATTCCGGCATCCTGCAGCATTCCCCACTCTCTTTGTCTACGCCTCTTGTCAAGTCTATGAAACTCGTGAAACATTTCGAAACTATTCGAAACATTTCCGACAACGAGTCTGCTACTAATACGCGCCACCGGCACAACGGCTCGCACATCCAATTCTGATATATTTTAAACGAATTGAAATTTTCAATGCAATCGCAGGTCGTTCGTCGCTTGGCTCCGATTCAAATATCGCATCGAAATATTAAACGGGTTTGGGTATGCGACGAGCTGCGTCTGTGTACGCAGACGGCCAGCTAAATAAACAGGAGAGGCTCTGGACACAATATTGCGGTGTCTGTTCACCCTGCGGCTCTTCAGATCCGTCTGTCTGTCCGACCGTTCATCTGCAGGGTGTTGAACCGTCAACTGCTTTTGCGGCCATCTTCACCCCTGGAAATGTGGGGTTGCCCATGCAAAATCCTTTCCGAATCCCAAAACAAATACTGCTCCGACTCTCGGGCCAGTTGAAATTTTGCAAATCTCATAAAGTGCATGTTTGTATTTTACTCGAGTTTCCCCGTTCCGAGAGCACTACTAAACGCAATCTAGATTCCTCATTATATATGTATATTATTGTACTTCCGTATTCTCTCCTCCTTTTTCACATATGTATGTACATATGAAAGCATACAGAATCTTGATTACTTCTTCGTAATGGCCAACAATGCTTATGAAATAGTATACTTTTTTTTATAACTGCCTCTTAAGAAGGAATATGATACATATACATACATACATACATACTTATGTATACGATGAAAGGATTTATGATATTATAAGGTAGAACCAAATAAAAAAGTGCTACAAATTATTCCTGCCATATAATAAATACAAAAATAGTTTCGGGCCTTGTCCTTTTACTGTGATTTTCTTCTAAATGGATTAGAAAGTAATATAAAGAAGAGGGAATGAATCGTTAGTGTCAAATTAGTTTTAAAATAATTTAAAACAAAATCGGTTAAAAAATTATTAATTAAACTTAACAATTAGAATGTAACAATAACAATTGTAATATAAACAGCTAAAACATGGCGAATCTTATAGTAAATATTCATTTGTTTTTTTATTAAATTTATTTGAATCGAAAAAAGAAAATATCGAATCGTCGTCATAGAAAATTTGATTTGTTTTCGATGTTACCAACCAACATTACATACATACATATGTACTTACATAGTTACAAAGTCTCATTCGAAATTATATATTAGATGTATGTAAGTGTTATTCTCTGAAACTGTCAGCCATACCTCATCAAAATATTATTTCCATGAAAATCATCACCATGTTATCGTATGTATGTATGTATGTAAAGAATTATACAGTACACAAATAAAGGATTACTGTGACGTATACGAAGCGTTAAATTAATTCAATTCGACAATTTTGATGTATGAAACGAGGGTAAAGATTAAAACGGGAGTGGACGCCCGAGTTTTCATTCAATTTAATCCAGAGGCTCTCATTAACATGTGAATAATTGAATTTCTCCGACAATTTCCAGTCGCCATGTTTCATGTCCAGGTTTACAAATAATTATGCAGACACAGCTTTCAGAGCTTCAGCCGGAAAAGTTAACGCCCTCCGAGTTAGTTTAACTCGCTACACTTGCTAAACATTCATATTACGTGTACATATGTATGTACATAGACTATAAATCTTATATTTACAGTATATCGTATACAATTATTATTTTTTTGTTCCAAATTTGCTAATGAATATTTTAAAATTCAATGGATGCGACATTATGCTGCAGACTCGTATATACGTATATAGAAAGTACTTTCTAATATTTGCAGATACACATATCTTGGTGTTGTTCCAACTTGAATAAATTTCGCTCTCGTTGAAAAATGAAAAATGTACCTTGAAAATTATTTCAATTCACTTTGGAAAATATTGAAAAAGACCCTGAATAAATCATGGAGTTTTTAAATAACTTCTTCCAATCGGTTTTAATTGAAAATAAATGTTAAATTATTATTTCCAGAGTGGCGGTAGGTACTTGTATATATGTAGGTACTTGTATATATGTAGGTACTTGGTATATTCAAATAAATACGCAAACGTTTTCTTTCCATTTTACGAATCGGTGAAGAGAGGTGGATAAAATCCTCTTCCGATAAATTTTCACCGAAGCGCAGCTTCATTTCCTCACTTCCATCGTGGGCTACCTTTGTTAATGGAAGAGCGTGCACATTTCCGGTTTCCTCAGTATCCGGTTTCCTACGAAACGTTCGCGTCAAAATTGCATCTGCGTAAATAGAATTTCTCTCACTGCGGATGAATATTCCAGTCGCCGAAATTATGCATTATCAGAATTACAACATCACTCTTTCACAAATGCATAATGCGCCCACTTGTGATTCCAGTCATAAAAAGCCACATAAATCACGAGTGAAATTTGTGATAAAAAAAATCAACCTCTCATGCAAAATGTTTAGCAGAAAATATGTCTAGACGTTGGCATCGTAAATAATGCGAGCGTAAGATAGATAGATCTCCATACCGGAAACTGCATCACTTTTTCCCGTCGCTCCTAATACATATTTATGCACAACATCCTTAAAGTGATTTCGGTGCTTCTTTTGAATTTTTTATATAAAACACTTTGATTGAATCTTAAGATTAAATAATATATCCTTGAAAATTATCAAGGTAAAATTAAAATGGGCATTTGATTGCTTATTATACATATGTACATACATACATATATGGCGAAAATGTATCGATGGTGTGATGGTTGCATTGTCTCTCCCACGATCGATACGAAAGGGACATCTCGCACGCTTATTTCCAGCCTCTTTGTATACATCACCGATAATGCGATCTCATATATTTTCAGCGGAAAAGAAAACAAGTAGTGCTATTTAGACTGGCGCCCAAAGAGGGTCCCCTCGTGTGACACCTTGTAAACATTATATTTCATGTTCATGCCATGATGCTTCTCAGTCTTCACGCACGTTCTTATCGATCGATTGAAGACATTTCGCCTTCATTCACATTAATAATGTCCATAAACGCAGGGCGCAAAGTTCCCTTAACAAATGAATACTGTTTTTTTTCTTTTCTTTTGTCGAAGGCAAACACTGTCGAGGAAAAACCAAAGCGGGCGACGTCGTTAATCATAAACCCCTGGCGGACGTCGACGCCGACGCCCAACTTCTAAAGGGCCTCGATGCCTTCCAAACGAACGTGTATAGTAGTCTTGCCAATCAATAAATCTTGATAACCCCGAGGGTCATGCTCCTTTTAATATTACACATTCGGACAATTTTAAATTTGGTCTATTGATCGCTTTCATAGGCAAAGGGCGAGTCTGAATGGGCTCGGGAAGAATAGTTAGATGTATGATTTTCCTAATATGAAATTCAGTAATCCTATATTCAATATGAATAATCAATTTTTATATATTAAGACATTCAAGAATTTTGAAATTGTGGTCAATTTTAAATATAGTTTATATCAATATCACTTGAATATTGTCCTAAGTGATTAGTTAAATTTTGGTCCTTCAATCTTAAAGTACACATGTACGTTGTGAATCTGTAGAAGAATATTGAAATCTAAGATGAAAAAATAAAGTTATATTATATGTAAAACAGCAGAGATTATTTGACTTAGAGCGTCGTGGTGTAATATGTACATACATACATGTGCATATTAATTACGAGTATTTTACTAGATTTTGGTGCTTTTCTGAAATCACCCACTAGAAAATTCCCGGCTTTTCGATGTCTATTTTATACGTTATATTACATTTCATTCCCTGTGTGGTCAAACAGTGAACATTAACTGCCCCCCATAGCGGTAATACGTCTGCCTATAATAGACGTAATTAAATTAAATACATTTGATCCTCTAATTTATGTGACACTGCGTTTAATTTTGTACCGGACAATAAAATAAAGGAATTGTTCGAAGCAAACTCAGGGACTTTTGATTCTTCCCAATCTAAGTAATTATAGAGAAGGGGGAGACTAGTGTTTAGAAATGGACATTTGTAAAATAAACAGAATAGTCTATCCTACAAATATTTTGTCAAAAGTGATTATTAAGTATTGAAACTTGAATTTGAAATTGACTAAATTCATGTTATTTGTTTTGTTTCAGGTAAGCGACAACTTTGCGATATAATAAGAGTATTATGTGTTTGTATTAAAACCAGGTAACACGTGCATTTTAAATATTCATTAGATAAAAAGCATTTTATTGATTCGGCCGTCCGTAGATGAGTAAGTGTATCTACTTATTATATAGTCTAGGAATATATTAACATGGATAAATAATGATTCGACGGCGACCCTCGTCAGATTATCATATTCTACGGCGTAGAATCTACGGTTATCCCTTAATAACGTGTAATTATGTATCAAACCGCATATATGCGTAACGGGTTATACCTAATTTAACTGCCGGTTTCTATAATATCTAATTCCCCAGGCTTTGAGCAAAATTTCAATAGGTGGAACTTATGGGGTTGCCAATACCTATTAGCGTTGCTAACGCGATAATTTAACCGACGTACGCGATAATCAATATCAATGCGAGACAGACTCACTTCGAGACGAATTTCTCACTATTCTATAATTAGAAACCTGTAGATCACAATTAACTTTTGATATGTGCCCACCCTCTTTGTAACTTTATTTAATGCTAAGAGTTTAAGTTATTTAGCAAAAAACTTTGCAGACTTCATCCATGAGTTTCCTGAACATGAAATTTTAATTAAACTTTTTTACATTTAAGTCCTAATCAGTGTTGCTCTACAGTGATGCCCTAACTATTCTAGTGAACTTACGTTTAGAATTATTATCAACTAACTATGGGCCGTAAACACATACGCTGTGTTTTTACTAAAATTTCATTATATTATAGTTTCCATATATTATAGTTTCCATATACATATTATAGTTTTTATATCCTCCAAACTTTATACAAAAAAAATACAAGATTTAGTTTCAAACTTCCATTCATAGACATCATGCTAGCATGTCTTTATCCAAAATATCGATAAATAAATTAAATTTGTATATAAATATGTTCCCAAGGAATTTTTTCGATAATATTCCAAAATAAGAATATTCAGAAATGATTTCAAATCCTCGGATATCGAAGTTCACTGTTTTTTTTTTACGTAGCATACATAATTCTAAAATTGAATCTTTCATCAAAATGATCTATAAGATAGATATCGTTGATAACGTGAAAATATATTGAAATGTTTATATACATATGTACATATGTATATTATACAAAATTGAATACCTACAGTAATCACCACAGTTTGAGAAATACTGATCATACAATCGAAGACAACTGTATTCCAGTTTGCAATTTAATTGTTAGAATGTTTAGGAGTTATTTTTACCGTTGCTTTTCGAGAAATACGAGGACTCTCATAGACAGTTTTCAAAAATTCAAACGGTCCACAATGAGTTAAGTATAGATATTATTAAAAACCACCTCGTCGCAATAGCATAAGATGCTAGAACAGCCCATAAATGAATTATTACTAAATTGGGGAATGAATGCTGCCATAGTTTTAAATCTTACATACGTCTATATCATTTTAATTGTATTTTATACATACATATGTAGTTGTGTGGTGGGAACAAGAAGACGAATCAGATCGTGTCGTGATAAGCCATTAAAAGAAAAACGGAAAATAATCATCGTAAGCATTGTATGTACGTACAAAGTACAATGTACAAAGGTCATTAGAGATTCAAAAAAACATACGTACATATGGTGTTTTTACTTCACGATGATGTATTTTATAGTACTTTTCCCACTGATTTATATGCCCATATGTTCAATATACAATCATTAGTAAAATTATATAGTTGTATGTATTATATATATACATATTTACGTATGTTTTTGTTTCTTATACATTTAAAACTTGCTCAATAGAGTAATATACGCCTCTTAGATAAAACACTGTACCTTTGTAGCGAAATATAAAGCGTGATAGAATAATTAAATTCGAGTGATATCCACGCGTGAACTAAATAGAGGGTTGACAATGTGGGGTAGGTGGTGGGATCCGGTGTGGCACACCTCTGCCTCCACACATTAACAACTGTATCGTCCCCAGTGCGATAACGGTCTCCTATTTGGATAAGGATGATTGAGCTGGTACGCGCCTGCGCATACTCCACTAGAATTAACTGCAGCCTGCCACTCCTGCTGCATCACGCAGCCACCGGTTGTTTGCACCCCCTTTGATTGGCAATCGAACCTTATCGACGCTTCCGCATGCATGACTCGAAAAAAATTCAAACGCTCGTACATGCGTGTAGCTTAGTGACTGATCGTCGCTTTCGTTTACCGTTTGGTTGATATAAATTCGATAAAATCCGCTGATACTACAAAATTGTGGAGCTGGATTGAAGCTGGGTTTAGTGGCAAAAACGCAGTTGTAATAAATCACTTTGTGTTCCTGGCGAACAACGTATAAGTATACATATGTAGGTTAAGTTTGAGGTTTATATGCAATGAAGAAGATCTTCTTGATATTTATAAATATTAAATTGGAACTGATAAAATCTGAACATACATATGTACATACATACATCAGTAAGGTACTCAGTTTTTATAACATTCACTCTGATGCTTCATATACTAGTAACTAAAGGGTTTAAAGGTATATTTATACTAGCACAGCACAAACCAGCAACTGCGCGTAACCAGCAGTAAAAAAAAATATTTGGCACATTTTACATACATTCATGTCTAACGTGGTGTAGACATAACAGCAGAAGCCGACAAAATCTATTCATACTATACAGGAGTTCATGTCACCGTAGCAAAACAAGCATTCTTTGGCTACTGTAGAAATATTCACGCACAACGTGACCTCATAGTAGCGAGTGAATGCGTACTAACAAAAGAGTGCATGCGTATATGGATAGTTTCGGAAACGTCATATTGTAACAATATTGGCTCGAAGATACAACGCAAGCGATATTGCGCCGCAACGTCGTGTTCTCTAATGTACATATGTACATATATCTAAGCCCATTTTGCCTTGCAATCGACCTTGTATGAACTTGCATTGTTGTATAGTATGAATAGAAACTGTCGCTTATGTGAGCTGCTGTGCTGTAGCCGTGAACTGCTGGATAGTATGAATATATCTTAATACGGTTTTTCGCATCACGAATTTTACTCGTGACTTTAAATATAAATTCTCGTTTTTAAATTTATTTATAAAATTTTATAGTTGCCGGTTTCTCTCAGAAACTCTATGGGGACACTTGCAAAGTATGTATAATATATGGATCGGATAGCGACAACATTAATAAAAGAGGTATTGTAAAAATAAAATTATGGGATCGTACAGGACCCCCCCCCTCTTCCCTCACAGGTAATAGTTAGTACATACATATGTAGGTAGATGGTTGTGTATACTCTTTAGTGCAGACTCTCCCCTATATACCACACGGTCACAATGCGCAAATAAACACGCGCAAGTTATATATGCAAATTCATGTGAGTGTGCGTAAAATATGTTCGTTGTGCGTAATCTGTGTAGAGGGGGTGGTGTTGGCCTAATAGATTTCCTTGGTTGTGTGGTCGGTTCTCTTTGGGGTGGTTGTCGTCAGCCCACGCTCTGGGGGTTGGGGGACTAAAGACTTAATTCCCACCCATTTTCCTCCTCGCCATCTATCTACACACCACGCACTACACCTTAGTTAATAGTCCAGTAGACGGAAGTTGCGTCGGATGTGTCGCAAAATGTTCCGCGCGATAAAAGGCTGTGTTTTTTTATTAATTAGAACGTAAATTGACAGGGAAAGCATGTCATACGTTAATTCGACGCGCATAGCGTGAGTCTAGGTGCGCCCGTGTAAATATTGGGAGGTTGCAAAGGGGGTGGCTGCGACCCCGCGTGTTACGCCCCTGACGAGATAAGACACGCCCGGACACAATGAAGGCTCAACCCCAACGAACTACCCCCCAGTGCCATCCGTAATGGATCAGTTGAACGCCTCTGGATGCTTAAGATGTTACGGCCGCGCTGCCGGATAATGGCGAGTTTAACCCTAAATTGTCACCAAATCGATTAACCTTGAACGGGGCGTAAGCTCGAGGTGTTATCATTTCTGCAAACGTTGGCATTTTCCTCAATTTCGATGTGGGCTTTTAAAGGGTTGATTGGTTAGGTACTGCATAAATCAAAGGTTTACAAAATTTCTACCCTCTCATTTCCTAGAGAAGATATATTTTGAATTAAAAATATACCTGTAATTTTAAGTTGATCAACTAATTTAAATCAAAGATCAACTCAGAGCCTTCATTGAAGTCAAATTTCACTAGTGGAGAACAGAATCAAATTATTAGTAGTTTTTACTACATTTCCAACTAAAGGTTTTCTCTTCAACAATATTTATTTATCAATTAAGGTTTTATCATTTAAGTTAAGTTTTATTTCATGAACAAGAAAGACGTGCACCTAAAAGTTGGAAAATATCTAATAAAAATTAATTCCCAGATACATATGCATGTATGTACGTATGTTTGGTAATGTATATATTGATCTTGTTCGACACGGAACGATATCAAACTTTATACGTGGGGTCCGGATTTCGGGGTTCCGTTCGGGTCGTACATAACTATGATGCGGGAAATCATCCGGAACAAATGGATGAATGATTCCCGGGAGCGAGGGATCCCGGTACCATTTTCTCTCTTTTCAGGTGTATCACTCTTCTGCCGCCCTATAACTAAAGCAATAAATATTCTTGTATGAAGTAAAGTATGTATTTGTTGTGCTGAATTTATGACGCCGTCCTTACCTAATCGTATGATTAAAAAGAGGGTGTAATGTATTTTTGATAACTTGTGATGTCACCTTTATATTATATATGTATGTATTTTAAAAGCGAAATCCCTTGCCTCATCAAATGAGTTGGAAACCATTGACTTCACATAAAAATTACATAGAGTCTCGCCGATCACACCCAAATCGCCTTTCGTTTCTTGAAAGCGCCATAACTGTAAAGGGCCAAAAGGGAAACGACTCTTTTCCACCTTATCTACGAGAAAAATTTCCATGACAATGAAGAAAAATTCCATGAAAGAAAACGAATGTATTTTAACGCCGTATCGTAAAGTAAAATTCTGTATTTAGTTTGCTTACAGTTTAGAGAGATAAATTTAATTTCAAATCCTATTTTCCCTTCTAGAATTGTATCACTCAAAGTATAAAAGTGATTTTCGAGGGATAATCTCATTGATAAAATCGCTATATAAAAATTTCCCTTAAAACTGAAGGCATTCTCCGGAAATAACCCATATAAATCGAATCGAATATATTTTTAAATGAAAATTTAACTCCTTTTCTAAAACTGAAGCAACATTTTGAAGATGTGCTTTGTTTTTTTTCTTCTCTGCAAAATATTTATTTAGTGTAAGGTAGAGTCGAGTGTTGCGTCGAAGGAAAAATGGGTGCGGTTTGTGTTGTTGTTTGGGAGAGAGGCCCGACGAGTAATAGGGCATTATGATTTAGTGTCGATATATCACGAGGCCCTCTGAGGGCTTGTTCTCCTCTATTCCCTTCTTTCTGAGCCAACTAGATCGATGAGCCCTTTATGAGAGCGGCTGCCCCCGGTAATGAGACCGACTTAAGCTCGCAATCTCGCTCACGATATTCCACACTGTGGCGACGAAGCCAATCTTCCTCTTCTGCTATTATTTTATTCATTCACTCGCCAGACCTTCCAAATTCCAATTTGAATGTTTTTATACTATCATGCTCACGATTGAGAACCGCAGAATCGGACTCTGGAGGTTATTATGTGCCGGTATATGTAAAGCGAAAGCAACAGCAGGTTTTTTAAATTTGAAAAATAAAACGGTCGCAACGATCCAGACTTATAAGTTATAATAGTGAACGTTTCGCTAGTTTTCCGAGAGCACGATGCTCGAGGTATTTTATATTTCAATTTTATTTTCGTTACGGTTTTCAATGCTTTTTTTACTCCATTGTTAGCGCAGCGGCGGTTTTAAAGCGCATATATTCCATGACATAACTTACGGACTATCCAGCCACACGTACTTCAGTTGAAATTTTTATTGTGAAATAATTAATACAGTGTCGTTTTTGAAGTAGTTTCGTTTTCCTCGTGAAAATATCGTTACTTATTTTTCACTTTTGACTTTCCTTCTATTTGTTTCAATATTCTATACAGAGAATACTAGTATAATAAGCCAAAAGAGTACTTATCCTGATTGATTCAATGCGTTGAGAATCTGCCTCTCTGCCAACACCATTTTTTTCTTATGTGCAAAAAAATGTGACAATCATGCTTTCCTGAAGCCCCAAATTTATTAGAACGGAGTTGATCCATCACAATTACGTACTTTCTTTCGCCTTTCGAATATATCCTCATATCAGATAGGAATACGGAGAAGTTTTATAATACAGACTCATATGTATTTTAGAAATATTAAATTTATGTAAAATATTTACGTGTATTTTTGAAATATATTTGATAATATGGTTATGTGGAAAAAGCAATATCATTTGCGTGGCTTTGTTGTTAGGTTAACTTTAAAAGCAAAAAAAATTTAGCGTAAAAGTCCTGGAGAATCATAAACGGTATAATAAAAGGACCGATATTTTACTGAAAAGTGTCAACAGCACTCGCACCCGAATTATGTCTGCACGTTTGCTTGACCTATGCAAGTATTTTTCTTTTCGTTTTATAAAGAAAATTTAACCGAAGATGTCTGGAAAATTTGTTTTCGTATTCACGAATAGAATTTTTGGCGAATGAATTGAAATATTTTTTTATTTATTTTTTTCATTACGTTACTGTCGATGTTTTGTTTATTGGTGTCGGAAAAGTTCTGTAGAAAACGAGATAATTGGTCAATAATTAAGCGCCGGTTTCCGAGTATTAAGAATGCGGGATTAAGTGCCTATGTCAATGTCCGCTTTGGCTGAATCCCGTATTAGGTAGGGGCCGATTGATTGTCCGACAGATCGGGTATCTCCACAAAGGCTTTTCTGCCTTCAAACACGACAAATGTCCGCATTAAGATATTTCTTTTTATCTCTACTATACGTACATTCAACAGTATACAAAGTTGCGAGGGTCATCGTACAATATAAGTATAACCCGCTTTGTCCGCTGCCGAAAACCATTTGGCGATTAAATATTTCACTTAACGTAATTACAATACGATGTTGTAGTCTTTTTTTATACTTTCATCATTAAAAATAGATCTGAATACCTCTGCCTGTGCTATTTACATATACCTTTTGATATTTATATTGGAAACTTCATCTTGTGAAATTTTTATTGTATTATTATAATATACACTTTTGATTATACATAACTACTTGGGTTTTGATAGGATATGAGCTACAGTGCCACGGTTCAAAAATGACAATGAGTTGGCTGTATGTGCTCCAGAGCCCTCTTTCAGGATCCGTTCAAGCGTGACGTTGCGATAAGCCTCCGACACATACGTACCCATCTCATGTAGTTCTCATTTTTCATGTTCATCTGCTTTAGAAACAACGCCCCAAAAATTAACACCTAGACGTGTTGCTGCAATTTTATCTCTCGAAAAAAATTTGAAACCTCTTGCATATCTGCCTATGTACATATGCAATGTGCTATAAACTTTTTCTAAAATTTTCCTGAAAAAGTTTAGTCCAATTTAAAAACAACGTATCTATATGACCAGGTCACGTTAGTTTCGTATGTGCTGTGAAAACACAGCCAAATCGCCACCCCCTATCCCCCAGACACGTTCTATAAATCTTGTCGTTTATTGGTTGCACGCGTGCTCCGAACACTATCTGTAAACTACTGATCGAATATTTAATTAGCGTGGCATAGAAATAGATTTTGGAATGTGCAAAGTTTTTTTGTGATATCCGCTATATGTATTACAATTAAATGTAAAATAATTATATACATACCTTGTCTTAAATACATTAGTAGCTTGTACTAATGCATATGTATGTACATAATATGTAAACATAGCTTCGGCTAAGCAATTGTATCGGTGAAGAAATATCACCGATATTTACTTTATTTTTGGTTCATTTGACACGTTGTTTACTTGGAAATCAACACTTCGATAACGTTCGAGGAATGTTTGATTAATTGAACGTTTTTATAAAAGAAAATAGTGTAGGATTTGGTGTCTGGACACGAATAGTGTGTGCTTTCAATTTGTACTATTCTTATCTTATTGTGCATCAAACGGTGTCTAGAAAAGTTTTTTAAAAGAAAATTCAACTTTCTTATTTGTTTTTTCTATTCGCGTGCATTTCAATAGCTCTGATTGTAATCTTAGTTCGGAAGCAGACTGAACTGAATTATACGATTTATTTTTTTTAATATTCGCATCCCTCGATCCGTTGGCGAGAGATTCAATCTACGTAATGAATTTCAAATTTATGACGATATAAAAAGGAATAAAAAAGGAAAAGCGCGCGCACAAAGCGGCGCGCGATTACTCCGACACGCATCTGCCGTTGATTTAAAAACGGCCGTAAAATACCCGAAACAGGACGACAAACGTCAAAATATTCCATAAATAAGCGCCGCGGGGGGGGGGGTAGGGGGCCCAAGAGCGGGGGCGAGAGGGGGGGTGGCTTGCGCGTGCGCGCCCCCTCCCGCAACACCGCACTTTGTTCGGCCCGGCTTACAACACTTTCACATCCCTTTGCCAGGATATACTTCGTTCCTTGTGTCGTGGACTAAACGTATCCCGAACAATTCAGGAGTAATTACAATACCATCCATTTATTTGCTATCTAGAGAAAATGAGAAATCAAATTTAATTATTTGCAATTTCAATGTTTTATATATGTATATTGTATATAATTTCCCATGATACCATGTCGTGTTGCTCTTTAACAACACAAATAGTGGTGACAAATAGTAGGTAGGATGGTTTTGTCAATTTGGTGCGGAACCGTTACAACAATGAAATCAGATAAATTGGTATACTCTGATAGGAAACGATCGACTTGGAGTTACAAATATCTAAGTCTGACCAGTAGCACTACAGATAATACTTGGAATAAACTCGGATAAAATGATAAAGTCTCGACTTCCTTTATCATTTTATCATTCATCCTTTCAACTATCGACAATTGCCTTAAAATTTCAAGAATATTTTCATCTTCCGATTTAGTTTTTTTATTGCAATTTTTGACGTAATTTTGAATTCACGTTCTTCTCTGTTTTTTTTTTAACTGAGGATACCTAAAAACTTTTTATTTGAGCCGCTTTCAACCATTCTACAGATAATTTTCATTACTATTATATTATATTATATCTCACCAATTTAATTAGTTGATCATTTAAAAGTAACATTTCTCGAATATTTTTAAGACTAATTTGTTTTCATTCGATTCAGACACACAGAGTGATACGCGACGAGTTAAAGCTAGCAACGCCTAATCTATGCCGTCGCCATCCTTTGTAAAACTCACCCCCCATTGAGGGTTTTTAGTGATATTTGATCTTTGTGTTGACTTAGGTTTAACAGTGATCGATAACGGTGATAACAATATCGTACAAATAAAACTTGTCGAAATAATAATATCGTACAAATTAACACTGATATAAAGACACAGCTGTAGTTTACTTAGGCGTGTCGTGTCGTACTTTTGAATGTGTTCTTACCTTCAATGAAGCACATTAGGATTTATTTTAAAATAATCATATTTCGATCTTTCTAAAAATTCGTCTAAATATTTTAAAGCTTACTATTCGATATTTGAACACTTGGTAGTCTTAATTTCATAGCAATTTTATTTACCAAGTTGCGGCAACTTTGCAAGCGCACCCGAGCCCATCAAGTTACAGAAACAGAGCTACAGCAACAGGATGTACTCACCAAGCTACTGCAACTGCTCGTTGCAAAAATTCTCTCGGTTCGTCAGGTACCGCAAATCTATGCAATTCAAAAACCGTTCTCACCAAAATTGGCGTGTACTGACTAATAGTGTGTACTCACCTAGTTACTACAGCAAACCACTGCAAAAGTTCGATCAACGCAAACCTACATATATGCAATTAAGCCCATGCAAAACAAACAACGTCCTCACCAAATCTGACGAACTCGCGCCGGACCCTTTGAGATTTTCCAAATTCTGCTACCTGAGCGAACCCTCCGAGTTGTAGTCTGATATTACGTCTCATGGTTGCAGTTAGGGCCGGGCCGCACCGTGCAACTTTGTCGGCCGACTTGTTGCGCGACACGAAAAAATGTATGGAAATGTGTGCGACAAACAAGTTGATGAGTGTGGCATGTCCCATCTACCTGCATGCATTGGTCTGGTCGCCCTCAACCAAGTTGTTCGCGAGTTGAGCGGTGCGGCCCGGCCCTTACGCAGTTCGCGACGTCCTCGCCGCTTTGCAACTGCAACCCGAACTATTGCCGCAACTTGATGCGTACGGAGTCTAAGGCCCAGTTGCAGTAGCTTGGTGAGCACACCCTGTTGCTGTAACTTAATGGGCTCAGGTGCTTTTGCAAAGTTACCGCAACTTGGTGAATATGGGGCTTAATATCTATGTATATATGTATATAAAAAATGAATGTCTGTGTGTGTGTGTGTGTCTCGAATAGGCTCCTAAGCCACTGAAGCGATTACGATGGAACTTTCAGGATTTGTTGCATGCATGTCCGGGAAGATTACTGTGAAAAAAAAACGGGAACGGAAACGGGAAAACCGGGAATGTGTGTCATTGCAACGCTATAATTTCAAATGTTTTCGCGTCGCGACCAACGTGTTCGCTGCCTGCGTTTTTCCGACAAATGGGAACGGGAACGAGAACGGGAACGGGAATTGCATGCGTTATTGTGGCGTTGCAACGCATGCCAGGTTCAGCTGGTATTATTATAATTTGTTATCCTGGTCAGTCATAGTCAGTCCGCTGTATTATATCAAAGTTATGCTAAAAATATATGAAATTTCAAATATGTACATATGTAAATTAATATTTTTAAAGCTGCGTTTACACTCGAAGCGCACAGATACACTTCACGCACAAAAACAAACAATAAATAAATCGCGCGCACGTAGACAGAACCGTACACGGAGACTATGTATATATCTATCCTTATTTTGTATATTGTATTTGCCATTTGATTACTATGTCTACCTACACCATAAAACAATCCTAAGCTCCACTTTGTTCGAACACATCGAGAGAATTATTTTCGGCCCGGTATTATTTAAGTTTAAATTTGCATTTTAATTTACAAATTCACGAAGACAGTGTGTACAGGGCGGTAGGGTAGACAGTGCCGTGCACAATGGTATCGAACGTAGTAGGGAGCGTGGGGGTGAGGGTTGAGGGCGGCTGAGTGTGTGTGTTGCAGCGGGCGGGCAGTGCGCGCCTGGCGGCCGGGCAGCGCGCGGGCCTGGCGCGCCGCACTTTTCACTGCACTTCGGGAAAACTCGCGACGCACTTTGTCAACGCACTTTGTCACGCGGAAAACTCGAACTCGCCGTCACGTCTACGGCCACGGCTGCTGTGACCACTCACGTTTGTTTACAAACAAACATATTCATTTACGACGCTGCCCTTGACATTTAACATCTTTCTCTCTGATGGCTCTCCACCCTGGCGCACATGTTTATTTTGATTGTGTAAACACTCTATTATACACCTTCTTTTCATTCTTTTTTCGTTTTAGCTATGCTAGGTAAATTCTTAGCATACCTTTTCAACTATGTTTTTACTGTTTAGTCAGTAAAAACATATATATTTAAAAAAAAAAAAGTATATACATACATACATATATATATGTGTATATATATATTATATATATATATATATATATATATATATATATATATATATATATATATATATATATATATATATATACATATATGTATATAATGTAAAAAAAATCGACTCACTTAATGCGACTTATTTTTGATTAAATAACTTCTAAATTCATACCATATTTTATTTTTTTATCCTTATTAATGTTATTGAAAGAGATATCGTCTGTTTAAGTGTACTGCATTGGCAGATGGCCAGATGAAAAAATCATATTTTCGTCGCCAACCGTAGCTGTCAAAGTTTTTTTTAATGCAGTTACTATAAATAAAAGTATTTCAAATGCCATTAAATGAATCAAAAAAAGTTTTAAAGTAGACTGAGTTGTCATTCGGATGGGTGCTTTGATTTATATTTATTAAGTTACATATATTATATTTCAAACTGCTATAAACTGATTGTTTTAACGATTTGCCATTAAAATATGTATATTTTTGTTTTATATGTATTATCTACATTTATTCAGTTCAGGGTCAAACAACGTTTTCGTGTCAATCGAGTTTCTCTTGTTAAATCTAATTTAGTCTCCCCATACAGTTAGTCCTCCACCCCGGGCGGTTGCTCAAATTATCTCCCCACTAGTTTATAAACATACATACATATCTGCGATCTATACACTATTTATATCCCATGCCGCGTTTATCCTAATAAAACGAAACATTGTATTTCTAGCACAAAACGCTTATTTGTGTGCGGTCGGCGCAGTACGTTACACATGTTATAGCGTTACGTGCAATGTGCAGTTGGGGGGGGGGGGGGGTGTAACGTACACGACATGTGATCCGACTGCTTGTCACGTTAGCAGTGCATCGTGCATTGATTTCATAATGACAGGACAGTGACAGATGCACACCATCAGATATCGCCAGGGCGATAACCATCATCGACACGACAGCCGTCAGCGAGCAATCGCAGAATCCGATTTTAATTGGGAAAAAACGACTGGACGGTAATGGCGCGGGCTTTTAGTAGTTGTGTGCACTTGACAGTGCGGGTTTTATTGCAGACATATTGCCTGAGCTGCGGTTTAGCGTTTTTAAGTCGCTGCAGGGGGTAGTGACTCAACCCCAACTGTCGCTGCACCCTTTCAATGTGCACTCAGTGCCGTGCAGTTCGTATGCATCGAAAAATACATGCTTGTCCCTAATGTGTATAGGGATACGTGCAAACGTACCTCGACTATACGTATAAACATATATAAAATAAATTTATGAAAGCTTTTTTAATTTTAAAATTTGTCTCGCTCTTATCTATCATCTTCTTTTCGAGCTCGTACTTAATGTCTTAAAATAAAATAGCTTACTATTATACTCCTTTGTGCAATGCAAGCAACACTTAACTATATTTCAAGTTTAACATCAGAAAATACCTTTGAGCTAAGCACAAGACAAGTGCACTTAATGTGTAGTATAAGTACCGTCTACGTTCTTGTGCTGATATCAAAAGACTGTCTAATTTTTTTTTCTACATCGCTTTTAAAATACATACATGCCGTGTGTAATATTTTTTTATGGCTTACAAAACAAGGAAAAATAATATTTTTATGGTTTTTATGGGGTGCTTTTTATATTGTGGAGAGCAATATTTGATAGTGAATGGAGGGCGATATTTGGCGAAACGCTTCATAAACATTTAGACTACTGGCGCCACCGAAATTGATAAGAGAGAAGAAAAAAAACAAAAGCTCTTCCCTAAAGGTCGCCCTACCACTCCTTATTCTACTTTATTAACCTTTCCAATAGCTGTTGACATTTTGCCAAAAGCTTTTAGCCTAGAAAATCTCGCAAAGCAGGCTATTCAATGCAACTCTTAATCGATCGATACTATTTTTACTGTCGTTCTTATTTTTTATCGTTAATATCTAACTGAAAGAAATGTCGCTTAGGACATTAATTTTAGATGACAGCGTGGAGAGCATCATTAGTGTTGAATTGTAATTGAAATTGGACAAATGTGTGTGTGTGCATCGTAGAGAGAAACTCATGTTGGGGGAGAGAGATAATTCACAAAAGAATTTTTTACGGAAGATTGATGGCTACGAATGGGCACTAATCTGACCAAACTGAACAAATCTAGGGTTACAGAAATTAACATCGTAAGTATAATATTTCTCATTTAGTTCTAAATGTTGTGTAATTGAATTATTCCATCCTCAAAGGGGAAATTTTATTGTTAATCGTTATCCCAGCGATAATTTAGACGGCGGCATCGTTCAATTTATATTTTGCTATACCAATAAAATCGTATTTCTCAACCCTAAAATCACTTTAGTGCTCCGACACTTAAGTGCCAGTTTGCAAACCGGTGGCAATAATATCACTTTGCATTAAAATAATGCTCCAAACAGATGCTGCTGTCAAAAGTTTCCCTTTGTTCGAAAGGCGGCGGTGTGCGACACACGAGAAATGCATTATGATCTCCCTTGCGATCCTGAATTTGAATTCGTCCAATTGGATGAATTTCAGTCCAAGATTCGACATTAGTTTAGTTCATCGCTAACGGCTATGTACGAAGGCACCACGCCAAATATCCGATACTAAAAATGCACGAAAAGACTCGCTCTCTAACCGAATTCCCCAAATATGCATAAGAACATGGGTTATATTGGACATTTGCTGTTGTTATTGCGCCAAGTATTGTACGTAGCGTAAAAAATGACTGGTTTTTAATGGCGTGATAACCATAGTAATAAGATTGAATCGACTGTAAAAGTTCAGTCGGATTTAAATAGAAAATTTCGTGAAAACTATTGTATTACATTTATTGGAAATTATACAACATAAAGCAATTCATTTCCATATGCAAATCATCATTCGTCATGACAATAATTGCAACTTTAATAATATATTTCATATTCGACATTATAATTTTACAGTTCAAAGGAATTTGTTTACCTTGATAGGATTGTACGAAATGAAAATGCATTCGTTGGATGCTGAAATGACAGGTAATAATTTTCGGTCATATTTATTTGCATGTGATTGTGTTTGCTCGCAATTCATTTCAAATGCAATAATTTGCGTGCAGGGGTTTGTAATGAGAGTGTGCGGTCAGATTCGCTTTCCGCTGAATAATCAAAGAGTAGACAACGTTTCACTGTTAACGCCAGTTGCATCGTTGCATGCACATGTATATATATTTATATACCGGTAGAAATATATATCCATTACGATCCAACTGAATATTATAATCCTATTACAAGACAGTACATGCGTATCCAGCTTTGGCCAACTGCAAACCGTTCAAACAGGTCATTCTGCTCACGCATACAAACTCGAAACTTTTTTTACATCTGCTAACTTTTAACTTTTCCTAGGACAGTAGGTTTAGAACATTACATACATATGTATGTAATACGCAATCTAGTTAAAAGAGGAGACCTTGATCCATTCGCAACTGCATTACCTGAAATTGTTGCGTTGAAGTAATGCACCCCACACCGGTAATGTCGAGTGCAACCCGATCCAATAATCTAATTGATATGAATAATTCATGATGGGCAGAGTAGGCTTGCGAACATTTCATTTACATTTGGTCGCACTTTATTACCGTGAAGGACCCTTCAGTCTCCTGCCAACCCGGCGGTCATCGTGTCACCCTTTCAAATTTACGCCACTTTAAAATTTCATCAATCAACGTGTGATTTATAATCGATTTTATAAGTCACATCTTCGTTCGTATAGCAACTATGTAAGTGTTTGTAATTCTTTGTATTTTTTCATAAATAGATGTTGCCATGTTCGAGATCCCCGCTCTGGGTAATTACAAATACTCGGTTACACACTTCCTGCTCAAACTTGAGGGCTGGAATTCAATATCCGGTCTTGTACGGAAACCGCACTACTCCTCTTCAACGTTTCAGAATGAAATTTTGCTGTCGAGAAACTATTGTATTAGCTAAGAATTCTTCGTTTTTCTACCTTGTGCACAATCGAATCAATAATTCTATATTCGCAGCAGTATCATTATATGTGCCATTATATTTGAAAGCGGCATAAGTCCACTTTTCTTCATTTCGAGAAATATTTCGCAAAATATTAAATATAATGTTTTGCGTTTAACAATATTTAAAAATACTGGTAGCCTACAAGACGTTTATTCTGTTTTACCGAAATTCTGGACATAGCGAATTAATAGAGACACGTATTTTGGGTATTGCAAAATACCCAAAATACGTGTCTAAATAAATGCTAAAATTCGGAATAGATCCTAAATTCGTAAAATATGCGAATAGATGCTAAAATAACAAACAAATGTAAAATTAATTATTTGTAAGATTAAATTTTTGTCTATGGTCTATGGCCTTTGTCTATGGTTAATCTCTTTAGGGTTATGTCCATATTATTGCGTTAGCAACACCACTGTGCGCACGCTTGTTTGTTTGCTTTCGAAGTTCCGGAAAGTTTTGTTGTTCTGTGTTAATAACATTTAACATAATAACATAATTCGGAATTATGTAAATTAAAAGATTTGATAACAATTTGTGAATAAATTCAAATAGTAATATTGTTTTTGGAACAGAAAATTGAACTTTCAAACATAACGGCTCATATTTGTAATGTTTACGTACTCATATACATATGTAAATTTAAATGTTCTACAGCTCAAATCTAGATATGCTTGGATCACGGAACTAAACCTTTCGAAAGATCTTCAATTCTTAATTAAAAGTTTTCATGCACTTCACACATTACATGCTGTAAAATGTAGTCAAAATTATGTTTTGTAATCGAGAATAGATACTCACTGAATTTCTTACTTTCCAAGTAAGAATGCGTGACACAGATACACCATTATTGAGAAAAACAACAAGGGAATGATTCTAATGATATCATTCTATTATATATTATAAATCTATACCCTATATGTTGCTTACTTCATATGTATGTATATGTAGTAGATAAAAAATACAATGAAAAACCTCTCAACAATTCATATTATATCTGTCAATATGGTGTCTCATAATTTGTTTGCCAAATTGCATTATATTTTTGATCAATTGGATTGAGCCGCATGCACATGTTCATATACATATGTATGTTCATTGTTCATGCTCGTGTTTGTAAATATTCACGTCGAGAGGAGACAGGGGGGAATTTGGGAAATCCGCAATGAAGAAATCTAATTAGTTGTCCCCCTCGTTTTGCACCCGTATCCTCACGGCGTAAAAAACCTAGTTTCCCCCAACACAAAATATCAATTTCCATTGGTGGATCGCTCAGCTTCTCGGATATTGGATTATATCGTCCCGTGTCCAATAACCTGTCATTCACTGTCAATCAATGTCCATTACAGACGCTCTCATGCTCCTCCGAATGTGCATTTGCCCCTCTACGATAATTATACGTGATGTTGTTTAAGATTTTCCAGACGATTTTAATGCATCTTCCACGTTCAAGTGAAATAGCGAAATGACAGAACGTTAGGAAATTGTCAACGTATTGTCGACTCGTATCCGATTTAAGGGTATTGTTGTCCGGACTAGACTGTCGACTACAATAGGTCTAGAGCGGACACAAAAATTCAATTATTTCCGTATTAGCCAGACGGATGGACAGACGGACAGCGGTCAATTCGTATGACCGCTGCAACTAGGGAGGGTGGCTGCAAGACATGCACTTATTGCATTATCACTGTCAGTAAAAACATATCACTATTTGCTGTATCATTCATCTTATTAAGGCATTTGCGAAAATATCAGTACAATTTGAAATAAATCAAAAATTGGCAGACTAAACCAGTGGCAATATCGAATATTTAATAGGGCTAATTTGGAATTGATTGGACTCAACTGTAGCGTAACTAACACGCCCACCCTTTTATTTATTTTTTACCATGCATGCATTTAAACGAAATATCAAGGGCTATTTTTTTTTTTTTGTAATTTTAGTGTGGTGCTATATACAATTTTCGTCAAGTCTAATTGAGGGTTTCGTATCTAAACTCTGAATCTCTATAATTGAATATGCAAAAATGGTTAGATTTAATAGATCTAATGATTTTAATATGTTTGGATATTAAAAAGTGTTCTTTATTTATTAAAAAAAAAAAAGGAAACACATAAACTAAAAAGAAAACAAAGGAGAAAAACATTAAATGATAGAAATGAAATAATCAAAAGATAGAAAAAAGGATCAATATAAGGGGGAATATTGTTAAAGGAATAGAAATATGTACATATATAAGAAAGAATTTAAGGAATAGGTAAGAAAATAATAACAGGACTAATGTAAAACAATGAAAAATTACGGAAATTACGTACATTGGAATCGAATCTTACTTAATAAATAAGGACTATCAATTATACAATTCAAAATCTTAAACAAAAAACATAAATCATAAATTGTCTTCCTATGTAGATTGTAAGGACACCAAACAATCATTGAAGAAATCTGTAATTGCAGTAGGAATGGAATTTTGTATTTATGCATTCTATGTAAATTATTAATTTAATACATATGTATGTATGTACATATATACTCGATAGAAAGGATTCCAAACAGTTCTAGCAAATTCCAGGTGACTTCTTACAAATGAATTGAAAAGCAAGGCAATATTACTATGGGATTTATTATAATTAAATATATACTTTTATATAAATGAAATTATATAAATATTCTTCTTAAAGTGGCATTCTTATAGTAAAGACGAGCATTTTATCTTGATGAATTTTTTTTATTTGCTTCTGAGTAAGGTATCTTAGAAGGTAGTTTATCAGTGATTTTCGTTGTTTTCTAGATGAAATTAGACAGAAGTAAATGATGGAAGAATTCAATAATGAATACGATTTTTTTAGTTGTATATACTTGGAACTGTATACCTACATATATAATCGATAAGACCATTATATATATTTTTAATTTGATAATAAAATGGTTTAAATTTTAAATCAAAGTTATTCCAACAACTTACTTTATCTACATATATTTAATTATATTTAAATTTTTCTAGAAGCTTTATTAATAAATAATATAACATATATTCTAAACTTGTCTGGACATCAATGAAATAATTCATAATTTAAACATATTAAAGTTACAGGCCATTAAAATTCAAATTGAATTATCTCACTTCATATAATATGATAAAATACGTATGTACATATATATTTTGTACTTGTAGAAATACATAGTTCCCATTTTCAATATTTTCTGGCTATGATCCTTGGTGATTGATTTATAAGTTGCCTGTCTCCCAGTGCGGTGCATGGTCTGTTGAAGCCTTATATAGACCCGAATTTTAATAATCAATGAACCGTTGAAACACTCACCCCGTCGAGCTGGAGTCGTCTTGCGCCCTCCACCCAGAAACTCCACAGCCTCAAAAACAATGAGGGTGAATTTGGTCGAGAGAGAAAAAAAAGGATAAAACGAAGGGAGCGATGCGAACTGATCCTGCAGATAGTCGCTTAGAACTGACGGAGCGTTATATTTCTGATATCCTGAAGCGGAGCCCCACTTCCTGTAACGCAATTCCATACCTACATATACATTTCACTATATTATTAAAATATAAGTTTTGGGAATTCGACAGCGTGATGGAGTTGTATGTGTGGCACATATCAACGGTTATTACAGGACCTTTGGTGAAACATTCGGTGTGGTTTATTGAGTGTCGCCAGCTTGTACGTCCATTCTGAAACGTTTGGTAGGCGACGCGTCATCACGGACACAAATTGTGCTCGTTTAGGTCCCACTCTCTGCGAGATTTGTTAAAGTTTAATAGTTGAACTTACGAGTCGGGGCATAATTGCCGAATTTGGGCGAGTGGGTGGGTGGGCGGGAGGCCCTCTCCAGCAATTCCCCAGACGACGGCAGTAACACACAAACGCGCACTAATGAGCAATATTTGTATACGGCCCCCGATTCTTCGACAAACTTCTTCAATACTTGAGGAGGGATGTTGCTCATGGAGTCCTTCTCCTATTTCGCCCTAGCATGCGTTTTAAGTTCCTTCGGAAATGTGTGCATCCGTCCCCCGTTTTGTTGCTTTCCAGAAAAATTCCTACGCGACTTTTCACGTACTCTCTCCGACTGGTGTAATTAAATTCTTTCGTCATTCTAAACAAAGGAAAGCGCACTTTGCAAACATTAAAAATGCATGTTGGTGTCTCCTTACAGTCGCTTAAGCCTGTTTTATTTTTTAATGCTGGAAAATGTCGTGGAAAATATCAAACGCTCAAATTGGGGTAAATTTTTATATATTTTTCATTTGTTTGTTTCATCATATAGACGTTAACTTCTAGATTTATTCTAAAAAGCAAACTTGGCATAGCATCAAATTGAACCCAAAAGTAAAACGATACTACTAGTTTTTCGTAGTATTTATAGGTACATATATACATATGTATGTAGTTTAAATTTGTTCGCTCTACTTCCTCGAATTCGATTGATTTTAAAAAGATTATACATTTAGCATTTCAACTATCTGAAATATAATTTCATTGATTTCTTAATAAATATATCTTCCTAAAATATAAATTCACTATAGGCCGTAAACACATACATATGTACGCTGTGTTGTTAATAAATCTTCATTCAAAAGCCATCAACACAGCGTATGTGTTTATATTAAATCCTCCAAAATTCATACAAAAAAAAGTATAAAGATTTAATCAAACTCATTCATTGATATCATACCGGTATATATTTATCCAAAATATCGATAAATAAATTAAAAATATATACTATACATATAATATGTATGTATATATGTAGTATATATTTCTATAGTCTAAAGCTTGACTTGAATTCAATGAATGAAGAATTGATCGATAATATTCCAAAATAATAGTACCTATTCCGAAAATATTTCAAATTCCCAGATATTGAAATTGACTGGTTTGTTCTCACACAGCATACATATTTCTCAAATTTAATCTTTTATTGAAATGAATAACTCAATGATCTATAAGATATGTAGATATCGTTTATTACGTGAAAATTTATCGAAATCTATATATAATTTATGCAAAATTGAAACACCACAGTTTGAGAAATACTGATCTGATAATTCATACGATCGAAGACAACTGCAAAGAAGCTATATTCCAATTATTAATTTATTTGATAGAAATGCTTTATATATTTTTATAAAACCGGTACTTCGCGAACAATAGGCGGTCTCTCATGGAGAGTTTTCGGAAAATTCGGACGCTCCATGATGCGTTGATATTAAGAAACTGTCAGTGAGATCGAGATAAAATACAAAACATATGTTTTGCATATTGAACGGTAGCTTTGAATGTAGAATATAACACCTCATTTTTATTCTGGTTTACTTGGATCTAAAAGCAAATGGCAACAAACAATACGATTCAAAATTGGACTGTTACAGTATGTAGTTTAAATAAAAGTGGGGTTGGGTGTATTGAGAATATACATAGAAAGGATGGGGTGGTAGAAGTTGAACGTCGTTTAAGCGTGTTTAGTGTGTTGCGTCGTGCTTTTGAGCGTATTTACGATTTTGATCCGGCCCGCTGAATTATGCGAATCGATTTCAATACATGAATACAAATTGATTCTGAGGAATTCACAGAATGGCCCGACTGCAACCAATAAAGGCAAAGTGATTCGGTGATGCCGAGTTACGAGCGAACTAAGTAACGAGATGCTACCGAGAGGAGAACGCTGCAGACACCCAACTGGAGACTTTATTAAAACTTTTAACTTTGCTTTCCAATACCACCACCTCCATCCTTCTTGGACTTTCTATATAAGTATGAATATTATGTATAATGAATTTACCAATTCACTTAGCAGTTGAAGATAACAATATTTTTAAGCGATGGATGTTATTTGGAATTAGTATTTTTATTTTCAAATACGATATTATACCTATACATATAATGTTATTTTTAATTATGAAAGTAAAATTAAATAATAAAAAGTTTTCATATTGCAGTGAGGATATCATCATAATATTATACATATATGCACATTACATTATGTGGAATATGACGTAATTCTATATGTAATTTTAATAAAATGCTATGTTTGGAATTACATATATTATATCTATTATTTTAGGTTAACTAATTACAGTTTTTTTAATTTTGTTATATTATAGTTGTTAGTTTTAGTTCACAATTGTTAATTGTGAAAATGTGAAATAATTTATTTTTAATTTTCTAATTAATAATAAATAAATAAATGCTATTTAGTCGAGATTCACTTTCGTCAATTCTCCCCCCGGTTTGAAATAAGAGTGAAAATTAGATAAACGCTTTAAGACATCATCAACGGACGAATGTTTTGTTTGAATTCGTTCGCTCGAGTTGCGCAAATTGCCGCAAACGACGTCGTTGCGCTAATCTCCGTTAACAAAAGCGCCTTCTTTAATTCCACAAAAGGGCATTCTAAAGGGAAAGGAAATCTAATACGGTCTGTTCACTGTTTTAATGCATTTTTCTCGGTGGCGAATTGTCTGGTCCGATGCTCCTCTAACTCGCCCGCTCACCCCCCGAAAGCCGACACACCCCCACGTTATCCTCTTAGCGTCCGTCTGAAAGCTCCTCAATCAAACGACCGTTTCGTGTCCCGAGCCGGATTTGCAAACCCGAAATAGTACCCTTAGGTGGCACAAATCAGAATTTCAACTAATTTTACCGTGGACCCTTTTTACTCAAAGTTCACTAGGCAAATGGTCAAACTGAGTTTCAAACAAAGACATCATAGGCTTATGTACTTTCGCGGTGCGTTCACACCACATACCAAACATCCATTTTACATAGATGTGTATTCTAACAAACCAACTTTGAATGGATTTCTCTATGTATCTGAAATACTTAGGAATAGTTCTCAAAAAAATTTCATAGGCGTCGGTAAACTTTTTTTGTTGCGGGTATGTATTATGAAAATGTTTCGGGTCAGTGGGTACTTTCATTTTAAAAGTCATTTTAAAAGGCAAAAACTCTTCCATTCCTCGTACATTTTCAAAATTGTGTAGTTGTTTCTTTGGAGTCGTTCGTTAAAAATCATTGTATATAATTTATTTATTTAAGTTTAAGTTTGGATCATAGTGGCATTACAGGAATACCTAATGCGCCACAATGGTTGAAAAAATTCAGAAAAATGAGAAAAATAAAAATATATACATATGTATATACACAGACAAAATAAATTTACACTTAATTATAAAAAAAACAATAGCATTATAATAATAGCAGCTAATGTAAACATATCAAATAATAAAATACTAAGAAGGGAATGTCTTGCATCTACAACCAGCACCTTGATATAAGAACCAGCCTCAAATACAATACGTCCCTACGAGGCCCAAACAGAGAGAGAAAATCAAAATTCCACTCATATATCACATTCAATTATGAAATGATTCATTATGTCTGTTTAGAACAAAAACCTTAAAAACTATTATTTATCATTGAGTTTGATATAATTTTTATCGATTTCGTTAAAAGTAATATTTGTACATATGTATGTCATCAAGCAATCTATAAATCTATTGAGAACTTTGCCTCGACGATTTTTTTTTTTCAGCATGTAACAGAAAAATTTCATATAAATACTTTGAAGCGTCTGTGTGTTAACGCAGATCGTGCTATTTTGTTTACAATCTTAATAACCTTTTTTATTACATCCTTAGTTAATTATCTTTTCAAATAAATTTTCGTCATGCAATGCTAATTACATTACACTAGATAACAAATAATGTTTGACTTGTCGCATATTCTTAAATAAAATATTTAAAAAGATACATATATTTTTTGGTGCTTATTATACGAAAAAACAAACTCTAGCCTTAACCGGTTAACTCAAGTGGGTCATTTAGCATATTGTCAAATGGGTCACTTAGCGACCGGCGAATCATACGATAGATCAGTCATCGTTGCCGGTGACTGATCTATCGTATAGGAAAAAAAAAATTCCATTCGTAATATTATAAAACTAATGTGAGTTGAATTATTTTTACATCAACATTTTCATAATATATCGGAAGGTTTTTAAATAAAACTTTTCGTATTATTTGTATTAATAAAAGTTCAATTGTTTTAGTTGTTTATTCGTTTTGTTGTTTAAATGGCAGAATATTATACCTACATACTTAAAAATATGTATATACGTACCAAAAGTGTGATATAGTATATATGTATATAGGATCCGGATGTGAAGGATTCCAAGTGAAACGCAGATTAAGTCAGAACTATGTATTTGGACATGTTATCTTCGGGCTTGTTCTCCAACAAGTGACCATAACAACACGCATCCGGTCTTTCCCAGGCATACCACACACACTCTATCTCGGCTCGTTTAAAAATCAATTCTACATTCGGTCATTCCTGACTGTCATTCGCCCTCGGATGACATTCTTCGTCTTTTATATTTTTACAGCATTTCATCTCACATTCTTTTAAAACATTTCCTCTATCATCCTCAACAATGTTTCATCTCACATTCTTTTACATTTCATTTTCCACTCTATCCAATGTATCATCTTACATTCTTTTAAAACATTTCCTCTATCATCCTCAACAATGTTTAATCTTCCATTCCATAAAATCATCTTATATTCTCCTAAACATGCTTTCAATTGTCACAATTACAATTTAAATCACAATTACAATCATCATCACAATTACAATCATCACCACAATTACAATCATCATCACAACTACATTTCAATACACTTATACATCAATCATTTCACAATTTACATAACAATTACAATTATAACAAATTAATCGTTACACATTTCACTACAAATCAATTTTTCATTTCAACACAATTCAATCTTCAATAAAGTTACACATAAATCATCACAATTAAAGTTACACATAAATCATCACAATTAAAGTTACACATAAATCATCACAATTACAATTTAAAATTATTTCAAGCAATACAAAACAGAAAGGTATCACAATTACTATGTAAAATTATTACAAGCAATACAAAACAGAAAGGTATCACAACCTTTACAATGACAAGTTAAATTTTTACCCCGGAAACAATCACATTTTAAAACATTACTAGAATTAGCAATAAAACATTAAAATCAATACCTTTACAATGACAGGTTAAATCTTTACACCAGAAACAATCACATTTTAAAACATTACTAGAATTAGCAATAAAACATTAAAATCAATACCTTTACAATGACAAAAGTTAAATCTTTACATCGGAAACAATCACATTTTAAAACATTACTAGAATTACATTTCAATACAGTTATCTTATATTCTTCTAAGCATGTAACCAAATTAAAACATGATTCAATATACAAAGCACTTCCCAAAAAATACTAGAATAAGCAATAAAACATTACACTTTTCAATCATCAAATTACAAGTAAGGCTTAACTAAAAACCCTCCAGGTATTTCACTTATTCTCTAATTCACAAACGCACACTTCACTTCCCTCGGTACAACTTAAAACATAATCTTAAATAACATAAAACATTCTTCGTATCTCGGCCATACTTCAACTTATCTTACATATATCTCTAATTCACAAACGCACACTTCACTTCCATCGGTACAACTTAAATTCTATCCAATGCCCTCGGCGATTCTCCGTGAGCATCCGATGAATCTGCCGTCACCCCACAGATTTTCTGCTAGTAATTTACCATAAATGAAGTCAACACATATTGGTTCTAGCTCACTGATACATCCAGTAAGTCTTTTCTCAATCCATGGTTCTATTTTCTTTTCCATTGAATTAACATCAATCCGACTACGACCGAGCTTGAAAGTGAATACAGTGTCTTTTGGTGTTGAAATTTTGACTGGGTCCCTTAATCCTTCTTGTGATTTAGCCATATCTTTCTCTTTGTCTTTATGTTTTTCCTTTTCTTTATTCTCATCTTCAGAATTCTTCAAATGACTATAATCCTTAGATCCTTTTCCAAATTGATCATCGGGTGGTTCATCTGTATTTGAAAACGGTATGTCTCCGTAGTCCCAAAGTCTTCTTCTTTGCAATCCATCACCGTCCATACTTCCATCAGCCAGGTTCACACCTCCATCAGCCATGTTCGCATCGTCCTCTTCATCATTGGAAACAATGAGTTCTCTTTGAGCAGACATCTCTCGTGAAGCCCGTTGCTGCAAAGGTCTTTTTCTGTGCAAACCATCACTGTTCACACTTACATCAGCCAGGTTCACACCTCCATCAGCCATGTTTGCATCGTCCTCTTCATCATTGGAAACAATGAGTTCTCTTTGAGCAGACATCTCTCGTGAAGCCCGTTGCTGCAAAGGTCTTTTACATGCCTGTTGCCACACTTCCTTACGATCCCTCATGTCTTGCTCTTTTTTCCTCCTCGGCAGACTCCGTTCTAAGTTAACCTCCATCAAAACACACGGTTTTTTAACACATTTCACTTTGCTGCCGTCAATGCACATAAGAACGGATTCTGTGATAGGGCTACCCAACAGGGCGGCACCCGGGATACTGACTTCTTTTCTTATTTCTTCTTGTATTGTCAAGACAGTCTTTGTTTTGGTGCTGTTACATTGAGCTGATATGTGCCCAAACTCGTTGCAATTGAAGCAGCGGGTTCCTCTTTTCTTGAATCTGCAGTCGGCTGATAAGTGTCCACGTCCTCCGCAATTGTAACATTGTGGTCTCTCTCTTTCTCGGTTTCTTACGGGCCCCGCCACCCTGGGTTCGTCATCCTCTCTAATTTTCTCGCACTGCGTAACTCGCGTCTTCAGCTCCTGGATTGTACCGGCCCCGCTCAGCGTCATTTTTTCATACTTATCAAACCCAAGTCCACCAATTATGTACGCGATAATCGCCTCTTCCTCAATAAAACTACACTTGGCTGCAATCCCCTTCATCCTGTAAATGTAGCTTAAAATGTCTTCCGCTTTTCCCTTTTTTTCTAACCTCAGTTCTCTGTGCACGTCCGCACTATTCAACTGATGGCCAAACTCTCTGGTCAATCGTTCCTTAAGTATCGCCCACGTGACGATGCCCGTTTCCGAGTCCAAGAAGTCCTTGGCAGTTCCTTCACACAGCATCCGCCCATACACCAACTGTTGTGTCTCCGTCCAGCCGAGGATTTGCGCGTTTTCTTCGAGGCGCTCAATCCACACTGCAATAGGGCTATTTCTGCCGTTATATTTCGGCAGACCGAAACCAACCTCCAGATCTCGGAAATTGAACTGTGGTATCTCCCTCGTCGTCGTTGCCACTGGCGTCGTCGTGGATATCATCATCGTCGTGTGGCGTGTTCGCTGACGTGACGTCACCGACGTCACGGGCTTCGCCTTTAAGCTCGTACGCGATCTCGTCATCGCGCGCGCGTCCTAACCTCAACTGTCAAAACTCCGCGTCGTCGTCTGACCGCTTCTGGCTGTCACTGGAATGTCTTCGGGCATCCCGGACAAAGCCCCCAAATATAGGATCCGGATGTGAAGGATTCCAAGTGAAACGCAGATTAAGTCAGAACTATGTATTTGGACATGTTATCTTCGGGCTTGTTCTCCAACAAGTGACCATAACAACACGCATCCGGTCTTTCCCAGGCATACCACACACACTCTATCTCGGCTCGTTTAAAAATCAATTCTACATGTATATGTATACATATGTATGTACATATACTATATGAAGTGAAGAGCTCAGCATCCGAAATATGGATCGCAACATAGTTTGTATGTAAAATTATATATGAATGTATGTATGTACATATGTATTATGTACATACATACTTAACAACTCTGATAATTAGTCACCGGAGCCTGAGGGGGCCGTGTATTGTTCAAAGGTTGTAAATGCATTGTTAAAGGTTTGCCGAACAATGGATAGCACTGTGACTATCCTACCTCTACTGATAATATATAACTTGCCAAATTTGTTCCGGGCTTAATTTAATGGCGTTAAAACTGAAAAGATACACATCAGATAAAAATTTGAAGTACATATGTACATACATAGACTGCTTAGTAAATTTAGCAGGAAAATGACCTTGATGTAGACATAATTTTTATTATAGATCAAAACATTTTAATTTTAGACGCTTTATATTCTTATATCGCCCTTTAAATTTTGTCAGAATAACCTCTTGCGCGTCAATAGGCGTGGCGTCGGAAAGAACGTTTCGGCACAAAGGATTTTCGTATAAAACGGCGAAAAACCAAATCCGTATCGGAATCCTTTGGCAGTGCGTCCAGCGCATTTAGATAAAAGTGAAAGTATTAGGGACGCGCTGCAGTGAAACGGACAGGGGTGGCAGCCATCGCTGCTTTCAATCTGACAAACCACCTCGGTATCCCACCCCAAGCTCCCTCGGGATGGCGCAGCCCCACCGGGATTATGGCAAATCGGCAAACAAAATGCCGCGAGATCCTCGCAGGCTTACTGTTGATTGACAAATCTACCCCCCGACGACGAAGCACACACGTGGACGCGCACATCTCTCGCTTTTTTGCATTTTCCAGCACTGTGAAAAGCTTTCACGAATTTTCAATCGTGCCGATAGTGAGATGTGTTGCTATTTTAATAAAATAAAAAAAACTCGTTGACAAAGCTGATGAAAGCTAGCTACTGTTCATTGAATTAGATTAGAAGGCTTCCAGTCAGGTGCAAAATGTAACATAGTAAAAAAAGGCAACCTATCCTTATCGTGGCCTACATACATAAGTCCACATATGTATATGTACATACATGTAGTTTGGTATATTCTATAAAATGTATTTAATATCTATATATTTGTATATGTATTATTGAATAATTGAATTAAATCTGCGGCTTGCATTTAAAAAAGAGCCTTGCAGATTTATCTATTAAGAAGCATTTATACCCAAGATTTAAATATCTAAAAGTTCCATAAATATAGTTAATAGGGGGGGAGTTTGATTTGAAGGCTTATTTAATTACAAAATAATATACTAAGAGGGGTACATTTTTTTTAAATACCAAATTCCAAAGGTTAGGAAACGCTCTAAGAAGATTATAATATATTTTTTTAGTGAATATTCAAAAATATTTTTTAGCTAGTTCATTATGGACCGTTACAATTTTCCGAAAACTCTCTATGTGAATCCCCTTATTTTTTGCAAAGTAACGGTAAATTTTATGTTTTCTAAATTAAACATAGCATAAAGCCTTTCAATCAAATACATTTTTTTTATTACAGTTGTCTTCGATCGTATGAATCGAATCAGATCAGTATTTTTCAAACTGTAGTGATTCAATTTTGTATAAAATTTATATACATTTCAATAAATTTTAACATACATAGATTATTCATTTGAATAAAATATTCAATTTGAGATTTATAGTATACTAATACTATGCGAGAACAAACCAGTAAATTTCAATATCTGAGGTTTTGAATTAATTTCTGAATATTATTATTTTGGAATATTATCAATTAATTCAGTCAAGCCAAGTTTTAAACCATAGAAATATGTATATATATATATTTTTTTAACTTATTTATCGATATTTTGGATAAAGATATTATGCCGGTATGATATCAACGAATGACAGTTTTAAACTAAATCTTTAAAATAATACTTTTTTGTATGAAGTTTGTATGAAAACACACACGCTGTGTTGACGGCCTTTGAATGAAGTTTTATAAAAAAAATTAAAGAGACAGAGTATGTATGTACATATGTGTTCACGGGCCAATAGTGAGCTAATTTAATATTTATTTTTGAAATCGATCAAAAATTCCTTATATTTTATGTAATCTAAGTCAACTATGTATGTATGTACATACATAGTTGTTATGTAAATAAATCAACATGAAGATATCTCATTATTCTCAAATATACAAGACCAACTGGATCATAACGTAGCAACTTTGCAAAGTGAGCGGATTATTTTATATGGAAATTCCTCGAACGGCATAGTATGTAAAATACAGGTACATACGTATCTCAGAAATTATTATCTCGTGTTTACGTTACACATCATGCATCGGATTAAACCAGTTTACGGTGATCGTCGAACCCTTCAGATCATCTTTTATGCAGATACCGCGAGTGTACAATATTTCTGAAAGCCTTGCGCTGACCACACCGGATTTCTTGATAATGGCCATAATTTATAGGGTTTTGTGTCAACTCGATAAGGCCCAGTCACGAACCGTATTCCTCATTCGAGTATGATTCACGTTAACGCCCTCGTGACTCATTTGACGGCCAAGCCGTGCTAAGGGGCGCGCTCCACAATCGGCGGGTACTTCCGTTTTGCGAAATTTTGGCAAATATTTGCACACACCCTTTAAGTTAAACTAACGCGGCGGGTACGCAAGTCAAGCGGGTTGCTGAGGGGCACGTCGGATAATAAATAAACGTGTATCTATCTACCCCCCCCCCCTACCTGTTTGCAAATACGCATTACCCTCACGAGCGGTGACAGCCCTCGTCCTAACAGATATTTGCTCTATCTCGACATTATTTGTACACGCTAGTTGTACGCTGGGGAGATAAGGCGGTGTGCTGACCATCGTGGCAGATGGCGAATCGAACTATGGTTTAATTAAAAATATGGGGTGTGTTTGTTTGTATTGACCTTTAGAATTAATGAGTGTGTTGCTTGTTGCTGACCGGTACATTCATTCAATTAAAATATATAAAAATAATATGTAGTGCTGTCATGTTAATGTCATTCAATTTTTAAAATTGTTCTTTTTGTATTCAAAAGAATAGATTGTCATCTTCATTTGCAGCCGTTCATAATTCATTGTTGAATAAAGTCGTTTCTAAAACGCTTCTATTCATCTTCGTTTTGAGCAACGCTTAAACCTAGTATACCTATAGGTATATTGTACTTCGTCCATCCATCTCACTTTTGATATTCCTTGCACTCTTTTACCTTCTTGGGTAATCTTCGTCCACTCATATTGTCCTTATTTATTTACAAATGTTTTATTATCTGATTCTATTCATTATACCGAGAATGTATCTTTCCATACTTTTCCAAAATGCATTGAATTTATACAACATGGTTGGCATTCAATATTCAACTTTTTTCAACCATATTTTTCAATTAAAAACAGCAGTGATTTAATTCCAGATTTAATTCGTCTCTTCGTCTTCTCTTTCTGACTTCCGGAGATTCTGATGGTTTGCCTTATTTAACGAAGTCTTACATTTAATTATTCTGCATTACTTACGCTTCAAGTGCAACTCAATCTGGCATATTATATTTTAATTTTGATATACATTTATAGTTTTAGCTGTTACAGAATATTTTTTTATTTATTTTTGCAAAAGCTTATTTACATTGAATATATCTACATCTAAAATAATACTACATTGAATAAATGCTACTTCTACATTTGTGTCATTTTACTCTCCGCAGAATGCATGTGTCAATGCTCTTTATGTACATACATACATTTTTAATATATTTTTTGTAAACGTATACACCCCCGAGGAAAGCATATTGCTGATTAGATTTAGACTATTATTTAATATTTATTAAAAACAGAAACATACAGTTTTACAATATTTTTTCAAAACATTGACTCCAAAAATGTTTCAGCATATTTATTTATATATTATATATTAACCCCAATCATAGCTGCCACTACAGGTTGTCCAAGGTGACACTTACATATGTATGATCAAACTTTTGTACATTAGTACCAAAAACCATTATTACACATAATGATTGTACACAAAATATGTATAAGTTGAAAACACTGGATGACAATCCATGCCACTTTTCAACTCTTCCACTGCGGAAACCACTATAGCTGCTCCATAGTAATATATTTGTACATATGTATGTACATAAATTTACTCAATTCAACCAAGAAGGTCGACTGTAACGACATCACATCGTCATCTTCATCGCTTAGTCTTGCAAAAATGTTGAGATAATTGTTGCGAATTCACAATTGCGAAACACTAAAGATTTTTATTCAATTTATGAATAAACTTTTCACTAACACTTATTTTTAATACAATACTATTAAATTATGCTTATTATTATTCTTTTTTATAAATTATGTACATAATAGTAATAGTTTTAATGGTTTTGTTGTGATTTTCCAGCGGGAGGAAGGTGTGTCTCGCGATGTGGAAGTGGAGCGCAGCGAACTGCGCACGAGACTCTCTCATGCCGAGCACGAAGCTGAGCGCGCAAATGCACGACTCCGAGCTGCGCACAGAGAACTCACCAGGTAAATGCGAGAAAGCCAAATTAAATCACCTCTCCGTCGAGATTGCGACGGCGAGATGTTACCAAAACCTACCCCAAACAATATCGTCCGCCCCGTCGCCGTCCTGCCGGAGACATCATAAAAGAAATAAATAATAAACTTTTCCGGGTATAAAAGTCGCGGGAGTCCTTAGCAACACCCTTTTATTGCCGCGCGATCCTGGTTGGCTTCCTGGCTGCCGAAGGAGCTCGCTCCTCACGTGGAAAATGCACCCTTTGTTATTGCACGGCGGGGGGAAAATGGAAAACGGGAAGAATTAAAGGAGACAAACCCGGTCGCGCAGTTGGATCACGTCTCGCCTCCAGCTGTTTTTAAACTCTCGATTCTAAAATCTCGCACCGAAAACGTTTATTTTTCGCTCGTTGTTTAAATTCCACTTGCAGGTATCAATTCCACTCTCTGTCATACTTAGCCGCGTGTTTACGATTGGTTTTAGAATATTTTCGTCCAATTCTTGGTGTTTTAATTTGTATATAACATAATACTAATAAAAAACAATGCGTCTGAATTTTCTTAAATTTGATTCAACGAGAGAATAGAAAAACCCTGCAAGCATTTGACAAACAGTATTACTTGAGTGGATATACATATGTAGTTTAGAAAACCCTCAACAAAGTAATTAGTGCCTATTTACATTTGTAGAACAGCTTTTTGACCAAATTTTCGGATTTAATTACTGAAATGGATCTATTTGAATTTAATCAAATTATGTAGTTCGTTCGTTTTCTTTCAACTAATTCATTATTTCTCACGTTATTGTTTAATCCAAACCAATTTCATAAAGAGAATACATTTTTTTTATTTACATACATATATTTAAACATGAGTTTAACCCTACATATTATTGAACTTGTATATACATACATACATTTATAAATTTATATATTATAAATTAGAAATCATATTCAAATAATGTTGACAAATAATAGGAGGGGTTGGTTTTGCCGATTTGATGAGGAACCGTTTCAACAATGAAATCAGATAAATTGGCAAACTCTGATAAGAAATGATCGATTTATAGTCACAATTATCTAAGTCTGGTCAGCAGCACGACAGAAATACTCGGAATAAATTCTCTTCATTCGATGTCAACTCAGGAACATCTCGGTGGTTAGCATTAACGAATCACCGAGCTATACTGCTATTACATATTAAATATTATAAAAACCTACTTCAAAATATCGTGTTTTGCTTTGATTCCCCATTATAAAAACATTTCAAAAAATATATCCAAAATAATTCAAAGGTTATATGTATGGGTATTATGTATGTACATATGTATAAATTTTCAATAAATACTTTATAGCCTTCGCGGATTACTTAGTACGCGCACCGCTCGACGGCAATATACATGTTTGAAGAAAAGCAGCGAACGTGACCGGCTCGATTTTTCCGAGGTTTTTCCGATTAGAAAATCTCCCCCAAAGCCTCGTCGGTCGACGCGTCCCGAATAATAAAAAGTGTGCCTCGTGGGGCGAGTGTGGCGCACCCCAAGATCCAGACCTCTCCACTGCGAGATGCAGTGCCGCACACCCACAAATCCACTACTGTTGCCACATCTTCACACAATATCATAAATAAGATACATACATACATTATGCCTTCCTCTTAAACATATATTTATAATATAAAGAACAATAAAAAAAATCACGTCATACCGTAAATATAATACATATTTGTGTATACTGTGAATTAAATTATTTTAGCTTTTAAAAGCACGAAATATATTTCGTTATCGATGTACATATATTTATATTTAATAAAATAAGCAAGTGCAGCTTACGGACGTAACCTGGCAACATAAGCCTCTGATGCACAAGTTGCACTTCCACCCCTCCGCTTTCTCCCGCGAAACCTTGCACTTTTCCCTCACGATCAACCTTATCCCCGAAGACGTGCCGCGTATAAAAACGATCTCTCGGGAGGAGTGTTGCATCTATGTCTACATAAACAACCTTAGCCTTCACAAAGTGTATATGACGGTATCGGTCGTAAATTATATGCTTTATGTGATCTTAGCTTAAAGTTCTCGGACTGCCTAAACTACAGTTTTTACACTTTATACTACACTGACTAATCCTGCAATAGTTGCTTTTAATTTGAAATAAATAAAATAATACAAATTTTAATAACCCTCTCGTCAATTCAATATATTTCAAACGTATTACAGGCCACTAGTATATTTACTAACGTATTCAAACGTATTACAGGCCACTAGTATATTTAAAAATTGGTAAACACAAAACATTCGATTCAATGTTTTGCGAGATATTTCTCGAAATAAAGAAAAGTGGACTTATGCCACTTTTAGTAATAACGGCTTATATAATACCTATACATTCACAACTTTTGACATTCATTTAGCTGTTGATAAAGCTATCAAGATATATGATTAAATATAATTTACGTACTAAATATATTTCTACGTATGCTATGTAAACATGATGTTACATGGATGAATAAAACACAGGTACAATTTAGTTACAACATGCTCTCTACCTACGAAATGAGGAAAACCCATTTAGGGAAATACACACATACACGAACGAATAGGTACATCTGCTAGATCCTATTATAGTCGGTGTTAATTAAGTAAGACAACTCTAAATTGAGATGGTACATATGAACTACGGTGGTTCGTATTATACGCGGTCGCATATATGTAATATGATATAATATTTATAATGTACGGGTAGGTATTAATGGTACGGTGTCGCGTTGCTTGACCGCCCCGAGCGACCTCTCGCACCAGCGCGCGTTTGTTTTATTAATTGCTGGAGGGCGCTGCGCCCCCCTGCTGGGGCTCATCCCCCGCTGGGAACCCGCAGGTGCCGTTGAAAGGTTAAACGGTCTCCTTCTTCTGCGAACGGGGATGATTATGAGCACAACTCCTCGACCAAATTACTGAAATAGTGAGGACTCTATTGAATCGACACTTGAATTTGATGTATATATGTATGTACATATGTTTGTCTGTAAATGGTCAAAACGTGTTCGTAGTACTTTAGGTTAGGTTGACTTTTTCAGCGAATTGAGATACCTTATCGCGTTTCAAGATTTAATGCTGAAATTCGCAATAGCCTCGGGTTTCAAACAAACTTGATCCCCGTTTCATTTTCCGAGGTGAAATTTCTCCTTCTTTTTTCCCCAAGAGTTAAATTTCGGTGACAAATTACTCCAGGCGTTCCCCGATGCATTTTTTTCATCTATCGCATTTTATTATTGCAAGTTGTGCCTCCGGGACACGCATTTTTTTGTTTTCAGAATAAAATATGGACGACAATGCGTCAATGTTGCGGTCTGAAAGTTTGCATTTATTGTTGTGCAATGTAATATCCGTTTCCTGACAATAATTTGTATTATAGTATGTGCCATGTTTGTTGTCCCGCTGTATGTTGGAGGATATATGTATGTATATACCTACATATGATAGATAAAATGAAATAGACTTAAATTTGGATAATTTCCTAATGTGGGTATAAATTTATTATCAGCCAATAATCTTTTTCAATTTTCAAACACATTTTTTATTAATTTTATCTGTTAACACGCGGGTAAGTAAGCCACACCTAATCATATACCCAAAATTTATTTATTTAAAAAACGGAAACAAAAAACATTACAAAGTATATAACATTGACACAAATAAGCTTCTAAAAATTAATAAACATCAATGAAAAAATAAATAAAAACAAAGAAGAAACGCATTGAATAATGTTACATACTATGTACATACATATTTACCTAATACTAAGAAAAATGATCAAACAATAGAAATGTAAAGCAAGGAGAGAAACACCAAAAATAATCAATATGGAGGGAATATTGTTAAAAAAAAGAACTACATAAAAATGATTTATAGGAATATTTGGTAGAACAAGGATTAATTTGAAATAATGGATTACGGAGGCATCTGATTGGACATTGTAAAAGCATCTTACGTAATAAATAAGGACTATCAATTATTTACATACATATGTAGTTCAAAAGCTTGAACACAAAAAAAATCAAAAATTTTCCTCCTGATTGTAAGGAAAAAGAGCATTGAGAAGAAATCTAGAATTGCAGTTAGATTGGAATTTTTATTTATGCGCTCTTAATTATTAATTTAAAATATAATCGATAGAAAGGATTTGTTGAAACAGTACTAGGAAATTCCAGATGACTTCTTACAAATTAATTCAAATCACTAGTTTTATCTATATGTATAACTGAAATATAAAGCTTACCAGGAAAATAAAATTATGTTTAAATCATCTCGCTTACTCCGTTTCCTATTAAATTTCAACCGCGAAATATGAATATTACTCTTCTTTCCATTTATTTCAACTTATCATATAATCTGTTGCAAAAATGACTATTTTCATACCATCTAATGGCAAATTTTTACTCTGTATCTAAATATTGTTTAGCTTAAAAATAATACTATATTACGTACATTTGTAGAATATGCAGTTCCATTACATGTGTTTGTTTTATATATTTCTATGAAACGGAGCACACAGAATTGTATTTTGAGGCAAAAGATGTTCATTTTTCGGGTCGTAGTTAGTGGGGATTTTCCCAATGGCGAAACAAGGAAACGACAAACGTTGTTCGATTATTTTTAATGGCCAGGAGTAATCCTACCGTGAAGGATGCGTCCACTACACCAGTGACTCTTGTGGAACTCGGGTAAAGTTTCCGAAACGAGGGAAACAAAGAAATGGTGTGGGGTGGGGGGGGGTTGAGCGTGTAAATAATAGGCAATTTGCCGGACAATAAAACCATTACATGTGATACAGATGCCAGTTTCAATTACAATCCATTATTAGGCAATCTTCTATGAAATTATCGAATAAAAATTACAAAGCGTTCCAAATACAATGTGAGAGCGTATGTGCAATGCATCATTTTGGTGTGCATACACGACAAATTTTAATGGCCATTAAACTCCGCTAGGGGAAAACGTGTATTTTCCGCGATGTTTTTTTCTATTTTTCCCTTCAATTTGTTTTACGTATAAAGTTTCCCTTTCCGTTTCTATACACCGAGAGCTACACCAGGTGCTGCTAACTGCATTTCATCCCATTCGCAATTCATAAAGATGGATTGCAATATCCCTTGCTCGGCACGTATCAGGTGTGCCATATTATATCCAAGGGTGGCCGAATTTCATTCACCCAAGTCTCCTTCGATAAATTTCCAAACTCGGTTTTCATCTGAAACTGTTTCGAAAATAAAAACCATTAGGTTATTTTATCATGCGCCGAAACCTGCTCGAGTGTTACTTGCCCTCAATTATGCAGAATTGCTACAAATCGTTAGCGATCGTTCGATTTTAATCAATTCCTTTCAATATTTTAGCACACGAGAAATGTAACATAATAAAATCAAAGATGGGAACATTCGTTCCTTTTTTTATAGATAGATTCTCCGGATATTCTTTCCTTTCTTCGTTTTCTTTCTTGTAACACCCCATCTCGATTTTTCGAACGCTGTAAACTTGATCAAAAATTTTTCTGACGGCAATTCGGAGCTTTAATCGGAGAAGGGGAGGCTTCTCGGGTCGTTATCCACAGGTTTTATTACAATTGATCAAGTCTCTTTCGTTAATTGAAAATTTTAGCGCTTTATAAACTTTTTTTTATACATTTTCTGTATATATACTATTTATATGTATTGTTTGTGTATGTGTATTATTATGCGCAATACCCACTGAAATGTTTGTATGTACATACATATGTATATTAAAAACAGATTCGGATGCTGTGTTTAATCAGAGTTTTGTACGCATTTTGGTGTGAATTTGAAGCGAGCTTTGTGTCCTTTTTTGAAATTTATTAAGCCGCGTTAATTAGAAAGAAATTGGGGGTGCGGTTTCCGGGAATAGGTAAAGGGTTCATTGTCCAGCGCCAGGATCGGGACACTTTTATTGCTTTTCATATTGTCCGACCCAGGACAATTGATCGCGTAAATCTCCACTTTTTGTTTTTGCATACGAAGCAATCGACGCGTAAGGGTGCCGATGTCGGGAGTTTTCCGCTTTCATTTTCCGCCAAAGTTTTTCATTCCGTTTTATTTTTCATTCTTGCGATAAAAAATGGAAATCGTCGAGGTATTGTTCTTATAAATTGTAAAATCCAAGTTGCTATTTTCCACAACATTAGCCGCCGAGTCCTCCGGGAGTACTGTATGTCGGGGGTCCCCAATTCGTCCCGGCTACGGTGACCATGAATGCGGTTTCTGCTCGGAATATTCAACAGGGGACACCCTCCTATCGTTTACTGCAAATCCTGCCAACCCCATGATTATATTATGCACCCGGTACTTCCCTACATTATTGATCGACAAACCCTCATTTACCTCAGTTAAAAATATGCACGCGTAATATAATTTTGATTAAACAACGCCGGACGTATGTACGTACATACTTACATATATACGAGACGGTTTCGGGTTTAGCTTTTCGTGCAGTAAAATTTGAAACGTCTATGAATTTTTTATCGTAATTTTTCGTAAACTTTTCCCCTGTATGAATTATATCAGCCTCCAAGCCCCCCGTGCTTTACGCAATGCACACCACCTGGGGACCAAACAACAGTCAACTAGTTTAAACTAGTTAGCTTCCTCCTGCCAAGGACCACTTCCGACCCCACCAAACCTCATATTTGCAACCCCTCTTCCTATTTGAATTGTTCATAAATTTATAAGACGTTGCGAAATAGCGAATACAGATTGCGCTCAAGCGAAGGTGAGCCAATTTTACTTTTAAGTCTAATACACGCGTAGTGCTTTCGAAAGACTTCACAGATTCAAACAATCGACGTGTCATATTTTCATTTATGGTAATATATTTTTCAATTTTATCATTAAAAAGTTGCATTCAAGAAGCTTGTATCACACGCATACATATGTATGTATATGCTACAGTCGAAATATATTTCCAGTTGTTATATATTGTGTTTTACGTCAATACAATTCAAATAGTAAAGTATAACTCTGCAAGCGCAAATACACTTTCAATAATGTGCGCCAGTTGTAATATAACAGTTTTGACCGCTCCGATGCTTTAGAATTCAATAATGCCTTTAGGTAATAAGTACCGTATTTCGATGACTCTTAGAATGTACTCAAAACAAAAATGTGACTTTCCAACTCAATTTACTAGTCGAATGACGTTTTTACGAAAACCTAACTTCTCCATCTAACCTGGTACCAAATTACTGTATAGTTGAACTGTATTTTCAGTTGTAATATATGTTGTTATATGTTATTCGCCGTATGAGTCAACTTACGTGGGTTAAGCGGAATATATTCCAACTAGTTAAAATATATTACCACTGAAAATACACTTCGACTATAACGGTAGTTGGTACCAGGTCATTTGGAACATATTACAACTGGAAAATACACTTTAACGGTAACATATTGTACATAAATCTTATTATTTAAAAATATTAAACTACAGTTTGTAAGTTTGAGCACTCCTGTCGTTTGCAAATAAAGGAATATTCAGAGTTTGTCTTCCCCTTTTGTGATGCATTTTCCCTCCCTCATTTCGCCCGCTTACTGCATTTTAGGGTGCACAAATACTGCTGATGAATCCGCCCACTCCTCCTTACAACCTGTTTACTTTTAATTCGCAATTATTCCAAAAAACGTCTTCATTTCATTATGCAAACGATCGTTATGACACAATCGCGCTATTTTCAAATTTAAAAATGTATAACATAAAAACAATTAGCTACTGACCCGGTAAATTACACACATCTCACATAATTCCGAAAGTCGATTTTGTGTACAACCAACGCTACGTTGGTTGTACACAACCAGCCCGATTACCGGAATTATGAAAAGCGACAATATTTATTTTCGGAATTAACACCGTCGAGTTCAAGCGGCGGTGAATTTATAATTCGGGTGCAGGTACGGCGTTCCGAGGGGTGGGTGGGTTTCGGAGGGTGGGTTTTCCACACCCCGGAATGCAACTCGTTTCGCTCTGTTGAAATATCGAATTAGCGACAGGCGTCCCCAACCGGAAGGCTTCAATCCAACACTGCTGAATCAAATCACCAAAATCTGTTTCAGCCGAAGCGGAAATGATTCGATTCGATAGATAAAATGCCAGGTGCGAAAATGACGTTGATTTCAAACGTTATAACGTTCTGCTATAACTGTGCTAAAACTTTTCCGCAATAAAACTCGAAGGCTTTGTAGTATGACAATACTCCCCCTGTTTCTTCGTATTATGCATTATACATAAGTATGTATACTAGCGAAAGTACTCATCTCCACTTATGCTTAAATTCTTATGTATGTATATGTTACAATGATTTCATACTTGCAGTGAAAGTATACTTTCACTGTCGTTATAGGGAATAGTTAACATTTACATACTTCTGATACTTATTATATTAATGTTGTGCCGTCTTCTTCTTCTACCTCCAACAAAAGTTTTTTAGTCACTGGAGAATACAGATTCACTGTAACATATGTATATGATTCGATGATTATTCCACACAAAGCGATCTCGTCATCTGTCATTGAAATCACGGAAAGTCTTACACCAGAAAATTCTATCTATCGAGAGAAATTCTATCCACATGAAATATTTATTATACAAACGAGAACTCGAGTGTCAGATATTCCATATTCGCGATATTCATGGCAACGATTGTCATGTGCGAGATCACAATGTGCGAAATAGTCCGTTTATCATAATATATGTATGTACATTTGTATTTAGATTGAGATGAGTAACGTGTCAATCGCCGTTCACTTTGACACATCCAGACGTACTTACTGGTCTGCACTGGCCAACCAGTTGATTATTTTTCATTTCGGTGCTTCGTAATTATTTTTTTGTATTATGTAATTAAAAATGATATTGGCAGCTGAATGGTGGTGAATCAGTATTGAATGAAACCATTCTGCAATATGTAATAAACCTTTAGTTCGCACATTCGCTACAATGGCTTGCCTGCTACTGATTTCAAACGGTACAAGTACACATGTGAATGCATTCGTTATGTAGATCCGGACTAGTTAATGCTAAATGAGTTATTTCGTATATGTGTGTGTCCAATCCATACATCTGTCTCTTTTCGTAAAATGTATAGACGATGTCTATTCTATACGGTCTGTTTTATACATATGTATGTATGTATATGTACGTATGTATATAAACGAAAATTTGTTCTATTGTTATTTTCAAAAGTAATGGTCACCATTGCGTTGTACATATTTAGTTACATACATATACATAAGTCTAGATAATCAAGTGTTCAAATGGGAATGAAGTGGTCGGTGATTGGCGTCATTGACGAGTGTGCAGTCGAATGTTGCGAATTTCATCTCGGCCACGCGTTCATTAATGGTTTTCTTTTGAAAGGCGGTTGGGGTCGTTCCCGAGCCCTCGAACGAGGGGGTCCCACTTCAAAAAGCAGCCTCCCCCTTCAGAGGGACCCCACATCGGCGATCAATCACCCGAACAAGTCAACCTTTGCCACGGGAAATCCCCCGCACTCACCGACGTACACACGAAACTCGCCAACTTTACGTTATTATTTACACCGTTGCGTTGTTCTTCTTTACAATGCATACAACATTTACCTATTATACATATGTATGTATAAACTTGAGAGAACTTGAATATGTAATAATAATGCGCAACTTTATCAAATGATCTTCTATTCAATTAATGTAATTTTTAGAAACCTCCTTTACGTTTCAATTACAATTCTCCTTTATTACAATTCAGAGGACTTTTTATCTCTTATCCGATCGTTTTCATACTTTGCCATATTGCTCATTTTGGTCATCAATATACGTAATTATATAACCAGCAGCGTGTACTAGTGGTTAATATACATATAATGATTTCGAACAAAGTGGTCAGGAGTTCGAGTACCACTGCTTGCTGCTGGCCAGATCTTGACTTGTGACTCCAGTTCGACCGTTTCTTATCAGACTTTGACAATTAATCTGATTTTGATTGAAACGGTTCCTACAAAATTGGCATCCCTGCCCACCTCTCTCGCAAAAATTTGAGCTATTCAGCATCTTGATTTTTCGCTGATTTGTATTAATGCTGCAAATTTTTCCCTATGTGTATTTGTGGATGTTGATTGCATATGTGATGTCGTGTTTAATGTAAAAATATAAAATATACGATATTTCTTGATCTATATAGTACACTCGTCGCATTGGACCGATCTGTACGACGAGTGTGCTTGATTGATTGAATAAAATAAATTTATAATGCTTTAATTATACAATTTTTAGTCATTTACTTTATCAGTTTTAATTATAACTGTCTTAAAAAAGTTTTTTGGTAGACCTTAAAAAATAAACATCTCACGTAAGTAATACTTTGGCAAACGTAACTTGTATAACCTTTGATTATGAAAGCAACAAATTACTATTGCTTGCTTATTATATGTATAAAAATTTCTGAGAATTTTGATGTTCAAAATACATATTTTATAACTTACATAAAGGTGGTTTTTACTATATAGGTGGGTTTTTTCAGATAAAAGTTTTACTGAACTTTTTGAGGTTTCATATCAAAATCTTATTAAAGTACTATTAATAATTTAAAAAATTAAGTTCAATTTTTAATACACATTTTTGATATAAAAATTTCTGCACATAAACGATTAAATTTAAATTCCATATGCTTTTATTTTCCTCTTAATTATATAATTCATATTTTCCCACTCGTTCAACCAATCTTTTTTTATATATACATATGTATTATGGTAGATACATATGTCTTTCTACTTCAAATTATGAGTTATCACAATCATCTCTATAAAGTTCAAAATCAACGTGTTTTTGACAGTCGACAATTTTCAGCATCACTGAATCGAGCTGCAGCATTTTGCCACTGTCATCGCCAGACACTATGTATGTACATACATATATATAAATTCAATGCCGAATCGATATAGGACGTGTGTACAGAGTCTCTCAATCGGTTTTGTTTCGACATTTTACAATTTAATTCCTTCTGAAATTGAAACTGAAAGTGTGATTTTAACGATTGCATTTTTTTTTTTGCACGACACAGAATGCATTTCGAGTCGGTGACGCTACGTTAGTGTATTTATATATATGTGTGTATCACAGCCTCGTTTAGCTCCGAAACGTGAGAGAGAGAGAGAGAGTTTTTCGCTTTTTTTGTGTTTGTTTGAGTTTTCCGGAAGGGCCCCCTCGCGATATAAAACAATTTACATTTTGATGTGACGACAACGGCGCCGTAAAGTAGAAATTGACACAGTTTTTGCTCGGCTCACTTATCAGTCTTCCTTTGCAACACTCCTCTTACTCTCGTATTTTTGTACTCTTGTCCATTTCTTCTTTTTCTTTTTTTTTATTCGTTGGACAGTTAAAAGTTATATAGCCGCTCCCAATGTGCTCGTACCGAGGAAACGGCCCACCACTCCTTACTGACAATTGTTTCATTTCACAATCTCACTAATGAAAAATCTGCTATATACAGACATATATATGTATGTATGCATTTTTATAATATTATTGATGTCATGCAAATTACACAATTCTATGTAATATATGTGTATTAATAATAGAGATGACAACAGCATGTCACTATCTATAAATAAAACGATGAAATATAAGTTGATTATATGATTTATTAAATTTTCGTCGTGTAAGTCGCGAAGGAAATTCTTTCATCATGTTCGAAAGAAATCTACTGTAGAACTTTTTTAATAAGTAAATCATCTTTTTGAATTGTTTTGATCTTATATCTTGACAAAATGGCCGGTAGCTTCCATCATCTGATTAGTTTTTGAAATACGTTATCTTATCTTCTCTTTCCTTCCATCCTTTCATATTTCCAAATACTACAAACCTATCCACTGTATAAATAATAATGGTTTTATTTATGGGAACATTTTTAAATGTTTCTAAAGCAAACAATGAAGAGTACATTCTTTATCCTCTGTACTTAAAAAAATGAAAAATGGTCGGAATCTTGGATATTATTTTCAAGACGTACATCACAAAAGCGTCTATGTTTTGTTTCACTCGTTCTAATTGTCCGTGTTTCCGCAGCACATTTTTATGTAAAACCTCGACATAATTTGTATAAATAACTGTAAGAAATAATTTTGTTGAAGTTCTTATATTTATACGATCTTTTTCACACGTCTAAATTATATAACTGATCTAAGGGAAAATTCGGCAGTTAATTACACAGCTCATTTACCATCGACCTACTTTCATTCATCCCTATCTTCCTCCGGCTACACAAATCTTCGCAATCTCTTTAAACCCAATAAATATATCAGACCTTCATTACTATCACTAGTAAATCTTCGAATACTGCTGGAACAGTTATTTAGTTATAATTATTTCAATTTTTATTCTACGCTAAATAGCTTACATACGCACATTCACATTTATGTAGGTAACCTCGCACCACCTGCATAATTTTCAGTTATTTTAAATGCGTTGCTACCTAATACCGATTTTGCAAACATCAAAACCGACCGAAAGTCGGGGCCGTGAACGACCTTCTTCGTTAATATCATAACGATAAATATCCGCGGAATGGAGTTTTGCGAGTGTGAAAACAAATTATCGTTAACGGCGACATAACAGTAAAGTCGCGCTCCGCAAGCGCCATTTCGCTCACTTTTAAGGGTCTCTAATGCAACAAATACCCGAAAATGGTTCATTCTGAAATGGCAACTTCATATTTCATACTCACCTGCCGCTTATTAGCCTCATTTGTACGTCGTGCATTCCTTTATTAACCCCCCATTTGTTCGTTCCTTCTTTCGTATGACTGTTCATCCACCCCTAAGCATAAAACATTTCAGTGGAAGTATTAATGCACGTGTGTAATTGATTATGGTATACCTACACACTTACTACATAAATACGTATTAAGAATCTTTAATTACACACTGCACTCGCGTGTACAAATGTATATGTATAAGCATGGTACGAAAATGTCGGAATCCACCAAGATACTTGTCTATGTACTGAGGTCTTCGCACCAGCCTGTCTGCACGTAGACGTCTGGACCTTCTGGTTTCATTCACCCTTTCACCTATGTCTGAGTTTCTCAACTTAAATTATTATCTAACATATGCACATACATTTTCAAGAGATTTTTACTCCTAAATAATAATATTAGTGAAAAAAACATAGTTCAGATAAGAATTTTCATATAACTGTTCTAGGTAATGGGCGTATTTCTATTTTAATTATTTACTGCCAGGACCATTTTCGTTTTTACTTTGCTTTTTGGCTATGTGTGTATGTATAATATATGATATATTATTAAACTCGTCTCTGTCAAATTGAAAAAGTTCGCAAAAAAAAAAATCACAGGGGAAGATTATGCGTATACAATTTTCGCGATGAAAATCTTTTGAGAATTTGTTATTTCAAAAGTTCCCTTAAAAGTTTTGATTCCATCTTTTCCAGATAACGCTTTTAATAATGCTTTCCCTTTTATGTACTTTTAAAAAAATATGCTGCTCACGTTCTATACACATTTTGATTTATTTTTTTATTTATTATTAACATACGTATATTCAATGCACGAATTCAAAGGGAACTGATTATTTGGTGGGTTAAAAATAACTAAAATGATCAGTAATTTATTAAATAAGTGATCAGTAAATATTCATTTTTAGATCAGTAATTAATTAAATAAGTTATCAGATAAATAATATAAATGATAAGTAAAACCAAATACATTATGATTTTTGACAGTTGGATGATAGCGCGTCGCCCATCTTAGATCTTAGCAGCCAACACTTATTTATTTAAGGGTCAGGTTGTGTTAGGCTAAGTTAGGGTTGGCCCTATTCATTTAAGATTAGATTGTTAGGGTTGGTATTTATTAATTTAACAGACACGCGAGAACTGAGACAATGAGGTTGAAGGTTGAGGGGGTCAATATTTGTTTATGAACGATGTTCAAGTTGTTAAAGCCGGGTCAAAAACATATCCGAGAAAAAGCCAGTCCAAGGGAAAAATCAGGAAACCAGTAGCGTCAGCAAGTGAAAGAAAGCCAGTTGAAAAACGAATTCGAAGTCCAGGAGAAAGGCAAGAAATCAAAACACCAGTGAATTTCAAATTTTATCAACGCGTGGTCCGGCGTAAACAAAGAAACGCATACTGGTGGAGATTACACTACCGAAAACGATACGATATGGCAACATTGGCTCTACTTCATCTGTCAGAATGCGTAAAACTGATCGTTTCATTCATTAATTGATCATTTATTTTTAAATCTTATCATTTCGTTTGATATACTGATCAATTTGGTTTAATTACTGTTCATATTATTTAAATACTTATCATTCTATTTAATAACTGATCGCATAGCAACTGATCAATACACACTGGTCATTTATTATTTTCACTGATCAATCCATTATTTTTTCATACCAAATGTTTTTTTTTACTGATCAAAATCTGAATTTTTTAGTCATCGGTTAAATAGAGACCGAATTCAAATCATTACTTTTCACTACTTATTATTAAAATCTTTTAATTCCAGTTTATTTTCTATATGATACATTCCTTAATGTTTCTATTGAATGTCCTCAACTCGACTTTCACTGTTTTATTTGTCATTCTCTTAGATACTTTTTTTGTCTTTATAATATACATGCATATATGTATATCCACCCCAATCACTGCCAATTCATCTTTTTCACTTGCTCCACTATAACAAACACTAACGTAACGTTTTTCATATAATTCAGCCCCTTTCATTTTTCCAATCATATATATTTTAGTGCTTCCGATTATAATAAATTATATTAAAATTATAATAAATCATTGATCGAAGTCAAAATCTCATCAAATGAATTTTTGCATTCATTCCTTGGATTTGAAATGTTAATGTAAATTATCTTTTCATTTATGAATTGTCGCATTTAAAGATAAATCATTGAATAATTCTAATTCAGCTTAATTCCCGCGAACCCTTGCATAAATATCAGTTATCTCATTCATACCCATATATTGTTCAGATATGAAATTGTATATAAAGCGGTCGCATTCAGAGCCAGACCGCTTGGGAAGTGAATGAATGCCTAAGGGAGTTTGTTTCAGGTATTATCCTCTATCTACTTCCAACGTCACTTTGTGAGACTTTCATTGTCTTCGAGAGATGATAAGACCAAAGTCTAGCCTAGTCGTTTCTGATTCACCCAGACACCCCCCCTCCCCCCTAAGAAAGTTTTCTTTTGCCATAGACTTCAGAAACAAATTAAGCATTTCTAGTTATAAGTCCTTTACCGACACACACCAATGTCACGAATATCTAATATTTATACCTACATACATGCAATACAATCATCGAGAATCAAACTTTGAATTTATACGACGGGTTTCATATGAAAATGCAGTACCATATCTCCCCACACTCCTTTCGACAAGCTTTTTTACGATTTTCGTAGGGGTTTGTCGATATCCTCCACGCTTTTTTATTGACTGATAAACTCCAGCCGCACACCACTCCACTTTGATGTCGTTTCTTACAAATCCAATAAAATATTTGATCTACTTATGATTTTTATATAATCATTTCACTGTCTGGTTTATGCGTATTATATCTTCATTCGGTCATTTTTGCTCACGCGAGTGTGCGTGTGTCGAAAGACCCGGCCGTGTCTGCTGCTGAAGCGTATCCGTCGGAGTAATTAATACGCAAGCCGATGGGGAAGGACGTGAGGTGGTTATGGGGTGGTGGGTTGGTAGGGATACAGCCTCCAGCAGCCGTAAATCCAGAATATTTGCCAATTCTAAACGGGCAATGGGAGGGATCTCACATCCTGACCCTCCCGCGTTGGATACGTCCCATTCTACATATATACATACACACATGCAGAAACCCATACTATTGTATTATATTACATTTTGAAATATACACAATGATTAAAAATATATTCAAATTGCTTAAATATTTTCAAATTACATAAAAAAACAATTGAAATACGTATTTTTTTCTTGAAACAAAAATACTCACTTTTGAAAGGTTCAAAATTAATTTAATTAAGGAATAATGCTCAAAATACCTGCACTATATGATACCAAATTAACAACTAATTAAGATAATATCCCCAATTTCTGACGAGATGGCCGATTTGGATTGATTTTGTTCTCTTTTTGAATTGAGCGTTTATTGAATCGTGGTCGTTAAATGCACTATGTTCCACTAGTTTCGTCAACTAGTGTGATTACTACTTGACGCCCTCTCGCTTAACAACTTCCAGAGGACCTTTTACTCGGATCTGACTCTCCCCTATGTTGACCTCCGAGGGGTGCTAATTACGGCCGAATGCAATATTTCGTAACTAAGAACCAATAGGCTCAAGGAGTTTGGCAGTGGTCATCTGTACCATCGTAAAGGACACTGGCTGCTAACTGTTTTGTAAATTATTACACCCACCCCACTGTAAAATGACCGCAAATGTACGTACATAAATTAAAACTTTAGCAATGCTACCCAAAGTGGAGTTTGATGAAATATTTAAAAATAAACTTTCAGTATAGGGATTTTTGAGCTAGACGTCGAAGTTGCAATGCGGAGGGGGTGTGGCGACACCCCTGCCGGATAATGTTCCGGAAATGACTTATAGCCTCGGACCCAACCCCTTTTTAGCCGGATTAAATGTTTTGATAACGCCGCAGCTACATGGATATTGACCGTATGATCGGTGAGTAAAAAGTACACGCTGACCCTGAGTATGATTCCTATGAAACTTTGTCTTTCGACTTTGATTGAGAAGAATGTGTGCATAGAATTAGTGTGAATAATGGGTGATTGCGAGCACGAACGAGGCGTGGAGCACGCGTGCCACGCTTTGGCACCGCTACCATAATCTGACCCAGTTTGAGCAAATGGGGGCGTTGAACTGGCCCCGGGGGCCAGAGCCGGCGCCCCCGGAGCCCCAGCTCCACCACCACAAAACTAATTCGTCACACACAATTCGACATCGAAAATATAATAAACATAAAAAAAATGCAATATAAAACGCCTTTTACGATTTCTTTTCGCCGCATATATTATTTATTTTCTTAAGGCTCTCTTAACTCTTTCAGTTTGGTTGGTTACCCTTATATTATGTATTATGTTCATATAAGTATGTACATATTATAAATTAAATATATGCCATTACTATTCTACATATAAAATCACAATGGCAGAAAAGTTATAAAAACATAGAACTAAAGCAATTTTCTGTTATTCACATACATAATATAGTAACTTTAACCAGCAGCATATATCAATGGTTAGCATGTAATGCTTTCAATTGTGTTGTTGCGGGTTCTATCCCGTATGCTGCTGACCAGACCTTACATAGATGTGTGACTCCAAGGTCAATCGCTTCCTATCAAAGTCTGTCAATTTATCTGACTTCATTGAAACGGTTCCAGCAAATTAACAAACTCGTTCCATCCATGTCGCAAAAATTTGAGTTATTCAGTATCTCGCTGATTAGAAAATGCTACAAAAATCTGTGGCTGTTAATAGTTTGACCATATACATATATATGTCGTGTTAAGTAAATGGATTTATGCCTGTTTAAATAACTAATAAATAATTCGTAATCAGCATAGCACACTCGTCGCGTTGGAACAATCTGTTAGACGAATGTGCATGATTGATGGAATAAATAAATAAATAAACTTTTGAACTTAAATGTCATGATTAGAGGTAGGATAGTCACAGTGCTATCCATTGTTCCATTGTTGTAAATCTTTTGTAAAAACGGTTCGGCAAACCTTTAACAATGCATTTACAACCTTTGAACAATACGCGGCACCTTCTGGGTCCGGTGACTAGTCATGATATACATAGATGAGTCAATTTCTTACTCTTGTCGGTTAATGGTACAATTTATACCATTTCATATTTAATACTGTAATGTAGAGATTAGTTGATTGGTGCTCATCGACCACTGGTTTCCTACCACTGATCACCTGATCTCGCGTTTGCTCCAAAAAGGCCTCGCCGTATGAATAAACCGTATACAGCAACCAATAAGGTCTCGCGACCCATCGACCAATGATCTACATATCTGTGCAGAGAGTACACGCTGTTCAAGAACAATAACTACCTCTACCACTACTCGCCAATCTCGGAAACCCTTCTACGCGCTTAAGATTGGTGTTGAACCCTTTGCCAGCGAGTGTCTTTTGGCTAATGTTAGGAATCCAGCATATATTGAATGCTTTTGAAATAATATATTCTATTGACATTTATACAAGTCAACCAATCAATAGATTAAAACACAAGCTGAACAAATTTTAAAATAAAAATGGTAAATTTTGTATGTATGTAGAATTGTGAGAATTTTTAGATTCGTTAACATTTGGGTGCGTTGTGTTAAATGTAACGATGTTGAATAAAAATTCTCTCACAACCCAGATACCTAATTTTCGGCATAATATTTTAGGGTGGAACAAACTAAGCAGTTCTCTCCTCGCTGAAAGTGTAATGATTATAGTCAGTGTCTACGCGCGTAGCCGCGGGGAAATCTCGCCGAAAACATTTTCCAGAGAGGAAAAGTGTTCATTTCTCGTGATGTTATTTTACCCATCATTGCGTAAATACAAAAAAAAAAGCTTGCTCCGTCCATTCTCATATATTAATAACACTTTTAACATTCACTCCTACTTATTATTGTATTATATTTAATTTCGTCGATGCTTTGTTCTGCTGCGATTTATTTGGTCATTAATTAATGTAAGACCTATTTATTGTTCACAGAATGGAGGAAACTGTTCGATCACTACTTCAATACAAAAGCTGTGTCGAAACTCTGAAACAAGAAAAATCCTCGCTTTCAGCAGCTCTAGAGGTGTGGTTTTTTTTTTACTTTGTTTAAACTTGTTTGGTGTCTAGTTTGTGGACAGATTAAATGTATGGTTTAAATTGCTTTTCCAGGCTCGCAGCATCCACTATCAGACGTCGTTGTCGAAGCTGTCTGTAGAGAACGAGTCTCTGAGGGCGCAGGTGGCGGTTTTGCAAGCGGCTGCGCCCCCGCAGCCTCCGCCCCTACCTCCACCCCACTACGAACGTTGCTTGGATGACGTCGCAAACCAAGTCGTAAGAGCATTACTCAATCAAAAGGTAACTAGAATATACAAAAACAGATAGTTCTGGTCCAATCTTCATAAATAAAGTTGACATAATCGTCGAGTTGTTTTATAACTTATTTTTAATTTATTTTTTAGGGTCTCCGTGATGAGTTGGGAAGGCTTGCTTCAAGAGCTCGTGACTTGGAAGCTCAAAATCGAGCACTTGGTACTTTATTACTTCGGCAACTAAAACCAAAACCAGCACCCTCACCGGCGTCACCCACTTCTCCTGGTAAAAATACTCGCCTAGAATCAATCATATATGTATAATATTATGTAATTTACTATTCCAATGCAAACTTTAGGTTCTGCGTCAAAATCTTCTCGACTGCGCAACGACCACACATCATCGGTTAAGAATTCAGGTGTGAAGAACAAGCAACCGACTCCATCTCCGCTCGAATCGCTGACTGGTCATTTGCCGTATGGCTTTCAATTGAAAAGCTATTCTCAAAATGTATCAATAGAAAAATGCTTGCACAAACATAGACTTTGTAAAAGCAACAATGACATTTCGTGTAGTTCAACCGTCAACGGTGGCAAAAGTGTTCATAAAAACAATCGTAACAAACGCCTATCGGATGGAAATCTAACTTTACCCTCGTCCATAAACGATCTGTATAGTAAGCAATCAATTATATCGTTTGAAGATGAACCCTCCGGTGATATAATGAGTGTTTGTGTGTCCCACCGCGCATACCAATTATCCGCAGACGACAAAAGGAGACATCAAATTCTAGCCAACCTTTGGACAGAATTGAAAAGCGTCGAAGTCACTCCACAAAGTTTGATCGAAGCGTTGCAAGCTGTCGATCCTTCATTATGGGCACCTCCGGAAAGACCGCTAACGCTTAACTTGAAAAGAACAACACCGATAATGTTGTCCCAATACCTCCAAAGACTTTCTCAAACACTACCAGGTTATTATTTAAATTATATTCAAATGATATATTTGTTTTCGTGAAAATGTATTTTGATGAAAATTCTATTTTAGATCAATTGGATCAATTGCCGGTGGAAGATGAAACGGTTATTGAATCGCCTGAGAGTGGGAATAGGGATGAGGGGTATTCTACTATGTCTAGTGACGTTCAAATAGATCCATTACGTCAAGGTTCAGAAACAAATAGGGAATTAGAAGATCTGAAAGAAGCTTCCGATGAAACTGACAATCAAATATTGCTGAGTATTAATAACACTATCAACATGGAAGATAAAACTGAATCTGATATTTTATACATACCATTAAATTTAGCTTTTAATTTAAATCAAAGAAATAGTTTTCCACCGTCAAAAAATATTTTTCCGTTTCAACATATTATGAGAAGTTTCTCCGATTCACATTTGTGTTTAAAATTGACAGCCTCTCAATATATAGAAAATTGTTTTACTTTATCTAGTCCATTATCTAGTTCGCCAAGTATTAGACATTTAGATGCATTGCCAAAAGATAAAAGAAAAACTTTATTGAAAAGAGCCAAAGGTACACCGAACCTTCTTCCAGCATGCAACGTTTATTTTGAAAATGTTGAGAAGACACCTCAAGATAGAAACTCTTGGGCGAGTAATATTGACGAACAAGTAGATGGTTGTCAGTATGATGCAGAATATGTACAGCATTGGCTCAAATTAGACGACACTAGATCTGCACTTCAACAACAACATAGAGATTTATTAGAATACGATCAAACCGAACTTGAAGATTGGAGCTTAAACTTTTCTTACGAAGATCTCCGGGATGAAAATTGGAAAAGAATCTCTTCATTTAACGATGCTACGACTCCGGGGCAAATATCGATTTCAACGCTGCCCAGTATACAAGAAAACAATGCTCTCGAATTGGAGGAAGATGTGAGTGAATGTTTATGGAACAATTCTAGTTATATGATAGACAATACTAGTGACAAATACACGCCGCTGGCAATCGAAAACGAATTAGATCACCTCCAAAGAAGTAATTGGCCCTATTCTTATACGGGGAATCCAGATTTATCGTCCCCAATTGGTAGTTGGTCAAGTATAGATAATTCAGAAGATTGTTGCTTGAACAGCGAGTGTTTTTATAACAACCATTCATTGGCAGATAATGAAGCATCGAAAAGATCAAGTGCTATTATGAGTGGATGTAGTGATGAACCTGAATCATCTTTAATAGGAACTGATTTCACCAGAGACTTTTATCGCTTGGTTAAATTCGAAAGTACAAAAAGTTTAGCATCAAACTCTTCGAAATGTGTGGCGATGGCTGCCAGTGAAAATTTAGTATCAACTCCGAAAGTTCAAGCAGACGTTCAACACTCTAGTAAACAAGACAGAGAGCAAGCCTTACAGAATGTTTTAAGTTTTATAGCAGAACAACAAAAATACTGTTATACAAGAGAAGAGTTAGATTCACGTCCTACTTCAGAAATACATGAATTACCTCCTCCTTTCTTAGATACAGATATTAATCAAAAACATATTAATGAAAATGAAATGGCAGCTTCTGAAACTGATCCTTGTGATTTCATAATGAGAGATGGATTCAGTTCAAATTCTAACGATTCTTCAAATTTAAATAAAAATTCTCAAATAATTGAAAATCAAATAAGTAATTCGGAACACAATTTTTTCAACGGGCATTCAGCTAACAATGAAAACGAAACAGATGAACTTTACATTTTAAAAGTGCATCATAAAAATGAAATAAATAAAGGTATCGATAGAACTGTTTCTACGCCGACGTTTTCCGACAATGGTTTAAATACGATTGGCCCTTGCCGATCGTGCGATTCAAACGAAACGGCAAATCAAACGAGCAAGTTTTGCTTAAGTGAAAACAAACCATCCAGCAATAAACCAAATTCCGAAACAAGTATTTTGTCGACATTAGTTTATAGAGAGACTGGATCGAATGACCGGAAAAAAAATGTTCCTGGCACACATACTTCTAAGAATTCATTGCTCGAAGAAGTGTTGAAAATGTCCAAAAGGGAAAGTGAACCATTAATAACAGTCCTAGAAGAGGAAGAATCTACTAGCATGGATAATTCGTTCACCCATATGTCTGATTCTATGACAACCAGTGTGTCAACAACGGATACAATAGCTACTGAAATTAGAAGCGATAAAAAGAATAAAAACGATAAGAGCAAAATTCCAGTGCCAATACCATCTGGAGCGAAGAAAACTCCGCAAATCTCAAAGAAAGCCAAAAAAACCCTATTACCTATTTCTCTTAAAAAGAACATAAACGAACTTTCCTCTGAACTTGTTCAAAATAGTTTACCCGCAGGAAATATTATTGTTTGCCAAGGCCCTTCCCATTCTAAAGTAGTGAGCTTTCATGAATCGGCTACTTCAAAAGATGTTATAGATGAACTTAATAGGTAATTTTAGATTTTTTTATCTTTATTATATTTTTGTTTGAATTTTATTATTGAAATGGGTTCATTTTAATTTTAGAATGATCAGAAAGGGGGAAGAAAACATTGGAAACGACGCTGAAATACCATTCATTCACCATAATTTTGATAAAGCACTTTGGAAGCCCTCGGGATGGGTACACGTTGAAAAAGAAATAGATTTCAATGATCCAAAGGTATTATTTTCTTATTCATATGTTCTTTTTACTTTTCATTGATTGAATTGTTGCTATTATTATTTCAATTCATCAATTTTTAAAGGCACGTGCAAATTTGCTGGATGTAATGCTGGCATCTAGCGACAGCTCTCCATCATCAACGTCTTCGTGTGCAGGCTCTTTTAGCAGTGAATCTAGCGATGACAAAACTGACTATTCAAAGCTGCATCGTCTTCACAGATACAGGAGACAGAAAAAAGGTATTTTTTTTCTATAAATATTTCCAATAAGTAAAATGTGCAGAATTATAAGAGGAATTATACAAAGGATTACATTTTATGTGATATAGTACATTATGAATTCTAACAAAAGCTTCGGCCTCACTCACATATAGCTTAGATGTGAAACTTTTCATCTACAAAACTTTGCCTTTACCTAAAAAATATGATATATTTGCTTGGCTAGTACTAACACACCACAAGCTTCTCAATCTCATCAAAAACCTTTAAGGAACAAATACACAGACAACATGCTATGAAAAACACACCAATGATTCTATTCAACAAGTGCCAGCACAAGATCTGTGTGTTTGTTCCATTATGCTTACACAATCCTACCATTCGTTCGAAATACTATTACATACTATGAATACTGAAATAATCAAATAACCCCCATTAAAAATATTAAATATATATAGTAAAATATTAAATAATATAGTATATTTCGCTTTTATCATAAATACATCTATATATGTATGTTCATACAATCTAAATATCTAAACGACATATTTTTCACGCAGCATGCTTTTCATTTCTATGTAATTACTATGCCGTCATTAACTAAACTTTCAACATAAATTATTCATAATGCACATATGTAGATGTTAAATTATTTTGAACATTTTTGGTATTAATGCACGAAAACCTCGATCAATTGAATTGATGAATGTAATATTTGAAAATATACATCTTAATATTTGAATCTTAAACAGGTTTTGTGTGTATGTATACTAATTGTTCAATTTCGACTATACATAAGTATATCATTCATATTAAGATTTTTTTTATATCTAATGTATCATTTTTAAACCAATAAGAAACTTAGATTTTCTTTGTCACAGACTCTTCCATGAATGCAACCACCAACTAGACGTCATGGCTTATTAGAGGAGATAATATCTAGAAGCACCATATAAAACATAACATGCAAAAATTGTGCGATTTCCAGTTCATTGTCATTTTATATTTAAAACTGTCATCCAAAAAAATGCTTTCACATCATTCAATAATAACTGCATTGCCTATATGATCTCGGTCTACATCAATACATACATATAGCATGTTTCAACACAATGCATTCATATTATTGCTTTATAGGTATACATATGTGTGTTTATTCAGTGTTTACGTGTTTTATTATTATTTTCATGCATGTCAATATCTTTCCTCATGCAAATTAAATTTGTCTAAGCACTTGCGATTATAACAACCACAGCAAAGAATAGAGGTGTTTAAATTCTGCTTAAACTCACGCATAAAACTTTCACTACCACATAAATTAATCCCGATGCCTCCCATCTGTTCCTATTAGCGAATCATACATTATTTATAAACACTCATTTACACGCAATACGTACATGTATGATTAAAGTTGATTGATTTTCGTTGAAAATAACTTTTACAATGCATTCTTTAGCTGCCGCCCTCAAGGAACGCGGGCTGGCAGTGCTGAGGTTTTCTTGCTTCCATAGACCAAGTATAATCGGTAGGGACAGTCTGTATGTTCGCTATGGAAAACAAGAGCAAGATGCAGTGTCATGCTTTGATTTCCTAGAAGAAATATCAACTGAAAATTTTCACTTTGGATCATCTAGTGAAGATAGCTCACAACAAGAACCGACTGTTCAAGACTCCACTAAACACGGTGAAAAGATTTCTAATCGATTGCACATAAAAAATTCTGATGATTCTTCTTTAGTTAATCTTCCGCAACATAACTATAGTGGCGAAAGGAATGTGACTTGAAATATTCTGTAGAAATAATGTTTGTTGCCTTAATACAGTGTTTCCTAATTGCTGATTTTTCTGCGAATCTCGTGAATTGAATACAGTCTAGGGCAGTGGTTCTTAATCTGGGTTCGATCGAACCCCAGGGGTTTGGTGAGTCAGTTTCAGGGGTTCGGCGGATGTCAAGACACACACCCGACTATATGATTCGGGTGCCAATTAAGAAGGGTTCGGTGAATGCGCATATGAAACTGGTGGGGGTCAGTACCTCCAACAAGGTTAAGAACCACTGGTCTAGGGGTTCTAGGTTGTATAAAATAGAAACAAATTGCATTGAAACATGTGTCAGTGAAATGAAATTTGAGAAACACTGCCTTAATAAATGACATTAATATTAAAGAGAAGAAAAAAAAACAATAGTATTCATGATCAGTTTTTTATTATTACATAAATGTTACAAATAGAAAAATTTAGAAATATTGATAACAGTCGAATTTCATATAAACGAACATCAAAATAATTACAAAATCCTTATATATATATATATATATATATATATATATATATATATAAAGTAATTTCCTCCGTAGCAAGCTCGCTCGTATATATGTAATGCAAACAGAATAAAATTGGTATTACAAGTCACAGAGCTTGTACTATCGTCGCTAATCAAACACACCGACATAAAATGAACTTGCACCAGTTAAGACAAATAAATGCATCTTCGATAACATTCCTTATTCTAATCACTTCCGTTTGTAATCCTATACCAATTAAACTCGCCATTTACTTTGAGATGCGCATATTCCAATTCTTAAATGACTTGTTATTTATCGAAACATCTGATCTACATACAATAACGAGAAATGGTAATATTGTATTTATAACGAAAAACTGACAGTTTGATGAAAACAAAATAAAGACACTATTTTTTAATAAAGTTGTGATGATCAGACCAGGTACATTGATTGAGCTTAGACGTTAAGACTGTAAATTGAAATAAGCATGTATGAAATGCAATAACGTACATAATTTTGAAAATGAAATAACAAAAAAATAAATATAAACACTGAATAAAATATTGCATTAAGCGATTGGGCGAAATGTGCAAGTTTAGAAGTGATATTCGTGTAATTTCTTTTTGGACCATAAAATAAGTAAAATTTTGTTCATTCAAATGTAGTTTTATTAGATGAGATTATATACTAAATTTGCAATAAATGTTATCGTATAATGTATAAGATTAATAAAAAAAATAATAAAACTATGTAAATATGTTCCATCTTGTCAAAATCCTCAAAATTGTATATTTACAACAAACAGTAATATATAATGTAGAAATTTATATTTGTACGTAATGTTAGATTTACACAAAATGTTTGTCCACTTATTTTAACGAAAAATATTCGATTATATTATAATTAATTCTCCATTTGATGATTCTGTTAAGAAATATCAGTCATAATATTAAATAAAATTCGAAATTTGTGTAAGAACTTAGATTCCAATAATACAGTTTTGCAATCGCAATAAGGTTATACATATAAATATTATGGCCACTAACTATATTCGAAAAGTAATACATTTATTTTTGGTTAACTGCAACTGGAGAATTAACTCAAATAATGTATTTAAAACTGTATATGTAAATAAATAGCATTTATCGTAAAAAAAACCTCTTACTTGCCATCTTGTTTAACGATATCTGGAAAAAACAAAACAATAAATTAGAGTAAACGAACCAAGAAAAATATATAAATACTAAAATATATTTTATTCAATAATTCATTACCTAGAATATTTATTTTTAGTTTGACAAAGCATTGCTCAACTTTTTTATAAGCAGTCCTGATAGAATTAATATGGAAGGTTATTTTTTTGTTTGTTTTGAAATGCATGCAATTAGAATGTGAAGTTAAATGAATGTAAAGTAAACATGAAATTACACAAGTTCTTCCACTATAAGTAGTTGCAAAGTAATATCAACAAATATGTCAAATTATTTTTAATTCGTCAACTAAATTTCGACTTTGTAGGTAATAAATAAGCATTAACTTAAACATGCGCGCACCAGTCGCAGAGTAGTTTCAAAACTCTATTGAGTGCATCCTTATTACTTGCGACAAAACCCATCCCATCACCATTACTAAATTTAAAAATGATTGCTTCATTTACCAAAAAGAAAAATACTGGTGCAAAACGTTCCATTTCCATTCTTTCTGAAATTCTTGTCTATCATCTTAGCAGAGTTTTTGATGTCCCCTCTTGACTCTTACATACATACATATAGTGTATATATTTATGTAGTTATCGAGTTCTATGACTCCTCAACTCTATTTAATAAAATATGTAATCTTATCATGCACTATCAGAGAAGACAGATTAAATTTGATAACCGACAATAATTCAACATTTTGAGGCTACATTGGATATATTTTCTTCTTGGTTGTCATCCATCGATTCTATCAAAAAAGTTTTCGATTTAAATAATAAATAAAGGAAGAAAAACACCCACAAACTATCAAAGCACATTATAATAGAACAGACAGATCGTTCCTCAAATTATTTTTTATCAAATGTAAAATTTTGGAGAACTCTATTTATGTATGTAATATGTGTAAATTTCTTTATAAATGTATCAAATTGTACATAATTTTGTATAACACTTCATATTACACTAATATATAGCATATAAATAGTACAAAGTACAAATATGTAACTATTACTACTCATATGTAACTAAACCATTCGTGGTAAATAAAATATATAGGTTTGTTACAGATGTCTTTAATTTCTTTCCAAACATTATTCATTTCCAGGTGATAAAGACCAATACAAAAGGTCGTATTTCTGCACTCCCTATCCTTACAAGCTCACAGTGCACTCAAAGATCAATTTTCACATGTTTCTTGACTGTCATGATTTATGCGATAACCATGCATTTTGCAATATGAGGACGCAAACCTTGCGTTTTTAACATTATCAGGTTCTGACAAAGCATACCAAGTAGTCAAATTACATACCCATATACGTATGTATGTTTGTTATATGTATTTAACACCGACACTTTCTTTCATCCATTATCTTCTTGCATACAAAGCAACATTTAGAGTGTTATATTTCACAGATTATTTAGTGGTGTGTATATTCAAAAACTTTTAGAAATAACAGAGGGATATCAATGTATTTTTCAATTCAAAATAAGTTTTTACGTTTGTAAAGGTGAGTTGGAAAGTCACATAAAATCAACATTAAAATGTAGGAACTACAGTAATACATGAGTCCTTTAGAGCAATTTTCATTTATTGAAGAGTGTGATTACATTTACAAAATTCACATAATTGGACATGGTCCAAACATAACACAAATAACATTTATTTAAAAGCATAATTTGTAGCAACAAAATATTAAAATTTTATTTCAGTTCCGTATATTTAACTCTTACGAACAACTATATATGTTTATCAAATATATGAGGTAAATTTTGATTTTACTTTTAATTTATTGAATCCATAAAGGCACTTGGATTGAGGTCATTATATTATATAGAAAAAATATAAAAATGTCATATTATATATATATATATATATATATATATATATATATATATATATATATATATATATATATATGTGTGTGTATTTTTCATCATATTATCATTAATAAAAGTTTTCAATAATCAACTTCATAATAACTAATCACAGTAAAAATGCTATTTTAATTAAGAAATGTCGGAAAAAGATAAAGTATATAGTAGCGTATCGGGATAAAAACGGCTAGCTGCTATAATACCACATAATAGCCAAACATGCTTCACAATAGCGATAATACTTTCAATGTTAGAAAAATGATCATAATTAAATTATCCCAACTAGTTAAATTACATAACAATACATTAAAATTTAGAATCATTACACATATAAGCGAATTTACATTTATATTAAAAAAATACATATTAAATGGAATGTACTTGAATCGTTTAAATCCAAAAATATTAAATATGGTACATTATCATTCAAACATATCCAACTGATGAAGTGTTAACACGATTTTACGACACTGCACATACTAGGCTATCATAGTTTGGCCTAGGCTATCATAGTTTGGCATGCTTGCATAGTCATCCTATATAATATACGTCGTAATGTGACATAACTATAAATTTTGTCAAGAACAACCGGTTTAAATACCGGTATATCACATGTCAACTTTATTTTTTATTAATAGAACAAAACGAGAAAGGAAATACAATTTTAAGCACACATCACCTGATTAGTAAGAACAAGAGCTGTTAGTGACACAAATTTAAAAGAAATGCACATCAATGCATTCAGTAATACTTAAATCATAAATAATAACTTCTATCACCTTTGAATATTAGTAAATCCATTAACTGAGATACCATGAATAGCATATGAGCAGAAAAAAGTCAAATATTCATTTTCAACCTCCAAACCAAATAATAAATGTAGTAAATTATTTGTGCCCGCTTTTCGAATAATAAAAATTATTAGTTAGTAATGAAGACCTTATCAAAGTTTTATACTGTTTAATGGCGTTTGGTAGCCTAAAACAGTGTCTCATGTATAATCCAAAAAGTAATACATATTATTATGAAATATAATAATTATAAGATTATTCGAAACAAACTAAAAATCGGATGTTTAACAATTCGAGTTAAATAAATGTTTATGAAAATACAACAAAAAATAATATATTTTAATACAGCTCATATACTAATCAATAATCTAAAATTTAAAGAACTAGAAATATAAGGGATATTTTGGGATGTTTTGTACAACAATGTAAATTCAATAACAGATTTAGTGGAAAAAAATTTAGTAGTTTGACCTTCTTTCAGCATTCTTGATGGAATTCGCAAGACAAAGTGCAAATATTGCACCGACAACCTGAAAATAGTAATAAAATATAATTTTCACAAGACATAATTATCAAAACATACAAAGTACTAAATATGCCTCCACTGCAAAAAACAATAGTCAGATTTGAAATTTAACTTACTTCGACAGCAGCAATTCCAATTGCTACGCCTCCAACTGTTTTGCCAGCAGTTTTCAAGAAATTGGTTAATACGTAAGCGCACCCTTGACTATAAGCTTGAGTAGGAAGACATGTACTCAAAGTGGATTCCACAACTCCACTAGGATTGGCACAGCAAGATACGGGTACTACGAAATTGTAATCTGCAGCGCTATTTATACCACAACATTGGAACTGCAAACAAAAACAATATTATTTAAATTTAATACACAATAAAAAAATAAATGACATAAAATTTCAATTTGATGATAGTACATGAGTTTGAAGAGAATCGAATGCTTCTTTGGCAGCGGCATTGCCATTCGAAGAATCCTTGAAAGTCCTCTCCATGAGTTCTCTCAACACAGCGTCCACATTTCCAATGTAAACAAATATAAGGATTCCAATAACGACTTGGAGAATGATGATAATAAGCATGATGACCGCATACTGCAAAAAAAAAAAAATAAGCATGATGTCGGATTCCAGACATATTACAAAAATTTCCTTGCATGTGTTTTATTTATACAAGTTATCTAAAGGGGATTATGATAACGACGAATGATGAAATATAATATTAGGTGCATTATTAGAATGAAATTTTAAAATTTATATTTATATGAACAAACTTATTTAAATTTACATAAATCGAACAATGTTTAATTAATATTATATACATATATGTAGCTTTTATAGCTGAATTTCAAATCCATGATTAGTTCAATGCATTCTCAGCCATGGATTTTATTTGTCTATGATAAAGGTATAATTATCTTTGAATTGTACCTACATTTTAAGATTTTTAATCACGCTGGATACAGACTGTCGTTATATGACAAACAACGCATGCAAAATGAATATATTTTTATACAAAATTTTTTAGTATGATTGTGGCAAATTCAGTTATAGAATCGTTTATACACAAAACGTCCAAGCTATCCAAACATACTACGAAAATGTCCTCATCTAGCAAGATCATTAGACCAAATCAAACAATAAATATTTCAGCGCTGACCGTTTGCTTACTCATTTACAACCTGCAATATGTTCAGTTTCAAAATAACTCACCGTGACAACCATGCAATGGCTTTCGCGGACCGCACCGCAGCAACCAAAGAATGCAATCACAAATATAATAGAACCGATGATGATGCACCATATCGGCATCAAGTTCATATTAGTATCCAGTAAATCGTCGAATTCGGTGATGTTCAACTTCAGCATAACACCAGAACCGAGGATCAAGAGACCGCATAGCTGAAAAAGCAAAATAAAAATGAATATGCGTTTAATTTATCACGAAACTGGCATCAAACTTATGTTGAAAATCTGATATCAGTTGCAATACTTTTTCAACTACTTCAATCATTATGAGTAGGTATATATTATGGGGATAATATAAAAAGGTTCCATGTGTGAATATTTTGTAGTTAAAAAGTGAAATTTTCAAATGGCAACATCTAATATATAATTTCGAAAGAGACTTTGTATGTAAGTATGTTTGTAAGTATTTTTGGTTGGGAACATCGAAAACAAAACAAAATTTGTATGACGACAATTTCAATTTCGCTTTCGATTTCGATTCTGTTTCCGGATTACTTAATCAGTACTTTTATCATTTCCGGATTTTTTCATCATTTCCGGATCCGGATGCCTTTTTCAATTCCGGATTCCGATTACTGTTTCAGTTCCTGATCCCGATTACTGTTTCAGTTCCGGATCCCCACAACTGTTTAATTTCCGGGTCTCCATAACTGTTTCAGTTCCGGATCCCGATTACAGTTTCAGTTCCGGATCCCAATTACTGTTTCAGTTCCGGATCCCAATTACTGTTTCAGTTCCGGATCCCAATTACTGTTTCAGTTCCGTATCCCTTTTTCAATTCTGGATTTAGATTACTGTTTCAGTTCCGGATCTGGATTCCTGTTTCAGTTCCGGATTCGGAATCCTTTTTCAGTTCCGGATCCTGATTCCTATTTCAGTTCTGGATCTCGACTCCTGTTTCAGTTCCGGATCTCGATGCCTGTTTCGGTTCCAGATCTCGATTCCTGTTTCAGTTCCGGATCCGGATCCCAATTACTGTTTCAGTTCCGGATCCCAATTACTGTTTCAGTTCCGGATCCCAATTACTGTTTCAGTTCCGTATCCCTTTTTCAATTCTGGATTTAGATTACTGTTTCAGTTCCGGATCTGGATTCCTGTTTCAGTTCCGGATTCGGAATCCTTTTTCAGTTCCGGATCCTGATTCCTATTTCAGTTCTGGATCTCGACTCCTGTTTCAGTTCCGGATCTCGATGCCTGTTTCGGTTCCAGATCTCGATTTCTATTTCAGTTCCGGATCAGGATTATTTTTTTCAGTTCCAGTTCACTTATACATATATTAAAAAAACCCATTAATTTCTGCTTGGCTGTCATTAAATATTATTTTTTTCCCGATTCTTTAATTCGTTAAATTTAACAAAAAAAAAAATAATTTTTACTATAAGATTAACTATGTTTAATCGGTTTATATAATAAAAACGTAAAGGAGGAATTTAAAAACCGAGCGAAGCCGGGTATAACCATACCATACATATATATGTAAGATAATAGTATCCACCATTATTTTGTTGTGTGTACGTAAATTCGCTTCTGGTTGGCTGTTGTTAAATATTCATTTTTTTCGATTCAAATAAATTTAAAAAATAATAAAACAAATGAACGTTATTAATATGGAGCAAAGCCAGGTGGAACCACTGATTACACGAAATATCGTTCACGTATGTTTTGTACACCGACAACTCGCTCACTGACACTTCGTTCACCGACATTTCGCTCACGGACGGTTCGTTCACAAGTCACTCATGACTAGTCGCCGGACTCATAAGGTGCCGCGTATTGTTCAAAGGTTGTAAATGCATTGTTTAAGGTTTGCCGAACCTTTTTTACAAATGAACAATGGATAGCACTGTGACTATCCTACCTCTACTCATGACAGTTGGTCCACAGCAGTGGTGTTTCGTGAGAATTCATAGGGGGGGGCTGCAGAGATTAAACGGACTGTAGTACCGGTGATCAAATGCAGACAAAAATAGCATGCATTCTTACTATACTGGAAGGGCTGTGGCCCCGCAGGCCATATAGACGAGCCGTCAATGGTCCACAAACATTTCCTTCACGGACATTTCGTTCACAGACATTTCGATTGCAAATCGTAAGTGAACGGAGGAGGGTCGTTATCGAATCATTTTTTTCAACTTTTTCCAAAATGAATTTATACAATTATATATAATCTTATAAATTAGTCAAATTTATTACTCATTCAGATAAAAATTATAATAACATATTATTAACTTAAATGAATTATATTATTACTAGGAAACTTTTTGCTTTTTCAAATCGCATTTCCCTCAAAGAAGCCATAAAATTTTAAATGGAAATTTTCATCTATAATTCGCCCAAACTCCAATAACAATCTCCCGATACATATAAACAATGTTTCCTAATATATATGTACATATTTAGATAGAAATGTGGCTCGCCAAATATAAATATCTTACATCACAAAATAGTACATATAAATCAAAACCAGCCGATTAACACTTGAGCAGTCATTAACAAAATTAGCAAACACATAAACTGACTTTTACCATACAAACATCCAGAGAGAGCGTCATATCTTACATCCCACATACCGATAACATTTTAATTCCACATCGACTGAAACCATACTAAACTAGGACGAAAAGACGTCGGAGGATGCGTCAAGTGATAAAATACGTCCTCGGAAACTAGGACATGCAATTTGAATACTAACCGGCGACTATTAAAACCGCACACATCCACAAAGAAATCATAATACAACCAGCGTTCATATATAACGTGAAAAAAATCATGGGCAATAAAAAAAATGTGATATCAGCTTCAAGTTTATCGCTGCCAAAGATAGACCGTACCATTTTCACACACATACACATACAATGTCATCTGTAAATATGAAAACCATTCGATAATATGTATACCAAATTTTCGTTGGAAACTAGCAGTTTGGTCGAAATGGATAGCATGTTGTAACAATGACAAAATAGTGGCGTTTGGTGTGCGAGTATAACTGTATAATTGAGTGGCATACGGAAACGACAGACAAAGATGGCCGTGGCGTAAGCGCGATGATCTCATCAGTCGTCAATTAGTACAGGCGAGGTTCCTGAGCGACTCAAAACAACTCACAGGACTCAAAAACAACATGGCGATCGGTGCATCGACATTTGCACTGCATACTTATAAAATATTGCTATATTTTATGTACATATGTACATGCGTGCGAAGTATCAATACATAAAGTTGTGTGATCGTGAGAAAATTCAACGATAAAAAAGTTTTAGACAAATTTTATGTGTATGTATGTAGAGAGGTAGAACATTTGGTTCAGATATTCTTTTGATATTAAAAAAATAAACATTATATATCAATGCACTTTATAGGTAAATTTTAGTCGAATGCGGCTCACAGCTGTCTAAATATTTAGGTCGACCGATTTAAATAAATGTCTCATATTTAGAGGCAGACTGAGCCATAAGAAAGACGGGAATTTCCCAGTGAGTTTTCACGTCGAAAATAGAAACTTCGATATAATTCACATTCCAATGACAAATCAGTTCCCGTTTACAGCTAGTCAAGTTGGAAACAAATTGCAATATGTATTTATTTTTTGGGAAGATTTCATCTTGCAGAACATTTTAATAATTGAACTACACTGTTTTTATCTCACGATGGCGTATTTTTTATATCATGATATTTAAAAAAATATAATTTAATAGAATTAAAAAAAAATAGAATTAAAAAAAATGTTTAATAGAATTAAATAGAATTTCAAAAAAAAAACGCCTTCGGGATGGGAAAATAGTGTAATGTTGATATTTTGAATGCAAACTGTCCCACAATTTTTACACGGTAGATCTTACTTTGACCATATTGCCAGGAAAAATGTGGAATCTAAAGAAGCTGGTAGTCACGAGAGGGAAGGCGAACGAGAGGACGATCTCCCATAAGACGTTCAGACTAAATTAAAGAACTGACAGGATATTTTCAAGCGCACAAGACTGGGAGGAGTGCCGGATTCCAGATGATAAAAATTACAACGACGATCAGCATTAGGAATGCCAAATTACTCGACTATTTAAGTATTCGGGTAGTACGAGTAACCGCTTGGGGACTTATTGTTTGAGTAATATAGTATCTATCGATCCTTCCTTAAGTACATACATACATAGGTACTTGTACTACCCGGGTATTAAAAATTCGAGTAATTTGCTATCCCTACTCAGTATTGAGCAAACGAGATAGAAGATTAGCAAAGATCGGCGTTGGGTGGATGCTTTTCGCACAAAAATGGTTTTCTATTGTCAATTTCTTTGAACTAATATAAACCTTGTAAAGACCATGTTTTTTGCTCTCTTGCTTTCAACACTAATGGAGCGGTCTAACTCAACATAAATTTATAAAAAATACCGGTAATTCTATTTTGAAGACCAAAGCAGAAGAATGAATCATGTAATTTAAATAGTTTTCCGACCTTCACTCGTTTACCGTTTAATAACATAGCAAAGCCAGTCGTTTGATCAAGTAACACTAAATTCGAACACATAAAATTTAATTTACAATACATAGATTGTGTTGTCATACGATAAATATGTCCTTTCGTCCTACTCGACTAAACAGTCGCCCTCTGCATATCAACATTTCACAGTTCATTGTCATTCTACATATTGCAATTAACTAAGGTTGTGGAGCGTTATAGAAAAGCGAGCTTAGATGTCAAAAATTTTGAAATTAGTTTTAATTTAGTGTACCCAAAAGAAACAAAAGATCCACATTAGAGAAAGTATAAAAGTTTAATTTGTGATGAAAACGGAATTTTTTTAGTAGAAGTTTATTATATTTATTAGTATGTGAAAGAACAATGTGAAAAACAAAAAAAAAAACGTTTTTGAAAGTTTGAACTTTTTGTGGATGAACATTATGTCGGGGAATCTTTCCGTCACGTGAACATTCTATTAGGTGGACGTTCTGTCGCGTGACGTTCTGCCGTGTGAACATTTGTCAAGTGGAGGTTCTGTCGAATGAGCGTGTTGTGGGTAAAAATTCTGTCGTATGAACATTTTGTGAGCGTTTTCTCCGTCCATGACACTCTAACAGTCGTAATATCACCAACTAATGCAACAAACACACTAACGTTCGAATATATGTCGTAATTATACAGTGTGATCTGATGAAAATCACTAACTTTTTATATTTTGTATTTATGAACGTATTCATCAAATAAATAAAATGTGCGCATTTGTCGAAGTTCTACCCTCTCCTCAATTAGACATAAACAACAATAATAACACGACGATTTGGTGATTAAGGCCGCACAAAGCGATCTAGCACACGTCACTAAAATCTCTATCACGGAACATCTGGCTCCCGAAATTTCCATCCATCGAGAGCTACCGACGCTAACAATTATACTAACGAGAATTCGAGTGCGAGATATTCCGTATTCGCGATTTTCATGGCAACGATTGTCGTGTGCGCGAAATAATCCTTTGACCCAGATCGACATACATAATATGTATACTATACATACATTATCTAATCGCAAGCATAAAATAATTAAAACAAATAAATGCAAAATAGGATTCGCTCGACTTAACCAGCGGCGTGGACTAGTGGTTAGCATAGTATGCTTTCGAGCAGAGTGTTCACAGGTTCGAGTCCCACTAGAGTCCCGCTGCTGGCCAGACCTTGGTTTGTGACTCCAGGTCGATCGTTTCTAAGCAGAATTCGCCATTTTTTCTGATCTTCATTGAAACGATTAAATTATAAAAATTGGCATCTCCTTCCTATCGCTCTTGCTAATCTCAAGTTATTCAGCGTCGTGAGATCAGCCAATTCGATTATAAAATGCTGCAAAAATTTCTCCGTGTATGTCACTGTGGATGTTTATATTAAATGCATATTGATTGCATTGTATTAAGGGCACTCGTAGCTTTGGAGCGATCTGTAAAGGCGAGTGTTCATGTTCTATGAAATAAATAAATATAAAACTACTGCAACTTCTACCCCACAGCCCCGAATTTAACAGTACAAAAAATACACATCGAGCACTTACACTAAAACCAGTGCACAAAAAGGCAACTATCTAAAATTAGACGTCAGCCAATACACGTCTCATAATAGCCGACTACCTATTGAACAGTTCCACTTCTCGTCCATACGAATGGATGGCATTGAAAAAGATGCTAGTAATGTGACGCATCCATTCCACAATTACACACTCATTATATCTGCATAGACAGAGAGAACCATTCCAATGCGACGAAAATCCCCACCATTGTTTCAGCAGTCGTCTGAAAGAACGTCGTAAAACCATAAAAAACGCCAACCGAAATGGCGACGAGCATCATCACTATCAAGATTAGGCGTCGATTTCGCGATGAGCTAAAAATCGCATGACGCAATGACGAAATGAGCTCATTCCCCATATATTCACGGTGACTCCGACCTTGGACGTGAGAAAAAACCCGCGTCGGTTTCACTTCCAACGCCGATCACCAGACGCGATGACGAAAAATCGTCATGGTCGGTTCTGGGGAAAACTTGCTCAGCGTGTCCAGTGCGAATTCGCCTAATGGAAAAATTGCGTCAAGACATACGGGCCCAGGTTCGTTATCAGAGGAAGTGCTCGAGCGCCATTAGGGTTAGTCAGATTATAATGTATGTATGTGTGTGTGTGTGTGTGTGTGAGTCACTATCTTTATTGACGAGTGTCGGTTAAATTAACTTCGCGGCGGGATGTGCAACACCGCAGATTCGGTTACAATCATATCATGTCGAAAAATATGTACTATATATGTATATGAACGGATCATTCGTTAATTATTTGATAATTGTCATTGATTCATAAAATATTATACATATTAAAAAATGTTAGAATTCGTTAAAATGACAATTAATTGTGTTATAATTGGATTACGGAGGGTGGTTAGGGCAACGACAAATAACAATACACATTCCAAAAGAGCTAAAAGTAAGCAAAAATCTTGTAAAAAATGCTTTCGACGAACAGCAAAACATATTTGCCCCGATCCCTATACGATGTCTAGTTACATATAATCAGACTTAGGCAGCCAGGATGCTTCAACCCACAAAAAATTGTTCACTATTGTCAATTACTATCGTCATACAAAGCAAAAGAGCAAAAAAAGAAAAGTTGACAATAGTGAACCATTTCTGTGTGTTAAAACTAAAGGGCGGATAGAGAGCGTGCTTTTTCCAGGAATCACGGCATTTTGGGTCTATTCACAAAGCCAGAGTGCAATAAAAAAAGGTTCGGCGAACCTTTAACAAAGGTTCATCATAAAAATGAACAATGCACAACGAACAATAAACAAAGAACGGCACGCTTCCGGTCCTACCTCTAGTTAAAACATCCTGGTCGCCTAAGTCTGGCTATAATTAAGTCGACGGCACTCAAACCGGTGGTTAAGAACCTTTTTTAAGTTAAAAAGTTTCGACAAAAAAAAAATCAGCATAATTTAACTATAATAAATAATTATACTAAAAGAATGTAAAGGGATGCAAGGAAGGCCTCTGAGGAGATAGGTGGATGAAATTAGAAAAATGTGTGGGATGAGATTGATGAGAGTTGCCGAAAGTAAAAACGAATGGAAGCATGTTGGAGGCTTTCATCCGGCAGAGCATGGTGAATGGCTGTAAATGATGATGATGTAATTCCAAAAAACCAATAAGCATATTTTGGCAGAAACAAAAAATAAGATTGTCCTGCAACATATCTATATACATATTTTATCTGTTTACTCTATTTTGTTTTGATAGATAAAAATTAAGCACATTATAAAAACATGATAAAATAATACAAACAAATAACCAGTGTTATGCCCGTTGATATTTGAACACACGATTTTTAGAATGTAACTGCAATACATATGTTGCGGGGAATTCGATAAATCCGTTTATTAAAGGCGCAAGCAATCTGAATCATGCAGCACAGATGTGCTCGTGGTTTTCAGCTGAGAAAGGCGTGTCTTCATGTCATTGTAAATTCGTACGATCTTATTTTTTTGATAAGTTTATAGTTTCTCCTATATTTCTTCAAACATGGGAATCCCCGTTATCGACCACTGTCATGCGGTTCCGCGACAAATCGCTCACGGACCTAACACTCAATGACATAACGCGCACGGAATTATTCGTACGTATAAAAACGTTATTTTTTTACACAATAATTATTCCAAAACTCAATTAAACGTATCGTGACAAATTAACACACTATCCAAAGTTTATTATAAGAATTTTTAATTCTTCGTATTAAAGAGCCCATGACCATCGCAAGTAAATCGGTATCTCCAATGATCTAACTTTAAATAACCTCGACTAACCTAACTTACCCCCTTCCTTATCGATTAATAATACCACTAGCCGGTTATAATCAGCTTATCACATACATATACGGAAAATATTTGAATTCGACATGTCAAATAAAAATTATACTTCGTAAATATGTACATATGTATGTACCAGTGGCGTGCGGTGAAATTCTTCTCCCTGTTTTAATTTCGTCGCACAGCCTTACTTATGTGTGTGCATGCAGGACACAAGAGGATGCGGTATGATGTTACAGCATCCTCTTGTATCCTACTCGCGCAAATATAAATAAAGTTGTGCGATAAATTTCCAAAGAAAGAGAAATTTCCACCGCACGCCACTGATATGTACCTAAGTACGTATGATATGTACCTTACATATGTAGATAAGGTAAAAAAAAAAAACGAAATCGATAGATAAATAACCAAACTACATACTCATCGCACAAACACGCTTGCCTGAATTGTGCACACAAAAATACATAATCTGAACATTAAATACAAGTTATGGAGTTTTTGCTTCCTGTGCGAAATCTTCACACCGAACTGTGCGGTTGCATCTGTAACACTTGCCTATATACATATGTAGTTGCTACCCAGGATGTAGATACGGTTAGGTGATTATTCCACACAAAACGATCTCGCAAAAGTCATTAAAATCTCTATCACGGAACATGTGGCACCCGAAAAGTCCATCCATTGAGAGTTATCACGCGAACTATCATACTAACGAAAACTCGAATGCCAAATATTCCTTATTCGTGATAATGATTGTCGTGTGTGCGATCGCAATGTGTGAAATAATCCGTTTACCGTAGATACATATGTATATGTTCAGAATTAAGGTATATTCATATTAGCACAGCACATGTCAGCAACTGCGCGTAACCAGCAAGTACTTAGAAAAGTATTCTTAGGGGCGACATTTGTGGGGGGGCAGCCCCCCCCCCCCCCTAGATTTGAACGACTTTATACGAAGTCCGAAGAATTGACAGAAACGACTGCTAGGAAATCGGAACGTTATCGCCAGTAACACGATACATATTTTAACATTACAACATGTTTTAACAAAACACTATGGAAGTGGAAAACGCGTTGACTAAAATTGGTTCCATTACGCGGAAAACTTAAACGCGATAAAGCCCAACTTTTATTGGTGTAATTCAATTATGACAAATAGTCAATAATGACTTCATACATTTTTATGTGTATACGTATGCACTCGGATATGACGATTCGTTTATTGTTGTCATTAAAAAATTATTCATTATTCATTGTTACAGTATTTTATATGTAATGTATTGGCGAATGAATTTCTAGTGTTATTTTTTCTGCAATATAGTATTTGCGATTGCTCTCTTCTAAAACCCACCTTCTAAAACAAAGGCGTACATCTGGAAGACATTTTATACATTATATTCGTCTGCCACGATGTCTGCCAAAACATAATCACGAAATATAAATATTGGAAATCGTTGTTTCGTACATTTTCAAAACATTCGAACGTGCCCATTCGAATCTAGACTATGTTTCTGAGCGGTTCAACGCCAGATTTTCAAACGAATAAAAAAAATCTCATCAAAAGCGTTCATTTTCACCGACAACGTAACCAAATATCTCCATTGCGCAAACAACTCTCAGCTGCAATACGATCCCTCAGTGTGTTCTTCAAGAAAAAAATCCGCCAGCAAATATGATGTGTGTCATCATTTTATGCTTGTCTCCTTTGCATTGTATTGTATAATATAATATTTTACACACAACTAAGAATTCAATTTAATATTTCAAGCACTCCGAACCAAATTAAGCCGTTGCAGGAATTTCATATCTGCTTGAAGGGCCTATTAGTATGTACGATGGAAGGTCAAAAGTTCCATGGAAACGAATTACGGCAGATAAAAGATCCCTGATTGGGATAAAGTGCGTAATATGCGAAAAGTGTCATGACTCATCAACGTGAGTAGTTGCTTTGAAATGATTCATAACTTAATTAGTTTGTTTATAATATTAACTTTATGAATAAACTTATCTACGTGTATGCTCACTATTGGTAATTAAATCAATATACTTGAAGGCTGGCCTGTTACTACAATCAATATGCGATTATGAATCAATTGCAAACACTCTAGTATTATATATCAAAGGTGTTTGAAAGCTCTTTTCCGGTACATTCCATATCAGTGATAATTTTTATAAAAATATTCATCAACAATATAAAATACCCCACTGACGTAACATAAATGTAATATTAAGTTTTCTGAAACGATTAAACGAATCTTAAATCGGGAATATTAAGTAATATTATATCAGTAAGTAATTCGGGAAACAGTAGTCTGAAGCGGAAATAAAAATATCGCCTGCGGCGCGTAGAAAGTAATTCGAAAGTCTAATCAACTTTATCACAAATTACAGCATACGTTTCGACAATTTGTATTTTAAAATGAGCTGAAATGTGTATACCAAAAGAAAATCAAACATGTGAGCATTTTTACCGGTGAAAACAAACGTTCACGGACAAAACGTACCAGTAGAAGGTTCACGGTTAAAATGTAAAAAAAATACGAGAATAAATAAAGAGAAAACGTTAACACGAAGTAACGATCACGCGACAAAACGTTCATGCGACAATATGTTAACCTATAAAACGTTTAATTTGTTTACGAAAAACGTTCAAGAATTCGATGAAACGTGTAGTGACGAAGATTTACACACTTTCCTTCTATAGTTCAATAAATAAAAATATGTATATTAGATAAGCCAATCTAATCAAAATTTATTCACCAAGTACAAACGTTTTCATAAGAATGTTCGATTTCTTCATATTAGTAAGGAAACATAATGAACATTTTATGAAATCGAAAGTTTTGCCTGTGAACGTTTTGTCCACGGAACCATTCTTACCGTAGCCTGCCACCTCATCAATACTAGATCGTAAATAATATACGAACTGGAAATTTAAATCCATAATTAATATGAATACACAAAAATAAAAGTAAAAAAAGATCGATTCATTCCTCGGTTCGACCGTGAGATGTAAGTCTGTTATTGTTAACGTTTTTTTCTTGATTTCGAGACTAAAAAATTCAATGCGTTTTTATTTTTCATCGACTGATTTATGCCTCGTCTCAATCTCGATTCTTATTGGTCGACAAGTTTTACCATGAATCTCTAGCAAAAGCAAATCTCTGAATACACAATTCCTATCAATCAATGAGCATCAATATGAATATTTATCAAACGCGAATATCTAAATACGCAATTCCTATTGGTCGATGAGCATTGTTATAAATCTCTAAATTCGCTATTCCTATTGGTCGATGAGCATAGTTATGAATATTTAATTAGTAAATACGCAATCCCTATTGGTCGATGAGCTTTGTTTTGAATCTCTAGCAAACGCGAATCTCTTTATATACCTACTGATCAGAGATAGGTAGTAAGAATCGCAATATCGTTTCTTCTGCATACTACCAAGTGAAATAAAACCTAGTTAGTACAAGTGCAAATTTTTTTCCAATTGAGAAAATCCCATGGCAGATCGTTCGCTATCTCAATGTTAACGAAGCTATTTTTCGATCGCGGTCGCGCAAGCGATGAACCAATCACGCGCTAATAAAGCACGCCCACAACAAAGGGATAGGCTGGAGAGCAAAACGAACGAAGCCAGGATAACCGACTCAAATAAACAAGTGGGACGAGATTGCACAACCGAACTGCGTCACTCGTCGACAACAAAGGTTCGCACAAGAACTACCCCCTCTAAACAATCAATATGGGTCAAACAAAACTTTCGTCCTTGAGATGAAAAACAAATTCGCGCTTGCACAATAAAAAAATTACATTTTATTTTTAACAAAAAAAAAGGTCGGGGCGCGGTTAAATCGCTTAAGGCCAAAAGCTACACATCAGAAGTCGGCCAGCCGACTAGATACGCGTCCACATTGCGATCGTCCATATATTCGATGCCAGGACACGTGCACTTCCAGAAGCGGAACGACGGATTTAGATTCGGGGAGCTGGGCGTGTTTTTAATCGTCGGACAGATGCAGCAGTAGGGTAATGACTAATGTATAGATCTGGATGTGTAATGTATAGGTAGAAGCAACAGGTATTGTTATTATGGCGGCCGATTAGGACACACCTCGCGGCTGCTTTCACTACTACGGATACATGCGGACGCGCGCGATATCGTGGAATGCAACAATATGCGATTGGAGATTTGAATGCGAATACTCACTGCGAAGATCAAATTGAAGAAAAACAGGATGTATTTGACAAAACTAGTGCCGCAACCCATCTTGGCTGAGCTTCGAAACTGTCGAAAAGAGCGAGATCGGAGGTAGACGACTATGAAGTCAACCGTTCCAAGGCAGACTGACGCCGGTTCGCCACAGTCAGCACGCGATCTCCAAATACTCGATCACAGTGCTGACAACATACACATCCTTTTCCAACGCCGTTTGTTGAGTTGCGCCGATTACACGACATCTTGTTCACGGATGTTTCGTTCACCGACAACTCGTTCACTGACACTTCCTTCGCCGACATTTCGCTCACTGGCGCTTTGTTCGCGGACGGTTCGTTCACGACCGTTGGTTCACAGATATAGTATTTTTGAAAGTTGTGTTTATTACATTATCATTTAATTAAGATTTATAAAAATAATTTCTTCGCCGCGATCTGATTTTTTCAGATTTTACGAGAATTTTAACCACAACAAACTCTTGATTTAAATACATACTGTTGCGTGGACGTAAAGAGGGGTTTCCAGGATCGGACAGAAAGATGCAGTAGTGTAGTAGAGGTTCTTTATTGGTCTGCACCCGTTGGCTCTCCAGCTCCGAATGTTCTACGGTCTGAAGGCGCCCAATATTTATACTCATCGGACGCTCTCCGTACACAGATATTATTGGTCGATGAGTCGTGAGATCCTATTGGCCGTTGTACACGACTCCTCTATAAGTTGAGGCCATTTTGGCACGAATGCGAGATCAGGTGATCCACGCTAGTAAACCTTCGGCCCATGAGCGCCACTGGTAATTGGACTATTCGTCACATTGGGGTGGTCACAAAGACAACTTTTGCCATGAAAATCGCGAATACACAATATTTGGCACTCAAGTTCTCGTTACTATGATAGTTATCGTTAGTATGATGGACTTTTCGGCTGCCAGATGTTCCGTTATAGAGATTTTAGTGACTTTGTGACGAATAATTTGTGACCAGTAATCACCGAACCACGCCACTCGCCTAATTTCAACGTTACAATACAAATAACTTGATTTTCAAAATAAAAAAATATATATTATGTATTTTTATATATTCTAACTCCTTGTTGCTACTGCACTTCTTAAAATATTGTCAACCGTGTTCATATGGTCATAATAATTATTAAAAATATATATTAATGATAAATTGTTTATGTTAAAGAAACTCGCAAGTGTGCTTAAATGAAACTGTCTTATAGATTTAAATGTGAGGAAAATATGTATATTTTTACAAACCTCCTTTATTTTACTCTTATCGCTAGTTTTTGATATACCAAAACGCATTAAAAAATTATGGACTCGTTATAAAATAATTCATTGAATTCTGTTGTATTCATTTTCACTGTACCATAAAAATATTGTCCATTGAGAAGCATTTTGTTTTATTATATAGAGCAGCGGTTCCCAACCTTTTTTGACTCGCGTACCACTTAGTAGAACATTCCGTTAAATTGTACTACCATATAAAAATTATTGTATTTCATGAAATTTGTTATTGCCAGTGTATTTATAATATATAGTACTTGAATGGTGAGGAATGTGAAAACAGGATAGACGCAATGGATCTGTTTTGTGGAAAAAAACTATTTGCAGTCACAATTATAATATGCTCAAAGTTTAATACATTTATATACTATTTCCTCATACTTCTATAAACTAATACTGATAAATGGTTTTAGTAAAACACAAAATTACAAAGTACATATTATATATTTTCTTTTCGTGCTTAAATCTCCTTATAAAATGAATTTAATTTGATTTATTGAATTCATCGATACGTCGACAATGATCAATTATGATAATGTTCATTAATTAATATAAAAAATATTTATATTTATAATTGTAAATCATTCATTCCTGCATGTCCGCCATTACTGATTTTTTTTCGCATACCACCAACCCTCAACCACGTGGTACGCGTACCACAGGTTGGGAACCGCTGATATAGAGTAACATGAAGTACATGCATATGTACATAACATGTTTTAATATGATAATAATTATATAATTCATAATATGAAGTACTACATATGTACATAATTTATGAATGTTGATTATACTATATTCAATATTCATAAATTATAAATTTTTAAATAGTATTTTGCATCGATATTTAAAAATATGTATGTAACATGAATTTTAGCTGGTGGGTTATCATTAATGAACGGATTTTATTTCAATTAGTATTTCCATTAGATATAACTGATAAGATACCAGCCACACATAAACATATATATACATATATCTTATATATGAAAAAAAACGGTTTGTTGTGTGTGTGTAATTCGTTTCGAATTGGCTGTCATTAAATATTCATTTTTTTAATTTAATAAAAAATACAAATTAATTTTAGGTATCTTTGTCGTATGAGCGTTATGTCGTATGGACCAGTGATCGCCTGAGTGTAATGTCATATGAACCAGTTATCGCCTGGTCCAATTGTCGTGGACGAATTGTCGTTGCGCCGTTTATGGCGATGGACTCACGGACATCTGGCCCAACGAAAATTTGTCGGCGAGTGTTGATCCAGGCGACAAATGGTTCATACAACATTACGCTCATACGAAACACGCCCAAACGACATATACGCAAAATTTTCAGTTCAATGAAACATGAGGTGATGGAAATTTACATATTGTATTGTTATTTCACACATTAATAAATAAATAATCAAAATTCAGGTACAATGATAAATAATGATAAATGTAAAATGATTTTCATGTAGGTGATATATTTCATTATTTAATAATCAATAAGACGCTAAAGAAGGATAAAATATCTATAAAAAGTGTCGTAGATATCGTTAGCCATTAATAGACTGTCGACTATCGCAAAACAAACATTAAAAAATATTGTGCACGGTGCTATCGGTATTTACCCTTGCCTCTTTTAGGAGTGCGAGTTTTGTTATTTTTTTCGCACGAAGAAAAAGTAAGTGAAAATCTCAATAAATTGAATGAATTAGAGACTTTTATCTTATATCAAGTGATGTGATATCATACATATGTAGGTTCGCATCGGTTCTATAGAGCCGGTCGTTAAAATATTTTTAGTTCGCCGAGCTGGTTTCTAAAACACGGAAATTAAAAATAATATAATTTAAAAACTTTCAACTTTTCCCGAAATTGAATTTTTGAACGTTCACAATACTTGCTAATAAGAAAATATTGTAACACTGACAATCTGAATATTATGGCGAGCTTCTTGATTTTTGGAATCCACTCCAATACGATAGCTTGTGGTTAACTTTAGCAGTCTGTCAAGCTTACCCTGCATTGTACAACTATTTTTCAAAAAAAAAAATCTGGAATTGTTTCATGCCTTAGCAACAAATTTTTCCTATGCGACTTGGCACTGATGGTTGATATATTTGAAGAAATTTCTCTTTGGATTTAAAAAATTGAAATAATTTAACGCTAAAAACTAATACGAAAATTTACGAATTTATTTATATGCAGTGTAAATAAATAATTTTGTAATGTGTATTAAAAATATAGTAAAAAAGTGTAAAGTATAGTAAAAAGTGTTTTTGTGACCAAAAGATAACATACTAATCAAAAAATAAAAATACTGGATATACCGGATAAATAATAAAAATACTGACCATCTATGCATATTAAAATACTGACCAAAAATTGATTAATATGTATGAAACAAATACACAAATACATAAATAATAAATCAAACATCTTTGCATATGTATTCATACTAAACATTTCACAACAAATTATTTACGAGTTAACAAGTACATATATATGTAAATCAATCAGTTTATAGAACAAAAACTTGTAGATAAATTTAAAATATTCTCGATATTTTCGAGATTCTAATAAACGAATTTTCATAATTAAATATTCTCGAGAAATGAGAATCTCGAAATTTCACAATAAAATATTCTCGAGAAACGCGAATCAACATTTCTCGAGAATTCTCGAGACGAGATTTCTCGATCATAACCTTTAGGAGGGGGTATGTTCACCGAGGTGCGAGCCGGTAAAGGTCTATTCTATATGTTTAATGTATGTACTAAATAATACTTTTCCTACTTGCTGGTACATGCTGTGCTAATATGAATAGACCTTTAATGAAGTTTTAGCAGCAAATCACTGCTTATACCCTCTAATTTATAACGTGTTATTATTAGAGCCCGGATACCCAAGGTGCCGTTTATTATCCAAATGTTGTAAATGCATTGTTAAAGGTTTGCCGAACCTTTTTTACGAAGCATTTGCAACAATTGAACAATAAGCGGTACCTTGGCTATCCGTACTCTAGTTATTATATTAATTTTTTATCTTGTTTCTATTTTCCTTGTACACAAGAATTGTACATTCTGAAAAAATTATAATTCCTTATTAATGGTTGAGGGAAAAATTACAAAAATTTTGGGCGTACAACATATTTTTTCATCAGGGGAGGAGGCAATATTTTTTGCAGAACGTCCCGTTTTGTGTCCTGGGAAATATGGATGCCCTAATTTTAAATTTTTTTTGAAGAAGTAGCTTCTGATTTACATACATATTCAAACTTGTTGTAGCTTCGGCTGACCTAAACTCTAAATAACAAATAATCTATTTTATATTTCATCACAGATTCTGGCCTAACCAGATCTGGTGAAGGGGGAGCGGGGGCAAATGCCCTATCCCAAATGATGTCTCTGATTTACCCCTCACAGATTGGCCAGTGGACACAATGTATTCATTATTTCTCAATAAATAATTGACATATAAAACACCTTAGCAAATAAATACTAAACAACAGGAGGGGAAACGGTACTTGTTGGTCAGCGTACACTTATCGCTGGCCAATTAAAATAAGTATTTTTGACTTGGACAATTCTGTAACTGATAAAAGCTCGCATTTTATCGAGCAAAAGGAGGCTTAAGAGGGCTGTACACCCGAAACCTTAATTTTGTTACCGTTCCTTTCTTCGATATATATATTGAGTGTATGTATATATTGAGTAAATGCGACAATATATATCAATATATATATTGAGTGAATGCGACAGTTGCGCTTCGACCAGATAAAACGTATTTTAAATTGACAAAATCGAGGTTTCGTATTCTCCTATTTTCTCCTCCAAAACTGGATCAATTTTTAAAAAAATTTCATCATCGGTATGAGAAAGATACTTTCTGTGCATCTATCGGCGTATTTTTTTTAAAATCGACCGTTAAATAAGCACGCTGGACTCGTTTCGTGGGTGTAAAAAAGAGGCGATTTTATAGATGTTTGGCGGCTCCTAGCTCCTATAAAAAATAATTAATCAAAAAAATAAAACGATAGATGCACCCCAATGGTGGATATCCATAGCATATTAAAAAATAATTTCTCTAGTGCCATAATTGAGGAAGGGAGAAGTATAGTACGTTTGTATGGACAAGGCGCTGCTGTCCAGCCCTCTTAACGTGTATAGACTATATTGAAATGCAAGAGGCACGTTTTGTTATACGTTCATATATTTTTGATATGTTTTTTTTATGAAATCAAATTTCAAAATAACAATAAATTGAGCCATTTTTAACAGCATCTTTTTAACAGCATCCGTACATCTATGTACAGAAAATAAATAATTTTACGCGGAATAATAAGCAAGCCATAAATTGTTTATTATTATGAGGAACATGGACGGTAAAGTGGTTGTCTGAGCTGTCATCGGCTTCGACTCAAGCTCGGCGACTAGGAGTGTCGATTGACAGTCCGCAGCCCATCAGCTGATTCATTCGCTACTCTTCGTCGGTCGGCAACTGTTATTTCAAATCCCGCAAGATGGACGTCTGCTCCGGCCTCCTGTTCTGGTTCAGCCTCGCTCTCTCTGTAAGATCGCCATTTGCCATTTGCCATTCGCCATCCACACATGTATATGCGTATTGCGTTCTACGGCCACTGGTCGTCGACCTCATCGCTCACAACAATACAATTAAGTTAACGGTTAATCGTCCACCGCGCCCCTCTTAATTGTCCCGAAGTACCTTCCATCATACCTTTGTTCTCGGCGATCATTCCAATGTAGCCATATGCTGATGCGCACTATTTCATCTGTCGCAATATGTTGTACTCGAACTCGAGTGGCATATTATGTTTAGTCGTACTATCGTTTCAATTTTGATTCAGATATTTGATTATTGTATACTTATTCAAAATGTTTTTGTATTCGTTTAAAATTATTAATTTTTTCTTATATTTGGAATAATTTTGTAATTATATTACTCTTTTAATTTGTAATTATATCAACAATGATATCACCTCCTCGATTTTATATGAGCATTTTTTATTTCTTAAATTCTACAGATTCCATTCAACAATTCAAAGACTATTTATATTCATAATACATATGTATAGCAATGAATATGAACTGTATGTATGTATTATATTATAGTATTTGTAACAGTGTTGCGTACGGGTATCCAAATAAAAGGCCAAAGTCGCTTCACAGCATTCATTCAACGATCCCAGAGGTCCACATGGAACCACCGCTCACTCCAGAATAATCTGATCTTCCATATGTACCTCCTTATGAAAGATAATTTGCATAAGCACAGCTTTCCCTAAAGATGGTCAAAAAAAAGTGGTAGATTAGGATGAAATGAAGACCACAAACTCCAAAAACATTTAGTTAGTTTTTAGAGCTCTAATTTACACTCTAATACAGTAATTTACCCCATTTCTGAGACCTCTGATTTATAGAAAAATGCGTTTATTTTTTTTTTTAATTTCTAATAATCTAGTTTCCATAACCTAAAAATGAAACTAATAGATAATTAACTAAATTGACTAAAAATTGATATATGTATTTACTTATGAATAAAATATACCCAATTTACTAAATATATGTATGTGTGTCGAATCATATAAGGATATAAGAAGAAATTTAATAATTACTCATTCAATCTAAATATTGCACCATTTTCCTCAACCCAACATGTGACTAACTAGTCATCAGGGAAAATATAAGTAATTTGCATGCATATACTGAGGCCTCTTTTCTCTGATTAATCCCGTGACCTTATTTTTATCTTGTTTAAATAGTATATATACAATAGTTTTATTAATTATCATATATATATGTGGGTGGAATTCCTGAATAGATGACGCTATTCAGGACCACGATGGGATGTGGCGGTGGAATTGAAGATCAAACACGTGCGTTTTCAGTCATGTTGTTTATTAAAACGACACCACGCGGTGGTTTAACGACCAACCGCCCCCAGTGGAAGGTTAACTTCTACTAACTGTAAAATAGCGGTCCTTTCGCGCCCTATGCCACTTTTTCATCCCCCCTCTACGATCGGTCGTAACATACCCTTTCACAGCCATAGCCCATACATCAGCCTTTCGTTTAATCCCAACACTACAACTCGGCCTTTCCTGACCACAAACCTGCCCTCAGGTTTCTCTCACCTGCCGGGCCATTCCTCAATCATATTACACATAATTTTCAGACATACTTCTCAATAATCCCAGACATACTCCACAGTAGTCTTCAACATACTCCACAATAATCTCAAACTTATTTCAGTATCGTATCAATTTTTCACGTTTCAATACAATTCAATCTTCAAAAAAAGTTACACACAGATCATCACAATTAAAGTCACACATAAATCATCACAATTGCAATTTAAAATCATTACAAGAAATACATAGCATTAAAATCAACACCCTCACATCGGAAACAAATCACATTTTAAAATCATTACAAGAATTACATAGCATTAAAATTAACACCTTTACATCGGAAACAAATCACATTTTAAAACATCACTAGAATTACATTTCAATACAATTATCTCATATTCTTCTAGGCATGTAACCAAATTAAAACATTATTCAACATACCAAACACTCGCCAAAACATGAAAACACTAGAATAATCAATAAAACATTTACAATATTTCAAATCTTAACTACTAACAAAATAGAACAATAATCAAATATCAAGTAAGGCTTAACTAAAACCCCTCCGGGTACTCCACTTATTCTCTAATTCACTGACACACACTTCACTTCAATCGGCACAACCTAAACACTGTCCGATGCCAGTCGCGATTCCACGCGGCTGTCCGATGATGTTGTCCGCGATGGACCTCCCGTCGCCCCACGGCTTTCCATATGGTATCTTGCCACATATGAAGTTGACCAATATCGTTCCTGGTTCACCGATATATCCAAAAACTCCCTTCTTAATCCATGGTCTTATTTTATTTTCCATTAAAGTAACATCAATCTGACTACGACCGAGCTTGAAAGTGAATACATTGTCCTTTGGTGTTGAAATTTTGACTGGGTCTCTTATTCCTTCTGGTGATTTATCCATATCTTTTTCTTCATGTTTCCCATTTTCTTCGTCTTCATCTTTAGGATTCTTCGAATGACCATGAGATCCTTTACTGAATTGACCATCGGGCGGTTCATCTTTATTTGAAAACGGTATGTCTCCGTTGTCCCAAAGCCTTCCAATATGCAAACCATCACCGTCCATACTTCCATCACCCATGTCCACGCCTCCATTACCCATGTCCTCACTTCGATCACTCATGTCTACACCTCCATTACCCGTGTCCTCACTTCGATCACCCGTGTCCAAACCGCGATCATCCATGTCTACACCGTCCTCTTCATTATTGGAAACATCTATTCCACATGGTTTGCGATGCTTACTTTCATCATTCGTTATCCCAATTGAATCTGTGGTTGATGATCGATTTTCTGTGCTCGGTCGCACTGAAGAATAGTCCAAATGAGCTCGAGACGGCGACGCTGGAGGCTCTAAGGGGGTCCTCACCATCTGACCATGTGACATGTTTGATGTTCCATCAGCCTCGCTTGAACAGAAATCGTTGGGTTCTGCATGAGCAGACATCTCTTGTGAAGCCCGTTCTTCTTTTTCCCTCCGCAGACTCTGTTCCAACTTAACCTCGATCGGAACTCGTGGTTTTGACGTTTTATCGCGTTCCACTTTGATTTTTTCTTGCTCTCCATCCTTCAAGTCCGAATCAGCCCTCCTTACTCCTTCCGCAGCTTTTCTACGAATGGCACCGGAATTGTTACATTGGTCTCTTACCACAGGAATACTTTCACTAGTGATGATGCCGCATCGATGTACGAGGTTCTCGCCGGCGAGTTTGTCTTCACTGCCTGTGTCGATCAGTGCCGGCGTCCTCGCCTTGGGTCTCCAGCCGCTTCCAGTTGAGGGTGCGGGCACTGCTTTGGCTGTGGCTACGGTTGCTTCTTCTGCCTTTACCTTTTCCACCAGCCCGTCGAAGGCGCTCAACTTGTCCCTGAACTCCTTCAAATTGCGGGCACCATACAGCATCCCCTTCATAGAAGACCTGCCAGGGATCCCGTCGATGACATATTCCATGAGGTCACGATCCTCAATCGAACCCACGCTCGCGATCTCCCGCATCCGGTAAAAGTACTCGTTGACCGATTCCTCTGACGTTTTCTGCGACTTGGACAGCCTCCTGTGGACTGACGCCCCACTCACCATCCGAGCGAACTCCTCCAGTAATGCGCTTTTGAGTTTCTCCCACGAATAGACCCCATCTTGTATGCGCAGGAACCTCTCGGCCACCCCCTTGACCAGGCGTTTCCCAAACAGCAGCTTTTCCATGCTGCCCCAACCTGCCGAGTGTGCGACTTCTTCGATCTGCGCCACCCACTTTTCTACCGGATAGTCGTCGTTTCCGGTGAAAATGGGGACGGCGCCCTCCATGTCTTGGAAAGTCAGCTTGGCTCGGCTGGCGACTGGCTCTTCTATCGCCCTCTCCCGAACCCCTCTCGACGTCCTACGACCAGATGTCGGCCTCCTCCTCCGATACATTGTAGCACGTGGTCTTCAAACTGCCGCCTAATCCCGGACGAGCCTCCAATTGTGGGTGGAATTCCTGAATAGATGACGCTATTCAGGACCACGATGGGATGTGGCGGTGGAATTGAAGATCAAACACGTGCGTTTTCAGTCATGTTGTTTATTAAAACGACACCACGCGGTGGTTTAACGACCAACCGCCCCCAGTGGAAGGTTAACTTCTACTAACTGTAAAATAGCGGTCCTTTCGCGCCCTATGCCACTTTTTCATCCCCCCTCTACGATCGGTCGTAACATACCCTTTCACAGCCATAGCCCATACATCAGCCTTTCGTTTAATCCCAACACTACATATATATATATATATATATATATATATATATATATATATATATATATATATATATATATATATATATATATATATATATATATATATATATATATATATATATATATATATATATATATATATATATATATATATATATATATATATATATATATATATATATATATATATATATATATATATATATATATATATATATATATATATATATATATATATATATATATATATATATATATATATATATATATATATATATATATATATATATATATATATATATATATATATATATATATATATATATATATATATATATATATATATATATATATATATATATATATATATATATATATATATATATATATATATATATATATATATATATATATATATATATATATATATATATATATATATATATATATATATATATATATATATATATATATATATATATATATATATATATATATATATATATATATATATATATATATATATATATATATATATATATATATATATATCGCTATTCTGTGTATCTGCGATAACGCTCACCGTACTGTAATAGTCGTTTCGATTCGACATACATATGTACAAATGTACGTTACAGCTAAAACAATGGCAACAAAATGTAGGAATATAATAAGAATTAAATATCGAAAGAAAAAAACTTCTATATATACTGTTTGCTACCAATGTTTCCGCTGAGTCTGAGCATTTAGCGCCATCTATTGAAAATTTATTTAATCAATTTTTTTATTGATGTTTTATATTGTTTATATGTAGGTAGGTAGGTAGTTTTTACCTTTTTTTTCATATTAAACAATTCAATATATTTAAAAGGTATTTGAAGAATATTCGACCGCGTGCGGATCAAACACATGACCAACACATTTCTTTGAATTTTTTTTATTTAATAACTTAATATGCCAACAACCATGCGATGATATTTCTTCTGGTACAACACTAGTAGTCTTATAATAATGGCTAAAATACCGAAATAATTGTTTGTTTGTTTTTTCAGCTTTTTGGTCTTGGAACCTTTGCTATTGGACTGATTGTTCAATTCGTTTACTTCAGTGGAGCAGATCTTATTGAAAGTAATTTCCTATCGACTCCGTCTCTTTTAATATTTACGGGTGCTATCATTTTCATAGTAGCTCTCTTAGGATGCTGTGGCGCAACAAAAGAAAACTATTGCATGCTCATGACTGTGAGTTTAATTCAAATTTCATATATGTATACCATTGAATCGTATATAAACTTAGAGTAATATATTAACTAAATATTGTTGTCTTTTGCAGTTTGGAATACTAATGCTGATATTGTTTGTAATTGGTCTTGCTGGAGGAATTGCATGCTACGTAAAACGTGGACAATTGGAGGATGTGCTTGAAAATAAGTTGAACGAGACAATGCATTTGTATCCTACAGATTCTACCTTCCAAAAATCCTGGGATATTATGCAACACGAAGTAATCTATCCCCGATATTATATATTACCCTTTATTAAAAACCTCGCTTTATTATCGGGCTAATATTTAATTCAAAATACGATTCTATTTTCATTAAATTGTGATGTTTTTATATTTCAGTTGCAATGCTGTGGTGATAATGGACCATCCGATTGGTTAACTTTCGGTAACAAGACAATCCCTATTTCTTGTTGCAAAGAGGCACCTTTTGATGAAAATACAAAGCAAGCCTCTTGTCCCGAAACCTTAGCCTTCACATCCGGGTGCTTTCCTCTACTTCTTGAAGGTCTCCAGCAGCAATCTGTTATTTTAGGCTCAGTCGCAATTATTGTTGCTGCATTACAGGTGATTTTTAAATTTGTTTGAGCAGTCATTGTATGCAATTTTGTCTTATTTTGAAGTGTCTTAATATGTGTTTTTTTTTTGTTATAGATGGTTGTCGTTATTTTTGCGTGCTATTTGGCTGGATCTGTTCGCAGAGACTACCAAACTGTTTAAAAGAAAATATGTATTCCCCTTTAACAACTAATATTATGTTTTTTTTTACATTTTATTTTGTTTCGAATTGTTTTTATATTGACAAGTTTTGAATATTTTCGTATTTTATGTTGATATGTCTACTAAAGAGATAACATGATTTATTTTGGCATACTGAAGTTAATTTTGTTTATTTTTCGACTTCAAAAACTCTTTTGACGTTAACATTGAGAAATCTTGCTTTTGTTCACAATTTTATGCCATTTCGGTATAAAACTTGGTATTCCAAAGAAAGCATCCCAAGCAAGGATCTTCAAATTCATTATTTATATATGAACACACATAAAATATGTGTACTGTACCAACTTGAAATAATTATTAAACATATTATTAACGTTTTGATTTTTATTATAATCATATTTCATTCAAATCATATTATTCTTTAGGAATCTCGTAGTTGGTTTTTTTGGAATTGTCATGTAAAACTTATTGTGTGTGTGCTTAATCATTAATATTTCTTACAATTATATGAATGTATTCGATTGATATTATTAATGTAACATCGTATTTTTGGAAATCTTAAAAATATCAATTATATGGTAATATTGCCCTTCCCTATAGCAACATACATATGTGTATTGAGACTGAGATTTGTTTTCAATTAATTATGACGAATATTCTCCCCAAGAAATTTCCACCTGATTTTATGTCGACGTTAGAGTCGTTTTAATAAATAATTAGAGTTTTCATCAAACGTATAAAAAAACTGTAGAAATTGTCCCACCAGGTTTTTCTAACCATAAAAAATCTAATATGAATAGTTTTAAAAGTATTAATTGTTCTTTCAATATGCATGACTTTTAAACTTATATATTACACAATTAGTCAATTTTTGCACATTCAAATCAATTAAATGACTTAACATTAGTGCAAAACAGATCTCACCTACGATTTTAAAAATTTAATATTAGAATTGAATTAAATAAACTTCAATTTTTATTTGCAACTCCTTTGCAATAGATTGGAATGGAATTTAGAAGACTGTTCGGATTGTTTTAAGTATAGATATATACATACATATATACTATTTACGCTATGTATTATGTGTTTTGAGCGATATTTAATTATTGTGATTCTTTTAAACTATGTACCAATACAACCACTATTAAAACCTCATAAATTGTTTTTTATTTAACTCTGCTATAAATGGGACAAATAGAATTAATTAAGTGATCAACGTAATGAATATTTTGAGATCAATGATCTTCAACAATGTATCGTAAAATGGTAAGCATTTGAAAATCCCGATTACCATATCCTTTCGGATTTCCCGTTTGACTTTTGTATTGTTTGTTTTGAAAGAAATTGCAACTTCCTGATGCACTTGACATTGTCATCTTGGCGTGACATTGATCCAAACAAAATGTTCAATGATTCGCAACCGCGGGAGTGCCATATCATTCAATTTAAATTCACAAAGCACAGCACGCCTGAATAGGATGATTTTTTGCAGATTTAACTGACAAGCTACTGTTGCTATTTTTTGCTTGAAAAGTTTTTTGATAATAATGCATTCAAACATACCTAATAAAAATATTTAATGCTAAACCTAGAAAAACGGAAAAAATATTTTGAAAACGGCTGAAATTTCAATCATACTTATTGGACTTCGTTTCAATGTGATTTATAAGGAGACAGGTCATGTAGTCAATAATTTCTTGAGAGATGTAAAAGGTAATTTAAAATTTTTGTTCATTTACTTACATACATACATACATAGAATTGTATAAGTAAATAAGATATTACTTTTTATATGTGTACATAAATGTATAGATTACCAAAATATTTCAAAATGACAATCTTTTTACGATAAGTTTACAAAAAAAAAAAAATTTCAGTCTTCTCTATAACTTAATCTACCATTGATGAAGAAATGGGATCAAAATAAATCTGTATTATAGGTACATTCAAGTACTTGAATTATTATTTATCATTAATCATAGATGTCTCTAAGTATAACAATTTACATAAAATAGCATTGCAAAATTCATTTACATGTGAATTATTATAAAAAAGGTAATTATATTATGTGTAAATTCGATGTTACTCGCACTAGTCCATTGAATGCGATTTCTTTTCAATGGTTTTGATTTTTATCTAAACAATTAAATCAACAAGTAAATGAGAAATAATCAAGAGGAGTTGTACTTGATGCAACGTGACATTATACAATTTACATAGTTAATTTAATATGTAAAAGCAAGAATTTCGTCAAAGGCACGACCGCTCATTATCAACAACCGAGCGCCGATGATTCTGCTTAGAAATATTAACCGTCTTTATATAACGCATACAAAATATTTTCATACCGGTTCTTTATATCTTCGGGCTATTTATTTTTTGGTTTCTTTTGTCGTTTACCATAGCCCAACTCTAAAAATTTTTACCAATTATATCCGTAGACCATTTGTCGGTTCTAAAACATAAAGCATACAATTATGCCGACTGACTTATAAAATTGATCAATAAAAACCACTTCAAGAATACGTACATATAAACCTTAATTATATCGGTATACAAAATTTTCCAAGAGCACCGCGTGTTAACTATTTAAAAACACACATACCCACGTACATATGATACAAACAGGGTTTCTCGAAAATCCAATCATCGAGTTAAAAGTAACATTTGCTGATATATGTACGTATGTGGTCGTTGCACATCGACAATGGTCATCGTCCCTTATATACGTTGCAATCTTTTTCATAACAACAAAACGTATACGTATAACACTATAGAATTTATCATCGTAACTGGTTGTTCACCTTAGGATGCATGAGTGTCTTTTACCAAAGTTGTAATTGTACGAACAATCGCTTCTGATTGTCTTCAAAGTCTTCCAGACTTTGGATTTGTAAATTTTCCACTAGTTAAAGTGGTACTTTACTACTAAAGGTAATTGGAATTTCAATTGTTGAAGGAGTATTTTTTTTTAATTTGTGGAAAATCAATTGAGTTATCTGATTTGTGATTGTATCAATATACTTGATATCACAATCAAAGCTTCTCAAACTCAATGCTGCTGCTACCCAATAATTTTAAGTTGGCGTTTGAAGTGATTGTAAATCATAATAAAGTTAACACATACATATAAAGAAGTCAATTGAAGACAGTATCATACAGATTATACTACGTTTAAAAATTTATATATGTACATATATACGTATTATTTTTACTAATAATAATAATATAGATGTAACGATTAAGGAAATAATCCATTATAATCAAATGTATGTATTTATTAGAACAAAAATATTAAATATATAAATAACAATGTCTTGGTTCATTTTAACTAAAATTTACCATAGCTTAAACATAAACAAAGTTACATTGTACATATGTATATACATATGTGTGTAGTTACATTCAGTGGCGGACTGGCCATACAAGCGAACATGCCCAATGGCATGTGGGCCCCACTATCTGTTAGAAAATATGGGCCCTCAGTAAAATTAAATAACTTTTTAACTATTTCACGTGTGTAAAAATTTAAACGATATTGCAACTTTGGGACCTAAAGTTTGGGTATTTCAACAAAACAAATTTCTTACGATATACACAAATAACTAATACCTGCTTTAACAGCCCAGGGATCGGTTAACTTTTTTTATTAGGCTCGAAATGTAAGTTTCAACATTTGCGTGGGCCCTTTTGCCGGGCCCATTTCCAACGTCAATATTATGTATATACCAATACCTATGTAACAACTATTTACTGAAATAAAAATGGGAATAAACAAATTTTCGTGAATAATATAAACTGAATTGCTTAAAACAATTTTGATAGGACGACTCATCATCAACCAGCGATTTAAATTTACTTCATACTTTCAAAATAACATTTGATTATACTTCGATGATATAGTAAGATTTAAATACACAATTTTAAACAGTTTCCGAATATAAAATCTATTCCTAATCTAGACACATCCATGTAAATAGAAATATAGGATAGGGGCCCCCTCCCCAAAATCCCGATTTTCGATTAACATTAATTGAAAATATTATGCATTTTTTTCAAGGACGTAATTTGGGGGGGCCATAGAGGGGCACTCGCCTAAATTAAGGAATAGTGTGAATTTAGAAAATATTATGAATTTAATGATTAATGAGATACTATGGATCTATAAATGCTACGTTTATTTCTTATGTATATTACTTTTGGGTAACTAATAAAATAATCGCTGCTATGTGCTTTGAAAAAAAACAAAACAAAACTTTATCTAATGTTATTACGTACATATAGATAAAGTGAAAAGACAGTCGGTAGAAATTAAGTTAATTGATAGTTTTTTGGTGACTCAGTTTGATGGTCGATTAATGTTGACCATGTAAAGATTTGTGGAAAAAATTTTCGCCTGCGGCGCTTTTTTCTCTTTTTATTACATAATATTTTTTTATAATTACTTTTTCAAAAATAAGCTTATTTTTTTCATATTTTATAGCTCAATAAGGTAAAAAGTAAAAGCCGCTTTTATGCCGCATTCTATCTACCTAGGACAAGGTTTAAAACGAAATATACAATGTAATTTATGGGTCTATTTTGCTTTTGCCATTTTTCTTGTACCTAAATTTCTTTGTTCCCATTTTTGAAAATTTTATTTGTTTTTTCCCTTTTTTGAAAATTTTGTTAAATGGGGGGGGGGAGACAAATTTTATTAACCCTGGGTGGGCCCCCTTTGACTCCTGGCATGTACAGATTTCAGTCCCAGTCCGCCACTGGTTACATTGGCTGTTGCCAATTTATCAACCGGTTTGTGGGAACTAGTAATTACCTATTGGGGAAGATCATCGTTCTGCCCGTATAAAACAAGTATTTGTGTGATAAAAATTTGACTGTATAGGTAGGCCAGTGTGCTTGGCAGTTAAACACGACTGCGACTTTTAAAATAAGCAAGTTTAAGTTGATTTAAAATATATTTACCACAAAGTTTGACAATATATTTTTTAATTTACCAGTGGTGAAAGTTTAGGGAGTTTTATGCTTCTTTTTTTATAAATAACCTTCTCTTTTGAATTTATACTCGTAATATTTATATCCTTTTATGCTTAACATAATCTATTTCATGCTGAAGATGGCCATAAATGCCACTCAGTGTTTTATTTTTATTTATTTAATCTTTAATTATACCAGGAAGGCCTAACAGGTAACCCCAATGCGCCTTCCTGGTCACAAAAATTGTACAGTTGATACAAATATTATTAGTATTATACAAAGTACATAAATACATATAAATTAATATCCACAGAAATATCTATGGTCAAATTTGTAAATTTGTAGCATTATAAACAATTCAGAGAAATTCAGTATATACATATCAATTAGCATTTACAGCGATATTTTATGGTCAAATTTGTAAATTTGCAGCATTTTATACAAATTCGAAATTCGACATCGTTGAAAACTCGAAATTTTGTGAGAAAATGGGTAAGGTTGCCAATTTTTTAGAACCGTTTCAATGAAAATCAGATAAATTGGCAAACTCTGATAGGAAACGATCGACCTGGAGCCGCAAATCCAAGGTCTGGACAGTAGAAACCAATGGGGTTTGAAACCGTGACCACTCTGTTTAAAGCATTATATGCTAACCACTAGTCTATTCTGCTGGTTTTTACTTAAATGAAATGAGAAGAAAATTATATATTACAATGCTCCAAAAATGTTATTATATTATTATATGTACATACATATGTATATATACATATAATTCCATATGTGTAAAGGGATCAGATAAAAAGATTTAGGCTTAGAAATTATAATATACATACTTCCTAATTAAGATACATATTAATTATCAACTATGTAGGTACTAAAAAAAATAATTTGCTTTTAAAAACAAAGAAGAAATTTTGAAATTTGATGATCTCTTTTGATATATTATATGAAATTGAATATTTTTCTAAAATGATAAAATAGCGCCTCGGAAGAAAATTTTAATCACGTTTCATTGATCATACAATTATATGTCATGGTTTGTCTTATTCTTCACAAATAATGAAATCAATATATGTATGTATTAAATGGGTCTACCTCACGGGACAGAAAGTGAAACGCCCGAAAACGCAAATATCGGAAGGCAAAGATCGAAAATCGAAAGATCTTAAGTCGAAAGATCAAAAAAAGGGTATCTTCCCCCGTCGTACATACTCACTTAATTTGCGCGAGTAGGATACAACAGGGACAAGAGGAACAAGCTTTTCCTCCCGTATTCTGCGCGCGCACATTAAACAAGGCTGTATGACAAAAAGTGAGATAATTTCACCGCATGCCACTCATATATATTATATATACATTACCGTTTACCATGCACCCTTTTTTTTTTTGATCTTTCGACTTAAGATCTTTCGATTTTCGATCTTTGCCTTCCGATATTTGCGTTTTTGGGCGTTTCACTTTCGGGCCCGTGAGGGAGACCGGTATTAAATGTAGTTAGGTTTTGGGAAATTATCACACAATTAAATATTGCATCGTGTTTGCAAAAGTGTTTTAGTTCCAGTTTTAATGAATTTTAGAATTATATTTGAATTTTTTGACCGCGCTTGTTAAAATGAGTTTCAAGTATTCATTGAGATTGAGTCAACCCTGATTACTTCACTTATACTAATATAGCCTTAATAAACGTAATTTTCGATAACTTCCTCCAAAATAAAATGTTCTTGGAAGGATTCCTCCACAGTGCGATGCTGGTCAGACAGGTGAATCTTGCTCAAGTGCACACACATGTGCATTTATGTACATACATAGGATTCTAAAGGAACGTTTAATATGCGGCACGCGGCCATCTTGCCGCGTCGAAACCGATAAATTGTCACTATCGATCCAGCACTCGATCAGATCGACCGGAGGCCTTTAAAAGTGGTCGTCACAATCAGCTCGACCACCATTCGGGCCACGTCTACGTCGAGGAGTACTCCTCGGATCCTCGTGATCCACCAACAACTTGCGCAAACTATGATGGCGGCATTCACCCCCACAATGGCGTGTTTGCCCTTATAATTCGCACACGCTTGGCGAAGGCAAGGTTCGGAGTATTACCCGGAGACTAAAATCAGTACGAATGTCCAAAGATAATGTTGAACCATCCGCGAATAGAGGGTGAACGAGTGGTTGAACGCTCGCATAGAAGAACCACCCCCTCCTATATCCTTATTATGTTCCTGCTCCAAATGGACCTCCCAGAAGAAAGTGAAAATTCGTCAGTTTTTCCCGCTCAATCGTGATAAGTTTCCGTGCTGTGTGTGTGTGTGTGTGTGTGTGTTAAAACATTATCAAAACATTTATATTTCAATAAGTATAATTTTATAAACAATTCGTCAAGATGATGTCCTTTAAGCAATGGTCTGCTATGTTGTGTTTGCACATCTCGTACCTTTTGCTAGGTGCGAGTATTTTCTATCATATAGAAAGTCCTCTTGAAATGGAAAAGCGGGCTGAAGAGAGAAGAGAACGATTCGAAATTATAAGTAAGAACTACATATTTTCTATAAATTTAGATCGAATGTCAAAGTTCTAAGTGTTTGTTGTGTTATACTTACCACTATCTCGCTTTTACGTAATAATAAAATGTTATTTGTATCAAAACAAATGTCTCAAGATGCAATTTTCCTCATATATAATATTACAATCGATGATGCTATCAAATTCACTAATTTTGATAAAATAACATATTTGCGTGGGTGGGCGCCTTGAGAGACACAATTCGTTTCGTTTTTTTTTCTGAACTACTGTAATAAATACGTTACTTGAATTCAAACATATTTTAATTCTGACTACCCAGAAGTCTTCCATTGTATACGTTAAACTTAAATTAATCTACATACATACATGTATTTAAACAACATATTTATCATTTACATATATCTCAGTTATATATATCTTAAATATTAAAAAAAAACTGAAACTGTATATATATATTTTTTTTTATTTTTTAATGCTTTTTATTATTACGAAATTATGTTCACAATACATCTTATATCTATTTTAATAGCTACTGATGTACTGATCATTTTCTAGTTTACAATTTATTTTAATTTGGTTAGTAATCATAGTATTATATTATTCTAATGTTAATGTACAGTATAATAAGAAAAAGAGCTCAAAAACCTATTTACAATCCTTATAAATGCTCATAATACATCTAATACATAATATTAATTAAAGACTATCTCTAAAGTAACTGAAAATACATAGGTACATAGATATGTGAAAAAAGTAAAATTCACTTAAAAAACTTTTGATTCATTAAATTCACTGCACGTATATATGTATTCCAAAAAACTTTTTCAAGATTAACCTTCCATTTTCAGTGCAATTGTTAGTGGTGTTTCCAAATTGAGTCTGACCTCAGGACCCCAAAACTGTAAAGATGGACGCGGTTTTTTATCCTCCAATTTTTTTTTAAGTTTTATAATATTATAATATTTTTTTCCTTGCGTGTAGGACGTTGACACTGAGAACAACCTACACCCATATCCAAAATAATCATTAACCACATTTTTAGCCGAACACGTATTCGCTGACCTCATAAATATGTATCACAGCATCCTAAATTATAATACGTTCATATGTACATATGTATATACATATATATATTCGTAATGTTTCGTAACAGTAAAGATAATATATGTATTATAATATATGTATTATAATATCCATTATACTCATTTAAATTAAACGAATTTTGCAAAAAAAAAAATCAAAAGGAAGTCGTGATAAAAAATTATCAAAATAATCTTATCCATAACCAAATGTTTGAATAAATTGAACAGTCGTATAGGTAATGGTTTTTTTTCGTTTGCTTTTAAAAGTATTTAAAAAAAACTCCTATCTTTTATACATACCTATTTAATACAACAGGAACTATGATAAATCGTTAAGAGCTGCGTAATGGATAGCCCATATCGCAAACGTCAAAATATATTATTAAAATCAGAAAATGGCAATGTTTTCCACGTGCACTGATCCTCGATCAAGGACTATCATTTTCGACGTCTGATTTTGACACATTATCGAGTCATAATATCCCAAATAACCGTTGAATAAATAGCGTTTTGACCATCGAACAAATTAGCGCGCGTTATGACGATACAATAAAGAAGCGTGATTGTAAAATTACCGTTTTGCTCGACACGTCGTTAAGACGTGTACACGAAACGAATTATGCTTAAATTTGGTCCAAAATGTGTCAAATAAGATCGATAATATGTGTACTTAATTTCAAACCTTCAATTTAATTTAAATATACACCAAAAACCTCAACTTGAAAGAGGTTCTTCAAGAGCTTTTATAACGAATCATTTTCATTTTAAAAAATGCGTATAAAAAATTAAACCCTACTTAAAATGCTATTAGTTTTCTATAAGTATTTATATGTACTAAGAACATTTATATATTTTTTATTAAAATATGATCCGTAAATGAGTTTTAAATGTGAATCCATTTTTCTATGTTCTCCGAAATGCCAAGTTGTTTTCAAATGCATTTTCAAAAAAAAAAAAAAATAAACAATTAATAATAACAAAAGAATTACACAATAAAATGTAATCAAGAATTATACATATAAATTATACTTGATTATATTATACATATAAATTATACAAGAATTATACAATAAATACATGTTAATTTTAAATTCGAGGCTGCAGAAAAATGGCGTTTTCTTATTTTGTCGGGGCGTTTAACTTTAGATAACACGTAGTAAGAAAAATATGCATATTTTAACATTAAAGCTGTCACATTTAAAGTCATTCAATGTATGAAGTCAAAAACTAACTCATAAAAAAATTAGTCAAATAGCCTGAGAAATTATTGCTCATCAATTTAAAATAAACACGAATAGATATTGTATACATTATTTATTTTGTAACAAAATCAACATTGTTTATTCTATTTAGAATTTTAATCGATAATTGATGTTATTTATTGCGCAATAATTTAAAAATATGTACGATATCCTCAATGTATCAAACTTTAACATTTAAATTTATCATTGAAGAATTCTTACGTCGCGAGTATTCTTTGGGTACATTATAAACGCGTATAAAAAAATAAATTGTTAGAATCTGAGATTGATTTATTGGTATTCTATTAAAGAAATCAAAAGTCAGATTCTCCTAAACCTGTTTCTTCTTTGGTAAGCATTTTTTTACTATATAAATATTTTCACTATGTATTGAAATACACATGAAAAGATATGTGTAATGAACTTTAATAGCGCACCGTATTATCGTGCTTGATTTTTAATAGTCATCGGGGTGAATGGTTTATAATTGCAAAATATTCCAAACAAAGACTTTGCATACTAAAACATTTAAAAACAAATAGACTAACGCCATTCGGCACATTGAATCGGTTTCCAAAATTAACGAAAAGTTTTACATTTTACATCTAATTTGTATTATTTTTATGTTTCTAAATTTGCTACATACATTAACAGTAAAATATTTAACAACTCCAGAAATAACAATATAACAATAGTTTACTACAAATACTACGGTAGAACAATCACATTAGGTTAAAGGGGTATTTTCGTTATCGTATTATATACGCTTTGATTCAACATATATAGATATAGTAAGTTGCGGAAAGATAAACTGAATAAGTAAAATAATAAAATACTAAACATAAAGTAATCGAATTTTTATTTATATTATCTTCAAACAAAATCCCACTTTCAACTAATCTTTCTAACGGGTGTGCTTATTTCGAAATTTAGAAATCTGTACCGTCGCGTCCCTTCACAAACCTCACCCCCTGGACTGTTTTAGGTAATATTTTATCCTTGTACTTATTGACATATTTTTGAAGTGATCGATAACGATGATTCCTATATTCGAAGAAATGTCATGAGAATTAATAATGACATGAAGATACGCCTCTCATAGTTCACGTATACGTCCCGTGCCGTATTTTTGAGTGTGTGTTCTCACCGCAAGAGCGCAGACACACAGAGAGGCACTCGGCACGTGTTTTTTTAGATAGTTTTGCACATGTAAAAAACGCTAGCACGCATATTTTATGTATGCTAAATCGCCCTGGCCTGAAATCCTTGTATTGACATAGGTTTGACAGTGATTCCCATATTTGAAGAAATAAATGAGAAACTAATCGAAAAAACTCCTTGAAGACGTACTTTTTCACCACAGGAGGACAATAACGTGCCCGTGCCATTCGATCCAGTGTGTTTGCGCCATAATTGTACACATTTTAATTTCTACATATAAAAGATTGAATCAATATTTATTTTTCAACATTCCATTACAAACTATTAATTAATCAGGTTAAAATTTGCATGCACAGTAAACAAATATAGTGTGTATTAAATATACATAAATTTAATTTTTGATTTATTGAATTCATCTGACTGTATTTCAATTCATCGATCCATTTTAAAATTTGAATAAAACAATATACAAATATGTATATATGTACATATGTATATTTCAAATATTATGAGATTTCCGCAGAATTGAATGCATTCGCCGTGTTTTTTTGTTCACATCACGACATAATATTTACAATTTGCACATTTACTTACGGTATATTTGTTTACAATAATCACATTTATACGCATTAATTTACTGTGCAATTTTCTATAACAATATTATAATAAGCCCTCATGTGTGCATACATTTGTTCGCTTAAATTTATATTCGTATATACAGGCGTGTCGATAAAGACATCATTCATTGTTTAAATACTTTTTATCGGTATTTTTGCATTTAATATTTCATAGATGCATTATATAATATTGCACACGTACATATGTATATGGGTGTCCCGATTGGGAGACCTCGCATTGAGGTCGCATTTGAACGAAAATTCTACACACAATCGAAATGTTTATTTGTTAAGGGTATTGTTATTTGTGCGATATTTCCATACTGTGGTCAATTGACATTGGAACCGGAATCCTTCGGTCTAATCAATTTGATGAAAGGCAAACTTAGGATATTTGCAAACTGTGAAATAATTGACAATAGCAACACGCGACGTGACGCTATTTATTTTAATTTTCTTTGTGTGTCGGTAGATTATATCATATTATTGAGAAAGTTATAAGATAAAATTATTATCGAAGAGATAATCTGAATCTTTTACGCGTGCATAGCATGAAATTTGATTCGTTTCAGTTCATTGTTTTAATACAGTGGGACACGGTTTGAAGATGATATTAAATTCTCAGATCAATATTGGATAAGTTGTGATAATAGAAGTATTGCCTCTCGATCTTATATTTTCGATTGTAATCGATTGATAAATTTCGGCTGTATTGATGTCAAAAATTGTAGACTTGTTATGACATACATATGTATAAACTAAAGTTCATCGTTCAAAAACTTTCTTACACACATACGAAAATATAAGATTTGCAAACTGCATATGTATATTCCAAATGCTTTATTTAAAAAATCTATAACTCACGTTAGCTATGGTGGAAAACTCTGTTTTTCTAATTTATACTATATATTATACATACACATGTTTATAATATTTAATCGGATTATCTTTGCCCAAAGCCGAGCCCGAAAATAAACGCATCATCTCAATATCTTTTATAGTCTTATTATATTATATTTGTGACTTTGAGTGTAAAACTCTTTAAAGTTGAAAGCAATTTCCTTCTTTGAGAACCTAATATGTTTTCATGTTTTTATTATGTCGTTGCTTCAATATCCTTTCAATAGGACTCTATACATTATTTAAATTGGAATATGTTGTTTCTATTTTGCATACTACTATTAGAATTATCCAAAGAAACAGTATTTTGAATGATTATCGAGTTAACTAGATGTCAATTAGCGTATTATGTATGATCATATGTTTACGTGCTAGCAATAAGAACACTGTCAAATTAAATTTATGGCTCATACATCACATAATTTGCATTACGGTATGGAAAAGCCTGAGATTGTATCAACGGATGATTCGATTGAACGTGTTGTGTCACTCTTGGATGCGTTCGGAAAATCAATGCGTTTTATTTTCAATTTGCACGTGATGTTTTTCCTTCGTCAATGATTTCTTCTGTTACAGAACTGGTCCATAAAAACTATGGCAACGACGATCCTAATCCATCTGAAGCTCAAACTGATTTACTGGATAAAATGTCAACGTATTGTACTCGCACGATGACTAATACTTCCGAGAGTGAAGAACCAGCACCTGTTTGGGACTTTTATCATTCATTTTTCTTCTCCTATACAGTCGTCAGTACTATAGGTATAAATTGATTCAAAATTAACGATCTCGATTGTATGTACATACAATACGTTTTATGTAGTACATATGTATATATAATTTTTCTCCATACTAAAATGCTAAATGTAATAATCTTCATTTTCAGGTTATGGGAACTTAGCTCCTACAAATACTTTGGGAAGAATTTTGATGATATTTTACGGATTGTTTGGTATTCCTATAAACGGTATACTTTTTGCCAATCTTGGTGAATTCTTTGGAAATACGGTACTAGTTTGTTTTCATTATTTTCGAAAATCTTATCTTAAAAAATATTCTCAGAAGGAAATAATAATTCGGGTATTTGTAAATGATCTAATTTTTGATCAAATTAATCTCCGAGACAATATATCAATATATATGTATATAATCAACGATGAAATATTATAGATAGTCGTTCATTATAAAGATAAATAAAATATACATAACTTCTAGACATTTTTTTGTTAATAAATTGTTTCCAAGGCAGTACTTACACATACATATGTATGTACGAATAAACAGCTTTGATAATGATCGACAATCTAAATCTTGAAATATTGAGATTTATAGTATACGCGATTACAGCAGATATAATTAATTGAGTACTCATATTTAATTGTTTTTGTTTTTGTTTGTAGTTCAGAGGACTTTATACAAAATACAAATCGAAGAATCCATCGTCTGGATCTAATATTGATTATCAATTTCGTCGCTTCGGGTTGTTAGGACAGATCACTCTGTATTTACTTCCTGGATTTTTATTCTTTATATTTATGCCAGCTTGCCTTTTTGTCGTATTTGAAGGATGGGATTACGCTTTAGCTGTTTATTATGCATTTGTGACATTGACTACTATAGGGTTTGGAGACTATGTCGCTGGTAATTGATCAATCCTAGTAAAATAAATATTACAAATTAAAGAATCAAAAAAAGATTACATAATATGTATGGTTTTAGGTATAACTGACATGGGTTATGGTGTATATTTTACGATTTACAAAATATTTTTGATATTTTGGATAACATTCGGATTGGGATACCTAGTAATGGTAATAGGATTTATAACACAAGGCTTGAAATCAAAGAAAATGAAACATTTAGAGCACATGTTGGCTCAGAACATAAAAGAAACCCAATCAAAAATCTGGAACGGTGTCACTAAAGATGTGAGCTATTTGAGAAAAATGTTGAACGAAGTTTATATGATGCGTTTCAAGGTATTAATCGTAGTTTTAAATGATATGATACGTTTTCATTGATGAATTATTATTATCCTTTTGATTATTCCAGCCGGTTTATCACGATGAAGTGCCTCCTCCTCGTATTCATAGGAGCTCCAGTTGTCCCTCGTTCACTCTAGAAAAGGAAGATAGTGAATCATCTCCTAGGACGGCTAGAAGACGTGCAAATTCCGATGCATTCTCTCCTCGATTCCCAGAATTGCAAAGGATTCAATCAGAGACCGATTTACTAGCAATAGATCGTCATAGAACTTTTGAAACGTCGGCACTGATGCAACCAGCAGAACTGTTAGCCAAAGTTGTAGATGCTTTAGGGCAAACTCTGCAGAACGACAATAGATTATATGAAGACGAAGGTGTTCACGGCTTCAGCGATGAAGAAATATTGGCTAGTGAAAGAACTGGATCTATCTGGAGCATGGGGGGTGAGAGATTATATGCAGTTCCTCCAAAGAAACCGAGAGGTAGGGCTGCCAGTGAAATAAGAGTACCGAGATTCAGTCCGGACAACTTGTATAACAACAACCAACTCACTTGGACGAGTTCAGATTCTACAAACAGAATAAAGATGTTGAAATCACGTCGATTAGGAAAATTGTCCGTTCCGAACGTTAAACTTTCAATGCCGAATGAACCTGAAGTTCCCAACAATGCTGGACAGGCTAAATCGTTCATCCAAAGGTTAAATCCATTCAAAAGTCAACAAATCAAACCTTCAATTGAAGTAAATAGCAAAAAAGTTGGTGAGAAAGAAATGTCGCCTGCAGAATACTTGAAGAAGACTGCAAGAGGAAGAGTCAGCTATGCCCCAACTTCTGAATTAAGATTTAAGAATAAGACCGGAACTGGAAGACAAAGTAACGCATCTTTACCACCCGACACGGACTTTTTAGAACAAACAACCCTTGCCGATTTGATACGAGCTCTAACGGTTCTACATTCGTCAACTTCAGATATTCCCAAACGAAAATTGGGAACAGCAAGTTTGACTCCTCCTCGGATACCTTCAACTCTTGATTTGTTTCCCCCCGGGTCCAGCACACCTAGATTGGGTGGTCAAAGACGATTTTCAGTCAATCCTGCAGGTTCAACTCCGTCTTCCGAACGTAAATCCTCCACTCCAATACTTCCTCCGGCTGCAGCTCGTCGTCGTTATTCTTTACATCCTGCTTCAAGTGTCACCCCGAGTTTTACTCCTTCTCTATCTCCGTTGGTTTCAAGAGGATCTAACAGTAAAAGAAGAGATCTTTTGACACCTCCACCTCCATATACGACTAATTCGGACAATGAGTTACCAAACACAGGTCTCCTAAATAGAAGAAGGTTGCCGACAAATTCTAGCAGACGTTTCTCATTGTTGAACACACCAAGTCCACGTTTTCGTAGATTGCTCCTCCCGACAAGTATAATAGAAGGCCAAGCAACTGGATCACGTAGTCGTACTAGACATGAAAGCCTGACAGAAATTAAAATAGATGACTTTGATTCTAAATAAAATTTAGTCTGTGTGATGGCAAGCTTTCAAAGAACCAGTGCTTAGTGTTAAGATTTTTGTTGAATTGCCATTTTTTAAACCCAATAAATAGTAATTACTCGAAAGTGATAAATTAGTCAATTAGAATAATAAATGTAATGTGTAATAGATGTCACTAAAAAACATATTATGTACATATCAATAGGCACTAAACCAGTGATTGATAATCTGTTTTGAGATTAAATCAATATTTGTAATTTATTATTATTCTAGTATTATTTTATGATTCATATTTTATTAAATAAATGCGCCTTATTAATACTTGCATTTTAATATTTTGTAGATATTTATTTATTTATTAAAGGGGGAAAATTAAAAGAATTTTGACTTTGTGATAAATGTGTTCATGTTATTGATAAAATATCATATATAATATGTATTGAACATCACAAAATTAACATCGTGGTTAATGTAAGATTACATCATAAATATTATACACTAAAAGTATTTTATTTAAAGTCTTTCAATTTAATTATTCTTCAATTGATACGACCAATTGAAATTGAGGAATCGATTGCTAATATTGCTCATCTTTTATACTGTACATATATATATAAAAACATACATTCAATATGTATGTATGTATAATATGTCAATCAAAAATATAATAATTCATATAGCGATGATAAAATGATACATATGAAAATAATACAATAGCAATGAGCGATGAGCTTATTCGAGTATATTATAAGGAATACATAAATAATTGTTATTTGTAATTATTTTATAATAGTATATACATAAGGAATAAATGCCGGTCAGTATTTATTTATTTTTTTGTATTAATACTGCCCATGTCTTTTATTTACATAAATAATACATTTGTATAAACACACTTTTACTAAAACTTCAGCGGAAGCGTTTAGTAAAATTTACTAGATAGTTCTAGCAGTTAACTGGATATGTGCAAAATATTCACAAGCCACTTTGAATTTTCATGTTCAAGGTGTCCAATCACTATGATTCATGTCTCATTTACCCCGGTAGGGGGCACTACAGTCACTTTTGAATCATCAATGTTTGGCGTCAAAGGAGTGTATGCACTATCAAAATCTTTATCAAATTCTTCCTTAATTGTCGTAAATATTGATATCAAATTGTTTATCCCTATCATATAGCCATCTTCGTGATTTCCAACAGTCCATTTGGAATTGTGGTCGATGGCAATGTCTTTTGGCAGTATTACTGTTTTGGCGAAGTCTATAAGCCACACTGAAGCAGATCTCCTATCATGGACGAACAACAGTGAACTTCCGATAACTTCATGATTCTGAAAGAATTTAGATTCTTCCAGTGTTTCTTTTATTTCTTTTAAGCGCGATATGTAACTTTCCTAAAAATAAGAATAAAATCAACATGATATTTTTATATGCGATCATACATACATATATTTGATTAAATTTTATATAATATTAAACTACTCACAGCAACGTTAGGAGATCCTTTTAAAAAATCTCTGAAGGCTTCTACAATTTGATCCACTGATTTTGTCGTTTTGAAATCTTTGGAACTTGTTCCGTCTGATTTTTTGATGCCCTCTATCCGAAAGCCCAATGTTGCCGTCGACGATATGGTCTCTCTCCACACCATATATCTTGGTTTAGTGACTCCTTTTAGGCGGTGTTCCTCGTCAGTTGGAGCTGATGGATCAATTTGAATCATCTTTTCATACATATCCTGAAATTCATAATAAATTCAAATAAATACAAATGAACATTATTTATACTGGGCCCTAAAAGAAGGCAAAACAATTTCGTTGTAATGTATTCAAAAATCTGAATATATTTGAATAATATATGGATATTATAATATTAAAGATATGTAACTACAAATTGAATTATTTTAATACCTCCATTAAGAAAATTCACATCATCATACCTTTCTTAATTTTGGTTTTTCTTTTGCTTTCGCTAATTCTTCTTCTAAATATGTCCTCACTCCAATTTTACAATCCATTACACATGGTGAATCAAAATCTCCAAGTAAATCTTGCAATTGAAGATATGTAGCTGTGGTATATTATGGTTAAGTAAATAAAGTGCATGTTGACATTTTATTTGAAATTCATTCAAAAGGTAAGATTAATTTTTAGATTTTATAAAATTTGACAAAAATTAAATTGTTATCCAATCAAAAAATGGGTCTGCTCTAGATTATAGTCGATCGTTTGCTAGCAGTTTTAAAATATGAGATCGATTGCTTGCAAGTAATTATTTATGCAATTACTAGTTAGGTAGTTCAATCACAAGTAATTATTTTTATTTTTATTTTATATAGGTAAAAACCCATTTCAGTATTATGCCCAACTAGTGCTAAATATAATTACTAGTGATCGAACTTATCTGTATAAATTATTTGCTAGCAATCGATCTCATTTTTTAAACCTGCTAGCAAATGATCGACTATACTCTAGAGTGGACCGTCAAAAAATATATTATATGTATAATATTTAAGAACAAGATTATATTTCTTTGATTTAAAAATATTGCTTTTTATAAATATGTGGTAGCATATTTATATAACAATTAAATAGAAAATAACTGAATAGAAAGGATACATTCTCCATCGTCACTCGTGATATGTCCTTTATACTCCGGAACAAATGGCCTCAAGGCGTCTGTCATAAGCACCTTTAAAAAGCAAAAGAAAGTATTGTACATTTCATTAGCATTACACTGCTATTGCCTTAAAATTATACTAATAGCTTGATCTCAAATGGGAATACAAATTAAAGCATACCTGAAAGCATGTTTCTTCTTTCGGGCAAAGCTTTTTCAGTATCGTTCCCTGGTCAGGTCCAGCTTTGAAATTTCCCTGATGACCAGCTAACTGCACCCACGGATACCTTTGCTTTTTGTAAGTTTGAAAGAATGGCGTCCATTGAACGATGTTACGAAGCTTTCGCCAACCAGAATTCTGAAATATCATAAATAAAATTATTAATATTGGAAATGCATATTGGAAAAACTTCCTCAAGTATTTTATTACAATAATATAAACGTAAATCAACACATGAAAGAATGTTCTAAAATCAGAATGGGTAAAATTGTTACAGGTGTGGTAAATTATTCGATACATAATGCATAACTTTGAATACGGTATGAACAACGGTTGACGACAGAAATTTAAAAATCTACCCACTGCTGAATGACAAACATTCATTTTTACAAGCTATTTAAAGTGTGCACTTTATTTAAATAAAGCCCGAAGAATAATGATTGTACTAATAATGAAATTTTCGTTTATTGGAAATACATAATTGACTGGTTTTAAATTATCAAAAGTCCATTTAGATTTTTCATATAATTAAATTGACAAAATTCATTTAAATTTAATGTAAAATATTAATACAATTAAAACAAAAATCTAATAATAATATTAATATTATACAAAAACTTACATTGTCCACTTGTTTAGTAATGACATTTACAATATAAGTATTAACCATTATGTTAATTTAATTTTTTTTTCACTTTTATCAAAAATATATCTGTATTTTATAAATAATTTTAGCAAATTATCAATTAAATGTATACATAAACTATGTTTTTAAGGTAATCGAACAAATTTCCGACCACGACCACACCGTTCGACAAATAAATCACGAATACGAACGATTAGCTTTACTGAATTCAATTGGGACTATTTCGAACGTCATCAGTGGTTTTTGAACTGTGTTTCACACGTATTAAATTTACAAAAACTGCATAGAAGCGTAACAAAAAAACTTCGGAGTATTTTATAGCTAACCATCAGTTTTTTATTAAAAATGAAAACTATTTGATATTTTAGTTGAGTCATGAAAAGTAAATTTACAGGAAAATTATTAAATGTCATCGTGACGGAAAACGACGATTAATTCCACCTACACATACACATATATATATATATATATATATATATATATATATATATATATATATATATATATATATATATATATATATATATATATATATATATATATATATATATAATATAAGAGTAAATAGCAATTAAAAATGTGTCGTTTAATTAGACTTTTCACTTATGAAATGATTGCATATATTTTCAGATTAGTTTCTGTCCTATGCAAACTTTTGGGGCCATATTTTTCTGATTTTGAACTACTTATACATATATAATTCAATCATACATAATATCCTATTGAATGGACAAACTTTTTTAAATAAAAATAGACAGTACTACAATAACGATGCTTGTATGATTTTAAAATTAATAATTCATATTTAAAATATAAATTTGATTTTGTTAACTCTTTCTTATATTCCGTAGAAGAGTTTATAAAAACTATAATATATTCGAATGCGTACATATATCTTACGAATCGGTTAATGAAATTCAATTGACGTCAATATTTTTTCATTTATATCATTTCTCATATTATATTGCAGTTCGTATAATTAAATAATCATAAGTCATATCTATTCATAGGCCAAGCAATGAATCAGTGGAAACTTGATGTTTCATTTATTTAATACCTAGTATAGCTCAAGTATAACACAATACGTTGTTAAGCAATAAATTGATATAATATACATATTGTATGTATATACTATTTACATATGTACCAAAATGTCGTAATTTTTTTTCTGGGATTCAATTAAAAGTGAAGATTCCAATCATTTGATTAGGAATTGACGTATTGTCTAGATACATATTACATACATATATGAAAACTGAAACAATTTATGGGTATAAAATTATATACATAAAAATATGAGAAAAAAGGTTAATGTAATCACATAATTAGAATGGATGTCAAGTGAGATTGATTTTTAATGAATAAATTAATAAACGATATTTTTTTTACTAATAGAACTGTCACGTTGAAATACGTTGAGAAGCTGTTTATGCATTGTATGTATTGTAAATAAAAATATAAAAAATATCATTGTACATATGTACAATATGAAAAGCATTTTCGAAGGACACAAAATTATAAATATTGATATAATATTATTGCGAATAAATAATTCAATGACGATAGAGAATTCTAATTCGAATTTTTTCTATCGATTACAATGATTATAATCTCAAAATATTTACGACTTGTTTATCATACATACCCGTCAATTTTCACCGAATTCACGTCATGAAAACACATTAACGATAAAAAAAATATTAGCGTTCACGTGTGTACATATCCACATAATTTGTTTTATATATCATGACCCATTTATAAAGATACCTTAAAAGTTTAAAAATTCTAAAAATCCTCACCTACATATATGGAATCAAAGACAACATACTAAATACAATATAAAAGGATCAACATACGGCAAATTGTCTCTATCGTATTTAGAACCACATACTAGAAAAAAAGTTTAGAAAGCGCAGGTACACAGTTTTGTAAGTTCGAAAGGTTACCGACCCTCATACCTACATACGTAAGCAAGGCTTTGTCAAACACACGTTTGGCTCAAATACGTCATGTGGATGAAACTCAATTCATTATTCATCCTTGCCGAGTGCATCGTTCTACGTTTGTGACGTAAATCGAATCTTAAAGCGAGACCGTAACGGATGAAACATTGTTCGGATTCTTGAAATATTTTTTCGTTGCATGTACATACATACTTGCAGAATCGCTTATGGTAAGTCAGAGACTGTGATACCCAGTGGTTTAGTGCTAAATAAAAATGAAACAGGTCGGTGTTTAATTTTTACGACCCCCCCCCTGCTTTTTCCCTTACTAAAAAAAAGTTGTATTCTAATATTGGTAGTTTAAATAATTAACAAATATTCTTACTTGTTGAAATTATGACGTATGTATCTTTAACATCTTTGATTTTGCAAAAACGATTTTTGTGTTTCAACAGCAACATTTGCTTTTAGCAATGTTAAAACAATGTACATATGTATTTATGTATACATACATATGTATGTATGGATGTCAAAAAACAATCAAATTTTAACATGTGAATTTAGAGATGACTATTCATTTGATTTGACTTCCCTTATTTTATCTATCCTCAAGTGCGTATGGTAAATAGTTCAAAGAATTTTATCTTTCGAAGTTTTGGGTGGTTCATCGAGTGTTAGAGCGAGAGTCTGCTCACAATATTTGGAATACAAAATTTTATATGAAATTTTTGTCAAAATATTTTTTAATTGTAATATAAAAAAAAACAATGTTTATATCAATCAAAGTGCCAGGGCGGCGACCTGGCTCAAAATGAAGTACCAGGGCGGCGACCTGGTCCGACTACAGCACTGCTGACACCCATGTATTGGAAGAAATTCCCAGATTGATTGGCCTCCATGTTTGTTCCGATTTTTTCTTATAAGGATATCTGATAGAGCAAGTATAAGGATTTTCAGATTCTCATGGTGAAGCTCAAAGATAAAATTTGTAAAAAAAAATTCAAAACTCGGTGCCTACAAAATGAACTCATCAGTCGTCAATAGTCGCATATCTCATTCCTGAGGATCGTGATCATGGAGAAGTTTTCTGCCTGATCCGCTGCTTATTTCTAGATTCCGTTACTATTGAAAACTACGTTCCAGGAAAGATGCACTAAATTGTACTGAATAGTAGCGCAGTTTCGAGAAGTCCTAATTTTCAATGGCGCTCAAAAAGAACTTACCCAATAGAATTTCATAAAAAAAGGTTAGCACCCTCAGATAACAAACACTTACCCTTTGACGCTTTTTTGTGGAATTCTATTGCGTTAGTTCTCCTTGAGCATCTTTGAAAGTTTGGATGTTTCGAGAGTGCAACTATCTCGAGTGCATTTTTCCGGTCACCGAAAACTATTGGGTCGGTCCAGCGTATCGGGAATCTATATAGTCCGACCGCTGTATTATGTGAGGTGGATTACATTCCATCTCGCTTGCACCATCACATTTCGCGTTACAACTGTATACACAACGAAAGCATTTAAATTGCAATTACCGCTTGAGTTAGTACAATTAGATAAAAAAAAAATATTGAGATAGAAAACCAATCCTTATAAATGTGGTGAAATAAAAAATTTGCCAAATAAATGTAAAATAGCACGGGAAAACAATATATTTTTGACTTTTAAAATTCGCTAGACAATTAATTATAAGTATTTTATAGCAATGAAATATCACAATCAATGGAAAAAACATCTGAATATTGATTCCAATACTCACTTTGAGCACAGCAATACTAGATTTTGAGTTAAAGACCGCAAAAGCCAAAAAACTGTAAAAATCATATCTCGTAAACGATCACCAACCAACAAAAATAATTATCATATTCGAATTCAGTGGGTCAACGTTAGTAAAGATTGGTTAATCTCCACTCTGGTAACTCAAAAACGTGATTTTTTGTTGCTCAGTGTAATTAAGCTAGATAAAATGGAAAATTCTAGCAGAAGATTTGAATTCGAATATGATCGGGCGATCTGAATTTAATAACCATCAGATCTAGGTTTGCCTTCATGTCATTGTTTATTCGTACGATCTTATTATTTTAACAAGTTCTCCTACGTGTCTTCAATACGGGAATCACTGTCAAACCTGTCAAATACCGTCATAGTTGAAATGAATTTTCAGTTGTAATATATTTTGATGAGTTGAAATATATTCCCTCTAACCCACGTAAGTTGATAACAAGTTGGCGAATAGATTCCAACTGATCAAAATATATTACAACTGAAATTACAGTCCGACTATAAGTTGGTGCCAGATTAGATGGAGAGGTTAGGTTTTCGTGAAAACGTCACTCTACTAGTAAATTGGGTTTGAAAGCCACATTTTTGTTTTGAAAACATTCTTAGAACTATTGTAATACGGTACTCATTATCTTTATTCATTTTACCTAGTAAACACTGACGCATTATTGAATTCTAAAGCATTCGTAAATCAGTTTTGTCAAAATTCAACCGTTATATTACAACTGGCGCACATTGTTGAAAGTGTATTTGCGTTTATAGAGATATAATTTACTAGTTGGATTATATTCGAATATGAATTATCTAAAACGCCAATTTGAATATATTACAACTGAAAATAAATGTCGACTGTAGCATATAATATACGTAGGTATTGTACCTATATATACATACATACGTATGTACAATATATATAAGAAATATTTTTGAAATATACAACATACATAAACCGACGAAGATAATAAGCGACGATTGTAGCAATTTTTAAAAGGTTTGCGTATAAATTAGCAGAAGCGGAGCATGTAATCGAGAAGCGCCCGGTTAATTGAAACGTTCAATTAACCGGAACGAATCAATGTGCGCAATAATTTCAATTAAAACAGTTTATCGGTCAATTGAAACGCATGTAAATAAATAAATGCACACATTCCGTCGCATGTGCAACACATACACACTTATCGTCGAATACTTTTCAATTATTATTTATTTTAACAGTTGCTTATAATTGACATATTGGTGGTGTTGATTATTTTCAATAGTTGTGCTATAAAATTTAATTAATTCCGAGTAAAAACAAATTCGTATTCAAGTACATTTTCAGATACTGACGCACGTTGACGTAATTAACGTAATGTAATACATACAGTAGTATCACCCGCTTTATAATTAGACGTTTAGTGACGAACTGTGGAAAATCAGACATTTAAATGATGTCAAGTGACGTCCTCGAACTACAGGGGTTATCAAGCGATTAATTCTATTTTTCAACAACGAAACGCGTCTCGACTTTCGCCTAAAAAAATGTAATCACAAACATTACATAATTGTCTGACAGTCTATTATACCTATCGTACATTGAAAATAATATTTACCATTTTTAATTATATAATACATATTTGTAACAGTGTGCATGTATTGACATTAAGTGTATTATTTTTGTACATAGCGAAAAATGTGAATTTAAGACTTTTCACAATGGACCAAATGGATAACTTACGTCCTATCAAGGGAACCTTGCATAAAACATTTATTCGATTTCAAATAATGACACGTATGTAGCTCCAACCAATATATTCATGACCAAAGGGCGACTTTGAATTATCGTTGATATGATTAATCAATGCTAATCATAATCGACCCAATTAAACTGCAATAGGTAACTGTTTTGGCGAAAACACACAGGTACGCGGCGCGTGTTATTTTAAGATAGTTTTGCACCTGCAACAAAATGTTGATAGATTAAATCTTTATCATCGCGTCCCTTCGCAAACCTCACCCCGTGGAGATTTTATCCTTGTATTAACAACATACATATGTATGTGATCGATAACAGTAATTCCCATATTTGAAGAAATGTAATAGAAACTTCTCGATATGAAGATACGCCTCTCACAGCTAGAGTCTACGTATACATCCCATGCTGCAATTTTGAATGTACTTTTTTTTTAAAACATAAACATAAAATATAATGAAAAAACCCACATTTTTTAATTTGGAGGCACAGTACATTGCTTAAAATTGATGGCATTTTCTATTTAACGTTCCCTTGACGCGACACAAGTTTTCCACTAAGTCACCGTGGGAAACCCGTAATTCTCATTATATATAAAGATGTCGCAAAAAACCTTTGTTTGTATCGCAAATTATAAACATTAAAAAAATTAGTTAAAAAAAAATTTGATTTCAAATCGATCCATTTTTTGACTTTATTTAGAAACGTAATTATTATTTATATATGTATACTAGCTGAACCCCGGCATGCATTGCAATGCCACAATAAAGTATGTAATTCCCGTTCCCGTACCCGTTGCGTTCCCGTTCCCGTTCTCGCTCTCGTTCCCGTTCCTATATGTTAAAAAAATGCAGGCAGCGAACACATTTGAAATTATTCGATTGTTTGTTTATTTTACCCTAACAACGCAGGTCGCGACGCAAAAACATTTGAAATTATTGCGTTGCAATGCCACTCATTCCCGTTTTTCCCGTCTACGTTCCCGTTTTTGGGCGATTTTTTTTACAGTGAGCTTCCCGTATATGCATACTACAAATCCTGAAAGTTCCATCGTAATCGGTTGAGTAGTTTAGGAGCCTATACGAGACAGATAGACAAACAGACATTCATTTATATAAATATAGATAGATAGGAAAATATTAATTGGAATAATTTTCATTTAAATCAGTCAATTTAAATTGATTGGATTTAATATTTTCTTGTATGTACATGTGTAGATACAAACTGATCGTATCGCGCATGCACGAGAAACTACATATGTACATACATGAATGCAGATATTAACGAGGTACAAATTTGCAAGGAAATTCTAATGAATTAATACAAAGGGTTAAGTGTTCGAGCGTCATCGTGATGACCCCGCCGGCATGTTAAGTGTTAAGCGTCATCGCCATCGACTTAACGGACAGCACATGCAGGGTTAACGAGCGTAATTACGCTCAATGAACGGCTCCGGTTTGCAGAACGGCTAATGAATCAAAATCAATTAATGCGCCGAAAGACATTCGAACCATTTTTTTTTTTTACTTTATATCTATTTTTTTTTTGCGCTCGCGATTAAATTTATATGTAATGTCGACGTCGTTGTCGACGTCGATATTTTCGGCGCGCTCGTATTATCACCAGATGGACCGGTTTCGCCTCAATCGGCGATCTCAGAAAGCGATACTATACGGGTGTGTACATATTTTTGATTTAATTTTTATTGACCCATTGTAAAAAAAGCTCGAACCGAATGAAAAAATAATTGTATAGACATACTTTATTATTCTAATGAACTAACTCTGCTCGCCACGGCATACATTGTACCTATACATAGATGGCAACTTAATCAAACTTAATTTTTTTATACGACAATTAATGTATGAAAATGCGTAATATATGAAGCATATAAATAATAATTTGTCATATATCATCATCATCATCATCATTATTATTATTATTACAAACAATAATGTAACAGTTTTTGTGGTTGATAGTCACACATATTTGTATAGATTAAAATCATTTGTTTGTTTATTTATTGTCAAGTATAGTAATGATATAATTGTTTGTATTAAATAAACGGATAAACTCATTTATATAATGATTTTTATAAATAAAATATTCGTATTGAAAATTTGCTACAAAAAATATACGGGGGCTGTATCATGAACTTCTAATAGACAAATTCATTTCGTTAGAGTTTTGATCTTTAACTGCTCATACATATGTATGTACATATGAGTAAACCAAAGATTGGTTATATTTTCCGATAAATAGTAGATATGAAGATAAACTATACGCTGAAAATTTCTGGCTGAAATCTGGCGTAGTAATGTGGGTACAGAGCCATCAAGATTGATCAAAAGATTATGCCAAAACGCCAATCATCCGAATGATATCGTTTAGAAATATAAATTTGTATTTAATTTTCTTTTTGATCAATTATTTAAAAATATCCAAAAACTATCAATTCATGATTTCAGTAATTATGCATAAATTATCATGTTAAAATTGCAATATTTTTTATGTATGTATATAATGACTTGAGGAAACAATAATACAATATTGACTACATTAATTCTTTAAAATTCAATTTAAATGAAATAATAATGAAATTGGATTATACGAAACGGAAAAATTGACAGATATTACTAATATTACTAATCGACAATGTGTCATGTCAAAGGTAGAAATTTTCGAAAGCGATGTCGTTCGCTTACAAAATCCGTTTTAAATTAACACTTCCGGTTTTTAAACGAGCCCGCGATGCGGTAGGTTGCCAACATCTGTCCCATGCATTAGTCAAACATAAAAAAATAATATAGAAATTAAAACGATTATACAGCACTTCGATTTGAATAATGCGTCGATCGACCGACGTTAAATCGTCGATCGTCCAAGCGTTAAATAACGCTTTATGATGGTTTTATTTTAATTTACGCCGCTTAATAGATTCATAAATGCGACATAAAAGCCGATGGGAAATCGTTCCACATTTCCACAGTTTCGCACAATTCCATATGATAATTTATGAATACGCCATGTGTCGAACATATGGTCCGTTCATACATCATTTTTCCTTGACTCGAGTCGGTATACGCAGTGTGAAATATTACATTTCACTAAATCGAGATTTGACAATTGATGATTATTCTGAACGAATGATACACTTTCTCACCTTCTTTCCGATTGCTGTAAGCCACGTGTCGTTTAAAATATCGCGTCTAAAGTTATTATGCAATCGCAACTAACAACAAACACGCCAACGCTGCATTATTATTAAAACCGCAAGAGCCTAATCATCATTATAATATCAATATAAACATTATATAAACGAGGCAAATTTCTTCAAAATCGAACACATATAACACTGATCGAACTACTGATAATAATTGACAGATTTATTCATAACCGATTGTGAATCAAACAACATTTATATTTTATACGAGCTTTACATTATGTAATTTTAGTTTTAGATAGCTTGTCTTTGAATTTATACTATATATATATCATATATATGTATGATAATAATGCCATTATTAGAAGTCGTATTATGCTCGTATTTTTGGCCAAAGTAGTACATAGATATACCCAAATGAATAAAAACAATAAAGCACCAATAAATGGGACATCTGCAATAGTCCGACGAACTGATAACAGATAGGCAAAATAAATATTAGAACGGTATCAAAGATGTAGATGCAGATGGTATCCGATAGACGGAGAAAACAGAAAATGTGTATAATAAATTAAACTAGCCTTTTTCAAGACAGGTAGAAATGCTTGTACATTCAGCAGTGAACTGCTGAAAATGGTTGATCGATTAATCATACCTCTACAGTCTATGGAATTTGATTTCGATCTTTTCATATCTTGGTAAATTATTACAAACTTGTTATTCCACTTGTGCTTCCTCGATCATATAAAAACAAAATAAGATCCCATTCATTCTTATCATGAAATCACAATTCATATTTCTCTATTATCCATATACACACATACATAGTCCGAAATTAAATTCACAATTATGAAAAATTACACAATATCCGATGCACTCAAAGAAGTATGGAACGCTGCATGCTCGACATAACAAGAAGAGATAGGAAACGGAATACGTGGTTGAGACGTATGACAAGAGTACTTGACATAGTGCAGAGGACGGGACATGTAGCTAGAAGAATGGATAAAATATGGACAAAAGAAATGCTAAAATGGTACCCGAGAGAATGTAAAAGGGTGAATGGTAGGACGCAAAGTAGACGAAATTAGGAAAATGTATGGGGTGAGAGTTGCGTAAAACAGAAACGAATGGAAGCGTGTTGGGGTTGCCTTCATCCAGCAGTGGATGATGAGTGGCTGCAGATGATGATGATATGAAAAATATTTACATAAAAAAGTGTATACTCTTTAAAATACTCTTCAAAATACTCTTTGTTAGTTATATTCAGATCCTGTAAACAGTATTTGAATATTCAAAATTTAAAAGCTATGTACATAGATATTATATTTAAATAATAGCATTATAAGCATGTCGAAGAATACATATTTATGACCATTTTTTTATTTTCTTATCTAAACACTGTTTCCGGTATTCAATTTACCTGAACATTATCACAATGCATTAGCAGAAAATATATTACCATTGCCGGATATTCAATTAATTTAAGCGAAAAAAGCACGTGTTCCAATTAAAAACATGTACGCAACATTAATAACATCCGTCGCGTTATTGGCCAAAAAAATAAATAAGCAATGCAAAAACTAAAGCAACGCTTTCATCCCACAAATTTCTACATATGTACATATAGATGTAACGGTTTCTTCAAACGTTGAACCCCTTACAAAAAAAAACATCGTAATAAACCTCAATATAACGGACTGAAATGTACATATATATTTCAACCATGGGATTTTCTATAGAGGGAATTTTGCGTGAGACCTCAACGACCTTAATCCGCATTTACGACGCAGGAGTCGAAAGGAGACAATGACAGAGACGCGGATGAATATTCAACCATTGAATTGTTATATTGTGACGTCAATGGACGCCCACGGCGAGTGTGCCATTTGCATACAAATAAGTCAACGAGCCCATTCGCATCGCATACATATTTTTTTAGGTCACGCGAGCCAACATCCGGCCAAATTCGGGACTGCATCTCGATAAATCGGGATACAAAGTGTCGCTTCCGATTCTCAAATCACTCGCTAACCCTTTCGATTCGGCGTCACCTTGAGTCGCGTTTACTATCACCTCGACGTTTGACCTGTAGAGTGCAACAAAGCGCCGTATGTACATGTACATATAATAATTATAGTAAACGACGTGTGAATTATTAAACGAGCGATTGCCAATAGCTAGAACATATTGATATAAATTACGGGTGATTAAAATTAGTATCTACAACTCGATTAATCCGCATCAGGAGTGGCAAACTTGCGACCCGCAACTGTGTCAATGATGTCGATTTGATGCAATTTTAAATTACACGTGTTTTCTCAGCAAAAACAAAATTGGTCAGTAAATTCAAATTATTTAATTGGTCAGTAGATTTAAATGCGGCTGGACATACTACATATTAAATTGTCAGTAAAAAAATAAACGGTCGGTAATTTACAGGGCTGTGGAGTCGCTTCAAAATTTATCGACTCCGACTACGACTTCATCTTATTCGACTCTGGCTCCAATTTGAACGATTTTGGTAAGATCGGATTTTCTTGCCAACGTATTATATAAAATTTTTAGTATAAAAATGATAACGATTTTCAAAATACAAAAAAATTAAAGGAATTAAAAAAATCACTAAAAACTACCTGTTCCCCAATTTATTGAATTATTGTTAATGAAATAGGTATAACTTAAAAGTAAATTCATAGAGTATGTGTATGAATTTCATACACAAAAAAATCAATTTAACAATTAAAATGAGAATAAAAAATTAGTATGAGACAGAGAAAACATTCGGTTTTGGCCACAGTGCATCAAAATACGTGCAATTCAACGATTTTATTTTTTATAAGGAAATTATTAAATTTCAATTTATTAGTGGATTTATTTCAATAAATTTGGAGACTCGTGACATATTAATTCATGAAAATAATAAAAAGGAGTCGGAGTCGGTTGACTCCGCTTGAAATGCTCCGACTCAGACTTCGACTCCACTGCCCTGGTAATTTATAATAAATGATCAGTTAGATATATCGATTGGTCAGTATTTTGTATTCGAAGTTCACTACTTTAATTAAATTTTTTATTTAGTTTGTCAGTAGATAATTTAACAATAAGTTATATTTAATTGTTACGCATAATAAAATAATTTATTGCAGATTATAAACATGTGGATATATAATATGTACATAGGTATGTATTTCTATCTTTATAGAATGAAGATTTGTATGAATGCAATTATACTATTATACAATTATAAAATGTATTTACCGACGAAACTGATAAATGGACTGATCTAATTCATATAAGTAAATATAGTTATTAATAACTGATATTTATTATTAAGTTTACTGACAAATTTTATTAATTATTAAGTTATTAATAATTAATAAAATTTGGTTGCTCATGTAAAGAAATAAAATCAGTTGCAACATCGGAGGCAATGAAGTTTTTCCAAAAACACCCCATGTTTATTTTAATTATAATTAGGTTTTAAATTTAATGATAGTATGTATATTTGAAATAATTATCGTTTAATTGATTCTAATACAATTTTTTTTAATAAAGATAATGTATGTAGTATGTATGTATCATTATTGTTCATATTGTTGTGACTTTTCGAAGGATTCTTATAAAATTATGAATAAATTTATGATACTGACGTATAATACGCATTTCTTCAATGAGAGTTATTATTAAAACGCATAAATTCGTTTTCAATACAACGTCCATTTTTATTTTAAATAAACGTCGTGTAATCGACGGTATAGATTTGCTGATAAGATTTATTGAACATGTTTTATAGTATGTAAATTGTTATTCCGTTAAAGTTTACGACTGGAAACGATTGCGAAAATTAATTCGCAAAACACAACTGACACATGTCCACGTCTGATACAGATAATAATGTAATACGAAACAATTTTTGATAAATGTTTTAGAATCGAACACGCATTTTAGTCGTGAAAATTGCCTGCACATAATAAGCACATCACAAACGAGTAAAAAATGCATCAATACGGGGTCAAAACTCGAACGACACACATCCAAAGACACAACAGTCATTATCGTGAGAGTGCAACGAGAGCGATGCATTTTAAAAATAAATATGCATGTCGCACATTATCGCGAAAACTGACGCAAACGAAACGTGCTGAACATTCGGTTTATTTACACGCGACGTATGAATATATGCATGGTCAATAAGTTTCAGGAATATCTCGTGAATGAACCGACAGATCGTTGTCATATTTAACACATACAAAACTGAGAATTAACATCTTCATATGATGAAGTTTTGATGAGATTGCACGGATTTTTGCAAAGTCACATATATTATTAATATGAGAATATACTCGTATCTTATGTACGCGCATGCTTCTATGTACATATGTACATATTAGACATCGTTAGCTTTCCAGTGAATTTTCTTGGATAATATTCGAATATCTATATACTTCTTTCACAAAATACACAATTGTGCTTAGCTTGCTCAAGTTTAAGTCAATACTTATCACTTTTCAGAGTGAAAATTCGCACATGACATGCTTCATATTACACATACATACTAATTTTCTAAATGAACGGATGAACGGATGTGATGACTGTTTTATTAAATGAAGGGATATGATGACTGTTTTATTGATAATACAATAAACTTGGCCTACATATGTACGTATATGCACGTATGGACATCCTGGAATTGCATTCTACCCATATAAAAATAGGCATAGGCGTATAAAATACATCCATAAAAATTTATATATTATACATATGTTACCGTCAAAATGTATTATCGGTTGTAATATATGTGTTATATCATTCATATTAAAAATTAACTTATAGATATATGTACATAAGTTTCTACAGGCGAAAATAGTTTCATTGATGCTCGCCAGTAATTATATATTACATATATGTATGTATTATCTTTTGACAGTTCAAGAATGCGTTTAACAGTGCTAAGCAGTTTAAACGTTTGAAAGTTCAACAATACTATTAACTATGTAAAAGTTTCATATTACGATAACCCCAAGAATTTTAACGAATCAAAAATGTAATTTTTCGACACAAATTGTACTAGTCAAGTGACGTTTTCGTGAAAAAGAGTATTGTGAATAAAATACATCAATATCAGGTCGCATTGAAGCCTAGGGTTTTGTGAATTATATTCAAAAAGTGGATAGAACAAACGGAATACAACGAAAAATTGAATATAAACTGATACTGACAAATTCGTTGTGTCATACGAAATAACTACGTAAGATAGATGAAACATAGATATTTTAACTAGTCGAAAAATATTACAATTGATAATACACTGACTGCAACGTATGCATACATACATATACGTGAATTTGTATACAAAATATTACAAATATTTGACACATAATTCAAAATGCAATAAAAACTTGAACGATTTCTCATTTAAAAAAAATGATAATAACCGGTTAAGTCATTAATGACAATTGCGTGTTAATAAGACACATAATTGACGTTCGTTAAAACGGGACTGTATAAGAACTAGAAGAATTTTAAACAAATTAATACGAAACGTATGAGTTTTTTTGTTAATTCGACGTAACCGTTGTACTGTTGTAAAAACTTTAAAGACAACTGATAACACATTCGAGAATTACATGAATCGTTTGAAAAAAAAAAAAAACAATTTAAATATTGAAATTGCGGCGCCGTGTGGAGGAACAAAACTGCATTTGAACAATTTTTTAACAAATTTGCCAACAAGCTAATTGCGAAACAACGAAATGATCGATTATGATGAATGAACGCTCGTTTCAATAGATCAGCGTTGCCTAATCGGTCGCGTCCAACATTACGCATTTGATATCATTAACCGGTTGCAAAACGCACGCAATTTTATTTTTATCCATTCATATTATTTATATACATACGCTTATTACCCTTTCGAATTTCGAACGACATAGTTCAATAAATAACGTCACTTATTTATATTAAATTGAGACGTAAACTTCAGAGTAGTGCGCGCACATACGTACATATGTACATATGTATTAATTAATGCATTTTTAATACATATTTATACATCATAATTGCGACCCCGTTACAGTCTGATATAAATTAATTTAATTACATACATTTGTTATGGCGGTCATATGTGATTTTGACGTCTACCCTTTTGGCGAGCCGCTTTCGTGTACCGCACAATTAAACTCGTAAATCCGAGATTCTCAATTTCGTCGACGCTAAATTTTAAATCGTCTTTTTACACTGGATGTAATGATCTTTAAATTCAATTAAAAAACTTTCAAATAATAATTAATCATTTTTGGGTCACATAATTAGATGATATTTCAGTTTTTCAATTAATATACCAACTCGGATACAAAGTGTAGTTTATACAGAGTATGATTTATGTACATATTATATTAGTAATTTATTGCATCAAAAATGCATCCAACGAGATAATTTGGGAATTAAAAGCACAGAATCGTGGAAAATATATTAATCAAAAAATTATTTAATTAAAAATTGAACTTTTTGTAAGCAGACAATAAATAATGTTCTAATTAATTGGTCAATATTTTTAAATATATATAAAAGTTCTTCATAATTTTTTTCAGTATCTTATACCTATACACAAACTCCCTACATGTCCCAAGATAAATCAAACAGCTTGTTTGATCTTTGGGTTCGGCACGATATGTGGGAGTATACGTGTGTATGTATGTAGTGCCAATTTGAAATGGCTCCACTAAAATTGCAAAAAAAAGTCCATCTGTATTTTAATAGCAATATTATTTTATTTTAATCGTGACAAAAATTTCAATTTTTAATAAAATTCGATACGATTATAAATATTAAAAAATCTAGCAAAAAACTTATTCTAATTTTAAATTATTAATGTGATGATGCAAAGCAACAATATATGCATAATAAAATGTATTTATAATTTTCGTTAAAATTTTACTAGCATATTTTAATCAGAAACTACGTAGTAATTTTTATATCTATCCATGGTCATACTACTTATTCTCAAACTCAATTATAATTTGAACAAATAAAAATACAACAAAGCATACATTATAATTTCTCGATCTTGACATTTATGTATGCACGTATATACACAGTTATTAAGATAACACTAATTTATTATTTTAACCGACTTCACCACAAACGTGCATACATATGCAAACATACATACATACATACATATATATGTACATTCAAATTCGTCTATTCTATTTTTATTTTTTACGATAATCAGGATTGAACTTCGCAATCGCGTTTGTTGGATGTAAATAAATGTGCGTTTCGATGAATATCAGCATCGTCAAAACTGGCACATTTCCGTTAGCCTAAAGACAAATGAAATATTTTTGCACTACCTTGGGCAGAGATGGAGGCGGCTGTTCTGGCACATCCGAATCCCACTCGGAGCTGAGGTCGTCGCTAGAAGCATCACCATAATCAGCACACCACGGCACTTCTAATAATGACTTCTGATATTGATCATAACCAGGGTTTAAAGTGGCCAAAGATGGAGATGGCGACCGCCGCCAGGCTCTCCTCAATCCTCTCGTGGGAGTATCATGATGATGTTCAGAACCGCGATGAGAGTTCCTTTTGTTTATATGAGTGGGCGATAGTCGTAAATGCCTTGGATGGAGCCGATGAGTCGGAACACCAGGTTCAGACTGTCTCCTGGGTGCTTCGACGGGATCTATTCTGATTTCAGCGACCATCGAGGGTCTTTTATTCAATTCGTGGTTCTGCTTCTGTTTTGACAGATGCATAGGCACTTCGATCGTTATCTGAGAGAACAGTTGCGACTTTTCAGTTTTGAGTTTCGCCTGGTGGTGTTTCAAATGCTTGGCCGCCATGGTATCATTGCCATTGCTGAGATGCTTTTGTCTTTGGAGGTCTTCCATGTCCTCGCTCAATTTTTCATCGTTCACCGCGTCCTCTGAGAATTTGGCTTTGACGGACTGCATCTCGTTTACAATGGATCTGTCATTGCGTTTTGAACTTGGAATGTATGTTTGTATGTGTGTGGCGCTTTAGCTCAATTCGTCACATGGATTCGATCCGGAGAGCGTCGTTCCAGTGAATAGAAAGTGGTAACGCTGGTAATCCGTTGAGTGAATGTGATTAACACGTTGAGTGCCGTGCTCTCCTATAATTTAAACTAAATAAATATAAGCGTAATTGTGACGTTAGCGCACTTTGCGGTCGCTTAATCAGGGTCTTCCTTTTATAAGTCGCATAAAAATTCACGATACACGTATATTTGTGCAGAGCAAACGCAGAACGTTCAGAGCAAACAGTGTACAGAGCCGATGTTAAAAAGTCAACAGTATCAAAAATGCGCACTTATTAAAAAAAATCACAAAATATTCATAAATTATTTCAAATATCGTGTGCCATTGCGAAAATTACTACACATCAAGTGTCAAACGCACAGGTGCGGCTTCGCGCTTTCCCGGGGGAAAACTGTCACAAGTCGAGGCACACGAGTTTTTCGACTACAATTGCCATCTCACGTGTCTGTTTAACTATTCAGTGAAAATGTTCAGTTTTTCCGCGTGTTTTGTTCGACGGAGGAGATCCACGCAAGGCGACCAGTGGCAGACTGGCCCAACACGCCGAGGACCAAGTAAAAACAGACGATGTTCAACAGTGCAGGGGTGCTCAATTTGCATCATGCGTAATGCATTACTGCTATAAAAAACATCAAATTCCATGACATTATTTGATTTGATTATTGTTAAACGGTGAAAGTGGAATTGGCAAACTGTCTAGGATGTGAAGCAAATACAGTTTGCGGATAGTTTGTGTGTTATGTATAGAATTGATATCAAATTTCCGCTTTCGTAAAAGCGTAATTTAAATTTTCTTTTGTTTTCCGGATACTATTATATTTCAAAATAGAGCAGTATTTTTAAATATGTGTTTGAGTTTTATTGAATTTCTAATAAAATAGGACAAATTAGAGGAAATGGGATTGATGATAGTTTTGATATTTAATTATACATACATATTTCACACGAAATATAATTTTAAAATATCCAGCAGTTGGGTTAGTGGTTGTGTTAATGCTAACCACTGAAAGTTTTCCAGGTTCAAGCCTTGGGTAGACCTCGAATGAAAAATAATCAAATCGGAAGTATTTCTGTAGTGGTGTTGGTCAGACTTGGATATTTGTGTCTCCATGTCGATCGTTCCCTATCAGAGTTTGCCATCAAATTAGCAAAACCATCCTACCCACTATTTCACCATTATTTGAATATAATTTCAAATTTATAATCTATAAATCTATATATGTACAAGTTTAATACCGTAGGTGTCACTCAGGGGCAACCCGTAATGGCATCATGGGAAAATATACATACATATATAGTGAAATTAATTGACAGTAATATTTTGCATGGTAAACGGACTATTTTGCACATGGTGATCTCGCACACGACAATCGTTGACACGAAAATCGTGAATATGGAATATCTGGCACTCGATTTCTCGTTAGCGTGATAGTTCGGGTGGTTGGAGTTTTACAGAGCCAGTATTCCGTGTTCGAGATTTTCGTGACGTGTGTGAGATCGCCATGTGCAAAGTTGTCATCGGACCATTTTTCACATGTCAAAAGATTTAATTGAATGATAAAATGTATTGAAGACATGAAAATTTCAAAACTTATTTAAAATGTCACCAGATTGAATTGAATGATAAGATGTATTGAAGACATGGAAATTTCAAAACTTATTTGAATATTGTATATGTGAAACGGTGAGGGTACATATTACAAATGGTATTTCTTCATATTTTATTATGAAATTCAAAATAAAAAGAAAGTTCATAGCATATATTGTTAAACTAGGTAGCCTCATGTGCAAGATATTATTTTGAAAAATCTTATTTTATTTTATTTTACATAGATATACATATGTATATACCAAGAAGGCTTGACAGGAAGACACCAATTCGCCTTCCTAGACAATTACTTACAGAAAATGGAGCATTTTTATTAAATAAATCAATGTATTTCGAGAAGCTGAAGAACACGAAATTAACAATTAATTAATTAATCCATTGAGACATCTATGGATTTAAACTAGTACATATTTTTGAACAAATCGTAAATACATTAAATGGTAATTGGATTGGTAGTCACATTGCGGTGGTCACAAAGACAATTTTTGCGATTAAAATCGCGAATACGCAATATTTGGCGCTCAAGTTCTCGTTACTATGATAGTTATCGTTAGTATGATGGACTTTTCGGCTGCCAGATGTTCCGTTATAGAGATTTTAGTGACTTTGTTACCAGTAATCACTGAACCACATTAAATACAGAAGATTTGTGACAGCAGGTAGGATGATTTTTTTTTTGCAAATATTGAGGAACCGTTTCAACAATGATCAGATAAAATTGGCAAACTCTGATAAGAAACGATCTACTTGGAGTCAAAAATATCAAAGTCTAACCAGCAGTATTAAAGATTAGACCGGGATAGAACCCAATAATCTCTTGATGCTAAACATAAACGCAATCACTGAGCCATAGTGCTGGTTGAATATGTATATACATAAGTGACGTGCCCTGTTTTTATCGCACATTCTTACTTAATGTGCGCGAGCACGGTACAAAGGGACTCGGTATGACATCACCTAGTCCCCTTGTATTCTGCTCGCTCACATGTAAGTATAGCTGTGCAACAAAAACAGGGAAATTTCCACGGTACGCCAATACACATACATATGTAGATATATAAAGCTAAATATTAGGTAAATCCGTCAACATTTACACAATGCTTGTATATTTAATTATATTAGAAGGTCAGAAGAATATATGTACATATGTATGATATTTAATTATGTAGGCACATGTACACTAAAAACTAACAGCAACTATGTACATACATACATACATAGTTACACATATACTATCTCGTAACAACACCGACACTTCATTTCATAACAAAGAATCGCAGTTGCACATCCCTGATCTCATGCACAAACGGTTTTTGAATTTTGCGAAGCTGTGCCATTCGTTCCGCGCGATGATATCTCGATAATAAACACGCTAATGTGCGTTCAAATACAAACAAAAAAAAAAACACCCGTTTAATTTGATTCGATTTACGACGGCAAAATATACCTTTCGGCCAAAATTAAACGCAACGACCTCTTCGTCAAAAATAGTAAATCCGCTCGCCTCGTAAAAACATATCAAAACTTCAAAACACGCGTATACATTACGTACATAAAATATATGTAAAGTCGGCCGAACGCCGAATAGGTTAACGAACTGCGATTCCGCTAGATAACGCTACTTAGAGGAACCAAAATTAAATTTGAAAGTCCCTGACAACAGCGTGGTACCGGTGAACTTAGATAAGGGCCTATTGTCGGTAATCGACAGACCGCAAAGAATAAAATGAGTGTTGTTGTTGAGTCTGTTTTTGAGACACGTGCTACGACCTTCGCGAAACAACGGAGGGAAAGTGAATATTTCCATATAAAGAAAGGGCTACGTTTGAACACCTAAAGTGTGTCAAATATTCGTCGACATTTAACCTAAATAAATCAACTAAAATGTACATACTTCCTGTTTGGAAATTTTACTTGATTTTGATGATAATATAATACTAATCAAAACGTGTATATAAATTGCAAATGAATCCTTTTCTTTAAGGATATCCGGTAAACACGATTTAAATTTAATTCTACGATTAACTTACAACACACATTAAATTATGTCGGATGTAACCACAATACCGGATTTAATTGAAATAGGAAATTTATTATATATGTAGAAGTTCTTCAATACATTTGCAAAAGCTATATACATATGTAGACTCTCTTTAAAGATATAAAATTTACATTTGTACGATATATTATTTTTAGATATTTATTACTAATGGACCATTAGCAGCGTCGAATTTCTATAAATAATACGTTTGTTAGTACGTTACAGTATGTTTCTGTGCAAAGTTCAATGGTGTTTGTTTCATACTTGTCTATAAAAACAATATTACTATAATCTTTCTGGTGGATGTAAATTATTAGTTTATTGCAGCGTGAAAAAAATTCGAAAGTTCAAGTGAATGTCGAAAAGATAACCAAAAACAAAATACATAGTTTAGCAAAATCATGTGACTTAAAATTGTATACAATACAGTGTATGTATATTATGATGATGCAGTATTGACTAAGTTAGTACACAAACTTTGTTTGTTTTGATTTTAATAATAAATTATCGCCACCTATGTTTGTTTGTTTGAAACTGAATGCAAGCGCAAAATCAACAAACCGGTTGATTTGCTTATTTATTTTAGATTAGTTTTAATTTATCTCGATAGATGGCATAAATGACAGTTTCAAAATAAAACAGTCTCGAGCACAGACATTCTTCTGATGTGGAATTAAATTGCTTTCGAACCTTTTTCCTAGCCTTTTCAGCAGGACCAGCCATGTAGAAGTCGCCAATGCCCAGTAGACAGTCGTCGCATCTACAAACATCACTAGACATCGACGATATTGATCCCATGCTGCTGCAGCTGTCCAGAGAGTCTGTGCGAAGGAATGGAGCTGGTCTTCCGCTGTTCAACGACTCCATCTTAGCAACGAGGATCGTCTCCATGAGACTCCTCGGCTTGGAGCCGCTTGGAGACAACGGCAATGGATCCGGAGTGACATTCCTGTACTCGGACGAAGCCATCTTGCTTACGTCACAAATCACAACACTTGGATGCTTAGAATTAAAATCTCACAAACAATCCATTAACTGAACATGTTTATAGGTATTCCAATAAGAAATCACTCACTTTTCCGACGCACACTGTTGAGTTGTTAAATTTTAATTGAAAATCGATAACCCTAAGGGTTTTTTTATTTGAGCATTCAATCAATCGAACACGAATATTGAGCAATAAGTTTGACGCTTACACACTCATTGGAACTAGTTACGCTTCTCATCTATCGTTAATTTCCCAATCCAATGGTTTAATTTCATTACTTTAATTATTTTTTTATTAATTATTAAACCCTTTCGCTTGAAAAATCTCACTCGGTTGAAGCCAATGCGATATCGATAACTGTCCTAGTTTCCGACTGTCACATTATAATTTATAATGGCGTTTAATTGACACTGATACCAGTGCCAAGTTTGCACGTCAAATAAGACACAGTCGAAATGATCGATAATGATGATAGTTTGCGGCAAAGATGGACGGGTTAATCGGTTTTCTCGTCCCAATCTGTGTTTGATCTGCGTATGGAAACCGTACCGATTATGGCCGAACCAAAGCAATCCAATCCAATCCGCAAATCAATCAGACCGATTGCGCAAGCGTTGCGAAAATATTATATATATATATATGTATATATATACATACAACGAGAATGCAAAATGAAAAAATAAATGGCTAAGCGCCATATTAAAGTTTAAAAGAGATGGTCTGTGACCTCCTGCTACGGCAAAGGTTAAATATGAAAGAGAGAACAGAATGTTACGATGTTGTATTATTGATTTATTTTTTTGCAATGTACAAATATTTATTAGATACGATGCTTGTAGCTATTAAATCCGAATGTTTATAGTGGCAGACGTCCCTGTTCCATGATGCCTATACGCTTAGAATGTTAAACAACAAATGTGCGTTCCTCCGAAGAAATTTTACATTCAAATTATCCACATACAAGCATATAAGCGAACGCGTTTAGCATTTTTTCTTGAAATTAAACATGCTCGTAATGCGATTTTCCAAACTCGTTAATATTTATCGCGCGTTTTATATTCGACTCATCGATCTTATCTAATGGTTCGAAACAAAAGCCGACGTTTTTTCCCGTGTTTTTATTTAGCCTTCGAATCGAACATGTTGTGATGAGAGCCATCAAAGATGTCGAACAGTCGACGGCACGTGGTAGATCAGAACCAGTTATGTCAATAGAGTCATCGACCATCTGCACAATTTACTTAATTAATTGATTTGCACGACCACGAGAAATATTTCTTAATTAAATTCTTAGCGGTACTATCGAGCGCGATTGCTCTCACGAATGTGTACCAAAATATTGAATTTATAGTAAATCAATGCACCGATTTCTTCTTCATATTACAAATCACTCAACCGTTCATTTAGAGAACATTACCGTATGTATGTACGTACATATGTACATATTTATGCATTTACACGGTTAGAAATTTTCATTTCGCATCACTAATGCCATTTTCTAATCATAAAGGTTGTACTAATTCAGAATCTTATTGTGAAAATTATAGAAGAAGGTGAATCATATCCTTTTTTCATATCCAATATTTTGAATACGTATCATTTAAAACCGCATCCTAAACTTAAATAATTTATAAAAATAAAAATTCATACGGCATAGTGTTGGAGTGACGTGAAAAAGGAAGTTGCCCAACCCCGAATAGGTAACTGGTGCGACTTCTAACTGCATACATACATATGTAAGATCGAACTAATCAACAATTCGTTGGAAGATTCATTCGACCGACTTTCCAATACTGCTCCAAAGCTAATAAACATCAAATAATTTGACTACTTTATGATAATTAATGCCTGGCGTTGGTGCGTTGGTTACACTCTATCGCAATTTCCACGAACGCGATTTATCACAATAATAATGAGATCTTTTGCGCAATTTTCGCGAATCGTGAAGGCCTCTCCGATTTCGAAATAATTTCCACACATTTTTAAGGATAGTGCGTCCCAGAGTTTCAATTGCGCGAACTTTTTTTTATTTTGATTATTACATAATGTGATGTATACCGAGAAGGAGATGATCATCAATCAAGTGGTCCATCTCCGGGAGTCGATTAGGCGAATGTCTTGCATGTATAAAAGCTTGTTTTTATTTTTTCGTAGGACGCGTTCGATCGTCTAATGAGCGTTTCTAATATGGCGATCATTAATCGCTCGCCATATTATACACACTTATTACGCAGGTGATGATTAAATTTTTCTAGGCAGACTTCGGACTATTCGGACCGTAATAACCGCATTAAATAATAAAATTAATTTCTTTTACCAAGAGTAAATAAATATGTAACTTTACATGAATAATATTTAGCATCTATTTTTGAAAGATGCATACAATTCATTTAATATACTCAATTGCTACTAACTATTTGTAGTTTAAGACTTTCCTTATTGTGCTAAAAAAATGCGCTAGCCACTGTGTGGATGTCAAGTGTCCAGTTAAAAATGTGTGTTTTAAGTTTAAATAATGGAAAATTTGCAAGGTTAATTTTTGTAATAAGATATAAAAATCATTTTATCATGTATTAAACGACAATTAATTTAAAATAAGTGCAAACAATGAAAAAATAATGGCTGATGTAGAACTGTCATTCCAAGGCGAATATCATCTCCCCTCTCTCTCGCATCTGTAAGACACGTGTAAAAAAGGCTTTCCGCGAAATTTATTATTACTGTTGTTAATTATCAATGTTTTTATTTCGTAATGACATAATTCAAATCATAGCGGTTTTGATGAGGAATAAATAAAATATGAAGACCCTGCATTCAGTATTTGTCAAATTATCACAGTGCGGCAAGTGTTAGCCATGCGACAATCCAAATTTTTAAGGGACAGTGTTTATCGATAGTTTCCAGGCACTTCAGTATATGTAAATATTAGTAAACTAATCTAACACGCGTCTTAAAAAAACTTGATGAATCGAATGTTGATAAATTGCGGATTGATGAATAAGTGGCCTCTGCTGACATTTTTAAGTATATTTTGATAAATCAATTAAAAATTAACTACGCGTTGAAATATCCAATATTGATATTATAAAATTTCAATAGTTGACCACTAAACGCGATATGATATATTTACCGCGATATGATATATTTTATACATAAAATGCGATATGATATATTTACCGCGATTTGCTTTTACATGTGTTTCAACATCCACATCAATATTTTACGTATATATTATACTACATATATCCAAAACATAGCTCTCACAGTGACACTGTCCACCTCTCCGTATTTTCCCGAATAAATTAATATGAGAAATAAAATACAAACGTGCAGATGAAATTGATAATAATAATGATTTGGGACGTGAGGCAGCGCGCCGCGTGAATAGTAGTTTGACAGCAATGACCAACAGTTCAACTTTTCAATTTCACGCCGAATCTACCTCTCTCTATAGCACAGTTTGATTATACATATCCAATGTTAAACCGATTGTAACTAAAGTCCTATAGAGTTTTCAAAATATTTTACTGTGCAGGCTCTCACGCCGACCATCTGTCAAAATTTACGACGCGTCAGAAGCGATCTCTAGCGCATGGTTAGGTACGAATTTAAATCCGGCGATCAAAAGAGGCCGAAGAGATGCGGGGGCGTTAGTTACGCCTAAGTGCACAAAAGCACACACAATCCAGTTGATTAGATCACGTAGAATCATCGTCAACTTGAACGCCCCTCGTCGTCAAGTTAACACCGTTTCAGCGAACGACGCGAAAAAAATCCCGATAAAATCGTTTCAATTGAGATGACCGATGAATAGCACCTCTTTTTTTTAATGTTCAAACATAATAGAATCCTCAGGCGTCTTTTGAGATTCGATTTTTAAACTATAATGGCTATTATGAATCGAATTGAAGCCGTACAAAATCGAAATCGTCGTACGGAATGTGACGAATTCGTACCGCGATAAACAGTCGATTTGATGTTTCAAATCTTTCAAGTCTAGTTGATTAATACGAACCATGATTACAATTATTGGCGAACTATTGTGCAATTTTCAAATTTAGTAACCACATCTTCTGGCTAACTTTCTATCACTCTTTTTTGGGGCCAAAATCAAAATAATTGTACACACGAAGTAATTTCCGTTCATATGCCAATGCACTTTACTAAAATGGTCTAATGTTCATACATACATACATACATAGGTATTATACATGCACTCAATTCGTTTCTTTAAGTACAGTATGTAAAATAACTATGCAAAAAAAATTCAGCAGACTAATTCGCTATGCTTGAATTGTACCTGTCTACAAATATGTATAGCCAAGTCTACGTGCAAACAATGAGATTTATTTAATCATAGTATTACATATACCCTAATAATTTACAGTTTTATTATTATTCTATACTCTTTCTTATTTATCAAACACCCACTCAATTCAACTAAACATCTTATTTGAGGCTATTGATTGATGAGTTTATCAACCACATTCAACAATTTAATGCCATTCAACTGGCTGCGTATAGACTAAGCTTTAAATAACACACATAAACCATTATACGTTAGATATAAGTATGAGTTTATTTAAAATTGAAAAAAAAATCCCATTCGGTAAGTGTAGAATATACTGCGTTATTAATTGAGATATTACACAGCTAATTCTTAATTTCCTATCGCATGCACAAAACTAGTTTCATTAAGTTGTATCGATTATAATGATAAATGTTTCGAACTTATTATACTGCGAAAGACTAAGCCAATTTTTATTTATGGAAAAACTACTCAAGGTATATATGTACGTACGTATTGATACATAAATATAAATTGTGTAAAGTATTGAAAACACACAACGACATAATCGTACGTAAAATTGATTTACGGTACGTCAGTACATACACGCGATAAGCCCGCCAATCTGAATGTCAAGTTTACAACTGACAACCGTAAATTATATATTTTACTATCTAGAACATAACATCATTGCACATGCTGAAGTGTCAATAACACGCGAATAAATTACCCGTCCATTTAACCCTTTGGTGCGATGATAAAATTTTCATATTAATAGAATAATACGAATCAGATACGAACGCATGTAATGTATGTATGTATGTATGGATGTATGTGTGTATGTATCAACAATTAATTGAACGACATAGAACCCATGTTTCTAATTATCGATTTCGATCAGAACGCAATCAGTGGGTCGCTCCATTTATCGCACTGTCGGACAATACACAGTTGCACACGTAGAAAGTACGTATTGGCAAAAACGACGATTGAAAAATTGTCAATCAAAACACGCGGGTGAATCGCCACAATTGTCAATGATGACATATCAAATGACTTTTTTTTTCAATTTCATTCGTGCATATGTGTGAACGGCTTTTGACAACTATCGAAATGCTACCGCCAAAATATAATATATATTTTTAATTTGAATTCAACCCTCGGGCGAATTGAAAACTTATGCAAGGCACGAACTTGAGATAGAAAATTGGACATAATCAAGGTTTCTCCTAATTTTCGAAGAATCTCGCAGTCCATCTTGTGTAAATATGTATGGACGTATTCATTTCAAATTTCAGTAACTATGCGTTTCTTAGATGTACTGAATATGTATGTATGTGTTGAGAAAGGATTTCTTAACAAGTTTCACAATAATATGGAATGTAAAGAAGGGTGGAATATAAAGGAAGGTGAGATACATATGTATGTATATAATGAGGCAATTACTTTGGGGTTATTTAAAATTATTGAAAAAATTCATCATTATTCATTATTGAAATACATCTAAAAGTGCCATTTACATTTTTTTATATGTAATAATTATTCAAAATAAATTAACTATAATATTTTTATCCAGCCAAATTTACATGGTGATACACCAGTAGACCGCAATAGACTAAGATTGAATAGGTCTGATAAATCGAATATGGATATTTAATCATTAAATTTCACATAAGGCACCGCCTTCGAGGTAAAAAAGGAATATTGACCTTTCTTGAATGGCATAATTAATGCATGTTGTTTTCAACATTCTTCAGATACGCTATACAAAATATTCAAACCGCATTTTTACGCAGTCGTATTCTGCAAATAAACATAAGCTACATACATATATATGTGATAGGAATGTGAATCTACGATTTATGTAACACATATGACGTACGTCACACCCTTCATATACATATATGTATTGTATATATACATATGTACATATTTGTAAAATACTTAAAAAACTTGCGGGTTTCAAAATTACCCATGCGTCGATATCTTTTGACTGTTACATACTTAAAGAAAAATATATTTTAAAATTTATTGGTGTTCTTTATTATTTACGTATACTAACGATCAATTATAGACACATAAAAACTACTTAGTTGAAAAAGATGATGATCTTTAAAAAAAACTAGATCTCTCAGTCAATCTGTACTAAAGACAAATATGTCATTGTCCAAAGCAAAGCATTCTCAAGAGTAAATAAACTTGAATCTAGATTGGAATCTGAAGATAAAAAAATAGATAATATTTTTTTTAAACTCAAAATGTGTCATTAAATTATCGTCTCTCGAAAAACGAAACAAATTGGTATTGAACAGTAGAAATTGGAACATTTCAACTTCATTGTTCATTTCAGACACAACCAATAAGCGATTTGCATATTATAAATATTCAAAAGTCGGTGTATATTTTAAGAAAAGAAGCAATATGAATGAAAAGATAAAATTAACATAATCATGAAATAAAAATTTCAAGCTAAATTTACATATATAAATTCGTCGCGAATAAAACTTTTATCCTCGCACGATTTGCGTCATAGAATTGCGTAGCTGTTCGTTGACGATTTCTCATCGCGCGACGATTCAGCCCGATGAAAAATGATCTGGAAATCACGAAATTGTTTGTAATGAAGAGTAATGGGACTAGTTTTTGGGTTCCATTGTAAAAGAGCCGACTATCAAACAGACATAAAAATAAATTACTGTATTAGCTACCCGTCGTAGAACATCCGATGCCGACGGACGACAAGATCGACTTTTACCCAACCATTAACCGTCCGAAATGGCTACAAATTAGCCAACATCTAGTCCACACCATAGACAACCGTAATAAATTACAATAAATAGAATGAGATTGACGCCGAGCGTCAGATGAGCCGCCCACTACATAGCTACGACTCTTGACGAGAATCGCAAAGTGGCATTAGTCGACTTCCGAATTGAATATCGTGTGAAAACACAACTCAAGCATAACTCATAGAATGAGGGGGGGAAAAAATGGTCTCATTACACATACATTACGCTTACACGTGTAATATACCCAATTTATGAACGTTATATATTGTCGTCGTGGCTAATGAATCGCTAGTTGCGATCGACTCATTCGTATCAAGATGTTTCTTTGCGTTTGACATATGTTAATGACCCTCCGGTATGATGTATTACGTAGAAATAACGAGGCCTATGAATTATTGAATACGTTTATCGATGGCCCTCACCGAGACTTCCATTAGTGCACAGCTCACCCATATATGATAATGTCACCGTTAAAAAAATACTCACACACATACATATGTACACTGCATAATCTAATATATTAGATACAAATATAAATTTGTTGATTAATGAGGCGAAGTTTGAGAGTCCCGAATGTTATTTATTGCCGATGTTAATCGTTTCTAATGGTTAATAACTAATAAATCAACGCGATTTTACAAGTGTTCCCATGCATATAAATCTATTTTATTCAATCAAAACAAAAATTTGTAAACTTACTTCATAGAAATTATGTTAGACTATTCATATAAATAATTCACACACTCTTTAAGCCTATACAAAAAGAGCCTCAAATTTTTACGCCATATGTATGTATGTATGATCAAGTGTAATTTCTTATACACAATGCGTTCGAAAATGATTTATTGATGGATATCAAGTTGACAAAATATTTAAACAGCGGTGAAATATTGTTGGTTGAAACGCATTTATCAAGATATTTCGCAAACGCAAATTTCATGTGCGAAATAAGAAACCCGTCGTATTACTAGTATTTTTAAAATCAACACAAGATCGATAATGGTAAATAATAATTTATAATAAAGAGCTATGAGACATTTAGACCAAAGGATACATTCGAAGAAAAATTACATTTTACAAAATTACACGATCCTAAAATAAATATAAAGAATACATCGGCGCAAGTTGTTCAATTTCTACAATGTTTTTTGACACTTTGTGAGTAAAAGCAATAAGAATTACATATATCATCATCAATATCATTGACAGCCATTCAAGGCCTCTCCAATATGCTTCCATTCGTCTCTGTTTTGGACAACTCCCATCCATTTTTATGATTTCATCCACCCATCTTCCTTGCGGCCTTGCTTGCACCCTTTCAGTCTCTCGGGCACCACTCGATCACTTCTTTCATCCATCTATCATCCATACTTCTAGTTACGTCACCCACCCATTGCCGTTTCAATCTCTTTACCCTCACAATTACATCAACCACCTTTGTCGTTGATATAATAGTCAGGGTAAAGTTATGTGTTGATAGTAAATAAGAGGTAATTTAAACTTCTAATACATTACATAACATTAATAGTGAGAGAAAATGCAATACGCTCGAGAAAAGCGGTTCTCTATTACGTATAAACATTTAAAACTATGTAGTAGTTTGCCTTCGGCTACAAATAATTGCAATTTTCATATACGTGTTCTTTCAAAATCGGCAAATATATCTTCTATATATTATATTATATATTTACATAAATGCAGAGTGATTTCGAACACCTTCTAAATTAACAACATTGAAAAAAAATAATAATGGAAATACGGTGCATCGTCAATTGAGTACACATACACATATTGAATCTAACGAGCGATACCAATCGCAGTCTACTAACGCCACTTTTTCTCTGAATGTTTTCGCAATTTTTTGCGTGACACGACAAATCGTTCCCGGAGCCCGCTTTTCGATAAGATCTTCGCGAGCCGCCTCTTGAGAACCGCAGGGATGTCCATATAAAGGGCGGGGTGTCGATCGCTTCGCCGATTGCGAAACGAGAACGATTGTGCAACAATTTCGCTCTAGCGAAAATTCAAAATACGAAACATCTGTTAAACAAGACATTCGCGAGAAGATTCCCCAAAGTAATAATATCATAAATAATACTCGAAGGCCATTATAACATCAAATACATACTACATATATGTACATACATACGTACTACCAGTCACTTCACATATCTGAGGCGTAAACGATTATGTTGTTTCGATAAGATACGTTCCGTGCAATTTAAGACAGGATGTCATATTATAAAATTTTCGCCAGGAAGACCTTGTATTGAATTGTTAATGAAAAACTCGAATTTGCGTCACTGTGGCGTACATCATCGTTTTTATTAACACATTCTCGACTTTAAAAGATAAGAAATAATTTTATTCATTCTACATATCTTAATCGAAACGGATGTTTGTTTAAGCATTTTTTTCTATATTAAGTGTGTTAAAATATTAAATTTAAGTAGTGGAAGCTTTTTATAAACGATATTTTTTATAATTATATATACATATTTAAGCAATTCTGCGGTCAAATTCATCAGTAAATAGTAAAATTAAATGTATATTATACATCATTTGTTATTTATATATGTACATACCTATTCGTATTTTATAGATAAATATTGTATAAGATATTAATGACCACTACAATCCGCGAATTCAAATCGCATCTAATTATTTATTTTAATAATATTATTTTGCAACAGTTACCAATATTCATTTATTACCATAACAGTAATAAATATTTATATATTTTACTTCGATGACGCAAAATGGTAAAATTTGCATGGCACCTAATAAAAATTCATGCAAGTGTGAAAGATCACGCATATGCTTTTTCAGATTTACATATTTGTCACACTCCAAATACCAACATCATCATTTTGTCATTATTGTATGAAAATATATGTACATTCATGCATCAAAAATTATAAAGCGACTTTTTTCCGCTGTAAATATTAATTGTGATTGAAGTACATACATATGTATCTATCGAAAATAAATATGCCATTGTTATTTATATACATATGTATATTTTAAAGTAAGTTAATGTAAAAACATACATGTATTATAGTATCATAATAATTACAAGATTTTCCTTAATAGTTCCCTACTATGATAAATCTAAAGGTATAATTAAATTGTTTACGGCTATTACGTCCACCCACGAAGAACAATAAAACATTTTCTTTCTTGTAATTACATTACGAATGATAGATGATCGATGCTTAGGAATTTTATATACGTCGATATCTATACACATACATATGTGTATACATATTTATGTATGTAGGTACATATCATTCAATTCATTATTAATTAGTTATAAATTTAAAAAAATAATTTATTTATTTAAAATCTACATACATACATCTACTGATACAACCAATTACATAATTATAACTTATTAATACGATGACCTTACAAAAATTAAATGCTAAAATAAACAAGCAAAAAAATCATGATAAGCAGCTAATCTTCTTCCGACAAAACTACAAAAATACATAACTGTACAAACGTAATAATGTATACGCGTGTGATACAAACAAGGATTATTCCTATCTACAGCTAATGTTCTATGCATTCGTTTACGTATGGAAAAATTAATATATTATATAGCTTGCGCGTGAAAAAAATCCTCAACGGCGTATTTTAAAACCTCTGGCATTTTTATAACAAATATCGTCAATCAAAAACCAATTAACAATTAACCGATATAGCACGGCGATAACATAAGCCGCTCATAATTCATTAAACGCTCGGTTTGTCTGTATGTACGAAAGTAAACAAATAAATTTTCAAAATAACAACATCGTGCTTCGTCGAAGTTTTAATAAAATGCAAGTCGAACTCAATCATCCAACAATAAGACACTCATTTATAAATCACGTAAATGAGCAACGCACGTATTTATTATACAATACCATACTTCATGTATCGATATGCAAGAACACACGCTCACTTAGTAATTAGTATGATCGATCACTGATTGCGATCTCGGGATGTTAACGGGTGTATAGAGACGACTTAGAAGGAACTGCGATTTTTTCACAGTTCAATAATCGCTTGTTTGATAGAAGAAAAACGCGACCGATTAGTATGGCAAACCGATACGGACTGACAAACAGGCTGTATAGCATATTGCGAGCCGTCAACTCGGATCGTGAGACTCGGCCAAACAACTATGTTCAACAATTGTTTGTTTTTTTTCCATCACCTAATAGTATGTTTGTTAAGTCTACTTTTGCCGTGAAAAAATTTGTTAAAATAAAATTAAAGTCGACCGGATTGTACAAAAAAGTTTCGAAACGGTAAGCGTGTTCACTTTGAACCGTAAACTATGTATAAACAAATGAAAAAAGTTTACAAATATTTATGCTATCCAAAAATTTCATTCATTTATAGATTGCTAAACATATAAAGTACATATATACAGTTAAATTTAGTTTTTTTTTTAATCGTGCATTACTTTGATTAATTCAACGTCGAATGATAAGATTTTGCGATAATTGGATATATTTGTCTGTTTCAATTTAAATAATTAATACGAATCTACATATTGGATAATTGATACGTTGACATACTTTATTGAGTTAAAATATGCAAAAAAGAAGCAAGAATATTTATAACTAGTATCTTAGTACGACAGGTGAAAATTGCCATATTGTATTTACATACACATATACAAGACTTTTTCTGTACAAATTCATATTTAAACAAATAATACTTGAAATAAATAATTGTGTCAATTCGAATACTATTGTGTATGAAGGTAATTAAAATCGTAATCCCTCATATTACAATTTGTGATCGAAATAAATTAAAATTTATCAAAAAAATACTTATATTATATATAATACAAAATTAATTGTTTTTATTGTGTCCGAAACGGGTCGTTAATCAAACGAATTCGCTTCACGCCCACTCGATTTGATTATTATTTTTTTGCACGATCTCACAGATTGAGAAATTGTTTGTGTAAAGATCCGCTAATGACTTTGCATACAAATATTATTAAAAGAAATATTTTTTCCGTAAAAAAAAAATAAAAACGTTTCGCAACAAAGCTCACAGTATGCGGTTTGCATACTTTATGATTTAATTAAATTAAATTTATACGAACAATTTTCCCAATTACATTTGATGGATAGATAACACGTACCTACATACGTTTTAAATTTATTACTTTTTTTTCATCATTACCATTATATGACAAACAGGAATTAAAACAGGAAAACCGTTGACTGGTCGTAAATATGTAAATTTTCACACACACAAATGCCGGTTCATTACAATATACGTCACACTTTTAAATTTTTCGCCTTGACCTTTCCCGTTTTAAAAAAAAATTACGTTTACATACGTATACACCCGGTGCGCCAACACATTTGTATTACACATAATAAAATTTAAATCGTTTACGTCACAGAGATGATGTAAAAACAAAAATAAATAAACAAATCACCGGTAGTTGCGATCTGTGATAAATGTTTATAAAAAAAATGTAATAGTTACACCGCGAAAAATATCAATGAATATTTCCGAACTACGATAATACATACATACATATAAATGTAAACGAAGTAATCTCAATTTTATTATACACATTCGACCAGCTAAACCAATATTGTATTATGCCTATACGTCAATTTGAGTAAATATGTACATATTTGAAGTGAGAATTTTATTCTCAAGTTGGAATGGCATTTTTGGATCAAATTGCAAATATATATCTTTTTACAAAATTAAAAAAAAACTCAGATGTAAACTCTGTAATGTATATATGGATATATGTATATTTGCGCTGATCAAATATTTGAAATTTTTTGGAACTTCGTCATATGAAGAGAGTATGTATGTGTAATTAGCATTTGTTTAGGTCAACAGTAGGCCAGCGAACAAAGCATTACAGAGATAAACTCAATAAGCTTGTAACATGAGCTGTGTTAATATTTACTTGGAAAAGTATGAATAAAAAAAATGCGTCGAAAACGGAATGAGATATATAAATCAGAAAATGCATCAAATGAAAGTGTCATATTTTACATAGTACATATGTACGTACATATGTACATATACATATAATATATATCGAACGATTAAAAATGTAGTTTTTTTCGTATGTAGATCTCATACGAATAACGCAAAGAATAAAAAGACTTATAAGTTGGTCGTTATTATCTAATCGAGAATCTATCATTTCCATTTGGATCCTTACATTTATAATCATCCAAAATCAGTTTGTTGTCGGAACTGTGAAATATTTACATTAAGGCTGGAGCGAGAAACGCAAAATTTGGATTTTCATTGATGGACTTAGTGGAAAACTTTTGACGTATCGATGGAACGTTAAATAAAAAAATCATTGATTTTAAACAATGTCCTATGCCTCCAATCAATCGATTTATCTCGATAAAAATTTCAAAAAAGTAGGTTTTTTCATGTACATACATATGTATGTATTTTATTTTATTTATTTAATAAACAGAGAGAAACTTACAGCTAAAACAAAGATAATAAAATAAATAGTTAAACATAAGCCAATTAAAAGTTTCTTCAAATAGCATAAAAATGAAAAATGAAACTTGCTATGAAGGCCAATAAAAAAGAAAAAAAAATAACAATACAAAAAGAAAATAATGACAAATTTGTAAATAATAGTAGAAAGTAATAGTAGATTATGGTGAGTAACAGTAGAAAATGAATCAAAAAGGATTAAGGTAAAAAAATAAAACAAAAAAAGAAAGAACGGGTTAAAAAAAAACAATCTTGCAAATAAGTTCCTAATAGTAATTGAACTATCATAAAATAATATATGTATCTCTTATTTAAGTTTAATAGTTTTGATTTTATTATTTAAAAAAAATAAACACTTAGTTTATTATCTATGGAAAAAATGACGATGTTCCGTAATTATTTCGATAAGAAAAGTCTTTTTTTTTTTTTTTTTAAATGCTTTTTATTATTACGAAATTATGTTCACAATACATCTTATATCTATTTTAATAGCTACTGATCTACTGATCATTTTCTATTTTACAATTTAATTTAATTTGGTTAGTAATCACAGTATTATATTATTCTAATGTTAATCTACAGCATAATAGGAAAAAGTGCTCAAAAACCTATTTACAATCCTTATAAATGTTCATAATACATCTAATACATAATATTAATTAAAGACTCTCTAAAGTCGATGACCTAAAGCAGATTGTGTTTAGGTAATCTGTGTTTATACCTGAAGGGTATAGACATTTTGTTGTAATCACCGAAACTCTTCACAAGTGTGTTAGTATGGTTATTAGTGATTCTGTCATAGAATCTACTGGTTAGTTTGTTAGTAATTTCTGTAACGAACGGAATATTATATATGGCATGCAGTTTTTTCAGGTTAGTATATATGCGTGTATTATAAATTATTTTTAGGGATTTATTTTGTATTACTTGGAGCTTGGAAAGGTTAGTATTCGAGGCGTTATTCCATACAGGTGAAGCATAGGTTAATAATGGTAATATGAGCGCGCGATATAATTTTATTTTATTTAGCGTTGATAAAGAACTATGGCGATTAAATATTGGATATATTGAGGATATACCCCGCATGGCCTTGCATTTCGCTGCCTCAATGTGAGGTGCCCATCTCATTCTTTTATCAAACGTTACTCCTAAATATTTTATTACTGACTGCCATTTCAGACTTTCTCCAGAGGGGATTTTCAGATCTGAACTTGGCTTATGCTTTCTAACACTAAAGAATATGGCGTCTGTTTTGGTTTGATTAATTTGAATTTTCCACTTAGTGAAGTGTTTAGTCATTGTTTTAATTGCAAATTCAAGATTTTTAAGAATAGTGTCTGGTTTTTTGCTACTTGTGAAGCAAGCTGTATCATCTGCATATAGGGCTATGTGACAGTTTTTTGGAATAGGTATGTCATTTATATATATGGAGAACAAGAGTGGGCCAAGCAAGCTCCCCTGCGGAACGCCAGCTGCGATTATTTTTGGAGACGATAATTCATTATTTACGCTAACCACTAGCTTTCTACGAGTTAAGTACGATTTGATGATGAGAATTAGGTAGTTTGGTATTTTGTTAATAAGGAGCTAATGAATGAGTCCATCGTGCCAAACCGTGTCGAAGGCCTTTTCTATGTCGAGACATACCATTCCGGTACTTCTCTTCATATTAAAGTTCTTCGTCACGTGTTCAGTTAGTCTTGTTAGTTGTTGGGTCGTGGAATGTCCAGTGCGAAATCCAAATTGTTCATTTATTAATTTCTTATTTACGACTTTAAGTAAACGAGTGTAGATTATTTTTTCCAGAATTTTTGAAAGCGTGCATAGTAAGCTATTGGGTCGATAATTGGCCGGGTTTTTCGAGCTTTTATCGGGCTTAAGTATGGGAATTACGTTGGCTGTTTTCCAGTATTCTGGGAAATACCAGGTGAGTAAACATGCGTTGAATATTTTAGATAGTGAGACTAAAGCTTTAAACGGAAGTTGTTTGATTATTTATTTATTTATTTATTTATTTATTTAATAGTTTTGGACCATTGTGGCATTACAGGAAGAACCTAATGCGCCACAATGGCCTACATTTGAAAAAGATATAAAAACATGATATAAAAACAAGTATACTGTAAATAAAGGAAAAAAGCAAAAGCAGAAAACATGGTAAAATAAAATAATAAAAAAAAGTAACAAAAGGAAAATAATACCTCATTCAGAGAGAAAAAAAATAACAAAAGTGTAAAAATTAAAAATAAAATCCATAAATCCCATTCTTTGTTTACACTGAGCAAAATTAAAATAGTATATAAAAATGTACAAAAGAAAAAGAAAAAATAAAATAAAATAAAACAAAATATGAATAAAAAATAAAATCACAGCGAGGTCCAAATGGAAGAGAGTAGATTAAGATTCCACTCATTCATCACATTCAAATTAAGAAAGTAATGATGAGCGCAGGTTACCAGATAAATATGTTAAGATAATATCCGACAATCTACGCTCCCCAAGGTGGAAAATATCACATTCAGGGACAGCAGCAACGATTTCATTGAGAAGTCGAATAGCTCTTGGAATAGGAGCCATTCGAAAAAGAACTGTGCGAGCAGCAGGTACAACCATTAAATGATGATGTCTACCACGCACATAATTATTAGGGACATAAAGTCCCAACTGTTCCAGCAACAACGGGCATGACGTATTACCACGCAATAGCTGGAGAACGAAACGAATTAACGAGAAGTTTCTCCGAAGTTCAAGGGAATTATACCCAAGCATGCCCAAAAGGAAAGGAGTAGGATAGAGATATGGGTAGTACCCATACTCTTTCTTATAAAGAAAACGAAGAAATGCTTTTTGCACTTTTTCTATAATAAGAGAGTAGTTTGCTTCATGCGGATTCCACACAATTGCATTATACTCTAGCTTACTTCTAACAAGTGAGTTGAAAAGCAAGCGAGAAGACAAGGGGTTGGAGAATAATCTAGCATATCTCAAGACAAATCCAAGTCGACGAAAGGAAACGTCAGCGATTGTCTTGATGTGGTTGTGAAAGGTGAATTGAGGATCAAAAGTGATACCCAAGTCGACCATTGATTCCACGCGCTTCAACAATACGGATCCAATGGAATATCCGTGACAATAGAGCGAATTCGCACGTCCATAACTCATAATAGCACATTTACTAGTATTCAGTTCAAGCCCTAAACTGGAACTGAACTCTAAAACAGCGTTAATATCAGCTTGAAGGAGAGAGGCTTGCCTCTCATCCTTAACAGCAAAGAATAGTTTAACGTCGTCAGCAAACAAGAGACATGAAGCATTGCGTAGTACTTTTGGGAGGTTATTAATGACTATTGTAAATAGTAAAGGGCCTAAGGTGGACCCCTGAGTTACACCAGATCGCGTAAAAAATGAAGGAGATTCATAAATACCATATCTAACAAATTGCTTCCTATCACTAAGATAAGAAGCAAAGAGTTTAAGAAGACGTGGAGAAAAGCCCACTTCAGCTAATCTGATCATAAGAGCGTCATTGTTGACAAGATCAAATGCTTTTCGAAAGTCAAAGTAGGCTACATCAACTTGTTGTCCACGGTCAACTTTAGACATGGTATAATATGAAAAGCAGGCAAGATTAGTGGTAGTGGAACGACATGGTGAAAAACCATGCTGCTCATCACACAACAATCTTTTGAACTGCAAAAGAATCAAACGGTGAAGGATATTATCAAAAATTTTGGGAATAGCCGAGATGATAGCAATAGGTCTGTAATTTTCAACCTCATTTTTAGAGCCACTTTTATGAATGGGAATGACTCTAGATAATTTCCATTTTTCAGGATAATTACCAGAACCCAGAATAAGGTTAAAAATAAACTGAAGAGGCTCTAAGAGCGAATTACAGCATGCCTTTAATACGTCAGGGGGCACACCGTCAGGCCCAACAGACCCTTTCAGCTTCAAAATTGCTATCCTAAAATTATGATGTTATCTATTGAATCTCGCCCAGGTGCCTTTTTATTTTTTAAATTACGTATTATATTTTGCATTCACATGGATGCACCAATTTTATATTTTTAGTACTATTAGTGGGAGTTTTTGTGATGATTTTAATGGACCGGTTGACTTTATTATGCGTTGGTATGTGATTGTAATGTTGTGTGAGTGTGTGATGTTTTTGGAAAGATTTTGATAATAGTTCTGCTTTGTCGCAATCACGCGTCACTGAGATTCCTGCATCATCTAATGGAGGAATCGAGTTTTTTGTCCTGCGAATCGCTTTAGCTAATTTCCATCAACTGAGCTTAATTTTTCTAATTTTTTAGACCAATCTTCATTTTTGATTTCTTTGATTCTAATTTTAATTTGATATGTGAGCTTATTAATTAACTAGTGAATAGCCCGATGAAACATCATCGCATGGGTATAAAATTATTATATACTCGTATAAAACTAAAAAAAAAATCCGGAACCGGAACCGTTATTTTCGTAGACTCTCATAGATAGTTTTCAATTCTTTATTTGTAATAATTTTCAATTCTTAAAAATACGCAGACTCCCATAGAGAGTTTTCAATTATTTATTTAAAGACCTATTTTTTTCTATTATTATTAGCTATCGCCCCGAGCGATACTGCAAATCGAAATCGATTCACTCGATCCATGACACCCGACTAATTCCGACTTGTTCCGACAACTACCGAAGATATGACTCCGTTTTGATTGGTTGTCCATACGTTCTGTACGATTATTGAATATTAACGTTATTTAGAGCAGCCTTTATATCCGTATCATGGTGTACTGGTCAGTGTATATTGATCTGGGCGCGATGGGGGTAGGTTCGAGTCGGCGTCCTGGAATTGATTTTATTTTTTCAAATATCGCTAAAATATAAATTAATTTCAATTTCAATAATTTCAATTAAAAATATATATTTAATTGTTTTATATGAAAAGAAAAAAAAATGGTTCAAAACTTCGATAAATGAAATTATTAAAATTATGTATTTTTATATGGCGAGAAGGAATATTTCAATTAATGTTTAAAAAAAAAAGACGAAATGAAAAATTGGATTTGGCACGATGTCCGAGACGATTAGCTCATTTAGACCCATATTCAGGCTATTTGGGGTGATCGGTTCGAGTCGCGACAAAGTCGTCTCGTCGAAAAATGAATAAATAATCGATTTTTATCGATTCGTTCATTATGTTCGGCGAGAGTTAGGACACACACACACACACACACACCCACACACACACACACACACCCACCCACACACACACACACACACACACACAGATTACCGTCGTTATATATATATGATGTTTTTAATGCTGGATTTTTTGATGTTTGCCAAATTTTACGGAGTTTATTTTTACTTTTAATTAGATTTGCAACAAAGTCAGTTATTTCTAGTTTGTGTTCAATGTATTGTGTCTTAGGTATGTGAAGGTGTTTGGATCGAGTTATTGATTCCGTCAGGTGTATTATGGAGCTGTCGATTTCTGTTTTGTTTGTGAGTGTGGTAGAAGTTAGAATAGTTTGGTCATTTATGTACGACTTGAACTCTCGCCAGTTAGCTCTCCCGTAATCCCAACTATGCTTGATGATTTCCTCGGGTTTCCCGTCGATTGAGAAGATTATCGGGAGATGATCAGACGACAGGGTTTGAAGGGCATTTGGTGTCAATATTTTTGGGCAGTTCTTGACGAGGACAAGATCTAGTGTGGATGGTTGTGAGTTATTTGTGGGATAGTGTGTGTATGTATCCGGATGAAGTAAGATTGTATCTGTTAGTTGAATGTATTTAAAAAGAGTTGTGCCTTGTTGGTCAGTGTTTACGCAACTCCATAACGGATGTTTGGCATTAAAGTCACCAGCTACCACTACCGAACTACCAATGTTAAATATTTTGTTAAGATCGGATGCCAATAATCGTTTTTGGGGAGGATTGTAAGCGGATGCTACTATGTGACGGGTGTTGTTAATTGTTAGTTCGATGGCGGTTAGTTCTAAATTTTTTAGTGGCGGAGTTATTACGCGACAATGTTTAATTGAGGATTTTATAAAAATGGCAACTCCCCCTCCATGTTGTTCTCGGTCTTCGCGATAGCAGTTAAAGTTAGGTAAGTTAATACGGATATGAGGTTTTAAGAAGGTCTCGTAGATTAAAAGTATGTCAACACAGTACTCACCGATCGCCGACTCTAGTTCGTCAATCTTATTCTTAAGTCCACGAGCATTCCAAGCTAGAATGTTCAGGCGCCTCCCGTTAATCAAAGACATCGAGATATTCGACAAGCATGAGTGCCAGCTCTAGTTTGTCGGTGCAACCGCTGGCCTTGGCACGAATCTCCTGGTGGATCTTCAACATCTTCGCCATAGACGCCATGGAAGTTAGGTCTGTTGTTGGTTGAATGTTGGGATTGGTTGGTTGTTGGGGTTTTATAGGGATATTTGGGATAGTTGGTGAAGGATTTTTAATGGTCGGTAGCTTTGGGAAGTTATGATCGTTAACGACCGGGATATTTTGTGACTGCACCACTGGTAGTTTCCATGGGTTGGCTTTGACAATTGATGCTCGATTCTTCCTCGATTCCAGCATTTTCAGATAGCTCTGTCTTTTTGGACAGTCTTTGAAGTTAGCGGGGTGAGATCCTGAACAGCCTGAGCAGACAGCAAGGGTAACTATCACTTGATTGCATTTTGCGGTGAGGTGAGCGCCGGCACATTTGACGCACTTGGCCTGCCGATTGCAGTTTTTCGCAGCGTGTCCATATTCTTGGCATCTGAAACATTGAGTAATATTTTGAGATTTACTAGTATATTTAACGACACTGACCTTTGTGTAACAGATGTACCGGATTTCTTTAATCTTCTTTGCCGATACCGATGGCTCGAAGAACACCAAGTATAGCTCGGTGGCGTTGCTCCTAGGCTCCTTCGTCTTCATCTGTATGACTTTGGTTACTGGGAATCCCTGTCTGATGATGTCATCTTTAATATCAGTTTCCGGCAATTTCGGCAAGCCACGTACGACACTTTTTATTTCCTTTTCCTCCTTCCTGGAAAAGGTATGGAATTGTCGGTCCGGTGTCAATCCATCCCGAAGTTTTTTAAAGTCTTCAAGACTTTTACATTGTATCTTGACATTATTTTGACCATTGTAAGTCATTGTGAAGTCTTTTACAAACTTCTTGATCGACTCGATCATGCTGCCGTGAGTGCCAGTAGCTGTCATGATGATGGGCGGGATTCTTCCACCGCTTCTGGGGACATCGGAAACTTCCGAGAGCCCTTCAAATTTGTTTTTCTCCTGAATTTTAAATTCAGGAGCAACATCTTTCACGTTCTTTGCCGTATGTTTTGGAAACTGCCACTCGGTCTCCATCTGAGCGGTCTGAGAGCAGCCTGGTTGAGGAGCTTCGGTTGTAGTTATCAGTGACTTCTTCAGTCACTTTTTCAGGATGGATCCTCGCATGGTGCCAAAATGTGTTCTTTTGGTGTTCGTTTTGTGGGAGGTGTTTGTTGTGTATGCTAAAAGGTGTGGGTTTTTTGACGGTATGGCGTATCGCTGTATTATGAGCGCTCGCACAGAGAGTACGTCTTCGGTACGTCCGTTCGCACGGAGCGTCGAGAGACGAGTGATAAGAAAAGTCGTTGAGAACTTTCTTTAGTATGAAAAAATGACGATTTTCTGAAAATAACGCTTTCCCCATTGCAAACGCCCATTGCGAACACAGCGTGTCTTGTATAGAAACATTGGATTGAAACGGAAACTTTAAATTCTCGTTTATGAGTCAAAACTTATCATAATCGAACTAAATAAAATAAAAAATCATCAAAAAAGAGATACATATATGAAAAAATCTACTTTTTCGATATTTTGTCGAGATAAATCGATTGTTTGGAGGCACAGGACATTGTTTAAAATCAATGATTTTTTAATTTAACGTTCTCTTGATATAACCAAAGTGTTCTTAAGTACATTGATGGAAATCCAAAACACGCTCATTTTTCGCCCAGCCTAATATCTACATATAATACATGTCCGAATAAACACGGAGAAGACCCAGTTGGTTTATGCATATGTACAACCACAAGCGATCGATACTAAGCATGGTTGATATTCCAGAATAACCTTTTTTTAATTCATCGCGTTAAAGCGAGTCAAAGAGTGAACTCAAGTTGAACCGATAATGGATATTTTTAGCTTTGAATTTTAAATGCAAAAGCGGTAAAAATCGAAAGACGCAAATATTCAGATTTCAACGAAAGGAATGCAAGACACATTGAAATGTAAACGAGACCCATTAAGAGTCCTAAAGCATTTGAACGAATGCAAATGGGTCACACAAACGCTACTACATCGACAGTAGCCGAGTTTACAGGGCTAGCGTTGGGCGTTTTCGCGGCCCGAGGCGACGAAAACCAGGTCCAAAATTAAAACCAACGCACAAAGTCAATCCAAAGCTAATACCAAAAGAAAAAAATCAAGCTCCGTGTGAGCCATCATTATTGATTTAATTAATGATAAATAAAAAAAAAACAAATTACGACCGAAATCAGCGGTCAAAGTCAACGAACACGGTTTCTCGCCTCCTAATCAGATCATTTGCGATACATATTTTTTTGTCACTATCAGTCTTCATTCTGATACGAAATTTTCGGATTACACCGCGGAAGCTGCAGAAAAGATTTTAATTCCCAAAAAAAATTAAACGAGCGTAAAGAGCCGTCGTGTACAGAATCAATAATAAATAATCGGATTATGTGAATGTCCACTGTGAGCCATTTTTCATTGCCGAAATTCACACACGTCCGATCGGATACAGGCGCCGATTAATAGTCGCCATTTTGGATTATGTCGTGAACTGTAAAGTGGATAAAAAAAACAGATAAAATGATCAAAATGTCGCTCGCTAAAACGATCAATCAATGCCGCAAACGCTCAACCACCGCAGAACAGTAAGTCAACAGCGCTTAACCTTTTGAATGCGAGTGACTTGTGATTTGATTTAATTTATAAATTAATCAAGCCAGTATAAATCTTATACGATTCGCTTAAATTTACCGTCCAAATTTTAAAACATCCAATTGATATAAAAATATATGTATATTACGACAACTGACAAGATATCTCTTAATTTGAATTTGGCATATTTAAATATCATACGTGCAACATCTACGCTGTACATTAGCCACACCATAAATCATTAAAATCAAAAAGAAAAAAAAACACAATGCCTTGTAACAATTACGCGATTTCAATGCACGTACGCGTAATGCAAGTTTAATTTGCGTACGTGCAATAGAGTCGACATATTAATCCCATTACACGTACAAATAACAATGTCTAAATCCATTATTAACCGATGAACAACCAAACATTTCAATAACTTTTTATTTTTTAATTAACACGTCAATCAAACGGTTAACAGATTCGTCTTCGGCGAGAACTCAATATGCATAAGCGTACTTACGATTTTTTTTTCGGCGTGTGGGAAACTGCGTGCGAAAGCAGCCAGAACTCACCTGAAAAAAAAACATACACACATATTATACCATATATATATATATATATATTTATGCACAGAAAAGAAATCTCTGACGATAATAAAAACACTTCGTGGTAGCATTGATTGACGATTTCTGTGTTGCGAATTTACGATGTCGAACCGAAGCTCGAGTATTTCTGTTCGTATGGATGTAGGTAAGCTGCGATAACATTTGCATTTGATTACAGTGATTATCCGGATCGATCTCCGCTTATCCGGATCGCTCGAAAGCGATAAATTATGCTCAAGTGTATTTATAATACATTTCAAATTGATTTAATGGCGTCGATAATATGATATTGTATTTAAATCAAGAGGCGTTTTTGCAACTCGAGAAATTGCCGCCTCTTTTTTGATGAAAATTAGCTCTGATTCGAGGAATGGGAATTCGAAAACGTGTCAATAATATAGTCAAAATATGCACGTTTCAATTTATATTGAGACCAGAATCAAAAGAGCGACTTCCTAGACTCTCCGTCCTTACGTACTAAAGGGCACTTTCCTGAGCTTACGTACGAGTACATATGATGTATTGCATTGTTTTAATTACCCAATATGTATATACATATGTACATATTTATGTGTATGTATACTTTAAGATAATATTAAATGGTTTTTGAATAATCTACGCCAAATTCAAAATCAATAAATTCTTTATTTTAAAACTCAATGATTTAAGGTTCGTTTATACTCGCCCAGCTCAAGATGGCAACTGCACGTTAACAGCAGTACGAAAAATATTCTTCAATACATTATATATGGACAAATTAATATCTTCCGTATGTGTATGTGACGTATCCGAAAATGCAGCAATCGACTCGATCTATTCATATTATACAGCAGTACGTGTCACCAAAATGTATCAGACATGACAAGCTTTCTTTGTCCATGGTGGAAATATTTACGCATGACGTGACGTAATGGTGGCGAGTGCATCCATACTATTGACTATTATAGTGTTGTATAATATAAGAGGACCTTTAAGCTGTATTGTTTTTTTTCTACCTTGAACTTAAACTTTTCCTTGATTGAACTGTCAGTACTAACATCAAAGCCTATGATGAGGACATATGTACTTTCATTTTATAGAAACTAAATTTTAGAATTCATATCACTTCTTGCATGATTATAATTAATTACCGTTCGTAAATATAAAAAAAAATGATTATGTATAAAAAATTAAAGAGTCACTAATGTACTAAAATTGATTATAATTGCATTTAGCATAAATGATTTATAACGACAAGATTTTTTTAACATGTCTTTATAATAGTTTCATTCCTTTTTCGCCTCAACAAAATTAAGTCTCATAGAATTTAAGAACGCATAATTTACCGACATCAACTGCGATTTGATAAATTGGATTAATAGAAAAAAATCGATGTTCTGAAACACGTCCTGCCCGTCAATCTCACCAATTAATTAATTGACCTGTTCGAACAGCTCGTTTAGGAACTGATCTCGTGTGAGAAACCCTGTTTTTGCACTACCATTATTAGCATACGCTTATCCTACTCCTCATATATATATATATATATATATGTAAGTAATACATATCTTATAATATAATACTTTCAGACTGTAGACTTTCAAAAAAAAATACATCAAAGAGAAAGTATTTATACTATCATGTCAAAATATTAAACCTGCATTGACAACCCCTGATTGAAAAACACGCCTTCGCTAAATTTCCACGATCGACCAATCGCGACAATTTATCCATAGATATGATCTGCGATTGGTCGAGCAACTTTAATCAACATTGACACATCAAAATATGCCATTTTGATTCGTGATTCGTTTTTGTAGAATAAATATTTGTCTATATTTTTCTATAGCATTCAAGGCACGATGCATCTTTATTAAAAAACACGTGTTACAATTTGATTTGCGATGTGCCTTACATTAATATCACAATATGTTGAACATATCGTGAAATTGCGTCACGATCTTGCTTGACGGTGTTACTGGGAAAACGAAAATCGTTTCTGTATTCTGCATAATTAATACGCATTGTATGGGTGGTCATATTGTATATGTTGCCGAATGAATAGTAATATGTATTTTGAAATATTCAATGGAATTCATATAATAGGTTAAAAGGTTAGTGCGTAATACTGCACAAATAACGATATATTATATATGTACATACATACATACTACATATGTAGGTAAAACACTAAAAAGATATCCAATTAATTCCACTCTATATAGAATTTTTCAATACAATTTGTATATATGTATGTACATATGTTTTTATACACATAAAAATAAAAACACGTAGAAAAATACTAGTTTGAATATGTATCAAAACATAATTCTATTCTAAATATAAATTCGATATTTATATATTTTATTTTGAGCTTTGCATAAGTTTTAATAATTTGCATAATTAATTATTAATTTTATGTCTGTATTGATATGTAGTATGTATGTATGTATGCCAATTCATCAAAATTATTATTTAATAGCCGTACGCCCTACATAAAATTTGTATGCAATTAGTACTACACATCACATTTTTCTTTTGCATACAAAAGGTGCAAAAATGAATGGTATTTTAGGTTAACCTGCTTTTAATTACATATTTATTATTCATTAATATTATAATATGCGATCTAATGGAAAAATCACGACGGAAACGTATCTGAGCATTATTTGTGCAAAATATATATACGAATATTCTATTACACAAAAATCCCATCTTGAAATGGTTTATTTCAAACAAAATTTATTTTATAATAATCAATGAACTATTTTATTTTTACAATATTTAACATGCTAAAACATACGAATGAGAAAAATAATATTTTTAGTGATCTCATTACAATATTTTCTAATTATAATCAATAGAAAATGACAGTTATAATTGATTTTTGACGTGTATACAGTACAAATCACATTGATAAATCGTTTCTGCAACAAAGAAGCTTTCTTTTAGAAGTGATTCAAAAATATTTTTTTCCCTTATGACTAAAGACGCGCGTAGTTAACACAAAATCTAGCACATATGCATTTTTGTTGCATGGGTAAGTGCATTTATTGTTTGTCAACAATGAACGATATACATACTATATTGATGCAATTATACGTACATTTGACACATTTTCGCATATACATACCTACAAACTGTGTGTGTGCCAAGGTTTTACGATGACATTATTTCTTGCGATAATACCGATGGTTATCCTTGCACTCATATGTATGAATAATATAAAATACCATTGTCTCTTCAGATGCAAGACACACTAACAAAACAAAGCCAAAAGTAAATTGTTAACTTTAATCACGTACAAATATGATTCCAATGCGATTGATATTGAAAATGTGAGAAAATTATTGATTTATTTAAAAATTCAAATTAGCAAATGCACAAAAATGTAACTAATACAACGTCATATCATGCAATGCTTCCAAATCAATTATTATTATTATTATTTGTATACAATTTTATTCTGCTAGGTCAAGGCACAGTAGCTGATTATCGTATGGATTATCGACGCAAATCTCTCATAATCCGCTCATAAGATAAAACATAACTGAATCAATATTCCGACCCTATCTGTGAACTGGATATACCTTCAAATGTGTATATTTTCCGATAACAAAGGTGATCAATCATTTCGTGAAACTTATATGCGTTGTTAAAACACTGCATATCTACAAATACACACGTAAAAAGTATGTAATATTAAAGCATATTCAAAGTAATGGAAATTCCTTGTTATTGATAACAAAGAGAACTCTTAAAAACACCAATCATCATATTACACCAATTACAGTTACGTCATTAAGAGTCCACTTAATGTTCTGTAAAATATAAGTAGTGAGCAATTGAGGTCAACTTTTACAAGAAAATATACTTTGTCAATAGTTTATTTTACAAAACATGTACATACTTATAATATTATACTTCAAAATAACTTTTTTAATATGTATGTATATTACATACATATGTATGCATATGAAAAAATAAATAAATAAAATAAAATACCTCAATTAAAAATAAAAAATTATTTCAAACACAAAATTTAAATTAAAAATTCATTTCAACTCAATTCATTTGTCATTTATCCAAAGAAAAACACTAAAAATTTCAATTTTAAAACGAAAAGAATCTTTAAACTTTACATATGTACGTATATATATGTACATACTTGAATACGAACTCTGATATTTGAATTCGTGACGTTAGATTGGGCTAATGACGTCTTTCCACTTTTTTTTAACAGTTTAATGCCGTTGGGACGTTCTCAATTTGCGATCTGCATACATACTTTTTTCTCAGAAATCTATATTAAGAATTGCAATGCATTAAAATTTAAAACATTCCACGATGTTGTGAGATATAAAATTACAAAAAATGTTCCAAGAGTTAAGTATTCTTAATGCATTTTAGTTTGATTACTAATGAATAGGTTTGCAGTCGCATTCAAACTTTTTTTTTTGGCATCATACATGTTTTTATGTATGTAAGTATATTATATATTTATTCATATGTATGCAGAGAAATGTTATAATAATAAAAGTGGCTTTAGGCGTTATGTTGTTGTCAAGTGACGATTGTCCACAGAAATTCCTATATAATTTTAACATCAGGCTTATTTGATGCTTGGTGGTCGACGTACATATGTATGTATGTCCGATAAAAACTTCTCTAGGCAAGGGCAATGGGCAAGTGCATCGTTAAAAATTCCAAAATGCATTCAAAACACACAATGAACAACATGGGATACATTTTTATAAGTAAATTGATCATTTAAGTAACATATTATTCAATTAACATCGCATATGAAAGTTTTCATGAAAGCGTCATGGCGACAGCTAGCATACGCATACGCGTAAAATATTGCGTAGTTATGGAAACGGTACGCGTGTTATTGAAACAAGAAATGTATTCGAAAGGGCGCTTCTATTATTATAACATTTCCCTGTATGTATGTATGTATTTAAAGGACATGGGACGTGTCAACATATCCTAAGAAGGCACAGCCATTCAAGTTTATTTATGTAGATTTAACATTGTGTATCATAAGGTATGCAAATGAAGACATTGCTGAAAAGTCGTCGTAGAAACAATACGCATCCATGTATTTATGTAACAATGAAAGGGTTGGTAAATTCCCGCTTTTCCACTAAAATTCTGCAAATTCCAGGGCTGAACTTAGGGCGTCGGTTTTGATGCAGGTCGACCCATGTACGCTAAACGAGACGCGCTAAACGTTAACCCTTTGGGTGCTGAGGTCTTTTCTGTTGAAAGCCCGCGCCATGATGAAAATTTCGCCAACATTTCCAATTATTGAAAATCATTTCCAACATCGAATTATTTAGAAATCCGATAAAAAGCAGGTATAAAAATTGTAGCTAATCCAAACAATCCCTAGATAACTACCGACGAGGATTTAGAGTTTTGTAAAGGTGTGTTTAGACTCTCTAATATATCTTGCAACAATATAAAATAAACGAAAGAAGTCTACTAATGAAAGTATTTTTCCAAAACTAGTAAAACGTAATGCTCACAATCTAAATGCCAAAGCCACGATCTAAAATACTCAGCAGTTAGGGATTTCCATCGAGAAATTCTGCTATGGTTATAAATTCAGAAATTCCGGTGTAAACCATTCTTTATAAAAAACGACCCCTGTTCAATGAATGTTTTTCAATGCTACATGGAAAGGCTAAGCGGGTAGTATTCTTGTATTTTGAGTATGTAAAACACATACTCAAAATACAATGCCTATCGGCGTATTTCAGGTTCATAGAATATAAGCAAAACGCCGATCGGCGTTGGTCAGCAATCAAAGGGTTAAGTGAACAATGAGGTGTAGGGTAATTTATCAGAATGGATGGCAAACGGTTCAACTGTGGTATTGTGGGTATCTTACATTCAAAGCTGGGTATAATTGCGTTGGTCATAAATCAATTTTGCCGGCCCTGAATTGCTCTCGACATGATTTGATTACTTGTGACGCACGACCCGAGCCGCAGACAAAGCCCGTTTAATTTATAACCTCCCCTCTTTTGACCCCTTCACTGCGGCGAGTCTTCTTAGCTTTCATCTCTGAAGAGGTTCTACCATACGTGCATATGTACATAGTTTTAAATAAATGAAAAAAAATACATCGTATAATAAAATAAATACATTTCTACGTAATTACATATGTGTGTATGTTGACTTTGCTAGTTATAATAATCGTTTTATATACCTACATATACTATCATATGAAAAAGCAAGCACTCTAAGCTTATCTTTGATGGCTAAAAAAAATGATTTACTAAGGAAAAAATAATAACACAATATCTAACAAGTAACTTCTACACATGGAAACAAAATTTGATTAAATTAAATATATATATAATAGGTACATGTGTTTTTTTATACAGTTTTTTGCTTTAAATAATAATTTAGAGATACATAAGTTTTGCACAGACTAATCTTATTCTTTGTGTCAAAATTATAACAAGTCAGACTTCTTTAGTACAAAGATGTACCTACTCCTCTTATCTGATACAGTGCAAAAAAATTCAGTGCTTTTTTCTTTGTCTATTTATTTATGTACGTAGTAACAATACGCGAAGTTTTGTGATCATGCAAAAATTCTTCCTGAAGATTTTGATTGATTTGAATCGTTCACTAGTCAAGTTTTTAGGGTTTAAAAAAATGTGCATGTTATTATGTGTTTGTAAATTTTGGACATAATTTGAATGCCGTTAGCCTTATCACATTGAAACTTCAATTACTGAAATGTTCATCGTTACGATTTAATTTTTTCAAATTATTAGATTGACAGAAAGTGGTACCTCCCTTATATGTGCCCATGATATTGAGAGTGGTTTAAGTCGGGATATTGTAATATGTAATTGAAATTTTTTTTATCGGTTATATTGTAATTAAAAATCGGTTATATCGTAATGTGTAATATGTAATTGAAAATTTTTGAAATTTGATTGAAATTTTTACTTTATCTATGTACATACGTAGTAACAATAGATGAAGCTTTTTTTTCTTGACTTACACCACTTTCGTAATTATGGGCACATATATGTATATGTAGGTATATGTAGTTTAGTGAAAAGAATGTTAACTAAGAATTCATATACAATAAGAATGTATATACATACATATATTAAGTACATAAAAAAGTAAAATTTTCGATCAAGCTCATCTGGAAGATGATTAAAAATATTATAAACTTATTTCATTAACAATATGAAACTCAATTTAATTGCAGATTTGCGAAGCTTTTTTGCTACGTCACTGAACAGTTGTAATATTTTATCAAAGTTGGAATTATTCCAATATCATTTGGAATTATTCCAGTCTCGCTTAGTTACTCAATAAAAAGTTTCAATTCTGTCTCCTAATTTTATTAGTAAAATACTAGGTCCATTTAGGGCGAAATCACATATACTTTTAAACATGCGAAAAAAATGTGGCATGCCTTGCACATATTAATGGCACGCTCAGCACACACCGTCCCAAAATCACCCCCTGGAGTGTTTTCGGTAAAATTGTATCCTTGTATTTATCCTCGCTTGACATTGATCGATAACGGTGTATCCCATGTTTGAAAAAATGTAGGAGAACCCCCACAGCGGGGAGCCAAGTACACAACGTGCCGTTCTTCCCTGTGTGATTTCGCCCTTATACACACTTCCGTGCCGGTGTCATGCAGTTTAAAATACATACAAAGTTACTTAGAAATACCACAATAATTCGACAAAACATCAACGAATTAAAATTTTATTTCTGATAAAACTTTAAAAATTAGAAAAATGAGAATGATAGTGGAGTGTGGATGTTCATGTCACAAGTCTGTCCTGATAACGGGTGCGCCGTATCCGACGAAACGTCAGTATGATTGGCGGCCACAACTCTAATCCCACCAGATAAGTGTGTCCATTGTTGCCGACTACCATTGACGTCATACCCTCGCTCAAATTACACACATACACAAAAATGTTGTTATTAAAGTCTGTGCCCTCCCCCTCGACCACCTATTACACTTGTCGGTATGTGTACAACTGTACACACGGTGCTTATATATCAAAGTCGTCGAGACAAGTACTTTTTTGAAAAATTTCTCTTATCGCATACACGAGAGATTTTTCGGTGTAACATACGCATTTGGAACATAATAGTTATAGCTGCATGTAAAATCGATTAATGTGTATTTGACGTCAATTGAAACAACTAGTTTCATTATTACAAATCATGCAAATTTAGTTACGTACATTGTACAGTTGGAGTAAGATTACGTATGCACTATGATATTTTTCGTTTGTTTTTTTTTTCTTATAATGAACCGGTGAAAAACATTGAAATTAAAATCTGAATACTTTTAAAAGGATCTTATATTGAAAAACATCAAATTTTTTAGGCAATTTATTGTGGTTGTTGTAATAAAATATGAGTGAAATATGTACTGTCGTAGTCGTTCATCAACTCTCTTTTAAATATAGTAGGTATACACTTACGCTTACTATACGTCCGTCATTTAAGAGAACAGTCTTTTATTTCACTGCTCTGCCCTTTAGATTTATTTCATTTCTAAAATTGCCCGTTTGTCTGTTATTTTTGTAATATCGACTATCGCCGAAATATTTAAAGATGCATTTCACAAATTTTATCTGTATTGATTACACTGAGAAAAAAAAAACACCGGAGAAGAGACTAATTAATATTTACTAATTTCGACCTATTACATTCGAATTTGGCGATGATTTTTTTTGGTTTCTTTTCTTTTATCATGAGCATTAAAAAAGCCATGTGAAACGTAAAGGAGGTAAGTAAAAACTGCACACCTTTTTGTCTTTTTGCTTTTTCAGTCTTTAACTCAAAATCTAGTATTCCTATGCCAAAACTGAGTATTGGAATCTGCTGTCATATGTTTTTCTCATTGATTGTAACTTTTCAATGCTTTAAAATATTTATGATGTTTATCTAGTGAATTTTAGAAGTCCAAAATATACATTTATTCCGTGATGCAATGAGCTTATTTCATTAATAATTAACTTTAACACGTTTAAAAGGATTGCTTTCTTATCTCACTATTTTTTTTATCTAAACTTATTATTTCAAACGGTAATGTCTTTTAAAATTCAATAATATGTAAAACACGTATAAAGCATAAGTTATAAAACTATTCTTTATTTATGTCCTCTATTTTCTCCAAAAAAATATGGTTACCGTATAAGTATACTGCATTTAACAATTAAAGGGCAATATTGTACATGTATGCATGACATACTCACAAGTATATACATACATATAAAATAGGTAAAAATGTGACATGCTTTTCAAACAAAGAAAGCGCTTTCTGTTCGAAAGTAGATCTCATTTTAACCATAAACAAGTGCTTATTGACTTTTCGATGGAGAAAAGAAAGCATTCGAAATGTGTTCCGATGTTACAGTTAAGACTCACTGATAAATCTAAAGACATTGAATGTAGATAAACTACATATGTAAATAGCTAATTTACTATTGCGCTATTTTTGGCATAACCAATACGATTAAAAGTCCAGCGTTGCACTTCAACAGCTCGGCACAGCACTGCACGGAAAATACTACTTCTATTCACACTATACAGCACCGCCCATTTCGGTACGTTTATACTTGTGTGCAAGACAAAATTGGCTTACAAATACATTACAAAGCGCTACAATACGGTGGAATATTGCTCGCGTCGTATCGTCGAATCAATATTGTCACAGTATGACGTTTCTGAAAATATTCATTTGCATATGGTAACAATTTAATAAGTATACGGGTGCACTCGCCTCTATGACATCACGTCACGCGTGAATATTTCAACAATGGCCGAAGAAAATCGGGTTTGCTTAATACGTTTTGGTGACATAAACTGCTGTATAGTATGAATAGTTCGTGTCGAGTACTGCTGTTTCGATACGTCCCATACACATTACGGAAGATATAAATGTGTCCATATATAATGTACTCAATAATATTGTTCGTACTTCTATTTTCGTGCAGTTGCCAGTCTGAGCTACGCTAGTATAAATTAACCGTAAATATTGTCGTGTGGTGTCGTATCGAACTGTGTCGCGCCACTGTGTATGCATTCCAGTATTCATTCTAGTCTTACGTCCATGCGACAAAAAAAAAAGCAACCACGATTACGAAAAACGATCGATCAGCAACCACAATTGAGAAAAATGGAAGCCGACATTAAAATGATTGGTCGACGGTTCATTGCTACTCATCTTCATGATCTCATAAAAATGGATGTAGTTTTGATGAATTAAAATGCATTAAATTAAAAAAATTATATACCTTTGTACGTAGTACACTTACGTTTATACATACATAGTGCTTCTGATTTCTAGATGATTTTCATTTCTTGAGAAATAAGAATTCTCAATTTAACTTCTTAAATTTCTTGAGAATTCTCGAGAAACTTTGATAAATGAAAAAAATTATACATATAACCAGTGGCGGCTCGTCCATACGCACTGCGGTACTGCAGCACCCCCAAGGAAATTGAGAAAAATTTAATATTATGATATACATAAATGTATGTACATATATTATATGAAAATATCAATATTATTTAAGCGTGTATTAAGCTCGCCCGCACACCGATACATCCAATAATGATCATACATCGCGGTACTAATATCAGAAAGTGAGGCATCGTTTATGATTTTGTGCAGTACAGTTTTCGATGGAATATGCCGAGTGGGAGTAGGAGGGGTGTGGGGGCAGCTAGAAGCTTGGTCCGTACTGCACTCCAAACAGTGCTATACACATTTCTTGTTGCGTTCGTGTGCGCGCCGCGCCGCGCGCTCGACACGCTCCTCACTTTTCCTCATTTCTTCTGCACCTTTTGTCTTTCCTTCTACACCTCTTACACTTTCTACCTTTCAAGAGAAGAGAAGCTGAGCCAATGTTTTCAAGAATTTAAATACTCTTCCGAAAATACTGATAAAACAATAACAGATTCTACCAATTTACTGAATACAATTTTTTTATTTTAGTCAGAACTTTTTCACAAGTTAATGCCGCATCTAGAAATTATTTATAACCAAATGCAATCTAGTAATATCGATGCATTTTCAATTAAAGAAAACTTAAAAAGTTTTACTAATGTCATTACACAAATATGAGATTCTTAAAGCAAATACAAGCCAAAAATATGTGATACATATATTATCGTACATATTACAGGAGCCAAAAATGTGTGCGATGTTATTATTAAGGATATAAAAGAAAGATATACTTTTTCCAATTATTTAATAAAGAAATTTTGAAAAGTACTGAAAGAAAATGCCAATGGAAGATCTACTACTAACCGTTGAATCATATCGAATGCTAGATAAAGAAAAACAAACTGAATTCGAAGTGTTTTACTCAAGGAAAGAAATTCATAGTATTAATGATATATTAATATTTTTAAAACTTATTTTTGCAAACAAAACTTATTCAAATTCTGCTTACAACTTCAACTACCTCTGAGCCAGAACGGTGTTTTCCATCAATAAATAAAATAAAGACATACATATATGTATAAGAAACACAATGGTTCAGGAAAGATTGACGGCTTTGTCTATGCTGTCAATTGAAAAAAAAATGATTATGAACAGTGAAAAATTTAACGAAAAGGTGATAGACCTTTTTTCAAGGAAAAAAGACCGATCATTTTGATGTTAATAGTAAAATATAATTTTCGAGAAATGAGAATTCTCAATTTGACATTTTTTTCGAGAAATTCTCGAGAAATAATTCTCAAGAAGGAACACTATACATACATATACGTAGAGATGGGGGGAAATTTGAATGATACAAGATAAAGCACTTAGTAATATTGTCTCAGAAATAATGACTCTAATTGGTATGACGTCTGAAGTATTCTACATGCATATGTATGTACATCTTAAAAATTCGAGGTGATTTCTTAAAATTTTACAATTATCAGAAGCACTCACTCGAGCATACAAAGTACACGACAATTTTATACTAAAGCTCAATTACAAGAAACGATCATCGAATTTCAAAAGCGTAGAAATATAATGCAGAATTGCGGTTTATGTAATTTTGTAACTTTCAATTGCATCAATTACATACGGAGTATTATACATATATAATGCATACATAAGTTTAAACACGTTCTAAATTCATGACCGATTATTTACGCTAGGCACCAAAAAATTGGCAATTAAATCAACTATAATAATTTACAGCTTCGATGATCTTCGGACTAGCAACTATCGAATGCTAAAATTAGACGATATGTTTGAAGAGTCATGGTGCCAGAAGTTTGTATAGTCCGATGTTTGGGTATGGCTTTGACGTTCCGGTCTTCACTTTTAAAGGGACATTTGACCAAATCTTGGACATTACATTCAGTAAGTGATACTAAAATACGGAATATAGTGGGCTATTTGGTGTTGGTAATCCCCAACAGCCTTGCTTGGTTGAATGTTGTGTGCTAGGCAAACAAAAAGTCTCGTAACGCGGATTAATTGTACCACCAGTATTTGCCATTCGCCACTACTTTTATTATGGCCGTCACACTCGTGGAAATTTCCTCTGCTGTTGACCCAAACGAACAACTCCGAATTTCAAACTAAACTAAGAGGACATGTTGGTAATCTTCCAATCGGAATTAAGCCCTGTGAATATGAACAGGCACGTATCTAGACTCTACAAACGGAGAAATGCTCATATCAAAGAACCAAGTAGAGGCAAATTATGTATGTATGTAGAACACAGTGGTGCTAACTCCACAAGACCTTTGTAATTATTCAGAGCAGAGTTTAAAGAAATAAATTATCAAGGGGTGTGTATACAAAAATGAAAATTTTTAATTTAAAAGTGTCGTAAGATTGAGTAAATCCTTTAGTGGTTCACAATTGTTAATTCGCATCAATAAACTCAACATCAATAAGCAAGGGCTGCAAAGAGCAGTTTGGCTGTCATCGACGGAATATTTACAAGACTGGGCGATGTCGATGACGATGTAATAATGTCAGGACAATCGACCTTTCTGGTTGAATCGAGTGAAGCAGCAGCAAAATTGAGGCGCACTGCAATTATGTTTTGTTAAGTTTTTCTCGATGACTTGAGAAGAGGAACATCTACATATGACGGAGCTGCTATATCGGCTTCCGCAGTGGAAGAGTTGAGTGGCAGGGATTGTCGCACAGTGTTTTCAACTGATGTATTATGTGTAATTACCAGGGCTGTGGAGTCAGAGTCGGAGTCGTGGAGTCGCGCTGTTTTGGCCGGAGTCGGAGTTGGAGTCGGAGTCGTGAAAAATGAGCGACTCCGACCAAACTTTGTTTGCTATAATATAGCAAACAAAGAAGACTCCATATCAAAATTTAAAAATTAATTTTACGATGCATTGAAAATGGTGGAAAAAATTGACTGAGCTAATAATTTAAATGTGAAAATGGCAATACAGCAGTATCCAGAAATCATAAAAAAAATCAGCGTTGATCGTTACAACATTGCCGTGGCTGTAGAGCGGTTATTTTCCGCTCTTAAAATCCTTAATTATGATTTGAGAGCTTCTATGAATACAGATTTATTAGAAGCAATGTTGTTTTTAAGAAAAAATTCAAATAAATAATTAATAACGTTTGATTTGATCTTGTTTTATTTTTATGCCTATAACATGAAAAATATTTGCAAAGAAAGGAAACTGATAAAATTTAAAAAACATAACTGATAAAATTTAACATTTTTGAGTCGGAGTCGGAGTCGAAGTCGGAGTCGGAGTCAGAGTTGGAGTTGGAGTCGGAGTCGGAGTCGGAGTCGTGTTGTTGGTAAATATCGGAATCGGAGTCGGAGTCGGAGTCATGATTTTTTTTAACGACTCCACAGCCCTGGTAATTACCATGCATAATGATTAGAGGTAGGATAGTCACAGAGCTATCCATTGTTCGGCAAACCTTTAACAATGCATTTACAACCTTTGAGCAATACGTTATTTGATTTTAACTTAAAATTTATAATTGTATTATAAATTTATATATAGTACATAGGTACAAAGTTAGACATAGGTGCCGCCTTGGGGCGATGCCATAATGACAACTTGGTAAAAAAATGATTTAAAATTTTAGTTAAAATTTATAACAATTGTACATTTTATTGTAATAGAATATGAAAACAGGAACAGAGCTGCATCAATTACTCAATTTACTCAATTTATGGACTCACCATTGCGCATTAATCTGATATCTAAACGTATTACATTTAAGCGATTGAAAAAAACACTCTTCTTAGGAAACTTGATCATATAGTAAACTTTAAAAATGGACCTACTACAAAATTACACCTTTGCAAAATTGCACCTTTTCTGGAAACAAATATTTCCTACCCTATCGCAAGTTTAGTAAGAAACATCCTATTTATGAAGCTCTGACTATGTACACTGCTATATGTATAAGCAATTGAACAGCAGTCCTAAAGATGGTCTCATGATAAGAACACAATGAAAAGTGCGGCATGGGACGCGTCGTTTTTTTTTCTAGCTGTGATCTTCATATCATTGCTAATTCATACGATCTGATTATTTGGACAAGTTTCTCCAACATTTCTTCAAATATGGGAATCGCCGTTATCGATCACTGCCCAACGTTTGTCAATACCAGGATAAAATACACTCCAGTGGTTGAGGTTTGCAAGAACCCCGATAGCATTGATTTGGAGTACTAGCGTTTTTGTTGTATGTTGCAAGTATTAAAAAAAACCATGAGCTGCACTTTAAACGCTCTTAGTGTCTGCACCTTTATAAAGCACTAAAGTAATGTGAAGAAGAACCAAAAAAATCAAACGATTATTTTTTTAATAATTTTTCATATTATTTTAGTGTATAGAGCAGGCCAGGGTAAACTGCGGCCCGATTCGAATTTTATTTGAAATTGCTGGTTATTTGAAGATCACCTATTTTTTAGTATTTTACTTGCGGATCGACATTCATTTTTAATTTCTAATGCGGCCCTTCATTCGAAAAGTTTGCCCAGGCCTGGTATAGAGTGTACACGTGTTTGAGAAGTGTAATTTAATGAACTATTACATACACAAATTCGTGAGCAGCACTAAAGCACTATCTAGAACTTGACAAACAGCGCTTAAAACGTCCAAATTATTCATTTACCTATTATTTATTGACATAGAACACACGCACGCTGTCTACATCGTGTCCTGCAACTATCGTGGAACTTGCTTTTTAAATTTTGGAAAAAGAACATACATACATACATTATCAACTTTCGCAAAGTTCATACTTAAGTTATATGTACGAACACCACGCAAATTACAACAATGACCTTCCACCAGTATTCATTATTTACTTCCTATATCGAAATAGTTTAAAAATATACCTACATACATACAGGTGCTGATTCACAATTGTTTATTTAAGCCGTTTTAAAGTAATCAATGTATGTATATGTAAATTAAAAGGAAACACTGTATTACTATGTTGAAAACAATTTTATTCATAACACATTAGAATACATCCCACTAAATCACACAATAAAATAATATTTTTTTTAATAAAATACATAAATAATTCGGAATGTGCTTTGAAAAGCGTCCAAGTCCCGTTCGGTGCACCCAAACAGAACTTTATTCAATTAAATTAATAATACAATAATACTGTTGAAATATAGCCTCTACTACATTTTAAGCACACGTCAATATTTAACTATATCACCATTGCTTTTTTTATCAATTTTTAATAAACAATTTTTATAATATAATATAAAATATTAAACAGAAATTATAACTACTCACTAAATATTATATAGGTATATATATATTAATAATGTAAAACAGGTACTATAAAATCTACATTTGAAATATATAATATTTTAAATTTGATTTTATTTCTAGTATACTTTAAATATCATAGTAGTTGAATCAGTAGTAGCTATTTTAGTCGCAGAATTAAACCATTTTTTTCCATCGAATTCCAGTCTTTTTTGTACATTTTAAATATAATTTTATGTTATGGAAGACATTTTGTGTGTTTAAGAATATCTTACGAATCAAAAAAAGACGCAAAAATACAATACAAAAATTGAGCATTGAAACAATTAACCCCAGCATGTTTCCATCGAAAACAATAATTTTCACTAATGAATTTTGGGGTTAAGCTAGCCATGGTTTTATACATACAATCGCCAAAAACAAAGCGTTGACGCAATGATAAAAACTAGGTATAGGAAATTACATTATTGCCATTCACTTTTGTTGTAAATTGTTATGTTGAGCCTTCAAATGGACACTGTATGCAAATACACGAATGCTCGTTGACGTCAACACCGTGGAAAATGTATTCATTGTGAAGCACTATCAATAAAAAAAATACATACATATATATAGACAACCGAAAACACCTGTCTATTTATTGGATTACAGTGGAACGAAAATCAAAACATCGACTCGTCATCGTATCGCTTTAATTTAGAATACATCCATAACAAGCAGCGTGATTGACGAGACTTATTCAACCTCTGACAGGAGAGACGATTAAGCATCTCAATATCAACTATACATTTATAAAGTTATATATTAGCTTGAATACATTTCGTTCCAAAATTCTTAATTGGATTATCTCAATAAATATAATTTCATATGTTTAAAATCTTGTAGGTATTAAAATGTAAACAAAATTTATCTAATCTCAAATGATTACTCTTCCTTTAGGCATAGAAAATGAAATCGTGTTTTTGTCTTATAACATATATAATACATATGTACTTATACTTCTGATGATGTAATTTTTGGTCAGTTTGAACAATTAAAGAAAATGTAAGTTAATCTTAAATGTATTAATACGAGTATAATACAAGTCAATTCCCCACGATATCAAGCAAGGGTTATTCAATTTAACCTTTAATTTTAATTATAATACAAAAAATGAATGTCATTCTACAACATGGAACGTATTAATCAATATAAATAAAGTACTGTCCTTGATGACATGAGCCGTTATATTTGAAATTGGCGTAAAACCTTCTAGTAAGTTCTTCATTTCGGGAAATATCTCGCAAAACATTAAATAAAATATTTTACATTTTACAATATTTAAAACACTGGGAATATTCTGTGATACGAATATTCTGCTTTTCCGAAATTCTGGACATATCGAATTAAAATAAGTGATAACAATTTGTGAATGAAGTCAAACAGAAATAGTGTTTTTGGAGCTGAAAACTGGACTTCCGCCACATACAAAAATATAAGAGTAGGGATCGTAGTGGTTCAAAATAATTTTATTTATTTATAGAATGAAAAAATCTTCAGAAGTGAAACTTTTTATATTATGTTTGTATAATTACTCGTAAATATATGAAAATCCATAAATAGATGATAACAAAATTTTGTAATATTAAGATTTTTTTTTAAAAGTCTAAAAAACTATCAACAAAAAAAACAAACTATTTATTGTCATCACCGTCGTTCCAGCCTCATTGTGGCTCAGAGCGCGCGTCACCTTTCCGGGGTTGAAATCGCCCATTACATTCTAAAAATCCGATCAAAAAGTGTCCACAATCAAAGATTATTCTTTACAACGACAACATGGAAAGCCAACAGTCGGCTAACAGTTGTAATGGCGATTGTAGAGGCACTCGTTCCCACGAGGCTACCAACAAGCACAGTAGTGTGACGTCCGTACTGACCTCGGCGATGAATTGTGTTAACGCGCGGCACGACTACATGACACATGAATCACTAATAAGCGCGCCCATCGAAAAGATAAACCCGTCCCAGAATTTCCTGATGGACATTGGGTGCATCCAATGCCTCTGATGCATCCGACTGCACTCGCCTCAACGGGGCCACGCGTCATATTAAACTTTTGAAACGATGAGCACACACGAGAGATACGTCTGCCGACCAGTCGATCGTACATAGTTACGTACTTTCGACTACTCAAAATGATAGACCAGTCTTTTGTATGGGATAATGTGACAAAGTAGTTTAATTTTTTTTATTAATATGAAAACAAAAGTTGAGAGATTTATACTAATACAGATTAAGGTTTCTAACTAAGGCATTTGTCGTATCCGAAACTCTACGTAGACTATGTATGTACATATGTATGTTTGTGGGGATTTAAACGTATTATACGACATCAGAGCATAGCTTAGTCGTATGTTCAATATTTATATCGGAATTTGAATTAAAATATGTAATATATCAACAGTTGTATTTTAAAACTTTCAAATATTTATTAGTAATCGTCCAGTTTTATAAATTTGTAATACATATGTACATTCATACAATTCAGATCGATGCAATCACAATGTACGGAATCGAACAAAACGATGAATATGACAATTCTCCTATTACTTTTTTTCGATTGACAATTTGCGCAATAAATGCATGACTTGTATGTGTATTTTCTGATCTGGTTTATTTTTTTTACGGCTTTTGTTAACAATTGTACGTGGAATCATGGACGCGGTGCATCACGTTGCATTCGATGGAGTGCACTCGTGCGGATCGCCTCACAATGCGCCTATGCAGATTTTTTCAACATATACATATAGTCTGTAAACGAGCTTTCAATGCGTGGTAAGTTAGCACATATCCACCGTCGAAAATTACAACACGTAAAATTGTGTAACCAGAATGCGAACGTTTTGAGGGTCGACTAAGGAGAAATCGCATACGGAGTCATTGAAAACGCATATTTCAAAAAACCTGTAACGTCTTCAATGATTAAATCAATGTTTTCTTAAGTTTGGAGTATCCTCAATCTTTTAAAAGTATTTGTAGCCATTCTCTTACTTTACCTCTAATTTTAATAAAACACCTACATACATACAATGTATGTATCTAAAGCTGCTTCTTATTTTAGCTGCATGAAAGGTTTAATATATAAAATATATGTAAGTCAAAATCATAACCTCAAAATTGGATTGAACTAATTCGCCTATTAATTAAACACATTCCTAATAGGAACTGTTTAACATGTTGTAAATAAATTTCAAAATATCCAACGCCTTTGCTGAACATCAATACAAAAAATATATATTTCCAGAAACATGTTTGCCTAATTGAGAAAGTCTTCGGCTTAGGTATTTGACATCTTCCTAACTGTTTCTACATAGAATAATGTTAATAAATCATTGAACTTTTTAGGCAGAGATGATATAAACAATCTAACGTTCATCTTGCATTTGGAATTGTTTTACATAGATATACTAATATTTAAATATTTAAAATTACAACATGTTGCTAATAAACTATATATATGTATGTAATTGTTTCATATATTTTAAACGTTTTTATCAGTGCGTCTCCAATTAAAATGTTAATTTCTCACTATGTTTGTTGAGATTGTATCACTTTTTTATTATAATTAGTACACAGCATTCTTACAGGTGTGGGCCACACCTTCACTGCGAGAGCGACTGCTACAACTACTACTTCAGAAGTCTTTGTTGATGATGGATGATGTTTCTGTTGATGATGCTGAGGACGTCCTGGGGAGACTTGGCGACCGCACAAGGTGTTCTTCTTGGATGCTGGAGTGGGTTCAGCCGCCGACAGCCGAGCCAGAGGACGCTCATGCCGGGCATTGCCGTTCGTATCATTCAGGATTAACGATCTGCAACAATCAACAAAAACGACGTTTTATTGCAGAGGAATTTAGAGGAAGAATGTGTAAAGTAGGGGAGGGTCGGCTGTCGGCGGTCGAAGCGGCCACTTACCCACACAAAACAAAACAAACAATAAAAAATAAATAAAAAAACGAGCGATCGATGATCTTGTCGAATGCGAATCTTATTGTCTTATCCTGAAAGTGTATTCAAATGACTCGATATTTTTGCGTTGAAGTAGAATCTTGTTCACAAAATTTTTCAGACGATACCAAAATTGATTCCTTCATATTTGAATAAACAATTGGGCCGTTATATTTGAAAGTGGCGGAATTCCAATTTTCAGTTCCAAAAACACTATTTCTGTTTGGCTTTCACAAATTGTTATCACTCCTTTAATTCGATATTTCCAGAATCTCGGCCAGCAGTAATTTTAAATATTGTGAAATGCACAACATTAGATTTAATGTTTTGCGAGATATTTCGAGAAATTAAGAAATGTAGACTTTCAATTATAACGGCTCAATTGTTTTACAAAATGTAATGATATGAAGCAAATATAATACTTTCAGGTTTTTTGACCAGTTAAACATTTTTTCTCTGTTGTTTAACTGTATATACCTTTATAGTGGTGCCATCCAATTATCGTAGCAACGGAATTTCAACAAAAAAATCTTCCAATAAATACTGTACTTCATCAATGCTTCTGATCATACATATATGTACATATGTAAAACCATAGCTAAATGTTTCCTGTGTATGTTTATTTAAGGAAAAATAATTAACATATATAACGATATTATATCCAATTGAATAAGGAAGATATTAAACAACAACTATTGAAGAAAAATATGCAAAGCAGAAAAAAAATCAGAAAGTTTATGAAGACATTTAACAACAGATTTCTGGAAATTTCAAATTTTTAATAAAGATTTTCCCGGGCAGGTACCTTCATAACTATTACAAAAAATAAATTTTCATGGAAACAAATTAATTGAAGTGCCACATTATTTTTTAAGTTAAATCAATATTCTAGAAAATAAATCATTCTATATTTGACCGTGTACGACAAAATACAAGCTAGTGAATATGTTTTGACTACTTCAAATCTTGTACAATAAATACAATACAGTTTGATTAGAAAAAATAGTACGCGAATAAAAACTGCACTATCCACGATTTCCAACAAAATTACCTCTCGTGACCGTTCATCTATTATTGTATACAAAATGGAGAATTATGGCCACAATCAAATGAAAATTGATCGATACAGATGTAATTTTTTTATTAGGTAAAATTATATAGGACACAAATTATTTTAAACTCTTAAATTTAAAATAAATATATGTATTCAATCATTCATTCAAATATGCATTCTTTGAGTAGGTACGGATCAAGTTCTCAATTTTAAAACTAAAGACCGAAGCAAAAGATCAAAATTTAGACAAATATAGTAGAAAAAATACTTTGTATCTACATACATACATACATACATACGTATGTTCTAAGGATTTCAATACCGATACTACCGTAACCGTTACTATTGATTTTCTTATTAAAAAAATTCAACCTTCGGTACTATCGGTGCCGAAATATAATAAATTTAATTTAATGTTTTGAATTTGGAATAAAACGCTGTATCAAAACTCAACAAATATATCGCAATTATACCTGAGACTATTTCCTAATACATATATTGATTCATAACTGACTGTTAGGTCTATGTAAGTATTGTTGCGTAAGGGTGAGTGGAGGATCCAAGTAAAAGGCCAATAGTCGTTTCACAGCATTTTTTGATGATTAAGGAGTTACACACACTGTCACTGCTCCGTCCAGAATGAATTATATCGCCTACGTACCGCCTTATAAAGGGTAGATCTCTCAGGACGCCTAATCTGTTTACCTGTTGTATAGTCACGTATTCGGATATGTATTTCCAAGACATTGGGTCTTCCCGTATCGATTCTGAGAACTAACTAATAACGGTCATTGTTTAGCCTAAATGCACTTAGAGTCCAGATATAATCTTTGGAAGTAAGTGCATGCATTTAGTTAACCGATAACAGATATCCGTTGGTCTAAGTACAACTCGCTCAATCCACGGCGTACGTAACAGTATTATATAACTGACTGTTTATATTCCGATTTTTTCGGAAACCTATTTTTTTCACTTGACAAAAATTTTAATACATTTGTATGTCTATATGTAATATTTCAAAGCTAAAACCATCCCTTCCATACAAAATTATTGAATGCAAGGAGCACGCAAAATTTTATCTACTTTTTTTAATTCACGTGATGACACACTTTTTTTTTTAAATAAAGAAAGTAATTAATTTAAGTATGTAGTTGATTAAAACTATTAACCGCTAATCGTCTATTAATTAATTATTATTTTATAATTAGCTGATTAAATTTTATTGCACAATTTTTTTTAAATAAATCAATACCGGTGCTGTATACCGTTAGTAAAAGTTTTTTCGGTAGTACCAGTAGAGCTAAATCTTTTGGAATCTTCAATATGTATGTAAGTAGGGAATTAAAGAAATTTCGTTAATGCAAGTTTTTGAATGGCGAAATAATCCCAAATGAAAAAAAACCGGTGATACTAATTTTGATCGGCGTAAAAGACGCGCTGTCGAAAATTGATTCGTCAAATACGTATTTTCCGACGAAGAATAGAAGTGTGTGTACCACTCGTAAACCTCACTGGAAAAGCCAAACAAACGGACAACGATTGACGTAGAAGATGTCTAAACATCGACACCAAAAATAATATAATGTGATAATAAATATGTACAACACCACTAATAAATTATGAAAGTTCACATACGGATATGCTATAAATACAATATAATAATGATAATATGCGAATGTCACGAGTGCAATGTGAATTATTATCGAACCGTGATCGGCCGATCGGTCTACTGACTCTATGCCACACTGGCGAGACATCAAAGTCTAATGACCGTCTATAATCAATTTACTGACGATATTGTAAATACGCAAGTCAATCAATGCACGTATTTTTTATACCCAGCGCGTGCGCACAATAACGTCCCATTAAATTATACGTGCGCAAATATATACATACGTATGTACATCAATCTATCAATTACATTCAGCTTCGAAATGATTTCGTCGGTCATGAGATCGTGGTTTTTTTTTACCCCGACTGTAAACTATCAAAAACTGCGTTCAGGAAGCAAGGCGGACGTAGATTCGCACTAATCTTCGTGCGAAATTGTGAAAACGAACCCAATTTGCATGGCATCCGTTCGTTGAATAACACATTGAATATACCAATGCGTTTATTATACCAATGATTTGCACATTTTATTTGTTAGCCCTTTTGAGTGTGGTTCTCAGGAGTCAATGGGATACTTATTTATAGAAATACATATATGCATGTGTGTCAAAAGCATAAATAATATAAAATATTGATTGAATTTGAGTTCATCGGCTCTGCCGCCTTTCCCAAGTATTCTTAAATAATTAAATATATACATAATTAAGTATATATCATTATCATTTTGATCTTCAGCCATTCACCATCCATAACTGAATGAAAGCCTCTCCAGCACGCTCTAACTCGTCTATTTTGCGCAACTCTCATCCATCTCGCCCCACACATTTTTCTGATTTCGTCTACCCATCTTTCCTCTGGTCTTCCTTTTACCCTTTTGCATTTTCTCGGTACCATTCTAGCACTACTTTTGACCACCTTTCGTCCGTTCTTCTAGCCACGTGGCCCATCCATTGCCATTTCAATCTCTCCACTGTATACACTAGACCCACTACCCTTGTCATCCTTCTCACCCATGTATTCCGTTTCCTGTCTTTCCTCGTTATACCAAGCATACAGCGTTTCATACTTCTTTGAATGAATTAAAATTTGTGTAGCATCTTGGCGTTCAATGTCCATGTTTCACATCCATGTGATGTCACTGGTTAAACACATTGATCGAAGATCTTTTTCTTTAGACACATTTATATGTATTTACTAAGGTAAAAATGTTGTCATGCTACATATCTACATACGTATGTACAAATAAAGCAAGAAACAGATTAGGTGTCCTTGGCATGGCCGATAATCTCTGTACACATATCCTTAGTGAAACCATAAGTTGAAACCATTAAGATGACTACCCTAGTAACCACACTAACAGAATACCCATAAAAAACAAAAATTCTGCTTAATGTTACAGACATTTCTTCTTGAACTTTCGTCGTATCTAAAATAACCGCTTAACCCCCTTTTTCTTGTATTTGTTATTTAGCCGTACTACTAGTCTTACTGTGTATTAGAAAATTTTAAATACCATTTGCTACACCTATGGATAATTTTTCACAACTAGACTAGAAGTAATGTACGAAGACATATGTATTGTATGTACGATGGAGTTGCTCGAATGGTATCTGAGATAATGCAGAAAAAACAAGGTCTATGTTATGTATGTACAAACATAACATTGGGCATATGCATATGTACAAACATACATACAAACAGGCCAGATGAGAGGGAGGTACTAGACGATGCTAATAACCAGGGCCCGGGTCATATTTTATAATATTTAAATTAAGATTTAAAAAAATCAATAATTAAAAACCCCGGGAAAAAAACAACTTGCACTAATTAAAAACATATATAAAATTTTCTTAAGAATGTGTGATGAAAAATAAAACAGAGCGGGTTCGAAGTTACACCAGGGCACGACAATTTTATGATTATATTTATGAAAGAAGAACTGGATAAAGGACAATTTTGGCAGTGATTTCATTTTCAAAAGAATATAAATCTTTTCAATTAATTTTACATTTAGTTTTATAAATTCTGTGAAATCATCGTGTAAATATGTGTATGTATGTATATACTGGAAAAAATGAATTATTGCATTATTACTATTTCTACTTACTAATTGGTCAAATTACATAACACGAACGACTTTATTTAATTACACAATATTTAATGTGTAATTTGTTTTTATCGAATGTCAAACCAAAGATACTGAATATCAAAGTGGTGTCGAGTGCGATTATAGCGTGCGTATGACGTCTTTGCGAAATTTAAACATACGTAAATAAATACCCGTAAGTATGTATATAATTAATACATATGTAGATATGGGCATTGAATAAAAAATAATAATAAGTTGGAATAAATTACACGAACGTTCATACGTATTGTTTATAATATATACATTTATATTAATAAACGCTATTTTTAGCGTTGAAATACGGCCCTGTGAGTATATCGCTTACATTGACACTAATTATATTCAATATAACGCCAGTTTAAAAGATGAATGTTACGTCATATCATGTCGTTTCGAATGAGTGGCTCTTGATGAATAGTAATTAAGTACATAGTCGCTAAGATTATCATGCCCCAAAAATTCTCAAAAAAGGAGTGGGCGTACAGATAATTTAAAAACATAAAGTACAATATAATGCATAACGAACACGTGTGTATAACAAACGCGATTATTATAATTAATAACAATCGCAAAAACGATAGTGAGAAATGCGTAATAATAAAAATTAACCAAGTTCGTATCAGTTAAACCTCACATAATAACTGTATGGTTAACCTAATCGCAAGCGCCCATTAAAACCACTCGTTTCAAACGATAAGTTATCATTTTGGCGGTTATAATTTTTTACTTTATTGTTGTTGGTTTTTTAATTCGCATACGTATCGGAAACACGTTAATACATATTTATTCAGTTGAAAAATCTATAATGTATGTAAAATGAAAGAAACTGTACCGAGTTTTTTGTAAACGCTCTAGTAATCGTAGACACGCACAGCAAAGTTGTTAATATCGAAGGCAAGAATTTCAAAAACTGTGTTAGTGTCGATTTATAAAGTAGGCTAAACTTGTATGTACCTACAATTTGCATTATTGAAAAGTTTATAAATTATACATTAATATATTTAATAATGTATGTACAGTAAAACAAACTCAAACTAAAAATAATGGTAATTTATACTAATGAAAAAAATATTTAGTGCTATTAAAATTTTTAGTGCTGTCGCTTTTCAAATTCATACATTTTACTTTCACAGTAAGCAATTAGCGAAGAATAGCCGAACATTAATTGTGTTGGGAAATGTGACAGAAGAAGTGTGAAAGTCGTTCTTAGCGTCGATTTCCAGCAGTTTTCTCACTAGTTCATACGATTTTCATGAATTTAAAACGTGCAAAATCTCAAATAAATTTGTGCGTCGAACAATGACACATATTACGACACGAGCCTATCCCAATTTTCTCACATTTTGAACATATCATGTATGAAATAATCACAACAACGATTCGATACGATCTTTCGCATTGTGCGTTTCGTACCGTTGAGCAAATAACGTATCTAATTATTTATTTTCGCCAAACAACTTGCATAGTTCTGGGAAATTTATATTTGTAAACGCATTACTTTTATACCTTTGTTTATATATTCGAATCGATCTTAATCGCGCGCACATTAGCGACAACAACCTTCACTTTTTATTTTTAATGATTGTTTAAATATTTACGATAGTTTATTTCGGCACAGTTTTTTCGGCGAAGGTCGAGTTTTGCACGTACAAACGTACAAGTGTAATTTTTATAAACTGTACATAAGACTATGTCTGTACATTTTTTTCCTTGAGATTTGCACGTGGCAGAAAACTTCTATTGCTCTATCGGAATATGTAAACAAACTTTATCATGATTTTTATTAATTGTTTCATATGTAAATATGAATTGAATACACGGTTTGAAAATTTTCAAAATGCAAGTCAAGATATATTGTAAAAATAACAAAAGAAAATTGTATTCATCGTGAATTCAATCAAACCCATAATTGGAATGTTGAACCGCCTACTAAATTTGCGTGGGTAGTCTTTTCTTTTTATAATAAAAATTTACGTTTAAATTGCGCAAGATTAAAATCACGAAGTAAATAAAAGAAGACATAAAATAAATAATAAATGAACAAAATGCACACGATATTCGTAAGTGCAAAAAGAAGTCCAAACAAGAATTTCAAGGTATACATTTGACATTTACACGGAGTTAAAAATCAGTTTAATGTATTAATAAATGTACACATATAAAACAGATAAATAATAACAATCTGGCAGTCATGTTTTATAAATCTATACTCTTTGGTCGCGATCTGAATTTTTAATGAAATTGTTATAATTAATGAAACTATGGAGAAACACCTTAATCAATAACAAATTATGACTTTATTCTAATTTTTCCATATTAAAAATCATTTAATTTAGAGAGTCTATATGTACATACATATATGCTTTGTAAAAAAACAAGCAGATATGTATGTATGTACATACATATATGTTACAGTCGTATTTTCAGTTTTAATTTATTCCAACTGGTATTTTGGGTCATTTATACTCGAATACAATTCAACTAGTAAATTATATCTCTACAAGCGCAAATACACTTTCAACAATGTGCGCCAGTTGTACTACATATAAGAGTTAAGTTTTGAAAGCTCTGATGTTTTTACGAATGCTTTAGAATTCAATAATTCTCTAATATTTGCTAGACATTACGAATAAAGGTAATGAGTACAGTATTACGATAACTATGAATGTGTTCAAAACAGAAATGTGACTTTCTAACTCAATTTACTAGTTGGGTGACGTTTTCACGAAAACCTAACCCAAGTACCAACTTATAGTTGAACCGTATTTTCAGTTGTAATGTATTTTGAGCAGTTGTAATGTAATTCGCCATATAAATCAACGTACGTGGGTTAGACGGAATACATTCCAATTTTCAACTAGTGAAAATATATTACAACTGAAAATACACTTCAACTAAACGGTAGAATATATTCCGACTGGTCAAAGTATATTATAACTGGAAGATACACTTCAACTGTAATATATACACAAAGCAGGTGTAATTTTTTTTATACATTTGAAGAGTATTCATTCGATATTTCTTATTTGTTCGTGATCATATTTTTGAGACATTAACTTCGAAGTTAAGAAAATATGACAATAGAAGATTCAACGTCTACCATGTACATATGTACCTAAATCTCGAAAGTACGCGGACTAATCGTATGTAATATACTGGAAAGTGTATATTTTATGAAAAGCAGTCCTGAAACCGTTGGCAGTAACCAAATGTATGTTCATACATACATATACGATGTAGTTCAACAAAAAATATTCATAATCAAATTTGAAATAATTACCTTTTTTGATGTCTGCTGTCTCTCGAGTCCACTGTCGTCATCCTCACAATCGCTCCCCGAAGGCGACAAGCCTCCTTTGTCGTCCAGGTCGAGAACACTCAGGTGGCTACCACACCTGCTGTCCTCCAGATCGAGTACACTCAACTGACTACCGCACCTGCTGTCCAAATTGCTGCAGGAGCTACGACCGCTCGAAGGCGACCCAGCTTCCATATGACTCCTAAAATACTCCAACTCCTCGACAGTAATACCGGCATGAACGTCGTCGGAATAATCACTGACGACGACAGAAGGAGTGCGCACCTTCCTAACCCTCGCCCCCTCGTCCCCATCCCAACTGAAGGTGGAAGGACGTCGAATGTTATTAGCCTCGGGAGTGAACACGTCCGTTTCCTCAAAGCACTTGTCCTGCTCGAAGGGCTCGTCGACGTACTGAGCCTCGAGGATCATCTTGCTTCTGATGTGGTAGCAGCAGTGCTCTTCGCAGTACTCCCGCCTGTCGTAGGGGTTGTGCTCTTCACCGTGGCACAAGTCGTCAGCCAGGGTTCTGAGGGCGTCTGTTAGGAGGGTTGGGGTTGGGGTGGGTGCTGGAGTCTCGTCCAGCTCGACGGCCGAGTCCCGACTCCTGGGGCGAGCTTGCTCCTCGTCGCTGATGTCCACCGAGGTGGTCCTGTGGTGGTTCGATGGAGCCCTGAGCATTTCGGGGGGGGCGCCCTGCAGCCGCCTGTAGAACAAGTGGTGCGAGGCCGCCTTCTCGCGCAGTGCCGCGCGCAGGTCTGGCGCGCTCATGCTGCAACACAAGCAAATGCGGTTAACGACACACCTCCAGCACACTACCACAAGCATACCATCTATAGCTAGGTATATGTTCAATGACGTCAGTGACGATACGACCACATGCGTACGGTGTAACTCGGTTGTGAGGAGTGCCATGGGAACTCTGAGGTTCAGGTCGACTCCTTGGAATTTTGTCTCGAATCGACCGTCTGTGAGTCAGTGTATGCACATATATACATAGATACATGCGTGTGTAGTGTTTAAATGAAGTAAAGTAGTGCAAATCAACTGTATTATCTTTTATCTTTTTTTATCTTTTTAAAAATTTATATGAGCGACACCTATGGCATTAATCTTGAAATCTTGATTATAAATTTTTGAAATCATATTCAAATAGTGGTGACTAGTAAATCCAATCCTATGTGTTATTCGATACCTATGAATCCCGGGACTAGTAAATGTAATCCCGAAAAATTTAAATCGAGAAAAGTCGTGGCAATATTTAAAAGATCACCCACTCATAAAAATGATGCCAATCTACAAAAATACGTTAAAAACGAGCATAGAAAAGAACATTTACTTGTATTAGACTGTAAAACCAGGTGGTATAATAATCTATATAATATGCTGGAGCAATTTTTATTATTAAAATCAAGTATAAAAAAAACGCTTAGTAAATTTGAAGATTTGTTCTGTGACATTTAATGAAATTATGGACGTTTTGGAACCCTTAAAATTAGCCGTCGAAGCACTCCATCGACGTGATACCAACTTGTGCCCAGCCGAACTGACTGAACTTAAATCTGGATTGAGCAAAGATATGGTAATTTCTCTAAAAAAAATACGAGAGAAAAACGAAGACGAGCATATTTCACTGATACACTTAAAGATCTACTAAATTCTAAATAATTTAATGACAAAAAATATATGTAAATAAATAAATAGCAAAACTGAGAAAATGTTTTCGAAATTATAACCACTCGAAAAAGTATAAGAGAGACAATATGAACCTAAAGTTCAAAATTGTACCAGCCTCATATCCATAATAAAAAAAGAAATGGTGTTATGTATATATATATATATATAAATTTATCAATGTAAATTCCTAAATAATATAATCACTATCCCGGGACTGGTATCAGGACCCCGAGATTGTCTAATTGTAATCCCGAAATCCCGGGTTCGAAATTTTGTAATTGGATTTCCTAGTGGTGACTTAAATAGTGGGTAGGATGGTTTTTGCCAATTTGATAGAAAAACCCTTTAAACAATGAAATCATATAAATTGGCAAACTCTGGCAGAAAACAATCAACTTGGGAATCACAAATATCCAAATCTAACCAGCAACGCTGCAGAAATACTCCGAATAAAGTCTCGTCAACCCAGAGCTTGAATCCGGGAAGCTCTCGGTGGTTAGCATTAACGCAACCACCGAGCTATACTGCCAGCTTAATTATCGAAATTGAAATTGTTCTGGCTATGAAATTAGAACTATAAAACTGGTTTAATTGATATATTTTTTAAATCCTAATCAATTTATGCAATAATTTATTTATAGTCTATTTTATTCCCTGTAATGTTTTAATCCGAACAGATTAGAAATATCATAATATTTGCGTGCCCTTGGAAATATTTTAAAATGAACGAGGTTCCCATTAAAAATATTATTTTGACTAATTATTTATTTTTAAAAGTATGTAAAGAGATCGCTTGAAATTAATTATAATTTTTTATATAAAAAATGTTTATTTATCCTACGAGTCTTGGATTAACACGGTGAATACGTTCCGAAGAATTTCGCATATGAAAAAATACAGTGCATCTGAGAAAATTAGTAATCAGTAACTTAAAAAGTGTGAAAATAACGGATAATAAATAAATAAATGAAAAAAATTCTAAAATAAACTCTTAAAATTGAAATATGTAATCATTGTTTATAAATACATATGTCCATATGTACATACATTTACATATACAACACTTAAGATATAGAGTTGATAGTCCGTAACTTTTTTTGAAATATTAATATGAATTTAAATATTAATATTAATCCATCTTGATTTCAAATATCAAAACTAACGATAAATCACTGTGACCGTATCATTACCCGTTAAACGCAACATTTTCCCTGCATTGTTATTTCAATTTTAATCCATAATTAATACAAGTGATTGATACTTTTCCAGAGTACCGTACTCGCACTGAAAGCTTGCAAAATTGCATTACCATTATGTATTGTGACCGTACAAAATTGGTCTAACACTTTACAAAATATTAACGGTTAACAATTTTTTGCCCCAAATAAAATTTAATTAATTAAAAGAAAAAACAATAACAGCACAACTTCACATGAAATAAAAACAAGACTTGAGGTCAACAGCAGATTCTGCACAATTCAACAATTTACGGGTCACGATTTTCACATTCCACAATGGAGAAATTTCTCACGCAGAAGTGCACATTCCAACGTTGGGAAAATGCGCCGAAGAATGCATCTCAAATTAGCATGAACGAGAAAGAACGAGATAATCTTGAATTGAATATCAACGATTGAAATACTATAATCCAACAGTGAGATAGATCGTTCGCCCCGACTTTGTATGTACATACATACATACATACATATGTACATATATGCTGTGAAATATAATATTTCTAAATATATACGTGAATACATAAATTACAACAAAATTAAATACAGTTTAAATAAGACGTGACGAATTGCAGATGACAAGCATTTGATCTCAATTGATTATTATTACAGTAAATTTTAGATCTTTTTTTCTTTCCTTTAAATATTTTTGAATAACGATGACACACAAAAACCACATATAAAATCCAAGTAATTATCTATGGAAATATAAATAAATTTACGAATTTAGCATAATACAGTACATATACATGTATGTATGTATGCTACATAAGTTATAACATGCGGTAAAAAATTTCATCATTATACTATACTATTTCGAAATCTAATACTCAAATACGAAAGAATACGCACTACGATGTATTGTATTCATTTTATATGCTAGAAATTAAAACTTAAATGTATATTAAATACAGTTCTGAGTATCTTGCACATAATTGTTGATTGTTTTATATGAATATGTATTATAATCAAACTTCTATTCGATGAGCCAAAGACATTGTATGCAACTGCGTGTGTTTATCGCATCGACATGCAAATTTTATAGACTAAGTCGTTACCGTATTACTAGATTAGGGTCTTCTCACTCGTGAAGCAATATTCTAAAAGGCACAACATCTAAAATTAAACAAAACAATGATTATGGGCCGCGCGAACGATCGATATGAAGTCGCGGCCGATCTAACACTAGCCCATGGTCAACTAACTCGACGTGAAAGATGCAAGAGAAAGAGGTTGAGGAACCAGCTCGAGTTCAGTGCATTCCAGGGGCATTCAACTTATTCGCAGACGGGGACCGGTTTTTAGTGCAAAAGTCGAGATTCCGCAATTCGAGCGCAGATACGTGATGTGCAAGTAGAGTTTTCCCGGAACCATTGTGTCAACTTGTTCGATAGTTAATAAAGAAAAGTATACCGAATGCATCTGATAATATAATACAATACAATACTATTTACGCAATATACAAATGGATATAATTATTATATAATAACACAATTTTCACATGGATTTAGCAAGTATGCAAGTAAATAAATTCACTTAAATACGAATGTGATGCAAGTCGTTGCACATACATATGTACATATATAGGCACATACATAAATATTACACGGAATACATTAAACTTATCCGTTCACGTTCTACGTGAATGAATAAATGCGATAAGGCATACAATACAACATTGACAGTCTTGCATATCGTAAAAAAATATTGACCTATTTGTAAAATATTGGAGTAATTATATTATACAACTCGTTTGAACAACCTACATATGACTAAACTGATCTTTTGAAAAATCTTTCTTTGGACAACTTTTATCACTCATCCGTAAAACATGCCTCAGCCAATTTATTTAAAGTTAAAATTTAAGATAGATCAGACTTATAAAATAATTTTCTGATTTCATTTTACTAAATCTTTGATCCGAATGTAAAATTTCCATTGCCCAATTATTGAGCTTTCCTTCATCTTGTAGTAGAAGTTTGATATTTATTTAAAAAAAAAAACACCTACATCATTTCCTAAATGGAAACATTTTATTTCATGATAAAATAGCAATGCATAAAAACAACTCTATACATTTACTATTTTCCCACGATGATATTACGGTTTGCCCCTGAGCGACACCTACATACATATTTACATATGGTATTAAACTTTTATATGTATAAATTCATAGATTATAAATTTGAAATCATATTCTAATAGTGGTGACATACTGGGTAGGATATTTTTGCTAATTTGATGACGAACCTTTTCAACAATGAAATCAGATAAATTGAAAAGCTCTGATAGGAAACCATCTACTTGGATGGTTTCCACAAATATACAAGTCCGACCAGCAGTACTGCAGAAATACGTCCGAATAAACTATTTTCAATCGAGATTGACCTAGGTCTTGAACCTGGGAAACCTCTCGATGGTTATCATTAACGCAATCACCGAGCTGTGCTGCTGTCTGTGTACATATTAAAAGGAATTTCAGGAATAGTTGATAGAACAGGGATTAATGTGAATTAATGAAGTTTTACGGATCTGATTGGACATTGAAATATCATATTGCTTAATAAATAAGGACTATTAATTTGTCTATAATTCAAAAGCTTAAACAAAAAACATAAATCATGAATTTTTCTAGATTGTAAGTAAACAAAACGATCATTATGAAGAAATCTGAAATTGCAGTAGGAATGGAATTTTTTAACAATTTCAAGAGAAAAATAATAAATAATAAAAAAAGTCATCTCCAAAACATGTGGGGAAATTTTGTCATTTTCGAAACTCTCGCTCGTTATCGATAACGTCTATCACTTTCAAATTCGACTTCCCAAAAAAAACGGAAAGTTAAGTTTCGTACACAGAGAAAATTCTCTAAATTGAATAGAGCAATTAAAGTGACAAAGTCTGTGGGAATGGCACAGGTACGGTTCGTGAGAATTTCCTTTTAATGTCGTGCAACACGAGATTTCCAAGAGTCGCTCTCAACCATTTCGTTATTAAGTCATCCTTTATCAAAAATTTTTGTTCACACCATACCTACATATGTATACATAAATCAAAATCCTAGTTAATAATATTACACACCGCAATCCTCTCGAAGCAATAATATTGATGAACAAACAGGCACTTCACCGCCCTTGTCATTCACTATCTAATCGTTTCTTATTTATACTAACACGCATTCTTTCGACGCAGACAATAAAGTTTTATGTAGTATTCAATGTTCACTGTAATGCAATATGATAATACATACATATGTATGTACGTAGTAGATCGTATGACGGTGATTAGAATTTACTTCATATATATGTATACATATTTGCTTATTGTAAAACTTAATTAGAATTCTTCGTACGCACATATGTACATATGTACACACATAAATCGTGTATTTATACGAAGAATTCTAACGTCAACATATTAACGTAACATAATTTACCCATATACATATATATATATATATATATATATATATATATATATATATATATATATATATATATATATTTTTTTTATATATATATATACATATATATATATATATATATATATATATATATATATATATATATTTTATATATTTTATCTAACTACATACATTAGCTAGAGATTTGCTGCTGTCACCCAATGACGTACATACTTGCCTGTCATGGCTGTCGTGTAACATATGGGATTGTTAATCGGATTCATCAGTTTTACCCTCAATTCTCTTCTCAGAACTACAATGCTTTATAAACCACCCAGTCTATAACTTATATTAATCAAATTGTCTAACTCGGCTACATTGAATATGTATAATCAAGGACATACTTCTCAGCAAGGTGGTCTTTTCATTTCGCGCATACCTTACATTCCAATCTCTGTACATTGAATTTTAAACAACGTGTTTGAAAATCTGTCATTTTCAATCATGTTATATATGACAACACCCAATCTAAATTTTTCTTAAAGCGCTCTATTATTCATTTTATTCCCCCTGTTTTTGCACCAATAATCGCAAGTATAGTCTGACATGTTGTTATTATATGTACATATGTATATATGTACATATTAGGGTTTCTGACCCGGGTCGACCCGGGACAGACATTCCCGGGAATTCACGGAATTTTTGTTGTCCTGTGTCCCGGGAATTTTTATCTCGAATCCTGGGAATTGAATTAAAAAAATCTTGAAAACATACAACATTTTTACGATTACACGAAGAGAAATAATAAATCAAATACACAAATAATTGTAAAATATTCTCAACAATTAAAATAGAAAAAAGAAGAAGCCTAAAACTGATTTTTTTAACACAAATTTTAAATAATTCTGATTTTATACCGAACAAAACATTCTTTAAATGTTGGAATAAAAGCGAATGTATATCCTACAGTGAAAATATTATGAAGCGAGTATATCCTTCTTGTATTGACGATTCCACAATGGAAGAAACTCTTTTACATTCGGATGAAGATGAAACAATTGTGTGTTTGACGATGAATGAAGAATTAAATAAGGAGTTATCAAAGACGAATATACAAAATAACGTAAATAAAAATTAGCCTCGACTTTAAAAAAGAAATTAAAATATACATGCGTACAGGAGAAAAAAACCGATAATTTAAAAAATTGTTTTCGTCCCTTTAACAATAAAACCAACTTCGACCGAAACTAAAAGAGTTTTTTCCATTGCTAGAAATTTTTGTACCAAATCTAGAATTAGACTTTCGGATTCTCATTTAAATATATTAGTATTCTTAAGAAGCTACTTTAAATAAGTTTACTATCATAATTACATTTTTTCGTGTTAATAGATATATTACGTATTGTTTTGTAAATAAATAAATATTTTTTTATTAATAAAAAATATATTAAGTTGAAAAAAAAAATTTTTTTACATGCGTCCCGGGATCCCGGGAATCCCGGGAACGATCCCGGGCTCCGTCCCGTGTCCCGGGAATTGAAAAAGTCCGGGAAATCAGAAACATATGTATATGTTAAAGTCGAAGTGTATTTTCAGTTGTAATATATTCCAACTGGCGTTTTAGATCATTCATATTCGAATACAATTCAACTAGTAAATCATATCTCAAATATAGTTTTAACAATCAGTTGTAATATAACAGTTGAGTTTTGACAGATCTGATGTTTTTACGAATGCTTTAGAATTCAATAATGCGTTAATATTTGCTAGATATTATGAATAAATGTAACGAGTACCATATTACGATAGCTCTAAGAATGGGTTCAAAAGAAAAATGTGACTTTCCAAACTCAATTTACTAGTCGAGTGACGTTTTCACAAAAACCTAAGCTCTGTCTTACCTGGTACCTTAACTTGAAGTTGAACTGCATTTTCACATATAATATATTTTAACCAGTTGGAATATAATTCGCCATATGAATTACGTGGGTTAATTAGACGGAATATATTCCAACTAGTCAAAATATATTAGAACTGGAGGATCCACTTCAACTGTAACGTATGTATGCAAAAGTGGCACCATGTCACATTGTATCGCGTGCCGTTGACCGACTAAAGTGTTCCATAAGCAGTCGAATATTCAACATTTACGATACCGCAAATTTATTTCAAAACACGATCGAAACAATGGAGCGGTTTCTTCGATGTGCCATAACTGCTCCGAATTCGGTGCGACCAAAAAAAATAAAAAAAGAGTTTCCGTTACTCAAGAGTCGCAGTGACTTCCGCTTTCTCGTCTTCTGGCAACTTCCGCTCTATCGGTCTACAAAATGGCCATAACTGCGCTTTTTTCAAGAGCGTGCGACATTAATTACGTGTGGCAGAATCGACGAAAAGATGTGCAACAACAACGAGACTCGACTCCCGTTAACTCTTAACGGGAACATCTCGTATGCCACACGAACAACCTTCGACATAATCAAGCGAAACGAGCCGAGATTCTCAAATTGATAAATTGACCACCTCGCGTTATGACGGTCACATTTTTATCATTAAAAAAATTACGTCTTAGTTCAACGAGATCAGAAAATGCAACAGGAAATAATACATATTTGTATTTTGACGGAACGCATATAGAAGAAATTTTATTATAATTCGCGCCATCTTATGTATGTACATATGTAAATGCACATTTACAATTCACCACCCAATAATTACCGGAACTTTTCAATTTTCGAAAAAAGCAAGTGAACAGAACTTCAAAAATACATTTAAATTATAAATACAGAAAAAAACATTATAAATCTTATGCTATATTTGACTGGACTTAAAGGAAATCGAGAATATCTCAGTCTCCCATCATCGGAGAAAGTCATAATTTATATTAACTTTTAATAGTATTCCACTAGTAAAATAGGCTAATCAATTGAAAACTTCTCGTTTTCCCCGTGCCCTATGTACATACATAAATATAAAGTATAATACATAAATTTTAAATCCAAAATAAACACATGAATTAAAATCCGACAAAATTGGACACCCTAAAACATTTATATATATATTATATACCTATATATTTACAAATTTGTGAAATGGTCATGTAGCTAGAAGAACGGATGATATATGGACAAAACGATCGAAATCAAGTGCTCGAACGGTACCCAAGAGAATGTAAATGGTCGCAAGGAAGGCCGCAAGGAAGATGGGTGAATGTAATCAGAAAAATGTGTAGGATGAAATGGATGAGAGTTTCCCAAAACAGAGACGAATTGAAACGTGTTGAGAGCTCTTCATCCAGCAGTGGATAGCAATGTTTATGCATATCTCAAAAGCCACTATTTCTCTACTCGTTTCAGAGATTCCAACTTTAAAAAAGTGGACTTTTGTATGTCTTTCAATTTAGATAAAATAACCCGCAAATAAAAAGCTTGCCCTAGTTACGTGTTGGCTTAGAATTTAAATTTAACGAAAATAAAAAACACAGTTCATGCATTTTTTTTAATTGTAAGAAATAATTTCCAATTATGCAAATTGTTCGAGCTGTCAATCATCTTTTTTTCAGCACAATTTAAATCGATTAAAGCGTTACGAACGAGAGGAAGCACCTTTCAGATCGTTAACTTTTACCATTGTACAATTAAATAATCTGTGTTCCGTACTATTGAGGACGTGGATTTTGATCTGACGGAAAACGAAACCGGATCTTTTGAAAACTCCAATCGAAACACTTTAATTGAATTAAAACAAAGTCTACTACAGAAGACCGTAATATGCTTTCAAAATCAAGTGAAAACAATGAAAGTCACCAAAAATAATTTTACAGATCACAAAATCAATTGGGTCAATTTTTTTCAAACGTATGATAATTAAATTCCCCCACTATTATACCAGCACTGAATCACAATGTAATTTGAGATAACTAATCAATTTTTCCTTACATGTCTAATGAATATCAACGGGAACTAACCGTACATGACGTAACGTTCGCCTTTCTATATAATATTTAAAAAATTACGCATACATTTAAATCCCATATATATAAAAAAGCAGACTTACATAAAAATAAAAATGTATATAAATATTTTAAACATACATAGATAACGTAGACTTTCACTAAGGATTTTAAATTTATTCGTGCGATTTTGCATGTCGACCGTCCTGGTGACAACTTTTCAGTATGATAATGGTTTCGAATAACAAACAATGCTTTCTCTTCTACGCGGAAAATGTATAATTACAGCGAGTACTATCGTCGTGTACGATAATTTGACATTTACTCGACCACATTGTGTCAGGTAAGCAACAAAAACGAGATAAATGTCGTTCGGTCAAGAGATCGTTGTGTAACGCAATTCGTGACCAGGAAAACCGTTTTCATATTAAACCGATACGAAATTGAAAACGATGATGAATGTAAAAATCTGACATGTCCTTAATGAAAATCTCATCTGTGCCACTGTAGCGTGTGCTCAATGCTAGATAAATGTTCAATGGGTACAAAGACGCATGTGTTCTATGTACGTGTTATACAAACGTACTTTACGTGTCGAAACAAACTATTAAATAATTAGAAAGATATAATAAATCAAACGGCTTGTCATCTTCAATAACAATGTTGAGGAAAGATGCAATGTGAAAAGGCACGCAATAAAACATTTACGATTATCCGTGAAAATATATGTAAACGTTAATAACAATAGTCAATTTACTGAACATAGATTTATGTGTCCAAAATATGTACGGTCGTAATTTTACACAATGGACTTAACTGCATTATTATTTTATTATTTATATAACCTACATAAACAAAAAAATATGTCATAATTTGATTTCCCAAAAACATGTTTTTAATAGTTTAGAGACAAGAGTTTGAACTTCTTTTTTTTAATTTCTTCTTTAATTCAGCTTCCATAAGACGTCTTTTTATAGTTTGCGAAGAAAATTTTTAATTTCATTCCCGTTCCACTTCTCTAGAAGGTCCGTTTTTGGGATTTTTTTAAGACATGGTCGTTAAAAGGAGATCTCGACACAGTGTTCTCTTCCTTATTCTTCCCGTTTTTGATCGATTTTTTTCATCCCAACCACACTGTGATACGTTGTATTATTTTTGTAGCGGTGAAATTTAATCTAACCGCAAAAATCATTATTTTAGCACAAAAACTCGCACGAATAATGTTTTGATGAATGCAATTTTGCTAAAAACAAAGCTACAAATGTATACATACATATATCAGAAATTCGAACTACCGTAGATATACGGTCGTGCGTAGTGCACGCTATCTAGTGCCATCCCATCAAGTTGAAACGAATCGTCAGATCTGTCGGGTCAACCGTCAAAGATTGCCACGGAGGACCTCTGGTATGTAGTAATCAGCGACCGGTCGGGAAATAATAATAATTGTTGCAAATTGTTACCTACATAGCTCGAATGCAACTTCAATTAAACCGCGATGCGATTAGACGCCCCCCAGTGTCGACTCACCTTGGCCATCTGTTGTGGTAATCCGTGCCGTGGAAAGGATAGACAAGGTGCACACGAGACCCACATAAACTGTAATTACCCAACCTCTACGTGCCCGCTAAACATTGCGATTGTAACACTAGTTCACTTGTGTCAACACCCTTATATGGACGTGCGAGTTAATAGCCGACATATTTGCCAACGGGCTTCTAAACTGAAGCGGGTTGCGCATTCGTCTGTCTCGATATGTCGCATGGAGCGCTAACGTCGTTTCTGTTTCTGTTCTACTATGTACATATGTATGTAAGTTCATCGTTGATCTCAGAATAAAGAAATAATATGTGCGTGAACGTCACCATTGACTGCTTAAAAACGATATTGAAGATTAACGAAAACGCGTAAGAATAAAAGGAACCAAAAATTCAAATTTCAAACGCGTCTAAAAGGTTTTTTTTCCCCATCGTAATGGCGGAGGATACATTTACTTATATTGATGACCAAAATGAGTAATATGGCAAAGTATGAAAACGATCGGATAAGAGGCAAAAAATGTAGATTCGACCCGAGGGTATATGGCGCCCCTAAACAAATTGGTTTTCAGACCCCCGCCCCCTCCCCTTTCATTTTTGTTTAAACAATAAATTTTATAAAATGTATAAGTTTAAGAAAAATATAATATGTATAATAAGACAAAAACAAAATAGAATTTACATAAAATGTGCACGTTTTATGTGTATATTTATTTCAATATATGTATGTATATGTATTATACATATTGTGTATATGTATTTCAATATATGTACATATGTATAATATTAATAAACTAATATTTGCAAAAGGAACAAATTAAAAAAAATACGTAACAATAAAAGATTTCTGATGCGGATGCAAAATTTTTTAATCAATCCATATGGAAGAATTGATTACAAATTTTCAATATTCAATACTTCCAATATTTCTTTTAACGTCACGTTTCAGCAGTATTTTATTTAAATACAATTCCAAGTAACCGTTTGTACTGACGAGAGTTTATTGTTTAACAAGTTTTATTTGTGAGTCGTTGATATTTGACAATCGACTTCCTGCGGAAATTACTATAGTATTTTATAGTCAGTATATAATATAATCGGCGCTCAGCGTGCAAATGGATGGGTCACGTATCTAGAAAAATGGACGAAAGGTGGACTAAAGAAGTACTGGAATGGCACCCGAGAAAAGGTAAAAGGTTGAAAGGAAGGCCGCAAGAAATCAATTAGGAAAATTTGTGGGGTGAGATTAATGAGAGTTGCACAAAACAGAAACGAATGAAAGCGTATTAGAGAGTCCTTCATCAAGCAATGGATGATGCTCACAGTATATAATATAATCCGGGTAGATGTTTTGGCATTTCATGTTGGAAACGAATAATAATTAAAGCCTCCATTCTACAACAGTTAAATTTTGTTGCCGGTATCAAAAAAAAAAAAACATTCAAATATTCGAATCTAAAAAAAAATCCATTTTATTTCCACAACGAACGGTTCGTTGATTTTAATAATTTCATTAATTTTTTTTCAACTGCTGAACAATACAAAACAGAATTGCATTCAATGTTACGGTTTATGAACAGTTTCCAAGCCACAAACGAAAACATGTCAAACATTTAAACTGCACTTTTGTAACTTATTGTTCTTCTTATAATACGAAAAAAGTGTAAATTTTTTGTATAAAATTAAAAATTTTGGTAAAAGTTTGGTAAATAATTTAAATACGTAACTTGCTCGAAGTTTGTCGCGTCCATTGCAAATTTCCTATAGTCCATCTAACCAATAGCACTTTTAAAAATGGAACAATACTCCTTTAGTCCGACTCTTGATGCGTCTGATTCAATTACATCACAAGGTCCACAATGGTGGTGAACGTAACTAATCCTTTTTAGACAATTTAGATTCATACAGTGTAATTGTTGCGCTACGAATATTGCCACAAAGGGCAATAGAAACAACACAAAGGGACTGTACTAAAGTTCAATTTAACATCCGGTTATAAAGGCTACAGCAGCTATTATGAGTACAAAGACCATAAACGTGCATTTATCCAGAACATTTATAGATAGGTACCCATTTATGTACTATTCAGCGCTACTAAACCGTACAATCTGCGGCGAATACCACCAGCTATGTTAATTTATTCTACCTCTTCCAAATTACAATATTATGAAATATTTAACATAATATGTATATATGTATAGGTATATAAATATAACTCGAGTAGCGTTAAGCACTGCATGAGCTACCGTGGGTAAGCTATGCATCGTCCAACTTCTTCAATTTTCGTACTACGAATTTTGAAAGTTGTTACACAAGACGTCAATAGTATCGATATTTTCAGGCATAGAATTTTTGGATTATCGACTATTTTAATATATTTAAGATAGATCATCGATAGCATATAGCATATAACCAGCAGAATACACTAGTGGTTAGCATATAATGCTTTGCACAGAGTGGTCACGGGTGCAAACCCCACTGGTTTCTGCTGACCAGACATTGGATTTGTGACTCCAAGTCGATCGTTTTCTATCAGAGTTTGTCAATTTATCTGATTTTCATTGAAACGGTTCCAAAAAATTGGCAACCTTACCCATTTTCTTGCAAAATCTTGAGTTTTCACCAATCTCGAATTTCGTTGAATTGTATAAAATGCTGCAAATTTACAAATTTTACCATAAGTGTATCTGTGGATGTTTATTAATATGTATGTATTTACTGAATTTCGCTGAATTGTTTAAAATGCTGCAAATTTACAAATTTGACCATATACATATGTCTCTGTGAATATTAATTGATATACATATATTAATTTGTATAATACTGAAAATATTTGTATCAAATGTACAATGTTTCTGGCCAGGAAGGCGCATTGGGGCTACCTGTTAGACCTTCCTGGTATACATTAAAGATTAAAATTAAATAAAATATAATAACAATTGGTCGACTTACATAGCTTAAATTTACACAACAAAAGTGAGCTAAACGTGAATACGATTCAATCACATACATAACTACTTGAGACTGTTAGAACACTTCTCTTGCTACATACAATCTTTTTGTGGCGATTTTCGATATATTTTGGAACGATTGACAGAGAAAGATGCGTACACGGTGTCAGCGACATTCGAACATCCTCTAAAACGTATTTTGTACAGAATACAAAAATAAAACAATCGCATATATGTATATACGTACATAGTTAGCGGAGGCCGAGCATTATTATGCAGATTGGCCCGGCTCTACAATGTGAAGGACTAAAAACAATCAGGTAAACAGCACGCAACAAGACACGCAAAAAAATAATAAATAAATTTCCAAGTTGATATTGTGCAATTTCCACATACATATTCATTATACATAACGATGTCGTTATTATACATCAATAAGACGAGTAACTTTTTTCTTCTATTCTAGAGATCAATGTACGATCATTTCTCTTGTCACTATAGATATCATGATATTATTATAATTTAAATCAATTTTCTCATTATATTTGAAATGTCGTCTAAAATAAAGAGATAGCGCAATTTGAATATATGTCCCCCACGACTTGACAGTGATATTCCAAATCAGATAACAACCTCGTTGAACTGGTCGGACGAATTTGCAAGTTAAAATAAAACGAAAAAAAAAACTTTCGGTTATATTATATAAGTAACGGTGAGAATGGTACAAAAAATACAAACTGAATATGATCAGTGCGTATGTAACTTACATATAGTGAGATAAGTGTTACTGGGACGATTGTTAAAATTTTGTGTGGATATATTGTGCGCACGCGCAACTATTATATGTCGCAATATTTTGCGATTGACGCAAAAGAAGTGGCGGAAGATAAAAAAAAAAGAAAAACGAACGAACGATGCGGAAATAAAGAAGTTCTGCAAACAAAATTTACATGCACGTCTTTCGTACAGGTGCTACTTACTGCTGTCTCGAATGTCAAATAATATACCTATCTAAAAGAAACGGTTGAAAACTAATCGATCGATAACTACAGATTGTTACAGTTACTGGTTCATATTTTAGATTAAGACAGTCACGCAAAGCGATGTCGCAAAACATGGAATATTATCCTCTCTTCTTATGATCACAGTGGCAAAGCTTAAATTTTTATTTTTCATTTAATTTTTTTTTATCGTGGTATCATTAAGGGATTACGCCAAGGCGACACCTGTAGCCAACTTTGTACATATGCGTGTCCTATATAAATTTAAGTTAAATACAAATAATGGTGGCGAATGAAAAGGTGGTCAATTTGGTAGGAACCGTTTCAACAATGAAATCAGATAAATTGGCAACTTCTGATGTAAAACGATCGACGTGGAATAACATACATAATATGTATATATGCAAGTTCTGACCAGCAACACTAGATCAGAGCTGAAGCCCGTGACTTCTCAGTTGTTGGCAGTATACGCTAACCACTGAGTTCGCTCCGCTCTAAAGTGTAGTCGATCGTTTGCTAGCAAGTATTTATTTATGTAGTTATGTATAAGTCAGGCAGTTCGATCACTAGTAATTATTTACGTAGTACTATTTAGGCATAATTATTTGTGATTGAACTGCCTAATTAGTAACTACTTAAATAATTAATTGCTAGCAAACGATCTCAACTTTTAAACCTGCTAGCAAACGATCGACTATACTCTATACTTTATAGCAAACCCCACTGAGATAGTATGTTGGTGGTTTTTAAATGAGTCGGAAGATTTTCTACGACTTCGACTACAACTTCAACTCCAAAATTTCTACACCAAAACATTAAGATATGTATATGTATTAAGTTTCTCTTTTCAATTAAAAAAATGTACAAAAATTTAGTTAGCAACAGATGTATTATATGCAGTGGCGGACTGGGACTGAAATCAGTGCATGCCAGGAGTCAAAGGGGGCCCCCCAGGGTTAAAAAAATTTGCCCCCCCCCCCCATATAACAAAATTTTCTTCTTTCCATCACGCTAAAAATCAAGGGAAAAAATTTTTTTTTTCAAAAATGGGAATAAACAAATTTAGGTAAAAGAAAAATGGCAAAAGCAAAATAGATCCATAAATTACATTGTATATTTCGTTGTAACCCTTGTCCTAGGTAAATAGAATGCATCATAAAAGAATCAGGGACGTCATTTCAGCTTTTTCTTGGGCTGGCAAAGATTGGTCAAATTGAATTTTTTTTCAAAAAATCTTTTTATATCGGAATAAAAATGGAAAATATTCTTTGAATACACCTTATTGAGTTATAAAATATGAAAAAAATAAGCTTATATTTGAAAAATTAATTATAAAAAAATATTATGTAAAAATCGAAAAAAGCGCCGCAGGCGAAAATTTTTTTCTAAAAATCTTCACATGGTCAACAAAAATCGACCATCAAACTGAGTCACTAAAAAACTATCAATTAACTTAATTTCTACCGACTGTCTTTTCACTTTATCTATGTACATACATACATACATATGTACGTAATAACAATAGATAAAGTTTTGTGATCATGCGAAAATCTGGATTTTGGGAAGGGGGCCCCTATCCTATATTTCTATATACATGGATGTGTCTAGATTAGGATTAGATTTTATATTCGGAAACTGTTTACAATTGTATATTTAAATCTTACTATATCGTCGAAGTATAATCAAATGTTATTTTGAAAGTATGAAGTAAATTTAAATAGCTGGTTGATGATGAATCGTCCTATCAAAATTGTTTTAAGCAATTCAGTTTATATTATTCACGGAAATTTGTTTATTACCATTTTTATTTCAGTAGGTAGTTGTAACATAGGTATTGGTATATACATAATATTGACGTTGGAAATGGGCCCGGCAAAAGGGCCCACGTTGAAATGTTGAAACTTACATTTCGAGCCTAATACAAAAAGTTAACCAATCTTTGGGCTGTTAAAGCAGGTATTAGTTGTTTTTGTATATCGTAAGATATTTGTTTTGTTGAAATACCCAAACTTTAGGTCCCAAAGTGCAATATCCTATAAATTTTTACACACGTGAAATAGATAAAAAGTTATTTAATTTTACTGAGGGCCCATATTTTCTAACAGACAGTGGGGCCCACATGCCATCGGGCATGTTCGCTTGTATGGCCAGTCCGCCACTGATTATATGTACGTATACGCGCAATAATTTCATTTAAGTCATGGAATATGTAGTCAACAATAGAAAACCAAATTCCAATAAGTCACAATTATCACAATTAACCGTACTAGTATAATAATGTGTCTATTGTATTTCTAGTGTTTTTAAAGAGGACAATCCATTTTAAAAGATGCTAATTTTTATATGATTATTTTTCATACTGGTCATTAGATGACTCAGGCCATTAAAAAGTCTTATTAAATCATCGGTGATAATTTCAAAGTTGTGTACATATGTATATGAATTCAAACAACCGAATGATAAATATTAACTATAAAATTCATAATTCGAATTAACGGGGTCCATTTTGTTTTTAAATTACGAAGCAATGAAAATTATTGACACATTTTTATTCACTGCTAAGTATATGAATGTAAATACAATGGTACTTGGATATATCAGGTTAAGTTTAAGTGTAAAAATTCTTGAAAAAAGATTTGCTACTTTTGAATTTAAGTTTAAAATTTTCCTTACTTATGTATGTAAGCTATAATCGTACAGATATTACATCAAAAATAAATTTCGCACACAGATCCAGAATATTTCAAAAACTTCATTGCATGTTTTTATGTTTTATTTTTATGTATATGTACTATGTGTATGTATGTATGTATGTGGTCTTGAGAAGGTTTAATTGTAACCGACAACCGTTGCATGTAATCTGTTCGTAAGCACCGTTGCAGAGATAAGGCAAAACTACCCACCTGGCCATGGTATCGAGGATGAACAGGTGAATCGTGGTGTCTGATAGGGTGACCCCGGTTAACGTCGTCCGCTAACCGGGCTCGAGCATACTTTGGCCACGCACTGCATGCGTCAAGACACCGGCGATGCGCGAACTGAACTGAACGCCTATACAGTGTTTGTCACTCGGTGGCAGATGGTGCAGTCACTCCAAATACGATTACGGTCCAAGGGCCCCCAATTATTATCTGCAATTTTCAAATCAATCGTTAGTCTACTGATGCAACGAGAAAAGCTCGATTCGTTCAATTACATAGATCAACAGTTGTTCATGGCAGAAAATTGGTTAAATTTTCAAATCGTGCAACTCGAGTATTCATTTGTCTTGTACTGAAAAAATCCATAATAAACAAACGAACGTTGTTATGTCAAATTAAATATTCAACGCAATAAAATATACATATGGTGAAATTGCTCAGTTCATGAACGGTGCAAGCCAAATGCTTTTTTCGTGAATTTGTCAAAAATTGCTGCTCATTTCATGATTAATTTTTCTGACGAGTTCACAAATTGTAACATATAGTATTAATATAAAAGCGCAGTAAATGTATTAAATAGCGGTCTCCGTGACGGGCCGGAATGTGAAATGCCGGAAAACGCAAATATCGGAAGGCAAAGATCGAAAATCGAAAGATCTTAAGTCGAAAGATAAAAAAAAGGGTGCATGGTAAACGGTACATACTCACTTAATTTGCGCGAGCAGGATACAACAGGAACAAGAGGAACAGGCTTTTCCTCCCGTATTAATGTGCGCGCGCAGAATACGGGAGGAAAAGCCTGTTCCTGTTATATCCTGCTCGCGCAAATTAAGTGAGTATGTACGTGAGTATGTACCGTTTACCATGCACCTTTTTTTTGATCTTTCGACTTAAGATCTTTCGATTTTCGATCTTTGCCTTCCGATATTTGCGTTTTCCGGCATTTCACATTCCGGCCCGTGAGGTAGACCCATTAAATAGTTATAGACACATCTCCTAAATTTTCTTTACGTATTGTCGGAAACGAGATGGTAGATATGAATTTGATGTGTTCTACAATTAGTGATAGTTTCCATAATCATACTTCAACATTTTATTCGCAAAATTAAAACATATATGTTGTTTTGAACTTCAGTTGTATTTCGGAGTTCGTAGTGACACGTTATCGAACCGGGTATTTTTTCTCAAATTAAATAAATTGATTGCATGCATGCATGTTATAAAAGTACGTTTTTCAAATTCCAAGATGATTCCAAAAGGTTGAAAAAATATTTCAAGTACTTGGATAACTTTAAAAAACGAACCGAAACTTTAGATATCCTTCTAAAAACTTTATTAACAATTAAGCCAACGTCAACTGCTACTGAAAGTTTGTTCTCCACAGCAGGAATAATAAAAGCCTTTAAAATTATGGGCGAGATTAAATTTTGAAACATTGTTATTATTAAAATATGCATTATTATTTTTAAAATATTAAACTATTTAAAATATTAAATGAAACGCATTACTATTTTTAAAATATGTATTTTTAAAATTCAAATAAAGTTTATGTATGACGATAAATTTCATTTTTCTTTTTAATGTATGTGTACCCCACTCATTTTGATTATTTTGAATTAATATTTCACAATGTTTTCTATTGTTTACAGCTATTCGAATATTTCGAATTTTAATATTCGATATTCGAATAGTTGATGAAGTCGAATAATTGGAAACTCTAACTGATATATACATATGTACATATCGAGGCCCAAATGGAAGAGAGAATATCAAAATTCCACTCATACATCACATCAAATTATGAAAACAATGATGAGCGCAGGCTACCATACAAATAAATTGTGCAATTCCCAAATGGAAGAGATGGAATTATAACGGAGTGTATAAATTAATTCTGAACTTAAATAAAATCTGCCGTTTTGCTGGAAGAAGAAAGTTTTTGCTCAATGTATTCATGTATTTTACCACCAATGATGTGCGGAAATATAAAAAATGTCAAATTGTTGCATAACACATGCTTGAGAGATTTTAATAGAGGAGCTTAAATGGTGGAGCGATTGAAAATATTAAATTGGTAATGGATGAACGAAATAAATATGTATCTTAAAAGGATGCACAAAGGACATCAAGTGAGAAATACAAATGAAGGTTGCTCAGAAATGTGTAAGGTTTGATGGATGAGAGTCATTTAGAACCGAATTGAATGGAAGCGAGTTGAAGAAGCTTCCATCCAACAGTTAATAGCGAATAGCTACAAATTCTGATGATTTTCTAAATATTTGAAGGACATACAAATCCCGACATCTCAAGTTTAGATTCTCAACTCATAGTTCATTCTTGAAATTTTAGACTTTCGAGGCTAAGAATATGGTGTGGAGTATTTTCTCGGGGATGTATCATGTTATATGTATGTAAGCACATATGTATGTATGTATGTACATATCTGCAAACGCAAAATATCCAAAGAATTTGTCGCAGCTGATATTTATATCGCAATCAAAACTGAAACGCCTTTATTCAGCTTTGTATATGTATGTACATATACATGTACATTAGTAATATAAAAATATAGGTAAATTAAAAAGTTAAAGCACACTTTATAGAGTTTTGATTATTTAATAAAGTCTTAAATATTTCCATAATACATAATTGAAAGTTTTTTGGGATTTCGTGAATTAATTACGGTTCTTTTATAAATTTAATATAATATTTGACAGAGTTTTTGGGTTGCCAAGTTAATTAATTTTAAAGTTTCAGCATTATTCATCTCAGCTCCTACAAGCTTCGGACGAACGTTCGCTTTATTATTATATAGGTAAATATGTATATGTATACTTTTACAGGAACACCTGATGATAATAAACTACGGACTTTCAAATCTTATCTATAAACTTAAACCAGCGAAGTTTCCTTCGAAAGAACGTTAAAAAATTCCACTATGGGAAAAAATATAATACTTATTATTATAAAATAAAAAGCTTGTAAATACAGTATGTTTATCATCAAGTTAACAGGAACGACATGCAGATATTTTTTGTACATATGTATGTATGTACATATGTATGTATGTACATATATAAATATTTAAGTAAAAATAAATACATAAACGACTCAACATGCCGAATATGTACAATACGAAAATAAATATTTTGAAAATTTTCTCAAAATGAAAATTAGCATCTGTGTCGTAAAAGGTTTTTTCCACGCTATAATGCTATTTGCCTCAAAATTATCAACAAAATAAGAATGCAAAATTAAAAAAAAAACATTATGACCTAATAAATTTATAATATGCAGGTACAATTATTTTCTTTTTTCGAGTATCAACTATTCAAATAAAAAATGATGTGTGCACGTGAAATTTAAATTGAGCACTCACCTACAATTTTATCAATCTACACATATTTACCGTGTCAACAATGAAAACGGTAAAAATCTTCTCGCACGACAGACGCGGGCATCCATCTTATCTCTTATTTAAATGATGATAAAATTTATTGTCGAAATGAAATGATCATTTTCCCTGTCTCTCATACTAATCAGCGAACAATTCAAAAGCGTGATACGCTCACATTATAACGAGTATATGGTAAACGAACAAAGACTCGTATGTATTTAGCATTTAAATTCATAATTTTTTATTTTAAGTAAACGTGGTCGAGATTTGATGTGTTTGCGCTGAATATGAATCGTTAAAATGCCAAAAAGAAAGCAGTGCCATCTACTGTGATTTAATAAAAGTTACTAATTTTTTTTCAAACATGGCAGGTAATTTTGAAATACAAAAAATACTAATATAAACCTTGTAATCAAAATTATATTTTGTTATTGATATATATGTATGCATATTTTAATTTCAGGAATGAAATTTAAATAAACAGTGCGTATGTTTACGCATGTAATTATTTTTTTACTGTGGCCACACGCCCTATGTGACAAACATTTTCGCTCATGGCAGCACTGTATCAGCAGCACTTTCGGCCGCGAAGGGTGTGGACGTTCGAAAATTTTCACCGTTGTTATAGCAAGGAAAATAAAACAAATTCTACAGACCTTAAATAGTAAAACTAATAACAATACATATGTATACTGTAATATTTTCTTACTTATTTTACCTTGATATTACTGATTAAACTTTTTCATTTCTAGTGTACATATTTGCAAATTTTACAGAAATCTACTCAACAACTTCTACTAAAATGAATGCACTGCATAATTTCATTTTGTTTGTTATTTCCCAGACTAGCAAAGAACACATGAATAGGCCCCGTGAGATGTTAAAAAGTTTACCGACCAAGGAAAGTGGCAACAATGTGCGGAAAAGACATCTGACTAAAGATGACAATTACAGTTTAGAAGTGAATTTAGCCCAAGAGGCTGCAAACATAATTAAAATAAAAGTAACGCTAAGTTTTATAATATAATGCAGTACTCAAAATAATATGACATTTTTTTTACAAAAAATAGATTTTATAAACAAATGAATATAAAAAAATTAATCTTCAAAAATATATACTATCTATTTTTTTCAACTATTTGTAGGTCGAACATGACGCTATCAACTTAGAGTTAAAACATAAAATAAAACATTTGGAGAATGTCAAAGAGGTGCAACAAAAAGATTTGTACCAACAATCTTCCCAATATGAAAAACTTGATGGAGTGTATCGTAATGAACTGAAGATGAGAGAAGATGTTTTAAATAAGTAAATTTGCGACTAGTATACTAATATATGTTAATAATAAACTACAATATTATATGTGGATCAAATTATTTGTTATACTAATAATAGTATAACAAATAATTTGATCCACATATAATATTGTAGAATCAATAGTAGCAGACTGGTTCAAAAGACACTTGAGACTCATTCACTTGCATTACGAACAATTATCAACGGATGCCAACAGGATCGTCAAAAGCTGTCTGAATCTTATAAACAAGCCATAGAAATGCTTCAAAAAATGAAGGATAACCACGTGGAAACTGCAGAACAGCAGAGATTGACAATTGAAAGTCTCCAAGCACAATGTATTGATTTTTTTTGTTTTTACAGCTAATACATACATACATGCATATAAATGTTCATTACTTTTAATACAAAATAATATTTCAGTGGCCGCAGAAAAACAGCTACGCTTAGACTCGACAAGTAATTGGGAAAGGAGAAACACAAACATGGATGAGTTCATTGATCACATGAAGAAACGATTTATTTGTCAAGAGGACACTATTAAATCACTTAAAATTGTAAAAACACCATGAGTATATCAACGATTTACGTACAGAGATTATAAAACCATTAATCTGCCAATTTCAATTTTCATCTATATACGTATAATATATTAAATTTATTAACCGTCATTATTTTCATGGTTCTTTATTTATTATCTTACAGAAAGATGACACAAATTCGTCACTTCTCATTAAACACCAAAAAGTAAGTGAAGAATTATCAAAGGAAATGAAAAAATTAAAGGAAATCAACGAGCAGTATATCCAGCGGTAAATACATACATATGTAGTTTAAAATGTTATTATCTTAACATACTCTTATTTAAGTATGAACTAAATTTAGAAGAATGTTTCTTGTTGTGTTTTTTTTAGTATATTTATTTTAGAAGAAGATATAAAGGGAAAAAAAGAAATCATATTGGATAAAGAAAAATTATCAATAAGTGCTTTACAAAAGAACGATGTGATTAAAGAAAAACTCCAGGAACTCCAAACATCATATAACGTAGCTGCAAATTTATTATTTTTTACTAACCTCTTCTTACTTTTACTTACGATCACTAGTCAAAAAAAAATTGTTATTCATGTATATATGTATATATATATATCATCTTGTATATATACGAATTTCAATTTAATTAATTTTTTAGTCATTAGAAGTTGAGAAACAAAACTATATAGAAGAATTATTAAAGAAAAGTATGTTTTATGAAAAAGAACTGAACGATTTACGCGAGGTAACTTCTCACATTTTTTTAATTGAGCATTATGTTTTTAAAATTGTCATTACTTTTTGCCGTATAATATAGGAAATAAATAAAAAAACAATCTGTATGGAAGAATTTCAACAAAAGAGTTCTTCACTAGAAAAAGAATTATATGATTATAACGAATACACTAAAAAAGACCATTTAAATTGGGAAAATGACAAACTCAAACTTGAAACAGAGTTGAAATCTCTTCAACAGTCTTTTGATAAGGAAAATTTGGTAAAAGACGAATTTGAAAAGGAATTGAACGCTTTCAAAACCATTTATGATGAGTTGAAAAATACATACAAAGCGCAAATGTAAAAATATATATATGTTATTATAACGTCGTTGCAAATTTCATAAATTTTCAATTGATATTATTTTTCAAAACACATTTTAGTGAAGATGTTGTTAAACAGAATGATGGGTTGAAGCAAGAAGTCGAAGAAAAGTCTTCTGGACTCACTAGCATAATGATGAAGTATAAAGCCTTGATGGAGACTGATGCCAAATATGAAAAGGCAATAGAAGAATACAAAAAAAATAATGAGGTAAAAAAATAATGTTACTTCATATATGATATTTTTTTATCGAATATGCAACAATACCCATTAGTTCATACTGAATATTTAAATTCATAATTCTATACTAAATTGGTAAATAAAACTCCACCTATCACAGAAAAAGTAGCCAAATCTATTTTTTCCTCTATATAACACTTTTTTAAATTAAAGTATGTATGACTCATCAAAAATACTCTGGTACTATTGATTCTACAATATTATATGTTTTTTGATTATTAAAAAATTGTAAAATATCAACCAAAGATATGAAACCAATCCACAATTTTCGCAAGCGCATTGCATCTACATATATTAGCTAGATTTGTATTTTATACCGAATTCTCTAGAACGTTTCCACTATGTAGAAACAAAATTAGTAGCAAATAAAATATTTTTTAAATAAATAAATTAATTTCAGTTGCTGTGTGAAGAAATTGTAACTCTTAAAAAAAATGCTTCTGAGAAGAGTGAAGTAGTAAGTTTTTTTTTTGTTTTACATAAAGTGATGTTTATTTTAAAATAATTTTACCATTTCATTGATTCGTTTTAAATATGTATGTATATGTACAATCATGCATAAAATATGATATTGAATATTTTACAATTGTACATAATAATAGTAAAAATAAATTCATATAATTTTTAGCATAACAATAGGAAAACGAAACGTAATACTAAAACTGTGCATTTGAAGAATAAATTTGATGATGAAGACTGGTCTTGTCAGAGCGATAGTAGCCTTGACAGTTATGTGTGTGATGTATGCCATGTATTACATTATAAAATATTGTTCAAAAGATCATTAAATTATCATTGTTTGTTAACATTCATTTTTTGGCAGGAAAAACGACCACGACGTTCCAGGAATACTACAGGTTCTACTTCTCCATTGCATCATATTAAGCCTGTAGAAACCTTTACCAAGCTGCTATCTAAAAACTGTTATTTATTTCCAACGGTAACTTTTTTTCGGTTTTTTTCTTTCATTCTTTAGTAATGTCAAGATTTTACTTTGTTTACAAATATATTTAAGGACGAGACTGCACAAAAAACCACTCCAGATGCCAAATTCAGCAAACCAAATGCAGTTACCAAGAAATTTTTTAAGACTAACTTGAAAAATATCTAATATGCGTTTTCAACAGATTATGTTTTTATTAATGTGGTTCTTTTTTTATTATTAGAAATTTTGACTTCATAATTCATGATCAAAGACGATTTTCATAAAAAAATAATTTTAAGAAAATAAAAAGACATTTTCCAATCATGTATTTGTACTTTATTAATTCATCAGTTCAGCTTTTACTTTGCAAAGACACATGTTATTTATAGCATAAGTTATTTAATTTGTTTACTTCTATGATAACAATTAAAATGTGACATTTATTCTAATTACTCAAAATAATTGTTTAATATTTTTTTCTCTATTTATGTACATTATTGCAAATCCTTCATGTTAACACATTCTAACTTATTTTTCAATTAAAATTAAAAGTTTTACTCATTTGTTTTATTATTCATTGAATAACACGTTTTTATGTTCAATTAAAGAAATAAAAATATTTCAGATAAATAACTTGAAGGATTGGCGATATTTCTTTTAGCAACTTACTAATAACAATTCAATTAAGAAATTTATTCTTAATAAGATTAATGTAAGTTCATGAAAAATTGTGAAAAAAAATAAATAAAAAGTTTATCCTTTCTGAAATTTGAATTTATACAATAAATAGTCGAGCATGCCAATATGTTCGGGGAATCTCGTAATATACATATTCCATAGTCAAATATTCTACTTACATTCTATTTGTAACAAAAACAAAAAATGTTGCAATATATACAAAAATATAGGAAATTATTAGAAACAGGCTCAATAATAGAGAAGTAGAATATTAGACTATAAACTAATTGAAAAATGTTTTAACTAAACTAATTTAAAATTAAAACATTATAGTAATACTCGAAAAAAATACACATCTTTATTCCTTTCGTCCTTCAAAAAACAAATTATTTCAGACAACATTCTTAATTTAGTCAAAAGTAAATTTATAAAGCAAACAGTTTTACAATTAAAATCACTTGATAAATGCTTCAGGAGGAATTTTTCCTTGGCTGTGAAGCTGATCGAATATTATCACAGCTTTTTCTATATTCCATTGTGTCTGTTCTAAGCAGCTGTGAATTAAAAAAAAAAACATTAATAAATAAGAACAAATTCAAATAATCGACACACACCTCACAACAACAAAACAACTTACTTAGTACACCACTCCAAGTTCATATTGCTATAAGTTGCCAATGTTTGAAGCATTTGCTGGCGAGGGTCAGCATTGGGAGCGTAATTAGCAGACACTGGAGGCGCAGTCATAGCAGGTATTTGCGCCGTTTGCACAGGTACAGGAGTAGGTGTCGACACTGGGGTTTTAAAGCATTTCGCTTCCTATTTAAAACAGTTGTAATGTAGAGTAAGCATACATATGTACATACAATTACAGCAAGTCGATTCAAATAATGTCATACCTGTTCAGGGGTGGCATTTGTCACATACAAAATATCATTTTTGATGCAAAATCCTCCACCAAAAGGTACAATTACCAATGTTTTATGGAACGACCGTATCGGTGGCAACCACTGTCTGTTGGATGTGGAAGAAGTGGGAATTGTCGTTTCCTTAAAGACTCCATTAATTGTAAGCATTAGCATTGTAGGCTAAAATAAAGTGAAAGTTTTATTTAACATGACATATTGATTATTAATTCAATATTAAAAATTAAATATTCTTACCGTGAACACCGTAAGATCTACCGTAAAACTCAAAGGGTCGTGTTGTGTCTTTGGCAAATCGTTCAAAAACGAAACGACTTGCAACCGGCCTATTTTCAAATGCCTATTCCGAACGTCTCGATCTTGAGTTCTGAGTAAATTTCTACTGTGCATGGTGTAGCTATTCAATCTAAAAAAAATGGAAATGTATCAACATTCTTGAGCGATACCTCAATGTTAGACTACTGATTGATCAAAATTATACGCACTTGTTATTAAAATTATTATGATTATTAAGACTAGAGCCGTATGATGCAGACAGAGAAAACATTGCATTCTCATGATATGCATCCAAAAGTGGCTGTCTAGATTCCGAATCGTACAAAGCAAAGTACTGCTCTAGGAACTGTTTCACAACCCCTTGTCCTTCGACGTTGCAAAGGAAAGACGGTTTACTCGGTGGAAGGTTTATATCATCAGATACATCGAATCCTATGACGGGAGGTAGATCGGCTCCATCCTGTTTACATAAAATTGTCGACAATCCACATTAAGTATGTAATATTGAATTTATTTCATTTTATTACAAACATTATAATGTATATATGTATGTAAATATATTGGTATTTAATATCAAGATTTTACCCAACCAGGACAGGCCATACATACTGACTTTTAGACCAGTGCTCCTAGGTGATGTTGTGAAAAAAAAATCATACACATGATATTTATTATTATTGTGATTAGCACTGAGATATTTTACAAAACTTTTTGTTAATTTCAGCCGTCCTGAATGGATTAATTGAATGGGAAAAAATTCAGTATTCTTACCAATTTTGCGATTTTGGGGAACCTTTTCCGCACCTCTCTGGAGACAGTTTAAAAGTACAGTGAACAAAATTTCATTGAAACATTCAATAATTGGTTTACTGTTAATAATAACAAATGTTAATGGAAATCTTTGAAAATAAAACAGATGAAATAAAAATGTCATTTTGTGTATTGAAAAATAATGAAATTGATCTAATAAAGTAATTGAATAATTGTTTTAAATGGAAAACATAGTTGCAATAATACAATTATTTATAAAGAATCCCAAAATTATCAAAGATATTTTCAATGTATTGTGGTATACAGTCAATTTCGATTAACTTCATTACCAATATCCTCATTACCATATATGCTGCATGACATTTTAATAATAATTTAATATAATTTGATTCCATTTGGATACTGTTATCAAAATGATGGGACAAATCTGTCCAGTATTCACCAGTAGTAAGTAATACATAAAGAACATATTATCAGGCATAAAGTCAGATGAAAAAATTCATTCAATCTCCATGCGCACAGTTGAGACACCAAATGGCAACCAACACATAGTCTTCCTCTAAGGTTATACAAAATAAGTTCACCAATGGAGGATAGCGATATAATTGCAATGACTACGGTTGCCAATATCACCGTAATATAGCAGCGAGTACAATTTTTATCTCCATCAAGTACGCATTAAAATGGTATACAACCGAAGGCAGTGTACTCACTAAATATCATATGGTGCGGTGCTCAATTTTACATCCACTCAATGGTGCACGATGATCTCTGAATAGAGACGACACCATTTGATACCCCACACTTCACATCTGACTATGATGAAAATCGTGTTCTTAAATATTACAAAGGTAGCTTATTTTTCAGTTAATAAATTTTTCATTTTAAATTAATCCAAATGGAATCACTTATATCATCAAATATGGTTTTAAAATTAATTTAACTGCAAACAAATTGACTACACATTTCAATACAGTAAAAATAATAACGTTTGGAAATAGATATGTCGCAAAAATAAAATTGTATTAAAGCAAATCGAAAGAATCAATTTAACTGGTATTGGTATTTTATTTTTTAATACACATCAATTCTAGAAAAAAAAAACGAAACAAAAAATATTTCATTTTAACTGACCACCAACTTTACCCTTTGTTCTGAAAATTTGTTCCATTCAAGAAATTCTACATAATTTCAATTAGCTTTTAATCAAGCTTTTAGCTGGTCTACAACAAAAGTCATCACCTTTACCTTAAACCAATGTATACTCTACCTAATGTAAATATCCTTTTCTTTAAAACGGTCAGCCAAAGGATTTCCTTCTAAAAATAGTTCCATTAAGGGAAATCCTTTTAATGCTTCCAATGAATTTATATGTGGTATCTGAAATTCAAAGACATCAAATGTTAATGAAGTAATAAAATCAAAAAAGCTCAATTAAAAATAAAATATTGTTGCACTCGTAACGCCTTTTAGCATTATATTCACTGTCATTGAGCTCAATACATTATAATTATTATTAAAAATGAATACTTACTCGATTATTTGCTAAATAAAGAATTTTCAAATTAGGCAATTTTTTGGAAATTCCTTTAAAATTTTCTATTGAGTGGATTTTATTGTTGTTCAGATTTAAAGCCTCAAGGTCTGGAATGTTTTCAGCAATTATGTCAACTGCCGCGATTAATATCGAAGGTCGGAAAAGAGCACAAAACACATCAATCAAACCTAAAAAATAAAATAAAAAAAGTTAACCATCATGAACTCGTAAAGAAAATTATGACAAAAAAAAAACCAATATAATTACTGGGATCGGAGTGAAATTTAGTCAGATCCAAAGCTTTAGTTGCTGCATTATATCTGTTTGCCATTGCTAGTTTCATCTTTTCAATAACACTGCCTTCAATAGTGACATGTGGAATCCCACTCTTGACTTTAACACCTAATTTAAAACCGTCCGGCAGGGTAATTTTTCGATCGGTTTGATTCAGTTTTTCGGCTATAGAGAACTCGTCCACATAAAATATGGCCGTATTTCCAACAATATTGTAACAATGTGGAATAAAAATATCCGGTGCCAGTGCAGTCAAAAGTGCCTTCAAAATAAAACTTTTTTCGTGCTTGTTTCCGTAAGGAATGGTAACTTGATACCAGGGAGATGAGCCTTGTATCAATTTTTTGGGAATAAATGGCTGTCTAGGGGCTGGCGAATTCACACGTCCGTCTTTTCTTCCTCTACCACGAAATCCCCCTCTATAGAATTGATTGTTTCTCGATATATTTCCAACAACAGCTTGATCTTTCATATCAATGTCATCTTCTTCGAGTCTTTTGAGCGCTGAACCAAACATTCTATTTTTGTTCTTGTTGGAATTTTGTTTGAAGCTGACACGGCGTTGATTCTTTTCTCTTCTATCATCGTGTTCTATAAACCATACACATATGAATTTGAAAAATAATCGATAAAGACATACTAAAATATCTACCAACTAGTGGTTTCATCTGGCTTAGCTCGGTATTCGTAATATAAACCGCTTAAACATGGCTAATCTAATAGTAAACATTTTATTAAATTTCATTTGTTTTTTTTTATTATTAAATTTAACATCACAGATTCTATGAACCAAAACTTACATACAAAGTCTCTTTCGAAATTATATATTAGACTAGTGTTTTACCCGGCTTCGCTCGGTATTTGTAATACAAACCGTTTAAACATGGCTAATCTAATAGAATATATTTTATTAAATTTATTAGAATTGTTGGTTAAACCCGAGATACGGGACCGCTGATATCAGTGGCTGTTGTGTGTGTGTAGTCAGTATTGCCAGTGCACAATTATCATACGCACCTATACAATATTTAGAATTTTATACAATCATTTTCAGTACACATTATTAAAATTTAAAAGACATTTACCCATAGAAATATTATGTTTACTAACCACTTTTTTGAGTTGCTCCCGACACTTACGCTTATTGCGTACTGTCGACCGGTCGACGGACGAGCAGAGACGATGACGATGCTTTTTAAAGCAACTCAAAAAAGGGTTGGTAAACATAATATTTCTATCGGTAAATGTCTTTTAAATTTTAATAATGTGTACTGAAAATGATTGTTTAAAATTCTAAATATTGTATAGGTACGTATGATAATTGCGCACTATCGTCCAAGCCGTTTTTTATTCTACACTGGCAATACTGACGACATTCACACTCGCACACAAAATAGCCAGACAGCAGCGGTCCCGTATCTCGGGTTCAACCGAATTTTTTTATCTTATTTGAATATTCATATTTTTTTTTAGTAACTTTATCTTCACGGATTCTACGAACCAACGATAGTTAAATACAAAGTCTCCTTCGAAATCGTTTGTTAGAAGATATATGTATGTGGGATCATCTTGGAATTATTGACACTTCTATATCAAAACGCATCCAATGGGAATGAAGTAGAAACTAGTAATAAGTGCATAGAAACGCATCGAAAAATACACAAATACGATATGACAAATAGAAATTTGGATAAGAGAGTTAATTACCGAAGTTACCATTGTAGTTGTGCATGCGGCCGCCGCCATCATTGTTCCAGCGGCGCCCACCTCCTCCCCCGCCAGAAGCGCCCCCTTGGCCCGCGCCTCCGCCCCTTCTCGGCATTTCCGTCGCTCGACTGCGACACTGGACTCTGGACGACACGAGGAGATGAGGGCGTCGCACGCACAAACGCCCGAACCTGCACCTCTTCGATTGCCACACGTCGACGTCACACCGCTCGCTACTCGCCGATTGCCCATTGCAGATCGCCGCTTGTCTATGTTTTTCCTTTTCGCCACCTACACCTACACCTACACCTTTCACCGAAACTCATTTTCATGCCTTCTAAGAAATAGATAGCCGCTCTTCAGGCTGGGGAAACACTACACTTGATAAACATTGAGATTAAAGTAATGCATTTACGCCAATTAATTTTTAAATTAATCAAATATTACTAATAATTAATAATTTTGAATAGGAGTACCATCGATGATCCAAAAGGTACTCGGTAATATTACTAGTGGCAAATTCCGACTCTTATTTCCACCTCAAAACACGCTAGAAATCAAAAAACCACGATCAAAGTAATTCAGGAACGCTGTATAAAATATTTGACAACTAGTATTTGAATAAATTGTTCGAATGTGGGGTGGTCTCTACTCTCTATTATGCTGATTTTACACGAGGGTATATATTTCGATAAATATATAGCCACCTGTGGTGGCTATATGAGAGCTGAACACAGGTAATACTGTAATTAATATTGACTGTGACGACGGTCCCATAGGGCCCTTCGACAAAGTCAATATTACTTTAAAAATTAAATGTTTAGTTCGGCACTCAAAAGCTTCGAAGAAGATGAGATTGATATGAAAGATCAAGCGCTCGTTGGAAATATGTCGAGGAATAATCAATTCTATAGAAGGGGATTTCGTGGTAGACAAAGAAAAAATGGACGTGTTAATTCGCCAGCCCCTAGACAGCCATTTATTCAAAAAAATTTTAACATTTTCTAAAAATTTCTTAGGATGACATCAAATAGAGATGAATTTTATGAAATTGTCCTTTTAGAAGCCTATGACTAATAAGGGGATGTACCCAATATTATTGTTTACACTTTTCTTTTGATTTTAATCGCAACATCAGAGCGGGGGCTTCATTTCAGCTTTTCTCAGGAGGGGGCAAAAATTTTGACCAGTAAGGAATGATTTTCTAGGGGGGGGAGGGGGGGGTGTATTATATTAAAATTTATATATTAACCAATAGAATTAATAGTAAAATAACTTTAAAAGATAAACGAGTTTTATAAATATATTTCAAAGCAAAATAAACAAAACAAAATATATTTGGGTTAACTTTTTTTTTCTGGGAAAAATCGACGTATTTACACCTGACAGTGTTCTAAAGAATTTCAATATTCTATTTTTGTTGGTTTAATATTTTTATTCAAATTCATAATAATACAAACAACGTGGATAGTCTCGTTGAAATAGGGGCTGCTCACTCCAGCCCCCTCAAATGACGCCTGTGTATCAGAGCAACAACACAACGCGTTTCTGTAAAATCAATTTTGTAACTGACTAAGTTCCGACTGTTTAGTCGCAAGTGTGTGCAAAAAATGATCAGGCGGCAAAAAATCGCAAGCGCGTTTGAGATCTAAGTACTGTAACTTACGCTAACGGTAAAAGTGATTTTTACCGAAAATTGGCCCACAAATACTGCACATATTCATCTACAAATTTTATTAGATCTCATTTTAGCAGATCGACGATATGTTGAAGTGTTCACGTGTTGACAAATTGTAAAATTATGGTATTGGTAGAGAAAATTAGCAAGTTTTGGCCGAAGCGGTGGTCCGAAAGCGCAGAACGAGTGCCGTGCCGTAGTAATGTCGATGCGAAGTGGTGGCGGCGAGTGAAGCGGTAGTGGTAGTGGCAGCCGGCGAGGTGTCAAGTTGGCAGTACTGTGAGCGCCGTTCGCGTTCGCCGTCCGGGTCGGCGCAGCGCGTGCCGCCGACACCGAGAGCCGCGGCCGCGTCGACCGGCGATTGCCGATTGGCGATTGGCAATTGGCAATTGGCGCACCGCGAAGAGGCGAACGATCCGATTCGCAGTGTGGACGAGTCGCGCGCGCTCGTCTTCCTTCTCCTGTCTCCCGTCGAAGGTCGCCGCTGGCTTCGGCGAGTCCTTCGTCTCCCGACCGCCAGTCAAAGCGGCTCTGCGGGCTAAAGAGCGCCGCTCCGCCAAGGGTCGGCGACCTCGCGCGTGTTTACACCCAACACTCAACACTCGTCCCCCAGTTCCCTCGTTCCCTCGTTCCCTCGTCCCCTCCCGACATCGTCTCCGGAGGGATTTTCGCGCGAAATTCGGAGGACCGTCTCCCCAACCTCACGCCCCCTCCCCTCGCCTCCCCCTCCCTCCGGCTCGCCTCTTTACGTCACCGGCTAACCTGCCAGAGCGGCCCACACGCTCGAACGCTCAAACGTCACCCCGAGCCGCGAGCGTGCGTTCCTATGCGTGCGACTGCTACTGCCAGTGCTAGTGTGTGTGTGTGTGTGTGTGTGTATGTATACATTGCAGTGCGTGTGGTTACATAACGTGCGCGTACGTTAATTAATTTCAAAAAATTAATTCCGTTCGAAAGTCAATAAATAAAAAAAAAACAAAAGAACTGCGATTTGTTTGGCGCACGTGTGTGCTGCCATCGTATCGATCGGATTCGAGAGTGCAGTGTACAGTGAACAGTGTACAGTGCACGGTGTGCGGTTGCAGTTTCTTCGCGGCGGCCGGTCGGCGCCTGTCCCCCTCCCCCGCCCCCGCCCCGCCCCGTCCCTCGCTCCCCCGAGCGCTGTCAAACCGCACCACAAGTGCAAGTGCGGAAGTCGAGTATTCGCCGAGTGCGAGTGTGAGTGCGAGTGCGAGTGCGAGTGTCAGGTGAGTGCAAAAGCGGGTGACACCACGATGGAGTTGTAGCAGAGCAGAGAAGAGCAGAGCGACGACAGTGGCAGCCAGGTGTGGCGGCGGCATGCTGTGCTGAAGCGCGCGGCCCGACATGGCCGCCTGGCACAAGCACGACCAGATCAACATGCTCATGGATAAGAATGCCAAGAACAAACGTAAGATTGCATCCCCGACTCGTCCGCGCCTCAATGGCGCAACATGTGTGTGCGTGTAAAAATTGCGCGTAAATTTGACATTTGCGCGCCACTCGATGCAATGCAAACCCGTCGATAAGGGTGGATTTATGTGTGTGTGTGTAAACCCATGTTTGCATCCCCGCTTTGACAATAGTCGTCGATCGTACGACGTTCGATTCGATTCAAATTTAAAAATGTATTCTTTTGTTTTTTTAACTTCCCCCTCCATTGCGTTTCGTTTGTTTTGTTCGATCAAAACAAATGAATTTTATTTTATTGTTTTTTTTTTCGCTGTACCAATATTGATTGACTTTTTTTTTTAAATTGAACCATTATGATTTACAGAATTGTGTATGTTAATAATTTATTTACAACAATATTTGGTTGTGGTTTTTGATCTTGTATCATGTTGCGGACCTAGACAAAAGCCATTGCTCAACAACTTGGTAATGTTGCAATTCTGATATTCGAGTATGGCTTTAAGTCGTTTGTTATATTTAGCAAATCGATAAATTTTTTGTAATTACGACGTTTCATCGAAATTCTATTTCGGTTTGTTATTGAGTCGCAATGAAAAGCTTTTTGACTTTTCGTGACTTCATGACTTCAATCTCGCTCTTTAGCTTAATTTTGATATTTAATTTCAATTTTTTAATTTAATTTTTATTTCGATATTTTGTACGCTACTGGTTTTAAAAGTTGGCCCAAAATCGTCGTTGGTTTGGTGCGTACAGACCATAATGGTGCGTACGCACCAAGCCAACGAACGGCCCACAGGCCAACTTTTAAAACCAGTAGCGTACAAAATATCGAAATAAAAATTAAATTTAAAAATTTAAATTAAATATCAAAATTAAAACTATTATTATTATATTAAAATTAAATTCAAGTATCAAAATTAAATTATAATCATTATATTAAAATTAAATATTGAAAGTTAAAACAGAACATGCACAATTTAAATAAATTTTCGAGATTGACCTAAAATTAGATCATCAACAATCACATACAGGTAATCCTCGATTTTTGTTTGTCGAAGATGTTTTGACTTACGAAGATACGCACTAAGATCGAAAAAAAATCAAATAATTATTATTTTTACTTCGCCGTAATGCGCAGTTACTGAGAATATATCATATATTAGTATGGGTGGTCCAACGATTTTTGCTAACCCGGGGTGTTGTCGGTCACATCAAACGGATTTTTTTATTCTTCAATTGTTTCTCTCGTCGAAATAAATCAAGTAATTAAATCATTTCAGAGGTAAAATTTATCGGATAATGTGTGATTATTAATTTTATTTCGACGAAAGAAAAAAAACCCTTTGACAAATCACCGACATCCGATACCGCGTTTTTTTATGAATTGTTTTTTTTTTATCGATCATCCACGTGGAAATACAGTAACATCTCGTGACGACTTAACAATATTTTTTTTCGCTCGTAAGCAGAGAAATTATAATATTTCTCTGGTTTTAAATGCGTATCGTCGTAATTCAAAACATTGCTGTAATTCAAAACATCAACGATGATCTAATTTTAGCTCAATCTCCCTCTTTAGCTTGATTTTGATATTTAATTTCAATTTTAAATTTAATTTTTATTTCGATATTTTGTACGCTCCTGCTAGTTAAAAAGTTGGCCCAAAATCGTCGTTGGTTTAGTCCGTAAGCACCATAAGACCATTTCCAGATCTGAAGTCGTAATCACATCAACCGATGCAACGAATTGGTTCATTTTCGAACAACTCTGGCGTACTAATACGCAGTAGTGCGTGTAAATATAATCATTTTTTTTAAATTTAACTCTTGTTTCTTTTAATTTTTTGATGAAATTAAAAAAAATGTGTGGGGTGAGATGTATGCGACAGAGACGAATGGAAATGTGTTGGGTAAATCTTCATCTAGCAGATGAGTGAAATGATGAATATTTTTTATTTATGAATTCATCAGCTGAATTATTTGCATTTTACCAGGGAAAGTACAAAAACTAATGTTTATTAGTTTTTGTATACTTGATAGCATTTCACTAGATGATAAAACAGTAGAAAAGTTAGTAATTGTATACATATATGTACATACGTATTTAGGGCAAATTATAGAAATGCCAGGAAATAAGGGGGTCTAACTCCATCAACTTACAATATCTCAAGACTCGTTTTCCCAACTTTTTCGGTGTATTTCATTGTCGAGTTTGTATATATACAAAACACATACGAAAATATTTTACACAATGAAATACTCATTTTACGAGAACTATTAAAAAAATATAGTAAGAATTTTTTTAAACGTGTTTTTTATATTTTAAAGGTGTGTTAATAACTTAAAAATCTATGAATGATCACAATATGTCTCGTATATTTAAGATACTATATACATTTGTACAAAAAATATTTTTGTACACTATAAAAATTCCTGTTTAAGCAGTTGAAAAGTTGGGAAAACGAGTCTCGAGGTATTGCAGGTTGGTATAACGGAATGCACCGGAAATAAGGAGACGTATGAAATTAGGTTGGATTTCATTTGGGCGAATGAATGCCGTTTATTTAAAATATAAAATGTCACTTTGTCTGAAGAAGATATTCGATCAATGTGTTTTGCCGGTGATGATTTATGAATGTGAAACTTGGATAGCAACATCCAATGCATTCAAAGAAGTATGGAACGCTGTATGCTCGGCATAACGAGGAGAGATAGGAAACTGAATACGTGGGTGAAAAGAACGTCAAGGGTAATACCGAAGAAGTATTGGGATAGTACCCGAGAGATTGTTAAAGGGTAAAAGGAAGTCCGCAAGAATGATGGGTGGATGAAACTAGAAGAATATGTGGGGTGAGATGGATGAAAGGTGCCCGAAATAGAAACGAATAGAAGCGTGTTGGAGAGGCATCGTCTAGCGGTTGATGGTGAATGGCTGTAAATGATTTTGACGATATGAAGCTGATGTACGTTTGGAGTAATAGATTTGTTAGATATTGGCCTCTTCTCATTATGATTTAAGGACGAGAAATGGATAAATTTAGAAGTCGTGCGTTTCAGATCTCCATACAATGTGTATTGGTGAGTCAGATTAGCCCTACACGTAGGATTTCTGAAAACCCGGGTTTTCTATACCCGACGGATCCGAGTCCAATATTTTGAAAACCCGGCGGATCCGGGTCCAAAATCAAAAACTTTCAGATTTTAATTTCTAATTTTATTTTGTTCCATTAATAACATATTCTAATCAGGGTATTTGTTTACTGAATTTAAAATTAATTAACAAATAAATAAAGGTCAATATTATCGGCACATTTAGCAAATATGTGTTTTTGTATCCCTTAATTATTATTATTATAGAATTTTGTAGTTTTCCGAAAAATATAATGAAAAATATACTTATATTCGGTCAAGAATAAAACTGATTTTTTACAAGAAATAATTAAGTACTTATCGTCATCGAAATCAGGTATGATGATGATGATGATAATGTTGAAACGATGTTTTAAAATCTTAGAGTAGTCTAAGGCAAAATTCTAAAAATATGTCATCTACATAAATTCTAAATTTAGCCAAATTTCAGTACACCGTATCGTTTTCGGTAGCTATTTTCAGTATTTGCAAAATCCGTTCCATTGTTTGCAGTTTTCTCAGAACTCACAAGTCGTAAAATCAAGTTCTCGAACAAATATGGTCAAATATGAATCATGTACACGCAGAATCTAAAAATAAAACATACATACATATTTGGATATTTTCAATGTATCGACTGCAAATCATTTTGAATTTTTAGGTTAATACTCGAAATTTTAAATACCCGGATCCGGCGGGTGTTGAAGCCCGGATCCCGAATCCGGGTTTTAAGGGGGACGCGACAATTGGTGCAAGTCCAAAAGGATCAACGACAAAATGTACCCGAAAATTAGTGCACTGACAAAATGTACCCGCGACAAAATGTTCACGCGACAAAATGTCCACGGAAATAATTTTCAATCGACAAAATGTTCAAAAATCCTAAATTTTCCTATTTTAGTGTAAAGAGTAACTTTTTATTGTATTATATTTATCGATGTATATGGTATCTTGTACTGTTTATCGTATATATCGCGGGCGTTATTAAATTAGTATAAATGAAAAGAAAATTTTGTAGACGGTTGAGAAGCCCTGCCATAAAAACTAATTCAATGTAATCTGCAGTTCATACGCTTAGAAAGTTTTTTTTTCAATTTAAATAAGTAAATATTGGATACGGCAAAGAACCCCTAACATTTAAATTAATTCAATGACATCTTAAAATGATATTCAATGAGTCACAATGACATTCGCTTAAAATGTAATTGTTCAATTTAAATAAGAATATGTTGGTACGGTTGAGAAAACCTGTAATTTATACTAATTTAATAACATCCGCGATCTATACGATAAAAAGTACCATATACATCGATAAATATAATACAATAAAAAGTTACTTTTTCCATTAAAATAGGAAAATTTAGGATTTTGAACATTTTGTCGCTTGAACATTATTTCCGTGGACATTTTGTCGCGTGAACATTTTGTCGCGGGTACATTTTGTCAGTGCACTAATTTTCGGGTACATTTTGTCGTTGAACCTTTTGGACTTGCACCAATTGTCGTGTAACCGTTTTAAGTCATTACCCGGCTGGGTCGAGTCGAGACCAGAAACTCTACCTACACGTTCATTATTATCATCATTAAGTGAAAAATGAATACAAAGTCGAAGTCGCTTGATTTTTAAAGACTCCTGCTCTGACTCCGCAGCCATGTTATAAACATTATTAGTTTTTATGTTCACTGTGATGTTGTTGATTCAGTGTGTTGGATATTATCCACACGCTTATAGGCATAATAGTATTAAATATATGTACAATATTTTATGATTTTGCTTATAACATATTGACGCGACAATATATCGCCAGATTTGGTTCGATATTTTTTACTGCATTTATTTTCGAAACACGATGTATGGTTTTTGATCGATCGTATCGAGGTTTTCCAAACGCGTTTTGACTATTTTTGGGATGATGTTTGCGATCGAACAAGTTTCAAGCATACATTAAATGTGAGTATTTAAAAAAAATTTCATCTGGCAAGTAGAATTTTGTAAAATCATTGTGATGATTCAGTGGATACCTACTCACATTTGTCGGATATGTACTGATGCACTTGATTGTTTTGGTTTGAACAATAAATGATTCATCGAAGCGTTCAACAAATGCATCGCTTATCGCAAACTGCTTTCTATAATATTATATTTATTGCTGTTGTAATGTATACCTCTTATAATACTGTTCATTTTCTTTAAATTTAGTCGATTCAAGGTGTATATATATTTTTTTCCAAATTTAATTTTGTTGAATTTTATGCCACCAGAGCCGTCACTGTGACGTGCGCCCTTGGGGGTGTATTTGATCATCAAAATTTACCATAGACCTTCGTTGCTAATTTCAGCAATGCGACAAGCTGTTCAAGTGTTCACACAGACAACCTTCAAGCATATTCATACATATTTTATTTCAGTTGTATTATTAGATTTTACGTACACTAAACAATTTCCAAATCCTTGTAAATTGCAAATGGAACGTCGATATACAATCCTTTAATCGGTTATGTATCACCCAATTACCAGAATACCTTGTAAAAATGTATATGGAGTACTGGAAATGTCGATAACCAGTATCAATATCAGTCGAGTCAAGTCGTCGAGTCTGCGTGCCTTCTACTTGTGCGCTAGTACTGAGTCGACGTTAATCGCGTGATTTCAAAAACGATTGATCGCATGGCAACTTTGTGTTTTAATTTGGTGTATATCTACTTTGCATTGCTTTAATTAAATCGGTCGCCGGAAGTGATTTGTACGTTTCGGGAAATTATCCTGATAGGTCGTTGCGAGTGTGGGAGGCTGTGTCGTGTTCGACATTGGATGACGTCATGCTCTCAATGACGTCATCGATGTCCCGTCTCTTTCTGTTTTCCCCTATCCTGGATAAGTCGAATTTTGTTATTATTATACTCGTATGTATGTATGTTTGTATGCCTATAATATTTATTTTTAGGTACAAGTTGGGAGAGTGACGAATCCACGTGTCTAATAATGGGTAATATCGAGAAAGGTCTGGTGAATTATAAATTCTATTAACGTGCCCGTATACTATTTTTTGGAAATGGATTCGGCGTTCCGAAAATAATATTGTGTGGGAATATGGGGAGGGTTTCATTTCTCAGTATCGATATGTCATTTGAGCCATCGCTCAATATTTGATTTGTTGGAGTAGGTCAGGGGTAGCGTATTTGTTCGGTTCGATTCTTATTTTTTTTTTAAATCTTTTCTGTAAGAAAAAGTTTTACTGTCGCTTCGTCAATTTGTTGTGGTGAATTGTAAAATGTTCTTATTGGGGAATTTCGCGTTTTATTTTATGTTTTGGATTTTTTCGAATTCTATTCTATTCACAGCGCGTTTATGTCTAGCAAGTTTACCTTGAGATTTGTATAAACATACATACATACCTTCGGGTTATTTCGATGTATATCAGGGTTACCTTTCGTTCAACAAAAATATGCAGGAGTTATTTGATACCACCATTAATTTATTATATTGTAGCGTGGACGTGTGGAGCGGTTTCCGAGATCGGAGTGAAAGACGCAACTACATAGTGTGGTAGACATAGTTTGTTTGATCCGTCGGCCTTCCACCTCCGAAATACAGAGATCATTGGTCGATGGGTCGCGAGACCTTATTGGTTGTTGTGTTGTATACGGCTCGTTTATACGCTCAGGCCTTTTTGGCGTGACCGCGTTATCAGGCGATTAGCGATGGTAAACCTGCGGTCCACGAGCAACATTTACCTAATATCTACGTTAAAATATGTGTCATTATACAGATTATACTACAAGCTGCACCAGGCAGTTTATATAGCCGACAATCTTGTGGCAGACCGTAGTCTAATGGCTAGCGTACCTGTTCTGGGCGCGAGGACCTGGGCTCGACTCCGTGATTTGGAATTAATTTTATTTTTCAAATATCGCTAAAATATAAATTAATTTCAATATATATTTAATTATTTTATATGAAAAGAAAAAAATGGTTCAAAACGTCGCTAAATAAAATTATTATAATTACGTATTTTTATATGGCGATAGCGAAAATTTTCAATTAATGTTAAAAAAAAGGAGAGTTTTAAATTGGACCGTGGTATAATTGGTTAACTCGCAACTTGAATACACCTACAGTGCCGGTCACTGAAATCGCAACCCCTTAAATTTTACGATTTTCGGGTAATAAAACCTATAATCGTTATATATTAGGATTTTTTACTACTTAGTTATTTAAATACACAACCTTTCTTCGATTTGAGCTCATTTTCGTGTGTGGTTTCGGAGTGGAAACAATATAATTTGAAGAAACATGCCGCAGAACAGAAAAATACATACGAAGTGCAGCTAATTATATCGAATATGGTGAGTTGTGGAGAAATTTCCTTTTATCATTTGGAGAAATTTCCGCTAGAGTAGGATGTTCCAAATCCGCTGTCTTCAGAATCTTGAAGAAAGAACGGGAATTTGGAACGTTACAACGAAAAAAGGGAACTGGATCGAAACGAAAGGCATCTAGGAGGGAAGATCGTTTATTGACAAGCGAATCATTACACGACAGGTTCAAAACTGCTACAGAAATTAGACGAGATGCTCCTGAAAGGTTTTCAATTGACATTAGTGTGGGAACTATACGTTGACACTTTAGAGATAGTGGACTTTTCGCAAGGAGACCGACGAATAAACCGCTCCTCATGAAGAAAATGATGCGTGCACGCTTGAAATGGGCCAAAACACACAAAATTTGGATTGAAATGAATTGGCGAAGAGTCATATTCTCGAATGAATCCAAATTAAACATGGTTGGCTCGGGTGGGTTGCAGAATTTCCGGCGTAAATGTTGGGAACGCTACAAGAAAAATTGCACCCGGAATACAGCAAAGCACCCTCAGAGTATAATCATCTGGGGATGTTTTTTTATTATGGAGTTGGAAGAATTACATTTATGAAAGGGTTCGTGAATGTTGAAATTCACAAAAATATTTTAAAAGATCATCTCATACTATCAATAGAAAAACACTTTTCTAGGTGTCATGACGTCATATTTCAAGACGATTATGCACCTTCCCATAGTGCAAAATCGCTAATTTATTTTCTTTATTTTATGCATTTGAATTTGTACAATAATAATAAATACAAAAAGATGTGATATTTGAATAAGTTTTTCAAAGGAGTATAATTAAACGAAAAATCAGCAAAAACATCATTCCAAACCTTCAATCATTACAAAATGCTATCCAAAAAATATGATTTGAGAAATTTCCATTACAAATCCTCGAGGAATTTGTAAATTCCATGCTTTGCGGAATTGTCGCAGTCATTAAAACAAAAGGGGGAGCAACTAAATATTAAATATTTTATCTTATGTGTCTATACGTTGTTATTCAATTAAAAAAAATGTTCAAAAGTGTTGGGCTTTATTTTCTACAGCAATAATGCGTGAAGAAGACATTGGTCGTAAAATATCCTTCACGCTTACTTTGTCGTAGTTCGTTTTTATTACATTTTTCTAACATACATATTAACCCACAAATAACTAAAATGATATTTACCATCATTTTAAATCATTTGGGCGTGACTTTAAATCTAAATAAACGCGTAAAATGGTTTCTTCGTGTTTTTGTAAGGGGTTGCGATTTCAGTGACCGGCACTGTATAAGGTATCTGAGTGAGGGGTGACCGGTTCGACACGCGAATGAATTTATACAAAGTTTAGGCTTTTTATCGATTCATTATGTTCGGCTAGCGTTAGGACACACACACACACACACACATACAGAGACAGACAGACAGACAGATTGCCGTCTTTATATATATGACTAGTGTTGGACCCGTTGATTTCAACGGGTGGTTTCGAAAAGGAATTGAAACTCGAATAAAAATAAAGTTAAAGATATTGAATCGACTGGTTTCGGAAAGAAATTGATGCACGAATTACGAATGACAAATTACGAAGTGATTACGAATTACATTTTGTGCATCGCCGACGCCTCCGGCACCCCGGGGCCTTCGCCGCCGACGCCTCCGGCGGCCGCACCGCACCCAGCGCCCCCGATGCCTTCGGCACCCCGGGGCCTGAAAAAATGAAAAAACTGAAAAAAATGAATGATTCATTATGTTCGGCGAGAGTTAGGACACACACACACACACACACCCACACACCCAGATTACCGTCTTTATATATATGATATGTAGATTTTATAAATTTTGGCCAAAAGTAAGAAAGTCAAAAATGGAATGGTACGATAGAAATATTTATAAACTAAAGAATGATCCGAAAAGAATATGAAAAACAATAAAAACATTGATTTCAAGTAAAATTGAGACAGGAATGAAAGAATTAGACATAGATGGAATTGTTTAAATGAGTTTTTTATATATAGTATTATAAATATTGTAGATTCAATACAGGTTGGGTCTCATTATCATTATAATAGTTTGGATAATTTATCTACAGCGATAAATAAGTTTAATACATTTGAGCTGATAAATAATAAGGAGTTGTATGATATTTTGAATGGCACGAAATCAGTAAGAAGTATGGATGATTTAACTGTGGAAATATTAAAACAAACATAGACTAATATAGGCTCATGTGTGTTAAAAATAATTCATGTATCATAACAAACAGGTATTGTTCCAGATGCTTGGAAAGTGGCCACGGTTGTGCCAGTGCCAAAGGTACCGGGTACCTTTAAGTATAAAAAGTAAAATATTGATATATGTATAATTGTATTGTACGGCCTCATACTGTATACTGCGCTACAGTGCTCAATCTATTTAGTGGTTTGTGTATTGATAAACTGCAGAAACTACAGAATAGAGCAATGCGTGCAATTTTGAATGTGAGGAAACGTAAGAATGTAAGAAGTATGTTAGATGAATTGAAATGGTTGGACATTAGAAATAGTCTTAAAGTAAGCACTTTAAAGTTTATATATAAGCTAGATAAGAATCTATTACCTAAATATTTTAATAATCATATAGTTAGGAATAGAGATATACATAATTATAAAACAAAAAATAGGAATAAATGAATTATAGGTAGAGTTCAGAAAGCTAAAACTGCAGGAGGTGTTTTTCACAGAGGTGTTCAAATGTATAATGCCCTTCCTGAAAGCATTATAAGTTCTAATAACATTGATGCTTTCTTGAAGGGTGTTAATGGATACCTTTGTGGAAGATGATTTATAATTTTTTGTTGTTATTTTGTGTTATATCATATAACTTATATGTATTAGCAGTTTGCTATATAAATAAATAAATAAAAGCTTAGTATTGAGACAATTAAAACCGTTTTTATTATAATATATATTATAATACCATTTATTAATGAAAAATTATATGAGTTGACCATTTCATATCGCGAGTGGTAATAACTCCAAGGTCATACTGTGACTTAGACTGGGGGTAACTAAATTGAAATCTAATTCGTAAGAGGAATTTTAAATATTCAAACTTGGATTTTTTGTATGTATTTTATTTTTTCGAATTTCTAACATTTAAAAATTTTAACCAATGTGAAGGTTTTTATCAAACGAATCCCGCGTTGTCGTTTCTGTACTAAAGCGAATTACAGTAATGGATTTGAGCGGATAGTTTTATTTTTACCCTCGCCCCTCTTGTATCGTCGGATAGTCGTTTGTAGATAATTTGGCTCGGACAAGTTAGCACGTACAGACGGGTCGGTAGACAGATAAACGGGGATTTTTCTCCTTTCCACCCCTCCGTCTGATTCCCTCCCGCCGCCACCCCTTCGGCTAATAAAAGGGTTAAAAGTGGGGTCGTTCCACCCGTGACGATGACCCTGTACAGAGATGAATGCCGTTCACGTGTTGGGTGGAATAAACCCATGCAAAAATTCACCCACCCTAGTTGATGAATTTACCCAAAGGTGGGTATCGCGTCTCGCAGACAGACATAACTTTTCAACATTTATATACTTACTACTTGGATTATAAGATTATGGCAGTCGATCGCAGTTCACTTACTCCGTTAGGTGGATCACCCGTTCATCGTCCATAACTTAATTATTTAACGGAATCTCACACCGTTTCTAGTTTAGAAAAAAAATTAGAACATAATCCCGTGTTTTTTGATTTTCGAAAGTACTGCATATTATATGTAGATATTTTTACAAATTCATATTTATGTATGTACATTGGGTTATAACAGAAAGTTAACCATATTGACTAGAAAAATCGATTGTATGAAAAACACGCGTCTTCAACGATGACTCGGTAATTTCTTAGGACATGTCATTTGTTAGTTTTGTTGTCATGCTTCTTGTTTTTCTTAAAATAAAGCTTTTTTCTTGATATTAATATACGTATGTAGCTTTATCTAGTCTCCATAACCCTATGAAAGTACATATGTATGTATATATGTATACCTGCAGCTGCTGTTTACTTTTTTTGTTAAATTTACCTGTCGAATGTGTTTTAATGAACATGCATATGTAGATATATGTATGTATATATCTTGTATTAGATATATGATGCATTTTCTTAAAATTTTGTCTGGGGTCAACTTTTTTACATTGTAGTTACTCTTTTGGTGTCGTAGGAAAATTTTTATTTTTATCATGGTGCCATTACGGGATTGCCCCTAAGTCGACACCTATGGCCAACTATTTATATATGTGCTATATATATGTGAATGTGTAATATTATACATTTGAAATTAAATTCAAATCATGGTAGGAATCGTTCCGACAATGAATTCAGACAAATTTTCAAACTCTTGATAGGAATCGATCGACCTGGAGTCACACCAAGATCTGGTGAGCAACATTAGATCGGGGAACGAATCCGTGACCTCTCAGTTGTGAGAATTATACGCCAACCACTGAGATATGTTGCTGGTTTTTATTCGTGTAGGTACTTTCATAGATATTGGTGTTTATGCTCTTTAACTATATTCCGGCCTAAATCAGGTATTATTTCGAAATTTTGCTTTGTAATTCGATTTTTTTAGATATATTTTTATTAGTTAATTAGCATTAGTTTTTTTCGGAAAATTGATAATATGGAAAAAGCGTATTAATCAAATTGACATACGAGTATTTGTAGACTACTTAGTTAGTTACCTAACTAAACTATATATTTTGTTATTTATAAAAAAATTGTCTGTATATGCATCAAAATTTGCATAGGGCTACCATATAGAATTTTTTAAAGAATATAGTCATACTAGAGAAATTCTCCTATCAATTTAAACAGTGACTTGTGTTTCAAAAACGACAAGGTTTATTTTTTAGAATAAATAGCGTTTCTTTTGCTATGAAATTTTTCAAAAGAAAAATTCTCTTTTATTTTATAATATTTATAAGAATGTAAAATTTTTGGTATATAATTCAGGTGTTTTAAAATATTATGGGTGCAAGTTAGTTTGTACTTGTGGTTCTTGATATTGGATATGTATGTATGTTTATTGAACGATTTGTATATACATATGTATGTATGTATTATATTACAAATTGAAAACTTTTTGTTGCAAGTCGAGTCAGTTGTAGAAACGACGTTCATACTAGTTGAAGTTGTTTGGTCGTTTGATCTTTATCTCCAGACCAATCATTTTCAGTACTTCAATGTTGCAGTACTACTGTCATCAAACAATCGTAAACGTGTTGTTTGCTTCGAAAATTACTTTTTGCGGTCTACTCTTGTGTACATATATACATACATATGCATCTAATACTATTCAAATCGTGGCGATCTACAAATTTGAACATGCCAATTTGTCCAGCCAGCCAATTACTACTATGTATTATATTTGTAGTATGTACTTACTCCTTGAGAGTTTGATGCATTGTTATGCATACTTCGGTTTTTGTTCACAGAATCTTGAATTTTTGATCCCGGGAATTAGAACAAGTATGCTAACATTATTCAATATTGGGTACCAATGATAGCTACATACAATCTATGCAGTTATATTGACGCTTTCCTAATTCTACGTTGATAATTGCAGTGCCAAGGTGTATTGCAAGGGTTACCAGTAAACAATGTTTCGATTTTTTCTGTATTACGCCGTAAGTGGCAATGAATAGCAATTTGTGGCGTATTATCAGGTATATACTTGTGTTGGGTCCACTTCATTCGACTATCCACACGTGTCCCATCCGCTCTCTGCGGAAATGAGTAAGTTTTCCTCTTTTTGCGCCCATGTCGTTTATCAACTGCTGTGTGCAAACCGTTTAACTGTCGTTCGCGTTTTTTGATTGTTTCCGCACTGTCAAAAGCGAATTTTTGCGCATACCTGACACGTCAGATAACGGTAATTGTCCGATTCTGCGAAATGGGTGAAAATTTCGGGTTGATTTTTTAATGTTAGTGATGGTGTGTGGAGCCGGTAGTGTTTGTTCCATGGTTGTTTGTTTAAGCTTTTGAATTATATAATTGATAGTACTTATTTATTAAGCAAGATCCTATTCCAATGTCCAATCAGGTCCCTCCGTAATCCTTAATTATTTCACATTAATCCCCGTTCTATCAACTGTTCCTCTAATTCCTTTTTATATTGATCTTGCTCTTCTCTTAACAATATTTCGCCTTATAATGATCACTTTTGCTGTTCCTTTTCTTGCTTTAAATTTTTATTATTTGGTCATTATTCTCAGTATCACATAGGCATGTCATATCTATCACCATTCTTTGCTTTTCTTCTTAAATTTTATTTTACATATTTCATTTTTGTTATTTATTTTTAGAATCTTTTGGTATCAATGTTATGCTACGCGCGTTGTAATGCTGGTTGTTTCTCTTTTTATTAAATAAATAAATAACTGGAAGATCTGTAGTTCAGTCTTATACAGGTCAGAGTTTTTCGTTATTTTATTCCGACTATAGTAAAACACAACCTTCCATCTAGTAATGTTGGAAATCATTAGAACTTAAAATGTAATTTGGATATTAATTGAAACAGTACAATTTATTCCTACGCCAAGTAGATAAGGATATAATTCGACTCAGTCAAAGTGCACATGTAAAATATGGAATTTATATCTGACTGTCATCTTTCAGTCAACACGGTCGTAAAATATCTTGTAGATAGGGTGAAACTTTAAGAGAGGGTGAAAATACGTATTTGACGTCAGATTTTTTTTACAGTCGCAAACCTATTTAAAATATAGCATGCATGCCGTCTGATTTGTGCCTTTAAGGTGATATTTGTCTTTACTATTTTTTTTTAATATGAGCCGAAGGATGAGGGTAAAAGTTACTGCTATAATCACGTAAATGTTTATATCCTCGAATTGATATATTTCGGTCGAAAGATATGTTTGCATAACACTGCTCAATATGATTCTACGGATTTTTCTTACCCATTACTTACATCCTCCCCCTCAGTTTTGAAACCGCTGCACCGGTTGATCTATCTTTGTATGCTACGCGGAATAAGCGGAATCTCGAGCTGAAATCTGTGGTCTGGATGCATTTTAGTATTTGGGTGAAGCGGTGTATCGCGGGCAGTAGGTGCAGCGTCTGTTGAAATCAATACCGGCCGCCGAAATTAGAGGCCGGATTGCTATTCGTATCTGTCGACGATATTGCTGCACTGTCCCGCCGCTTATTTATAGCAGCTGCACGCCGAGCACTTCTTCCTCGTAACGTTTCGCGCCAAATGTTTATTTACCGTTCGTTGCTACCTCGTTATGTGACCGTGCTCGCTGCAAGCGAGGTTGCACCCGAAAAGAACCCTCGTTATTGTTATTTCGGCTCTGATCTACATGTATGTATGTATGCGTGCATGTTCTTCAGAAGTCGCATACTTTCGTATAAGACTAATAATTAGCATCTAACTGCACTTTAGCCGATTCGTTGCATTGTTCATGAGTGCGTGACCCAACTTCGCGCTTCATCGCAACTTGAATGTAAACAAGAGTTTATGAGTCAAAATACGGCCCGCGGGTCATTGTTTTTTTATGCGTATCTTTTTTGGGCCTTGAGTTAGTTTTTGTTGACTGTTTGTTTTTAACCAGCAGCTCGTAACTTTTTTTAACTCGATTATCACTTGGCAGTACATTTCTAAAAATTGTACCGACAATTGTGTTTCTGGAGACAAATATGCAGTCGATTTTTTAATAACACATAAAGAAACAACTGTTATAGAAAGTTCTCATATATTCACTAGTGGCCTGGTGCACGAGAAATTCGTGCTCGTAGGAAAAACCTCAAAAAGTCCGTCTCGAACGTAGTCTATTTGTAATGAACAAAATATTTGTATGAACAATACTGCACCAAATACTTTGTAGATAAATACAATAGGATATTCCGCATTGTTTACAAAAAAAATGAACCCAAAATGTTATTCATAACGGGAGCAGGTTCACAAAATATCCTCGAGTAACGAGTGTTCGAACTTCGATGAGCAGGGACTGTATATATCGATTTATTTTGATTGTATTTTCATACAAACAATATAAATAATATTTTTTAATCGTAAAACATGTTAAATAGTTGAAATCAAATAATAAAACCAAAAAAAACTTGTGTATAGCTTCATGTAATTAAAAAAAATCGAAAACATCGAACAATTGAAAGTGATGCGATTTCTCTGCATGTTACTGTATACGAAAATAGGCAATACATATTAAGTGCGCCAGAAGGCCTGAAATATTAATCGCAATGTTTTTTCTACTATTATTAAACGTTTATTATATACGAGCCCTTGCACGCGCTGGTTGCGAATCGCTGTCACAGATGATCTGATTTGGTTGGGCGGTTGGCCTGATTTGATCGGGTTGGAGCTGGTATCAGATTTGTGTCGGAAGTGTGTCATCCGCATAAAGCTGGGGGAGAGGGAGGGCTTATGCACCTTCAAGGAATTATTATTTATTTAAATTTTGCTCTTAGCGATTTCTGTTGAAAGGAAATCTAATAGACTTTGAATATAACTATGTAAGGTTTTGGTAGGAGCATAGAAAACAAATCAACGTTTCTATGGCGATGATATCAATATTGTTGAATATTATTTTTTTTCGAATCAAATAAATTTAATAAAAAAAAAACAAATGAATACTTACTATTAGATTGGCCATGCTTGAGCTGTTTATATTACAAATACCGAGCGAAGCTGGGTAAAACCACTATTCATTATTCATTGTTCATTTTTATGGTGAACTTTTTTTTTTGCTCTCTAGCTTTGTAGTTTGCCCTCTTTCCTGGAAAATAGCCCCAAAACTCCCATTTTTTGTTCCAAAATCACGCTCCACCCGAAGACTACTTATCATGATAAGTTATCACTAGAGGTAGGATAGTCACAGTGCTATTCATTGTTCGGCAAACCTTTAACAATGCATTTACAACCTTTGAACAATACACGGCCCCCTCAGGCTCCGGTGACTAGTTATCACGTAGTAAATATACCAAACATTAAAATTAACCCCCTCCCATTCATAAGAAAAGATCCTGGCTGCGCGGTCGTCTGACTTCTGATACACGTGATTAATTTTCCATTTCAAATCGACATTTCTCCTTGCATCGTCTACATATGTATGTCTGTCTGGTAATCTTTCAGCTCGGATTTTTTCGGTCATGTAAAATTCAACCTTAGGCGGCAGAGAGACTCCGTTTTAAGGTGGAGGAGTTTACAGTCAACGATCAATCGCAATTAGGTCGTTTGAAAAGTTTGTAAATTTTGAAGGGAAGTTCACGTCTGCCGTCCTCAACCCCTGGCGCGCGTCTAGCGATAAAGTTTCGCTTTCGGCCGGCGGCAACAACTTGTTTTGGCAAATTAGCGTCGCGCGCGTCTCTCACCTTAACCTTGAGACGGAGTGTCGCGTGCTGCGCGCGTATGATATATACATATTTTTTGAAACGGGCCACGTTATAGGTTATGTAACGACGAGTCTGAGGAGGAGGGTTGGGGGAGGGCTCGACGAAGGTGTGTGCAACGATGTCGTCTGGGGGCAGCCCCGGTGTCAACGACTTCGCATCTGGCGCGCCATCTGGAGCCTGCGCCCCGCTCCGCCCCCGCGATCAATACCGACAACCCAAACATTCGCTGCTTTCTCACCTCGCATGTGTGTGTGTGTGGTGGTGTGTCTGTGTGTGTGCATGTCGGTGACCCCCCCCCTCCCCTCCCACTCCCATCCATAGTGCCGACCGCCCTTTCGGATAGGCGCCGACCTTTGCCAATCGCCGGCGAAGTGCGTGAGGGATGCGCCGCGACCTCCTGCATCATCCACCACCCCTGTCTAATTGAGCGTTTGTGCTGTCGGAATTGGTTCAAATCAATCCCGACGTCTCTGGGTCGAGACGATAGTGTGCCGATTGCTGCCTTCTCGAAATGCGGTGGGAACTTTTCATATTCTGGATTTTCAAATTTTTATTCTTATCTTTTTTGGGCACGAACAGATGATGTCGATGCATCGACAAATTTCTGCTGTTGAGTCGCTGTAGGCCAACGGTCACCAACCTACGGCCCGGGGGCCGGAACCGGCTCGCGAGAGATTTTCATCCGGCCTAAGGAAAAAATTGACCTGATTTTTAAAAAATGATTTAAAATAAAAAGGGTCAAATTCCTTCACAATTTCTATTGGTGTATGGCTTACAGGTAGATAAGACCCAAATGAAATGCAAAAAGCAACTTCCGTTCAACGACCGTTCGTCATTTGTTTTCCTTGTTCTGATAATTTGTCTAAAACTATACCTATTCAGAATTTTCATATCGAAAACTGTTCACAATAGTTAATTATTACAGAATGTGTTGAAGATCGATTTATATATTTTAAGAGTAATTTAAGTGTTTCAATTTTTCCAAAATCCATTTGATATCGATATCAAGATATTGAAGAATATTTTCAATTAAAATTAATCGATCATCAAGCGAATGATGGTTTGAAGTCAATATTTAAAAATGAAACACTAATTAAATTTTATGCTATACATATTGGAGGAGTCTAACTATCCAAAAATAAAAGCATTTGGTAGAATCCTATCAATTTTTGGTAGCATACATGTTCATATGGGAATAGACGTTTTCCAAAATGAAATATATTAAATCAAAAAATCAATATACAAATGCACAAAAAATTTAACTTTTTTATTTTTCAAAAAAAGTATGTACATATATAAAAAAATATATGCAAATTTGTTTGAGTTGGATTCCAATAAGATTTTTTCATCCGGCCTTCGCGAGGGGGCCCAGCACCGAGATCAGTTTTTTTTTAATGTATTACGAAATTGAGAAGAGTATTTCGTCTTTATACTTTCTTGGTTATGTTCAAGTTAACTTGTCGGTGATACCTTAAATATTATTTTAACACCATGACTTTTATTTGAAACTTGTGAAAATATACATATGTTATCACTTATGAGGTGATCCTCAATCTTATTACTTCTTAGTGTGTATTGTGAAAAATATTGATGGAATGATTTTTAATTTCAATTTTGAAACTTTTTGGGGGGGGGGGGGTTAAGCATGCTAGCCCAGGGGCCCGGCTTGGGATGTGCGGACCATGGATTCATACATTTATAGATAATCAACAAATTTTTGATACATAGCAAATTCGCGAGAAATACATTATCTATCATAAGTAGGTAACATTTTATAAGATTCAACAAATTCTAGATGCTAAAAACTCGAATTTGCCGATTTATTGAATCTGTCACAACAATTAAGCTAGAAAAATCGGAAAATTCTAACAGGAGATGGTCTTTTGTGTTTTAATAACCACAAGATCTCGTCAACAGCGTATTTGGCCGGGATTTAAATCCAAGATCTCTCTATTAGTACGCATTAGCTCTACCAGTGCACTACGCTGTGGTTATCCATCTCTTTCAATACGATCGTAATTAAAATAAATAACTCGATTCTATTGATTCTTTCAATTATTTCCATATTTGCTGGTGAGATTTGGATAATAATAAAAATCTAAATGTACCGTTTCTTTTTAGTTTGCCGATTTCCATCTGATTTTATTGTTGAATATGTTCCTCGCTAAATTGACCCACCCTAGCCGTTTTCATAACAGCGCTCTTTGCGTTTGTTTATTTTGTGAAACTCATCACAAATGGGGCGATGTTGATAAACATTGTATATTTGAAAATATGATTATTTATAATACATGTAACATGGTTAACTATAGTGATGCTCTGGACAAAGTCTTTCAAGTTGTAATAAATAATAAAAAAAAAATACCCGTATTCCAGAATAATTTTTGTGCACTGTGACAGTTTTCATAGAGTGACTCAGATTAATAATTTCTATATCTACAATAAAGAAATCGTTGTAGTACAAAAATAGAAAAAAAATACAGGGTTTATGACATGACGTCGTGCTACTCGTAGTGGAATCAGACCTTTAGGGCGAAAACACACTGAGTAGTACGTGTTTTTTTTTTAGATACTTTTAAACATGCGAAAAAACACAGCACCCCTGGCCCATATTCATGGTACACAGTCCCACCAAAATCACCACCTGGAATGTTTTAGGTGATATTTTATCCTTGCTTAACAGTGATCGATAACGGTGAATTCCATTTTTGAAGAAATACAGGAGAATCTTTTCGGTTGCATATGGATATGACCTCCCAAACATATAATTTGGTTTGGGGAATACCCACTGTTTACGATCACAGTGGGAAATTAAGGACGTGATGTCTCATACCACTGTGTATTTTCGCCCTTAGGGTCTGGTACCCAATGGTCGGTTTGGGTAGTGCAGTGCGTCTTACAAACTCGCGCTACATCACCAAGTATGTAGATATATTAGAAAAGATTCTATTATTTATTGCTATTTTGTTCATGTTTACATTACACCGTGTGTATCAATATACGTATATACACAATTTGCTCATTGAAATGTCAGCTTATCTATTATTGCTAGCAAAATGCAAAACACGATGGTTTCTTTTTTTACAAGAAAGTTTACACAATTTGTGAGAGATTGTTTTTATTGACATTCGCTTTATGATTTACTTATGCAATACTTGGCGAAAGTAAAACTTTTTCACTTTTATTATCGTTCATATGTTGTATGTTTTTACCGTGTTTTCTAGACTATTGTAATTCTATACCGTGAGGGTATCGTCGTCAGGAACATCAGACATTAGGAATTTTGTGTTTTACGGTTGATTGGCTAAAATTGGACGGGTCAAAATGTCATTATTTTCGCACCGTGCTATGCGAAGGATCTTATCGTTTAAAAATAGCCCGAATTTTCGGGTGTTTGCCACCGCTGGTCGGCTTGCGATAATTTTAGCGTGCAGTTCAGCCGGTGATAAAGCGTTTTAGCGCGTGTCGCCGTTGTTGTTGGGCGAGGTCGTGTGCTCGAATTTATTCTCGTTCGACGTTCGTCAAACATCTCCAAAACTACTTATGTAGATAAATACACATCTTCCATCTCACGAATCACAATAATCTATTAGTGAATTGAAAACGTATGTGAGAAAGTATAAAAGCTTGTAATATTATGTTTATATGAGACTAGCTGAACCCGGCATGCGTTGTAATGCCACAATAACGCATACAATTCCCGTTCCCATTAGTCGGAAAAGCGCAGGCAGTGAACACATTTGAAATTATTGCGTTGCAATGACACTCATTTCCGTTTTTCCCGTTTCCGGTCCTGTTTTTTTTCACAGTAATCATCCCGGACATGCATACAACAAATCCTGAAAGTTCCATCGTAATCGGTTCAGTGGCTTATAGACACTGAGTTCGTTAGTAATTCAATTCCTCTAGCTTCATGTCGGAGACATTTGTTTACTTCAATCAATGTTTGCTAATCCCCGTATGTCGGTAAGATATCAAAGTGACCTGAAGAGAGAAAGTGGTTCAAAATCAAAATTTTGACGGGCAGGAATGTCACTGAAAAGAATGATGTTATTATAGAGCTTGGGAAAATGGGGTGTATTTTCTTGTGTACGAGTATACAGTTTAAGTGTATACAAACGAATATCTGGAAGACCAAAACGAACTCTCAAATTAACCTCCTAATATTATTTTTAAATTTTGCCTACGATAAAATACGGGCTTCGTTAGATTAATTTATTAGGTTTACGAATGCTTCTTAAATCGAATTGCAAAATAATTTTCATTCGTTATTTGTTGGTTGTGTAGGTAACGGTGCCCTAATTTATACGTGGGTTGAATTGATTGATTTCCTTTTCCTAAATGAGTTTTCATGAATTTGAGTGACTCATTGGAATTTTTGGGCTAGAATTAGGTGAAATAAGAAATGTCAAAATCTTTATATTTATATATTTAATTTACACCGTAGATGTCACGGCAGGTTGCCACAAAGCGACACCTATTGCTATATTTGAACATTTTATTACATTAAATTACAGAGTAGGTATATTTAACATTCAACAAATTCGGACTTTGTGATGAATTTGCGAGAAACAGAGGAGTGTGAGTGATTTTATTGGATCTGTCGCAAAATTAAGATAGATACAATAGTAAATTCTAACAGGAGACCGTCGATCTAGATTTAATAAGCATCCAGATCTTGCCAGAAGCGTTACTCGATTCTGGCCGGGATTTTAATCCATTCCTCTATATAATAGTCTAATAACAATGGCTTAACCAGTGAGCTACGTTTTGGATATGTACCTAATGCGAGATTATCCTGTTTAACAGTATAGTTCCAATTTAGACGTATTTGTTAAAAAACTGTTGAAGAGAATTTTTTAAATTTGACTTCGTGAGATACAATAGCGTATGCATCGGTAGCGTAACTAGTCTCCTATTTCAATTCCACATCATCCCACGTAGTTAATGTATGTATGTATTTTGAGGTCCATTGCCATTTTTTGCCGCTGATTTTTACATCATCTTTGGAGCGTGTTGTTGTGTACCGCTTTCACTCTCCTTGGCCCATATGTGGTTGCACTATTAAAACACAATTACATATGTACTTACGTGTGGGTAGGCATAATCTACTGACTCGAAGTGGGTCGATAATTTTGTGGGATTCTCCTATGACTAGAATTGGGAATTCGGTATGACTGTATTCGGAATCGATTGGCCCGATTCGCAAGGTTGTATGCAAAGCACTATTCAGTCGATCAGTAACGTTGCATCGACTCGATGTGCACTAGAAGTTTTTGTGTTCCTTTTTTTGGGTGTATAGTGAAATGTAATGTTTATGCGATGCACATGCGAACGGGTGCAATGTCGTGTATTATAATCGCGCCGTATGCACAGTAGACGCATAGAAGACACCGTGCGGTTTAAGGATCAAGTGATGCAATTTGATACATCCTGTACTATTGAACTTTGCGTTCGTGTTGGTGGTTTGTGCAGTTGAAACGTCGTGCGACCGGTGCAATCTACGTTTTCGCAGACTTTCTCGCCTTCAGTGTGTGTCGTTGTATCTGTGCGAAATTTATGTTTTTGTTTTAGGTGCGTATCAAAATACAGAATATCATTATTTCGATTTGTAATAATGTAGAATATTCGAATTTAGAATAAGGAGGTGTCGAAAGCGGTAGGGACCTAAAACACCCACTCTATCCACTGACTGATCAGCCTCTTGTGCACACACACAGAGTGCTACTCGGTATGTGTTTTCCTTTAGATAATTTTGCATACGAAAAGAAAAACTCAGGCGTGTCTAGTCTGTACCGTCGCGATCCTTTCCAAAAGTCCCCCATCGGTTTGTAGAAGAACCTTGTCGAAATAAGAAGATTGTACAAATTAATATTGACGTGAAGACACGCCTACCTAGGCCACAGCTGGAGTCTACCTAGACGTACTGTGCCGCACTTTTGTGTATTCTTACCATTAGGGCGAAAACACACTGAGTGGTATGTGGCACGTGTTTTTTTAGGTACTTTTAAACATGCGAAAAAACGCAGCACCTCTAGCCCATATACATGGTATACATTTCCAAAAATCACCCCTGGAGTGTTTTCGGTGATGTTTTATCCTTGTATTTTTTCCTTGCTTAATTTGACATTGATCGATAACGGTGAATTCCATATTTGAAGAAATATAGGAGAAACTTGTCGGATGCGGATATGCATACACGTGCGATCTACCAAATATATGCATTCTGCACGTGCAACTACACCCGAATTCGGTTTGGGGAACACCCACTGTTAACAAGCCAGGGTCGTGACGTGCCATACCACTCAGTGTGTTTTTGCCCCTTACTCTCCTTGATCCAAGTGAACGTTGAATTTCGTTAATTTTAATATTTTATTCAAATATTCTGCATTAGTATAATGTTGATAATCTGTATTTTGACTGACAGTTGTACTTAAATCAGTAGTGCACTTTTCTCAAAACTTCTGGTTTGTCGTGCTATGATTATTGGCTGGTCTGCACGTTCTTGATTAGCAAAAGCAAGTAAGTTTCTTCACATGGTCAGTTGCTATTTGAGTTCGTAATATGTCTCTTAAAATTTCCAAGCTATCGTCTTCTCTGTTTGTGTGTCGAAGGAACTAAAATTTTCATTACACATGGAGGAGAACTTATGTATCCTTGTTTAAAAGTTCTTTGAGTATTAAGAATCTTAAAAATTTAGATCTAAATCATATTTATTTTTTTAAAAAATAAATATAGATATTCAAGGAAGCTCTTAACAACTTTTATTTTCAAAATAATGACGAAAACATGAAAAAAAAAGACGATTTTATGATAAAACTGGTTTCACCATAAACGGCCGTTGTGAGCATGGCGCGATAATAAGTGAAAACTTATCATAATCGAACCAATTAAACTTCTATTTTAAATGAGTAAAAAAATTGTTTAAAATCGATGTAATTATAAGGTTTTTTGTTTGTTTAACGTTCTTTTGATACGACGTAAGTTTTCCACAAGATTTATTGGAAAATTCATATGAATGAAATATATTTGTCAATTAAGAAGTTAGATACGTACTATATAAATATGATTTTGATACGATTCTATTTTTAGAATTTCGTCTAGACTCTCATTGTCTAGCTCTAGAGTCTAGAGCTAGACGATTTTAATATTCAGCTAAACGATAGAACACGTTAGATAATCGTGTTTTGTCACGTGGAGATCAGCAGGTTCATATGAACGTAGATAAATGATACGTACATATTAATATATTGACGTGTAAAGTACATGTTCAAATGAACTTTTAAGTTAACTGAATATGTGGGAATTTGCGTGGGTGATCTATAGGCGCGTACATTCGGTTTAAACTTTTAAAGGTTCTTTCGATCTATTTATATTTGTATATATTTATATTTTTCTTTGTATAATACGTTGTCTCGACTTCATACATAAAATGAAGCTCTCCTTGCGTGTGTTTGTTTGATGAAAACACTAACAAAGTCACCGTGGGAAATGATCGAGCTACAAATTGCTCAAGCACTGGAGTGTTCAATTCGCAATGAAACGAATTAATTCGTATTAATAATTGCTCTGCCGTTAATCTGTCGGTGGGCGTTAACAACATTATGGCGTATAATTACAATACGCGCGTTTAATCAAATTTTATGTTTAGTTATATAATGATTTATATATATGTACATACACATTTTGAACGGTGTGCATGGTTAACGACTATTTTCCCACATTCTATCGTGCAGTTTTTCGATCGTCATTTAGTTTTTTTTTATTAAATATATATTTTGTTCAGTGTTGAATACGATGTGTATGTACATACATGCATACATATGTACACACATACAAGTTGTAGTAGGAACTTTTTCTCACAGTGTTGAATTATTAATGTGGGATTGAGTTTATTAATACTTAAAAACGTTGTCAGTTTTCTGTAATTCTTTTCGTGATAGCATTGTTTGAATTTTTTGCATATGCATTTATGAACGTGTGTGTAGTGTAAGTGCATAGTCTCGCACTGGCCAGATGTTTATTTTTTGATGATGGATGGTTGCACGCCGAACATCTGGTCAATGCACTTTCCCCCGACACGAAACGCTCGCATAATTTCAATATAAGTATTGTTTGTGTACTTCTGAAAACTCAGTTTGGAAATTTATCTTGTATATGTATGTATATACTTTTTACATACCTCTTTTATACTTCATTACCATTGGTTTTTGTGTTGTGTGATTTCTTATGTTTACTACTGTTTATGAACATATGTGTTACAGTCCAAGTGTACCTTTCGTTCGTTCATGAACATACATACAAGTTTGTTCATAGACGAACCATAAAATAACGAATTGACAAAGGAACTATTTTGTTCATGCACAAACTATTGGTCATAAATTTAAGTATTTTCAATCGTTTGTCCCAACCTCTATGTATGTACATATGTATGCTTACCCTGGTTGCAATATTTGGTTGGGTTGAAAAATTAGCGGAAACGGGAATTATAGCAACGCTGTAATGTGGTTTCTATGGGATTTCCATTTTAAATACTTGGCGTTTTGAAATCTCAAAAGGTCTTGGTTGCTCAAATGTTTTGACACCTGGTGACTATTTGAAGATAGCTTTTGCTGTTAGTACTTTTAGTAACTAAAATCAATAAATAGTTCGTGTATGAACAATCTAATATGTTCGTGAACGAACCGGAGTGAATACTTAGTGAACAGTAAAAAAATGTGAACAACTTTGTTTTCTTGACAGTTACAGTTTGGATTTATAAATCCGTTTTATTTTGAGATTTTAGTTTGAACCACATGATAACTATCATTTGTGTTAATCGAGGTCGTGGCACTAGAATGATATCAATAGTTAAACAGGCCTGTTCTTAGAACTTTCAACTTAGAAAATGTAAGGTAGATTGGATTCGATCTGATTTTTGAGTTCCAATCAAACGACGATGAGAAATTTTGTATTGGCACTTAAAAATCTCAAATAATATTTAAATATGTATGTATGTGCCATCTTAGTTCAGTTTATGTGTGTATCCAGTGGCGGACTGGCCATACAAGCGTACATGCCCGATGGCATGTGGGCCCCACTATCTGTTAGAAAATATAGGCCCTCAGTAAAATTAAATAACTTTTTAACTATTTCACGTGTGTAAAAATTTATAGGATATTGCACTTTGGGACATAGAGTTTGGGTATTTCAACAAAACAAATTTCTTACGATATACACAAACAACTAATACCTGCTTTAACAGCCCAAGGATCAGTTAACTTTTTTTATTAGGCTCGAAATGTAAGTTTCAACATTTGCGTGGGCCCTTTTACCGGGCCCATTTCCAACCTCAAGATTATGCATATACCAATACCTATGTAACAACTACCTACTGAAATAAAAATGGGAATAAACAAATTTCCGTGAATAATATAAACTGAATTGCTTAAAACAATTTTGATAGGACGATTCATCATCAACCAGCGATTTAAATTTACTTATACATACTTTCAAAATAACATTTGATTATACTTCGACGATATAGTAAGATTTAAATACGCCATTTTAAACAGTTTCCGAATATAAAATATATTCCTAATCTAGACACATCCATGTATATAGAAACATAGGATAGGGGCCCCCTCCCCAAAATCCTGATTTTCGATTAACATTAATTGAAAAAATATTTCATTTTTTTGTTTTCAGGGACGTAATTTGGGGGGGCATTCGCCCCCCTAAATGAAGGAATAGTGTGAATTTAGAAAATATTATGAATTTAATGATTAATGAGATACTATGGATCTATGAATGCTGCGTTTATTTCTTATGTATGTTACTTTTGGGTAACTAATAAAATTATCGCTGCTATGTACTTTGAAAAAAAAAAAGATTTTATTATTTTGAAGCAAATATATTTTGGTTTTTAAGTGGTATGCCTTAGAAATTGTTCATCCCATAGAGTGAATCGTTAGAAAGGTCCCCTTTGCTTTATTTTGTCTCAAAAACAGATGTGTATCGTTTATTTTTCCGAAAGTTCGTATATTTTTTGATAAAGTGATACATTTTGATGGTCGATTTTTGCTAAGCATGTGAAAATTTTTGGAAAAAATTTTCGCTTATTAAATTAAAAAGGCGTTTTTTTTGGCTTTTTACATAATATTTTTTTATAATTACTTCTTTAAAAATAAGCTTATTTTTTGCATATTTTATATTTTCCATTTTTATTCCGATATATGATCTTTGAAAGATTTTTTGAAAAAAAATTCAATTTGACCAATCTTTGCCGCATTCTTTAATGATGCTTTCTATTTACCTAGGACAAGGATTAAAACGAAATATACAATGTAATTTATGGATCTATTTTGCTTTTGCCATTTTTCTTGAACCTAAATTTGTTTATTTTCATTTTTGAAAATTTTATTTTTTTTTTGCCCTTGATTTTTAGCGTGATGGAAAAAAGAAAATTTTGTTATATGGGGGGGGGATAATTTTTTTTAACCCTGGGTAGGGCCCCCTTTGACTCCTGGCATGTATTGATTTCAGTCCCAGTCCGCCACTGTGTGTATCAATTGGCAGTTTACGTTCGATATATTACAAGTTTTCGTTTTGAATAAGGTCTGTTTTTAAATATAGTTAAACCATAGGTAATCTACACGCCTGTCATAGGATTGTTATATTAAAAGGGATGATTGTGATCAACTTAAATAAAATATTCAGATCTTAAATGAAGAGTCAGCGGTCGACATGTTGTTTATGTATTAAAGAGATGAAGACATTTTCTCGTATGTATGTAGTAAGACTTACGACATTAATTACTTACTTAATAAGTAATTAATGTCGTTCGTTCGTACATCCATTTATAGTACTCTAGTTGTTTTACCCGGCTTTGCTCAGTATTTTTAATATAAACAGCTTAAACATGGCAAATCTAATAGTAAATATTCATTTGTTTTTTTTATTAAATTTATTTGAATCGGAAGAAAAATATATCGAATCGTCATAGAAACTGATTTTCGATTACCAACCAACAATACTTACAAACTTACAAAGTTTCTTTCGAAATTATATATTAGATAATAATAAAAATAAAAATCCCCAGAGATCGTTATAAATTATATTATATTATTTACATCATTTTGTAGTGACAACTTTTTAATGTATCTATTGACGTTTTCGCATATTTTAATTATCAAATTACGAAGGTCGGTGATAATTATACATGGCTATTGTTTACTCTCGAGGCTGTTGCCCCGAGTAAAGCCGTTTGTATACACATCTGTAGTTATCGGAAATCGGTTAAAGTACATATGTACATACGTATGTATATAAAATTCGAATTATTTTCGGATATCAACTTTCCATCTACATATGTATGTTCATATTTATCTTCGATGTTTTTCATTTATTTATAATAATTATTATCTATGCTATTTTATTTATTCGTTTTATGTCCTTTCAAAAGGTATTCTGAACTGTTTTTTAGTTACAGCGAAACACTCGGGGCTCCGCACATTGATTAATGATTTATTATATACGGATAAATAATCAACTGCATATAATAAATCTGTCATTACACTTGGACTGACGCAGTCCTACCAATCCCTATCGTGCTCTAAAAAATTAAGTCATGATTTTTTTTACATCGCTGTTTTTCTAAAAATTTGTAATCGTACTGTAACTATGTACGTATGTATGTATATCATTGCATTATTTGATTTGTGACAATCCAATTTTATAATTACCGACACGTTAATTTAAATAAGAATGGGCAACAGTCATTTATTTTATTTAATATGATAATTAGAGGTAGAGTCACAGTACTATACATTGTTCGGCAAACCTTAACAATGCATTTACAACCTTTGAACAATACACGGCCCCCTCAGGCTCCGGTGACTAATGATATAATTAGTGGTGTAGTCGGGCCAGGTCGCCGCCCTGATACATTGTTTTTCGAGTACAATTAATAAATATTTTGACTAAAATTTCATATAAAATTTTGTATTCCAAATATTGTGAGCAGACTCGTTCTTACACTCGATGACCACCATTGAATAGTAATCTGAGCACATTTAAAACTTGAAAGACGTTTAATGAAATGTATTTGCTTTTTTATCTAAAACCACCCAAAACATGGAAAGAAAACATTCTTTGAACTATTGACCATACCATAGATAAAATGAGAGAATTCAGCTTAAATGAATAATCATCTCTAAATTCACATGTTAAAATTTGATAGTTTATTGAAATATGTATGTATGTACATATACATATGTACAAATGTTGTTGTTGACACACAAACACGGATTTTGCAAAATCAAAGATGTTGAAGAGGATGCATTATGGAAGTTTTTATAAAATATAAAAAATACATCATAATTTCAACAAGTAAGAATATTTGTTAATTAGTATTTGATTTTTTTATAAATATTTCAACTACCAATATTAGGAATTTTTTTTGGTAAGGAAAAAGCGGGGGGGGGGGGTCATAAAAATTAAACACCGACTTGGTTCTTTTCTATTTAGCACGACACCACTGCATATAATGTGTATTTGTTGCGTATCAAGTAATCACTATGTTGTATTACTTATTGATAAAAAAAATAGCCATGAATATAATTTTATTTTTAGATTAACCGTGGCAAAGAATAAAAATAACAAAGGTTGGGGTCTATTAAATTTCCAGTTCAATGCTTTCCAGATTAAAATCATTTCTGGTCGTTACCTAGCTCATAAGTCTTATTTTACATACGGTATTATCAGCGGTGTCATGCAACAAGGAGTTTTAAAAAACAAAATATTTCAATTATTCCGTTACAAAAATCATCATTTTAAACGAGCAGCTTATTGTGTAAAATGATATTGTATATTTCAACAATACTGGTAGAATGGACAACCACACTAAGATATGAAATTGTATTAAAAGTTTATAGATAAAAGTTGTAGTGTTTTTTTTGTAATGTATCGCACTGGGCCGGGGTTCCGGATTAATATGTTTTTTTTACCTTTTAAGATAAATTACTGGATCTATGTAAATATAACTGGTAATCTGATATTTTAAGGATAATGCTGACCGGTGTTCTCATTTGGTCCTACTCATCAAAATTTTGTCTGGTCGTTTATCGTTTGAAATTGAACATTCAAGGTTCAGATTTCATTGTCACCTCAGAATACGATCCTATTTAACTTGGATTTATTCTCGAAAATATTCCATCATTTTTTAATACATTAATTTTACAGGTTTGCGGAAATATTTAATTTTTAAATCTAACTCGTTGCCAAATCGCTTCGCAAACTTCTAAACCTCGTTAATTCAAAACCACTATGAAAACTTCAATCGACCTTTCCTTGCACGTTTGTGACTATTATTTTTTACAATAATGAATAATGGCTTAGCAAATATTTTTGAAATGTGTAGTTCTAAAAAAATAGACTAATTAACTATAAGTGGAGTTACGAGGTTTACAATTAACAGTTATGATCAGAGATCGGCGGCCAGGATTCTTTAATGCACAAAAGACGATTCACTAATGTTAACCTTTTTTTTTTGTAGGACAATAGTGACCCTTATTTTGTGCATAAAAGCATCCTGACCGCCGATCTCTGTTAGTGATTGTCGGGCACGATGCTCGACGGCTATATAAATGGTTCACTATTGTCAACCATTTTTTTGCTCCCACTTTTTCATACAATGGAGTGGTCTATTGTTATTATATGGCAACATCCTCGCCGCCTAAGGACGAAAACACACAGCAAGGAACGTAGCACGTGTAACGTCGACAAGTTCTCCTATATTTCTTCAAATATGGGATACACCGTTATCGATTACTGTCAAGCAAGGATACAATTTGACCAAAACGCTCCAGGTGATAATTTTGGAACGGCGTGCCATGAATCTGTGCAAGTCACGCCACATTTTTTTCGTACGTTTTTAACTATCTAAAAAAACCATGTGCTACGTTCATCGCTGTGTGTTTTCGCCCTTAGTCTGGTTACGATGTATTTATTGGTATCGTATTAGGCCGACCTCCCTTCTTTTTTTACAAAGGTCTTTTATATTTCTGTAAATCATATTTGTTTCAGATTAAAATATGAGGCGACCCACCCACCCACCTCCCGAATTATTTTCATGTCGCTGTTTTTAAATGAAAACCTGACTATACTGTTGGTCCAATACGGCAGAGCATCTTAACCTGTGTGCTGCGGTAATATTTGTTCCCCGAACAGCACTTCGGCCTAATGAGTGAGATCGCGTGTGAGGGAGAAAACCGATGTTAGATAGCGTTTTGTCACCTATGCATATACGGAATAACTAGCGACTGCCGATGAAGTACATATATATGTACGTAGCTGACAAACTCTACGAGTCGTAAACAATTTGTGCCGCGAATATCCAGAGGTTACGATGCTCTGCAATACGGTACAATCGACGATAGAATGTAAATATTATATATATTTATATGTATGTATGTATGTACATTGATGCGTTTGTCGGTCGAGGCCGTTCCCCACGATCGTCGACCGGCCAACAGCATCAATCAGCGAGTGAGTGCATCGCTCGTTGCACCGTTGGAGTTTGGTGAATTCGAAAGAGTAACAGAGTTCGTTTGTTGTGTTGCAGTGGCGGCAGGAGGCGAGGCCGGCCGGCAGCAGCGGCACGTGCCGCTGTACGGGCGGTTCGTGGCCGAGGAGCAGCTCGTCCAGCTCTCAGCACCCTCAGACATACAGGTCAGTCAACCCACTATTGCCCCCCTCGTCCTCCCCTTCCCACCCACACCTCACGACCGGGGATCCCCCGGCTCGACGGGGGATTCCCTCGCGTCATCCGCCCGCCGAGATAGAACGCGTGTGTGCATTTGTACATCGATGTGTGTCCCACTCTAATTTGAAACATACTTTCCGTGAGTCGATTTGTTGTGGTCGGATGTACCAGTATGTATGTATGTGCTTCAAGTCGTTGGTTTTGTTGTTGTTGTTTTGTGTGTGTGTGTGTGTGTAATGTTTTTTGTATGCGCCGTGTCGTAGAAGCGTGCTGTGTGTTGGGTAGAATTGCTGTATTTGTTTGCTTGCGAAAATATATAGTATAGTAAAAAAAAATTGCTTTGATTCTTTTTGTGATCAGTTGTATGTTTTAATTTGTTTGTGAAATTTATCTTCAGTTTAGAGTAAAAGTTGTTGTTTAGAGTAAAAGTTGTTGTTTTGATTAGATTATGTTTAAATATTTTTATAATAAAAACCAGGCATGCTTCGTTCGTACGAAATGCGGTGTTGAAGCAAACTGTTAAAACTCTTTTTACAAACCTCCTTTATTGTTGTGTATGAAGAACTTTATACGAGTTTATCACAGTTTTAATACCTATGTAGGTATATACATCAAATCACGGATAGTTTAGTTTGTAAAATATTTCATTTTCAAATGATTTTTTTGTTCATAAACTATGTTCACAATCATCTATTCTAAATAGCTACTAATCAAGTGATCATTGTTTATTTTTTTACAAGGCTCGTTTTAAAACTTTGCCTTTTTGCACGGTTTGGTCAACAATAGATATTCAAATCAATTCCGCTAGTACGATGGTGAAAAATAATCGTAATAGACACGTTTAAAAAATGTCTCAATTTTGACCTTCTTATTATATGTTGATATTTATAGAATTATCTTATTTGGGTACTTATTGGTTATATGGGCGCAACTGAGCATTCAGTATGTGCACTCACTTACATACAGTAACAAACTATACACGGAAGTTACAAGAGTTTGGTAGGTTCGCCGAGAATCAGGAGTAAATAGTTTTCTGTAATACATATGTCCTCGAATTAAGTATATTGTTCACTGTAACGTCAATCACTGGTTGCGTACTGCCCTTTACTCAATCTGCTTGCGGCACCTAGAGGCCATTTATTTAATTGCCGTGTGTATGTTTCTGTTAGTGTTATACTTAATGCTCGATTGTGCCCATATAAACTAATAAGTACCCTTATTTAAATGTTCATGTATAAAGCACAATAGGAAAAAAAGCTCAAAAATCTTCTAATAATTCTTATAAATTATTAGTTCATTATTGATACATTTTATAAATACATATTATTTTTAAATAATGAAACCTTGTAATTCGATTATCTAAAGCAAATTCTAAATGCGTTTATACCTGAAAGGTATACACATTTTTTTTAATTACCGAGAATTCATAAGTGTATTAATATGGTTATTAGTGATTCTATTATTCATGGAATCTCCTTTTTTGTTAGTAATATTTACGACTAATGGAATGTTATATTGGTGTTGTAGTATTTTCAGGTTAGTATAAATGGGCGTGTTATAAATATATTTTTTGGAGTTTTGAATGGTATGGTTAGATTAGGTGTAATATAAGTTAATATGGGTAAAATGAGTGCGCGCTTAGTATAATATGATTTAAAATGTTTGTTTCTTGATTAATCTACCTTTCTGTTAAGATTGTTTCACCAATAAGGTGTAATCTAAGAAAATCTTTGAATGAAGCGTAAGAGGGCATTATATCATGTACTTTGTTTTACACGGCTATTTATTCTTTGTTTCACATATTTTTTTTATTTCCCTTCTTACTTTTTTTACAAGATTTTTTGTGTTCTTGTGGAACAGACCTGCCGCGATACTGTTAATCATGAAAAATTACATTTATGACATTCTTAACGAAATCTCACTAAATGTGTTGATATATTTTCTCTGAATATCGATGGTGGTAGTAACTCTATAAAAATATATGATATAATTCAATTGGGTTGTCTTTTGACTTCCGCAAATTAAATAATATTGTTAATTTGTTGCCACTTTTTTTTTACCAGTTTTGTAAAAGCGTAGTGCTAAATATTGAATTGGTATGTGAGTTTGATCACGTTTACAGAACTATGCAAGTTTTGCAGGGAAACTTTTTTTTATACATATTACGTAGAATATAGACTTATTAGTCTATATTATACGTAATTAGTCTATCTGTATATATGTAGAATCGAATGTTATACATACATACATACATATGTAGTATTGTCTTATGAAATTATATTAAAATTTATAAAGCAGTCGTTAAATGCTATAAATGTACATTCGTATGTATATATCTCATATTATAAATCAAATAAATTAAGAATAAAGTTCAAATAAATTAAAAAAAATTGTATGTAATTTGATATTACGAATTCCAAGCTTTACATGCGAGTATATGTATATGTATGTATGTATTATTATATGATAATTCTACGTAATGGATTTTCAATTAGTATCTAATTTAATGGTAAATAATGTTCATTTATAATTTTGAGAAATATTCTTAGAAATACTTCTCTCATTTAGATGCCTCATTTGTTGAAATTAAATATTTGTATAAATTATAATAACGTTTGAAAATACAAGTATACATACCTGTGTTAGAGAGAGATGATAACTCATTAGATTTCAGTGTTTGGTTTTCCACTAGTTATGTATGTACGTCTAGAAATAAAAATAAAAATAATTTTATTATTTACATATTTTCTGTAAATTCAGTTCTCATGGTCGTGCATTTCTTTCGAAGAACTTAATAATATTATCGAAAGTTAGATAATTTTGCAAATATCTGACGCGTGCGAATTCTCAGAACGCGTTGCATAGATTATGAAAGTGTTTATTGAGTTTTATCATATGAGAATTTGTCATCCAATATTATAAATCCTATCTAATTTGAAATAATATATATACGGCTATCAGCGTGAAATAATCGCCTTCGTATAGTAATAACGTAATAAATATGTAGTCGACACATGAAGTTTGCATGCGGTCGTTTCGATTACGATCAGTCTGGCCTGAAATTGCACCGTATGCTTTATATGCAAATTACAGGTGGGAGGGGGGGGGGGGCTATTTAGGAACCGTGAAAAAATAATAAAATTAGAACCGAGTACAAGTTTTCCCTCAAAAAGCATGAAACGGCGCCTGTCCAACCGCGACCGTAACGACATGCTGTGGCGCCTGCTGATTTATACGTTGAAATGAAAAATACCTCATTTTCGCTTTACTACACACTTCACATACCGCAAAATTTGCATTTCATGATTTTTATTTTTCTGAAGCATATAACGCCTATAAAATTGTTCTGCATTTTTGCAGGCTATGCAGGCGAGAATACCCCATCATTTTCGGGATCCGTCAACGGCGCCGCTTAGGAAGTTGAGTGTGGACCTCATAAAGACCTATAAACACATAAACGAGGTGAGTTTTATTTTAACCATTTGTTATATTTTTTTAATTTATAAATGTATATATATTTATACGAAGTGTCGATGGATAAAGTATTGTGTTGGTATTCAATTTTTCAGTATCGATTACTGACCATGTTTTAATGGTTTTTGAATAGTATGTACACATGTGTGTTTTGTTTTGATTGATTGACTTAAACTTGAAATATTTTTTAAGCTTTAACTTTTTTGGGAGTAAGTCTAGACCGGTTGTGTAAGGAAAAGCTTCTACTTAGTGATTCGTAGTGGTGACGCCTATTGATTGTTTTGAAAAGTTTGACAGTTTGATCTCAGACTTTTTAGTGACGAATATATTTTTTTGTTATTATTTTATATGCATATCATCATAATTTACAGCCATTCGCCATCCACTGCTGGATGAAGGCCTCTCCAATACGCTTCCATTCGTCTCATTCATCTCATCCCACACATTTTTATTAGAATTTCATCCACCTATCTCCTATATGATCTTTCTTGGACCCATTTACATTCTCTCGGGTACCATTCTAGCACTTCTTTCGTCCATATGTCGTACATTCTTCTCTCTGCGTGACCCTTCCGTTTGCCAATTAAATATATTTAATCTCTCCATTATATTAACTACTTTTGTGCGTATGCCTAATTACTATACTTCCCCAAAATATCCAGTTGAGTTTCAGCAATTGAAATAATAATTTAGTATAAATACATCTATATTTTTTTTCTGTGATATTTCACACATTCGGTTTTTCATTGTATCAAATGTGTAAAATTGATACTGGTTTAATTTTTTATACACATTTTTTGGGTAGACGATGCAAGGCCTTTTTTATTTATATAATTCATCTAATGTATTCAGTAAAAAAAAATAGTCAAATGCAGCACTAATTTAAGAAATAATCAATCTATGAATAGATTTGTGAAGAAAGTTGATGATGTGCTTGCCTAAGTATTGAGTTCATAGAATAAACGATGACGTTGAAATATTCACTTCCGTTATGTCAATTGGATCACAAAGTAAACATACGTTTAATTTTATGACATGACAAGTGATAAAGAACTGAAAATGTCTCATCTGATATTTTGAAGGGCATTGCCAAAGTTCGAACTACAAGACGGCACGTGTGTGTGTCTGTGTTACTGGGTGTGTTATTCTAAAAACGATCGATTGTAAATATTAATATTACTGTCGGAAGAAACCAGACTTTCAACATTGCCAATAGTTGTAATGATTACGACACATTTTGGTAAATTTCGCAATATTCGGTATCATTTCGACACTGACAGAGCGAACACACTTGAAGTGGTTAGACGAAGCAATGTTTGTTTTGCTCGGCGCCGGCTAATCTGTAGGTATGTTTTGTCAGGAGTTGCGATCCTAGTTAACAGCGGAAGCAATATATGGGTGTGCATGGTAAGTAGTACATGGTAGTACTATCAGATTAATTTCATTCGCCATTAGCAATAGGAATTTTTGAAAATTACACCCATTTGCGGCTTCTCTTCGTATCGATTTGTCGGTCGCCACCGATGTTTACGCACGATAAGGGCACTTTAAAATCACGTGATCGTCGCGTTTATATGTACATAAGTTTGTGTCGATGTTTGTTTTTCACACGAAATTTATTCATGAGATGATTCTACATATAAATGCTAATGATGCTGCCAACCGATACTTTTGAGTCATGGCTTACATCGGAAATTTCCTGGTAAAAACTTCTGATGACTGTCTCCTCATTTTTTTTCCTGACTATTTAGTCGGTAACCGTTCGCCAAATTTCTTCATTGACGGTTGTGATCTTCAGCCATGAAGTTCTTTCTCTCGTTTTTGAAAAGAGATGCGGTAAGAATCGACTACTTAGTTTGTGTTTAATCGTGACAGGTTCTCAGTGTAATATATGTATGTAATAGTTAGGTTTTATAGTGTTTTCATATCGTGCGTATGTTTATCGCGTTTCATTTTCATAATCGTCTTTGGAAACTGTTTCTATGTATGTAATTTGATGTTTGTCTCGTGGGACGTTTGTGTGCACTTTGTGCAGTGGCGTGCGGCACGTGTGGGCGACGTGGGCAATGACGTCATTGCGGATCCAAGGCGGTAGTGACGTGCTATCACCATAACGCTGATTCACCGTTGAGCTGTAATCACAGTCGAATTATCGAAAATAAACATGTTTGTCCACACTAGGCCATAATACTTCGAATTTGGAATTCAATTTGATTTGCATTTATCTTTGTAGGTATTTACTTTTTGAAGGAGTGTGTGAATTTATTTCAATTATTTGGCATTTCGACTTGTGCAATATAACTTGTGATTTAAAAGCATTTCAATCAAACGATACATATATATGTATAGTGTTGTGAATAACATGAGAACATTGTTGCAATGTATTGTACTCGGTGCATTTTATGATTGTGGGAGGCCAGTCGGTATATCGTTCGTGTGTGCGTCGGCTTATTGTTTAAAAGTTAACGGATTAGAGAAGTGTGACAATGTTTGCATTTTTACGTCGTGTAAGAGTGCATACGTTTATTAATGGGGAAGGTCTCTCGTTATCATTTGTATCGTTTGTTTGTAGCATAATGTAAGTTTGTTGCATTATTTGAGCCTATAGCATATTTGACTTGGGAATTGAATGTTCATAGTAAGAATTTCTATACGATTGTAATATTTATTCCATGGACATGGTTTTGATTTTTTTTTGTACGAGGAGCTTCTTTCAGAAATAACAATTTTCAAGCTAAGAAAGTAATAAAGTAATGAGTTTTTAAATGTTTTAGAAGAGGTTTAGACAATTTTATTGCAATATTTGAGCATTTGTTTCTGTGGGCGAAAAATTTCCGTTAGATGTACATATGTATGTACATACATTGCCTACAACTTATGGTAAGAGTACACCCAAAAGTGCGGTACTGGACGTGCTTGTGGTTTCCAGCTGTGATGGGCGTATTTTCAGTTCGTTCTTAATTCGTACGATTTTATTATTTCGACAATTTTTTCTAAAATTTCTTCAAATATGGGAATCACCGCAATCGATCGCTGTCAAAACTTTGTCAATACAAGTATAAAATATCAAAAACAAAACAGGGGGATTTTTGGCATGGGTCCCATAGCATAGATCAGGCGAGCTAGTGGTTTTTTCACATGTACTATCTAAAAAAAAAACACGTGCCGCGCACGTCTCTATGCATATGTGCTTTTAATATCCTATACTAAAAAAAATTTAAAACCTCATGAACGTGTTCAACCTGTTATGAAATTAGAATTAAGAAGGAAGTTTAGTTTTTTATTAAACATCTTTGAATCTTGTAGAGAGTATAAATTTAATGATTTTCCGCCGTATTTGGTGATTTCACTATATCCACCCCTTTTTATTTATAATCTTCCATATGTAATCATTCTAACAGAGAGGATTACGACATTGATCATTTGCATCATAAATGCAGTGTGAAGTGAGAAATATTTCTCGAAGGGGAGCTGTCAAATGAGCGGATGCGTTCCATGTGTAGATTTTCTTAGAATCGCTTGTTTTTTTTTGATAATTACTTCACAATTTATAATGCACCATATGGTTGTAGTATAGATATATAAAATTTAATCATTTACACCTACCCACATTCGTATCGGCACGAACTATTATAATATTTGACATATGTACTACAGTAGTAGTACGAAACTCGCGCCCCCGTTACGTCGCGTTAACCAATAACGCCGCTCGTTAAAAAACGGTACAAAACTAAAAACGGCACCGCAAAAGCGAAACTGAAAACCGCGAAAACTAACGTATACGTGTGTGTATCCACGATGCACATATGTACATGCATACATATGTACATACATACATACAATATGATAGAGAGTTTGTAATCGTGACGTTATTACAGTAGAACGAAGTAGTCCAAGGCAACGGCTCAGACGACACGCCGTCGTACGTAATTATTATACGGCCGAGGACTTTGTAGCCAAGTGACAATTTCACCTGGGAAATATGCATACCGGCGGTGCGTGCATTTCCGGCGCAGCATCCGACGCATCCGGTGCGCGAAAATGCCCCCCCCCCTCCCGTCTCTGTCGGTAAATTTTCAAACGTTGACCCACATAGTGCGTGTGCGTTGTAAACAGACACGTATTGATTATCCGGTCCTAACAATCCATAATGTAATAAACGCCAAGTGGAGTCGACACCGTTACAGACGTGTCTCAACCCCACTCCGTCATTTTCCCCTCGTCGTCATAATGAGCGTCGTAATCGATATGCGACACGAAAAAATAAAAATGAACCGCCCATTATTTATACAGGTGGCATTGCTACCGTGTAAAATAGGTAATGTGCCAGTTTTTTTAGGTGTGTTTGTGTCGCAGAGGAATTGCTGTTGAATGCACTCTATAAGTGCATTGTCGGTTTGTTTATTTGTTATTTCATGGGTTTATTTAACTTATTGTATATGGGGTAAGCATTCTCGCAATCAATTTTTGAGCCTATTTATTTCAAATTTCGCAACATAAGTTCATAATTCTGATGACAATACGTTTGAGTTGACCCAACCTCATAAAAAAACAAAATAATACAACGTCTTTGAATCGTTGAGAGGGTTAATTTTATTTTTACTTGGTTAGCATATAAATGAATCAACAAACAATAATTTTACTTTCTCGCTGTTTCTGAAAATCTCGCTGTTTTTATCGCACAGCCTCATTTACGTGTATGATAAAAACGGGGAGATTTCCACGACACGCCACTGGTGTTTTCCAACAGTCGAGAGATGGAAAATGAAACATTCTTCCATGCGATTTATAAGTATTGTCGCACGATATCTATTTAGTATTCTACATATGTAAATGTGGGCAATTTTTCGTTTGGGTCGGAAAGGTATAAGATTGTCGGTTTTAAGTTCATATTTGATACTTGTTTGTGTGATCACCTTGTGAGTTGACCGATTCTATTTTAATGTATTATTCATTGCTTTACATTTTTGAATTCACTTTTGGCAGTTTTGACAGACCTTCGTGGATTTTCAGATATGCTTGATTACTTCCATACAATGACAATTTTTTTTTTTTACGTACATCAGTACATCAGTTTTTTTATCCGGAAAGTTTTCTTTGGTGCATTCTATAGCGTCCATATAGAATGTACGAAAGAAAAATTTTCCGTAATTACTGGTTACGTGCAGGGCCGCCGAGAGAAAAATAATTACGACCCCCTATGACAAATTAAAAAAAGTCTTTTAGATATATTTTTAATATGGAAAAAATCTCAGAACTATGTGATTTTCTATATTTTAAATATGTAATTGAATAAGAACGTATGATATAACAGGTATGATTTCCTGCACGGGGCCCCTCGAGTAGTCAGGGCCCTGGAACTTTACCCCGGCTCCCCCCCCCTCTCGTCGGCCCTGGGTACGTACCTTACGGAATAGACCTTAAAATGAGATGAATGAAAGTGCAAAATTTGTATACTAATTGATTTAAAGGGGTGTGAATTTAAAAATGATGCTGTTTAACGTTTTCATCTTATTTCTAGTATAATAATTTATTGATTGTCTTCGTAAAGTAGTGCAATCTGAAATAGCATTTTCAATTTGAACGCTTAAGGGACATCACACCGGATGGTAAGCGTACACTTTGCAAGTGTCCAGTTTGTCTATTCCGAGAAAAATGAAGTTAAGTGGCTCGTCGATTTGTTTGTTTTCCGTAATGACACACAAGAATGCTACACAATGTTATGCGCGTCTTTTGACAGTTGCCTCTCACATTGTATGGAACCGCGAATGAGCGATGGCGGTACGCGACCTAGAATTCTTGATTACATTTCCTTTATGTGGGAATGCCGACGTTCAGACACTGTCGTCCAAGAATGTACGTACAAACAAAAGCCACTTTTACTGTGTGTCAGACAAACGCTAATCAGCGTTTTTCTATACTTAGTTCAAATTTGACCGATGTAAACGTATCGTGTATCAAATAACTACAATCCGCGATTGTGGTCAGGGACTCATAGATTCGACCAGCTGTCAAAATTTAACAAAAATGGATAATTTTGTATCGGAGATATTCTGTCACGATCGTCAGTTGGAACCAGAGATTCATAGTGTATAAAATGTTTGTATATATTATAACTTTCATTGTTTCATGTTTATTTTTAAGCATCGCATTTTTCTCGTTTATCTATTTGTCGTGGAACCTTGTACCTAACCTTACTCGAGTTTCAGGGATCTCGTGTCCTCGACTTTATTACATATAAAAGTAATTACAATCGAATTTTTCTCTCCCGTTTATGAAGAAGTCTGCACACAATCAATATGTATCGTTGAGTTTTTATCTCGACGTTACGTTTTCTCGGAACATTTTTATCAGTTAGTTCTCGAAATAAGAAATATGAAGTCGTGTGTTCGTACCGAACAGGAGCTGTGTTTAGGTGTCGTAAGCTATCGGCTAGGTCTTTGTGCATTATGTTGCAAAAGTTGCTGAATCTGTATGCAAACTGCGCAGTAGAAGCATCGGTGCATATGGCGTCTTTGCGGCCGTCGTTGCGCTCTCTTTACTGCAAGCTATGTACTTCGGAGTCTCTCTGGACACCCGTCGAGCGCACTGAAACTGGACACCTCGAGCACATCTTGAATCGACGACTGAACAGTCTGTGTTGAATATTTTGCAAACTTTGCAAATGTTTCTGTGCTTTGAGGAGATTTGCCTTAAGCCTTCGGGGGTGATTTAAAATAATCAATGTTTGCGTATTTATTGTTCGTATGTGAATAATTTATATGTATTTATTTTATGATAAACATGGGTATATTGAAGTAATTTTTTAACGGTAATTTTTTCTCGTATTTCATTGTAAAGTCAAGGTGTTTATGTAAACTTTTAGCTGCGACACATCGATGAGTCAATATTTGTTCCATTCACTAAAATATGGAAGCATGTGTATTTATGTCTATTTCGACAATCTATAATCAACGTACATATCAATACATACATATGTATGTATCGGGTCTACCTCACGGGCCCGAATGTGAAACGCCCGAAAACGCAAATATCGGAAGGCAAAGATCGAAAATCGGAAGATCTTAAGTCGAAAGATAAAAATAAAAGGTGCATGGTAAACGGTACATACTCACTTAATTTGCGCGAGCAGGATACAACAGGAACAAGAGGAACAGGCTTTTCCTCCCGTATTCTGTGCGCGCACATTAATACGGGAGGAAAAGCCTGTTCCTCTTGTTCCTGTTGTATCCTGCTCGCGCAAATTAAGTGAGTATGTGCGTGAGTGTGTACCGTTACGTACCATGCACCCTTTTTTTTATCTTTCGATTTTCGATCTTTGCCTTCCGACATTTGTTTTTTAACTTCGAAGTATGCATTTCATTATTTTTAAAAAATAATTTTGTTTTAGCTAAACGAATGTCATAAGTTTTGTTGAGTACTTTCTTTGAATTGATTTTTTTTCTATTTTTATTATATAGGTTGTTCAACTGTTTGAGATCATTTCTTCAGTGATCTTATAGCATATTGGCAAATAAATTTACGAAAAAAACGTCAGTTTATTGTATATAATAATTGCCTATTGCGTGCGTGCGTGTGCATGTTCGTTTACATGCTCCGTCTCTCTTTCTCCTCCCTGGAATCGTATATCGTGGAAATTGACGCGGCATATCACTTCGTTCACATGATCGACCGTTAAAATAAAAGATTTTTTTTTTCAAAAAAATTAATTAAATTTTAAATTATTAATTCCTTCGATTTGAATTGCGATATTTTACCGTGTGCAGTCATGTGCACACAGGCCACTAGTATGTAAATACAATTTTATCAGTAGAAGTGCAAAAAAAAAGCTTTTCTTAGAAGATTATCTGCTGCAGTGACATTTTGACGTGCATTCCTTCAAATTTACAATGGTTGAATGTATTATGTGGTCAATACATTTTACCTATTCGCATTCCAATGTATTTTCGAAGAATATGATAAGTTCTTGGAAAATTATAATTCGTGTATAATTATATGCTAAGTTTAATTTTTTGTATTGTATGTCAATGATTAGTTTTACATAAATAATAATTAAATTGATAAGAATGTTTTCATATTGAGTGACGTAGTTAGAAATCGGTTACTACGCATTTAATTTTAACGCACGAGGAAAGTACGTATAATAAATTTTTCATCAGACGAAAAGCGGTCAACGGACTTTTCACCCATTTTCGTGCTAAAAATGTTCTTATTTTATACTTTATTTCGTGTCGGTATCAAAACGGATGCACAACCCGTCAGAAGTTATCAAAAGAAACTTGGTACCAAAAATAAAATCTCGACCAATATTTTCCTGTTTGACACTTCAATCGAGCTGAATTTGATCTGTGAACTCTATTCGTATCATGCTATTTTTGTTAATCTGGCACTAATGCCCGATCAGTACCATTACGTTTCCGTTTAATTTATTCAGCTAGTTGTGATGATTGTCATTTTGATTTTTTAAAGCGCATTTATTATAACTCGAACTTTGGGATCCCCGTGCTTAATTTGTGTTGCACGGAGAGTGCAACACATGCGAAATAGTTGCGTCTTCTGTTTTGACGTGTCGGCTTTTTTTGATGTGCACGTTTTATAAAATACGAAGTGAGAGCCTTGGGGTTTAAAAGGGGTGGTGGTGCGCAAGACGCCTCCACCCACCCGGTGGGGTAGACGCGTCTGGCGCCTCCTTTGCCCTCCTCTCATCCCCCGGTCAGCCATTCTCTGCGGGATGGGGGTGGAAATAGTGGTTTTGGGGATGAGAGCCACCGCTCTCGTTTCACGCGTCGCCGACAGTAATTACACTGGACAACAAAATGTTCACTTTTTACATGCCTTTGGATAAAATCTTCACTAATAAACCACTGATTATGAATTATTTTAATTTTGGTCCGGTTTTTAAGATATAAGCGAGCTAATTTTGACCGATTTCTTTTTCATCGTCTCGTTAATGTATGGGTAGAAAGTTAATTTTATTGCATTGGGAAGTTAGTTGTCAAGTCGAAAAGTGGGCATGTTATTATTTTATTAAGGATTATTTTCGATATAGGTAGTGATGTGCGAGTGTTATTTATTCAATAAGTGTTTGTTTGATTATGTACTAACAATATAAGTTAACGCTTTGAAATTGAACCCGGATGACAACTTTGACGTGTCTTTAATTTTTCTAATTCATTAGTAACATTTCATTCAAAATGTCGATCGTCAATTTCATCAATTGATTATCTGCTAACAAAACGGCAGAATACCTGCAAAAATTTCGGTGAAATCTATTAAAATATCCTCAATTCAGCTCGTCTGATTTTTATTTCTTCCTAAAATTAAGGGATTTTTTGAGCGGAAAACCCATACAAACCGTTGTCGACGTTTATCGAACTATTCCGACTGGTTTGTAGAATTAGCAGGATTTTATTTTATTTTATTATACATCAATTAATCACGCACATTCGTCTAACAGAATGATCCAAAGCGACGAGTGTCCTAAACAGATTAAGAATGGAAGAAAGTACATGAAAATACAAGCAAAAATACATAAATAGAAGAAAAGAAATAGAGAAAAATAAACATGACATAAAAATTCATAAAAAATTCAACTGATCAAACTAACTCAACTGTTTCAATTGGCAACCACTTCCTCGGTTACCTCTGTAACCGTGGAAGTGGTGCAGCAAATGACGAGAGATGTGACAAATGTCAATGGCACCATCCAGTGAAGGCCCAACTCCGCCAGAATAGACGGGCAGGAGATAAGACCTCTAAATATGGAAAACAAGAACTCTATGAGGGCAACACTCCTCCTGTGTTCAAGAGAAGTGTAGCCGACCATACACATGACGAATCGTGAAGGAAATAAATATGGATAAATCCCATATTGCTCCTTATAAAGCAGCCGAATAGAGCGTCTTTGGATAAGTTCGAGTTCGATGGATAGATATCTGGTTGAAGGACTCCAGATCATAGAGGCTGACTTTGAACAATTGTTAAAATATACTTTTAATTTTAAAATAATAATTTTGAGTTGTTATCAGTTTGTGACAGAACGATGCTTTAGTTTGTATTTAAAAACTACCCTTGTCTGAAAAATAAGGGGAGGGGGTCCTTAGAATAAGCGCTTTTCATCGGATCAAGCCTATCAGTATTATCAGCGTCTAAAGTTTGTCAAGTAGAGCTTTTTTACAAGCTTTTTATTATTGATATTGAGATTGAATCTTATTTGCGTGTGATAAATGGGACATTGTGTTTGCACTGGTGTGGTTTTTTTTGCTAAGGTCCTTTATTTATCGTTGTGTTAGTACGATTGTTATTTTTTTAATTTATTTTTTGTCGCATTGGAAATAAACCAAGGCTGTTTCGTTTCCCCGACCGAAGTAGACAGACGCGTGATCTTGAAATCGGATTCGCATCACCTTGTGGGTTGTTGGTCGCTATTTTTAGAACTACCTACGAAACCCCCGAAATTCCCTCGAATATTCTTCGAAAAAGGTAAATCACCCATTCATTCATCCGCTCAAGGTTTGCTTGCCGAGATTCGTTCACCTCCGTCGAATGATTCAATTTTGAAATAAAAATATTTCCATCGTATCAGTCGTTTGACTTTTTATAACACGCTATTGCACCCCGAGGAATGCGAAAATTGGATATGCACGTTACGTATCCGAATTGGAATTTAAGACAGAACCAATAATCTGCCAGGGAATTCCGACATTCGAGAATTTTGCGACCTTTTCTTTTTCAGCTTCTTGACATTGAAAATAAAAAGTGTAGCAGTGTATTATTTTTTTCAATCTGAGCACAAATACAAAAGTAAATTGAGCGTTTTTCAGTGTAATTCAGTGCAGTCCGAGCTGATGCGATTTAAAAATTAATTTTTTGTAATCGGAAATAGCACGGGACGCAAATACAGCGAGTGGGAGAAGAAAATCCCTTCTTTTTTCCTCTTGGACCACGTGACGAAACTGACGTCAACTTTCAGACAGATGAATGGAGATTTTAAATTTAATCGGCTCCAGTTATAAATACGCTCAGTTGCGCGTAATTCCATCACATTTATTTATCAAAATTATGTATTTTCGTTTGAATGAAATTATTGTGATTCGTTTGAATCGACTTATTGCGAACGGCCTCTGATTTAACAGCTTTTCAAGATATGAATAGTTGTTCTTCGAAACTGACGCCCACATCTTCGAAAAATGTGTTTTGATGAAGTTATAGTATTTGGCTATGTCAGCATTCAGTTTGTATGTAATAAAACGATAGGGAACGTAAATTCTGAAGTTCATGTATAATTCTATTATGTTTAAACATAAATATGTATGTACAAATAACTGAATTCTCCTCTGCTTAGAAAACGTTCAGTATTCACTACGTTTAGTATAAACTATAAAGTTCGTTTTACAAACTTACTTCTTTCCGCCTTAATGTTCTATTTAATAAATGATTATCCGTTTATCGAATAGCTCGAGTCTAATTAATTTAAACCCTACTTACGTTCCTCTTATATTATATTTTAAGTTAAATAAATATGCAATTGAACGCTTTCAAAATTCCGTTAAAATGGTAACGAGAGTGATTTTGCGATTTGATACGTTATTATCATTGGTTTGATTTGAATTTCTCTTTGAATGCGGTTGCATTTTGTGTGCATGCGATGCCTTTCACCTGGTCGACCTCGTCTATCTCCAGAGACGGATTGAGGAAAATCGATTCAGACTCCCCGATAGTCCACCGGCGCGTTTCCAAGAATCGAGAGCCGGCTGCACCGGAAATGCCTTCGCAAATTAAAGCATCTAAAATTTTCGAATGAACGAGATCAATGTATGCACTTTTCGGAAGGGAAACGTTTGGCAGGTGAATCCGGTGTCATCGTTCTGTAATGGCTCTTGCAGCCTCTGTATGTTATTCTGGTGACTGTCGAGTGAATCATCTCCGCAGAGATACGAAACACTTTTGTAAGATATTTATGAATATCTGAGCGAGTGTTAAAATATATTGACGAAGTCAAGTGACTTCGACTGACTATCGTTTAATTTTATTTGAAATTGAGCCAGTTTGTGGCTATTGGACTAGGGCTGAATGTCGGTTCATAATCTTTGATGTTTCTTAATTGATTCGGCATCGAGTGGTTGCTTATCTCTGCGAGCTAGAATAGTTTTGGCCGACGACCAAGAAGACGATGAACTGATTGACGACTGTCGTCTCCTACTGCCGGACACTTTCGCCGCAGTCCGGGACTCATTGTACTTCCACTTTGGATTTTATAATTTTGACAGGATCCGTCGAGTGACTGGTGGATGACACGTCTCTTTCAGTCGCGTCGAATATGCAGCGAACGACTCGTTTGAACCATAATTATATTTTGTGATGTTAATCGGTTGTTTTGAATGGCCTGTTATGCTCATAAGTTTGTATTGTCGGCGATGGTATTCAAAGAATTTGAACGAAACTCGTATACCGACAGTTATCCGCGATGAATGTCTTTGTATCTAAAAGTATGCACAATGACGGTTGTTGCCGACGGTTCTTTTTTTGCTCATTTCCTCAGCCGTCATCAATGCAAGGTCACAAAACTTGCATTTTTAATTGCATCTCAGCCATTCTCGAAGCATTTCGCAATGCTAAATGAATCATTGTGGTGTTCGTTATTCCGACAAAGAGATATTTGTTTTTATTATTTATTTACTTTTTTGTGCGTATTGTTTTGCTTTAACGACCCTTTTCGACAATATGAATTCAAGACGATTAATTAAAACTTTTTTTGCTTTAAAAATTTCGTGGTTGATAAATAAAAACGTGAATAAACAGCTTAAATAATATACACGAAAAAAATAATTAGCAGTATTACATTTAGTTCCAAACTTCCATTAATTTATATCACACCAGCATATCTTTTTCCAAAATATTGATAAATAAATTAAAAATTAATATATTACTTTGGCTTAAAGCTTGACTTGTCAAAATGTGTCGAGAACATTTCAAGATAATAATATTCAGAAAAGATTGCAAGTCCCCAAATATTGAAATTGACTGGTTTTTTCGCGCGTAGCATACAAATATTTCTCAAATTAATCTTTCATTTAAATGAATATCACAATTATCTGTAAGATAGATATCGTTTATTACGTGAAAATATATTGAAATGTATATAAATTTTATACAAAATTAAACAATTTATCACCACAGTTTGAAAAATACCGATTCGATAATTCCTGAAACTAAAAAAACAGCTGCAAAGAAGCTGTATTCCATTTTTTTATTTAACTAATAGAAAGGCTTAAGAATTATCTTTATTGTAAAAAAACCTATTATTTTTACCATTTCTTTACGAAAAATACGCGAACTCTCATAGAGAGTTTTCAGATGATATTGGCATTTATTGGCGGTTTGAAATCGTATGAAAGTTTAAAAATTTTAAAATGCCAAATATGGAATTATTAGCTTCCAACACGGACGTTCATTTTATTACATCGAAATACCAAACGAAACTTGATTGGTATTTCAGCTCATAAACGAAATGTTTGAACTGTTTCAAATCCGCCACTTCAACTTTCACTGATACGAGACTATTCGCAATCGAGCGCATTTCGCAGTGCGCTTTGCCGATTCACTTTCTCCGCGACATGTGACGAAAGTAACGCTATCAATATTTCGGTCCAATCCCGGATGAACCGTCAGCGCGGCCAACGGTCGAGATAAATTAAGAGTTCGATGAGAACAATGACGGTTCGATAAAATAAACCCGTTTTTGTGATCCCGTTTCCGTTCGCGGTTTTGCAAGCGACAGCGACGGGACAGAAGTGGGCCGCGTCGGAGGCGGCTTGTGCCAAAATGCAGTCGGGTCCAGATTGCATGCGCTGCGCATTTGAGAGCGACACGTGTGCCCTCTTACAAATCAGCGCATTTCGACATGCGGTCAATCATCGCCGTCTTATCGGACATAAGCCAATATGGCGAATTGGACTTGAGCCTGTTCCGCGAAAGATTATACTGGCTTGAAAAATTGGCAATGGATCGATTTTTTTTTCACAACTGGGTAGTACTATTCCATTACATTTTTATGAAGGCATATCCCCACTCTTTGGAAAAGGTTCGCAAAAGACTCACAGCTAATACACAATCCTAACTTGCGTATCTTTTCAATGGAGTAGGGATGGGCCTTTGTAAATGGAACAACATACATACATTCGATTGTGGTAGAAATATTCTTAAATATGTATTCAAATTATAATCTCACTAGTGGCCTGTGTGTACATACTTGTGCACTCGGTAAAATATCGGAATTCGAATCAATGGAAGCCGTCATAATGATCAGCCGACATAAACTAAAGAATGAATTAAAAAAAAAAACGGTTTTCTTTTTCAAAAATATTAGTTAAATTTTAAATATTACAAATGTGAACGAAGTGCCATGCGCAAAGCCCACACTATGCCGCGTCTCTTTCCACGATATACGATTCCAAGGGGAGAAAGATAAACGCAGCATGTTAACGGACAGAACTTCGTGCACACGCACGCATTAGACAATTATTATTTATTTATTTATTTATTTACATATTAGCCACAGTGCCATTACACTGATAATTGTGGCCAGACATTCAATTATCACAATATAATTATAATATCACAATGACAATAATAGTTACATAACATTTATAATTGATTGGTTTATTTTTCGAACACTTATGGACCGTTGCATCCAAATACTTTATATAATACTTCCGATTTTTAGCTTCACTATATGTAGGGCCAGCGAGAGGAATCCCGGGTCCTATGACAAACTAAAAAACCAAGACCTTATATATTTATTTTTAATATTCGAAAAATCTATGTATGTATCAGAACTCTGAGAAAAATACCTATATGTTGGTTGTTATTTTTAAAATAATTAAATAAAAAGGTTCAAGTAAAAGATGTAATATGTACGTACGATTTCACATGGACACAAAAAATGCGTGGATTTAAAAATAATAAAAATTTTGCATTAAATAAATATATGTATTTTTATGTAGAATAATATAAAATATCAATATCGGTTAATCTAACGTCCCGATGCGGGGGCCCCCCCGAGTAGTCCGGGCCCTAAAACTTTACCCCAGTTCCCCCCCCCCATCCCTCTCGTCGGCACTAACAATATGTACCTACATATATAAACAGTTTTCAATAAAATCAAACATTGATTTGTTGTTACCTAATTTGTCATTTTCTGTGTCGAAGTATCGCTGTCGGTCGCTTAAATGTTGACTTTCGTAAGCCGGTCACATATGTGTCCGGTTGTCTATTATTACACGATTTATTTGTGACATCCGCGTAAGAATATTATCGTATGGCCTCTTACGAAAATAAGTTATTATTTAGAACAGCGTTTAATAGGCGGTCTTTCTGGAACATCGGCTTTCCAGAAAATGTCCACTCTGAGGAATTGAGGATGTGAGCAGTGGCATGGAAACTTATTGAAAAACGTATTTATATATTCCCGGGTCTTCCGGGCCGGGCTGTTCACAAACAATGTTATGATTACCTTTGATATGTAAACGCATTGCAAGTAGTTTGATACATACATTCATGTAAGGAGCGTTATGCTATGAAATGTTCTTTTTTACAAGGTTTTTTTTTTATTTTACCAATGATGCAATTAGATTGTACTATCAGGTATATAACATAACATACACACATATAAATTGAAGCTACTTAGCTATGTTGGAATTTTCTTAAAAAAATGAACGTTTAACTGTTCACGAGTACGTCATAATATTTACATGTTTGCGAATCAGCAAATATCGACCCGGTTTTGAATGATGTGTAAACACACACTGGTAGGTCCGCCTCGTATTTCAATCTCGGTTTTGACACGCATTTTATCCGGTGTAAGTGTAATTACTCCGAGTGTTGTGTATCGCGTTATAATGAATGAATGTTGCGTCATTCTCTGTGCTGTGGTCATCGGGATTTTACCAGTAGATAATATCGACTGTATCTCCGTACAAAACCAAACATTCATGATAACGGTTTCAATTCCCTTTCCAATTCGACGACTTCCATGTCTGCGTTGAGACAAGTCGGGATTCGGAAATTTGCCTTGCAATATGAAAAGTTGTAGCTATGGATATGTTGCTTTTTTGTTATTCTTTTATTGTGCTGTTTTTCGTTTTATAATTTTCTAAACTATGTACTAGGTTCATGCTGCTTTTCAGTTCCTTGTTTTTTTTTTTTGGATTTCGTAGCTTGTCGAACATCATAAAACATACAGATATACATACCTATGTATATGAAATATACAGATTTTGATTTTAAGTTTATTATAAAGCTTATTTCAGCTTTAAAAATAATAATGTTATCTTATTTTAATGTTAGTGTTTACAGTTTAATAAAAAAAATCTTAAAAACTGATTTAAAACTAAACCAGAACGACTAGAAGGTTGGCTTAATTTATATTGATAATACTAATATTGTTGCAGTATCCTTACGATTAAGTCTCGTTATATCCCAAATTTTTCATTTAATTTAAAAAATAAATGGTTCAATACTTTTATGTATAATATTTGAAGTCTTGCATACAACTCAATAGTATGTAAAGCCGATTACATCCGGCAATTCTGCTTGGAAAGGCGATCTCTAATTGAAGGTTAATTGGCTCAAATATGAGCGTCGGCTCATTTTTGCAGGACGTGCACACTAATTAGCCGGATTCACTTTCGATTCATTCAAAGCGAATCAGATGCATTTCCACTGGTCGTCGTATGTAGAGCGGGGTAGTGGCAGCTAACCGTGTTGGTGGGTCACCGGCTATTTCGGACTGCTGTCGCTACCCAACGTGCACTCCTCTTATTTAGGGACCGATCTCGTCTCGTCTCGTCTGGGGCGCCTGTCTCCGGGTGGCGGAGCACCCACCCCCTATGGCCCTTTAGCTCCCTCGGACTAACCCACCGCCGACCGTCTAGACGCGCCCGTTCATAACCTTTTGCCTAATTAAACGCGCCCTTACCGCGAACCACAAGCAACAGACGTCTCCATCACCCCTAACGCAGATTTTCCTGAACGCATTTAGTACGTTGTACGTACATATTGTTGCTGTGAGTTTCCATGTTGATTAAATATTAAAAAAAGACTGGTAGTATTGGAGCGTTGAAAGTGTTGCATTGGGTTTATATATAGCTCTGTCTGACGCGCGTGTAATTAATTATTTGTAATGTGCGAATGCGGAGATTTTTTCGTCGCTCTCGATATTTGTTGGTTTCGGTATCAATTATTCGTCAACAGGTGGTTGATATGTTTTCCGTCTGGGTTTACCGGCGGGCAAACACTGTCTGGTCAGAGCGTGCATTTTATAATCGTTTCTTTTCGTTTTGTTTGTACATACATATGTATGTACATATGTAGTGTCTAAATGTAAAGAATAGGGTTTATTGAGAATTATGACTTTTTTGTTATTTATTGAAGTGAATAAACCCTAGATTGTTTTTTTATGTGAGAATTTAAGATTTTGTGAAATTCTTTACGAAATTGATAATTAGACGTAATTCTTATACACATTCAGATATATTTTTTCCCTCCTTTAAACGCACTTCAAAGCTTTTTTTTGTGTAGAATGTTTATCAATGAAAGAATGCAAAACTTGATAATTTCAGAAGTACATTCTTGTTTCCTTCATTTCATCCCTTTACTTAACCCTTTGAATGCTGACCAACACCGATCGGCGTTTTGCCAACAATCCATGGGACTAAAAAACGCCGATAGGCGTTGTTTTTTGAGCATGCACAAAGTAAGCAAGAATACTACCCATTTAGCCTTTCCAGGTAGCATTAAAAAATGCATTGAACATGGGTCGTGTAATCAGTTTCATTCAATTGTCAACGTTTATTAAGACTGCTTTACACCGTAATTTCTGAATTTATAACCATAGCAGAATTTTAGATTGTGGCTTGGCATTTAAATTTTGATCATTTTAACATCAATGAAGAAGATGGAACTAGTTTTGTAAAAATACATTCATTAATAGACTTTTATTTTGTATTTTATATTGTTGCTAGATATATTAGATAGTTTAAACACACCTTTACCAAACTCGAAATCCTCGGCGGTAGTTATCTAGGGTAGTGATCTAGGGTTTGTTTGGATTAGCTACAATTTTTATACCTGCTTTCTATTGGGTTTCTAAATAATTCTAGTAAGAAATGTTGGCGAAATTTTCAGCGTGGCGGGCTTTTAACAAAAAAGACGTCAGCTCTTAAAGGGTTAACACGAAACACTTCGTTTTCAACCTTTTTCTTATTTTAACAATTAACCTATTCAAGATTTGATCTCAAAGTATCAACATCTGGTTTCCCCAGATTAATTTGCCTAGTACCTACTGCTACTGGAAATTCAACCTTTTACATATTGAATTCGTCCTAATCAGTGAGCTCGATTTTTATTGGATCGACCCAAAGGGTTTACTGAATGATAGATTTGGCAAATTTCAAGTTATTGATTTGAGGTTAGTTTAAATACACATGGTAATCTACTCGATCATCATGTGTTGGATTCGTCCGACTTAAAAGTAGTAGCTATCATATGTATGTATGTATGTTTTATCTTAACCTTTCAAATTTTCCATAAACATTTTAAATAATCGATGGAGATATACAACTCATACATTGATTTATATATATATATATATATATATTTTTTTTTAATTGGATACTCAAATACATGTATAAAAACATAATACACGGCGTGTGTAGGTACATGCAATATATGTAGTCTGGCTTATCCATCCTGGTTGGAAGTTAGCGATCATTCTCACCTGCGCATTTTCTGACTACGTATGTTAATATTTCCTTGTGCATCTGCTCATAGCCCTCGTTCATTTAATGGGATAAAAATTTAATTTAAATTAATCTCCGAGCAAGGAGGTCGCATTTTTTTATTCGCTTAACAACGCAATATTCCAACGCTTAGCGACGCATAAATAGTCTGAGTATGCCAAATTTCCACGAAGGGGGTGAATCGCAATTCGAACTAATGCTAATCTGCGTCGCACATGAAATGTTGAGCAAAGCAATAATAAGGTCGGCGTGCGGGTGGGTGGTTGGGTGGCGCGCCCGTTGCACGTACAGGGGTGGCGTCTCTACCACCCACCGGCGCGCTCTCCAGTCGGCGGTATCGATTTTTGTCATCCCGTCGCCCCCCTCTATCTCCCTCCCCCCGGAGAGCCGCTGCCGCCGAAGCCCCCTATTTCCCTCCCCCTCACCCACATTGCCCGCCCTGACGAGCCGCCCCCCAGGCGCGCCTCGGCCTGCAATTGATGTCCTAAGCGGTTCGCCTCACTGATCTGTGGAACATTTTTCTAACTCCAAATGCCCCTTCCGCGAATGGACCATTTTTTAGACGGACGAACGATTCACATGTGCAGTGTGCACTTGACTGTTGAAGAGAAAGCGAACCGTTAAAATTTTAGATACTAAACTCGAGTCATATAGAGTGTTTCGTGTGTACTTTATTTATATTTTACTATAGGAGAGTTGATGTTTTTAAAGATGTTATTTTTGAAAACTTATCTCAGAATAATTCATTTATAAAATTTTATCTCATCGTGCTGAACTTCTGGAGGGTTTTAGATATACTCTTCCATTTTTTAATTATAATAACCTTTTACCTTTCATCGTTGTGTTCCACACATTTTCTTTACTTCATACACTCAATGTCTGTTTGCTTTCTTTTACATCCTTTTGGATACCATTCGATTGCTTTTTCCATTTGCAGTTCATTTTTCCATCTTCAAAAATCCATTTCAATATTGGTTCTTTGATTCGCTTTGCTATATTAACTGCCACGTTAGTCATGTTCCTTACCGACGTGTTTCTCTTCGATCTATGTAAGCATACATATGTACATACATGATTCCAATTTTATTCCAATTTTAATGCTAGTTTCACTGGCAAACTACATAGATAATAATTTTTCCTTCTTCAAACATACCCTTTTATAATACATGTATTTTAAGAGGTAACATTTTGTCTTTTTATAATACATGTATTTTAAGAGGTAACATTTTGTCTTTTTATATTTTACGGATATACGATATATTTTACCTGCTTCTAGAAAGAAAGAAGAGTTAAGGTCCATAACGTTGGATTTTCAAAATTACTAAATATTAATTTCCAAATAAAGTGAGTCGAAATTTTAGACATTGAATTACAAAAATACAATTCAGGTTAAAATTTTTCGTCCAAAATAAGTTCGAAAGTTCGAAGTTTCGTCTATATTAATTTGTATTATGCTGTAGAAAATCGAACTGGATAGTTGTTACATTTTACATTTATATCCATATTGTATTTGAGATAAAGATTTGACGTTCAAATGTAGAACCGATGTCAGTCATCAAAACAGTTCAAATTTACATAGATAAAGATGATAAGATATGTACATAGCTTTAAATATGTACATATATACATATTGTTTTAGTAATAGTCACTTAATTTCAAAGTACTGAATTTGTGAAAATTATTCGGTTTCATTTTTTAATATATTTAATGATTAAAATATACATATGTACATTGCATGTTAGTTGACTCGCAACCTCGCTTTATTTTATACGGCGACTTCATGAAACGCTTATTAGTACAAATATTTTCCACTTGACTAATTTATATCGGGTCACGATATCGCAGTTGATTGTTTTGGTTCGTTTTGTCCGCATAATCCTAAATACATGTATAATTTCGTAAATATTTTTTCGTCATGAAAATAATCAGATTATGACCCTCCCCTATTGATCGGTATTGCGGATTTGTTATGCGACACGTGTACGCGTTCGGTCAACTCGAATAGTAAATAAATTATGTATTATGCCGGAAAGATGGAGGGAAGGGTTGCGAACGAGAACCGGAGATGTTTCCGTGTTTAACTAAGATCATGGCGTGACTCTTAACTATCCTCGTTAACTCTCATAATTGGGAACGACGGGAGAGTCTTTTTGACAGCACTTTGCCACCCGTTTGTGCTAAGTGTCACACTTTGCCTCTCCGCTTCCGACGTGCTCCGAAAAGCCAATTTTGTTTTATTTATTTGTTTTTTGAATATTTTTATTCATTTGGAACCCGTTGCTAATCTGGTGGCTTTTATATTGGTGCTGTTACGCTATTGACGGTACCCTTTGCGGTTTTCCGCATCCTCTTCCTATTTATTTATTATTCATTTTATCGCTGTTGCTACGCACGTCATTTACTTAACAATAAATATTTTTGGCATTTGAATGAAACAAGTCAAGATTAATTTGAATGATAGTCCGTCTGTCGTTAGATAAAAGTAGTTTGTTAATCGCCTTTCTGATTAAGGACGTAATGCTGTAAATTTTATAATTATTCTTCACGTTTTTATAACTAAAAATTAACGTATTAATTTGAATGCTTATAACAGTGTTTTAGATAAAAATCTACATACATACATATATGCATACAATACTTTTGGTGCTTCTGTTTGACAAATCGTAATGAAACTAATTATTAATTCATTATAGTAATACACTCGATTAATGCTTTTGATAGTGATTAGCTGCAAATTACGAAAAAAAAATATCATAGTTTACTAAACTTTCTTTTTCTTTAAGTTTACTAAACTTTCTTTTTCTTTAAGTTTACTGAACTTTCTTTTTATTTAAGTTTACTAAACTTTTTTAATGATTTATATTGCCAGATTAAATTTTTTTTTAATTTTATCAAAAATTTATATTTTCCCATGATGCCATCACGGGCTAACCCCCGAGCGTCACCATAGGTTTTAAACATATATAATAAATTTTTATATAAATTTAAACATATATACTAGTGGTGCTACGCGGCTTCGCTCGGTAAATGGAAATGAAACGAAAACCACGAAAAAAATCTTCATTTGTTTTTTTATTAAGTTAATTTGAATCGAAAAAAAATATTATTCAGCGACCGACAAACGTCTTTGACCAATCCAGCCAATCAGAAACGAATTACAGACACCGTTTCAGTTTTATATAAGATACATTTGAAATCATATTCAAATAGTGGTGATATAGTGGATTGGATGATTTTTTCCAATTCGATGTTGGAACCGTTTCAACCATGAAATTAGATAAATTGACAAACTCTGATAGGAAACGATCGACTTGCAGTCATAAATATCCAAGTCTGACCAGCAGCATTTTGCAAATTTGCTTTTGAGAAGTTGTTGCTATTGTTAACTTTTTTTTATTTCCTTGCATTCAAGATTGTTTGAAAGTTTATTGATATTTGCCATTACCCTAATGATCATTCGCCATATAGTACTGATAGTGATCGATAACGATGATTCCCATATTTGAAGAAATGAAGTAGAAACTTGCCGGAATAATAAGATCGTACGAATTGCATATGCACATGCGACCTCGTTATGAGGAACCCCTGCGGCGTGAAGATACGCCTCTCACAGCTGGAGTCCACGTACGCGTCCCGTGCCGAACTTCTGAGTGTGTTCTTTCTATTAGGCTGACGATTAATTTTTAACACGCTCGCTAACATATCATCAAAAATATTTTTTTTTCGTGTTCTTCATATTTAAATTACTACCATAATGCTGTTAGTTTCAAAAACGCTATGTAGAGTTTAATGTCTGTGTTGTCTATCGATTTATTTCCGATTACCGGAAAAAAGGTGACTATTAATCGCATATTAAATATAACTATCAGTGACAAAAAGTAAAAAAAAATAGGACGTTGCATTGTAATTATCTCGTTGTTGATGTTGACGTGACCCAGTGCCGCGGAGTATGAATGGGTGGCTGTGCGTGGGCGGACGGGCGCGCGCACACCTTCGCACATCCGCCAATCTCCTATTCATTAGTGCAAGGGCGGGTGCAACGCACTCGCCTACGTGCATTTGATGCATGTGTGCGTGCAAAACCACCCAAACACCCACCAGACCCACCCACCGCACCCCAGCAGTCGGCCGCCAACTTCCCACCTCCAACTCCCGCAATCAAGCCGTTGCACGAGTGCAGCATCTCTAGACGCGCCCGGTGATTATTCACCGGTCTCGCGGAAGTTTTGATTTATTTATTAATACATCTAATTTTACTTATATCTATTATTTCAAATATCGATTATGTTTCTATATAGCAAGTTTCGCTACGTACATATGTACATATGTGTTGAACAACAAAAAGTCTGTGATAATCCTGCGCTATAGCTTCTCAATGGATTCTTATTTTGATTGTTCGATCCGTTGAAGATTCGAGCTCCTTTGTGGATTGTTTGTGGACGTTTAATCACTTAAGCATTCATTGCTCACATTGTGAGAGGCGGTCGTCCTTCATTACGCGAGCCATAATGAGCGGAGGGGGCGGCCGCCTACTGATCAAACTTTACCCCTTAGGACGCCACTGCAATTTTGCCTCAGTATGAATTCACTCAAAATCATATTGTAAGAAATCATTTGTATTGTTGAACATTAAACTTGATTGATCGGGGATTGTATCGTTCAAGTTTAATTGGACTTATTGTATTAAATATCGTTTGTAATGTCAATTGTAGGTACATATAAATTTAATATATGAGTTTGTTAGGACATACTTTTACGTTTAAAGCTATGCTTTTCCATTTCATCGATGTTATGATGTTAATTATATGGACATCTTTTAGATTAAAGCGAGATAATATCCAACAAACACCCTTTTAACACTTGCCTTACTGTGCTAAAAAATCCGCTAACTACTGTGCTGGAAGCCAAGCGTCCAGCCAAATCAATGTTTGTCTGTTTGTCACGTGTGCGTTCCTATACCATTCAACTGATTGCGATGAAATTTACATGATTTGTTGTGTGCATGCCCGCCAAATCGCCCAAAAACGGGAACGGGAACGGGAAAACAGGAATGAGTGGCATTGCAACGCAATAATTTCAAATGTGTTCGCGTCGCTACTTGCGTTTTTAGGGTAAAATAAACAAACAATTGATTAATTTCAAATGTTGATTAATTTCAAACGCCGCCTGCGGTTTTCCGACAAATTATCATTACTGTAATTTAATTTGATTATTAAGTATTGATTTGAAACTGAAACATATACTTATCGAAACACATCGAGAAACGGGAACGGGAACGAGAACGGGAATTGCATGTGTTATTGTGGCATTGCAACGCATGCCGGGTTCAACTAGTTGTTTATAAAAATCATTTTATCGTCTATAATATGAAATAAGTGCAAGAAATGAAAAATAACGACTGAAGATGATTGATGCGACCAAGGCGGATGTCATTCTCACACTGAACATTGAGCGCAGCGTACTTACATATTTATCCCTCTCTCTCGCTTCTGTGAGGCACGTGTACAAGGGGTTGCACGTGAAAATAATAATTTCTGTTGATATCGATTAATGTTATTATTTCATAATGACATAATTAGAATCGTATAAGTTTTGATGATGAGGAATATATAAAATATGAAGACCCTGTATTCATTATATTTGGAGAGATAAAATAAAATATAAGTCCTGGTTACTCGCTATCCATCACATTGCGGCAAGTGTTAAAAGCGCCGCTTGTTTTTTTTTTTAATATACGATACTTTTTCATGTTCATGTTCTTCATTATGGTCTTTGTATGATTTATACGTATGCCTACGTTTATTTTATTTATACGTAGTTGCACTGATATTTTCCATTTGGTACAGCAAACTAAATTTGCATCTATTCTTTATGGAATATTCTTTCTCTCATCCGTAGACCATACTTAATCCAGTTTAGTCCGGGACCTCTCAATGGTATTCTTTTATTGCAATTTTTTTTCATCAGCACCCCTTAGTGTTGTTTCAGTTTCAATTAACTTTTGAACGTTGAACTTTGGTCTTCCAGTCTGTGCTTTTTATAAAAAAACTTCATGGTTTGGTACTTTACTTAATTCTCCATACCAAACGATTGATTTTGGTCTTGTAATATAAAATTCATTATTGAAGCATAGTGAAGTCCAAAATTTGTTGCTATGTCAGATATTGTTTACGCACTGGCCGACATGACCTAGCCAAACTGGCAATTGGTTGTTCCAAATCTTGTCTGTGTGACTGCATCTGCGTCGCTTCGCCCCCTGGTACTCTGCCCCCCCGTTCACCTATTTTCGTTGCGCGTAGTTCATCCCGGATGATGGGGGTAGAGGAGAGGAAAACCACCTCCACCGAATAACCCCCATGACGATATGTAAGTGTGGGCATTCGTGCGTGATTGTGTACAATCGGTCTGGCATATTAGTAAGGTACGAATTTGTTAGATTTTCTAAAAAATCAGTGTTTTGAATGTGGAGTTTGGATTGATTAGGTACGTTATTCGATCTTATTTTTGGGTTGTATGTATGCATTTATATATATATATATATACATGTATGTATGTAGTTTACTGTTCTGTTATTTTTCGCTTTGCTGCTGTTTCACCAACGGATGATTTGTTTACCGTTCAAATCGAGCGTTTTTGTAATAAATGTTGATTTAATAGTGTCAGTCGTCGGAAAGACTCATGTCTGGTGGTGCAGTAGTCCGATTAGCATACAATTGCTCGGAGGTCGTGTTACGTAGGGCAGGTCGCGCACACCATCTGACACACGCATATATTAAGCAACAGTATCGATTTCGGTTTGATTGGGTTAAATCAACTTGTCCCTTTTCGAAATTTCGACAGCTTAAAATTAGTTTTTGGAAGGTTCTGATACAATTATGGGTCGTAATCTTTAAGTTCTCTTTACTATCGAACGTGCGTTAATGAAGTTTTTCTGCTTGATTTTCAGGTATATTATGCCAAAAAGAAAAGAAGAGCACAGCAGCCGCAGGGTGACGATGGTACGCACAAGAAAGAAAGAAAACTTTACAATGACGGCTACGACGATGACAATCACGACTACATCATCAAAAGTGGCGAAAAGTTTCTCGATCGATATGAAATAGGTACTTTGATCGGTAAAGGATCTTTCGGTCAGGTTAGTTCTTTGCTTAATTTTTTTTATACTTAAAATATGATTCGAATGTTAGTTAGTATATGCACTGTTCCAAATGATGCATGTTTGTTGCTACTTTCATTCATTTATCTTATTAAAATCTAATGTTTGGTTTTGTATTTAATAATGTAATATTTAAATTTTTAGGTGGTTAAGGCGTTTGACTTGGAAGAACAATGTCATGTTGCAATCAAAATTATTAAAAATAAAAAACCTTTTCTAAATCAAGCTCAGATAGAAGTTAAATTATTGGAAATGATGAACAGAGCTGACGTGGATAATAAATATTATATAGGTGTGAATTATATTAAATTCAATTGAAGCTTTTTATTGAGCTTTTGCATTATCTTAAATGGTCTGTTATTTGTTTTTTCAGTGAGATTGAAAAGACATTTTATGTGGAGAAACCACTTATGTCTTGTATTCGAATTACTTTCCTATAACCTCTATGACCTCTTGAGAAATACTAATTTTAGGGGAGTATCATTAAATCTAACTCGAAAATTTGCACAACAATTATGTACTGCATTATTATTTTTAAGTACACCTGGTGAGTGCTATCTTTTTTTTTCTTCAAAATAAAATACATATGTAAATTGCGAATGCATGCTAAACTGTTTTTTTTTCATTTTCCAGAACTTAATATTATCCACTGTGATTTAAAACCTGAAAATATATTATTATGCAATCCGAAACGATCGGCGATCAAAATAGTAGATTTTGGAAGTTCCTGTCAACTAGGACAGAGGGTATGTAAAGTTTTTATTTTAATTCTTCTGATTCACCTAGCTTTTTATTATTTTTTGTAATTTTAACATTTAAATTGTTTTCATGTTTCAGATATATCAGTATATTCAATCTCGTTTTTATCGGTCACCAGAAGTGCTCCTAGGAATTCCTTATGATTTAGCTATTGACATGTGGTCATTGGGCTGCATTTTAGTGGAAATGCACACTGGAGAACCGTTATTTAGTGGAGGCAATGAACATGATCAAATGAGTAAAATTGTTGAAGTCTTGGGAATGCCTCCAAAACATTTATTAGACCAGGTATATAATTATGACGAGTGTGATACTAAAGGCTTATTCTGAAAGTCCAGTTTTCATATCTATTTACTAATTTTTTAATTTATTTTTTATTTGGTTGTTCAAGAAAGATGTTTGATCCCTGTTGATCTAGAAACCTAATCTGAATTGGTTAATCTAATTACACAACATTTTTAGGCACACAAAACGCGGAAGTTTTTTGACAAGTTGCCAAGTTCCGAAGGCGGAGGATACGTACTACGTAAATGTTCAAGTGGCAGTACAGCATCAAAAGAAAGTAGTGGACGTAAATACCGAGCTCCTGGTACGCGCCACCTTCACGACATATTAGGAGTGGACGGTGGCGGACCTGCACAAAGACGACGCGGTGAACCTGGACACAGTGTTTCTGACTACCTCAAATTTAAGGTGGACTATTTAGTTATACATACAAATTATACTACTTACAGTATTGTAATATGTAATGTTTCGGTGTTTAACTGTCTTTGATGATCATGTTTCAGGATTTAATTCTTCGTATGTTGGATTATGATCCGAAAACTCGCGTGACGCCTTATTATGCACTGCAACACAATTTTTTTAAAAGGACAGCTGACGAATCAACAAATACAGGGTCAGGTGCTACATCTGGTGGCGCAGGAATCACCGGTGCCGGAGGTAGTTCTCCGCCTCAGGGTTCCCCCGCACATCCGGCTTCACTGTCTTCACACCACACGCAAGCTCACCACGGTTAGTTTATGGCGTTTATGAAACTATCCATATACTGGGAACTACGTACTTATTGTGAAATACAATTGGCGAATTTCTGAGGTGTCATAATTGTTAATACTGATTTTATTTCTTTATATTTAAAAGAAGCGTCTTTAATTCAATTAATGATTGTGAATTTTATTGCCATGTTATAAATTCGCGCAGCGCGCCAAGAGCCAAATACTCGTTAATAAAATTGTGATATTTTTCCTTGACGATATCTTCAATGATTTTCTACAGTATGGTTCTTATCGGATTTGACATTTATTTACATGGTCAGAGTTCAATTTAGGTATTTAATTTTAGGATAGTGCATAATATTTTTAATGTTTGAAATTTATTTATTTAATAAACAAATACTTTCGCATTCATCAATTTACACGCTTTCATTAAATACCAACATCAAAGGTGAACAAACGGATTACTGTGTTTTGTTTAAAATGCATTATTTCACAATTATTTATATAAACGCTTTAGGTTTTCTTAATTTCATACTGATTTGCTTTTATTGTTCATCGAATATTGGATTACAAGACCATTATTATGTTGTATAATTTGCAGGAATTTCGCTTGTTAATCGTTCACTTCTAAAGAGATTAAAACACCATTATTTCATTTTGAATATGACATAACTGCTATTTTTTTTTAATTTATTAAATTCAGTTTTTATTTGTATGAAATCTGTGTATCATATTCATTCATTGAATTCATTATTCAATCGAATAAATGGGCTATAAATGTTTTCAAACTTAAATGCTATTACTTTTTTGGGTGTTTCAACGTTAATTATTTATTTGTAACTGTTCAGATGTGGATAAATTTTATATTGTTTAAACGTGATAGGGTATTTTTTGTAATAAAAGCAATAGAAGTGCAATATTTTTGACTATTAAGTCAGATGGGTTTTGTGTATTTTGTGCCCAGAGAGGGAAACAGGCGTGCGATGACTAGTGCACGCTTCTGCGCCGCCAACGGGCGGCGTCTTGTGAAAACTCAAGCAATATCGTCCCAGGGTTTCCATCATCTTCATCGATCACCTTCATCACCTCTTGTTGATTGTCATCATCTAATGTCTACTGAAGCCCCACCGTTTAATCAAAATGTATCAGGTCCGCTACTAACCATAAACTATTTGTATTCCCTGTATTTTGATCTTAGTCAATTCATTATACGAATAGTTTGCTTTTTGATTTTTTCAAATGGTTAGATGAAATTATGCAATCTAATAACCACTTTGGTAGAAAATCTCAAAGCATTCTATTTGCTGCTTTTTGTTTTGTTGTTGTTTGTTGTTTTATGTAGTTTTAGAATTCGCATATAGAATAAATAGATTTCTGATAATATTTTGGACTTCGAAATTTTTAGTTGAGTGATGTATGATTTTCTTTTTCAATACACTAAAATCCTATTTCACTTACTATTAGCATGTTATATCTGAAGTGAAGCATTTTAAAATTTTTGATTACAGATTTTAATTTCATTGATTTTAAATGTGTAGTAAATATTGTCGATTTTTGCAATGAGCGGTCACAGTTAATTGGTTCTCAAGGGAACTAGTGTTTATTTTGTATTATTGATGCAAAATGAGTATCTGTAACTGTTCATTGAAACTGTATTACATGATATGTATTTGTCTTTCATAGTTAATTTCGCATCAATTGCACTTTTACTCATTGTGTTTACTTTTTATTGGAATTTAATTTTTATGCCGTTTCCTATCCTATTCTCATCACCTGCTTAGTTTTGCACATTTATTTGAAGTTACTCATTTGTATTGAAAACACACCCTATCGATTTCATAAGACAGTGTTTTAATTTCAAGCATTAAATAAATTGATGATATCCTGAAGTGATTAAATTTTTATACTTTTGTTCTATTTTTGATCGCAAATTACATGCGTATTTATGTATTTCAGGCAAATGCTTTTGTAACAAGACTATTTTTGAATATAAATCACTACATACGTTTACCATTGAGCATAAAATAAAGTGACAGAAATAACGGTTCTGTGATTTTTCCGTACAGTATGTTTCTTGATACGAACTTGCAGATATATTTTTCCGTTCACTGATTTTTCCATACATGATTTTTGCGAACATTGATTATTTCGGATAATAAATATTTTTAATATTGTATTATAAAATATTAACGTTAATGTTTGAGTTTTTTCAATCTTCAAGTTAATCAGTTATTAACGGAATGATCAGTGTTTGCAAAAATCATGTATGGAAAAATCAGTTTTCAGAATAGTTGGTTTAAGTAAAGATCGCGACAAAATCTCTGCAAATTTCGTGTCCGGAAACATTCTGTAAGGAAAAATCCGACCACCGAAATAACACATAAAAATAAGTTGTTTTTTATACAACACTGCAAAATATAATAATATAATTGAAATAATACATTTAAAAATTGTGAATAATTTTAAAATACATTTGCTTATATTTCTTAAATTCAATAATTATTGAAATATTGATTTATTCGATGGAACGACTTGAGTTTGGTACTATACATGTTTTACTGATTTTATGATATCTTTTATATAATATTTTTTATGTTTACTTTTAATATTTATTGTATTATTTTATTTATTAATCTTATGTAATTTGAAATGTGTATGAAACGTGGATTGACGACGTGGTCTTTAATTTAGAATTTTCGAACCATTTGAATTTGCTTAAATTCTAATTAATCGTCAGACATCACATTTAATTTATCCGATTCAATAGTGAAAAAAGGGGTCACTTGATTTTTTGGCTAATCCAAAAGCATCAATAAAAGGATTCATATCAATAATGTATGTTGTTTGTATGTGTCATTGTTACATACATATGCGTACATGTATATATTTTATTAGTACTTTGGATATTTTAACCAAGTTTGATATAAAGCATTAAGATTTCTTTAATTTTTAATTAACGGTAAATAGAGAGTGGGGTATTTTATATTTCAAGTGTGGATATTTATAAAATTTTAGATATATTCAATATAATGATGAATTAAACATAATGACATATATTTGTGTTTTCTCACGTAATTTTTTTTTTTATCAGGTTTGAATATGCTTCGTGTGAGATCTGACATGTTGATGTCTCAATTTCCGAGTGGTCATGGTGTAGGAGGAACGGGAGGTACGGGTGCAATGGAATGCGAGCCTGCATTTCCACATTCACACCCGCATCGTACGCGATACCTTCCCCATCGCTCTCTATTAGCAGGAGCCGTAGATGCTTTGGGGAGTCTGGAAGGCGCCGTGTTTTACCCGGATAGGGCTGGAGCGCCACCCCGTGCACCACCGCATCCGCCACTCTTACCACCGTCACATCCTCCACCCCCCGACTCAGCCGCCCAATCTGATAGTCCCATGGTGGGAGTCTGCGTGCAACAGAGCCCTGTGGCCATTCACTAATCCTTGCTTGTTTGAGCTGAAGTGACGTTTGAAGTGATGTGTCAGACTCGTGCTACTCAGTGCATAGATAGAATTTATAAAACCAAATTGACAATTTATATCAACATTACTCTTGTATTGTTAAAATGAAAGTTGAAACAATGTGTTAATATTTGACGAGTGTACAGTTAAGGAAAAATAATACTGTTTTGTCACCTCACTGCAACAGTGGTCATCGTTGAGGATTTTACCGAGTTGTGTTGCTTGACTTATACAAAACACTCCGTTGTGTATATTCATGAAGTTCATGTTCCTTCGCATTTTATATATTATGCGTGTTATATGTTAATTTTACTGTGCGGCGATAATTTTATTTTTACTGAAAAAGACGAAGGTCAACGTTGACTGAGACGAAACAACATTTAGCTTATTTAGGACAATTATTTATTGAAATATTTTTAAAAATTACTAAGGAATTCATTACTTGCTATTCTCACAAGATCATTTGCATCCAATAGTGTTTTATGTTATTTATAATCTTTATTCATAACATCTTGTAATTTATTATTTGAAAAATGTCTTATTTCATTCGGAAGACATGTCTGTGATTTAGGTGAAATATCTATAGTATATATAGGATTGTTTCCCTCTTGTTCTCGAATAATAAGTTGTATTTTTCTTGTTGATGGCGTAATTGCTTGTGTGTTCATTAAAATTTGTGATCTTTTTACAGTTTTTAATATTTTAATTTTCAGTGAAATTGAGTTGTCACATTTGCACGTTTAATCCTGTAATTTTCTCTTAAACCTGTTGTTTAGTGAAGACATATATAGATACCTTTATATACAGTTTGACGTATTTTGAATCTTTTCCGTTTTAATAAATTTGGAAAACATTAGTTATCGATCCCAACTTTTGAATTTTATTTCATTATGAAAGTGATTAATTAGTATATAATCTAGCTTTTGTTTTTCTGATTTGATTTCGTCGATTCCTTTGATGACGTCTTTTACTATTTACGTTGGTCCTGAATATAATTGATTTTTTTTTTTAATAAATTTGATCGAAGCTATGAATAAATTTAGAAGAATTTATGTTAGTTTTTTTTTTGCATAATGTAAAATCTTGCAAAAATTATTTTAAGAGACTTGTGATTATAATAGATACAAATGATAACATGATGAAATGCATAAATAGTCTTTTATTTTTTACTTAAAATCTACAATATTTTATATTTAGTTTGTCGGCTTTTTTCATTACGTTTTTTTTCTTTATATTTCAAAATACATATTTTTAAGACGTTTTTGTTATTCTTTCACCCTACATATACACATATGTGGATTCTATAGTTGGGTTACAAATTATTTTATTTATTTTTCTGGACACAAGCATTTCACAATATTTAAAAAAAAATTCTTTTATCATTTTCAAATTCACTCATTATGAATATTTGATGAAACAATGTTGCAGCTCTGATTACATAGGACTATTTTTGAATTGTGTACTATATAGCATTTGTATGTATTGAAGCCATTTGATATAACAATTTTGTAAATGAAAAAAAAGGTAGAAGTATTTGCAATTTTATATTCTATCTTTTCTACATATTATTTAAGTCAATTTTTATCTTAAAGATTGTTCAATAGGCGATATTGAATTGAAAGTTAAAATAATAATGTGATTACAATAAACTCACTCTCTGATCGACACAAATATCCTAAAATAACCCTGTAATGGTAGGTTATTTCAGTTGCTAGGCGTTTTAGCATAATGTGATTGAAATTAATATTTTTTGTATTTGCAATTTGATCTGAAAGTACACTAAAACATTTTGCAAGGTTTCTTTAAATATTTCAAATACGCAGTGGGGACTAGTAATTGTAAACGATAGTGTGAAAGCACGATAAACTAAATTATTTTGATTGGTAAATATATATGACATATTTAAAACAGATATGATCAGTGATAACTAGCATAAATTGTGGGATTTTTCATCTTGTAAGTAATTCGATGAAAATTAACATTTTATATATTTTGATGAAAAAATAAAAATAAACGACTATTCAAAATTTAAGCATATAATTTGTAAAATGGAGAAATAAATAATTTCACTTGTAAAGAAGTGTTAAGATTTAATTAAGAAGGAATGATTTATATATAAAAATAAAAATAAATGAACATAAAAAAAGCTAAACTTGTAAAGATAATTAATACTGTATTCTGCAAAACAAGTGATACCGTAAAACATTTCCATGCATAGGAGATGAATTGTAATAGCAAATACATAGTAAAATTGAACAAGAAAATTCGTTAAATAAGCGTTTGACAAATACTAAAATGCTCGTTGACGATTCAATTTTTATTTCTCTAACAATTAATTAAATTTTTAGATAGTGCCATTGTTTTTATGTATTATTTATTTAAATATATATCTGGTACAACAGAGCAGCAATTTATTGCGATTATTTTATTCTTCAAATAAAAAAAAATCAGTCAAATGAATCGTCAACAGTTAAGTGTTTGTTTATATGAAATGAGGTGATTTTGACTTCCAAACATTGTTATCATTATTGATGATTATTATCGTTAGGCTATGGCCATTAAGAGTAAAGACTGCTGTTAAATTAACACATGTATAACCGTGTATTTTCTTATATCAAAGTACAAGCATATTGGAATTGTAACTTGCCTCAGTCTATACGATTAATGGTAAATTTACCATCGTTTGGGCAGTCAAATCGGACTGAGCTATTGGCGATATTTTAATTTTTATCTGATTATTTTTGTTGTTGTGAAACTTTCTGATAGTAATTCGAAGACAAAAAAAAGTAAAAATTCAAATTTAAAAATATTCGTTGTCTTTCTATTCTCCAATAAAAATTTAAATCTCTATTGAATTACTTTGACCGTAAAATAAATACTGTTAGTTACAGAAGCAAATTGTAAACGAAAATGATACATTTTACAGAATGACAGTTTGTAGAATGTTTGATGAGAGCCGTTTGCGATCTGTGATTTGCATTGAATGATGTCTAGAGTTTGCTTCCATAGCCAACATTTGTCTAAAGTATCTATTTCTATAATATGCAGATGTTATGTATGTAATGTTAACTTTTGAGAGTTTTATACAAGTCGAATTGAACAATTCCTAAGCCGGAATTTAACACTTTGTCAATGTTATAGCAATTAACGGCTACTATTTAGTATATTTCTTAAATATGTATTGTGATCATGTGTATACGAAAACTTAACGTTTTTATATGGGAAAATGTTATTGACATTACTATCGTTAATAGATGAAATTATGCATGTTATGACTATCTTTATATTTGAAAAGAAAAATTATATTGTATTTTTTCGTTTTATCGCCACTAGCTCATTCCTTTCACTCGTAGCAATAGTGTACTAATGTGTTCATTGTAGTAAAATTTTTAAAGTACTAAGAGAATGAAAGCAGAAAATTATTGACAGTATTGAACGGTTGATGAGGCATTGCATTTTCACCATGAATATTTTTGCTAAGGAGGATGATGAGACTCTCGCTTGTGAAAAACGCAATCCGACATCGTGTCACTTTGTTCTGTATTTAGGCTTACAGAAAACTCAAATTTCACTATTGGAAAATACCTCATGCTGCATGCTCAAATTATGTTTATCGTGCACATGTGCATTCTGACAAATATATTTATAATATACAATCATATCTAAGTGTTAAAAATATATATGTACATAGTGTACCTAAAGCATTGTTAACTCAAAAGTGTGGGATTTTTTTAAGTATGTTTTTAAACATCGAATGCACTCGCATTTAAGTAATGATTTTTTTGCATTTTGTGGATTTTAAGTGTGATTATTATACATATTTTACTTTTTTTAGGATTCGATCACAATTTTAGCATTCCAAAAGATGTCACAAATATCTTCAATTTTAAAAGCGAAACTAATTGTATTTTTACTTTCATAATGGGATAAGTTAAGCATATTTTATTCGTTTTTTCAATTAGTACTTGAATTTTTTTTATTATAGAATAAGATCTATATAAATAATAGACATTTAAATTTGTTTGCTCATTTTTTTATATGCAATAAAATTAAAATTGAATGGAGTCTTCGAGAAGTTTCATGAAAAAGATTTATAATAATGTTTTGAAAACATTTGTTTTTATTTTGATATTAACAAAGTAATTCTGATTTTTAATCTTTTGAACTTCTTTACTGAAAAACTGTTGAGGGCTTCTTATTCAGCTGTCATTGTACCTACTGTTTTAAAAAACTTATATTTATTCAAAATTTAAACCAGTGGTTGTATTGGTCAAGGAATTTTGGGATAATATACTATTTTTGAAATATGAATTGTTTTTAAATAAAATATCAACGATTTCAATGGGTACATTCTATGTATGTATATATTTATTGAATGCAGAACTTGTTAAATTGTCAAAAAAAAAAGATACATTATTTTCTCCATACTTGTATATCTAAATTTAATATGAAGGGAACTCGATTGGAAAGGTCATTGTAATTTTAATAGCGAAATCACCACCAAATAATGACCTAAACTAAATTGTAAGTTATGTATATAAAAAAAAAACTTAATATTGAATGGCAGCTTTTTGCTCATCTGTGTTGTTTGCTCCCTTCCTTATATAAAAAAAATCCTAACTTTTTTCTTTTTTGACGCATCGTTGGCCTAAATGTGTATTCAAATTCAAATTCGCATATTTACATATTACATGAATATTTATTTTGTAAGTGATGTTTCGGAATCTAAATTGTAGAAATAATGATTTTCATTGATTGAAACTTTCACGGAAGCATGGGATGGCAAATAACACAGTTTTGCAACATGCTCTGCTACCGAGTAACTTATGTCATTCACATATTTCTTTGTTAATAAAAGTAAATTGAAAATTATGTTATTATGTTCATACATATCCTTCTTTATTTATTCCTTTTATACACAATTACTAATCATTGAAAAAACTTAAACGACACAAATATATTATAGTTATTATTTCATGGACTTTAGACACACTCACACACTAATTTTGGATAATCGACAGTATTACATATGTGCAAGTATAAATTTTTTACCTTGGCCACATTTATAAACTTTTTCACTGAGATATTGAAATTTTTTTTCAATTGCAAATAGATATTTTTGAAATAAAGGTTTCTAGGATAAACCAAACTTCAGAATCTTTATTAAATGATCTAAAATTTCTGAAGTTAATGTGTATTTTCTAGGATTAAAATTTGTTTTTAAACCAATAATATCTATGTATAAAATGGAGTGTTTGTCTTGAAGACTAAAGACTTTTGAAGACTTTAAGCTAAATTAAATATATACGTTCTTGTATGTCAGCACTACTGATATACATAAATATTCAGAAACTTTTTAAAGTTTAAATAAAGGGCTGTGGAGTCAGATCAAAATTTACCGATCCCAATTAGTATTAAATTCAAATTTATTAGTAGATTTACTTCAATATAATTGGACTCTAGTTGACACATAATACTATTAATTAAAGAAAATAATAACAAAAAGGAGTCGGGAATCGGTAAATTTTTTACAAGGCTCTTCGATATTTTGACAACTGCAACTCCGACTCCGACTACACTTGAAATGCTCTGATTCCATAGCCTCACTTTAATATACATATAAATACATATGTGCATAGCTATTACTATATCTATGTATTTCATAAAAATAGAGAGCTGGGTTCCATAAAGCTCTGAAAACTAATATTTTGGCCGTCGCCCTCCATAAATAATAATGAAAGAAAAAGTAGAGGGCAAATGGTGGCTTGGAAGAAAAAGGCTCTCTTGGCTCCGGAACATCAGAAAATGATTAAGACTCTTACTCGGAAGAATGTATTATGTATTATAACATGTTAATTCCATTTCCCAAGTAAATAGCAGATATACTTGGTGTCATCCAAGCCATAATTATTAGATGGTTAGTATTACTTTTTTGTTATATTAGAAATAAAAATTCAAAAATATTTTTATATGATGAAACAAATGACAATATTTAAATTATAATATTGTCAGAAGTGAAAAATGAGGTTTTATTGTTTGAGACAAATTTAATTTAAATACATGATACAGTACATTTTGTGAAGTATACAAGAAGATTAGAAAATTCAATATTGACGACTTAATTCAATCGCCGGTCATAACCTCAACTAGCTTTTAAGTACGTATGTAGGTACATAGATATTAAACTTTTTAAATACTAATTGTAATAATAAAAGACTGGAAAGTTTATAGAATTTATGTTGGTATTTGGAATTTTGGTTTTTGAAATGTTTACCAGCTAGTTAGTGCAAGATGACCATTTTTTCCAAATTCAAAACTAGAACATTTTGTCCAAAAATATATTTCTAAATACTTCAATTATTTAAAACGAAGATTAAAGAATCGTGGATGCACATATATGAAAAAATGAATTCATTTTCTTGAATGCTCTTATAAAATTCTACACAAGACTGGTTAAAATTATACTAAGTGATTAGAAAACATTTTAAGGTTTCAACATTCAATTTCGTTTTATCACTGGATTATATACTGTTCATCTAGTAAAAAATCCGTCGGCTGGTGCATTATCTAACATTTGACCAATTTGCCAATATTTTTGTAGGAGACATAATTTTCGCCGAAGAATTTGTATACTTATCCATCTATTATATAAAAAAATTCTATTACATAAAAAAGTGAACTGGTTTTTCTCACGACTTACCAGGAGAGATACCCAAAAAACTAATACTGTCCTGGTAAAATCAGTATGAATGGTCACCTTAAGCTAGCGTCGACTTTTTGACACAAAACATATATATGTACTTAAATACTGATTAAATATGGAGTTTCATCATTGGCATTTTGTATAATACATAGATACATTCTGATCAGTGCCGATGAGAGGGGGATGGGGGGGGGGGGGAGCCGGGGTAAAGTTCTAGGGCTCGGACTATTTTTATTCTGGGTATTTTAATGTATTTATTTATGCTAAATGTTAATTATTTTTCTATCATACCTGTTATATCATACTTCTCAACTATTTTAAAAAATAACAACCAATATACAAATAACTATGTAGATTTTTTTTTAATAGATTTTTCACACATTTAAAATGGGTAAAATAGTCACGGGCCGGAATGTGAAATTACCGAAAACGCAAATATCGGAAGGCAAAGATCGAAAATCGAAAGATCTTAAGTCGAAATATCAAAAAAAAGGGTGCATGGTAAACGGTACATACTCACTTAATTTGCGCGAGCAGGATACAACAGGAACAAGAGGAACAGGCTTTTCCCCCCGTATTCTGCGCGTGCACATTAATTTATTATTATTTATTTTATTAATTTCTTATTAATTAAAATTTAACTCTTCATAAAAATGGATGCTAAATTGAACATTTTTAATGCCCTAAAACGCTAAAATGCAAAATTAAAATGCTAAAATTGACAAACATTTTTTTTTGCATTCAGCACAGTTGGAACGTATATTGTGAACTTACATTGCTCTTATCACCATCCGATTCTAAGTTTATTTATTTTATTTAATATACTTTATTTAATATATCGATCAAGATAAAAATAGTTTAGGTATAAACTCCATTGAATGGCCAGGAAACAGCTCGGATCTAAATATAATCGAAAATATGTGAAGCAAAATAGGCAAAAAAATTAGAGATAAGAAACCAAAATCCATAAAATAATTAAAATACATTATTTATGATGTATGGTACAATGAAATTAGTGATGAATTATTAAAAAAAATAATATGAATAACTACTTAAACGAATAAAATTATTTATTAAAAATAAAGGGGGTCCAATTAAATATTAAAATAAAAAAAACATTTTTATTTGTATTCCCTACTATTATTTGAAGTCCCCTTGATATGTTGAAAAGCTTGAAGAAGAAAAAAAAATCCGTTTTTATCGATTTTTTGATTTATGAAATCTACTCCAGGTATAAAAAAAATGTTCATTTGTACTCCAAATTTACAATGATTCTCCTCATAATGTTATCTATTGACGAAATCACTTTTTTTTGCTGCATATTGATGAAGAGGAGTTGTAGAAAGTAATACGAAAACTGTTATTTTAAATTCCTTTCCTAGTCTTTTAAAATATATCGTTATTTGCAATTGAGACTGAAAAACCTGAATATAACAGCGTGGACCAAAGGTTCGACGCGTATGTGTATGGTTCATCACCCCTGCTCTAATATTCATATGATCTTGACCTTTTTTCATAAATGAAGAAAAAGCGTCTTCACATTTGACCCATATCTCTTTTGTGTTCGAGGCGAGAACGACATTAGCATCCAATTATCTGACTGGGTCACTTCATCTCCCCTCTTCACGCATTCACTACTTTTTTTTGTGAAATTCAAAATAAGCGGGGTCCAGAGGCTGAATGGCCACTTTGAATATGAATATAGCTCAATTTCAAATTGGTCCAGTTCTCATCTTTATGTTCATCGGGGGATCATAGGTCAAAAAGGGGACGAGAGTGCCACCGGTTTCACATCATCTCGCATAATTTCATCATATCAGGTGGAACGAAACAAGTGCCCCATTATTATTATGTTTGTATGTATACTTCCATAGAAAATGCTATTTATATTGTATGTACTAGTGTTTTTACGCGGCTTCGCTCGGTATTTGTAATATAAACCGCTTAAACTTGGCCAATCTAATAGTAAACATTTTATGAAATTTATTTCAAGAGTTTTATTTTATTTAAATGTATTTGAATATTCATTTGTTCGATGACGTCACGGATTTACGAACCAACAATAGTTACATACATACATAGTTACAAAGTCTCTTTCGAAATTATATATTAGACTTTGTTGGAAAAAGGTAATATAATATATTTGATTTGCCGTTAGTATAATGTTGTAATGATGTGTTCTTGGAAACATATCGAATTGCCCGGCGGGCCCAATTACGTCGCGAAAATCCTTTCGCAAAAATGTTGTTTATGTTTTCCAATATAATAATACTAATAATGATAAAAGAAAATACGAGTCGTGCAAAAATATGCTTATCATTTCAAGAGACAGGCTACTGTGTGGGTATTGTTTTTTCAAAGACATGTTTTTGTTATTTGTTTTTGCCAATAACAAAAAAGTATTTTAAGAAATGTTATTCAATTGAGATTTACAGTGTCTGCTTAAACTTTTTTGGGCAGTAAAGAGAGGTACATATCCGAAGATAAAAACTTAATATCGAATGAGAGTTTATAAACTTAAAAACGTGTATGGTTAATTTTGATTACATTATTTAATCGTTCATTTTAGTATGGAAAAGGATGATGCAAAGCTAAAAATGTAACACCTGGATATAAGGGTATGTAAACTGACCACCCCTTCAGTCATTCTCCCCATCCGAATTCCGGTATAGTGAACCGGTTATCATTTTTAACACGTTCAAAGCAATACTCTCTCCCCTTATAACTACGATTTTTATTTTATCTATATATATTATACATACATATATTTGTATATATGTACATAAATACACGTAGGTATTATATATCCGTACACACGAAGTATTAATTAGAAATATTTTAATTTCGAGATTATGACTGGTATTTATTAGTTCAATCCTCCAATAGTATCAATTCTTGATTACGTTTAGGTTTATTTTCTTTATGCACTTACACTTTCCGCCAATTTTTACACGTCAAATTAGTTGACGTTTTTTAATTTATATTTTCCCATGATGTCATTACAGGTTGCCCCTGAGCGAGACCTATATATGTATGGTATTTAACTTGTAAGTATATGAATTTATAGATTATAAATTTGAAACCATATTCAAATAGTGGTGAAAAATACATAGTACATACATAGGTATAATGGTTTTGCCAATTTGATGAGGAATGTTTCAACAATGAAATCAGGTTAATTGGCTAACTCTGATAGAAAACGATCAACCGGAGTCACAAATATCCCAGTCTGACTAGCAGCACTTCCAAATAAATTATTTTTCAATCCAGGCTATCCGAGGGCTCTAACCCGGGAACCTCTCGATGGTTAGTATTAACGAAACCACCGAACTATTATTTTTGAAAACAATTTTTCATTAAATTTATTATTTTTAAATTTTATGTTTCTGAAATTTGTATATTATGTACCTATGTATTCAATTATAGAGTAGTGGATTGATCATGAACGCTTTTATTTATAATGAGATCAAAAAATAAATACATATGTACATATAAAACATGTTTATAAAACATTCTCAAATTGGTATATTTTTGTATCGTATGCATATGTCGAGATGATTCTTGTGAAACCGAAAACGTATCAAATTGTAAATAACGGTGGGGCTTGTCCCCCTCCCAACTTTCGGCGGGGAGGTGGGTGGTAGAGTGGTGGCCACCCCCGCACCAGAGAACCGTTTTGTCATGTGGCATCAATATTTTGCTGAACTCAGGTCTGCTAATGCACGCTATTTTTCAACGTCTATCCCTCTTGTAAGTTCTGGTCCGCATTAGAGGAAAATATAATAAAATGAGAAAAATCAACACTATATCATTATACAAATTTATCATTGTTTCATGCGACGACTGATTGCTAAATATTCCAAAGACATGGTAGAAATTAAATTCCATTACTTCTCTTTATCGTTCAAAACTAACTATACTATACTAAGCTCTCTCTGAAATTTCATTTATATTTTATTACTATCCTATACTCTTTATCTAATTTTAGAAATACAGCTCGTATGCACGCAAGTAAGATGTGCGATGAAGATGGAGAAAGATACACAATTCGCTACTACATACATTCCTAGTGCATTCCTATTAGGGGCGTTAGGTTTCAACTCATTGGAGTCTCGTCGGGATATGTTACTGGGAAGGCACTTTTTTAAGCTGTTGAATGGGATAATACACAATCCTCAGGTTCTTAATGAATTTAGGTTTTATGCACCTAGTAAATTCAGGGACTTGAGGAATCGTGATTTGTTTTTTCCTCCTGTGGCTCGCAAAAATATGTTGGCAACGGCTCCTATATCTAGGGCGATATACATATCTGCTCAACCGGATTGCTGGTGAAATTGACCTCTTCAATATAAACTATGCTAATCTGGTTGAGTGGTTGTTGAGGAATGCCAGTGGTTGATTTTGCCAATTATAAATGTGAATGATTGTTATTTTTTATGATTTTAATGATGTTGTGTTAATATTGTTATTATTATAAGCTATTATTATTGTTATCATGTTATTATTATTGAATGACTGGCCACAGTGACGCGTTGGAATGTCACTGTGGCTAATATGTTAAATAAAATAAAAATAATGTACATATGTAATTACGTATGTATATGTATAAATGTATTATAATGAGGTAAGAACTGACAGAAAGAGGTATTGTCTATTTAAATAATTTTATAAACACAATTTTCTTGAAGGGAAATCCCGTTGAATGGTAAACTTACACCTCTTCTTCTGTATGGTTGTTAAATTAGGATTATGATATTATTTGTGCATACATACATTGATTTTATAGGAAGTTGAAGATATTGAAGATATACCCTGTCATTTTCAATTATGCAAGTATTAAACGATGTTAAAATTTTCACGTCTTGGATGACTAATAGTAATCGATTGTGTATGTTTGAACTAATCAAATGATATGTACATACTATGTACACGGTGATTAAATAATTAATTTATATACAGGTAAGACCCATTTTAATACAATAGAAAAATAAAATTACGTAAGAATAATCACAAAAGAAAATATCTAACATCATTAGAAAAAGTAATAACATATGTCATCATATCTATAATATCGCTATTCTGTCTGTCTGAGATAAAGCTCGCCGTAGTATAATAGTCGTTTCGATTCAATATGTATGTACATATGTACGCCACAGCTAAACCACTGCCAACAAAACGTATACGAATATAATAACAAAAGAAAAAAACTTCTATATATACTGTTTGCTGCCAATGTTTTCTCTAGGCAAATAAACGGTGCTTGTAAGTCTTGTAGTATTTACCGCCATCTATTGAAAATTTATTTAATTAATTAATTTTTATATTTTTGTTTTATATTGTTTATATGTCGGTAGGCAGGTAGTTTTTACCATTCTTTTTCATATTAAACAATTTAATTTTAAATATATTTGAAAAAAATCCGACCGTGTGCGGATCGAACACAGGACCGACACATTCATTTTAATTTTTTTTTATTTATGTAATAACTTAATATGCCAACACCCATGCGATGATATTTCATAGTGTACAACACTAGTTTAATCATATAAATATAATCATGACAAAAACATAGTGATATAGATAAAAGATAAAAGAAGAGGACACCAAAAACAATGTGCCGAATAGAGCTAATAAATTGCCTATAGTCACATTAAATATGTCGAGATCAGTATGATCAGCTATATGGTTAAATAGTCCCATGGCTGTGAATTTTGAAAGTAAGGACAATTGAAAATAATACTTCTTCTTAATGCCTTGTCCGCATCCGGGCGTTGGCGACCACCTCGTCGATTATTCGAAGATATCCGCATCGGTCTTCAGCGGCTCGGAACAGTCTTCGGCGCTCATATCGGTCCACATGCGCATGTTTCAAAGCCAAGATAACTTTTTCCTGCCAATCCATTTTTTCCTTCTATTTTCTCCATGGGTATCAAACGGAGAAATTCGTATTTTGGACCCCGTATCATGTGTCCTAGGTACTACATCTTTCTCCGCTTGATGACAGCGTACGCCTGTAGACCCACATCTCAAAAGTTTCGATGCGGCTGATCATCTTGGTCTTCAGAGTCCACGTCTCAAATCCGTGTAGTAATACTGTCCAGAAGTAGGTAGCTCTTCACGAATGTCAACCGCGTACAAAGATTGAGATACTTGTTTGTAAGCGCCCCCTTCATTTTGATAAATGCTGTTCTAGCAATCTCGATGCGGATTCTTAGATCTTCATCTGGGTCCATCTATTCACTCAGCCAGGTACCCAGGTATTTGAATATTTTTACTCTTTCTATCACCTCTCGATCCAACGTTAGATCACCGGTGTCTGTTTGCATTCTATCTACTATCATAAATTTTGTCTTCTTTAGATTTATGCGCAGACCTCTTCGATTGCTTTCTTGATGTACACGGTCTAGAGATATTTGCAGGTCAGGTAAAATAATACTAGATTTCGCAATAATATGTGAAAATAGAACATGTTTAATTAATATCTCAGTAATATACATAGTTGATCAAATCTCTGCTCTGACAGTTAATCGTTTATATTACGTGGTATTTATTATTTTTAATATTTATTTTTAGGTTTCCAAGTGCGGCCCACGGCCCATCCGGGAGTGTATCGAATCTCACACGGGCTTGTGTTAAATTTACTTTTTTTCTTCCTTCATTGGAGCCAGTCGACGTGAAAAATCTCTCCACTTACGTCGTGTGTACTTGAAACCTCGTCGACTGCTGTTCCACCCAGTACAGTTACTCGAAATCGTATTGAATTTTTCACGAAAAATCTTCTCCCCTAACCCTCATCGCTGAAAACTCGCCCGATACTGAAAATTCTCCGTCTCGTATATTTACCTATCATAAACATTAACTATATATGTACATACATATGTAGACACAAGTTGACTGCTAGAGTTTTATCAAACTTAAACGCTAAATTGATGTTGACCAGAGCTGTGTAGGTTGTAAAAGTATGTCAAAAATACATATGACTGTCGAGGGACTGAGAAAAAGGTTGATTAAAAGAAAAACGTAATTTTAAATGCTGAAAAGGTACATTTTATAAATGTACATTTGTAGATGGAATTCAAGGCATTATTAAAATCCTTCAATTAAAAAAAAACACTTAGAAATTTACTTATGTATGTATGTACATATGAGCTCGTTCTCAAGTATTGTGCTCATATTCTTGGTAGATTATTGATGCTCCTGATATAAGAATTTTTAATAATATGTAGGTACTTGCCTATGTACATATAATACCTACATACATATGTATATTCATAGTTTAATCCAAATTTGACGTACAGGAGAAGTGTTTTCCTCATAAATTCACAATATAGGAAAATTTTTGATTAATGAGATTGACAAGATTTGATGCAATTAAAATTTTAATTGGCTGTTCGTTTTCAGATTTTGTTGATATTTACTTACATACGTATATATACTTAGATGTATGTATGTAGAAATCGGAACTCACCAAAATTTTCTTAATTTACGAAGTTTCATGACATTTTTTTAGATGTAAAAAAAATCATAGTGAAGTAACTTGCAGCATATGAAGTAACTTGCAGCAAGTAATCAGCAGCATATGTAGATCAATTGTTAGGGTGCAATATTTTCAATCGTGTAGTCACGGGTTATATTCGTGGCTTTGTTGCTGGCCAGACCTTGGATATGTGATTCCAAGGTCGATAGTTTCCTTCCAGAGTTTGCCAATTTACTTGATTTCATTGGAAGCAGTTCTAGCAAATTGGCAATCCTGTCCTATTTCTCGCAGAATTTGAGTTTATAGCATCTCAAAATTTGTTGATGTTTGAAAATGCTACAAAAAATTGTTCATAGATGTCTCTATGAATGTTAAATCAAAGTTTTTAATTGTCCTTGAATGATATTAACAATACTTATGTAAAATGTTTGACCATAGATGTTATGTAAAAAAATATGAGTGTATAATAACTATGTATATAAATAAATAAATTAATCCAAATATACATACAAGAAATCATTAGGTATATAAAATTTTCCATCCCACTTCTGTTTGGACGGTAAAAATGTATTAATTTATCGAGGTTTGCAAACTTGCACCGAACGATCTATATAGTGTCAGTTGTTTGGGGTGTGGGTGGTAGTTTACAAGCGACCCCTTTTACTTGTAAGACACCCCATCCTCTCGCACCTTCCTCACACCCTTATTCTAGTGAACTGCCACCTAAAGAACACCTCTCGGTTTGCCCCTGAAGAGGAATGGTCACGTGTATCTATTTTCGTTGGAAATGTACCTACACGAACACTCACGTAGCACCTACATATGTATCTTACATGCATGCATATCTACATCATACATACGTAGGTAGATATTGTATGTACATAATCGTTACCTAAAACGGCACTCTAGCGGACTTATTCAGGTTATGGAGAATTTTATTGTAGAGGATAGGTATCCTCGGAGGCCGGAGGCCTCTCTGATGGCCATTCATTCATTATTTGGCAGATGTGTCGGAAGCGTGGTCGCCAATACAGATTCGGTGTTTACCGTGCAGGTGTCCCAAGATATCGCCATTCCATATTCAAATGGCGTGTCATTTCTATACCAAATTCAAAAATCACATTTCGCTTTGTGGTTATTGGAGGATTTCGCTGTAACGGCGCGGCAGCTTCTCAAACCACTGTCGCGATTACTGCGAAATAAACACGACAATCATCCGACGATTTGTACCATTGAAATTAAATTTCACACAATACAGTGTGATTGATCTATGTGGCTAATCAGATAGTAGCTACTTTACTGTAAATTCATAAGTTTTTAATTTTTTTTTGCGTATTTAGATATATGCTGAAATTCAAGATATTTTATGTGGCGGATTTATGGATTTATTTGGAAGATACATTCCATAAATGTTGTGTAAAACCAGAGACGTCGTAGGGGTGGTTCCACCTGAAAAATATTTTTTATTAATTATTAATATTTGTTAATTGTTATGACTAAAGGACGGAGGTCCAGCGTGCTTTTTCCAGGAAACAGGGCATTTTGGGTCTATTTTCCAGGAAACAGTGCAAACTACAAAGCTAGAGAGCATAAAAAAAGTTTCATCATAAAAATGAACAATGCACGGTGAACAATGGAACAATGAACGGCGCAAAGTGGGTCCATTCTTTAGTTATGACTTACCAGAGAGAAGCGCCAAAAGAGAAGCTTAGTTCACATGTTGTTTCTGGATTGCGTTTTCGTCTGCCTGAATCAGTTAACCTTCTTATGTTTAGGTACATACACTGATTTCTCAGGAATTCAAAAACAAGGCAATTACGACTCATATTTGGTGTAATATATAGCTGCACCAAACTGCTGTCACGGTAGCTGTATAAATACAGAAAGCTGTATGTATACAGAAATTGCAATGAGGCTTGTAGCCGTTCGAGGACCATCATACAACGAATATATCGAATTAGCGTTTTTCAATTTGAACGATTTGGTGTCACTCCAAAAATAGTGTCACCCGGTGCAGACCGCACTGCCCGCACGGGCCTGGTAAAACTAAGAACATTTTTTTATTAAAACTAAGAAGTATGAAGCAGAAATGAAAGAAAATTCTAATTTCAGAAAACTTTGTGGAAAACATGAAATTTTCCGTATATTGAACTAATTGGATTGATGATTTTAACTATGTAACTTAGCCCTTAACATAAGATCACAAAAAAATAAAGATTCTGCTGACTACTGTTTATTGAGCATGCAATTTTCACGTGTGGTTTTTAAATATACAAATTAACTTCGGTGACACACACTGATTATGAATGACAATAGATTATTTTATATATAAACAACATTATCAGATATCAAATTCAATACTATCGAAAATGTTAAAAATTTCAGTTAAAAAATATTATGTCTAGTTGATAAAATCTAACAGGAAAAACCGATATATTATATGTATGTATGTTTTGAATTGCTTCAATTACGTATTGATGATTTTGATTTTAATCTGATGATATAATATGTATATGTATTTGGTACGGTGAATGGCGATTAAAAATGGAAGCAAGATTTAGATACACTAAAATAAAAATTCCTTAGAATGAAATGTTTGAGAATCGCTTGCGGCATACCGAGTTTCACATTCGCACCCTAAAATAATACGGCCCTATCAACATTTTTATTCGAAAATACAATATTGCGTTATTGCGAATTCATAATGTAATGTTCAGAAACTCGCCGTTTTATGGCTATTCTTTGTCTTTTGATACACACACACATGCTCGTATACATTATGCACTCGTAAACGTATGTAACGTGTAATTTTTTGGTTTTCAACAATCTATTTCACAATAGGACATATCTTAAAATCGTACAATTATTATTAGAACAGTGCGTCTGTAGTTTTTCTATTGAATTGCTAATCTGTTGATGGCTATCGACTTTGTGAATATATAAAGTACAATTGATCAGCAAATGATGGATCAGTGTTTCATCGTCGGAAGTGAAAATGGCGTTCAAAGTTCTTGTGTTCTTGTTGGCAGTAGCCGCTTGTAGTAATGGGATGAGAATATCGCCAAGTATGATAATTTCTTAAAATAATCAATTTTCGTTGAATATTGTAACTAAAATACGTAATTGATTTACAGGAAATGAATACCATTGGAATAGAATTGTTGGAGGCGCTATAGCACCTCCTGGATTTGCACCATTCGCCGTTTCTTTGAGATCTGGTCTTTTGATCAAGAGCCATTTCTGTGGCGGCTCCATCATCAGCTTGAACTATGTTATAACTGCTGCTCATTGCGTGGATGCCATGTGGAATGGAAACTCATTGACCAGGTATGGTTTTTCATCTATTTTTAATTTTTTCCTACGGAAAAGTATGAATCGTCACCACGAAATATTGAATAGTTTTATATTTTCTCAGGATATCCTTTGGTATAAGTAATATTATTTGATATAAGTATTCAATTGGGGATATTTTCAACCTAAATAAAAATAAAATGTTATAGTAATCTAGTAAACACTTTTTTAAAAACTATGTAGTTCGAAAAACTAATACACAGAATGATGAAAGAGTTATTAAAAATATTTATACGCATTTACACAATTTATTATATCTACTATTAGAATTGTAATCATATCAATATTTTTCTGAATATAATCTATTACATAATTATATATCATATTTTTTTGAAATTCATGACTTTATTATATACAGTGTACTCTCGATTATCCGGGTGTGGATTATCCGGTTCGTGGATTATCCGTGCTTAAAAAATATTAATTATTATTTTTTTAATTAATTAAATTTCGTTCTTATATGATAATAAGACGCACGGATTGATTGCGACCGTAAACATGCGTGTTATTTGAAACAAATGATGTCACACAGAAATGTTATTCGTTCCCTTTTTAAATGTATTTTACTATTGCGTCAATTATTTCAGTCGCTTTTGATCATAGTCGCGTCGTAGTCACAGTCGTCATTTGATCAGTCGCATAAATACGAGTAAATACTAGTACGAATATGTAGTCAATGTATGTAGATTTTAATTTAAAATGTAGTGAATTCAACATATGTATATACATACATACACATGTAGTTGTTTTAAAAAAAATTGTATGATTTGTTTGGGTTGTTATGAGTTTATCTTGAAGCCTTTTGAAAATTCTTTCTATTTTTGCAGTTCTTTGGAAGTTCTCGCTGGTTCCAATACTTTGAACGGAGGGGGAGTGAAATCTTCAGTGAGTGGTAATTTCACACACCCGGATTGGGACACATCTGAAATCAAAAACGATGTTGGAATTTTCATATTGACAAGCAGCTTAGTCGCAACTGATCTGATCAAACCCATTGCCTTAAATGCAGCAATTATCGGAAATAACGCACCTCTCACAGCAGTTGGATGGGGTTTGACCAGGGTAACTTGCTTGCACTTTTCATATACATAGTCATCCAGATTTGCATGCAATCATCGACTATATCTTATTTCGTTTTACAGTATCCTGGAATTTCAGGATCGAATGAGCTGAAATATTTAGAAACACCTGCTATGGGTCACGATGAATGTACCGAACTCAGAAACGAAATTGCAGCAACTTACCCAGGAGCTTATCCTGATATTTCAATGGGTGAAATTTGTACGTTCCATTCCAGAGGACAAGGAACTTGCCAGGTTTGTATTTACTAAAAATTAATCTGGTAAATCAATGTGAAATATTAGCTAGAAATTAAAAATTGTGATTATTTAATTTCAGGGTGATTCAGGTAGTGCTTTGTACAATGAAAATGGACTTGTCGGAATTGTGTCTTGGGGACTTCCTTGCGCCAGGGGAGCTCCTGATGTTTTCACCAGGGTCAGCTATTACAGAGATTGGATACTGAATGTGATCAACTAAATCTGATTTATGTATTATATTTATTCAAACACAGCTTTTTTATACATCATTATCATGAGTATTTCATTAGTCACTTTTAGACAAAGCTCTTAAGCTGTCATCCATCTACAATTTGGTATTATTTGCTTTCTTTTATACAATTCATTATGTATGTATGAGAATATAATATTTTAACGCAAAATTTTTCTAAATTTATAAAAAAATACTTTCAACTGTAATACTTTGCATTATTTACACAATGCAGTCTTCTAGAGTAAAAATAATATTATGAAATTTTTTTTATAGATATTTGGATGATATAATAGTTCGATTGGTAAATGGGGCTCGTGCATAATAAATGTGGGTATTAGTTACTTGTTGCCAGGTTTCGGAATCTTGGCACGTCCATCTGTGTTAACCCTTGTCAGATGTTTGGGGTGTCGGGGGCCGCGGCCGGACCGCGCTCTCTTTCCCTTCCTCCAACCCTCTCTCCAAACCCTTCGGTCCTCCTCGGAGGCCTTAAATCTTATTTGACAAGCCCGGGGGAGGGTTTTTGGGTCAACCGAAAGACAACCTCAATATGCGGGATTCAGCGTTTCGAGCGTAATCTGCGCCGGGGACGAAAAAACCGCAATGCCAGATACGCGTAATCTAGATCGTTACTCTGCGGTCAAACCCCAACCTAAACCGGGCTAACATCATGCTGACGCATGCATGTCCAAAAGATTAATTAAAAAAATGTATAGAAATTCTTTAGATCCCGGAAAATTTGGGCTCATAATACCCCAACAGAGCCCCGGATCAAAGGGATATCGAGCGAGTGTGTTTGTCCGTTATGAAATTTAACAGTATTCAAAATAGATTCACTGATTTTGGAAAACTTCCTTACGGTACCTTAAATAAAGCCTTAGATGCATTTTGGAAGTAGTTTGATTTTTTTTTTGATTTTTTTTTGATTTTTATTATTACTAAATTATGTTCACAATACATCTTATATTTATTTTAATAGCTACTGATCTACTGATCATTTCCTATTTTACAATTTTAATTTAATTTTGTTAGTAATCATAGTATTATCTTATTTTAATGTTAATGTACAGCACTATAGGAAAAAGAGCTCAAAAACCTATTATTTTGGAAGTAGTGTATTTGTGAAAATGTAGGTACCACAATTTCAAAATTCCTGCTTTGACTACATATGTATATGTACATATATGTAGACTGCAGAATATGTTTCTGATAATTCACAAATAATGCAATCTATCTGTCAATAATTCAAAGACGGCATCTTTAAAATTGGATACCAATAATACATGTAGTACCTTTTAGATATCATATGTAATATATTTGAGCATATTATATTAATTTAGAATGTAGCGGACATCGTATAGTATGGAGCGGGTAGCGAACCAACATCCGGAGAAGTAACTCCCTCGTCTTTCTTACTCCCAACTCTCCCCGAAGAACTTTACTTTTGTGCGTCGACCGATCCTTCCTCATCCCACCTACAAACTACCCTCCCATCCTCTGCCACATCTCCACCCAACCACCCCCTTAGTGGGCAGGCAGGGCAGAGAGAGCCCCCCGTGTCGGCCAATCGATATTTGACCACCACGCATTTCTATTGGCCGTTCGATGGTTAAGGGCGAAGGGGGTGCAGGACAGTTACGGCCCAGGGACGCCTTTATGGTTGAGGTATCCGTTTAATGGCGCCCGAGCTGGGGACCCCTTTTAAAAGGATGCTCTCGCAATTACTGCCGAACGTGAACGAGCGTCAGCAAGAAATTTACGGCTCGTTCGTATATAGTTCATTAACGACCACGCACACGTAGATAGTACGAAGGATCGTTATAATTTCGCCTTTAGTTTTTTGTTCAATATAAATTGGGTCTTGGTCTAATCCAGTACGTAGAACGTTTTCTTATACATCTGTATGTACATACATACACACAAAGATCGAAAGGAATCTTCAAAAGTATGCTTTCAAATGTTCTTGTACAAAAGATCAGATTTCGGTCGAATCTTAACAAAATTTGCGAATTTTAATAAAAAATTGTAAAGACTTCTAAAATTAGTACTTTTTATATAGTTGCTGAGATTAATGTATTTTTTTTCATAAACTTACTCTTAGAACGGTAGATCTTGGGATAAAAGTACATATAAAATCCAGTGAAGCTAAGACTTAAGCACATGATATATTTATTTATCTATGCAAGATACATATATTTGTTTATGTAAGATAGCCAGCAGCATTGTCCGGTGGTTACGTTTATGCTAAGCACCGAAAGGTCGCCGGGTTCGATCCCGTGAGCTGACCTCAATCGAAAAGAATTTATTCTGAGTATTTATTCTATTATGTAATGCTGCTGGTCAGATTTGGATATTTGTGACTCCAAGTCGATCGTTTCCTATCAGAGTTTGCCAATTTATCTGATTTCATTGTCGAAATGATTCCTCCATCAATTTGGCTAAAAACCAAAAACCACTATGTCAGCACTATTTGAATATGATTTATCTAAAATAAAATTTATGTACAAGCTTAAACTTATAGATGTCTCGTTAATTTCGAGTTTTTAAGTATCTCGAAATTCAGCTACTTAAGTCATAAAAATGCTACAATGTTTGTAATTGGCCAGGAAGGCGCATTGGGGTTTACCTGTTAGGTTTTCTTGGTATATGTATATGTATGTAAAAAATATATGTAGCTAAATAGTTAATTATATTTAATCATAAAAAAAAAATATTTTTACACACAAACATGCATATCCATTGTACATACATATATTATTTTATTGTTACAATCAATATACACTCGTCATTACAGATCACTCCAATGTGACGAGTGTACGATAACGGTCAGAAATACAATAATACATATAGATACAATCAGAATACATAGCATATAACAATTAATCAGTACTGAAATAATAATCATAGAGACATCCATGGATTATTTTTAGATTTTTGTGTACAATTTTTATACATATGTATAATAAACACGAAATTATAGAGATGTCTATAGAGATATCTATAGATTTCAGATTACTGTGCATAATTTTTACAAATTATACACACAGATTTTGTGACAACAGAAAATGATCTAATACCAATTTTTCAGGAACCGTTTCAACAATGATCAGATAAAATTGGCAAACTCTGATAGAGAAACGATCGATTTGGAGTCCAAAACCCCCAAACCTAACCAGCAGTTTGACGAGGACTCGAACCTTCGACCTCAGTGGTGCTAAATATATACGCTACCATTAAGAGGGCTGTACACCCGAAACCTTAATTTTGTTACCGTTCCTTTCTTCGATATATATATTGAGTGTATGTATATATTGAGTGAATGCGACAATATATATATCAATATATATATTGAGTGAATACGACAGTTGCACTCCGACCAGAAATTGACAAAATCGAGGTTTCGTATTCTACTATTTTCTCCTCCAAAACTGGACCAATTTTTAAAAAAATTTCATCATCGGTATGAGAAAGATATTTACTGTGCATCTATCAGCGTATTTTTTTTTAAATCGACCGTTAAACAACCACACTAGACTCTTTTCGTGGGTGTAAAAAAGAGGCGATTTTATAGATGTTTGGCGGCTCCTAGCTCCTATAAAAAATAATTAATCAAAAAAAAATAAAGCGATAGATGCACCCCATTGGTGGATATCCATAGCATATTAAAAAATAATTTCTCTAGTGCCATAATTGAGGTAGGGAGAAGTATAGTACGTTTGTATGGACAAGGCGCTGCTGTCCAGCCCTCTTAAGCCAAACTGCTTAATTGTTATGCAAATACAAATGCACATACACGCACACATGAAATAATAATAACTATTTACATATTTATACGGAGGTGTTGCCTTACAGCTCTCAGAAATTTGTCAATATTACTTATATTTCTAATTTCATCTGGCAGCTTATTACTACAACAACCCCAAACAATATGTTTTTCCTACTCTTATTTAATTTAAAACTCTGTACGGTTAATTTATTGCTACCTCTAGTGATATATTTATGTAACTCTGACCCTCTAATCAAATATCTATCGAAATACTTTCTAACGGTCAAATTTTATTATATCTAATATATAATTTCGAAAGAGACTTTGTATGCACATATGTGTGTAACGGTCGTTGGGAACTTTTTTAACTAGTCAAAGTTTCCATGACGAGATGGGGACGGAGGACGGGCCTTTGAAGGCTTAGGGGGCGCCGGGGGCGAAGGCCCTCGGGGGTGCAGGGGCGAAGGCCTAGGGGAGCACCGGGGGCGAAGGCCCAGGGGGGCACCGGGGGTAAAGGCCCGGGGGGGCTGCTGGATTCTGGTATAATCTAATATATAATTTCAAAAGAGACTTTGTATGTATGTATGTAACTATCGTTGGTTCGTAGAATCCGTGATGTTAAATTTAATAAAACAAAAACAAATGAATATTCAAATAAATTTGAATAAAACAAAACTATTCAAATAAATTGTTTGCTATGAGATTGGCCATTTTTAAGCGGTTTATATAAAAAATACCGAGCAAAGCCGGATAAAACCACTAGATCTTATAAATTAAAACCAACATACATATTTTCAGTGCCACTAACGTTCATCTAATTTAATTCCTTTAAGATAGATCTTATACTAGTATAATTATTTACACCCAAGATAAGATACTTATCATGGCTCTATTATGTAATTTTTGTAGCCTTTCTTTAATTGACAAATTTATCAAGAATAGAATAGATCCACAATATATAAAATGTGGTCAGATAATTGATGATGATACATGATGGTTTAATTGATGATGATACATGATGGATAATTGATGATACATGATGGTTTTAGTATTATTTGACATAATTTTTCTTAATCTACAAAGTTGTCCCACTTTCTTAGCTACCTTTTTATTCACCATGTAATTTAAAATGTAATATTATACTCAAGTATTTAATATTATTGATTATTTCTACAACTTTGTCATCCATCCTTACTTTAACCACACCATTTTTATTGTTTATCCATAACATTTTTGTTTTACTATTATATACTTTATTTTTTCTTGTCCATCAATTTTACTAAACTAAAAGTATGTACACATATGTACATAATATATGTAGGTATGTATGTATGTATCTTAAGTAAACAGTTTTGATTTCAATCCTCTTCAGTAAGAAACTGAGAGCTTATTTGTAAGGCTCACTTGTGTTTTGGTGATACAACTTATGAATAAGTGAAAAATATTAATTATAAATTTTTAGCCGGATTATAGAGTTGGTCTTGGAACGAATTCGATGCTTAAATCACCAGCCCTTTGGACTGTAATAACCAGTGGCTATACATATGAGCGTAAATGTATTTAAACATGGCTAGAGGAACCCTATACCGAGCCTCTATTGAAACTTTCCCCTACACCTGTTGTCTGCGCGTGACCAGAATTTTCATTCGACTTCCGGGCAATTTGCGTCGAATTTTCCCCACGATAGAACTCAAATCTGAACAAAACTTATTGTTGCCAAAATAAAAACATTTCTTTGAATATTTTTAAACCGAATTATCAAGGTCAAACGGTGGACGATTCAAAAAGCTACATCGCTTAAGTGAAATGTGAAATTTAAATAAAATACAGGGTGTTGGCCCACCTCGTGCTCAGAAAGTCCTCTTCTACTTTTCCGTTGCTCCCGTTTCAGGGTATTTAATTAATTTTATTTATGATAAAAGGGGAGTTCGGGGATCCGACCTCAGATGGTGGGTATTATAGGGACCCAGGGCCAATTGTGACTCGAAGGGGATACGAGATACCGAAAGGGAGGATTTTGTGACATCATTTATGCTCAAACCCTCCCCGCGTCTCCTACGCACTTTTGCTTCCTTTAAATTTAATCAGCTTATTATTCTTACTATACATACCTATTCACGCACTGATGGGATTTGTACAATTGTACCAAATTCAACTCCCACATTTTCATATTCACATGTCGATTTCATCTTATGGGAATATTAGACCGCGAATAAATACAATGCTTAATAATATGGTTCATTAATAAAATACTAAGCTGGCATATTAACGGTTAAAGCCTTGCGTAAGCAGCTGGGCTTTCGTCGCCGACTCGCAGCCATTTTCTTACCTACCCTTCTGACCCCATCCGATACTAGAATAGATAGTTTGGTAATTCCGGCAAAAAATCCCTCGGTCCCGTTTTCGGCCCTCTTCCTCCCCTTTCCCATGTCGGTGCCGACCCTTACTGTCTCCCTGCTCACCGTCCTCCGGTCCTCGAAGATATCCACCCCGGGCTCGGAGGACCGGCCCTCCTCCCCACAGGTCCCGGAAAACCCGAACCTTTCCGCTAAATAAACCTCTTATCAGAGGGTCACAATGCCCAGGCGGCCAAACCAAAGAGATCCGCAAAGTATGAGGAGGCCAGTGACGCATCTAATGCGAAAACAACAAGGGAGTTAACCAAGCGAACAAACGTCAAAAAATCTCAGTTTTTACTAGGCATACACTTTCACATCTCATGTCAAAGGATATTGAATAAATTTTAGATTTATATATTATATAAAAAAATTAAAGCAAAATTATCTAACAATAATTTCCAAAGAAGATCCACGTGACAAATTTTAAATCTAGATATTTTTAAACCATCTGATGTGTACTTATATTTTAAATTTAACGTAAATTGCACTGATGAAGTTATTTCTGTTTGAATGGAGAATTTGTATCAATATATACCATTGTTAATGTACAAATCGTAAGTATTGTTGAGTTCAAATTAAATACGCAATTCAATTTGAATATATTCTACATATATGTTATCAGTTACTTTAAGCAATATATAAACTGTGCATATCTATTAAAATATAGTTTTCATAATAAAAATACCCGCACCGTCACTGTGCGAAATACATTTGGAAGTATCTTAAGCCTATATGAAGGTTTGCATAGCCGCCTACGAATGTCCAAACGTATCTTCACTCCCATTCACACCGCATTTAAATGAGATTTTCTTACCGAGAAAAAATAATATAAAGAAAATAGAAAGGGAGAAATTTCATATATTCCTGTCTACTCATCCAAGTGATATTAAACCATTTTATGCGTGATTTAGAAAAAAACTTCATTGAATATGATACTTTGGTACGATTTGAAATTGACTTTTTTTTATATAATAATAAAGTCAATTTCAACTTTTGTAATAATTTTTAGCTTTGTGTGTTGTATGCACAGACATAAAGTGTATATATATATATATATATATATATATATATATATATATATATATATATATATACATATATACTTTGTGTCTGTGCATCACTTGGTTACCTACTTCCGCATTCGAATCCTTCTCGTCGAGGATATTTCCTATTTAAGCAATGGTAAAGTAAACACTCCAGATGTGAGGATGGTTGTAGACGTTTACTTTAACTTACCCATCGGGTACGTTCCGGGTAAAGTTCTTCTTTGGGGCTCTCTTGTGCCCATTCTCTCCCCCCCAATGTTTCCCTTACCAAAATTCACCCACTTCGCAAAATTTGTATTAAAATCCATAATTTCGAACTAATCGTGTAAAATATTAATTTTTCCATCGAATCGATTTCGTTCGACTGCGCGGTCTTCAAGACCTCACAGTCTTGAAGACTCCTCTGCTTCGGTCAAAAAGAGAAAAGCCCTCCACAGAGGTCGTCCCTCTCTGGCTCTTACGCGCTAAGTCCAGACCCGAGCGGTCCCTTCTTAAATAAATAAGCCGGGATACTAACCATCCCACATAAATCTACCTCTATCTATACCAATGCACGCACAAACTTTCTTAGAGATACTATTCGGCAAGAAATCAATTTTTCACCAAACAAAGATCTAAAATATTCGAAAGGGCTTATTGATTGGATGTGCTAATGGTACGTGTGTCGTCGGTTGGCCTGCGCATCATACGACATGATACAAATGTATGGGTCGAAAAACGTGTCGGTTCGTAATGTTGCGGTGGTGGTTTTGGGGCAGAAGAGGCAAGTGGGAGGGTCGTAAGATATGAGGTCATAAAAAGCACGTGTGACCACGTGTAGTACATGACCGGTGGTGAGTGGGTCCGGACCCTCCCCTACCACCCATTTTAACACGGCCCTGGGCCCCGGGAACACGTGTAGGCCATGGCCCAGGGCGAGTGCTATCATGCTCATAATTGATCTGTAAATCTGTGTCCGATTGGGAGTACACGTCCTAGCCCCAAATCACACGATACCCAATCGCATATAAATCACCGTATAAAATTAAATTACATAAATTATGTAAATATATACGTATACGTATGTATGTATATATACATTTTTTTTGGTTATTTAATTATTTTTATTTGGATATTTAGAATAATGGGATAAGTTACATATGTAACAGTGATATTGTTATTGACAGTTAAATTATAATTTCACTGACTTGGGAGTACGAATGTACAACATTTTTTTATACTTATTTTTAGTTAATCTTTATTTACTTTAAAATATGTATACAAAAATTTTTGGTGATGGCGTATGGATTCGAAAAATTAATGTCATGAAAAACTATATAAACCCAGAGGAGTATGTTTTATAATATGAAGGGATTATAAATAAGGAAAATGACAAATGTGATATATGTACATATGTATGCATGGTAGACAGAGTAAAAAGTTTTAAGTGAAAGTGGATAGTACATATGTACATCATGTACTACATAGAAAAATGAACAAAGTGCTCAAATGGTATCTAAAAAGTACATATAAGAAAATAAAAAAAAAGCGTGAAAATATCTTACATGAATAAGTGGAACACAATAAAAAAAAAAAGTTAAATAAGTTTTGATGGAATTGAATATAATTTTAGAGACTTGTACTCACTGATGGTCGATAGTAATGTATTTTTTGTACATATGTAAATTATGAAGGTGCTGGGAATCGATTTTTCGCCTCCACATTAATCCCGTCGAATGTGTGTGTGTTGGTATGTGTCTTATAAAAATGCTTGGCGTGATATCCGTTAGAGTATTGCCGGTTTAAAGTTGCGGTCGTGTGCAAAATGAGTTACCATCAGTTAGGGGTGGCTGCCCGGGGCGGCTCTGGGGGCGGCGGGGGTCAGCGGTCTGCGGGCAGCGAGGGGGAGCTTGGGGGCCCCTGCATATGCTGCGGACCACGGTCATGGGGTTATTCACTCAAGCTTGTGTGGTCTCAAAATTTTGCTAAAATATCTATTAAATCATCTCATATTTCCCAACAGCTATAAAAATATGTATTTACATACATGTGGTTTGATACTGATGACTGAGTCGCCATATTCCTGTAGGTTTTCTTATTAAGAAATGTGAAAATATGATGGGAATGTTTTGTTTTGTAAACTCCACCATTTTTTATAATACGTAAGATTGTTTTTGAGTAAAAAAAGTCACAAATAAAATTATAATGTTTCACTCAATCCAATTATGTATATTGTAAGACTCATTTCGGCTAAAAATAATTTAAGGTATTACGTAACTTATGTATGTATATCAACATTGTTTTGATTATTTACGAGTACGTTTAATTTTAATTCATATACCATACATATTTTTCTGCGTTGTTGAGAAATTATGTTCTTTGTTCGTTTATTCGTAGATAGATATTATATTACGTTGTTGAAAAATGTTTACTGATTGTTTAAAATATGTTGATTACAATCATATAGAAATTCAACGTATAGTAAATACTTATTAAGATATTTTTAAAAGTTTAAAGAGGGTTTAAATCTTTTTAAAACTAGATTTTCTCAAAAATCTTAATTTAAATTCCGTGTGCCATTAACATACATATGTATGTATGTAAATGGATATAACGTTAACTATGTCAAATATATGTATGTAACATATTGTTGCGTAATGGTGGGTGGAGGATCCAAGTAAAAGGCCAAAGTCGTTTTACAGCATTTATTGGTGATTAAGGAGATATACACACTTCCAGTGCTCCGTCCAGAATGTCTTGATATCGCCTAAGTACCGCCTTATAACAGACAGGTCGCTCAGGGCATCTTCGACGTCCGGTTACTTCCCTATTGTTTAGGCATGTACCCGGATATGTATTCCTACGACACTCAGTTCCACGCTATCGGTCACTTCTGAGAAGGGACCGGGTGCCGCTTACTACGCCAATTCGGTGGCCATTGTTTAGTCTACTTGCACTTAGTCTAGAGATAATCATTGAAACCAATTATAACGGTCACACAGTCTCTGGGATGCTACTCGGCCTAATACAATTGCACTTACTCGGCGGTGTACGTAACAATATTTTACAATTTATCGAAGTTTTTGATGAATGGTCTTTGATGAATACTCCTGTCGATGAATGGTCTTTGGTAATAAGTATTTGAATAAATCGTCCTTAAATGAACAGTGTTGATTTCAAATTATAAATATATAATTTATAATATAATATATATATGTATAAAATATAATAACTATGTATGCATATATACATATAATTTGTATATATGTTACAGTTGAAGTGTATCTTCCATTTGTAATATAATTTGACTAGTTGGAATATATTCAGTCTAGCCCACTTACCCACGTAAGTTGTTTTATGTATATGGCGATGTCAAAATATATTAAAACTGAAAATACTCTTCAACTCTATGTATGCACATAAATAAGATTACATATATGGAGATCTTAGGTTTTCGTGAAAATCGACTAGTAAATTGAGTTGGAAAGTTATATTTATGTTTTGAACAAATTCTTAGATTTCTCGTAATATGATACTCATTACCATAATTCGTAATACCTAGCAAATATTAACGCATTATTGAATTCTAAAGCATTCGGAAAACATCAAAACTGTTAAAGATATTATATTACAACTGGCGCACATTGTTCGAATGTTTTATTTTATTTTATTGTTACAAATCAATATACACTCGCCATTACAGATTTGCTCCAATGCGACGGGTGTACGTTAACGAAATACAGAATACATAAACAATCAGAAATCAGAAATACAGTAATACATACATATACAATCAGAATATATAGCATATAACAATTAATCAGAAATAATAATCATAGAGACATCTATGGATTATTTTTAGATTTTTTTTTGTATACAATTTTTATACATAAAATAAATATGAAATTATAGAGATGTCTATAGAGATATCTATAGATTTCAGATTACTGTGTATAATTATTACAAATTATACACAGGCAGATTTTTGTGACAACAGGATTAGATCTAATACTAATTTTCAGGAACCGTTTCAGCAATGATCAGATAAAATTGGCAAACTCTGATAGAGAAACGATCGATTTGGAGTCACAAAACCCCCAAATCTAACCGGCAGTGGCGAGGACTCGAACCTTTGACCTCAGTGGTACTAAATATATACGCTACCACTAAGCCAAACTGCTGGCTAAAATATGTATGACCTAAAACGCCAGTTGGAATATATGTATTAGAACTGAAAATACGCTTCGACTCTAACATATATATTTCCAATAGTATACTTAAAAATACTGTACATAACTATTTTTCTATATTTATAAAAAAAAACAAAATAATCTTTCTATATAAAATACATTTCGTAGGATTGTCCAAGCGTTGAACCACCGAGGGTATCGGCCAAGCTGCCGCTCTTTGCCAATTTCCACAGAGTCGACCAATAAAGTATCTCTTTGTATCAATGTGGGTAAATGCTTGAATCAATAATGGAAAACTCATTTTAGCAAACATTAAAACCACCCTCCATGCTTTGATTCCTATTTGGAAATTACCACAATTAATTTTCAAAATAGAATAAAATTGAAACCGAAATACGTACATACATACATACATACATAAATATGTAGAAAAATTAAGATTATTCGTAAATATTTTCCAGTGCATACCCACATATGTATGTAAGTGTGAGCGAATTTTGATTTATATACATATATATTTGTATTGTAGAGATACAATCTTGTTTTTTTTTCAAAGCTAATATTATTTTAATAAAACTGTCGGTTGCAAAATATAAATAAAAGTTATATTATATAAGAAAAAGGGAAAACTTTGAAGTTGCCTTTACAGGTGGCCGACAGGGGCCAGTTGGCGGCCGCCTCACGACTGATCGCCGACTCGTGATTTGAATTTTAATTCGCCACAACCCTCCTGACCCTGCTCCATGTTTCATTTATACATATACGAAGAAGGGATGAGAGTGGGGTGGATATATATATTTTTTTTGGAAATTCGTCCCGTGGAAGCCATATTTCTCGTACGCACACACGCGTACATATTTATTCCGGGTGCCCCTCCGAGTTTTTCCTACCCCGGTGCCGAGATAGAAAGACGGATCTCACGGAAGCAGTCTCATATATTTTGCTCATTCGCGCGGAAGGGTATGCCGGCCGGATTCGATTCCTTTTGACAAATGCGAAATGAACCGGCCCGGATGCTGATTCGATGCTACCTCGCCATCGAAGACGACGTTCTTATATTGCCACTCAATTATGAACAGCCAATGCTACATCTGGGTCTGGCTACGACGACTCGAAGTACTCGTCCTTGTAAATTCTGATGCTATATGCACATATGTATATCATATTATAATATATGAGCTATTCGATGACCTTCCCCAACCAACGTTGGCTTGTTAAGTGAAATGAATCGTCACCGGCTTGGACGATTAATTACTCAAGAAATGCATCCGGTTGACTCTCTCTTCCTCCCCATGCGGAATGATTGATTTAACCCTTAACACGTAGGGCGAGTTGATTGACTAATTGAAAATTATGACCAAACGCAGGGGCAAGTCGGCGTTAAGAGCCTTAATGATGTGTGAGTTCAAATTGCAAGTTTGTATATTAAATGTAAATACACATACAGGGTCGAAACTTAATTATGTACTGTCAAATAATACGATTTATAAGTGTGAAAATTGAAAAAAATCAAAGTGTGGTTGAACATAAATTTATTGAAGTTTTGGTAAGTTTCAGAAATAAATGACAAGATTTCGTTAACCGATTATTTCCCAATGATTTTTTGCCGAGTTGAATAAGTTCACCTACAATAATTTTAATTTTGAAAATGGGAAATGTTAACATATTACTTTCAACACTACTTTATATTTATGTACGTATGTGAGATTCTGGTTAAGGGAGAGTGTGTCCGTGCTACCCCCTATAGTAGCTCGTGTTTGGTCACTGCTCTGAAATATATAAATGACCTCTTTAACTGAAATGGTGTTGGCTTCACCGCACATGCTAAGGGTAGCAGATGTGGTGAAACTACAGTCGACTTTGCCAAATTCCATATAAACATTAAGTATAATAATTTAATTCAAGATAAAATAACCATTTATAAAAATGAAAATTACATATTTTCAATACCCACACATAAAGCATTCACACATAAGTTTTGTAATGTGGAACAGGGGGGAAAAGCGTGATGATGAGCGGGGGCGTATTCCCGGTTTTATTTGCGTTGACTGGGTCTGAGAGGAGTGGGACGAAGGGCAGGAGAAGGAGATAGGGTGCTGGTGAGGGTATGGGCTATCGGGGCCCCTTGAAGAGTGTAACAAATAGGCTTATACATAGCAACCGTACGAAGTTAGTTAAGGGATGAAATATTGGTTCGGTTAGGACCTGGCTCACGGCAGATTTACCATTATATATGATGTAGGTAGAGGAAGCCACCATCAGCCGCCCTGGATCCGACCCATTCCTCTCCCCTTACACCGCACTACCCGTCCTCGGATAGGGCCTCACCCACGACCGGCCCTTACACTCTCCCTTTCAACCCATCTATGTATGTCCTCCACCCCTTCTCGCCGTGGTGGATCACGTTTTGGTGCCAAAGACGGATGCGAAGTGCACTCATCAAGGTCAGTTCCATTAGCGGCACACGTGAAGTATACAAACGATCCATTTAAAATGCAACCGAAAAGTTTTGAACCACGCCCGAAATAGCTATACATACATACATACATATCGATGGCAATACAGATATTGTATGTTCATTTTTTAATTTGTAACGAATTTTAAGTTTGTAGATGCTGGAACAATTCAGGTTTTTTTTCTTTCCTTTGCAAGGTAATTTATGTGGTATACACATATGTAGATATAGTATATTATAGATATAGTATTATATATCTATGGGTATACATAAATTACCTTGAAAGGAAAAACTTGAATTATTCCAGCATCTACAAACTTAAAATTCGATAAAAATTAAAAAAATGGACATACAATATCCATGCACCAAGTCATCGATATTTACTACGAACTTTGATTGTCATACACTTTAGAATGAAGTGACTATGATACATAATTATTGATTTCACAATATTACGTACATATGTATGTACATATGTAGGTGCATGCTTGTTACCTGATTCACATAACGGAGCTCAATAACGGAAACTCAAGTTTGCTCCTTATAGCTCTTAGGCTCTTAGAGTTCTTAGGTATATTGCATACATTGCATACAGTATACATACAGTATACATTGCATACAGTATATTGTTGCATGTTGCAATATTATTAAGATCGTGATACAAATCTTCGTATACGTGACTGGATTCCATATCGAATGCTCTTCAACTTTAATTTAAGCTAGCTGCTTTTATAGTACTAAAATATATGAATGTATGCAGGTTAAATGTTTTACATCATTTTTACTTGCCAATAAGATAAAAAATGAGATTTCTATAATTCAGCTAAGATGTTCTGATCAGCAAGGCTTTTCCAAACTGAGTTCCACGTAAAGTGTGCCACAAAAAATATGATATCAAAATGATACAATATTAAATACAAAAGTTAAAATTGCTTTTTAAACAAAATGCTATAATTTAAACTTCAAATATGAGTTGTTATATTTGAAATTGACGTAAGTCCATTTTTTTTCATTTCGAGAAATATCTCGCAAAACATTAAATATAATGTTTTGCGTTTAGTATTTAAAAATAGTAGTGGCCTGTAATTATTTTTTCTGTATTTCTGTCTTTCCGGTAAAATCGAATTAATGGTAGTGATAATAATTTATAAAGTCAAAATGAAATAGTGTTTTTGGACCTGAAAACTGGACTTCCGCAACTTTCAAATATAACGGCTCATATTCGTACGTTATTCTATTTCTAATAGATATTATTACTAATAGATATTTTTTTAAAATATAATATGTACATATTTTTATTTTATTTTTTTATTATTTTATTAAATCAATCTATGTAAAGTCGTCATTACAGATCGCATCACATTACTATAAAGAACAATAAACACAACAAATTATATAATACATAATTCGAAATTATACACCTACATATGTACATATGGTCAAATATAGCAAATTCCATTGCAAACATCGTATACAATACGATCAACAAATATTTATACAACAAGACGAATTTTTATACAATAATTATCCACAGAGATGTCTATGGAGAGAAATCCGGCGAACCTTGAGATATAACATAATAACTCAAGATTTTGCGAGAGGAATGGGGAGGAAAAGTCAATTTTGCAGGAATCGTTTCAATGAAAATCAGGAAAATTGGCAAACTATGATAGGAAACGACCGACCTGGTCACAAAACCAAGGTCTGGCCAGCAGCAACCAGTGTGACTCGCACTCGTAACCGCACTGACCATAGCAAGATATGCTAACGACTAGTCCATGCTACTGCTGGTATGTACATACATACATATACCTTCCATATAAAACATAAATATATTTAAAATGAACTTTTTTATAAATTTTTAATATTATTTTTATAAATTTGAAATTATACTCAAATAATGGTGACAAATGAGGATTGGAAATTGGAACCATTTCAACAATTAAATCAGATAAATTGGGAAACTTTATTAGGAAACGATCGATCTGGAGTTTCATATGTACATATGTACATATGTATATCTAAGGTCTGGCCAGGGACTGAACCCATGACCTATCAGTTGGTGCATCATACGCTAACCACTAAACTATATTGATGGTTAATAAATCGTTGTCCCCGTTTAAATTGATATTAACTCCCTTAAGAAAAAAATATTTTGCATCCTCGAATGCCCAAAAGATGTTTTGCGCCCAAAAAGATTTATATGGTTAACGCTTGAAAACAAATGTTTTTTTGGTTAGATTTTTTTATTGCAAAATAAATCAAACTTTCAAGATTTGCTTAATTTTCCGTAGTAGAAATAGTTTGGAAAACCTTGCACTAGAATATGTTGACCAATAATAATAGAATTTCAGTTTTGCTGACACAAATTAGACCCAAGCTAAATAAAATATGGTATTTATTTATTTTTATTTTTATTACATACATACATACATACATACATCATATGTGCCAATACAAGAATTACCCCAAGGCGAGAAATATGGTTAGATTATTTTTGTAAATAAGTACTCACAATTTTTCAAGCATAACAGGACATAGAATATAATATAGGAATACAATAAAGACATGAAATTTTTTGACAGACAGCAAATGTGCGAAAACTAATTTATGTACATAGGTAAATACTCGATGCTAATAACTCGAATTTGCGAGAAACTGAGCTGGAAGATACCGATTTATTAGATCTGTCACAACAATTCAGCTAGCATTTGTGCTTTTAATAACCATAAGATTTCGCCAGCATAGTAATTGACCGCGACTTGAACCCATCTCTTCTACTGGTATGCAATAGCTCTACCAGTGCACCATGCTGTGGTGTAATACCTCATTTGGACAAATAGCATCATAACTTTTGACATACAATGTATCAACATACTACGATCATATGACCAAATTAAAGTATAATTTTTTTTAAATAAGTCATCTATCACTTTAAAAATTAACAAGATCATTTCCGATGCACTGTTTCAAATACGAGCGCGTCATTAGCGATTCGGATTCGCGGCACGTGTCCGTCTTTCGCCACCACACCTCCTCCTTTTGCAAACATATTTATGGGCAATAAAAGGCGATACGAACCACCCCAGCCTCCCCCGTGCGAATGGATGTCGATCCGCAAGGAGAAATACAGAGACGTACAGACAGACAGACATCAGGTATTGTGTGTAGTAGCGTGTGCCCATTCGTATGAGCGGTGCGCGCCGAAGACCGTAAAAAATACGACCACTTTTGTCACATAATTTACGTTAAAGTATCCCCCCGTCGCGCGGCGGAGAGGCGTAAGTAACTCCGGTTGAGTCATAAAGCTAAACACATAAATATAAAAGGGAACCGAAAAAAAAAACCGAATATCCCCGGACCAAATCCCCCGAAATCGAATGTCCTGTGCCCGGGTGGCGGAGGAGTGAGGTGGCGCAGGAAGAGGGCGGATTTGTAGAGTCAGAGACACCCCCGATACACAGACGTGCTCCAACCCCTTCAAGACAATATTTTCGTTATTCATTTCGGAGCATTTTAAAGTTCTTATGTGTGCAATGAGGTGGCGTAAAAGCTAGAAAATTGCGTCAAAGCTTTATAAGAATGTGTCCACTGCTTCCTATAGGTTTCATAGTAACCATAGTATTTATTTTACATTAATGAATGATAAATAGTAAAAGTTGTCAATAATTATTTATATTTAGGACAAATAATAGACATGATCGATAGTAAAGAAGAAGAAATAAAGAGACGTATGCAATTAGGATGGAGTGAAATTAGCATTTGTACGAATGAATGCTGTTTTTGAATCAAAAGTGCCACTTTGCCTGAAGGAAAAGATCTTCGATCAATGTGTTTTGCCAGTGATGACGTATGGATGTAAAACTTGAAAATTGACACAATTGCATACTCCCATACTTATTTAAGTCCAATGCACTTAAATAAGTATGGGATAATGGGAAAAGATAAGAAGCGGAATACGTGGGTGAAGAGCATGACAAGGGTGGTGGATATAGTGGATAGAGTGAAGAGATTGAAATGGCAATAGGCGGGTCACGTAACTAGAAAAGTGGACTAAAGGTGGACAAAAGAAGTGCTACAATGGTATCCGAGAGAATGTAAAAGGGAAAAAGAAAACCACAAGGAATATGGGTAGACGAAATTAGGAAAATGTGTGGGGTGAGATGGATGAGAGTTGCGCAAAACAGAGACGAGCGGAAGCGTGGTGGAGAGACCATCACCCAACAGTGGATGGTGAATAGCTTTAAATGGTGATGCTCAGACTTAGGCGGCCAGGATAATTAAACTCACAAAAAATGGTTCACTATTGTTTAAGTATCCTAAGTCTGGTGAAAACAATGTATTCCAGACAGTATGGGATGCTGAATAGTAAGTATTATATGTATACATTTCTTGGTGAAAGTTTCATTAGCTATTTATTTATGGAACTAGAATAAGCTTACGAAAAAGTGTTGAATATTTGATCATTTTAATGATTAAATGATTAAAGGAAAATTTCAGTAGTTGCTGGTTCCAGTAGAAACTGAAAAATAATTAATGGCCCGTATATATTATCCAGAACTGCACGGCACAACATTGCACGGATCAGACTACTTATATTCATACTATACGGTACTGTGCGTTTTCGGTACGTTTAGGGCGCGAACACACAGCGCGGGATGCGGGATATTGTACGTGGGATTTTTTTTTAGATAGTTTTAAACATTTATAAAAAACGTTGCATACCTGGTACGTATACCTTGACCGTCCGGCTGGCCGACCAAACGACTGGTACACCCCGCCCCCTCTAGACCTTTTTCGGTCAAATTGTATGGTTTTATTTATCCTTGCTTGACTGTGATCGATAGCGGTTTTAAGAAATATAGGAGAACTTGTCGACGTACCACATACCGCATCCCACGCTGTGTGATTTCGCCCTTATACTTGTTTTGGACGTTAGTCCAAGGCAAAGTCGGCTTATACATATGTAAATATATCCATTACATAGCGCTATGATATAGCGCAATATTGCTAGTATTGTCGAGTCAATTTTGTAAAAATATGACTTTTCCCAAAATATATGCACATGACAGCACTTCCATTAGTACGGGTGCACTCGCCACTATGATGTCATGTCATGCGTGAATATTTTCACAATTGTCAAAGAAAACCAGTTCTGATTGATACATTTCGGTAATACATATGTACCGCTGTATAACACGAATGGTTCGTGTCGATTACTGCTGTATCGGATACGTCACATACGATTGTATCCATATAGAATGTACATAATAAAGAATATTTTTCGCACTGCTGTTGGCTGGAGCTATATAGTGGTATAAATGAACTGTTCATGCATTCATATATGCATACATGTACATACATATGTATGTATTTATGTAGACGCGCGATGATTGAAATAATATCGTTAATGTATTTTCTGTTAATATATATTTTTTTAATTTTATTACTGATAAACCAATTTTTTGGTACACAAGTACTACAATTTCAAACATTTTAGAAATAAAATTATATTTATATATATGTACATATGTTGTACATATTTTTTATACAATACTATATAAACATCAAGGGACAAACTCAATATATGTACAAAAAATTTTTGCGAGAAATACATAAATTTTTACAGAGTGGAGTGGGTAGTATAATAATATATATAAAAACGGACTGTCGCTAAATATATTTGTATATTTGTATATTTGTATATTTGTATGTGACGGACGATCAACCATCAACCAGTATGGGGAACAAAATTTTTTTTTTTCATATTTTTCATTTTTTTCATATTTTTCATTTTTTTCATTTTTTCAGTTTTTTCATTTTTTTCATTTTTTCAGTTTTTTCATTTTTTTTATTTTTTCAGTTTTTTCATTTTTTTCATTTTTTTCATTTTTTCAGTTTTTTCATTTTTTTCATTTTTTCAGTTTTTTCATTTTTTTCATTTTTTCATTTTTTTCATTTTTTTCATTTTTTCAGTTTTTTCATTTTTTTCATTTTTTCAGTTTTTTCATTTTTTTCATTTTTTCAGTTTTTTCATTTTTTTCATTTTTTCAGTTTTTTCATTTTTTTCATTTTTTCAGTTTTTTCATTTTTTTCATTTTTGCATCGGGGCGCTGGGGGCGAAGCCCTCGGGATGCCGAAGGCATCGGGGGCGCTGGGGGCGAAGCCCCCAGGGTGCCGAAGGCATTGGGGGCGCTGGGGGCGAAGCCCCCAGGGTGCCGAAGGCATCCGGGGTGCTGGGGGCGCCGGAGGCGTCGGCGGCGCTGGGGGCGAAGCCCCCGGGGTGCCGAAGGCATCGGGGGCGCTGGGGGCGCCGGAGGCGTCGGCGGCGCTGGGGGCGAAGCCCCCGGGGTGCCGAAGGCATCGGGGCGCTGGGGGCGAAGCCCCCGGGGTGCCGAAGGCATCGGGGACGCTGGGGGCGAAGCCCCCGGGGTGCCGAAGGCATCGGGGGGGCTGGGGGCGCCGGAGGCGTCGGCGGCGCTGGGGGCGAAGCCCCCGGGGTGCCGAAGGCATCGGGGGTGCTGGGGGCGCCGGAGGCGTCGGCGGCGCTGGGGGCGAAGCCCCCGGGGTGCCGAAGGCGTCGGGGGCGCCGGAGGCGCCGGCGGCGCTGGGGCCGAAGGCCCCGGAGCGACGGAGGCATCGGGGGCAAAGGCGTCAGGAGGTCGGCGATGCACAAAACGTAGTTCGTAATTCGTAATCACTTCGTAATTCGTGCATCAATTTCTTTCCGAAACCAGTCGATTCAATATCTTTAACTTTATTTTTATTCGAGTTTCAATTCCTTTTCGAAACCACCCGTTGAAATCAACGGGTCCAACACTAGTATTTTATAATAATCAACAATTCTGACATACTAGAAGCTCAGATTTTTGAGAAACAGGAATAGGTTGCAAACTTGGTGGAACTATTTCAACAATGAAATCATATAAATTGGCAATCAACTCTGATACGAAATGAATGACCTGGAGTCACATAAATACAAGATCTGGCCAGCAACACCAACCTAGGGATTGAACCCACGACCCCTCAATAGAAAAAATAAACTAACCTAATCTAATCTTACCACTGAGCTAACAATATTTTTATATGAACACATTAATGAACCTCGAAATCTTGGACAAGGGGTAAAAAATAAGAACCAAATTTTGTTGTGATAGAAAATATATTTTATCTAATTTTTACCATAGGTGCAATAAGAGATAAATACTAATCAAATTCTACAATGTAATTATAGATACATATATTTAACAATCAACAAAATTTGGGAGAATGCTGGTTTCATTAGATCGATCACAGCAATCAAGTTAGATAAAATGGCAAACTCTAATAGGACGGTCGATCTTAATTTAATAACCATCCTGATCTTGCAAGCGCATGTATATCGAATTATTAATCGATTCCAGCTGGTATTTGAACCCTCGACGTCTCTTCTGGTAAACAATCGCAGTGAACTATGCTATGGCATCATCATTTAAAGGTTGATAGCTTTTGCATCCGATCCCTAATTACGCTTCACGTGGTTTTTACGTCGTTTCGGTTCTGGGTCGGTTTTTGCGGTTGCGTCGCGATTAGCCCGCGACACCGACGTCATACGTTAGCGTCGCGGCCCTTCGTCCTCAACCCCTGGCAGGCGGGGGCGTAATATATGTCGCGTGGACTTGAGCCGACCGTATATTTCGGTTTGCCACCCCTGGCTGCTTCAGGGCTGATTGGATTTTGGCGCGGGATTTGCCGCACCGCGCTTTTGTTTATTCATTCACGATGACAAATAAACAATAGGGGAGGGGGTTAACGGGGCGTCGAAAGGTCGAGATGGCACCGTGGACATTTAGGACGAAATCTGATGTGGGGAACACGCTACTTTCTTTGTAAACTTGTATCGTGTTCGTTCAGTTTCTTTTAATCAGATTATAAGTCTTTGAAGAATCTAAAATATCGTATGAATCATTTAATACTAGCTACTAGTGGTTTTGGCGCACATTTTGTACTTGATAAAAAGTGAATTTTTGAAATCCATGTAGTGAAAATAGATCACTCACCACAAGCTATATACATATTTAATTATCGAACTCGATTATTACCGCTAACTATTTTTATTTCATCTCTGAAGAAACGTATGTGTTCGCGAACGCAAACTTGAACAACAAACTGTCCAAAACGGTGGCGTTCAAGAAAATTGCAAAAGAACAAATAAAATAAAATTAAATAATACGTCAGTGCATGCGCATGTGTAACGAAATAACCTTTATAATATGTACATACATACATATGTATGTATGTATATGAGACATAATATTTGGAAGTGGAGTAAGTCCAATTTTCAGTTCCAAAAACACTATTTCTATTTGACTTAATTCACAAATCGATATCACTTTTTTTAATTTGATATGTCCAGAATCTCGGAAAAGCAGAATAAACGTATTACAGGCCACCAGTATTTTTAAATATTATTCAACGAAAATCATTATATTTAATGTTTTGCGAGATATTTCTCGAAATGAAGAAAAGTGGACTTATGCCACTTTCAAATATAACAGCTCATATGTATGTATATATATTTGGATTATGTTTGACAAGAAAGTTTTCTGTGTGGTATCCAATTTTTAATTTGATTTTTTATTATAGCTTTAAATTGTTCATTATTTTCATGAATATAATTTTCACAATAAGTATACTCGTACATATATGTATATCTTAAGTCTGATGCAGTCTCTGGTGCTCCCCATTGCATTGTATGGAGTAGAGACATGTATCCTGAAAAAGAAAGAAAGGGATATGCCAGATGCATTCTAAATGTGGTGATGGAAACGGATGCTGTCCATCCCATGGATCTCAAGACGCACGAATATATCCATCCTCAAAGAGCTGGCAGTTTCAGAGAGATTTTCCACAGCATGAATGAAAAGGATTCTTTCCTACTTTGGTTATATTGCCAGGAAGAATGTGGAGAGTCTGGAGAGGCTGGTAGTCACTGGAATGTTGGAGGGAAGGTGAGCGAGAAAATGGTCTCCCATGTGATGACCAAATTAAAAAACTGAGGAGGTCGTCCCTTAACACTGCCTTAAACTTGGCATAGAACCGGAAGGATCATCAATCAAATTTCAGACGACATCAATGTCTAAGACTCTCAATATTGAGCAAACGAGGAAGAAATAAAAAATATCTTAAGTCTGTTTCAACAGCTATTGATCCTGACCATTACCTATTTTACATATGAAAAAAAAACTATTTTCGTATTTTTAAATATTGATTAGAATATAGATTTTGGATATATTTTTTTGTAGCTTTATTCAGGGTCGGAACCAGTCATAACAAAAGTTGGAACTGAAATCAATGCCTCATTTCAGCTAACTTGGCACTTGATAGACTCTATGTAGATTATGATCCTTGATAATCGATATGCTTTTCTTATTTATGGATGTTTTTTATAAGATATGTGTGTGAATATTTACAAAAATATACAATTCTTACATTTTTTCTACTGGCAAGTTAGCTGATATGAGCTATATTTTTTTCGAATTTTTTCTAAAAAAATAACTCATTGACATTATTATTATTATTAACTCATATAATTTGACTGATCATAAATTATAAAATTTAAAATATGATTGGTGAACAATCATTTCAATAATAGATTTTTTTTTAATTAATAGGTTTCACTGTTCGACACGAAAAATGGTTCAGAGACGAGATATGACTTTCCTTATAGATCTATGCTAGAATTTTTGTTATTAATCCACAAGAATAGTCGAAATATGATTTTTCTAAGTGGAATTTTATTTAATTCTCATATAAAGACAATTTAATATATTATCCCTATTAATTCAATTCAGATTCGTGTAAATACGAGTAAATAATAGTACGAGTTTTTAGCTCGCAATTTTACCGATTTAAAATTCAGCACACTTCCAATTAACCGTTTTAAATGAAAACTAAAAATAGTGTGGGCAGAACACTATCCCAGTTAACATGTTTCAATAGAAAATACTCAATATAAAATAGTATTAACAGTGGGAAAAAATCCCAAGGGAAAATACGTACTTTTGACTTTTGATTTTAACTGGACGACTACTAAGAGAGATTTGAAAGCTGAAAAGTACTACAAATGGATGATAAAATACCCGACTATAGAAAAGTCATATCTCGTCTCTGAACCAAAAAAAAGTCATTTGTCAAACAGTGTTATTATTCAAATTTATGATTTACTTTATATTTTCCTACTATGTTATATATACAATACTTTTTCAATATCAATGATAATGAAATAGTATGAAACTTATGATGGTATTATAGCTTTTGAAAGATGGTTGATAAAGGATCATATAAATATTATGTACCTTAGGAATATGGAGGTCTTTATAGAATTTTCGGTATCTTCACCTATTATATTTCGTTTACGGATGTAGTGAAAAGTTTTGGTGTCGACCTTGAAGGGGTTTTATTTTTCGCGCGGAAAACTGCGCCAGGACATTTCGGCGCTTTTTGCTCTCATTTTTCTCGCGGCCAGTTAAATCACCGAAGGGAAAAAATGCGAAAGAAAAACACGCACGTACATCTGCACATACACACATACATATGGGGTGTCCTGGGAAAGTCCCGGCTTATTTAAATAAGACCATAAGGGAATCGAGTTGACGTCGTCATATTATACGAGTAGCCGAGTCGCTAAAGCAAACCGAATGTGATCTTACCTTGCAAATGTCTCCTCTTTTATCCCTGAGTTTTTTTTATTATTTTATTTCGGAAAGGGGACGGAAAGGACGTTAAGAAAGAGCCGACTACCGAGAAAATTTTTAAAAATGGTTCTCGCACAATATTATTTAAATATTTATATGGTGTTTGCCATGGTCTTTGAATGATGAAGTCAAATAAATATTTATTTGAATTTTAAATAAGAATTTCAACATTTGAATGTACGTATTTACATATATCGCGATCCAGTTTTTGGTATAGTAAATGCTAAAATATTTTATATAATAATATTAGATTATATGTACATGTATATTTAGATATATGGATACTATTTACAATCAATATATTTGTGAAAAATACATATGTATGTTCACATGGGCTCATTTAAAACACATTTGTATGCAACTTAGGAATAAACTCGCTTAGATTTTTTAAATTATGACATTCGTGCGATTTAAATTGCATATAGACTAATTTAAATCAGCAATTTAACTTGATTTATGATATGAACCTGAGATTGCTATCGAAATTTTTTTATTAAAAATTTAGTATAATAAAAACCATTATTGTTCAATTGCAAGATAGATTTATTTGGACTACAAATATTTTTGCTTTATCTATATATGTATATACATACATGTATACGAAGTATCAAAAGTATTGTGATTGAGAAAATTTGATTTTTGTTTTGTTCCATGATTGTAATAATCTAACGATTCGTCTTTAACCGTATCTGGAATTGGGTTCATTATAGTTCCCATCAATGAAAAAATCGAGACACAATAGAGAACAGGTTACTTGAATTTTTTTTTATATCTAATATTTTGACCTGGAGTATTGAACAACAGTTATATTACTCACAGTTTTTTACTTTATCTATGTTTTTATAATATAATAACATTTTCTGAATAAGCAATCAACCTTATTATTAATTGTTGAAATAGCCAACAGTATATGTACATATGTAGGTCAGTGGTTAGTATGTGTTACTATCAAGTGATGGGTCTCGAGTTCAAGCCCTGGAGAGACCTCGATCGAGTAGAATGCTACGTTGTATAATTTGAAGCATTTATGCGGTACTGCTAGTTAGATTACCTATTGACTATTTATGACTCCAAGTCGATCGTTTACTATTAGAGTTTGTCAGTTTATTTAATTTAACGGTTTATCACAAACTGGCCATCTACTTAATACATATGTATTATGTATGTATATATGTATATTCGTATAATTTTGGTCATTAGTGTCAATTTGGGGCAACCTGTTATGTCACTATGAAATATAGAGAATAAATATTTGTAGTAGGTACTAAATGGAAATTTTAAGCGATTTTAAAGCGCCTCACTTTATACCTGGTCGTATTAATTTGCAGCCATTAATTAATTTCGGACGACAGCTCTTATTTTATTATTCTCGTAGTGTGAATTACGGTTCTCGTTTCCGTTCCGGTTGCGGCCATGGTTCCTCGGGTGCACGCTCTTTCCTCGTACATTTGCCCTGTGTATGGCAAGGGCGGGCGGGCGGGCGTTCTCTTCGAAAAATATCATAATAGGCGAAATGTTTGTGACGTGAGAGAGGTGCAGGGCCGTACCTAAGGGAGAAATGGGGAGAAAAGGAGTGGGTGGGCGAGAGTGAAGGGGCGTGTGTAGGCAGGGCCGGTCTGGGGGCGCTTGTCGCCGTTTATTATGCGCCGGGCAGGTGAGCTGCCGCCCTTTGTTATTATTTCTTTCTGCTCGCCCATTTACAACATCGCCACACTCGTAAAAATGTGCGTACATAAAATGGCTTCCACTCGACTTTTTTTTCGTCTAAGTTTATGTTACACACATAGTCTGCCGTCCACTATAAACGTATTGAATAAAATTGCAAATCAAAGTTATGTGTATGTTACGGTCGAAGTGTATTTTCAGTTTTAATTTATTCCAACTGGGGTTTTAGGTCATTCGTATTCGAATACAATAGTACTAGTAACTAGTAAATTATATCTCTAGAAACGCAAATACACTTTCAAGAATGTCCGCCAGTTTTAATATAACAGTTGAGTTTTGACAGCTCTGATGTTCTTACGAATGCTTTAGAATTCAATAATGCGTTGATATTTGTTAGGTATTACAAATAAAGGTAATGAGTATCGTATTACGAAAACTCTAAGAATGTGATCAAAACAAAAGTGTGACTTTCCAACTGAATTTACTAGTCGAATGACATTTTCACGAAAACCTAACCTCTCCATCTAATCTGGTACCAATTTATAGTTGAAATGTATTTTCAGTTGTAATATATTTTGACAAGTTAGAATCTAATTCACTATATGAATGAACTTACGTGGCTTAGACGGAGTATATTCCAATTAGTCAAAATACATATGTATATATATTACAACTAGAAGATACACGTCAACTGTAACATGTGTACATATTGAAAATAAAGTTGCAGAATCTTTTTTTGGTGACTCTACCCTTTATACATTTTGCCTTCTTAAACGTGGACGACACAAAGATAAATATGTTTCAAAACTATCAAGTATTGCATGTACGTCAATATATGTACATATGTACTAAAAATTAGAGACTGTTATCGACAATATTTGAGTATCTCATAAAGTCCAGTGCTTTAAAATACTATGAGGAAGTCAAAGATTTTGTTCACCTATGTACATATATAGGTGATTTGATCTCAAGAGACAAGAGGAGGAAGACAATCAGAATTCCTCAGAATAATGGAATGGCGAAAACGGCGATGATCAGTCTAACAAAGTTAAAGAAAAACCATTCTACATCTAATGAGAAGAATGAAAATCCATCTGGTACGAAAATCCATGGAGTTGACACAGAGAATAGGACATGTTACATGTTCTTAGAAATGAGCTGGAGTCGTAAGACGCACGAATATCTTCATCCTCAAAGAACTGGCAGTTTCAGAGAGACTCTCTATAACATGTGGATAAATGATTATTTCCTACTTTGCCCATATTGCCAGAATGTGGAGAATTTAGGGAAGTTGGAAGTCACTTGAATATTAGAGGGAATTTAAATAATTGACAGGATCGTCCCCAAAGGCACAGAACCGGGAGGATTTGGACTTACACTTTGTTTTTCCGATATCGTTACATATTCAAAAATATTCCCGTGTTCGATTAGTAACTAATCTGACCATGGTATCATTTGAAACAGCTGTCGGAAACCGGAAGCTTTGTATGATAAAGTGAGATTTTCAATATCACACACTCTTTATGTAGCACTGAAAATATAAATTGATCCTCAAATCTTATTTTGATTCGCCTTTTATTATTCCATTTCTAAAATAATAAAAAGTAGCTTTTAGAATCTGTCAATTTCGAGAATTTTCGATATTTGAATGGAAAAGGGTTCCCGACTACTGATTTAAAACTTTAAAAGGAATATGCACTCTCACGTCTTTGATGATCGAATGTTGTATGTATCAAATCATGAAAATCTTAAGAGTAAATTAAATTGAGTTTTCCAATGAATTAAAAATATTAGATTGAAATTATCTTTGTCTACTTTATACATGTAAGTAATTGATTATTATTACGTTCTTTTAAACTGAAACTGATCGACGTAGATAGCTCATGCTTCGTATTAGGACCAAAAGGAGCATTCTGTGGATTAATTTCAAGTCGTTAAAGTTGAAGAGTAGAGTCCAACTCACATTAACTTCAAGTGTGCCTCTGTTGGCCTTTTTCCTCTTGGTCTAGCGATGCGTTTTATTTCCCAGCATTTCCCAACGGAGGGAGGGTATCGAGCCGACTTCGAGCACCACTCGTACAAGTCCTCCCCATCCTTTTCCACCATACCTCCTCCCTTCTCGTCGGAACAGGCAGTTCTCTTCAGAAAGAGCGGAACTCTTCCAGGTGGATTTTCATATGGCGGGAGTGTGCAAGGGGGTTGGAATGTTATATTCTAAGGTTACACGCTTTATAAGCGGCCCGGGACATGTCCTAGGAATCCTTTGATATGAGATTTTTGTTTTGACATTTTTCGCTCGTCCAGGAACGAGAGTAGTCGACGGAGATCGGAGGGGGTATGGGAATTCGCGAAATTTTCATTTTTCAGTAATAAACGTGAGTGGGCGTCTTACTCGTTCGTCTGTGACGCGAAAGACTCAAGTTGGTAGTTCAAGTTTCTTTTGATCGTGATTTTTACGAAAGTGGACGTGGGTATACTAAAAAATTTCACTGTCCCTAAGACAAAACAGGGCCATGAAACTGTAATTTGACGTGCGTATGTATATAGATATATAAATAAAAGATCGAATGATTGGACATGAATAAAGCGAGTAATATAAATATGGACAAAACAAATAGCTTAAGTTGCACACAGATTATGATCTGAGTGAGTTGCTTTTTCATAAGCAAGGCTAAATAAACCACTGAAAGATGAACGGGGAAAATATATGAAATATGTATGTACATTAGTTATTACGTGCCTGATAGCATTTAAATGGATGATAAAAAATAGAATCAGTCATGGACGTATGAATTCGGAATGGAGTGTATTTGGACGAATGAATACGGGTTTTAAATCAAAAATGCCTGAAGAAAAAGAACTTCGATCGATGTGTTTTACCAGTAATGACGTATGGATGTGAAGTCCAATGCTATCAAAGAAGTGTGAAGCGCTATATGTTTGGCATAACGAGGAAAAAAGGGACACGGAATAAGTGAGTGAGAAGTATGAATAGGGTAGTGGATATATCGAAGAGATTGAAATGTCAATGGGTGGGCCACGTGGCTAGAATAGTGGACGAAAGGTGGACAAAGGAACTGCCAGAATGGTAACCCAGGAGAATGCAAAAGGGTGAAAGGAAGAACGCAGGGAAGATGTGTAGACGAAATTAGGAAAATTTGTGGGGTGAGTTGGATGAGAGTTACGAAAAAAAAAACGAGTGGCAGCACGTTGGAGAGGCCTTTATCCAGCAGTGGATGGCGAATGGCTGTAGATGATGATGATGATACTGAATGGATAAAACTTGAACAAAGCGGGCAGTTCACATAACAGTGGTTGCTGGTGATTAATTAATGGATATGTACATATATATATATATATATATATATATATATATATATATATATATATATATATATATATATATATATATATATATATATATATATATATATATATATATATATATATATATATATATATATAGGATCCGGATGTGAAGGATTCCAAGTGAAACGCAGATTAAGTCAGAACTATGTATTTATTAACACATCTTCGGGCTTGCTCTCCAACAAGTGACCATAACAACACGCATCCGGTCTTTCCCATGCATACCACACTCATACTTTATCCCTTGCAGTTTGACCAACCACAATTACGGCTCGTTTAAAAATCATTCCTACATTTCGGTCATTCCTGACTGTCATTCGCCCTCGGATGACATTCTGTCTTTTATATTTTTACAGCATTTCATCTCACATTCTTTTACATTTCATCTTCTACTCTATACAATCATCTTATATTCTTCTAAACATGCTTTCAATTGTCACAATTACAATTTACATCACAATTACAATCATCATCACAACTACATTTCAATACACTTATACATCAATCATTTTACAATTTACATAACAATTACAATTATAACAAATTAATCGTTACACATTTCACTACAAATCAATTTTTCATTTCAACACAATTCAATCTTCAATAAAGTTACACATAAATCATCACAATTAAAGTTACACATAAATCATCACAATTACAATTTAAAATTATTTCAAGCAATACAAAACAGAAAGGTATCACAATTACTATGTAAAATTATTACAAGCAATACAAAACAGAAAGGTATCACAACCTTTACAATGACAAGTAAAATTTTTACCCCGGAAACAATCACATTTTAAAACATTACTAGAATTAGCAATAAAACATTAAAATCAATACCTTTACAATGACAGGTTAAATCTTTACACCAGAAACAATCACATTTTAAAACATTACTAGAATTACATTTCAATACAGTTATCTTATATTTTTCTAAGCATGTAACCACATTAAAACATGATTCAATGTACCAAGCACTTCCCAAAAAATACTAGAATAAGCAATAAAACATTACACTTTTCAATCATCAAATTACAAGTAAGGCTTAACTAAAAACCCTCCAGGTATTTCACTTATTCTCTAATTCACAAACGCACACTTCACTTCCATCGGTGCAACTTAAATTCTATCCAATGCCCTCGGCGATTCTCTGTGACTGTCCGAGGAATCTGCCGTCACCCCACAGATATTCTGCTAGTAATTTACCATAAATGAAGTCAACACATATTGGTTCTAGCTCACTGATACATCCAGTAAGTCTTTTCTCAATCCATGGTTCTATTTTCTTTTCCATTGAATTAACATCAATCCGACTACGACTGAGCTTGAAAGTGAATACAGTGTCTTTTGGTGTTGAAATTTTGACTGGGTCCCTTAATCCTTCTTGTGATTTAGCCATATCTTTCTCTTTGTCTTTATGTTTTTCCTTTTCTTTATTCTCATCTTCAGAATTCTTCAAATGACTATAATCCTTAGATCCTTTTCCAAATTGATCATCGGGTGGTTCATCTGTATTTGAAAACGGTATGTCTCCGTAGTCCCAAAGTCTTCTTCTTTGCAATCCATCACCGTCCATACTTCCATCAGCCAGGTTCACACCTCCATCAGCCATGTTCGCATCGTCCTCTTCATCATTGGAAACAATGAGTTCTCTTTGAGCAGACATCTCTCGTGAAGCCCGTTGCTGCAAAGGTCTTTTTCTGTGCAAACCATCACTGTTCACACTTACATTGGCCATGTTTACATCTCCATCAGCCATGTTCGCATCGTCCTCTTGTGTTGGAATACTGACTTCTTTTCTTATTTCTTCTTGTATTGTCAAGACAGTCTTTGTTTTGATGCTGTTACATTGAGCTGATATGTGCCCAAACTCGTTACAATTGAAACAACGAGTTCCTCTCGTCTTAAACCTACAGTCGGCTGCTAAGTGTCCACGTCCACCACAATTGTAGCATCGTGAACTCAGTCTTTCTCGGTTTTCACGGTTTCTCACGGGCCCCGTCACCCTGGGTTCGTCGTCCTCTCTAATTTTCTCGCACTGCGTAATTCGCGTCTTCAGCTCCTTAATAGATCCAGCCCAGCTCAGAATCAATTTTTCGTACTTATCAAACCCAAGTCCACCAATTATGTACGCGATAATCGCCTCTTCCTCAATAAAACTACACCTGGCTGCAATCCCCTTCATCCGGTAGATATAGCTTAAACTGTCTTCTGCTTTTCCCTTTTTCTCTAACCTCAGTTCTCTGTGCACGTCCGCACTATTCAACTGATGGCCAAACTCTCTGGTCAATCGTTCTTTTAATATCGCCCACGTGATTATGCCCGTTTCCGAGTCCAAGAAGTTCTTGGCAGTTCCTTCACACAGCATCCGCCCATACACCAACTGTTGTGTCTCCGTCCAGCCGAGGATTTGCGCGTTTTCTTCGAGGCGCTCAATCCACACTGCAATAGGGCTATTTCTGCCGTTATATTTCGGCAGACCGAAATCAACCTCCAGATCTCGGAAATTGAACTGTGGTATCTCCCTCGTCGTCGTTGCCACTGGCGTCGTCTTTCTCGTCGTGGATATCATCATCGTCGTGTGGCGTGTTCGCTGACGTGACGTCACCGACGTCACGGGCTTCCGCGTTCTCGTCATCGCGCGCGCGTCCTAACCTCAACTGTCAAAACTCCTCGTCGTCGTCTGACCGCTTCCGGCTGTCACTCGAAATGTCTTCAGGCATCCCGGACAAAGCCCCCAAATATAGGATCCGGATGTGAAGGATTCCAAGTGAAACGCAGATTAAGTCAGAACTATGTATTTATTAACACATCTTCGGGCTTGCTCTCCAACAAGTGACCATAACAACACGCATCCGGTCTTTCCCATGCATACCACACTCATACTTTATCCCTTGCAGTTTGACCAACCACAATTACGGCTCGTTTAAAAATCATTCCTACATATATATATATATATATATATATATATATATATATGGAGTTCGGTCTTTCGTGTCATGCGGGGAAGACATGCTTCTGCGTTCTTCCCGCTATTACTCGCTTAAACCCGGCTATTGCACGAAATTTAATCTAAAAACTTAACCATCTAATCACTTATTTTACTAATTGCATCCTAGTATAATTTAAGTGTAAAAATAAACAGCAAATCGGTCGTAAAAAGCGGTTTTATATCAGTTATTTCGAAAAATTTTGTGCTAATTTTTGTGTCAAATCTGAGCAAAAGAATATACGAACGAGATACATCTCCTTACCTGAATACAAAAAAAGGGTCCTTCGTCAGTCAAGTCGGTCCCACAGAAGCAATAAATCTTCCACATAATTGCTTCCAGCCAAAAATCTTTAACGAACTTTACTTAATAGAATAATAGCAAACAGAAACGGTGTTTCCCAACTGTCTATCAGTTCTTTTTCATATTTAAATTATATTAAAGTAATTCGTGTAATTTTATATTCTTTACTAAAGTTATTATTAAAATATTAAATTGCAAACCGCACTCACATATATAAATCCGTTGTCTCCAAAGAGGCGTCTCACGATAAAGATCTGTAAAAAAGTAGTATAACAATTGCTAATCTATTATTATCATAACTAACTACTTTCACTTACAAAGTAACCCTGTTAAATGGCATGTAATAACTCATAAGTGATCCAAGTGATACCTAGGATGACTATCTGTCAAAGCTGACCACAGAGAAGAGTCTATGGCGGTAAGAACTCACTCCTTGAATGGAAATCTCTCTCAAGTACCGCCTTTTTCTCAACACATCTTGGATAAATGCGAGAAAAATAATATCCAAACCTCCAACAAGGTAAGAGTGACGATGGATGATAGCTTAGCTAATAGAAACCTGTATTTAGCCACGTACAATGTAAGAACGTTATCGAGTGAAGGAAGTGTGCTTGCATTAGAGAATGAATTAGAAAATATCAAATGGGATATAGTAGGACTTAGTGAAGTAAGACGAAAACAGCAAAACCAAATAATCCTAAAAAGTGGTAACTGTCTCTACTGGAGAGGGCTACCAAATGGTAGAATAGGAGGAGTAGGGTTTCTTATCAATAAGAGAATAGAAAGAAATATTATAGAAATAAGCGACATATCGGAACGTATATGCTATATAGTATTAAGAATCTCGAGCAGGTACACTTGTCAAATCTTCCAAGTGTACGCCCCCACATCTAGCCACCCAGACGAGGAAATAGAAGACTTCTACGAAAAAATACAGGACGCATACGATAATAGCCGTCACCACTTTAAAATAATCATGGGCGACTTTAACGCAAAAATAGGACAAAAGGCAAATACAGAAAGAGCAGTAGGCAATTTTGGTACCGGCCAAAGAAACGACAGAGGCGATCGCCTCATAGAATTCGCAGAACACAACAGGCTCTTTATCACTAATTCATTTTTCAGGAAAAACACCAACAATAAGTGGACTTGGGAGAGTCCTAAAGGAGACAGAAACGAGATCGATTTCATCCTAACAAATGCCCTGCACTCCGTTAAAGACGTTAGTGTTTTAAGTAAAGTAGATATAGGTAGCGATCACAGATTAGTCCGTGCCAAGATGGCCATTAATATAAATTGCGAACGTAGGAAATTAATAAAAGGATGCAGTAACTCTCCAGATTTCGCTCAACTAAGGTCTAGGAAAAAGGAATTCGAACTCGAACTTGGAAATCGATACGGGAAATTAAACCCAGAAGCAGACATCGAGGAATTGAACACTGTAATTAGTTCGGTTCTAACCTCAACAGGTAAGAAATTAGGTGGATTCAGGAAACAGATTAAATTAAGCAAAATTTCAGCGGAAACAAAAAACCTAATTAAGCATAAAAGGAATTTAGATAGGGATAATAATAAGCAAGAATACAATCTAGTAAATAAGGAAATTAAAAAGAGAATAGTCAGGGATGTCAGGGATTTTAACAGCAAGCTAATAGAAAATACCATTAAGAATAACCGTAGCCTGAAAAAGTGCAAACAGGATCTTTTCTTAGGCAAAAACCAAATGATCGCAATCAGATCAGAGAGCGGAGTAATAATTAGGAATAGAGAAGAAATCATAGACAGAGTTTACACGTTCTATGCAAAACTATACGAGAACGACAACGGCCAATTCCCCGCTCTGGAATCGACACACGGCCAAAGGGTTCCTGCAGTATTGCCTAGCGAAGTAGAGGCCGCGCTAAAAACTGCAAAGAACGGTAAAACCCCAGGGGAAGATAATATTCCCATTGACTTACTAAAATGTGGCGGCCCCCCCCTAATTAATATCTTAGCTAGGCTTTTCAGCAAATGCATCCAGAACCAAGCTATACCAGAAGGATGGAATAACGCAACTATCATTTTAATACACAAAAAAGGCGACAAAAGCGATATCAAGAACTACCGACCCATTAGTCTACTTTCAGCGGTCTACAAGCTCTTCACGAAGGTTATTACAGAAAGGCTGAAGAATATCCTCGACGAGAACCAACCTATAGAGCAGGCAGGGTTTAGGGCAAATTTCAGCACAATGGACCACCTCCAAGTAGTTGGCGAACTAATCGAGCGCGCCAACGAATATCAACGGCCATTGTGCCTAGGTTTCGTCGATTATGAGAAAGCCTTCGATACAGTTAGTCATAATGCAGTACTTAACGCTCTAAAAACACAGGGAGTGCCGGAACCCTATGTGGGACTGTTAGCTGCAATATATAAGAATGCCACAGCTTCGGTTAAAATTTTTTCAGGTACAGATAGATTTAGCATAGGAAAAGGAGTAAGACAAGGAGATACAATCTCGCCCAAGTTATTCAATGCGGTGCTTGAGGGAGTTTTCAGGAAATTGGATTGGGATACAGCCGGAGTAAGCATCAATGGTCGCTTTTTGAGTCACCTTCGGTTCGCAGACGATATAGTTTTAGTAGCTCGTGATTCAGCTGACCTACTTATCAGACTAACACAGCTGGACAGGGAAAGTAGAAAAGTAGGATTAAAAATTAACGTAGATAAGACTAAACTAATGTTCAATAGTTATTGCATGCCTGATATATATATATATATATATATATATATATATATATATATATATATATATATATATATATATATATATATATATATATATATATATATATATATATATATATATATATATATATATATATATATATATATATATATATATATATATATATATATATATGGTTTCTATGAATAAAATAGTTCGGAACTGTCTTGTTAAATGTGACGAATTTAATTAAAATTTTATTAAATGTAGTACCTGTCATGTGGGTTTAACGTGAAATACGTCGTACAAATTCGATTTTCTACGCGAATTCATTTGATGGGTCGCCATAAAAGATCCGAGCTGGTGCGCGGGTAACCAATTTGGCGTTACGGGAAGGAAAAGGAGGAGAGACAGGGAGAGAAGGAGAAATGCTTCTAGGCCGCGGACAACACCTTGGTATCATCTGACTACCTCTCCACACTCCATTTGTTCGTCGGCGACCGTAAAATGCGAAGTTAACGCGAAACGCACAAGAAAAACTACAACTTAAGACTCAAGCGCGTGAAAAACGCTTTTCCGAAAATACCGCATTCTTATCTAACGGCCACCGGCAGAGTTGAAACTAAACGATTTCAATAAGCAAAGTATGATGTTGAACTATAAGAATCTAGTTTATGTGGATAGCTCACGCTGCATACGTCGGTTTGCGATCCATATGTGAATACATATATACGTAGATGTATATATGTATAATATAATTTAACGTGGACTCGGCGTTAAATATCACCCCCACCCCCACCCGGGCAACATAAAAATTTATGGGGGGTGGACAGTTTCCTGCGAGGCAATATCAGGCGTAATGTGCTGTATAATCCGGTTTATAGGTGTGGGAACCCTGGGTGTCTCATACCACCGATGTTGGATACACCCCCACAACCCCCTACTACGGTGGTAGGGGGACGGTCAGACTCGTCCAGAGAGGGTGGGGGCAATTTTTTTTCCTCTCGACGGATGTTGCAGGGAAGGGGAAAGGGAGTGGCCGCTCTTCGCCACCGGTAGGGGTTGATGGGGGTGAGGGTGGGGGCCAGGGTGAAGGTAATGGCCGCAAAAAATGACCGCATCCCCAACGTTGCTAATAAAATTGTTTCAAATGTTATGCTAAAGCTTTTAAACACATTTTTTTTATTACGTGATACTAGAGGTGTGACAATATCAAATTTATCACTCACGTAAAATAAATGCATGTAAAAATATAATAAATATATTAAACGTATTACCTAAACATTAAAAACATTTTTAAAAATTAATTCAATTTAATAGAATTTATAATATAACTTCTAATAGGCCACTCAATACAAGGCATGCAAATTAAATTAAATGCAATTCTTACAAGACATGGTTTTAATTATGAAAAAAATGAAATTGAAAAGTTGTATGCCGTGTTTCATGATAATCTTCAATTAATTGGATTTGGAATAATACGAAATCGTAATTTTGCTTGAAAATATACATAATTGCATCGATTTTTTTAAAAATAAGATGAAGAATCTAAATGAAATCTGCAATCAACAAACATATAATATATGTGTATTACATAAAATTGATATAAAACTGAATTAGCCGCAAAATAATATTTCTCAATATATTGTAGAAATACACAATACAATTAATATTATGAATATACTGTATTTAGTGACAATGGCTATAAAAAAATATTTTTAAATTAGATGTGCATACAATTACATATGTATGTATGTAGATACATTCTATTTTAATTTGTACTATCTACTAATTACATCACAAAATATAAGATATTGAGTGTTTATAGATTAATTGCACCATTTTAATTATTGTAAATATTATTTCTCACCCAATTAGTTTCAGAAAGTCGACATCATTCCCAGTTATTATAAACGTAAAAGTTGTTGCCAACCAAACATTCGGCATTTGTTCATTTTTGAATATTGTAAAACAATATTATATTGATTCAGTTGTTTTATCAATTATGGCGGCGGTTAATTGATGAACTATGTACCCGATGTTTTTGAGTTATTTGATTTTGAAAACAATGAAATACGAGTGAACACATTTGTCGGGAGATGTGTGAATAAATCAGTGTTTTTTGTGCAATTTGTGTAATATTTATTGATAAAAAATGTGATAAACGGATCAGTTTGCGGGTCGCTCATATAAATTAGTGTAATTGTGAAAAGTGATGTAAAAATAAGTTTCATAAACAAAACTGTGCAGTTTTAGTGCTACATTTAATGAAGTTCACGAGTAAAGAAGTCAAAAAGATGCATTCAATCGGCAGCTATGGAGGATTCGTGTGATTTGTAAGAGAAATTAGCCAAATCCCTTCAACAAGGATACTGCAAATAAAAATGTACATTATGTTATACTTTTTGTTATTTTGTATTTCAGAAAGGTAACACACATTGCAACTGCAAATACATCATATAAAAAAGTGAGTGAATTTTTATATATGGGATATAAAATGAGTATATAATATATATTCATTTGTTTTAAATTTTTGAAAATCAAACCTATTTTATCTACGCATACATTTCGTCTTTTCGTCACTGAATTTTCTACTAAATATTTTCCATAGTTATTATTTTTTTTCTAGATTTGATTAAATCGTATATTGATTTTTTGCTACTTTTAGTATAAATTGCAGTGATATTATAAATAATCGTTATGTAACTTAAACATTCACTATACATATGCATGCTTTATAATTTATTATTTTTTATGATGAATTGTATGGTTTTATAAACGTATACATTGGAAAAAATAAATTAAAAGAAGATACAAATTTAAATATTATTTATATTTTTACATGTCGCTTAGAAAATCATAAATTTCATTTAAAGTTCAAAATTATTAGGTATTTGAATATATTATATTTTACATATCTACATAGTTACGAGCAGGGAGTATGGAGTCCGATCAAAATTTACCGACTCCGACTCCGACTCCAAACTCCGACTCCAACTTGAAAGATTTTAATAAGATGGATTTTTCTTGCCAACGTATAAAATTATTAGTAGTAAAAATAATAGTGATTTATAAAAAAATAAAGGATTGAAAATAATCACTAAAAATTGACACATTTATTAAATTATTGGTAATGAAACAGTTATAAATAAAAAAAATAAGCACATTCATAGTACATATATGTGCATGAATTTCAATCATAAACAAATCAATTAAAAAAAAAAAATACGAGTAAATAAAGTATGAGACGAAAGAAACCAGATGGCCATTTTTGATGGCCAGAACACATCAAAATATGTGAAATTCATCGATTTTATTTATAATGTAATTTAAATTCATGATAAAGTAATTATTAAATTTAAATTTATTAGTGGATTTACTTGAATAAAATTGGAGACTCTTGTTGACGCATACCGTGATACTATTAATTCAAAAAATAATAAAAAGGAGTCGGAGTCAGTTGATTTTTTACGACTCCGGCGCCGACTCCGCTTGAAATGCTCCAACTCAACGACTCCGACTGCGACTCCACAGCCTTGGTTTTGAGGTTATTTTGAGTGTTTAATACCAATGAGTTGTCTTCAATGTACATATGTATGTATAAACATTCAATATATAATTTGAGCTTAAATTATATTTTATGTAATCCACATATTTATTTGTACAAAGTTTACAAGTTACGTAAATAATACATCAAACCACAAGAAGCGAGCATCCATTCGTTTTGATGAAAAAAAAAACAATTTATACCGAATGCAATATATTGTATCTGGTCGACTGTCCACTGCGATACCCTTCTTAGGATTTAATGCACATGCAAAAATCATGGGGCTGCAACGAGAGGGGGTGTCCTTACGTTATGATTTATTTTGCCAGTCCGAAAGCGAATTTTCCCCGCGTTGAGTTCAGCAGTAAATCCCGAAGTCCTTATTATTACCCGGCCCCGAATCCCCGGCTACTTTCTACTTTCACAATGCATTCACTTCACTTACACTCCCTTTAATAAGGATACTGTAGCTTGGGGTGGCTCGGCCGCACACCCCCACGGCATTAACCCCGCCGGCTACACTCTTTTTGTCATGGAGATCACATCTGATTTGGCTTCTAGATGCTATGTACTTTTGAATATACGAATGTGTTTGTACTTGCACGTGCAAGTGTGTATGTGTGTATTATTGATCTGACGGTAGCAAATGAAAGATGGGTGGGATTTTCGTATTTTTACGGTCGTCTATGGTGTTTTTATGGTGTCTGCAGCGCGATGCACCGTGTCGCGAATATCCGATGTGATTTTTACGGGGATTTGGACAATAAGGTTGATATGCACACATGCGCGAGATATACACATATGCACGTTGTTTCTGCGATTGTAAAATTTACGATTCTCGACACCGAATATGAATCTCGTTCCATATTAATGGGAATTTATCGTAAATGTTTGCCTTCAACCGTGTGTATTGGATATTCGGATAGAGTTGTGAAATTCTTCATCCACATAGAAAGTTGGACTAACTATAAATGCACATATGTGTATGTAAGAATTAAGCAGGTATTATACATACACACACATAAAAATGAAACCGGTTTCATTTAAGATAAAAAAATAAAAATTTACCGATAATGCACAATAAAGATCAAATAAAAAATAAATTGCACTTTTTCGTTCAAAACAATTCTTAGAATCCTCGTTGATGTGATGTGTTAACGACATCGATCACGATCACAATATATAATTTAAATTTAAGTATATTTGCGTGTGTTCACATCTCGATCGAATCTAACCGACTGAATCTGCGCGCCTCTTAACTTTTACACTAAATCCACCGCATGCAAAAAAAAAAAATACCCAGAGAAAAAAACTAGAAAATAAATAATACCAACCCTACAATGCGCTGTTTTTTAAGCTCATACCCTATATAAAGGATCACGATCCCGATGAGACAGACACGGCGAGGAAGGGTTAAAAGGCTTCACGCATGCAATGGAAAAAAATAATAATGAAACTACGCGCGTATGTGACGCGCCGTTGGGGTACATTTTAAACTTTACAAAAGGGACATTATTTTTTTTGTATATTTCAACGTTGGGGGTACAAATCGATGAATCGATATATAATATTTTAAATACATAGTATATATTGTAGTTAGTGTTCACTACTTATCAATAAAATTTTGGAACAATGATAATGTAATGTACATACACATATGTATGCAAATTTTGTTCTAATCTAAGATGCGTCACAATATCATCGAGCGTGCTGAAAGTTTATAACTTGACGTATGTGGATATATATAATATTTATGCTAAATAAATTTAAGAGTGTACGCTCTATTCAAAATCGAGATTGGGTACATCGTCGAGCTCTGCGAAAAATGAATCCGCTTTCTCACTCGGTAATCGCGGTTCATTTCGTAGTGAATAGAAAAACCTTATTAAAAAAACAGCCATCGGGGATGTGTGCCATTGAATATTTAAATGGGGGGTCGAGACTAGAGAAAAAAAGCGAGTACGTGCCACAAAAGGGTTGGGCCGAATTACGCGCACCCCAGGGGTTAACGGGGGCCCCAGTGTGCATACGAAAAAAATGCATCATGTGGGCTATGCGCGCCGCGAATCCATTCGAATGTTTTCAAATTATGCATTCGGGTAAATATCATTAATTTTTTTGTAATCGCGCCCCGTCTTGTATGTATGTAGGTGTGCGCGTGGGTTGCCTCGGTGGAGTTTAATTTGTTATTACGAAATTATGGATAAAAACGCTCACATAGCAAACACGTGATTTACAGTCGTTTGATGGTGTAAAATTCACGTGTTTTTTCTGAATGTTTTTAATTTCACGTTTTTTTCCACATGTTATTGTCTGCATACGTTAGTATACGTATGTAGCTATTTTTTGTAATTAACATCCGGCGAATTAAAACCACATGCAGACAGCTTTTAATTTATTTTTCACTTGTGATGTAAACTTATAGGAAGCCAAAGAAAACGTTAGGTAGTCTAAAACTCTGGTCGATTTTGCTTTTTAAATGCTTTTTATTGTTCATCTCAGATTCTTAGGTCTAATATAATGGTTAATGAATCAGTAACTAATATATGTAACAGACCTAAGATATATGTACAGAAAATTATTACTACATAGAACAGTATAAAATGATAGTATAAATTTTATTTTCATGTTAGTGTATAGACCAATAGGAAAAAAAGGCTCAAAAACTTATTGACAATTCTTATTAAGACAGTATAAAATATTAGAATTATATTTTATTTAAATACATATGTGCCAGGAAAGCCTAATAGGTAAACTTCAATGAGCTTACCTGGCCAATCACAAACAATTTTACAGTATCATAGAGACAGAGTGGGTAGCATTTTATAATATTAGCAAATTCGAGATTCTTATAAACTCGAATTGGCGAGAGATTAATAACATATCTTTTATGTACATTATATTTACAATAATACATAAAATATGATTGAATATATCTTAAGGTCTATTATAATCAGGGTTTGCCAGATTTCCAAAATCACAGATCGGGATATTCACCATTTTAGAAAATAGATAAAAAAAAAATTATAAAATTAAGAAAAAATACATCATTTTAATAGTATTATAATATGTACAAAAAATATATATGTATATATACAGAAAGACAACATAAATAAATAAAAAATAGTCACATGATAATCCGCAGGAATCACAGCTATTCAAATTTATTGATTTGATACAATTACATTTTGATTTAAATGCAAAAATTTATACAATTATAACAGTTTTATTAAAACCTTTTAGTTTGTTTCAAAATATGTTCGTTATCTTTGCTCGATAAAATTTCGCGGGGCACAGAGGGGCGAAGCCCTAGAAGGCAAAGGCTCAGGGGGGCACCGAGGGCGAAGCCCTAGAAGGCAAAAAAAGATTTTTTTTTTACTTTTTTTTATTTATTTTTGATTTATTTTTAATTTTTTTTTTTGATTTTTTTTTAATTTAAATTTTTTTTTTATAATAAAATGTTTACTATTAGATTAGTCATGTTTAAGCGGTTTATATTATAAATACTGAGCGAAGCCGGGTAATACAGCTAGTATATATATATATACAAGATGATAATCTTTTGTGTACAAAAATATATTCATTGAACATTTGAAACAGTTTCAGGAAAATGCGTTTCGAGTTCGAAGTTCGAATCAGTGATACGAAATCCGAGACAGATGTGTAAAGAAAACAGATGATTTCTAAAAAATGTTTCGAAATGAGTACATATGTATATTACATACATTCGTTTTCTCAATTTTACGAAATATAGAAAATTAATATTTTACATATTGCATTTTCTGTTGGTTCTGGATTTATTTAGAGCACAATCAATAGGGCATACTAAATGAAATGTTTTACTTTATGTTTATTTCATTTGAATATATCAGATAAATCAGTGGTTCCCAACAAGTGGTACGCGGTTGATGGTTGGTGGTACGCGAAAAAAAATCAGTAATAGCGGATATGCAAGAATGAATGATTTACATTCGTAAATAGAAATATTTTTTATATAATTAATAAACATTATCCTAATTAATCATAGCTGACGTCAATATGTAGAGTCGATGATCGAAAATCCGGCAAGCGATACCGTTTAATAAAAGACGAATATAGAAATACATAGATTGAATGCAACTCCAGACTTGATGGTATATCCCGCATTATTTGAACCGAATTTAAAAAAACGTTCTTCGAAACGAGCACAATAATCTCATTAAATTTATTTTGTAAGGAGATTTCATTAAAAGAAAATATATTATATGTACTTTGTAATTTTGTGTTTTTATTAAAACCATTTATCAGTAATAGATGTATGACGAAATAGTACATAAATATATTGAACTTTGAGCATATTATAGTAATTGTGACTCCGCAAATAAAAAAGACAGATCCATTGCGTCTACCCTGTCTTCACATTTCTTACCATGCAAATACTTTATATGTAATTACACTTGCAATAAAAAAATTCATGAAATACAATCATTTTTATATGGTGGTACAATATAGCGTAATGTATTATACTTCCAAGTGGTACGCGAGTCAAAAAAAGTTGGGAACCGCTGAGATAGATATCAACGAGGTCCTAAAATGGATTACTTTGGTGTGATCAAAATAAATTTTGCAAAATTTTTCATTGTTTAGACTGTAATTCGAAAGCAATTTTAGGTCGAGCTCTGTCAGGTGAAATTTTCGTCGTTGTTTTTCGCATCCCAGAGGAATCCCGACGGGTCGCACAACTACTATCCCCGCATTTTTTCTCTCCGGGATTTAAATACACACAATGCCTGCGCGCAGCCGATAAGGACGAAGGACTTGTCGAGGTGTAAATATGACAACAGCCAAGTTTTACCGAGTGCGTTGTTATTACGGGTCCGACTCGTGGCCCGTCATTGATAAAACCGCACATACGATTTAATATTTTTGTTTTGCAGTTTAGTTATTTGGTTTAATAATCGAAACACGAAAATAGCGAGATTCGCACTCACCGAACATGTGTTCCATTAAACTATTATAACCCTATCGTCTCGAACAGGTAAATTCTTCAACAATGAAATCTCCGTGTCACAACATCTGAACTCGCGAAAAAAATGTTGCCGATCGTGAGAAAGTGCACGGTGGAGTCGAAGGAAAAAAAAATAGCGCAAACATTTTTTTTGCAAGGAAATGAGGGGTGAAGGAGCATTGTGAGTGGAAAGTGGAGGTGCAACAAAAAATTAGGAAGTAATCCGCTGGCAGCGTAAAGGGTTAAACTTTTGATCCGAGTTTGCGCAAGTCACCTTCGCACTATTCACTTCGAGTGGGGTATTTTTCGTATGGAGCATCTGCTTGCCGTGTCATTATCGTCATCGTGGCAACTTCACATCCGATAAAAAACATCGATCCGCGTCGCAAAAGTTTCGGGACATTTGTAATTTCATCGGTCTGAGAACCGTTGCCACCGCGCCATTGTCGCAAATAAGAAATTAATGATGCTCGCGATGACAAATGATATTTTTCCAATATCAAATGTCAAATTTAAACGTATTGAAGTGATTGCTCGACACTTGAAATATTATATTTTCACATTGTGTTGTATCGGTGAGCCTTTTTACATTCTTGATTTAATACATAACATGAAGTCTGTCGACTTTTGCTTGTCCAAAATTTACACATAAAATTTAAATCGAAGGAATATGTACTAATTTACAAAAATTTATGCAATTTATACAAAGTGTATTATGATTTAATTTCCATTTTTATAAAAGTAAAATATGTTTTCGCATACGTCTAGTATATGTACATACATATGTAGATGGTGATGTATTGGGGAAACCTGTGGTGTAATTTTAAATTAAAAATTAAACCTGAATTCGCTTTTAACCGAATACCATCCTTAATAAATAGTCACATATTGACTAATTCATCTTGTATTTATAGTTTGAATCAAAGCAAATTAAGTACTAATTAATATACCCAATTTAAATTGTGTGTTCGACTGAATGCTGTGATGATAGAATAAATTGATTCGGGGATACGCGTTTTGGCCCTTCGTCGTGTTTATATTATGTGAGGTGAACTATTACCAATTGATCTTGAATTGATTTGGGTAGTTTAATTTTAAAAATCTTAAAAGCATTCCATTTTTTTGGCTTAGGTTTTGTTTTTTTTTTGTTTATAGAAAATTGCAGAATTTTTATGAATGTACTTTATATGTATTTTTTAACTGTTGATTTTGATAGTGAAATTTTTTTAATGAATTGGTCTAGTAATCGAATTTATATTTGATTTTATTTTTTTTCTAAGATTTTCTCAAATGTCAGATGGAAAATGTGAAAAGGGTTAATATTTTTTTGTCTTTGAATAGGATTCGAATTAAATATTAAGGCAAAAAAGACATAACCGTAAGAAGCAATACGCTCCAGATTTTACCGTTTCGGCGATAACGGTAACCGTAGTAGTCGCGGTAATTCGAACCGAGCGGCCAGACAAAACGGTCCCGTTAACGCGCCAACCCTTTTATCCCCGACCGTAACGTTATTTCATTTCACGTCATCCTTTTTTCAACCCCCGTCCGAATACATTTTTTTCCTCTGGAGACGGTCACGGGGCAAAAAGCGGCTAGGTCTTCCCGTTAGCGGCTCGATAACAAAGGCAAAGTAGGATATCTAATTTCTCCTGGGAGGAAATTGCCAAACACAATGGTGCACCTTGAACATGAAAGGGTTGCCCCGCATCTTCGACCCCGGAATGAACGCATCTTTTGTCGTCGTCGTCGGGCCGGATGAACCCCCGTGAGAAGCGGACCTAACGCGATTTTGATCCATGCAACGTTTGCCGATCAGTGTACGCTGATTTAATCGAAAAATATTTTCAGTTTTAAAATAAACATTTGTGAAAGATGAAATTAGTACGATAGTTGCGTAGCCTTCCGAAGAAAATTGAGGACCCAAAACCAAGTCCAATCTGTTATAGTTTCAGAAGGATTCGTTTTATTAGCTCCGAGAAGGTTTGCGTTAATTATGTTGTATTAAAAAATATAATAAACTCTTCGTATTGAAAACTTCATACATAGTACATATGTATGTATGTCAGAAACACAAAATAAGCAATCGAGAGTTTAAACTATAATATTAGGGGGGTGACAAAAGCGGCTTAGTAAAAAATAACATTAATCTGCAGATATTCGTTAAATTGTTTGCTACCAGAAAAGAGTTTATGCTTTCATATTATATTTATGAACTATGATTGAATTCATTGAAAATATTTCAGGAAAATATTTACGAATTCCAAACGAAACGATTGTTCTGTTAAATTTCATTATAAGACAACTGTTGTCGAGAGGGATACGCGTCCGGGCATGAATTGATCCAGAGGTTAAGTAAAAAATAGGGATAAGAGGGAGGTTGTGGAGAATTGAGGTCCAGAACAAAACGACCCCTTCGCCTTTGGTGTCGAGGTTTGAGTCCTTTTGTCGATGCAACAAAAAGTGCATAAAGAATTTACAATGAAAGCGCACCAGGCAAGGTGTAAGATGAGCTGTCCGTTTCTTTTGTATCCGAGAAACCGCCGACGATAGTTCAAGCAAGAACAATGGGGTGAAAATTACTGAGAGGAAGCACGGGTTAAATTTTCATCAATTGTGCTTTTTGTCTGTCGTTAATTTGATTTGTTAAGCATTTTTAAACAAATATAATTTGCAAGGAAATAATGTTTCATATTCGTTTTCGGCATATTGTATGCGAAAATGTAAAGGTACGGTAGATTTTGTGGGATTGAATGGGGTAAATGAATTAAAAAAAGCAGCTATTATTTGGTCTAATAAAACATTTTTCGGGAAGGGTTAAATGGTTGAAAGCTCATCCCCGATCTTCGTTTCTCCTTTTGTGTCTTCGCTCTACAATAACTTTCCCCTCTTTGTCGCGTCGCGATTTATTGGTTTTGTTTTTGCTTCAGTGATTAACGGACTTCCGCGTTTTTTTGTCCATCAAAATCGTGAGAACAGATATCTGATATTCAACTCTTTTTTTTTTTTGTTCAACCCAATACAAAATTTATACCTCACGCTTGACGTTTTCGACCCGTAAAAATATCGTACGTGTCCTGCGAAGCGGAAGGGTCTATTCAAACCATCGTATCTTGCAAGTCGTGCAATATTCTTTGCTCGGATACATTTTTTTTTCATATTTGGATATTTTTTCTTCCGATCGCAAATATATTGAATGCACTGGTTGGGAACGATGCCGTGTGTGTTTCGATATGCAAATTCATAGTTGCAATATTTTCTGACCCCCGACAACCCCTACATATTTGGTCCAGTCAGTCGCCAACCCCTCCTGCAGACTAATACTTCTGAAAGCGCCCTTTGCAAAAATGTCTCGGATAGTCAGATGGTATAATAAATCGCTTAAAGTACAAAACTTTTTAATAAAAATTTCATTTACGACTTTCGTACTCCATATATTTGGTTACTAAGTGTTAAAATGTCTTCATATCTTTTAAAAAAATTGACTTGAAAAATCACTATCGCAAGGAAAAGCGAAACAGCGATGATCCATGCATCGACTCATGTGACCACCGGTTGGCAACGACTGTCCCATTTTAATATTAGGGATCATATTATGGCGCTGTCTTGTCTCCGTACGTATGTTTATCCAGAGGAAAATATACTCGGAGATATTTTTTTTATAGGGAGGAGGGCTCGAGGCCGAGAATTCGGCGGAGAATGATTTTGCAGGTTTCCACGAATGGCGGGGGTGGCTTCGAGTTTTGCGGAAGCTCTCTCTCTCTCTTTCTTCTCTTTTTTTGGTTCTGAGTTAAGAGCGAGATTTTCTAGACCATAAGACCTCGTCATGTACACGTGTTGTGGAAATTCAATGAAATCTAGTTACGACGGCCAAATCCCACCCAGACGCATAATGTGCGGATCATGTAGCAGGACGTATCAAAAACCGTATATGGAAGAAACATACATACATGTGTATGTTACACGCATATGGGTATAATGCCCGTGTAATACATGTAACCAAAAGTCATTCTCATCGAATGAAAAATGTTGAAAAGGAAATAGGATTTTTTCAATATTTTATAAATATGGAGGTGTGTGTATCATGTTAAATAAATTTCTTGGAAATTTTCCATCTGTCAATAGATTTATGTAGATCAAAAGGTAAAATTTTTTCGTAATATCTAATGAAAAAATAGCTGGGCTTTTAGTGGATTTACTACGTTTTAAGGTACATACATATGTATATCTACATACACTAAGCTTAGGTTTCTCTCGGAAATGAAAATATCAGAGTTGATGTTTTACAAAGATTAATTTATATCACCGTTTTTACTATTGTATTATGCATTTATTTTTTGAAAATCATTGGGAATAATAATAGTATCATTTATTACGGTCATTTACGAGACTTCATACATTTTTTAGCTTTGACGCAATGCTGCGACTGATTGTGGGGCCTACAAATTGTTTAGCTAATATTTTAAGCGTCAATATTTTCGGATTTCTAGCAAAATGTAAATATATTTGTAGCGTATGTATGTATGTATGTATAATATCACTGATAGATTTAGTTATATATAAATTCATATGTATATATGACATGACTGAAAGTAATATCTACTTTCTAGCAATTCTGAAATTTAATTTTTAAATTAAGTTGGTAACTATGAATAAACTTGACTCTATAACATAGAGTCTATGTAGATGTAGATCAATTATTTTCACAACACTTTAGACTAAATTCAATATTGCCACACGCTCTGTATCATGTTTTTTTTACCTATTTGAGAAAGATGTATGTATATATAAATATATATTTATAGATACAGTGTACATATAATAATGGCGTCTGGCTATGTCCGTTATCAGGCGCCGAGCACTGGGCCGATAAGGGCAGTTTCCTTTTTATTCCGGCCCAGTGAGCGGCCGTCGGAAGTCGTTCTCGCGTGTGTGATTGAGTGCCCGATCTCGACACCCTCTCGGCCAGGGGTATTCAACCCCGAAAACAAACCCTCACCCACAGCATCCTTCAACTTCGATCCCGGTACGCTCAAACTGGCCGAAGAAGACAACGGCTCGTACGTGAGACGAGTACCCCGATATTTCGACGAAATTGTGCAGAATTATTTATACGTCGGAAATGGTTTTCAGCATCTGAACTAATGTACGTACGTTTACGATTGGCTGACTCTTGTCTGTTGTGAGAGGGTAAACAATATTTACGAAATATTCAAATAACTCACATGTACGACAAGTCTACAACGCACGAAATATTTCATACATACTCAATTTGAATATCATTTGAATTACTTTATTTTTTTTTCAAACAAAACATTACATGCCGATACTCGTATCTATATGTGTAATGCAATATAATTTATATTTGTTATACGGTTTCACCATATGTGTACAAATTAAGTACAATATATGTATGTACGTACATACATATGTTACAGTGATTTCATACTACATAGCTGTGAAAGTATACTTTCACTGGCGTTTTAGGGAATTCTTATTTCGAATACTTTATATTTACATACTTCTGATACTTCGATCAATTGTTGTATCCTCTTCTTCTACCCCCAACAAAAGTTTTTCGGTGTATAAATGTTTAATTACATCTGAAGGCAAATTTGATGATGTTAAACTGACTTTTGCAATTTTTCCAAATACAGATTCATATGGAGACCGTTTGATTGCTGAATGCAATGCCGTTTTTCGTAAATTGAGCAGTCCTTTCTACAAATTATGCTGTTATGATCTAGCATCCAAGTTGACAGCATGTCCTCATTTGTGTGATACGCTTTCACCGACTGAGTTGAAAATATACTTTCACTGGGAAATACAGATTAACTGTAATATATACACAATATATAATAAAAGTAGAAAAGTACAAATCATTTGTACTTTGACGTTGAATTTATTTCGATTTTCGGTACAAATGCCGCGACAGTTGTAAATAAAAGTGCATCTTTCTATTGTGTGAAAGTTTGGATCTCTTTTGTAGTGAAACGGCAATAAAAAAAAATAAAAATCATCAATCGCATTTTAGGGTTGAAAAGTCAATACACCACTTCAAAAAACAGCAACGTTCAACAAAAGATTTACCCGTCTCTTTTTTTTTTTGCTTTGAATTTGCACTAAATAGCAACAAATGACTCGAAGTTATATGAATGAAATATGTATATGTATGTATGTATCTATGTTTTATTTTCATATAAAACCATAGGTTTATGTATTAAATCAATAAGATATTTTAAAAATTGTTTTATAACTAAAATATTATCATACATACATAGATACATACATATGTATGTAGATATATTTTATTTGTAGTACATATTTTTATTTAATTAATTAATTTAATGTTTTATATTTTATGTAAAAACAAAGCAACAGTTTACATTGTAAATAAAGCAACATACTGATTTAAATTAAATTGATAGCATTTCTGTAATCGCGCAATAATTCCCATGTAATGTGGACATAATTCTGAAGAGCGCAACAATAGATTTCACCCCTGGAAAAAGGTGAACTGATCCCATTTTTCGGGTTAAAAAATATGTGTTTTGGGGTAAAAAAACGCATTCACTATACAAGTTTGCGAAAAAGCTAATGGATTTCGTAATATTTTGGTGGAAGGGGTCAAAAAGGTCGTCGAGAGGTGAGAGAAAAATTGCGCAAATTTTGTAATCGATAGGGTTACCTATTTACGCGCATTAATAATGTGATATACAAACAGTTGGTATCTAAAAAAAAAGTAATAAAAAAATGGGATATGCCATAAATTTGGAAATTGCCATGGGATGACTTGTTACGGTGTTTTGTTACATTTTTCCGCATCGGCGAGTTTCGCGCGCTATATTTTTTGACCTTTCGCGTTCCGTGGGAATGTGAGCTTTTTTATGTGTGTTCGCGAAAACTTTGTGAATATTTGCTTTGTTGTGTGCTCGGACAGGACGACGTAATAATCTTGCAACGGCGAAACTTTGCTTTTCAATTTTATTTCAATTCGCAAAAGCCGTTTGAAGTACAATTTCGTAATGTCGTACGTTATACTCTTATTATTCTCTTTGTGCGGTTTCTTTGCTTTTTCGCTGCTCGCTACCATGCTCCGGGATAATTTTGAAGGGAAAAATCTTAAAAATAATATTATTCAAAATTATTATTTTATTTATTCGCTGCAACGAATTGGAAAATGTTTTTGTGGACGTTTGATGTGTGATCACTTTCAAATATGTACATATACAAATAGTATATTCAAATTATTGAATTTATATAAAAATCCTTATTAAAATTTGTCAAATGCAATATGCAGTGAGTTTAAATATAATATATATTGTGAATTTCATATGAAATCATAAAAAAATATGTCAATTCATTCGTTGACTTGATATTAATAAGAACTTAAAATATATTTTGTAATTTGGAGTATATCGGACATGATGTTTATAAATTCATTTGCAATATCTTTTGAAGTTACATACTGATACGTCACGCAGAACCGGCCATTTCTACGAGATATGAATCCGGCAAACGTTATCCGGCGAGGTAATATGCATTTATAAACCAGCGGTGAGGACTTTGGTTCAACGTATGAGATTGTCGACTATTCACGTCGGATTCGAAGCTCATTCGACCAAATTTCAAACCTTTTTCAGTTTCGATGAAAAGCGAACACGATAATGGTCGCGAGAGTTTTTCCTATGTGAAAATTTATCAAAATCTCACGCGAATTTATTACGCAGCCTTTATTGGTTAGAAGGAGAGGGAGCTTCTCGATGGGTATAATATAATATAGAGACCAATGACGCGTCCATCAAAATAGAACATCCCTCTGTGTATAATATGGACGGGATGGTGTAGGAGGGTAAGGGGATTGAGTGTATCTTGGAGACGAAGATGTATTAGTCGTAGACGAGGATCCGTAAACGGATGACTCTACGATTTTTTCCTTGTGGCCGCAAACGTGCAAAGTAATCAAGACACAAAGGGAACACGGAAGACTTATCCATGATTCGATTTGATTGATCTTACGTACACTGTTGGCGAATTGAAACATCTATCATCATTGTTGTGACACGAATCTTGTAGCTAGAAAATATAATAAAGAGATTTTGCCCCGTAAGCGTTCCTAGCAGTTGTTCAATAGACTGAAGTTTATCATAAAATATATTATATTTTTATCAAATATATTATACCTTCAGTAAATCTGTCTATATAAATTCATTTTGGAATGATCGAATTTACAAGTATTCATTGGCTCGTATAACTGAGTCATAGTCGAGTTCAAAATTTATTATGAGTTTAGTTGCACGTGCGGCAATGTTGCATTCGACAGTTGCACCTTTGTATAATATGTATGTAAAGCGAATTCGCGAAATTAGCAGATGCTAAAAATTGACGAAGGTCCGATACCCAAACGATAGACCTTTTTTTGTTGTCGCACGATTCAAATTCAAATTCGGAATTAGGCAAATAGATTCCCCTTCTGCGGGCGCGCAGGGGATGAAATTTCAACCCTTACGGTCTGAATATTCAATAGAGTGAAGTGCATTATCGGCGTTAGGTCCTCCGCAAAAAGGATCCCAGGTAGAAAAATGGAAGAGCGGTTGCATTTATAAAATGCATCTATTTTTTTATTAATTCTTTTGCATCGCGAAATGAATGCAAGCGAAACTGGTTAAAAACGAATATGCTCAATGCTCAATGTACATAAGTCGAAAATTTATCTACATTGGTTTGTAGTGTAAAAATTTCAAGCGTAGTTGAAAAGTGATATGCAAATATTGCGCACATAAAAAGAGGAGAGTTTTGCACAAAGTGGGCAATAACCCACTCGGGACAATTTCACGGTTTGTGGGACACCAGATTCTTATCTTTGAGTACCGTTTGAACCTCACTTGTTAACACGATCAGGTCCGCTGATAATCTTTTATGAAATCCTGACATTTTCCACACCCCATTATCAAACGAAACTTTTTGGCGCACGTCAAAATTAAATTAATTTATTTTTCCATGTAATTTAATTCTCTTTCTGTATACGTAATGAGAGTTGATTGTTGTTTGGTCGGACGACATATAATATGTTTTTTTTTATTATTATTATTTTCATTTTTGATTGTGAGATTCTCAATGCGTTTTCGGGTTAAGCGAGTTAACCTGTCGGTGGAGAAGAATGGTACGAACAAGCAGAACGGTCTCCCCGACAAATGTGGACCGTTTTCCGTGTCACAATTTGTCAAAGGGAGTCTGGATGTTTGAGCGACAGGGGCCGAGGGTCTGTCCGTCAAAGAAAAACGTCCCTGTTCCTATCCTTTGTGCCTTTGGAAACCCTTTCAAAAGTTTCCGTGCAAAGATTGAGTGTCATAATTATATGTTTTTCATTATGTCGCATAATCAAAGCCGAAAACACGGTCGGAACCTTTATTTGATGTGACGACCATATTCATTTATGAAATGTTTGTGGTTCATTTTAATCTTTAATTAAATTGTCGACGTGTTGTATTTTAAGTTGATAGTGATATTATATCATTGGTCGAACGGTTTGTACAAAGTTAAATTTTATCGATAGGAACCGGTCTCGTTCAAATTTGCGATTCTCGGTCGCGCACGCGGAACAATGACGGAAGGGTTTCGCCAAATGTATAATTTATTATAATGTCGCAAAAGGCAACAATCACTTTTTGCCATTCCAGGTAGCGAAAAGGTTAAATAACGCACTAGGGCGGCCGTAATTTTAAATCGGGGAACACAGCTAGAGAAATCAGTTTGTGCAAAAATATAATATATCGATTGCACAAATTGTGGAGTTCGAAGAACGTCGATGGTTTTTTTTTTATTTTATTAAGTCGTCAAGTTTCCACAATTTAATTTGAAAGACCTGTTGCTGGGCCGCCGCTCAAGAAGAATCGAGTTCTAATTAGGCTGTGTTAACTGAAGCAACAAGTCTTCAAAAGAATTACAAAGTGCCTTTGAGTTTGTTGGAATAGTATGTTTTTTTTTCTCACTTCAGTGTAATTCTAACTCCATTCACTGAACTGTTTACTGCATAATATATAAATTGCGCTATTTTATTTAAAATTAAAAGTTCATACATCAAAATGGAAATGGTATATGGTGTTTGTTATTTTTGCGTTTCAATTTAAAACAGTCTCTCACAATAGTCGACAGTGGTGCAAAGCCCTATATTTAAAACAAACTTCTGAACTTTTACCTGCGCTTACCTGCGGCGCGGCTGCTTACCTCCAAATACAAAAAAGACCTTCTTTTGTGTGTAGATTTTTTTCGAACCTCATCAATAGGAGCTGGTGGGGTCGAGACGACCCGCCTGGTCCTCGGTTCAATTATTTATCGTAAGTCGTCATCGCGACACCAAGTGGTAGTGAAGTGCCAAATGTGCTTATAAGGAAGTCGATTCGATTGTGAATTACCATAAATAAACAAACAACATTTTGTGATTTGCATTTAAACGTGAGTTATTTCGATTATTTGATAATTAATATCGATTGGTGATTAAATTAACAGTAACTTAGCTCATCGCTATATGAGCCGTTATATTTTAAAGTGGCATTAGTCTACTATTCTTCATTTATTTCGCAAAACATTAGTGGCCTGTAATGCGTTTATTCTGCTTTTCTGAGATTCTGGACATATTGAATTAAAATAAGTGATAACACTTTGTGAATTAATTCAAACATAAATAGTGTTTTTGGGACTGAAAATTAGACTTCTACCACTTTCAAATATAACGGCTCATATTATTATCAACATATTCTCTTATCATGTTTGGTAGTCCCGCACAACTTTTGTGTATTATATTTCACAAATAAATTTATAATACTTAGTTAGTCTATGTTGTTAAAAATGTCATTAGTTGATATATTGATTAAGAATATTGGATTTAAAAAAAAAATCGTTTTTGTAATAAGTTCTGTCATAATGTTTTTAGATAACTCCAAATATTATATACATACATACAAACATATGTACATATGTATGTATGCATAAACTCTAATGAACCGAAAACTTGTGTTAGCTTTTTAATTAAATCTCTTTAGCCGATTTAGTCTTAGAGATGGAAGCTTTAAGCAACTGGAAGCTTTCGCAGTTGGTTAGAGTGCTACAATAATTTCAAGGTTTCCTTGAAAACGTAGTTAATTTAAGTATTTAGTTATGAAACGTTGGTTAAAATATAATATATTATTGATCACATATGTACATACATATGTACATATATCGTATTGTTATAAATGTCATATTTTCGTTATTATATTCAACAAGGTCGTGTTGCCTATTTACGTCATAAGCTTACACGTACTACATAATATAATATATACGCGGTGAATTTAAAAAAAAGTGAGATATCCTTATGAGAAAGCATAATCTGAGTGGTCTTCTGCGAATCTAGTTCATTGTTGAAATTCACGAGAGAAAGCTCAGACCAGGTCGTACAGCGCGGAGTGCGAGAGCGCTTAAAAGCTCCACCCTGATGGTTATATTATATCCGTTTCCATGTTGATGCTTCCATTTACTTTATTTGTTATCTCTCCACTTCTTATTTTCCTCTTGTCAGCTTTCATACAGTAATCTGACTGTACCGCCGCTTTTACGGCCGAAGCAAAAAATATCTAAGCATATACATACATAGCATACGCGCATCGCAAAATTTCCCATTCGAAAATAAAAACGCTGAAAAAAATATATAAAAAAACAACATTAGCCCAATACATGATGTATTCATGGGTTGGGCGTGGGTGGCGGAAGAGCGGTATCAGAAGTATCAGGGGTTGGTTCGGCAAAACCACCCCTTGTCTAAGAATCACATAATAACGAGATAGTTGAGTTTTTCCCATTCGTTCGGCATGCTCGTAAAAAAATATGCTACTATTGCGTGTGTATATTTCCTACTAAATTTTCATATTTTTGTTCGGGCGACTTTCATTTCTGTTCAAGTGAGCGGAAAAATCTCGAAAACTCGAGGCAAACATCAATCGAGGTACCGCTGAGTGATTATCAAATAAATAACATCCGTATGCTACGAAAATGATTCATTTTTACATGATTTAAATGCACAGTGGATACCAAAAGCATACTTTTAGTAATTACTAATAGAAAATTTCTGGGTGTTGATGATGCGCTGTCAAATAATATTCAAAATTTTCATAATCAAATCTTATTTAAAATATGACCGTGTTCGTAGATATGTATTACATATACATATATGTATGCAGTAAATTTGATGTTTGACGTATCATATTTTCAATATTTTAGGGCTTTTTTTATTTAATTCAGGCAAATATTTGAATCTATGTATGTACATACATATGAATGTATTCTGATGTTCATGTATAATAAATACATTTATACACACATCTATTTTTAATATTATTACACTATTATCCCTATATGACTACTCAAAATCGATGACTATTTTATAAATTCATGGAATTGATTTTTTTTGTTTTATAATTGTTTTATATTAATCATTAATTTATTTTAAAATCGCCATATATACAATCAAAATCAACAAAGTCTTTGTGTTATTTTGGCGTAGAAAACTTAACTTTAAATAATTTGAAAAATAAAAAATTCTAGTATCATATTTATAATATTGTATGAAATATATATCACGATTTGGTATTTGTGCGGCTGGGGAAATTTTCCCGAATTGTGTCCATATTCACGGCAAAGTAGGCCGGGAAACAAAAACATAAGGGACGGACTGACGGGGGGGCCGCGTGCGCGTTCACGTTGAATATTGGAGGGAAAAGGAACAAAAAAAAATGGGAAAAACTCAAACTGTTTCCGGATAGAAAAGGGATATTCTAATATTACCAAAATATTCAAATATATTATTTTTTATAGCCTATCTATGTCTACGACCTCCCACGTAAGTACCCCCCCTACTTATTCGTCTCTGACCCACGGCAGACATGGTAATTCGACGCTGCTGTTATAACATTCGAAAACATACGCTTTTCTATACGTACTCGTAAGTTACGACGCAACTGAATTTTTTTCAACGATAAAATAATTTCAATATATGTACATATGTATACATATGGATGTAGTAGTACATATAGTATTCTAAACGCATTATGCATTATTTATTTTTATTATTGACTGTTGATGTTACCTCAATGTTTTAGTACAGATTTTAATTTCATCATTTCAAATAATAATAGAAGATATTTCTCAGTATGTAGTTATACATTCAGATTTTATTTTTCAATATTTTTAACAGTGCTTAGAAACCTACAAATAAAATTTACATGCATCCATTTTATTGAAGTGGTTAATGCAATAATAATTGGTTTAAACTTAAAATGATTTAATTTAACGATATTACAATAATTTTTTAGTCTACTGTTTTTATCTAACATGGGTGATTTTGTACAAAATTGGCACTTCCAAACGGGGACGTCCTTTGCAAACTGGCAGGTAAGTCGGTGCTCAAGGGCGGAAAATTTGGAGGGGCGGCAAATCAAAGAAAAAAAATTATTTTATTTCGTTTATATTTTATTATAAATAATTTTTCATTAAAAATGGTTCGCCAATTCTTAACTTATTATGATGTAGGGGTGTACATCATAATTAATTTTATTAAAATATTAATTTATTATAAGATATTTATGTCCCAGAATAAATTTACAATTTATAGAAAGGACGGTTTTTTTGCACATAGTCTAGGGCGTCGCTGCTTTCAAACGCACCAACTAAAATCATAATCCAATTTTTCTTTTCATCTTTCTTTAAGAGCAAACAAGAAACCATCGGATATCAAAACCTTTCTCAAAACAACTTCACTAGATAGCAAATAGTACAAATATTTGAAACGGATAAGTCCGCTAGTTTCATAAAAAGAGCTTACTTATAGGAAGGTGGTTAGTAATTGCAATACCGAAAAAATCGTATTGAAACAGAATGTATATATATATATATTATTTTATCATTTTACGAAACATATTTCATACGCATGGTTATGAAATTTAATTATATTTTTGAAAAAAAAAACAACACTTGAATCGAGTTTACATTTATATATATTTGATTAAAGCTTACAGTTGACTACTAATATTATATACATATTTTTGTGTGTATGTATGGACATATGTATATGTAAATATGTAATAAATGAATAAATATCTAGGTGAGAAAATGAGCGTAATGGTACACCCCTTTTCTTCTAGCGTTTATGGATAGGTTTTCAACACATATTTTTTGTGCGTCCGTCCGACCCGCATGCAAATAGGACGAGGTACTCTGTCCGTTATTATTGTACATGTGCGCGCCGGAAAAACATATCCTGCCTCGAGACGAAGAAAGCCATACGACACCGAACGTAAACTAACCAAACCATTATGAAAGAAAAATGAGATAGTTAGGGTCGCGCGGGGGCGGACGCTCCGCATCGGGGGCTCCCCAACGCCCCCATCTCCTCATTTCTCCCTCGGCCCCCTCTTACCTCCCCCAGATCCACCGCAGGGGTCCCGGACGGGGCGGGGGTGGCACGGTGGGGCCGGCCGCCGGTCGCCGGTCGTTATACAGTTTCTTGTGTGTCCGTGGATACCGAGAAATTGGACTTTATTGCCGTACGTATCTTAAAATTTATTTCAACTATTGTATTTATTGAAAATTTTGACCCCGTTTTGCTTTTAACTCGGAAGTTTCACTCTGACCGAGAGAGGCCCTCATATGTACTCATCGGAATTAATATTGCATAAAGTTTAAGTATATTTAAGTATGCTCAGTATAACGATGTTGATGCTGCACAGATGTCTTCGTTTTCAAAGAGCTAGCAGTTTCAGAGAGGCTCTCTATAATACGTAGAAAAAAGATTCTTTCCTGCTTTGACCATATTGCCAGAAACGATGTATAGAGTCTAGAAAAGTTGGTAGTTACCGGAAAACTAGAGGGAAAGCGAGCGAGAGGACGGTCTCCCACAATATGGTCAGATCTAATTAAAGAACTGACGGGATCGTTCATAAACGTTGTTTTCAGCTTAGATCAGAACCAGGAAAAGTGAGGAAAACGAGAAGGAAGAATAAGAAGAGAGGCAGAAACACATGGATGAGAGGTATGGCTAATGAAGCTGATATACATATGTACAAAATAGCGTAATTAGTGATGAGATTGAAATAGCGATGGGCGGGTCATGTGGTTAGAAGAATAGAAGTCGAAACATGGATGAGTGGATAGAAGTGCTTCAAAAGGTACTCAAGAGAGTGTAAAGTGGTGCAAGGAAAAATATGGTAAGATTAAGTACAGAAAATGTATAGGGTTAGGTAGAGGAGTGTTGTTCAGGCGACAGATGAATAAAAGCGTGTTGAATAGGCCGTCATCTGGCAGTGGATGGAGGACGGCTGCGAATGATGATGATGATGATGATGTTTGTGTGCTCTACTCTGAACTTTTGTCACGATAAAAATGATATATTTCAGTAAGTCTTGCAACAACTACATATGTATATACATGCATATGTATGTATGTACATTAGGGCATGAAAATTACCGGAAAATGGCTATACCGGTTTACCGGTGATTTACCGAGAATTTTTTAAGTATCAAAATGTTAATATTATGGCATTATATTTTGATATAAAAATATCCTAGTAAAGCATTCATTTTAAATTACATAACATCATTTATTATTTACACGAATAATTAAATAAAAAAATTGATACAAACAACAAAACATTTATTTTGCGCAAATTATTTGTATAGTACTCTCTTCGAAGAGGAATCAAAATAAGTCCTTAAAAACCTATGTAATATATGTAATGTATCATCATTTAGACTGGGATCTATACTTTATTGCATTGGCGCTAGATTGCTTGGCGTTGCTTGGATTAAATAAATATCGTAGGACATCTGACAATATAATTATTTTCTCTTTTAAAAATGAAATGAATGCTATTTAGAATTCATTGCTCAGTAAAGTATTCTAATTCAACAGTTCGTACATTATTCTGCTTCAATATCATCATATAATACAATTGTTCAAAAATATTATATTATTAACAAGATTTTTTTTATTTACCGAAATTACTGGGAATTCCAAAAATATTTACCAGTTATTCGGTAATGGAATTTAGACATAATTACCAGTGAACCGGCTTACCGAAAACCGGTAATGCATGCCCTAATGTACATACATACATATGTATATATATATATATATATATATATATATATATATATATATATATATATATATATATATATATATATATATATATATATATATATTACGCACATATTTACACGTGTTTGTGATGAAAATTTGGAATGGGCCACTGATATGTCATTATTTTTTTTTGAATTCGTAACAATTTTATTTGCTTCATGTGTGTCCAGTCATTGATCAGTGGTGTTAGTTGAAATATGTGATCGATTTAAATAGCGGTTTTTACGTAAATAAAGTCCCTGTACAGGTCTGGCCAGTAGCGGTTCGCTCGCGCAAAACATCCCTCTGTCCGCTCCCAAAGCCACCCTCCAGCAACTGTCGGCCAATTTCACCCGCCCTCTTCCTCCCACTATGTCCCCCCCTCTGGTACCCAACCCATCCCCCTCCCTCCCGGACAGCCCTTACTCACACCCGGAAACTGTCCTTACCCTCCCTATACACCCCCCCTCCGAATATTAACCCCCTCGGACCGAACGGTGAACTCCTCCCCCGGACGGTATTAGGCAAACCAGCCTTTTTCCAAATACATATTATGTATCTGAAATATACAAATTCAAGTTATTAGAGTATGTGATGCTATATAAATATACATATGTGGGTATGTTGTAAACATTTGGCAAAAACATAAATATCTATTACTTTTTGAAAATATTGTGAGATGAGATACATACATATATACAAATCTACATATGAATGTGTATTATTTATTCAACTTTATACGGGTAATGTTTTGTTAAAAATACGCATATTTTTATTTATATTATGATGAAATTTTCTTAGACTTTTTTTTTGACATATTTTCTATTTTCTCTGAAACATAGATGGTCGTTGTATCTCAGTGAGTGTTTTATTATATTTTAGAAATTATATCTTAGAAATTTCGGAGATATTCATTTTAAAATTCTGTTTTGTAGGTATTTCTTTTAAGCATTTTTTTGTAAAATACATAATTTCTAGAAATAATGAAAATTTTTAAAGTTACTGGAAAAACAATTTCGAACCTCATCTGAATGGTTTACACGTTACGGTTTGAACTTTGTTTTAACAAAAAAAGCAGACAGGTAATAAAAACTTTTAATTTTTAAATGACTTCATAATAAATACTTATCGTCGTTAAAAATGTAGGGTTTTTAAAGTGTGTGCACTCTGTACATAAGCCAGTTTATTAAAGAAGAATTGTTTAGATTTCTAAATTTATCCCGAGGTAATATCGATTGGTATTAAATTTGTTACTGAATTGCTGTAAAGCGAAACATAATATGAGTACGACATGCGAACATGAATATAAAACAGTCTATTAAATTTCAATTTAATCAGGATCGCACTCAACGACATACATACTACATACATTTACTCACACGTTCATATTGAATTACGTATATGTGTCACCGTTTCAGAACGCCTCTCCATCTGAGGTGGGTCGAACGGGGTGGGATGTGCGGGTGGACCGGCGGGATAAGAGGACGGGGAGGGGATCGCAACTTTTGCTTACTTTGCCCGTTTTCCGACTAGCCTCGGCTCTCCCAACCCCTGACACTATATAAATATGTGGGTAGAATCGCCCTCCCCCGCTCCCCCAACTCCTCCCGGCTGCGGTGGTGAGGGGGGAGACGTCGGCCCTAAGCAGAGTCCGGGGTGGGGGGACGGGACGGAGGGTCGTACAATGGTCCACTTGGATATTGTAAACACAGGCAGATAGACGGTCGTACGGACGCGGGGGTGATGGTGGTGGTGGACAGCCTTATAAAAGTTTGCTCCCTGTTTGGGGATGCTCGAGGGGAGGGATGAAGAGGGATGTTGAAGGGGGGGGGGTGAGTTCAGGGTAAGATCTGTCCGGGGCTAGAGGATCCGGCTGGGGGAGGGAAGGAGGGGGTGTTAGGCCTAAGGCCGTAATGGCCGACAATGGTCGAGGGATAACAAGGCTTGAATATTAGGTAAATCTGAGATGGGGGGGTTGTGTGTTTTTCTTCGGACACTGGGGTTGGATGGCGAGGGTGTGTAATATATAAACAGAATCCAAATATGTTTATCTGCGTGTTTCTGTAACATTGTATTGTACAATAGTTTAATTTTAATTTTAATTTTGAAACATTCACATTCATAGTCAAACTTATGTACATATAATACTTGAATCAAAGTTTAGAATCGTATCGGTTCAGATTTATTTTAAATTATAATGTTTCAGTCATACGCAAATATTTATGTAAAATTACGTACATTGATTCCTTCTGTTTTTCAACTAAAAAAACTTGTAAATGTAACTTTTGATAGAATTGCTTATTGATGACATGTAAATATAAATATGTATATGTTCATATATTTCAATTTGATGATGATGTACTTAATGTAATATGTTAGTATTGTTCAAAAGCTAAAAAATGAACGGTCGAATCTTGTATTACACATTTAGAATATTTCCAATCCTTATAAACCTGAACAATTTATTTTGGATTGACAAATTATTTAAAAAAAAAAATCTATTTTCTTTGATGCAACTCATAAATGTTATGACTCCGACTAATTAAAATCAGGAAAGCTATGGAAATGTTTAAAAAAAATTGTTTGTACACATGTATATAAATCAGAAATTTATTTTAACACACTTTTGAATGAACTTGACCTAATTTTCATTGATTTCTCACATTTTATAGGAATACTAGTACATTGGAATACTAGGTTTATTGCATATTTATAACGTAATGTTTTTCCAATTGATGAGTTTCAGTTGGAATCGATATTTAGCAGTTAAATTTAACGACTAGTTAAACAATTAAGCGCAATCGAGTCGAGTGCGATGCGTATTGGAGTTGTTCCCAAACTGTGTAGCGCATAATTACCGCAGATGAAACACATATCTACATACATTTGCACATGGCTTGCGGACTGAAAGTTTAATATTGATCAGTGTCCGGTTGGCAGCGGTCAGGCGTGTGCGGTGTGGGGGAGGGATTTGAGGGTTGGAGGGTCACCCGGTGGGTAAATTGGAGTGGGTGGAGGTGGGTGAGGGTTTGTGGGTGGTGCGAGAGGGACGGACGAGAGCGTTTTCTTTATCTTACCTCGTTGCACACGCGTGCTTCAATGCGTTCAAAATATATCTTTACCTGTGTCCAGGTGAGGAGAGCGAAACCTTTTCGCCATGATTAAAATTAGTTAAATACTAAAAGTACGGGTGATACTGGTAAATTCATGGTTTTAGTAAATATTTTTTTTAACTTCCATTCTTAATTGGGCATAATATAAGTATCTATACATAACAGCAGCAGCATAGATAATTGGTTAGCGTGTAATGCTTTCAATTGTGTGGGTTCAATCCCAGGACGTACTTCTGGCCAGACTTTGGATATGTGCCAATTTATCTGATTTTATTGAAACGGTTCCAACAAATTGGCGACTCGGTCATATTTCTCGCAAAATTCGAGTTTACAGCATCTTGAATTCGCTGATTTATAGAATGCTGCAAATTTGTCTATAGATGTCTCGCAAATATCGAGTTTTTCAGCATCTCGAAATTTGTCAATTTACTGCAATATGTAAGTGGTAAATTACCGATAATTAATTAATTAAATAAAATAATAAATGATACAAATGTGCAGTAATACATTTTTGAACAATTACTACCATAAAGAACAATATTCATGAGTTAAGAGATTCACTAGTTGATTTTGATGTAGTTTTTTTTATGCACAGCTGGCAGTAGGCTGATTATATCAGATTGTTTATCTTACATTAATTGGAATTTATTTTAAATTTCGTTTCACTGTAGTAAGTAATAAAGTTAAATGAATTCCGTTTCTATACTTGTCTCATCGGCTTGGTACTAGGGTTATATTTAAAGTTTAATTAATTGAAATTAATTATGTTAACAAGTAAAATTTTTATTTTTTTATAAATAAAAATATGATTTCAGACGTGTTCGTCATACGGAACGATAAGCGAAAACTTGAACCTTATCCGGAAACCGTTCAGTTGCCGGCGACAGGTCCGACTGTCAACTGTCAGCTGTCAGCGATTTCCGGGGCGCCTTAGATTGATGGCGCTCCGAGGAGTGTCGCTCGGACCATCGCATTGCCTCTTTTGTCTGAACGTGGACAAAAAAAAAATAGAATGTAGAGAGGGGATGGTGGTTCTTTTTCCGAATTTTCCGGAAAAACGCGTCAATGGGAGAATTTGTCTGTTCGTCACGTATGCCATCAGAATTGCGCCTCGTCATCCATTTTAAGTTTTTTCTTTCCCCCATCCCGACCTCCAAGTCTTTCCCTTAAACAGTGACTGAGTCGGAGAAAATACAAACGGTTTGAGGAGTGCTGGTCGGTGGTGTCACATTTACAAAGCGAGTGTGGAGGAGATTAAGTTTTTTCGCCTGGTGTATGTGTATGTGAATCGGTTGACGCTGACAAATGATGACTCGGGGTCCACTTAGGATGCAATCCCAGCGGCGATGACAACCAGAGGATTCAAACAAATGGACGACAACTTCTACCCACCACTTTCTTCTTCTTCCTCTGTTTTTTTTTTTCTACTCCACCTCTTGCGGACGATTGATGGATTAAAAGGATGTACGGGGTGCGTGAGCAGAACTGAACGTGACCCATCTATCCTCACTGTCTATCATTCAACTCGCATGTCTGTTGGATACTCCTCTTATGATATGATCCTTCATGTTTTTTTAAAAGTCTAATCCTGAAAATTTGCATATTGTATTTGTTTGTAAGTGCATATAATATATTACAGTGGTCCTCACTATGCTGAAATTTATTTTAGAAATTTAGGATAATCTAATGATTCAGATCAGTTTCAGTCTGAACTGAAGTTGCAATTTTCAATGTGTCATAATTTCGGCGTCTTCTACCCCATTTTCGTACTTTTTGACTTTTCCATTGCACAATCAAACGAGCATACGGCGAGGTCAATCGTTAAGTCCGAACATCGCGAAAGGCTAACGACGCAGCTCGTTGAAAAAGTAACGACAGTTTTGAGTTACAATTGTGATGCGAATGCGTCCTCAGGAGTATCGTCAGGATTTGAGAGATTGCACTCGTGCGGTCGCCGTGACGTCACAAAGGACATTCAGGGGTGGTCGACGAGGGCACCCACCCCAAAACATCCCTCCCCATTTCCACCTTCGCTACCTCCCCGTCCCCGCTTCTGATGAATGTCCCCCATTAGCCGTTATTTATTTAGCGGCGCTGTGTGTACAGAACAGATTCGCGACGACGACGATGGCTCGACCGAGTGGCGCCCAAACTGTGGGGCGCGCGGTGACCGTTACGTGCCCGACTGTACTTGTACGCTTAACATATCACTCGGTTGAGTTGGAAGGATGCCATCATGAAACGAGCCTACACTGTGTGTCCTGCGAATTATATTACATTACAATAATTCAATGACGTATGTCTGTGTGTGAGGGTACATATGTACATATTAGCGGAAACATTTCGGCTATAAATCGGTATGAATTTATTTGATCAGTAAATATTGTTCATAGGTTACATAATCAGTCACCGACTGTTCTATTTATTTATACAGGTATACACCCATTTTTATTAACACGGCATCTATTGTCAACATCGTACATAAGTATCCTTCAAGGTCAATTAGAAAAATTGATCATCAAACATTAGAATCATCATAGAGACACTAATGGACAAATTTTGCAAAGTTTTTAAATATCAATAAACTCAAATTTTGCCAGAAATAGGACAGGATTGCCAATTTTTTGGAACCATTTCAAATGAAATCAGATAAATTGTCAAACTCCAAAAGGAAACGATGAACCATGGAGTTATATATTCAAGGTCTAGCCAACAACAAAGTCAGGGATAGAACCCGTGACCACACAATCGAAAGCATTACATGCTAACCACTGATCAATGTTGCTGGTTGCTAACCACCGATTTATGTAAAATTTACCGAGTATTTAATTTCTATAGATCTAAAATTGTGTCTTGTATAGGAACGTGTTTTCTGTTTATAAAATAAGTGAGTTTGACTTATTAAAATAACAATAATTAGTTTCCCTGGCGACTTACAGTCAGATCGGTGTATCGTGTCAAATTTATCCAAAAAATATTCAAAGTCTCGTAAACATTGCTATTTCCAATGTTGTTCAGAAAGCAAATGTACCTACATATAAGACAATTATGAAATTTGTATGTAGGTATGAAATTTGTCTTGTATATTTACAATTAATACTAAAAATAGGATTTAGATACACACATACGATAATTTTGATTGAAATTAAATTTGCTGATGTATGGGTTCACAAATTATCGACAGTAGACTAAACAAATAATAACATAATGACATATTTTTTTATTTATTTTAAAGTTTGGATTATTGTGGCATTACATGAATTCTTAATGTAACACAATGGTCAAAAATTTTACATAGAAAAATATAAAATGGCAGCATAGGCAGTGATAAAAAATGGCAGTAAGCATAATAATGGCTAGTATTCGATATACATATATGTACATACATTCATAAAAATATTTATATAATATTACTAGAATATCAAATTCAATATACTTATGTAGGTCTTAGCTAAAAAATTTCATGTAATTCGACGAAAAATATATATACTGAACACAGCAATATCGTATTTCAAAATGATTTTCTTTTATACCCGTTCGGTTATCCATTGTGCGGAAAACCTGAATAAAATGTCGCTGAATAGAGCGAGACGTTCGTAATTTTCGAACCGTTCCATACTCAGTCCGAAGACGCACATGTCCCTCTCATCTCGGATTGGTTGCTTTCGAGGATCATTTGCCGGAAAAGAGGAAGTCGTACATACATAGAAGCGAAACCTTTGAGGCGCACCGGGGTAAAGAAAAAAAGTATGCCATGGAAAATCGTTAAAATTTGACAGGAAACACACCAGAGAAGAGATGAGGGTCGTCTCATAAGATTGCCGATGTGGCCCATTACCGTTTTATTCCATTTTGACATGTATGATATTATTTTTCCGGAACATTACCTTTCTTTGATCTAGAGTGCCCCATTTCCGTCGCGCACTAATTCAGGAGGAACATTTTTGAAATTTAATTCTTAAAAATAAAATGTATATTTAAACTGCTTAGGTTTTATATAAATATCGGGAAAACCTTATATATGTGAAATAATTTTGGCTTAATTAAGCACAGTAAGTAGTGAATAAGATGAACGGTTAGTTTTGTGCGTGTTCTGGGAAACCTGTCTTTGAGGGTGAATTTTACCCCCCTGGCAGGGACAATTGATGTGTGTGTGGTTTGTGGAGCTTTTGAGATGCGTTTTAGCGAGCTTTCCTCCCTTAAGACTTTTGCTCTAAGCTCTTGAAAGGAAGATTTACTTGATCACCTTAAGAAGCTTTTAACATACGGCATTATTTATTTATTTATAAAACAAAGAAACCGAATGTATTAAGTACGAAAACAAGAAAAAAGTTAAAATCTCAATCGAAACAACCCTCGGAAAATAAGAGGCAGTTATGGGTAACTAGACATCAGGGTAAATAGCATAAAATACGTGGCCATTCGACAAATGGACGGATGAATGTGCCAGTCGCACCACCTTCGTCCCCCTTCTTCAATTCAAGATTTGGATACCGTGGGCGTTTTTTGGCGGAATGGGTTGGAGACAGGGGGTGTCATTGGAGATAATAGGGGGGGAGGGTTGGATGGTGACTAAGAAGTAAGAAAACCACCCCACAATAGACTACATCAAAGTCTGATGCCAAAATCAAAGATTGGTATTTTCGATTCACCTTTTTTTCCTACAAGCTTTCTATTGATGCACTTATTACAGCATAAATCATGAAATAGATATTTATATTATTCAAATATTGGTTCAAACCAATATATGAGACGTTATATTCAAATTATCTTAAGTCCACTTTTCTTAATTTCGAGAAATATCTCGTCAAACATTAAATATTATATACATATGTAATGTCTAACGTCTTACAATATTTAAAAATACTGGTGGCCTGTTAAACGTTCATTCTGCTTTTCAGAGATTCTGGGCATATCTAATAAAAATAAGTGATAACAATTTGTGAATAAGTCAAACAGAATAGTATTGTTGGAACTGAAAATTGGACTATTTATTTGAATCTACATGTTGTACACGTTATTTATGAATAATTATGAATAGTATTAATCAATCTACAATTCAATGTGATACTTATATTGTTTAAAACACTAATATGATTCAATTTACAACCAACTATTTTTAGTCAATAAATCAATCGATCCTCCTCCGCTTATTTTGCATCCCTTAGCTGTGAAAATAAGAACCCACCCTTGAGCTGCAAGTCTGCAAGGGACATTCCCATTTATTAACGACGCATTGTTTATTTTGGCACGCACAATGCACTACAGTGCATTCGGTGAAAGAAAACGCACGTGTATGTACATATATGTACTTATATAATGCATACATAGTAAGGTATATGATAAATATAATTTTCACGACACTTGAACCATTAGAGGAGAGGACCGGTTTGCACAATGGACGCTGTCTCTCATAATCGGTGCAATATTTATGATTCGCTTTCGAATCCGCTTAGCCTTTGAGGTCCATTAGCAGCATCCAAACACGTGGAGGGACCTTTCAAATCCCCCATTCAACGGCGACACATTCATTTCTATCTCATTCAGGATAATCAGGTTCAAACCGCACACTTTTCACGGTAACTTTGGACCCTGGTTTTGACCTCGGACGCGTGCGGTCCATGCGACCAACATCCCTCAGCGGCGGTTCTCAATTCTGATTTGATTAAATCTGGGGTTGTCTCACGTTTTAAATCTGTCTGGATTAAATTGGATGAATTCTTGAATTGCTTGGTAAATATTTTGTGGTTTACAAGACATCTAAACCATTTATTTGATCATCGATACTCCCTACTTCTAAAAATATGTAAAAGTAATATTTGAGTCATCTAGGAAAATAAGCGTTAAAAAATTTTCTGCATAGAAAAGTCTGCAATCGTTTTTATGTCGTAGCAGGTTTCTCAAAGATCAGAAATTTTAAGGCTTTTGCATACTACCTAATATAATCGGGTAGTTTTAATAGTTTTTTTCAATACTTTCAAAGATTCAAAATATTTTGAAATAGTGGATTGAAGCTTTATATGCATACATACTATGTATGTACAAATATGTAATATGTAATGACGAAATTTAGTTTTTAGTTTACCAAAATTGTAATTGAGAAAAGAATTATTTATTCGACAAAAGATTCTCAAACGCAAAATTCTCAAAGTCAAGATATTCGCCTCTAAATATATTCATAATATGAATGAATATGTTATAAATTACGTAGTATGCTCACGAGTAAATGCTTATTTTTGATATCAAAATTCTTCGTAGAGTCTATCAAAGAACAAAGAATCGTTTATAGCTATAGGTACACAAATATCATAGCTTAGAAATATTGTTTCATTACAAATCTCTACGTATGTAAGTGCTCACCTTTAGTGATACTGCAATGGGCGGATCACGTAGCTAGAACGATGGACGATAGATGGACGAAATAAATACTCGAATGGTACCCGAGAGTGTATAAGGGACAAGAATAGTCATATGAGAGATGGGTGGATGAATTAGAAAAAATTCTGAGATGAGATGGATGAGAATTGGTCAAAACAGAGACGAATGGAATTGTGTTGAGAGGCCTTTGTGGAATTGTGTTGGAGAGAAGAGAATTGTGTTGGAGATCTAACAGTGGATGGTGAATGGCTGTAAATGATATAAGAAGTGGTTGGAATATTTGCTAACAAAAATTCGAATATTTCTATCAACTTCTAGTAGCATTTGAATGTATAAAATTTTAAAATCACTGATTTATATTGTTTGTTTTTTGTATATTCAATGGGGCACACTTCGTACCGGTTGGGGGAGCGTGCCCATTGGTCAGTTTGCTTGACCGGTCCAATGAAAACCGGTCCCCCAATGGTCAAAGCCGGCCGCCCATCATATGTGTAGAACCCTCATCAAGTCAGGGTAAAAAAAAACTATAGAGAGAAAATAGAGCCCATAAAGTGGATATCTCCCGTCTCGTTTCTGCATTCGGAGATCTCGATGCGTGGGAGTGGGATGCGAGTACGTGGGCTCGCACGTGTAAGGGATGGCCACGCCGACGGGTGCGGGTATAAATTTCTATGGTTGAATGGACATTTGCAATTTTGCTGGATTGGCTAAAATAAGTGAGGGAGAGGCGATTTCCTTTGTGGATAAAGAGGCTTTGGACCCTTTACCATTAAAAGTATTGATTTTGGGACTTCCGCGTATGTGTGTTTGAATACATTTATCTCAGCAAACTTTCACAGATACTATTATAATATAGTAATACTGTACGTATATCTATGTACATATGTATGTACAAATTTATGTTGTGCATTCTCTCGATGTAAGTTGAAATTGTTGTAATTTATGGATCGATACGACTCGATACGATTTTTGAAAAATAGTTGAATAATAGTTCATTTATCGTATAAATGCAGATATTTTGACATTTATGGTTTAAACGCAACATTAGTTTTGATTAACAATTTGAATAAATTTGATTAAATATTATGACTGAATCCTTCCAATATAGTTTTGCCATAGTGACATTAGAGAGTAGTTCTATGTCGTCACTGTGGCTAAGCAAAAAAGAAAAAAATGATACAATAAGAAAATAATATAAAACATATTAAAAAAACAAAATTATCATAAATATAAAACATATACAATAAGAGAACACGTTACAATCTAAAATTAAACAATCCCTCGAATAGATCATTATATTTTAGAATAAATAAAATCCAAGTTAATGGAAATCTGGTTGCACATACGTATGTATATGCGTTATTATTTATTAATTTTACCAATAATTAGGTATGTTTTATCTACACGTAAAAAGGATGTGTGTATATACATTTTTGTTTTAGTGATCAAAATAATATAAAAATATTGTGAAAAATCTGATTTTCCTTCACGTAAAATTTTCATTGTGAAAATTCAGGTTTTTTCTTTAACACTTACATTATGATAATATTGTTGATAAATGATTTAATATGAATGTATGTATGTATATATGCATACATATGTACAATGTATATGAACGTATGTATTACAACCTGACTGACCCCCGCGTTGAATTTATGGTGCCCATGGGCATTTTATCGATGTGTAAATTTTCTGCGTGAAATTTTAAACATATTGGTATTTCCTAGGAGACTAATGCTTTTACGATACTGTAGAAGCAATATCGAAATGCATTTACGTTCATAAATGCAACAATCTACATTTCACAACTGCTTACTTATACATATGTACATATGAATGTACAAACATATGTACATATATAATACATAGTAAATACAAAATCTTTTTTTTTATTTTTCTATTATTTTTTTCATTATTTTCATGCTTTAAATTTTGTTTACATTTTATGATATTTCATTTTTATTTTTGTATCTTTTGTTTTTTCATGTATAGATATAGTGACGCCCTGGAGTATATCTGTTATATCACTATAGCTTAACTGTAATAAATAAGTATAAGTAACATAGTACATGTATATTTGGGTAGTAGTTTGTGATTGATTAGGTAAATGAATAAACTAACTTATGCAGTATTAGTGTGCATATGTATGCATGTCGACTTTCAGTACCAAGAATTTAAAATATTAATTTTATCGATTTTCATACACCGGGGCACTAGAATCAAGGGTATCAGGTTTCAGTTCGGAGATCACCCCTCGATTTGCACTCGATTCTCAAATTTGTAAAATTTAATAGATATAAAATCATTCGGTACTTATATACATAAATACATACATATACATACATATGTATATATATATATATATATATATATATATATATATATATATATATATATACATATATATATATATTTATATTTACTTACGTATATTTCTATTTACGTAGGGATGTTTATGAAATTAAATAAATATAAAAGTATTACTGCTTGCTCAAAATTATTGAAAAAAAAAAGACATTTAAATTAAATATTTTACCGAAGTCTGTAATGTCAAATTTATACAATTTTGCCTAATAATTACGAAATTCAAATACTGGACGGTTTGAGGGTTGCGTGTTAAGTTCGGCGCATTAAAATAAATGGACGTGGGACTTGGTCCCGTATTCTCCGAAGAAAAGTAACTCTTTATAATAATTCGAAAGTGCTCACAATAAGAGTATGTGCGAATGACTTGAACTTTTACAAGGGTCTTCCGAGTAGGGCCTCGGGTCCTCACCCAAGGGACTCGTAAGGGCGCGGTGGATCGGCCCATACTTGCATACCTCTGCCCTGTAGCAAACAGGGTACGTGTGATGGAACAAAAAAAAAACAATATCAAAAATTTAGATACTAAATAAAATTTACTAATTCACAGTAGTAAAACTGAAACTTATTTATGCTATAATTGTATTTACCTTATTAAAAACTAATGTACATATGTATGTATATGCATGTATTTGTGTATTTAATTGCATTTATTTAATTATTTACTTGTATTACATCGTTCAATTACTGATCGTATTATGCTATGCATCGTATTTTATACATGTTTTAAATTTAGAATTGTATTTTGGTTGTTAAATTTACTATTTAATATTTTTGTCAAGATGGGTGGCAAGTTGGGATGTGTTTGTATCGCCCCTAATTCACACCAACCCCCATCCCTTGTGACGACCAGCAACTTGCCCTGTGAATGACGTCCGAATGTTTTTAGGGGACTTGAAAATTACTTTAGGTGTGTTTCTGGAATATTTGGCATCCCTGTGACGCGTTTCAAGAACCCAGGGTCTTTTTCAGTGAAAGCTTTTGTTAATTTCTTTTGCAAAGTGACTTGAGATGCCGACTCTAATGAAATATTATTATAAATTTTAGATTAAGTAAAATGTTGTTGTCTTTTTATATACCTCCTTTGCATTTCACATGTTTTTTTCCGGATTCTTCAGTATAACATAAATTATCAATAGCATCAGCTTTATTAATTGGTAGTTTAAATTCATGGAAACTAAACTATAGACAAACTATTTTACATTAGTTATCGGAAAAAAATAAGAAATATATCAAAGTATATAAAAATAGTATAAAGTATAAAATATGAAAAGTGTAAAATATATATAAGTATAAAATATCATAAGTATAAAATATCAAAAGGTATTTTATTTTAAAACATTCGAAATTGAAAATATTATAGATAAACAATGTTTTTTTAAAAAACAATACACATTTATTAATTTACAAGTAAGAAATCTGCGTAGGTAGATATAATGTGTTCTTACTTAAAATCACCCCCTTCCTTAATATTTAGTTTTAATTAACGATCCTATTAATATTTCACGGGGTTAGTGCGGCCGATGGAAGAGGCGGGGGATGCAAAATGTGGTATATGTATATAATATATGCTAGGTTGAGAGCACTATTTAAAATTATGGTCATACCGGGGATGCAACGCGGTAAAATGCACCCGCCATACATTCAACCATCTTAACAAGATGGGAAAACATAAATGGCCGCGGGGGCCGGCATTAAATTTATGGCCGGAGGCTCGCTCGAATTTACGACGTGGCCAATATTGAGATGAAAACGGCGATAAACAAACCCTAGGGCCGGCCCTGGACACAGTTCAATTTAGACCGAATGGTAAATTTTATACCCAACGTCTTAATCTACAGCTTTGTGTATTTGAATGCACTAGGAATAACGTAAATATATAATTTATATGTAATATAAATGTACATAGTTGAAATTAATGCTATGACCAGAGGTAGGCGTTGGTCATGTTTTTAAATAACAACAGCGCCATTGGTGTTCAATGCAAGAGAGCAAAAAAACATGGTTTTTCAAAAATAGTAAAAATATCATAGGTCCTGTATGTATGTATGTATACTATAATACCGAATGACAAAGCAATGAAAGCTTTGATTGTCAAAATTAATGACAAATATATGGAAGTAATTCTAAGAAAGACAAGATGGTAGGCTTCAAAGTTGAGAAAGGATGTTTGAGCTTAAAACTTATGTATGCCAATAACCAGAGGGCAAGACCCTGAATGTGCATATGTATAGTTAAAGGAAATATATGAAAAAAACTGTTTCCTAACGAATTACATATATACATTACGTATATATTAGTAGCATAGATTAGTGGTTAGCATGTAATGCTTTCAAAACTAGTGAACCTGTGATTGGGATTGATCTCTGCCCGGTGCTGCTTGTCAAACTTTGGATATGTGACTTCAGGTTGATCGTTTCGTATTAAAGTTTGCCAATTTATCTGATTTTCATTGAAACGGTTCCAACAAATTGGCAACCTTGACCTGTTTCACGCAAATATTGAGTTTTTCAGCATCTCAAATTCGCGGATTTGTAAAAATGCTGCGAATATGCAAATTTATTAAATGCCAATTCAATCCATATATGTCTATATGATGCTCTGTAAAAATACTCTATAAATTGTTTATTATTTATAATTGGTCAGGAAAGCGCATTGGGGATAACCTGCTAGGCCTTTCTGGTTTATATATACTATGTATATGTAAAATAGAATATGTATGACCGAAAAATGGGAAGAAGAAATCAAAATATCTTCTGATTTCTTTAGGTGGAAATTGTAAATGAAATCTCCGTCTGGTTTGCCTTGTATGCGAAACTTAGGAGTATAATGCTACAATGTTGCTGAAGATTCAGTTTATGCAAAAAGGTAGTACTAACTATGCTTGGAATAGCGATATTACATAAGCAAAGATTTGGGTATAGAGTGTGACTAACGCAGTGAAGTAGTACACATATATGTACAGCTAGTTGAGGGATTGAAACGATGAAGTGTAAAATGAGTAAAATTGTACAATATCTATTTTTTTTTTGTAACTAAGATCATCAATTTAAGCTTTAATACGAGCTTAATGCCGATGTTGAAAGTATTTGAAAGTATCATATACTATAGTATATGTGCTAATCTGACTTTAACTTATCCTTAAATAACCTAAGATTTCAAACTTTCGTTTTATAATATACATAGTTTACGACTCCGTATTTAAGAATACTTTGGATCCAAATTTTTGAGGTGGGAAATCGATAGATTTACGTACTTGAATGTATGTACCTATATATAAGAAACAATCAAAGAAGGTTACGAGGAGTGAATAATGTTGCAAGTGAATTGAAAATATGCTAATTTAGTACTTAGTGTATGGTGAGGGATATTGACAAAAAATTAGTGTTTGTTAGAGCTTATTTCGATGAGGATATTGTGGATTGTTTGAGGAGTGCTGGTAGGCGACATCCCCTGGCAATTTTAATATTTTAAAAATTTACACCAGTTTGAAATGCTAAAAAAGGGTCATCCGTTCGTGTTCCCTGGGGATGAATGACGAATGTGCGCGGCTATAAATTTAAAACGGGAATAGGGTATCGATTTTGAAACCGGGCATCAAACATTGATACAAAAACCGCCGTATATTTGCGTGCATATTCGATCCGTAGTCTTAGAATTCGATGTAAATATTTCACGAATTTTAAATGCATCCTATTTTAGGATTTTCGAGTCTGTGGTTATTTTGCTACAATTTGATAAAAAGCATTTACCCATTCGTCGATGTAAAGTATTTATGTAGGTATATGTAAGTACATACGTATACTTTTGTGGCATTGAAAGTTTCATATGAATCCATTACATTCACATGTGTGCATTATTCTATACGATGGAATATAAAAAAAAAATCAATACGGTGTGTAACAAAAATTGATATATTTGACGGTGCCGAACAATGCGGTCCCATCGATATATCCGTAACATATGTTACGCGGCCGAAAGGGTTAAACAAAAGGACGAGTCAAAAGTAACAAAAAACACCTATGCGTATCACAATGGAGAATTTTGCCGAGCCATAAATGGAGACCAATTTAAAATATATTGCGAACCCTTCGCCGTATATAGATACAATTTAAGTTTGTGTGCGTCTATGCGAAAGTTCGATACAAAATGAAAAATATTTGTTACCGAATCAATATTGTGAAATATTGCTTATATTGAACGTTACCCTTTGATTTTTATTTAGTTTTCATAAAAAAAATGTACTGCATCCCAATATACCTATAATACAATGCGATTTCCAATCATTGTAAAGAGAACGTACAAGTAATTGAATTTATATTAAAAAAAAAAACACTACTTCATATATTTTTAAACTATTAAAGATGATTCAAATGGAAAATGATATTTAATTTTATTTAATTAATTAGATTTTTTACGTACATATTCAAAGAATATACAATACGAATTAGTAACCAGATTAAAATAAAAGTAATACTAATTGATAGTTAATATTATAATAATACGTTTTAACATATTTTTTGGTACACATATTGCATTTTGCGGAAAACCCAACTTATATGCTTCATCTTAAATTACTTACTTTTAGGTTGGGAAGTTAATAATTTATGTATAGTTTTTATGTTCGTATCAACTGTCTAAAAAATATAGTAAAAAAAGAAACAAAATCAAAACATTTTCTACTTATCTTATTTAATTTAGCCTTGAATCAACTATTTTCATTTTTTGGATTTGAATAATTTTTTTACTAATTCTATTATTATAATATCAAAGCAATTTTAAATATTCGTAATGCTATTTTATTTCTAAGTATCATATTATCAAAACCTTAAAGGTATATCAAATATTGTAGTTTTTTGATAAAAAGTATGAATGAAGATTGGTATTTTATAGTTCCATTTCGTTTTGTCGAATTCTAGATATGAAATATGCTTATAGGAATCATCTAGAATCGACAATTGCAAATGTCAGATTCGACATTTGCAATATTACGCCAAGTTTTCAGTGATATGTATGTATATATGTTCACGTGTTGATATATGTATGTATGTACATATATGTAGATATACGTAAATACATTTCGGTATTTGCAATATCGAAATATAAATATTCGATAGGTAAGGTTTGGTTGCCAGGTTGTGATCCATGGCGCGTGAGGATGCGAGTGGTCCTCATCGTAGGGATGAAAGGGCAGTATCCGGGGATAATAAATCACCGCATCACTGGCCACCGGAGCCCTACATCATCGTCATCGTGGACTCCCGGGATTCCCGGGACTGCGCCCTCCCGTCTTCCCCTGCGTCCGCTACGCAGATTACGCGGACAGAGATGAAGTGGATGGATGGTAAGTTTTACCTGGGAACTTCGCACGTGGTTGAAAGTTTACCACCCTCCGCCCACTTCTCAGGTAAAGTGGTTAAGTGATAGAGGGACACGGTTCTAGTACGGTAATGATAGTGAATAATATGACCCATTAACGCTGACAATTTCCTCGTCCATTATGTGCTAGGGTGGAAAAATTTGTTCAATTGAACAAATTGGAATCGTTTGTGTAAATCATCGCGTATCATTATTGGGTGTGCATGTAAATTTATTTTCGGGTGGTTAGTCTGTGGGGATCTGAGGATTCCGAGAAAAGTTTGTTAAAACACAATTCCGGGAATTTATTGGGCCCGCATGTAACGAGACGTAACTAGTTTTAATGGTTTTTTAATCTGTTTTGAATACGCTCGAGTTTACCGTATAAAAATATTTCGTTTAATAAAATTTTATTTTCAATATAAAATTTGTTATAAATATTTGAACAATTAAATATTTTTCTTTGAATACATATATTATACCTATATAATGTATGCACCTTGCATTGTGTTCGGTTTTCATTATATGTATGATGCTGAATTTTATATTAAATCACCACTTCTCGATTGGTGTGTCTGAAATATCCCGCGCGACTATGAAGGACAATAAATTCCATATTTTAATTATAATCCAGGGCTAGTTTATAGTGTTGTTCCGTAAAAAATGAGCAAAATCGATATGCGCCTGAAATGTTTTAAATGTATGTATTTTATAGCAACTATAAAATAATCAAAACATTGTATGAAAATTGGAGGATCGTCAGTGTTTCGTAAAATCAATAAACATCTAATACGGAACCAAATATAATATTGTATTAACACACACACTATGGGACGTACTCTGTCTTAATAATAAACTTCATTCAAAGGCCGTCAATACGGCGTGTGTGTTTGTATGTAAATCCTCCAAACTTCGTACAAAAGAATTAAAGATGTAGTTTTGAAATTCCATTGATAGTTATCATACCAGCATATCTTTATCCAAACTATCGATAAATAAATTTTAAAAAATAGTTCAATGGTTTAAAGCTTGACTTTTTTCCAAGAAAATTTTTTGATAGTATTCCAAAATAATAATATTCAGAACAAATTGACTGGTTTTTTCTCGCGTAGCATACTTCTCAAATTAAATCTTCAATTAAATGATCTATGTATATGATATATGTATATAGTTTTTTAAGTTAAAATATATTAAAATGTACATATATTTACTTAATTCGATTTAAATTTAGACCGTTGTGAATTTACAGTTTCCCCCAAAGCGCCAATATGTCCACAAACGTGTAAAAAGATTCTTGTAAAAAGTCTACATTTGAGTCGTAATATATATTTTATATCAAATTGAACGGTGTGCGCTCCGTTGTATCAACTTGCAATATCTCGAGACTCGTTTTCTCAACTGCTTAAACAGGAGTGTGTATATTGTATAAAAATATGTTTTTTGTCTAAATATATGTAATATGTTTAATATATGGACATATTGTGATCATTCATTTGTACTGATTTTAAAATATTAAAAGAAACGTTCAAAAATTAATTCTTACTATATTTTTACATAAGTTAATGTTTATCTCGTAAAATAAATATTTCATTATGTAAAAAATTTTCGTTATTTGCATGTGTATTGTATATGTACATTTATACAAACTCGATGACTAAATAAACCGGAAAAGTTGGGAAAATGAGTTTTGGGATATTGCAAGTTGGTAAAAAACAAGGTAGACCTAAAATTGAATACAACATTCACCACAGTTTGAAAAACACTGATCTGGTAATTTATACGGTCGAAGACAACTGTAAAGAAGCTGTTTTTCAAATTTAAATGTAATTGATAAAAAGGTTTTGAAGCTGCGTTTAATTTACAAAACCAATTATTTTTTCCGATTCGGATAAATCGACCGATACTTTGCGAAAAATATACAGATTGTCATAGAGAGTTTTCCGAAAATTCGGGAGTTAAGATGATTGCACGAGCTCGTACCTGTTTACTGTTGAAAATCGTACACCGCTTTATACGAAAATCGGGCATTAACTTTGATTCATTCAATTATTTAACCTAGCCTAACGTCAAAAATAATCAAAAGTACATAAAATCACATCACTCATATAATAATATATGTAGGTACATACGATGTATTTAATTTTCCGGAAAATTATGATTCTGATCAATACGCGGAATATACAATGTATAATTTTAATTTAATTGGTTGAATGAATATGATTTCATTTTAAAATTATCTAAAATTTTAATAATAATTTATGTATATATGTATGTATGTCTGAATGTAGGTGTCTTCAACGGCACAGTCTCGCACATACGCCCCTAATGAATGTTTTCCATTGTATCCATGGGGTGATTCAAAAGTGAACGGCCGATTTCAATCCACGGTACCTCGCTCGAACGACTGCGGACTTGCGGTTCGAAATTGAACGGGGTGAGAGAGGGAGAGAGAGGGTAGTTATCTAGAACAGAAACGAGTGACCGCTTCCAGGAGGGAGGTGGGTCGAAAACGACCGGAGAATTGTCGTCCACACGGGGGTGTCCAGAGGACCCCCTACCACCGCTTCGTCCCTCCCTTGCAGACCCCCCATCCCCTTCTCCATTTGCAAAAATTATTCGCGCCCCTCGGAGCAGCCGGCTGCCGGGTAATGGCCGCTTTCGGCCCGGTCATTGTGTTACCGTCGCTAACCCGAAAAAGGACTCCCGCACCTTTCCAACCCCTCTCCCTGGTTTGCTGTTTTCAAACCCCTCATCTACCCTCTCGTCGTGGACTTTCTACCCTCACTTCGAAACGCACAAATTCGTGTGGAAAAATGGCCGTGCGGTTGATTAAGTTCCTTGAAATTATGCTGAAAATATGATAATGAACTTAATGCTGGAAAAGGGTGCGATTAACTATTGCGATCTGATTACTTACGAGTGTAAGATTCTGAATTAATTTATAAATAAGTATTTTGATAATATGTAAAGCTCCCATTAACGATGTCCAGATTAAAAAAACATCAAGTTTCAATTTTATCGTATCATAGGTTTCGGTTGATATATTATATATATATTACATATACATACATATTTATGTACATACACATTGGCCAGGAAGGTGAATTGGGTATACCTGTTGGGCTTTTCTGGGATATATGTATGTAATAGTCAATAAATAAAATGAAATTAATCATATAATATACAATATTTACAAATTTAAGTGTCATTTCAACGACTAAAAATAAATTTAGATTACAATGATTCAAACATTCATTTTAGAATTAACAATTTTGATTATTCTTTATTATTTAACAACAATGAAATATTTTATATATTATTATTATTCATTTAATTACTATTCTGACTAATTAAATTAATATGAATATAATATATAATATAATAGTATAGTAATACTAGAACTCTGGAAAATCCCAAATTTTAATTATTCGATACCTATTCATTTTACAAATATAAGTTGTATTAATTTTCCAATATTGTATTATTTTTTCTGTGAATAGTTAAAATATTAAAGTAAATATAATATCAGCAAAGGGTTTTCTTATTTAGTTAAATTGGAAGTGGTTTCATCTACATACATATATACATAATAGGACTAGAATATAATAAAATACTTGTATAGGTTAGTTCTATTAAGAAATTCTACGTTGAATTGTATTAAGATAAGGAAATTGATTTAGCCCATCTTATTGCTCATTGCATAAATTATTCAAAGTTGCTATTATATAATTATGTATGTATATGTAGAAAGAAGAAAGAATGTCAAATAATAGTTCCACAAAAAATTACATTTAAATAATTAACGAGTATAAAATCGCCCAGTTGCTTTTTGGTATTAAAAAAATTAGATGAGGATACTCAATGACCTTCGAAATCATTTATTTGTACATATACATATGTATAATAGTAACTTTGAATAAAACATTTTGATTTTGCTAAAACTTATTGAGCGTAATTAAATGGAAAGACTGAAGTTACACATCAAGTCGACCAAACTATAGTACATATACTTGAATTTAATTTGATTTTCTAGATTTTAGTCGTATTTATTTATACTCGAAATGTTATTGAATTGGTTACAATGTAAAATATCAGAGTTTCATATACATACATATCCACCGTGTACATCCAAGCATATATATGTGGGTATTGTGTGCGAACTGTCCCGTATAAAAGAGTACTTAGTTGTGTTTGTATTGCGGCTCGCGGTGTCGTATAGTGGGAGCGGGTCGCCTGCTATTGACATGTCGGTAAACTACACACATACACACACTCACGTGTCGGAAGATATTTTCATTTATGCGCAGCTTACACCCCTGTCGTAGTCCTTTTTATTTTTAAGATTTATCTTTCGTTTGGAGCCGTGTGTCGGAAGGGACAACTTTGTGATGACCTACGTCTTTAACATAAATATATGTCATCGGTTATTTAACTTTTTTTTTTAAATAAAAATGAAAAAAGTTATAACGATATGGCATTTGTAATGTTGAGAATCTATGACGTGTACGTATGTATTTGAAATTTAATAGCGTCGCTCAGCGGACAATAGTAAAACTATTCGCTAGTGCGCGTTCGCCACTAGGGGCTCGAAGAATTAACGGAATTAATTTATTAATAAGTGGTTCGTGTCCCGGCTAAGGCCGACTCAACTTCGACGAACGAAATTGAAAGGACGAACTTTATTTCAAAGTCGAGTAAAAAACTTTTCAAAGTAAGAAATTTTCAATGTCGCACAAGTTTTTGCCGAGCGTGCGATAATTTCGCCGTTTTTTTTATATCCGTTAGTTTCTGTTGCGCAATTCAACATCATTGTGCGATCACATTAAGCGGCGACGGGTCTTGATGGGTGTGGTTTTGTTAGCATTTTCAATATCCTGGACTGATATGTTTCGGAGAACGAATATAAATTAAATTGAATTTTCAACCGTTGCGAATAAAACGCAACGGAAGCAATCGTTCCATTTTATAACGAAATTTCTACGCAGGGGGAAATCACAATTTTGGTATACAATCTTTATTTATATTAAATTATCGTTATATAAGATTTGAACGCAAGAAAGTTTATTTTTGAAAAATATTTAAAAATATTCGCACCCTATAATAAATCCTGGAAAAGTTACATACTCAAAAATTAACCGTTTGATGTTTTGTTTGTTTTTACTGCTAAAATTAGACGCAGTATTAATACATCAGAAATAGGCTGCATTATGTAAATTGGACGTGGTATAAATAAATAATCTACATTTTGTAATTACGTCATAAATATGTTATATATGTTACTTTTGAATTGAATAATACGACTGAAATAAAAAAATAATATTAAATTTTCGATAGCATTTTCAGTCAGATATGTAAGTACATAAATTTACGAAAATCCCAATTCAGTGATTGATACATTAGTATTTGTGTTTTGAATTAAAAATGGTTTTATTTGCACTTCGCAAAATAGTATGCAAGATGTTCGCCACAAACAACAAATTTAATTTGCGCAATATTCGAAGGGTAGATATGTATTATATATTCGTTCGCCGCTACTTCAATATCCTTATTTGGGACCCTCTGGGTCCTGATTGGACATCAGCCGGATATTGGGTCCCTCCCGATGCCGCCGCTGTAATTTCTGTCTCAATTATTGGTTATTAAATTTCATTACCGATTCACAGTTTACAACCCCGTCTGTCTTGTGCTTTTCCATTTATATACCGTTGGTTCACTTTAATTTTCCATTATAGATTCTTATTGGAAAGTATGAAACGGTCATTGTGTTTCTATATTCGTGTAAGTGTCCGAGTACAGGTGCGCTATGCTATGTGTTCACGTGCAGACCAGGGGTGTAAGTCCCCTCGGACCGTAGGGGGTGGTTGTGGACGTTTTGAGGGGTGGGCGGGGTGGTAGTCAGTGGGCGGTGCACTCGGGCGGACAATTATTTGAAATTCCTCGTCTGTGTGCCCGTTGGAGATGCCCGCTCGGGAAACTTGCCACCTACCCTTCCTTGCCTACGTTTGTTTCAAAGGGGACTTTCTGGGTACTCAGGGTTGCCACTTTACCACCACATCGTCGTACTTTACCTCTTCGCCCTTCTTAATGCCCGTGTCTGAATATGTATCTACAATCTACATATGTATGTACATACTCGCGTTGATGGTTACTTATTAGGTACCATAAAATTATTTTAAATTCTTTTACTTATGCAACATAAATATAAATATATAAATATTATATATTGGTATTAAATAAAAACCTCTTTTTAAATATACATTTGAATATTTTCATGTGTATGTGTGGTAATTACTTTTATAAGGCGTGAACCATAGTTTTTCAATTAAAAAGAGACGAATGATTTCATGTTCATATCGTTTATTTTGAAAACTTATAACTACAATGACCAGTTGTGATTTGAAATGAGCAAATAAATACCTAAAAAAAACTTCATCTATTATTACTACGTAAATAGAAAAAGTACATTGACTGGATTGTATACGAATATGAGTCGTTTTAATATTACATATATGTACGTCAATATAAAATATTTTGCATGTATCGACTGTTAAAAGTTTACTCTAATCCCACTGGATTAATCACCAACCTAAGGCCCGCGAGAGATTTTAATCCGGCCTAAGGAAAAAATTTACCTTATTTTTAAAAATTAATTTATAACATCATTAAAATTTTTGACACGATCGTGATATTTTTATACAAGAAAAAAGATAAAAATCCTTCACAATTTCTATTGTGGTATGACTTCCAGGTAGTTGGGACCCAAATGCAAAAAGCAACTTTACGTTCTTCTTTTTAAAAATTTAAGATTTTAATAGGTTTTAAGAGTAATTTAAAAATGTTGCGATTTCCCCAAATCCATTTGATATCGATATCAACGACATTGAAGAAGTTTTTCAATTAAAATTAATTGATCTTCAAACGAGTGATGGTTTGAAGTCAATATTTAAAAATGAAATGTTAATTAATTTTTATGCTATGTATATTGGAGGAGTCTGATTATCCATAACTAAAAGCATTTACTAGAAAAATCGTATCAATTTTTGGTAGCACATACATATGTACATATGCGTACAAACGTTTTCCAAAATGATAAATAAAAATCAAAAATCGATCACGCTTAACCGATCGGCATCTGGTAATTTTTTTACAAATCGGGATGTCAAATTTGAAACCAAACATTTAAAATAGTTCCTCAAAACAAGCGCAAACATCGCACTAATTAAAATCTTAACATATTTTTTTTCCATCAATAATTATCTTGTATAAATAAATATAAAATAAATAAATTTAATAATTTTAATAAATTTTTAATTGTTATCAACCTTTTTATTTTTGAATTGGTACATAGTAACTACACATACATATTTACATACATACATAAAAATGTAGGCATAATTTAGGTATAAAATCCAAATGTGCAAAAAAAATTACTTTTTTGCACATGTAATTGCATTATATTATATGTTTGCATATGCGAATTTTTTTGAATTGGATTCCAATAACATTTTTTTCATCTGGCCCATCATAGATTTCAAGATGCTGAACCGGCCCATTTCCCAAAAAGGTTGGGAACCCCTGCTCTAATCTGATCTCGAGTCTTCTGTCTAGTTGGAATTTATCATATACATTCTTTTAGGCAGTTTATTAGGCATTTTGTGCAGCATAACGACGTCGGATAAATACATTTTTGTCTTTCTGCCAAGGGGAATCCCATCCTCTCATTATTTGTGCCATTTCAAGTATGAATATCAGTTTTATCCTTTTAGTTTTCCGTTTGTTGGAAAAAGTCAAAAGAAAAACGGACATTTTGATGTAATCTCCACTATATCATTTGAAATATATGTAAGTGATGTTTCAAATTATGAAATTTGGAGTGATCAGATTCTAGCTTACTACATATGCACATATATTGTTCATTGCACATGCATATGTATTTCCAACTAGAATTTAATGCCGAATAATCTTATTGGAAATATATCAATCCCATTAAGGAAATCCTAATGGAATGTTCTAGCTTGAATAATAGACGGAATGTAAACAGAAATATGTAGGAGCAAAAAATATCAATAAGAATTACATATACATAGTTTAAGTTTTATATCATAGTTGTTTGCATATAATGGAATTTCAATATTTATTCCATTAATGTATGAATATGTTGTTTTCAAAATATATTAAAAGTTTTAATATCTATATTTTATCTGGCGCTTTAGATAATTCATATTCGAATACAATTTAACTAGTAGGTAGGCAAAAATATAGTTTCACTGGTGCTCGCCAGGAATTTGTGTAAATAAGCTTTGACAGTTGAGTCAAGCTTTGAGCTTTGACAGTTGAGCAAAAATGCGTTAATAATGTTACTCAATATTACGAATTATGGAAAAGAGTTACATATTACGATAACTCAAAGAATGTGCTTAAAACAAAAATGTGACTTTCCGACTCGGATTACTACTCAAGTGACGTTTTCTAAAAAAGCAAAACTGTCAATAAAATACATCAAAATAAGGTCGCATTGAAAGCCTAGGTTTTGTAAATTATATCAAAAAATTCGGGTGTGACCAAGCCATGACTTTATCTATGTATTTGAGGAATATAAGAAGGTTACAAAACAAAATTCGATATTGAACTAATAACTATGATAGCGATACAAATTGATCGCAAATATATGGAAACTTGCACAAGACTAAAGTTCTACTACCGGTTGTCGGATTTTGTTCAAATTTTTTTTATTATTTAAAATCAGTATAATTATTATACACATTAAATATCCAGAGGATAAAAATAATTTAATTAAATCCCCAAAATACACACACACACACACACACACACACACACACACAGACACACACACACACACACACACACACACACACACACACACACACACACACACACACACACACACACACACACACACACACACACACACACACACACACACACACACACACACACACACGCGATATTTAAAAATTAGGGTTCGTTTGTTCATCTATTGTTACTACGTACATAGATAAAGTAAAAAGTGGATGAAAGAAAAGGAACACAACAAAGAACGGAATACATATTGACTGATTCCGACCAGTTAGATTGTAAAGATAACAACATATAATTTAACTGGTAATACACTTTGACTGTAACATATATGTACATTAGTGATGATTATATGATCTATGTAAATTTTACAATGATAACGTATTTTAGAAATTAGTAAATTAATTAATTTCTCACTTTATATAGATGGCAATATTTCATTTAATATTAGTGGTTATCACATATATGTAAGGTTGTATAATTTATAAAATAAAATTATTAAAATATTGATTTAACGATTAAAAGTGAATTGTTTTCTATCTCTGAAACATTCTATATGAAAACTAGGAGCTCCATCAAATTCAAGCCTGATCTTTACGTGCATACTATACGTACACAATGAATCATAAGGTTTCATCAATATTAGGCGGTGCGTTCGTTATCCGCGACCGGATTCCCTTCCCCTTTCTCCCATTTTCCATCCTCCCTCTTTACTCAACTCGAGGATCAAGGGATGAGGGATAGGGCGAAGGCTTCTGCGGGTCTGCGCCCCCCACGGGTGCCTCGGCCCTCACGGGGGCGACAGACATGATTAACGACCGCTGCGAGCCCCACGGACAAAACTTCCCTAGCGCGAATTTTAACGGATTGCGGTGTCGGAGCCTAACGAATAACGGATAATAACGGCGCCGATCGACGCCCGAAACCGAAAACGTAATTAGCCGACGGCTCGTTGACGAGATATCAACTCTGGTGGTGGGATGCTGGAGGGTCTTTCTAGAGGGGGTATATTTGATCCTTGAACAGGATGATTTAATTTTTGTATGATTATTACTAACTTTTATTACATCAGCAAATAAATTATTTAATTGTTTATCTAACTATGTTGTTTTTTCAAAAAAGCTCTTTCAAGTATAACGAATAACATTTTACTTATGTATTTGAATTTTATGCTAAAATTATTATAATTAAATTGAAATACCGCTTCAGGTGAAATATTCTACATACGTATATAGACTTGGGGCGGTGAAACTTGATCAAATGCGAAAATATTTTCACTAGAAATTGGGTTATTATTTTATTCTCTGTATATGTATGTATGTAGTATGTATGTATGTATGTAAGAGTATATGAATACTCGAGGGTGTAATCAGAATTCGTGTCAGAAGCGCGTTTTCCTAATGAACATTTTCAAAAAGAGGGTTTCTAGTAAAGTTGGGGGTGGGTGGGTCGCAGCGTCGAGGGTCCTATCAGAAATTGTACCCTTCTTCTGGTATGTGGTTTTGTTAAGACGGTCGCACCCGTCGACCGGAAGAAGAAAGGGTTTATTTATATAGACCTTTCCTTGGAAAATTATCTCCAAGATCCCACGGCCATCCTCGAAAATCGCAAGACATTCTCCTACCGCAAAGCCTAGCAGTTGATTTTCCGGAAACAACGGACTCGAGCGGAACACTTCGGAATTATCGTATGTTAATGTGCAATATTAGTCTGGAACAACACTACAATATATTATCTATACTCATGTGCATATATCGATATTTTGAATACGCTTATTTATTTATCTACACGTGTATGTATATATATATATATATATATATATATATATATATATATATATATATATATATATATATTTATACATGCTAGTTGTAATTGAAAATCCTTTAATTTTAAGCAATATTTATCTGTACCTGAATGTTCTGAATGTATAGGACGTCCTACAAATAAGAATAAATTGGAACTGTATTAATGATCAATAAAGGTCAGTTTATATTATCCAGCACTGCAGATCAACAGCTCGGCATAACTCTGCACGAAAAAGATTTCAATGATTAAATTCACAATTACTGTACAGTACCGCACGTTTCCTGCACGTTCACATTTGCTTCGGACAAGTGCAAGGCAAAATCGGCTTACATATACATACATACATATGTATGTATAATACATTACAGAGCGTGACGATACGGCGCGATATTGCTCGTCGAGTCAATATTGTCACAATATGACTTTTCCGAAAATATTCATATGCAGTACTTTCGTTAGAGTGGGTGCACTCGCCACTATGACGTCACGTCATGCGTGAATATTTCCACAGTGGCTAAAAAAAAATCCGTTAGGCTTGATACGTATCGGTGACATGTACTGCTGTATAATATGAATAGACTGTGTTGGTTACTGCTGTTTCTGATACGCTACGTATGTACATACAACGGGACATGTAAATGTGTCTATATAGAATCTACCAAAGAGTATTTTTCATACTGCTGTTTAGTTGAGCTGTACTGGTATGTACAAACGAACCCTAATTTTTAAATATCGTACAGTATTGCGCCCGTTGATATTTATACGGGTGGTTTTCGAAAGGAATTGATACATGAATCCCATCTGAGGCTATTATCGCTAACTGTTTCAGTATGCACAGATTTTGTGGTCAATTTACATCGTCCCCTCGTTCCACCCCCCCCCCTGTTCCACCCCCCATTCCATACCCGCATGCTCGCCCGGCCGTCCATGTACAAATGAACAAGTGTATGCGGCTTAGTCAATGGTACTTTATACTTATGAACGTCTAATAATTGCACCAAATAATTATTTTTTGAAATCTTCATACTTTTCTATGCAAAAAATACATGTGTATGTACATTCCTTTCGTTGTTTTATATATGTATATATTATATTGAGTACATAAAATACAAAATACGCCTCATTATAATTTTAAACATGCCTTCGTGAGATAAAATAGCGGTCTCCGTGACGAGACAGAATGTTAAATTACAGAAAACGCAAATATCGGAAGGCAAAGATCGAAAATCGAAAGATCTTAATTTGAAAGATCAAAAAAAAAGGTGCATGGTAAACGGTACATACTCACTTAATTTGCGCGAGCAGGATACAACAGGAACAAGAGGAACAGGCTTTTCCTCCCGTATTAATGTGCGCGCGCAGAATACGGGAGGAAAAGCATGTTTCTCTTGTTCTTGTTGTATCCTGCTCGCGCAAATTAAGTGAGTATGTATGTACGTGAGTATGTACCGTTTACCATGCACCATTTTTTTTTGATGTTTCGACTTAAGATCTTTCGATTTTCGATCTTTGCCTTCCGATATTTGTGTTTTCTGTAATTTAACATTCTGTCTCGTCACGTAGACCCGTGCGTATATACTTATGTAAGTGTCAATAGATGAAGTTTTGTGATCATGAGAAAATTTGACCTTGTTTATCTATATCGATTTTATATATTACCATTAGGTATATAATTTACTATCATTTTATGTAGTCTTATTAGATACTAATGTTGCTACCCGGCTTCGCTCGGTAAATGGAAATGCAGTCTAGTAGTGAGAATACAGTCAAGCTATGAAAAATATCTTCATTTATTTTTTTATTAAATTTAAATATGTTCATAGAATCGAATTGAATCGAAAAAAAATAATATTATTTAACGACCGACCAATCACAAACGTCTTTGGCAAATCCAGCCAATCAGAAACGACTTTGACGACAGCCAATCAGAAACGAATTACGAATTACCGTTTCTGTTTTATATATAAGATTTCTATAAATAATTTGATATTGTTTTTTTTTTTTGAACAATAATATCAATTAAGGTTGACCGATGATTTAGCTACTTTTCAGATTAATTAAATAATCATTTTTATTTCATTTTCATTTTTATTTATTAGATAATATATACAGTTTAATTTTCACAAAAAACCATCAAAACTTACATTTTAGAAATGTAATAATCAGAATATTTTTTCGTCATAGATATGTCGAAATGAGGGGGTTTTGCTATGACAATTTTAAGTGTATCTTTAAGTGACAATTTTAATTTCATTTCAATTTTAATTTCTATTTAAGTGACAATTTTAATATATGAAGCTTTGTGATAATTTAAATTTAATAAACGTAGATATTTATGTACATTTATTTGAAAACGTATATATATATATATGTATATTTAAAAACGTACATATATATGTATGTATATTTTAAAACATATCATATAATATATTCCAAGCATTTTTTGTATTTGTACATATAATATGGGTTAGGATTAATTTCGAGCAAGCAAACTCACTTCATTTAACTGTTTTATGTATGGAATATGCATTGGTCACCTATGTATGCACATAGTCATAGCCGATATTTATAAAATTATGAAAAAAATTAAAACAATCATATGTATGTATTGTACGAACACAACCTCAACTGGAGCACACTACAAGGTTCAAAATGGCGTATCATAAACGAGCGTTATTCATTTGCCCGAGGCCAAGCCTCCAGCTTTCGGACAGCGATTCGAATGTGAACTCTCTCTACTGTAACCAGACTATGAGCACATTCGCATCGACTCTCTGTACGCATTCGAGCGTTGGAGTGTGTCAGCCGGTTTAGTGCTAGCTTTCACGGTCACACTCCAAACGCTTTAACCCTTTCGGGGGCGAGCTCTCTGAATAATTGGCGGTGTGGCGAGACGAGGGTCGGGTTTCGGGGTGGCTCACCCCAAAACGAACGCACACACACACATACATATTCACATCATAAGCGATTTTAGCGAGTAAGGGGGTGTCCGTTTGCGCAATTCATTTTGCGCAATGGTCGCCCGCCTTTCGGACATGTTTGCGCGATGGACGTTGAACAATAGAATCGCCCTGCGAAATTGCATTGTTTGCAAAAATCGCGAAAACCGGTCGTTTCCAACGGTCATTTTTTACCCCGTATCAGTATCCAAATGGTTGCATTTGGCAAAAGTGCATATTCATATTTCATCCAGTACATACATATGTATGTACATACAAACATACATACATTTTGTTACATCTGCCTTGAAACATACACACATATGTACATATTAATGTACATATGTGTGTATGTATGTCTGTGTATTTTGGGAATTTTTTGAACACCGTTAGTCTTATCGAACTGGTATTGGTTATTGAAATTCTTATCGATACGACGCGACGTCCCCTTATATGTAGGTATTCTCTTTTTTGAAGTTTTTGAATTCAATTATCTCCCAAACGGCTAATCGAATCGGATTTTGGTTTGTTGAACTGAAATTTCATATCTACAAGTTTAAGCTTAATACAAACAACATTCTGGGACAAATTATGAGTTAAAAAAACTTGAAAATGTATGGTTTGAAGAAATTTCGGACGAAATACTAAAAAAAAATCGTATGTTCTGTGCCTGCACGTGTTGACGCCGTCATAAAAGCAAAAGGACGGTCTTCTAAATATTATATTGTTATTTATTTTTGTCATATGTCCATTACCTTTGTATTTTAATTCATAGAAAAATATACACTGTAATATTATTTTAGCTTAAGACATTTGAAATAAATATAAAAAAAATACTCTATTGTACATGTTTTTTTAAAATTCGTATATCGCCTTAATTTAAAAATATAAATAATCTTTTTTAATCGTAAAACATGTTAAATAGTTTTTTTTTAACATGTTAAATGTTAAATTTCAACCTCTTGAAGATGCGTTCTCTTCACGAAAAAATTTAAGTATTATTATTTTATCAATGTGATGAAAAAACAAAAAAAAATCATTAAATTTTATAAACCGGAAGTGAGAGTTTTTCCTCTTAGAAAGGTCAAAAATGTTGTGACCACGATTCTGTCCACACCCCTGAACGTATCAAGTTAAAAATTTATATTTGTATTCTTTATGTACTAACTGATAAGGTTTAGAGCTGATAAGGTTTTGGTCAGAATTCGTAACCCGGAAGTAGTATTGTTTTTTAAAACAATATTTCATTATTTGACCTTTTAAATTATTTCAATCTTCTTGATATTTATTGTCTATAATACTGATAGTGATTTTAAGTAATAAAAAAATTGAACAAAATTCGACTACCGGAAGTAGAATTTTTGTCTTGTGCAAGTTTCCATACATTCGCACTCAATTTGTATCGAAAATGCTGTCATAGCTATTAGTATTCCATAATGCTGCCGGTATGTATGAATGTGTCTGTACGGTTCAAATTCGAATTTTGTTTTGTGACCTTTTTATTTTCCTCAAATACATACATATGTAGATAAAGTAATGGGTTGGTCACGTCCGAATTTTTTTTATAACGTTGATTGGGATGATGACGATTCAGTCAAACGGCCCATTTAATATTGGAACGATGAACTTAAGAGTAGAACTGTTTATAATTTACTGCACTGATTGACTCGGTCTGATGATCTGATTATTAAAAGCTTATCTTCATGCTGGTTGAATCGATGTTGATACTGACTGTCGCATCAAAATGTTTATATTTTTTTGATTTTTAAATGCTTTTTATTATACTACTTTTTATTATGTTCACAAAATGTTTATATAGTCGATTCTTATCAAAGATTTTAAATATTTTATAGCTTTGTAATTCACACGAATGACAGTGTGAAGAGTGAAATTAAAGTATGGGACTGTTGAAAGATAAGCGAAGTGATATTGAGGAAAGTTATATTATACGAAATTTGTTTCAATTAATTGTTTCGCATTCAAGTATTATTAGTTTTTTATATGAAAATAATCAAATCAAAGTTTAGTCTACTGTTAAGATCGGACTCCGTTTAAAAGCTAATGCGAATAGTGGCGACAAAGACCAAAATTCATCGCTTTCCGAATATCCTGAATACTCCTTTAATTGCACATGTAATTGCTCTTCGAATTAGACTGTCTCTACAGCAGTGCCCGACTGTACAAGTACTACACATACATACATATGTACATCCAGACCAACTTTAAACGATCCTTTAAGCTCAAGTTATACCGATAAATATCGCATGTACTTCATTCTCTTTATCATGGGGCGTATAAAATATTGATTTTCGATTTTTATGTTTCAAAAATGAATTTTAGTATGAGATTTTACGATGCAGTACTCTCGAATCGCGGTCTTTTGCCAAATGAAGGTGAGGAAGACAGTGGTGGGATGGGGTCGCCAGTCGGACCGCTACGTGTCTAAGGGTGGGTTTTGGGTGGGAGGAGGAGGGGTGCTTTTAGGGGGGGCTAGGATGCTCTGGGCCGAGGATCGTGTTTAAAATGTAAAGTAAACTCGCACTGTCATCCCCTTGTCACATATCTTCTCGGCCTCACCCTCGCAGGTTTGTGCCGTTTCCAACAGACACAGTGCAGTGCTGACCACATACTAATGGCAATAAAATATTTTCAGAAGTTAGTTGTTTCTATTTCATTCGAGAATGTTATATTGTAACTGCATATTGTTAGCTGCAAAAAGTGCCAGAATTATTGTTTTATACGAAATGACTTTACATGATGTACAAAAAATAAATTACGGCTTAAAAACTCACGAAAGTGATATTGAAAAGATACAAAACATGACAATAATCTGTAATGTTAAAGAATAAATGCATGACAAGTACACAAGTCTGACTTAATTGAGCATTCCAAAATGATAAACTTGTTTGATGATGTTTGGATTATCAATAATTTAATGTAGCTCATTCACATTCCTTCGAAGTATAATCTGAATCCTTCCCAAGCACAATTGAGTAAAAATTAGCATTAATTATGTAATTATACATATGTACATTCGTTTCATTAAAAAATTTCAGTGTTCTATTATTATTCGTAGGTTTGCACGCGCCGTCTCTGCGTCGTGTTGACCCATCCCCCCACCCACCCGTGAGCCCTCCCCCTAAAAAAGGGTATTTAAACCCAAAACGAAAATGTCAACCCTCGGAAAATATTTGAATATAACATTTCTGGGAGGAAACACTGAGTTATCCGAGATGTGCGCACATTCTTGTGCGTAACCGTGCCTCTACCCAAACGTGGCGGGTCGTTTTAATGCTTTTAATTTTCTTGGGTCACGGCCCAAGCTCGACCAAATACCTTTGTACTAACTGTATGTATACCACTGGATACGAACACTCAACACAAATCTATACTGTTCCGTTTGTTTGCTTTTGGTGAAATTAGAGCAACGTAATGGAGCGAATTTGGATATCGACGTAGATTTGTGCGAACAGGCAAACGTTCATTCGATGTTAACGATTAATTAAACGAACGTAGTTTATCTCATGGTTTTTATTCAAAGATCCACATGCGATTTTTTTTGACATCACTGCAATATAAAATAAGCTTTTTGGACCTAAATAGCAATCATATTGTTGCCTACAATAATGCAATACTAACTTTAATAAGTTTGTTTTTTTTTATACTGTACAAAGAAGATTCATGAAATTGTTAATGTTAAAAAAAAATGTTTCAGGAATTGTTGAAGTCTTTTTTTGCTCCATTTTAATAGAAAAAGAGGCAATTTGATTTATTTCATCTCCGAAAAAATTTATTATGGAATAATATTGTGTAAAACATTTTAGTTTTAAATGTCTTAATTACCTTATTTCGAATATTGGAAAACTTTACACACTATAATGCTAGTGATGAAAAATATTCACACACTATAATGCTAGTGATGAATTTTGATTTGTTTATATTTGAACCAAGTAAACAAAAATCATTTTAAAATCAATGTAACTTCTATACTTCTCGTCAATGATTAAAAGATTTTCTAAATAACTGATGCTATATTCTTCTTTAAGCTCATAAATGGTTTCCTTGATTGTTCTGATTTACTGAATAAGGTTAATTTCAGAATCCCAGTTCGGTAATCTAGACGCGTTGCACTCTTTTCACTTGATCCTTTCAATACTAATTCCCAAAAATATTCTTATCTGCAGCGCGTTTATCGTATGTTTAACGGAGAGCTGAATGAGGTTGATCTATTTGGTATTTCCCTTCATCAATTCAGGTCTAACATCAAGAGAATCTTGACCGATTGATTCATTTCTTCTCCTATTCTATTTTTCCAATATTTTTATACTTTAGTTTAGTTATGTAATGTGCTATTTAATCATATTATAGCTTTCATTCTTTTCCTTTTCATTTGTTTATTTTGTATTTACCTTTTTCATTTGTTTTATATTTGTAAATTTCAATTTCTTCTTATATTCTATTTTATAACCTTTTACAAATATTTTAATACTATAGTTTAATTATGCAATGTTCTACATATTTTGTCATGCCTTTACTTTTTAATTTGTTTTCCTTATATTTATCTTTTTCATTTTTGTAAAAATCTATTATTGGACTCGGATGTTACATATATTAATTATTTACTATTTGTTTTTTTATACATATCTATGTACATCCTATCTGTTGATTTTTCAATAAATAAAATAAAATAAAATAAAAATAAATATATTTTTTTTTGACGGTCAATTAGGATTGTGATGAAATATTTTATTTTCATGGTAAAATATTTCATCATAGTACTATTTATGATAGTGAAATTTCGGGAAAATTGGGTCAGAATAAATTTATACGTACGTCAAAGATCGATTTCAATAATCCTTGTGCATATAATAATAATGATAATAATATTATTATTAATAATAATAATTGGTCAATAACGTCGTTTGATTTGGTCAGTAAGGTATATTATCGGTCACTGACTGCGTGACTATTTATTTATTTATTTTAAAAACAGAAACAACCAGCATTTAAACTTACGTAACATAACATTGATTCCAAAATAGTTTATGAAAATAAATGACAACAATGAAATAAAATTAAAAAAAAAATAAAGAAGAAAAGCTTTGAATGATAGACATGAGATATATGTACATATGTTATAATACTAAGAATAATGACAAAATAATAACAATTAAATGCAAGAAAAGGAACAGCAATGTTAAGAAATATTGAAAGATTAATGTAAAATAGTGAAGGTATACAGAGGGAACTGAATGGACATTGAAATAAGATCTTTTTTTATAAATAAGTACTATCAATTACACGCACAATTCAAAAACTTTAACAAAAAAAAAACATAAATCTTAAATTTCCTTTTACATAGATTGTAAGGAAATAAAATAATCAATGTTAAGAAATATTGAATTGCAGTAGGAATGAAATGGACTATTATTTGTTTGTTATAAAATACTTAATACAATAAATGATTTAATGGCAGTTTATTTTAAAAGGCTTTTATTAAATATTACCTATTACTAATTTTTTTGTAAAAGTTAATGACCTTTTATTGAAAAAAACTGACCATTAAATTTGTTGCCAAAAAAAGGAGCGCAACATTTTTCGTACAACTTTCCATGTTATTTGTAAATTACATTACAATTTATTTAATATATAAAAGCAAAATATTTATATATTTACATCCAAACTTTTACAATACTTTTACATATATTATAAAATAAATTTACCTGTACAAATAATAATAAATTCAATTCTAAGAGTAATCGCTATACCCTTTTGAACCACACTTGTCACATGGCGAACATAAATAATTGTACAAAAACTGAATAACGCTTACGAGGTCAAACGATCAATTTCCATAATAATCCGATATGCGAGAGATGAGGGGTCAATTTTGACCGTCACCGACCCCAATTACGTGGTATTAAAATGCGTCACGGGTCATACAGGATCAGGTTCTCGTCCTGTCCGGTCCACCAGCATCCCGCGGAACTGGTTGCTTTTTGCTATCCCCACTATGAACATACATAGATATGTATATATTGTACATGAATAGTGATTATTCCGCGCGCGCGCTCATTATGCGGTCTCGCAGTGTGGCGACCCCGGAATCTGTAAATCTGGACGAACGACCCGGCGACCCTGGTGACCCCCAATCATGCAGGATGCTGCACGGTGCTATTGTCGGATATCAAAAGAGATATATTATTACGTGTATAAGTATAGTCATCAGCGCGCATATAATGGGGAGTTGTGAATTGAGATAGGTGAAATCGAGTTATTTACGCGGGGTTTAGTGATTTACAGGTCAACAAAAAACAGTCGAACTTTTTTATGTTGGTACAGTTTGGATGTCAATCATATTTCTCAATCTCATTGAGAAAACTAAATTTTATCTTATTAGCGCACATATATTTTTGAATAAAAATTATGTATATTAAGGGGTAACAAATCTCTGATTAAAATATCGGTAGAGCCCTTTTCAGAGACTTTTTTTTTTATTAAAAAAATCTTTTGTCTGTGCAATCAGTTTGACTTCGTCATTACATATTATTCGTACTTATCTACTGATAATTTGCTGATCTTTGAGAAATCGCTATGAAAAATAAATTGCTAGGCACTTGTCTGAATCTCTACGTGAACTGTCATTTTTATTCGCTGAAATATATCGTTCTTCCAATAAACGCAAGTTTTGAATAAGTTTTTGCAAATTTTCGGAAAATATTGATAACAGGTTTGAGTATCAATATAATTATTATCAAATTGGCAATTACGAACGAATCTTTGAAACCGTGCCAAAACCTAAACAATCAACAAAATTTCAAAAACCAAAACATTTTTCTTTTGAAGAAATATCTAAATTATTGTGATAAGTTTCTGTTGTGTAATTACTTATGTAAGTACCATTAAATAACTATTATTATTAACAGTGATTTTTACCGGCTTTACTCGGTATTTGTAATATAAACCGCTTAAACATGGTTAATCAAATAGTAAACATTCATTTGTTTTTTTATTAAATTTATTTGAATCGAAAAAAATAATAATATTCAACGATCGTCATAGTAAATTTGATTTGTTTTCGATGCTTCCAACAAACCTTACATGGTTCTTTCAAAATTTATATTAAACTGCTGTTTTTACCCGGCTTCGCTCGGTATTTGTAATATAAACAGCTTAAACATGGAAAAAAATCTAATAGTAAACATTCATTTGTTTTTTTTAATTAAATTTATTTGAATCGAAAAAAAAAATTGACAATTTCGATGTCGTCTTCATAGAAACTTTGATTTGTTTTCGATTCCCAACAAACCTTACATACAAAGTCTCTTTCGAAATTATATATTAGATGTACGAAATTCAATGAGCTATGAAGTCTAATAAAATATATCAATATTCTCTTTTATTACATTTTACAATTTTATTTCCTAATTTGTCTTGTTCTAAAGAATTTATCAAGTGCGTAATATGCTTCAGTTTCCTTCAATTTTATTTATTGATTTATGGCGTAGTTGAATTGTAGAAAACATCCGTTAAAAATTAGCTACTTTGATGCAAAATTGTGCATCGATGCATTGGGTGGAATATGTTTAATATGCAATCATCCCCTTCTGGTACCATACGCGCGTTCGGCCATTAATATTTAATATCATCATCCCGTTTTATCGCACACAATAACACCCGGCTAAGACCTTTATAATCACGGTGATAAATTCCTCTTTCCTTCTTCAGCTAGTTTCTGCCCTTTTAATTCCCAAAGGGCCCGAAATACCCGGAGAAACTCCCTCTTCTCTCTTCCTCCCTTGGCCCATCCCGCTGTAAGAGGACCGTTCCACTCTTAGGGTTAACTACAAGGGATGAAAGGGGTGTAAACGAATGCGCATATCCGCAGAGGAAAAGGAAAGGCGGCCTGTCTCTATTATAACCCTTCCTTATATATAATAAGTATAAATATGTAATGGTTATGTTCGCTTATGTGAATATACGGCCTGGGTCTCGGATACCCAACTATAACCCGACGGTTGGGGCAAGGGGAAAGAGGAGGTGGAGTGAAGGGGTGGAGGCTAGATTGCAAAATGGATATGGACCTTTGTGCTCGTTATTGTCTTGCAGTATTCTTACAAATATAATTTTTTTTATTTATTTTTTAAAATACTGTTACCAATTTTAGAGAGGCGTCTACTTTTTCGAGAATTTTCATAGGAAGCGTAGAAAGAGGTGAGATAAACTTACGGAAAATCTTTTCCGATATAATATCTATCTTCACAGGTACAGATTGAAAAGTGGGAAAACGGTAATATTCATCGTTCCAACAATGGAATATCCCTGTTTTGGTCATTAGTAATGAATTTTATATATAGTTTTATGTAATTCCTCAATGAGTTATGAGTCACTCATTACTCATTGAGGAATTACAAAAAACCACAGGAGCTTGTTGAGCTTCCTAAAATTGGTTCACTTTAGGACTACTTCCACGTCATTTTTAATCTGAAACGAGTTTGAAATAGGCGTATCTGGTATATTTAAAACAGATAAAATTGGAAGTTTTTATGGCATCGACGAATTCCCATTGTGAAGATGTCATGGTAGGTTTACCGGGCCTAGTCGGTCAGTAATCACGTGTACGAATATCTCACCAGTACCAGTACATTTAGGATGGTTTTAAAATATCACGCAAATATAGGAAGAAACACAGCGAGAATTCATCGACGCTCTTTGAATATTTTGATATATTAGCAAAACCACTAAAAAAAACTGTTCATACATCCTCCCAATTGTTTGTTTATTTGTCCCTTTATTTAACAATATTTTATACTATATATACCTGTAAATGTATATGTGTATATATATATATATATATATACATATACATTTACCAGGAAGCCTAACAGGAAAACCCCAATTCACCTTCCTGGTCAATTACAAACATCGATATACAATTTTTAGAATAATTTTAACAAAGCATCATCTATGGATAAATTTTGAAATTTTTTTATATTGCTTTAAATTTTAAATTTCTATAAAATTTTATGTATGCATAGGTACATATGTATATAGATAGTTCAAAATATAAATTAGACATGATTATTGCTTATATTCGTGCCGATCTTAATTATTATATTTGAACTCTAGTGTGTGTGCTTCGGATATAATGTAGATAATTCCGGATGAAGTGGCACCTTGTAAAGTCCTCTCTTTGGCAACAATATTCCACGGTTGGTTCGGGGTTGTTGCCGATATCAGTCGCGTAATAACCGAGGAGATATCAAATGGCAAAGTTGGCCGCCCCAACTCCGGGGTCCTGGGTCTCAGGGGTCGCACTGACGTAGGCCGCAAATTCAGTTTGAAATTTCACCGGTCAGGGTTGAAATGCGAAACGTTTTGGAAGCCCAGATAATTTTAAATTAAATTCGAAATATATATTTTTTTAAATTAAAATTAATTATATAGTGTTTAATCTGCAGATCGTGGGCCAGCGGTCCGCATGAAACTTCTTCGGGGCGGTTGCGGCCGGCAGACGGAGAAGATAGGGGGTGGCTGGGTGAACAAGTTGGAGAGATGGTGAGCCGAACCACCCCTTTTACCCCCTGCATCTCTTTGAGAGAGGGATGGGACCTGCCGCCCGAATTAGGCGCCTTGATTTGACGCCTTGGTGAGTAATCAAGAGTGGTCTTCGCAGGATAAGGGCTACACACTCTCTCGATACCGCACGACATTCTACGAAATTAATTCCCAAAATGGAATTAGACCGCAGAATTTTAATATTACATAAAGACTTCACTTATAAAATGTACTCGGATTATATTTGCTAATGAAACATTTTCAATTCCCCATTCGTGAGTAATTATAATTTATTAATTGCGGGGTTTATACATATACCAGTACGTGTAAATTTTCACCAGAGGCGATCGTACTCTCGATAAATTTTAATTTCGCAATAGTAATGTAACGAACGTTGTTGTAATAACCCTCGCGCACATATTATACCTACATTAAACATTGATAATGGTGGTCCAAGTGTTTTGCTTCGCGACAACCCGCTATATCCCTCCTCCTACTTCTATTTAACTCCATTCTCCAACTTTATTTGTTGAGAAATTGCGAAGGATATTTGTATGTGTATATATGTGCTTTTACTTTGTTTCTCGTATGGAAGAAGTTAGTTTGTTTGAAGAAGAGGTTTTACACCAGAGGGTTTTCTTCGAAAATCGTTGCGGTTACATTCAACATTTATCAGTTCAAAAGGAATGAATCCTAAATTTTCATTATATTACATATGTATATAAAATACATTGAAATTGGATTTTTTTCAATTGCCGCCTATAGGACTTATGACAGTAATTTAAAGATATCTGATAATTTGTTTACAATTTCTGAACAGCTATTTTACAATGTATTGGGAATCAGTCTTTCATTTTTATTCCATCCATACTACCAAACACAACAGGTTTTATATGTATTTTTTTATTTAAATAGATTATCTTTTACTTTACTTTAAATATAATTTGAGAATAGAAACGTTAATTCGTATATCTTTCATCATTAAACACTTATAGCAAATAGCATCATCATCTACAGCCACTCACTATCCAGGCTTGGATGAAGGCCTATTCAACACACATCCATTCGTCTCTGTTTTACGCAACTCTCATTCATTTCACCTCCCACATTTTCCTAATTTCATCTGCCCATCTTCTTTCCGGCCTTATTTACACCCTTTTACATTCTCTCGGATACCATTCTAGCACTTATTTTCTCCATCTTTCATCCATTTTTCTAGCTGCATGACATCTTCTTCTTCTTCATGTGCCCTGTCCTCATAGAACGTCGACAACCAGAACTCTCATTCGTACTCTTTCTGAATACTTTATCCACTACTCTAGTATACTTCTTCATAATTCTTAACCACATATTTTGTTTCCAATCTCTCATCGTTATACCGAACATACAGCTTTCCATGTTTCTTTGGGTGTATTAGACTTTAGTATCTTAGTATCTTGGCGTTCAATATCTATGTTTTCCTATTCATACGCCATCACTGGCAAAATACATTGATCTTTTTCTTCAGCAAACAACGTATAAATGAATATTACCCAAATCATAATAATCAAAATACATTTTTTATGTATTTCTATATTGCAGAATTTGAAAACTAGTGCGAAGATGTCGTGGTGTGGGAAATTGCATTTTAATTCGGAACAGGATCCAATTCAGCACGTGAATTAATTGCAATCAAAAGGAAGAAGATGCACGGGACACGCCAGTCTCGGGCCACGGGAAGATGAGGGACGCAAAATTCCCCCGCATAGACGAATTGCAAGATTCTAGAGACGGTATTGCGGGCGACTAAATACTACGGTCACGCTTGAAACCCTACCGAAACTTTGCCATTATACTGCTCGAATGTGGAATATATTTAGTTGTAAGTATAGCGTGAAAAAGGTCTCGCAAACCCATCCTCCCAGTACCCACTAGTTCGACCCACACTGGCGCAAGGAACCACAATTGAAATCCTAAACAACTACATGCAAGGTTTAAGTTTAATCAGAAAAATTTGCACATTGAAATAAAGGACGAAGAACGTGTTTGACGAATACATATTATAATAATATTCATATAAACATATTCTATATTGTGAAATCTAATATTTATACTCAATTTACATACTAGATATACATATGTATAAGCTTCACAGTTTTCATACGTGACTTACTTTATTTATAAATCATTTCAATGGAACAATGTGAGGCAAATCAGCACTAATTGGGTGGTTAGCTTTGAGGTAGTTTGCCGAATCGGCAAATCAAGAGGTCTTTGTATTTTGATATGTTCTCGTGTTTTTATTACAAAAGCAAATGTTTTTCTTCCATCAATATATGTATGTACAAATGTATGTAGACTTTCCCGCCCACATGTTGACGAATCGGCTATATTATAACACGAATAAGATCGTTTGGGTGAGCTTTTATATAATATAATAGTTGTGTTAGTGTGCAAGTTCGTCAGAGCGGGTGGCCAACACCCCAACTTTGGTTACGTTTATCAAACTCCAACTTTGTCCTTTCTCATTCCCTTCGGTGTGGCTCGGAACAACCTTTGACGACGGATACCCATCATGCTCTTGGTCACGAACATCCAAAATAAATTTGCATGAATTATTGAAACCCACGAATCCCACAGACACAAAACCGACCCCACGATTTGCAAATTATTAAAAATTGACGCGACCCGTTCGCTCTTTCCTTATTTCGAGTCATATTGCTACTAATGATGCAAGTACATACCTACCTATGCATAAATACATACATACATATACACATACATATGTATGTACTATAAGAATGATAACTTTGATCATTTCATATAAATATGTAAATACATCTTTCAAAAAAAAAATCACATGAGGTTTATGTCAATATGGAAATTTAATTTAAGTTTACTTCTCAATATATTATACGACATTATTTGTTATGAATATTATAAAATTTAAATGTACATATTATACATATTTAAATAAAACTATTTGTTCCTTTTGGTACTATAAGTTTATTCGTAAAAATACAACAATTTTTGATGTCTTTCAAATTACATATTTTGAGCGAAACTTCTCTGAAATATAACTTCAGTATATTGAACATTTTATTAATCCATACATATTCAATCCATAAAGTACATATATCTTTACATACATACATATACGTTTATGTACATATATGTAATCACTTATGTACATATATGTAATTACTTAAAATTATGTTTTTTTAATCGAAATAATCAGTATATATATTACAGTTGAAGTATATCTTCCAGTTGTAATATATACAACTACCGTTATTGTTGATGGTTTGATTAGTTGGAATATATTCCTTCTATTCCATGAAAGCTGATTCAGGACTGCTTACTATGTCGCTATGACACAATTTGAAAAAAAAAGTTTGAAAATTTTCAGTTGCACCTTTGGCAATTATATTATTTTCTATTCTTCAAACATGTTTACTCAACTTAGATTGACGTTAAATTTAAGGAATAAAAATTTCGGCGAGTTTAAATTCTTTGTTTTCATTACACCCGTCTAACATAAACTTAGATTAATTTGTTTATCTATGTATGTATAATTTGAATTCTACAAACTCTATCTATCTATATGTATGTATAACTAAGTTTCTTGTGGCATAATACAATGTAGATATGTATGTATGTATGTATGTGATGATTTTTGATGGTGGGTTCGTGCATGGCGTCCATCGAAACATTAAGCAATCCGAGCGAGATTGGAGCGTTTAAGGGGTCGTGCGTGCGTATGTGTGCCGGGGTTGAGCAGGACAAGTGGCGGTGGTGGGGATTGTAAATGAGCGGCGGCACAAGGGTGGTTTGGGGTGGGATGGAGGGGGTGGGTTGGAGGAGATGGGTGGATGAATCTCACCCCGGGGAGTGGGACTTCCTGTACTGGGTGGACCCGACTGTGATGAATGATGTTGGACGTGGTGGGTACGCGGGGGTGGCTGGAAGGGAGGTTCAGAGGTGAAGCGGCCCGGGGGGTTAAGGGTTGTATTATAATGAGGGATTGTCCGTGGGTTTTTGCTCGTGTGCTCGTGTGCGTGCGCAGTACCCCACCCCCCCGGCCACCGCGAAAGGGTTAAGTAAGAAACTTAACTTATGGGGGTGGACATCGGATTTGGGCCGCCATATCTCATTGTTTGCGCGCGCCGACGCCACTGTGCGTAGCGGCACTTTATCGTGATTAATGATAACAGATAACGCTAAAACCGAGTATTATACAAACAGAAATATACGGGCACACATGTACGTATGTATGGTTGGTTAATTGAAAAAAATCGCAATCGTGTGGTGTATTTCTGTCGAGCATTTAAATTTTTTTGAATTATTATTAAAAGACGAGATTTCGTCCTTTAATAATTTTGACTATTATTTCAAGGTGTTAATCCATAATGTGTTTGAATTAATTAAAAGTTTAAATTACATTTCTTAGCCCATCGAAAATGTAATATTTTTCAGTCAAAGAATCCACGTTACCAATTTTAAAAAATACATTAAATTAAATATAATTTTAAAATAAATTAATCAATCCTTTGAAGGCTTTTAAAATGGAAAAAAGAACTAAAATCAAAATTGAATAAATTCAGAATCATTTTCTAATGGGTATTAATGTGGCAATATATGCTTGATTCATTGAAACGTTTATACATACATATGTATGTATATGTACAATTAGATACGTTAAAAAGTGTAAATTTTGGATGTTCATTAACCTACTAGTTTGTTCATACACGAACTAATCTGTCCAGTTATATTATATACAAAATAAAAAAAATTGACAGACGAACTTCACAGTTTGTTCACGCACAAACTGTTAGGTATGTACATACATATATAATGTATACATATGTAAAAACCATTTGTCAGTCATTTGTCCTTTTCTCTATGAATGTACGCTTACCCTAGGTTGCAATATTTTTAATTTGGCGGAAATGAGAATTATAGCAACGTTGTAATGTAGTTTCCATAGGATTTCCTTTTAAAATAGTTGGCGTTTTGACATCTCAAAGGTTTCGACAGCTAAAAGATTCATGCGCGACACCTGGTGAGTCTATTTGAAGATAGCTTTTGACTGTTATCTTTAATGTGAGGCATTGAAATTTTATGTTATTACATTCTTGGTATGTATACAAACATACATATGTATAATACATATTAAACTATTGAGAAATGTTCTCTGTGGACTTCGATTTTTAAAATAAAAACGTAGACCGAAAGGTCGGTTTGGTTAATTAAATTAAATTGAAATTTGAACAATCCATTCATTCGACGCTTTCGTGACTTAATTTCATTTCGTTTCTATTGAAATTTGTGTCTTTTGTCGAGAGAAACTCTAATGATTGCCGCGACCGGCCATTGGCTACCCCCATTCTACGCCATATGGCGTAGAACTTCTCTCTCGAAGAATCAAAATTTGGATAGTTTATCTTAGTCATCTGTCGTCCAATTAAATTCTGTTGTCAGTATCGTTTCTCATCCCCTTTCAAATTTTTTTCAACACCAATTGGTAAAACGATCTATTTTAATTAACACTATTTTTGGAGCATAATCTAATTTTTTATTCACTATCGAAGAATACGCCATGGATGGAACTTCAAACATATACGTAATAATATCATATTTTATTATAATGATGTGGAGGAAAAGCAAGCACTGGATGGGGGAGGACGTGGCGGCGAGTTCTTATTAACACTTTCGACATACATATCTCGTATCCACGACTTTCGGGAGGGATTGAAGGGTGCTTAACGTATGACCAAACGGAATAGGTGAGGGTTGACGACGTTCAAGGGTGACTTCCTGAGGGATGGCTACATCCTGGTGCCGCATTAATTACGACTGTATCCACCGCTGCCGGCGGCTCGTTAATCTAACAAATATGGCAGTTTTCGGAAATTGCCCTTGGGGCTGCTGATCCCGACCGAAAACATACATTTATTATTATATTTAAATAAAAACTTTGACTCGATTCTAAATTATAATCAATCACATATGTACATATGTTTGAAATTATATTATATATGTATTCGAGATGAAAAAGTTTATCTTGTTATAATAATAATAATAAAAGAATATCGGTAGGCATTATAATAATAATACTAATAATAGCTTTTATTCCAGACGATAGGGAGAATAGTGCAATACCCAACGCCCATATAAATAATATATAGATAATAAAAAGAGTATTGAAAAATAGTAAACAAAAAAAAATACATAAGTAAATATATAAATATTACTAATAATAATAAATAATAATAATAATAATAAATAATAATAATAATAAGTCTAACAATAATAAATAATAATAATTTAATGTACACATATATGTAATATGTACATATTATATGTGTATCTATCAGTGGCGTGCGCTGAAATTCTCTCTCTTTTTGTCGTACAGCCTTACTTAATGTGCACGAGCAGGATACAAGAGGAACAGGCTGTTCCTCTTGTATCCTGTTCGTGCACATTAAGTAAGGCTGTACGACAAAAAGAGAGAGAATTTCAGCGCACGCCACTAGTATCTATGTATATAGTAACGTGCCGTGGAAATCACCTCGTTTTTATCGCACAGCCACAGCCAGTATGTGCGAGCAGGATACAAGGGGACTCGGTATGACGTCACCTAATCCCCTTGCATGCTACTCGCACATATGAAAGTAAAGCATTACGGTAAAAATAAGGAAATTTCCACGGCACAATATATATTATGTATATATTTAAATTCAAAATTGTCACAAACAGATGGTTTTTATTCATTTGCGTAAGATTTTACGTGTCACACCAATTTTTGATAAAAATTTTAATAGCATTTTTGGCTCTTAGCCGGATTGAAGGTAATAAAGACTCAAACCAACCGTTTACAAATATATTTGTCACATTTACGAGTGAGTTCTCCACATTAATGGATTTAATAAAATATTATGAATTTGAATTGTCTTCGAATTCTCCGGGATCTGTAGTATTTAAAAATATTACTCACTTCAATATGTATTTATGCATGTTTCGGTGTATTGACTAAAACGTTTGAAAACTCTATTCTGTGTTGCAATTGGTAATGAGTAGGTTGATATATTCATTGAAGTTAATTACATATATCCAATTTTCATATTTATAGTCAAATTAACAGTATACTAAACTTATTTTTTTTTTCAAAAACATATTGATATTTTGTAAGACGAACTTCTTAAACAGTTCAAATCCTGAATTTGTTCTCAATCTTAGTGTGAACATTATGGGTATTTAATTAAAAATAAAAAATAAGTTAAAACCAACAATGGTAGCTACTACCAGCCTACGCATCGGATGATTAATGGAATAGTTGGTTAAAAAAAGTGTGTCAGTCATCATCACGCCTCTTCAAAATCGATACCAGGCGGGCTCTCTCTCGACGCGAGGCGGCAAAAAGAAGACAGAATTTATTACCCATATCAGAGACGCACATGGGTCCGCGACGAGAGCCGTGGGCTGGTCGCCCCACTGCCGCCCCACCAGCCACCCACCTCTCATCCCCCGTCCCTCGACCGGGATGTGGGCCTGACATAATGATGTATTAATTTTCAGTCTGGTTCTTATCGGCATAATGCCGCCGCCGCCCCGGCGCGGGCGTCTACACATTATTGTTCCAGGGCGGGCCCCCTTCTAGCCTAGGTGTGTGTATATTGTATATGTACACGAGCGAGAGCGCCCCACTGTTTAGACATTATCGGCGAATAGATTAGCGCCCCGGGTACACAATCTGCGAGACGCCTATTGTTTAGCGTTAAACCGTCCTTTTTTCTTATACAAACAACGCCCAGGACCTCCATTTTTGAATGAACATACCTAATCTACGCTGAGGTTAAGTTCAATTTCGGTTTTATTTTAGTTCCGTTTGATCTAAACGCTTAAAGCCATCAAATTCGGTATAATATCCAAATGTAAGTTTATTTTGTATTTGGTCTAAAAATTTAATCACTGACTGAGAACGGAAAATTACTGAAATTAAAATTGTAGCAATTCTGTCACGTCAAAGAAGAGTAATTATTTGTCTACCATAGTTTATAGTAATAAGTAATATGTATAATATATGAATTCATTAACTTAACTACCTTGGGTATTTTTATTTATTATTTTCAATTAGTTTTTTTATTTGTTTTGAAACTGCCTATGTAACAAGAAATGGCTATAAAACAAAAATCGGTCGCTGATTAAGATGAAACGTTCTGATCCCGTTCGAATATTGCGCATTAATTATAGGCGTATTTATGTACATATATATTTTCTTCACAATTGTGTCCCAGTGGTTATTTTTTTCTCCATGATTATTCATCCCTTTTGACAACTAGCTATTAAAAGAGACGTGTACCGTTGGGCAAAAACAATGATCTTCCGTATTTTCGCGGAAACCGCGCATCTATTATTTCATATGAGGTAAGTACGCGAGCACGGGGGAGAGATAGAATCTCAAAAAAGAAAAAGAAGAGGAAAAAAGAAAAATATGAAATAGGGGATGATGCTGCGAGGTTCAAAGCCTCTTTGTGGAGAGTCGGAGCAAGAGGAGTGAGCAAAAGACCGGTATTAGTGAGGAGGAAAAAAAGCAAAGGCCTTATGAATATATAATATAACAATAATGGTACAAATGTGAAAGCTTAAGAGCGAGTAAACAACTCGAGAAAAAATCTACATATTAAAGATGTTATTACGTTGTCAGCGATCGATCGATTTTATATAAAATTTGTATTTATTATCGGGGCAAAATATGTTTACATACTTATACGTAGATTAATTTAGTGACACGGAGAAAACATTCAAAATTTGATTAATATCATTACACCAGTCTTATTTTATTTATTATGTGTAGTTTTCCGATTCATGAATATTTCATGAAGGCCGTACTATGGACTTATTTTTTGTACGTTAACGTATGATATATCTCTACTTGGTTCCAGGTTTCGTCGTCAGATTGGTTCTGTGTAAAGGGGTGGTTGAATGGCTTCTCTCGTCATCTGTTGGCTAATAACGTGGTATCCGGTCTACAAAACGAAGCCTGTAAGTATGTATGTATGTACGTCTATGCAATGATATCCGGTACTGTTAGATTCGCCCATCAAAGCCGAACAACCAATTACACCGGAAACCATACAGATATTTTGTTCACATTGAATTTTTCACAATCTGCCTACATACTAACATACATACATGTCAATTATGTATATGTATCTTTATAAAATTTTTTCAATAAATAATTTAATTATTTGACTAATAATTGGATTTACGATTTTTTTCTAGGTACCTACATACATATATATGTACATACATACATACCCGATATATGGAAGTAATTAAATTTGCTATAAATTCTAAAATAAATATGAAAATAAGTTCTTTGAAATTTGCATCTGTACAATTTATTCTTGATTTATATTCTTATGCAAAATTTCCTTATACCATGCGTGATAATTTCAAAGAATTTATTTAAGATAATGAAAAATATAATAATTATACATATGTACCTACTTAATTTTTAAAATTAAAAATTAATTTGGAATATGTATTTGATATTATACAAAAACAGTAAAACTATGAAACTATGATATGTAAGTATCCGTCATACTTTTTTCGGTAAAATGTACCTATTTTCCTTTTTATGTATATTTTTAATGCTAAGCACTTTTTTCATCATGGGTATGTCGTTTCTTTTTCCAAGAAATAAAAGCAAAGCTTTTGTTCTAAAAGGGCTTCAGGAAATTTCCAATTTTAGCTACCGTTATTTTGGAGATTACAACCCCACACAGTGAGTATGTGTACGAAAAGTCCGCATTCGTATAAAAATATACAAATTAGAAGTTTATTTGTGCTCATTAAATACGAATACATATACATATGTATCTAGATATGAAATATCTGCTCAAGTAAATACTTTCAAATTAACACAAATATTTCTTTTGTCTATTTTAATAAATCATAATATTATATTTACATTCTATTATACACATAAATACGTGAGTTGAACATTTTTGTTCATTTATTTTTCAGGTTGATTTAGCAGTATACATCCACTATGCGGAAAAAATAAATGTCTTTTGTGGAATCAATACACTATATTAATTGATTAAATTTGAGATCTAATAATGATATCAAAAAGCATTTAATATTATGATGACAACCATCTCAACTACATATATATTCGTATTGGATGTGATTCAGGATGCGTTTGTTTTTACGGTTTTGTAAGTATCGTAAAATCTGAAATGTACATACAGTATACTCTCGATTATCCGTGCGCAGATTATCTGGTTTGCGGATTATCCGTGCTTGAAAAATATTAATTAATTTAATTTTCTTCTTATATGATTATGAACGCACCGATTGATTGCGATTGAAAATAACACGCGTGTTATTTTTTAACTTAAAAACCAAGATGATATATCCGATGAATTAATAATTCAAAATTAATACAGTGTTTTCAATGTTATTTCAGCGCATTCGTTCGAAACGTTATATCCTATATTCATATACACGTGTCTACAGCTATAGGTACACGTGACGTTTCAGGGAAGATGGCGAACTCTACGTATTGTTAGATGGTAATGTGTGAACATGGAAACGAAGATAAGGTGGTGAACAGTAGATACGAAGGGGTAGCAGGTGGTGAGTTCGGGCTGTATCGGACAAATTACTGAGTCATTGGCAAAAGCCGCCCCCTCTCGCCACGTCCCTGGACGACTCGTGTATTTAAATAGAATGGAGCACGAAATCGACAAAGCATATATTATACAAACGTTGATTTAAAAACATACTTTTATACATATAAAATATGTTACTATTATTATAAATTAAGATTTTTCATGATATGTATGCAATACATCTACAAAATAAATATATTAAAATCTGACCTCTACATAATCAATGAAAATTTTAATTTTTCATTCTTCAGTTGGAAAATTATACGTAATTTATAGCAAATATATTTTCTATGTGTATGTACATACATACATAGATTATTAGGAAAATTATGCCATATTTTGATGAATGTAAAATATATTAGAAAAATCATTTTTAAGTACAATAAGAGTTACATTATATGATACCATAATAACTAAATAATGTTATAGAATACTTTTTTTTATATATGTATAGATATTTAAATAAGAATACTTAAATCAAACCCAAGCAAATAAAATTTTATATATTGGTCTTCTGATTTGTACCTTAATTGAAAGTTTGATTAAAACAAGACATTGAAAGCCAAATCTAATAGGTAGGTATTGTACGTTTATAGATATTTAAAAAAAAATCAGAGAACGTGATTAGAGGGTGTAATTATTATTTTATATAAATCTTTAATGCAATAGTACATTAAATAATAAATGTTTTTCAATTAAATAATCTATGCGATATATACATTGTATGGGAGTTTTGATGTACGGTTTGTTGATGTGAATAAAAAACGTGTATAAATGTAAGTTGTCTACCAGTTCGCGCTGCTATTACGAGCTTAACGATGACAGCTTGCAAACAAAATTAAATATCGGTCGCCGTGTAAAACCAGTGAAGCCGGTTTCTCCGGACCGGACACGATGCACTCTCTCTTTTTATCGTAGGAAAAAATAATAATTTGACAATCGACGGGGTCAGTTCGGGGTTCTGTACGAGCACCGGTTGTGTTCTTTGAAAAGTGACCAGGGGGCGCGAGCTACGCACGGGGCTGACCATTATTATGGTAACACCGTTTTGTCAACGAACATTATTACAACGAATATTTTATGTAGAATTGCGCGAGCGTGTGTACAATTTCATTTTTAAAACATCAATCAAAACAGGCCGGTTTTAGATGGTGTTCTTTTGATAAAAATTAAGTTAATAATATTTATTCTACCCTATAAAGTGTGGTGGTATATTTTGTTAAATTAAAACAGTTTTGCTAAATTGTTATTCAATTATAAAAAAGTATTTTTATTAACTATTCTACTAACATTCAGTATACATATATGTACATACGTACATAGGTATATTTATAATCAATTTTTTCGACTATAAATGGATCGACTGATGTCAAACGGTCATTGAAAATAGTAAGAGTTACTTTTTAAAATACTTTTTCCCTAAGATCACACATGTATTCCACTTTAATAATAACTGTAATTAACATGTATTATTTATAATTAAAATTTTCATTATTATAACAATTTTGAACATATAAAGAGGACTATTAATGTAATCGAGTGAATAGTTTGGATTCATTCGGCAAGAATATGACACTGAAGTTTATCCATTTGGAATGGTTTTAATAATTATATATGTGTAATATATGTATACAGATACTTCGTACTTTGATGTCATATAAATGTATTTAAACAATGTGTGCAGTTATGCGAATCTTATGAGATGCCCAAATACTAAATATAAAATTAAATAAAAAAAACATTTCTTAAAATAACAGCCAATCGATTGCTCGCAAATGCATTGTACATTCATATTTATGTTTCATTAATCTTTTTTTTAATTCACCGATATGTATATACCTATTAGAGATTGCAATTTTCGGTCAAATTTTATAAACCGGTAAACGGTAAATGATTTTTCATACTACTGGTAAACCGCTTTAGTTTGATCACATTTATTTCGATTTGGTTGGTTTGTGTTGCCAGTAAATTTATCAATTTGAAATTGGCACATTTAATAAACATATTCAAGACAATCTAAGCCACAATACGCCATCTGCATCGACATATAATATTATGCAATAATATTACTATACATATATATATATATATATATATATATATATATATATATATATATATATATATATATATATATATATATATATATATACTTAATTCACGATAAAATAGTTATAGATAATTACCAATACCGAAATTTTAGCAATTTACCGGTATACCGATATTGTAATCCCTAGTACATACTTATTTATATATGTACATAAATAGTATGTAGATATGACTGACATGCGTCACCATCCCTGTTGTACCTATACAATCGTTCTAAGAAATACATTATATCGAAATAATGAATGTATAATTGAGAGTATACGTATTACTTTAATTTATTTTAGAGTATTAAAGTGTGGATGGTACCGAAATTCATTCCATCAGTAGTTATCATACGAATGATCAGTGTCGCAGAGCTAATGAACCGAAATTCTTATTTTTATTTTATTTAATACTGGTTGATTTACCCGGCTTCGCTCAGTATTTGTAATATTATATAAACAGCTTAAACATGGCGAATCTTATAGTAAATATTCATTTGTTTTTTATTAAATTTATTTGAATGGGAAAAAAAATTATATCGAATCGTCATAGAAACTGATTTGTTTTCGATGTTACGAACCAACATTACATTGTTATATAATACTTACAAAGTCTCTTTCGAAATTATATATTAGATGGTTAAAAAAATCAGTGGAAATGGGTGGGATATCAGGATTTTATGCACACTAAAATCTATGTGCATATTATCTAATATATAATTTCGAAAGAGACTTTGCATATATGTATGTATGTAACCTTGGTTGGTTGGTTCGTAGACAACACATTCGATTTTTTTTTTCGATTCATATGCACCGATTCGATTTTTTCGTCCCCGAGTCCCCGGGGGCGAAGATGCCGGATTCTGGTATACATATAATTTCGAAAGAGACTTAGTATATATGTTTGTTTGTTGGTGACAGTCAATTTAATAAAAAAAACAAATAAATTTTTATATATAGATATAGAGTATTCAAATAAATTTATATAAAATAAAACTATTCAGATAAATTTAATAAAATGTTTACTATTAGATTAGTCATGTTTAAGCGGTTTATATTACAAATACCGAGCGATGCCGGGTAAAACCACTAGTATATATTATATATACAATTGAATGTCTGTTTGTCTGTTTGTCTTTTTGTTTGTCTGTCTGTCTGTCTCGTATAGGCTCCTAAACCACTCAACCGATTACGATGGAACTCTCAGGATTTGTTGTATGCATGTCCGGGAAGCTAACTGTGAAAAAAAAAACGGGAAAAACCTCTTAATAATATTATTCGTTTTTACGATTTTACCGACGCAAAAGTTTGAAGTGCCATTGTGTAGTAAAGAAAATGTGTTCGTTGGTAACCACCTTACCAGTTGGTTTATGACGACACGGCGTTGAAGAGACGTTGTTGAGCTCCAACTATTACTTGAAATGGAAACGGGAACGGGAATTGCATGCCTTATTCTGGCATTGCAACGCATGCCGGGTTCAGATAGTTGGTAAATAAAGTTGACTCAAGAAACTCTCAATACGAAGTCAGCACCCATCAATGAATGAACAAAAATTACATTTAAAAGATCAACTGCGCATTACTGCATTTTTTTTTTTAATTACTCAAATGATAATAAATGGAAGTTAAATGTAAAAAAGCTTGAAAATTAAAAGAATAAAAAACGGGGCGGGGGACCAACATTTTGTCATGTAATATTATGAAATGGGATGCGAAATTGTGTGTTGTGTATGCGCGTTTACCTGAGTATTGCACAATGGCGGCCGGGGCTCATCTGGGTGCTTGTCCATGCTGGTGGCCTCTCTCACGCCATTGGTCAACCGTTGTCCACCCCGACCCCACCCTCGCTGCCCTCTACCCGTCTCTTTCTCATTCACGCACTTTGAGGGTCACTAGAGTGAGACAGAAGACTAAAGTAGTGTCACCGCTCGTAGCACAGTGGACATCAGATACGCGACGGGGACTTAATTACTTTACCGAATCTTTATACTTTTTACGTTTTATTCATCGGAATTAAACAAATTTTCATATCGTTTTGGAAAAAATCCATACAGATATATTATATTATTAATGTTAATGATGTTGTATTAGAGTTTTGGTAAAATTGTTCAATTGTACGTATTTACGTGTCGGTCTACAATCTGCATATGTATGTACATACATATATACTCGTATTACATACAACGATCATATACGTTTTCGATAAGTGTTTTATGCAGTGGCGGCATTCAAATAGCGTCTTGAAATATAATGGATATCATTCTTGCCTACCTACTTTTTATGTTTTTTTTATAGTATACTAGTGGTTTTACCCGGTTTCGCTCGGTATTTGTAATATAAACCACTTAAACCAGAGAAATGTAATATTAATAGAAGTGGCTTTTGTTGTCAGGTGACATTCTGTCCACGGACAGATCTAAATAATTTTAGCGTCAGTCGTATTTGACGCTTGGTGCTCGACGTATGTCCGATAAAAACTTCTCTGTTTGTTTATATTACTCGCAAGATGGGCAAGCATCGGCAAAAATTGCACAATACATTCAAAAACAACATGGGATACATTTTTGTAAGTAAATTGATCCGATTGTATTCCGTGCGATGTAACGTATTTATAGAGACTTACCGCGTAAAATTGACAACAATTATTTATTCGTAAGGGCCCCTCTATTCTTATTACATCTCCCTGGCTTAAACATGACTAATCTAATAGTAAGCTTTTTATTAAATTTATTTGAATAGTTTTATTTTATATAAATTTATTTAAATACTCATTTGTTTTTTTTTTATTAAATTGACTGTCACAAACAAACAAACATATATACTATGTAAGTCTCTTTCAAAATTATATGTACACCAGAATCCGGCGCCTGCACCCCCGGAGCCTTCGCCCCCGGTGCCTACTCCCCCAGCGCCTTCGCCCCCGGGGACTTCGAATCGAAAAAAACAATATATTTAATTCAATGCAAGGTATCATACATATAATCATATCATATAATATATATAATATCGCTATCCCGTGTGTCTGTCTGTCTGTCTGAGATAACCCTCGCCGTACTATAATAGTCGTTTCGATTCGATATATATATACATACATACATATGTATGTATGTATATCGAATCGTACATACATATGTAAATACATACCTATGTACGTCACAGCTAAACCACTGCCAAAACGTATAATAACAACAGAAAAAACACTTCTACATATATGTATATACTGTTCGATACCCATATTTCCTCTAGGCAAATAGACGGCACCAAATCTTTGAGAATTTACCGCCATCTATTGAAAATTAATTTAATTAATTAATTTTTTGTCGGTGATTTATATTGTTTATATTTGGGTAGGTAGGTAGTTTTTCCATTTTTTTCTATTAAACAATAAAATATAAATATAAAATTAAATATCTTTAAAAGGTATTTGAAAAAAATTCGACTGCGTGCGGATCGAACACATGGCCGACGACACATATATTTTATTTTATTTTTATTTAATAACTTAATATGCTAATATGCTTAATATGCCAACTACGATGATATGTCATTGGGTACAACACTAGTAGTTCAATAATATTACTGTAAGTTTTGCTGGCCATAACATGACGTTGGCAATTACTTTTATCGTCTAAAAAATATAAATTTCCATTAATATTAAATATATACGCGTTCCATAAATAAATTAACAATATCAACTACTTAATTTTTAGTATTAAATTTGTTAACGTAAATATTTTAAAATACCAAACACTAACTAAAAATAACAAAAAATTAAATAATAAAAGTCAAATTCTACAGACTGCTATACACACAAACAATGTTGTATTTCTTGACCAAAATGCAATGCGAAACTGAAACGAAATGTAATTGGTCATCGCGGATCGAGTGGATGGTGAATGCGATAGCATGTACATTTTATGCAAGTCTCATGCTAAATCGGTTCGACTATACGAATATATATGACAAAAGAAGTGTTGGAATGGTACCCAACATTATTAAAATGGACGAAAAGAGGGCGACAGGGAAGATGGGTGGTTAAAATTATAGAAATGTGTGGGGTGAGATGAATAAGAGTTGCGAAAATAGAGACGAATAGAAGCGTATTGGAGAAGGCAGTGGATGGTGAATGGCTGTAAATGATGACGATGATAATACGTTTATACTTGCACGTAATACCAAGATAATAAGTAATGTGCATTTATTTCAGTCTAGAATTAATTTTTGAAGAATGAAATATACAATATGTATTTTTTTTTTAATTTTTAGATACAATATATCGATTGTGCACGGATATTGTATGTCTATTTTTGAATTTTGTATCGAAGCCATCGATATGTACACATGTAATTTGAATTTTATTTTAGGGAAATCTGAAATATTATTTCAACTATTTGAAAATTTGTTTGTTGGTGTAATAATTAGTCGTAAATAGGCATAAAAGTTAACCAACAAATAAATTTATTTTAAAGAGGTATTTTTCACTCAATGTTTTCTTAATTATCAATGACTTCAATTTTGACGACTTCAACTGTATCTTTTCGTTAAGATTGAGATAATTTCTAAACTAATTTGTGGTAGAAAGGCGCGTTTGGGTAGCTAGCTGTCATCATGTCGATCTGACAGGTTATAGCGATGTAATTATTAATGATTAAATTCAATAGCTTCATGCCGGAGAAAATTTATTCACATTAATGAGAGTCTAGCTAGGTATTACAAAGGGGTCTATCTCACAGGCTCGATTGTGAAAAGCCCGAAAACGCAACCATGCACCCTTTTTTTTGATCTTTCGACATAAGATCTTTTGCTTTTCGATCTTTGCCTTCCGATATTTGCGTTTTCGGGCGATTCACATTCGGGCCCGTCACGGAGACCGATTACAAAGACATGTAAAATATAAACACTTCTTGGGAATTTATATGGACAAAAAACCTAGTAAAATGTTTCTTAAAAAATAAAGGCTTCTTTGTCAATTTTCATATTGATACCTTAAATAAACTTTTTAGCTATGAGCCGCCACTGATTTTATGTTTTTGTGTTTTTAATATGAGCAACCCTCGGGCGTCACCTAATGTGTGTTCCTTTTGTGTATGAGAAACGGATTATTCCCTGCTTTTGTTTCAGGTCCCGAACGATACAACGGCTACGAGATGATTCCGTTTCGTAAGGGAACTGCCGCACGTCGAACCCTCTACTTTACCCTTTCACTTTCTCTACGCACCCTAGAAAGGGACCTCGATTGTCCAGTGAAAGTTTTACGACGGGGCAAGGACAAATTAATATTGCGCTGGAAACATAAAGGGGAAAATGTGGGGAGGGGCTATGGAACGTCATTTAACCGAACGTATCCTTACTCTTGTTTTGTTTTCTAATTATTTTTATAATGTAAAGCACCCATTTTTCCCCATATGAAAGGAAATATGTGCCTATATATGTATGTATGTATAAGCAAATAACGACGTTTCGATTCACTCGACCGCAAGTACGTATATGTACATGAAATGTATGAAAAATAAATAAAAAGTTGTAGGCGATTTAATTTTATGCTAGCGTGTATACATAATGTATTTTAATAATGATAGTTTAATTTTTGAAAATTGTAAGAATTTATTTCATACGTGATCGATCAGCACTTACAAAAAATGTACAATTTTATATAGAGTGAAGTGAGAAAGGGGGAGTTCGGTATGTTGATGACGGCAGTCAAGGGAATATTTTCCACGAGAAGACCATGGTGCCGCATTTCCATAACGCGAGTCTTTAGAAACCCGGCACTTATGTACGGCCAGACACGGCCCGAAAGTAATGGCGGCCCTGGCCACCTCATGCGCTAATGACATTTACAAACTCTTGGTCTAAAATGCTGCTAGGCGAAATTCCAACCCCTTCCGGGCTTGGGTTAGGACGAGGGGACACGACGACCACCCCCTCCACTCACACTCTCGCACAACGGAAAGTAAGTACTCCGTTCTATTCTGTACACCTAACCCTTTCCACCCGCTCTAAAGTTCTCCTTAGCCCACCCCTTTCACCCTCCTCCCACTCATCGCCACCACCATACACTCCCAAATCCTCTGGCACAACTCTGACGGGTGAGAACGGACAGTGAAATGAGAATGGGTAAAGGGGGCGAGGGGAGGAGAGAGAAAGGGCTGAAAGATGTTGTTGAGGTACATGGAAACTACGGACACTTACAACAATATTGAATGACCGTATGGAAATTATCATCTTTTCCTAACGTAAATATAGGTATATAGCTTTAAAGTGGATGAAATTATATATTGAACAAGTAATATTTATATTCATTCATATTATATAGTACTAAGTAAAAAAAAATCTCCATCATTATACTAATCAAGACCAATATTTACACACTTAATAACATACTTATAGTACATAGTGTAACACGTACCTGCATACATATATTTACGAATATTTAAAACAGAAAAATTATGATAGTATTTTATTTCAAATTTTCAGTTGGGTTCAAATTTATATATTGATGAATATAACCATATATACATACATACAAAAAGAAAATTAGATATTTTTTGTATAGAAATTAAAAAAATAATTGCCGATATATTTATTATTTGTTTCTATAAAACTCAGACTTTACAAAAGAGTTTCACAAAAATTAAAACTAAATTCAAATTTAAATTTAAACTTACTTTAAATTCAATTAATTTGATCAAATAGTTGGACGATTCATGAATATTATTATAGTTTTGGAACCCTATCGAGTGTATGGAGAGATTCTCAGCTATGTAACGAGAAGAAAGTGGTTTTCGAAGGTTTTGACAAAGTTGGGATAGTGGTTCTGGCGGTAAAGTCGATAGGAGTGGGTAAAGAGGGGGTTTAAAAGCAAAAGGGTGGGGTTAGATTGGATTGGATTTTGAATTATATTTTAGTGGTTTGTAATACATAATTGTAGTTTAACGTACTATGTAGTATGTAGGCAGTCACTATACACACATCAACGAATTAAAATTTATGTATATTTTAACATACATTATATAATATAATATGTATTCGATTAAATGGCGCATAGTAAAGTTTAGCAAATGTTCCATTTTCATACCAGTCATTTAAATTTAAATTATTTATAAAGTAATTGGTAAATATATCTGCAGTTTTGGTTGTCATAATTATGTATGTATGTATTATATTTAAGATGTGAGTATTATACCAAGTAGGTATCGACACAAAGTGCGCTGACAGTCCATACTTTTGATATTTGATGGGGCTTAGGTGTATATTATGCGCGAAGTGCTAGACGAGTCGGGAAATATTTGAAGGGGCGTACTGGGATTTTTATCAACAACATGTCGAGCATGTTTCACACACAAGAAAGGAGTATAGCCGGCCCTGCGGAAGTAATTTGACGTCTCGCGAGCCCGACTTATGTGAACTGGGAGTAGCCGAGCGTGAACGGATTCCTTTTTCAAAGTATCACCATATTGTACCGATAATATTACATTTCTCCGAGGGGGTGGAGGTGGAGGAGATGAGGGTGGAAAATATACCGGAGATTTTCACCTGTTGTGCAGGCGAACGACTTGACGTGGGGACACCTAAGGCGTTTCAATATTAAACGCCCTTACTTTCAAATGTCGCTACCATTCTAATATAAAGAATATATTTTTTCTTTTAAAACAAATTACTTTTCAGGGGAGGGAGACAGGTTAGAAGTGTATAGCCGTGAAAATTGAAAACTAGATAGAGTATGTACCTACATATGTAAATTGGAATTAGCTTGCAATTTTTACTAAAGCAATACAATAGTCACTTAATGTTATATACGGAGAAATTTTATATTAATAGAAGTGGCTTTAGGCGTCATATTGTTGTCAAGTGAAGATTGTCCACAGACATTGCATCAGTCATTGCTTGGTGCTCGACGTAAGTCCGATAAAAAATTCTCTGTTTGTTTATATTACTCGCAAGATGGACAAGCATCGGTAAAAATTGCACAATGCATTCAACAACACACAATAAACAACATGGGATAAATTTTTATAAGTAAATTAATCCGATTGTGTTCCGTGCGTTGTAGAGACGCACCGTGCAATATTGACAATAATTATTTATTCGTAAGGGCCCTTATATTATTATTACATTTCTCTGGTTATATATGTACAAATGTGTATGTAAATATTTAATTACTAAGATTCGGATGCCACTAATAATGCCAACGCTTAGTTAATACTAGACTATGGAGGGTGATTAGGGCAATGGCAAAGAACAATAGACTTTCCATAGAGCTGTAAGCAAGGAAGCAAAAAAAACTATTTTTAACTTTGTAGAAAACCTTTTTTAAACGTTCTAACGAGAAGCCAAAAACTAGTGATGGATTAGTATGATGGAATGCAGGGCCGTGAAAAGGAATTTGGCAACCCTGTTGCAAACATTTATAGGTCGCCAAACCACTTTTTTATTATTAAAAAAAAACAACCAAAAAATAATATTTCTTATTGGTCATAAATGAAACAATGTCACAAATATTTTGGGTCAATGATCAATAAGCAAACCCCCTTGGCAGACTGAACACCAAAGGGACTAATCTATACCTGCTCGGCTGCTCCTTACCTGAGATAGAGTTAAAATGTTGATAAAAATCCTAAATATTTCTATTTAAAATACGATTTTACATAATATTTTTGATGCCAAATGGCTGCCCTCAAAAAGCAGCCGCTCTGGAAAAATTCGTATATTAGTATTTAAATTTAATATCCATATTTCAAGATACACCTCACATCAGAAAGTGTAATTACTCGTGGCTACTTATTATTAAAAAATAATACATGTAAGTAAAAAATATGAAAATTGTATGTGGTATTTTTTTAAAATGAGATAGTGGACGTTGCTTTGGATATTTGTAATGTGGCTCAACTGGCCGATTAAAGGTCAAACAATATTTTTTCGCTTATGAGGAAAATAAGGGTGGACCGGTGAGGGCTCGACGAACCCCAGAAACTCCCTTCGGGGTTAATATCATCAAATATTGTCGATGTAAACGTGGTAAACCAGTTTCTACCGCTCCTATACCTACACCGGTTTATATTGTTATATATTAATTATCCGTAATTCGAATATGATGCGTGTATGTATAATATATGTATATAAATATATTGTATAGATACGAAAATTGTGCGGTGGAAATTATGCCAATTGCATTTCTGAAAAAGTGCAACATTCCCTTCTTATTTAAAAAAAAAAAACAAATTTATGAATTATTCCTTGAATAATTCCTGATAATTGAATGAAATAATTCTTTTAATATAAAACAATTGCCCAGTCCAGCCTCTGAAGTGACCAGTTTTTCCATTCTCGCCCTAATTACCAACCGACCCTTACTTACCTATACATTAGTAGTTCTACACATTTTTTTCTTTATCCATTTTTCTTTTAATGAAATGGCTAAAATTGCAATCATTGCTCGACCACCTTGTGAAATGTTAATAGAGAATGTTTGCATTCATAAATATGTAGATTTTGTTCTCAGTTATGCATTTCAGTTGAAACAACAATATTCGCGTCTCTTTCTGCCCAAACCAAAAAATACACGCGTTCACTCGCACTTGAGAACATGTACATACATACATACATATGTACATACAATGTACCTCAAATACATCAAACGATTTGACTAAGAAGGGAAATATAATATTGATTGTAATTATTAGAACCAAATCAATGGACATTTAATTTTAGCGTTTAATATTTTCTATGAATCGCGAGGACCAAAATGAGGCCCTCTGAATAATTAAAAAAAATAGTACAACCGCCAAAGACATGTTACATACATAGGTTGATATTGGAAGAAAAAAAACGTTGTTTGTCATATTTCCGCTAGATTTTAGATATTATTTAATTTATATAGTATTAACAATACCCAATGGCAACTTTGCATTGCTCCAAAAGGATATTGCCCATCTCAAAATCCTAGGACTATTTATATTACTTAGATTTAGGTTAAGGATTAAGGCAGAGGGTTTATTATTGTTAATTTCGTAGAAAAACCAAATTTTTACGAGCTTTTTTGCTTTGAACACTATTGAAACGGTGTATTTTATTTTATTTATTAAAATTTATATTTTACCATGATGTCATTGCGGGTTGCTTTTGAGCGACATCTGTAGTGTTAAACTTGTACATATTATATATAAATTTATAGATTTTGAATTTGAAATCATATTTAAATACTGGTGAGTAGGAAGGATGGTTTTGTTAATTTGACGAGGAACTGTTTCAACAATGAAATCAGATAAATCGGCAAACTTTAATAGGAAACGATCGACTTGGACTCACAAATATCCAAGTCTGATCAGCAGCACTACATGAATACTCCAATGTTCTACTTATAAGTAGAGGTAGGATAGTCACAGTGCTATCCATTGTTCCATTGTTGTAAATCCTTTGTAAAAAAGGTTCGGCAAACCTTTAACAATGCATTTACAACCTTTGAACAATACGCGGCACCTTCTGGGTCCGGTGACTTCTTATAAGTAAAGCCCGGACCCAGAGCGTGCCGCGTATTGTTCAAATGTTGTAAATGCATTGTTAAAGGTTTGCCGAACCTTTTTTACAATGGATTTACAACAATGGAACAATGAGCGGCCCCTTGGCTATCCTACCTCTACTTATAAGATGATATCAAGCATTTTTTTCATATCTATACTTGGGTGTTAGCTCGCTGTTCTTAAAATAGTAGACCCCTATATATTACTATACAAAGCAAGAGAGCAAAAAAGTATGGTTGACAATAGTGAACCATTTTTTCTAGCAAAATCATTGTCCCAACGCTGATCTTTGCTTATTATTAATAACTTTTAAATTTATTAATTACTAAGTTATTACTTTTAAGCTGTAATAAGTTATTACAGTTTAAAAGTAATATTTTTACTAGAAAGGCTACTGGACTTCTCATTAAACTAAGCTAAGAAATAATATTTTTAACTCCAGTCCTTGTGTTGGTTTTTTTGTTTGTATTTCAAATTGCGAAACATATGAAAGAAGGTGAAATTATTAAGAAAATCATTTTAATGCATCATGTGCTGTAAAGTTTTGTACAGTTGCCAAACTTAGTTTCAAAATAGACTCTTAGATTTTGACAAAATTATATGAATTGTTCAGTATAAATTGTATAAATCACTGTATTTTTTTCAAGCTTAAAGAAGCAACTATGCAAAATAGCTACATACAAATTTTGTAATTAAACAGAATGTGCAACCTATCTTCTACATAGGTGTATTATTAAACCACGCATGAACACATCATAATTAAAATGAATCGATCAACAAAGCGATACATCTAAATGGAGCCTTTATCATTTACATACCTACATATATATTTCATACCTGACATGTTGTCGTAGACGGAATGTAAAATTCGAAAACAGATGAATTAATATAAAATTTGAAAATAAATGAATTAACATGAATTTGAAAATATATACATAAATACATTGTTATAAAATTCATTGAACAAACCCTCATTCTTTTAAATATTTGATATCATCAGAAAATCAAATATGAACCTACAACACTCTAGCAATGAAATATGTTGTCGGCAAGTATTCAAATATTAAAACGAAGCTGTTCAAGTGTGCTTTTATGCAAATACGTGTGTACGGTTGATACGTTGCGTTGTCGTAAAAATAAAATGCAATACGCGTGCATCACGACAATGCACCCTTGCGCTTCGACGTCGCCAGTTTTCAATTTGCGATATTAAATTTCGTAACCACGGTGTAGTCAAGTGGGTTACTTATAAATGTACTTCAAAAGTGCCAATGTACTCCTTGCAGCTCTTCTTTTACGAGTGTAAGTGAGTGCGGTAGGTAAGCAAGCGAGTATAAAACGCGATTACTTAATATAAAATTCTTGAGCGACGACGAATCAGTGTTAATTTCGACACGGGACCGTGAACACGTTTTTTTCATCTTCTTCGTCTTTCGCTTCTTATTTTGCGACAGCCGGGGGTGATTTTTATTTTTCTTCGTCGTCGATATTCTTCTTGGATCCATTTTGTGTAATGTTAATCACTATTGCTATTGTGCTACATATACATATGTGATACTCCGACAATTATGTTAAACTATGGGTAGTTTCATCCCCACCACTGTGTTAATTACAGCATTTAAATTAAATTGAGATATGTACATATGTATATATATGTATATATGTACATACGTCAATAGCCGTATGGATTTCTTTGATGGAATGGTTTGGTAAAATTATCTTTTACTATTATTTTAAATATTGTTTATAAAATGCATTTAGAGCAAAACCTCATAACGTTAAATTATGTTGAATATCTATTTGTTTTTCTTTCTTTAAAACCCGTTAAGTTTTTCAATGCAATATTGTGTTAATTTTAGGACTATCAAAATTATACAACGGAGCAGTCATACTTACAAGAGCCGAACCGAGTAATTACTTTATAATTTTCATGAAATTATTATAAAACCTCACATATGTATACATAATTTCACAAACCATCTCAATTCATGTTTCTTCCTAAAATGCGAATAAAACAAATATTTCATTTAATGTCTGAAATAACTGTTAACGAAATATTTGCAAAAGAGTATATTGTCTTTCAAGGACTCATAATATGATAAATAGATAAATAAATGATAGAATAGAACGCCTTTTATATATATATTTTCCGTTATAATTAGTTCAGCGTGTTTTATTTTATTTTTCCGTTATACATAGTTCAAAAATTTCAAAAATAAAAAAACATATCTTAATTGAAATCGAAAATCTTTTACAAAACAAGGTATAGAATTGTTTTATAATTCATTTATTTTATGATCCTAGTTCAGTTCTCGTAGATACCATTTTTTGTGATCTTTTTCGATAGTACTCCAATCCTTATCCGATACCTCATGATAATATTAGTTGTTTGTAGGTTTTTAAACTTTTTTCCCAGTATGCTGCAAAAACTATTAAAATTAGATACTACTTTATATACTAACAAGAAAAATACACAACGATCATTGGATCAGTAGCTATTAGAATAGACCTAAGATGTATTGTGAACATTACTTATGAACAATAAAAAGCATTTAAAAACAAAAAGATTGGTTGTCATGCATAATATTCTAATCTTTGATATGTACCTTCAATATTTTTTTAGCATGTTCATTATTTTAAATTAAAAACACCTTCAACGCTAGTAAGTACATATTTGTGTTTTTTTTTTGCGATCAAAAATAAGTTGTTAGGCATACATATATGTATATACATAAGTGTAATGCAATGCATTTTTTATTAATTTCAGTCACACCCCAATTAAAGTAATAATAAATAGATAATTTATGCAGTAAAATTTTCATTTTAAATCAATGTAATATGTGCATATATGATCTTTGAAGTGGCGATATGGCGTTTATTGTCGGCCAATGCGGCGTCGAGTTTGTGTTTGCGTGCAAAACAAAAGCTCGAGGGTGGTTCAAAGGGAAACCATTGGTCAATAGAGCTTTTGAGAGAGAGTTTTGTTGACTTTGGCCTCCTGTCGACCAGTGGAGTCGAGAGACGGTCTTTTGTTTTTCGCAGCATCCCCGAAGAGCGGAAAATCAGGGGTGAAACTCACCCCACCACCCTACCATATGGACATGGTTGTTTAAACGCATGTGAATTTCAAAGCAAAAGTCAACGAATGCAAAGACTATTAATCCTTTCCAATATATAATTATAAACACTATGTATATTTACAGTCATTAAATGGACGATATTTATTAATAAAAACTTTAAAATTAAAATGAAATCACTATGATAATTATTTAAAAGAAACCAGTTGGAATTGGAATTGGAAATACAAAGGAATTGGATTCATCAAAAAAAAAATACTACTCCGAAGTAGTGTTTATGTTTTAATTGTGTAATCCGTGTCATTCATTTGTCAACGCTTATGACAAATGTTTAAGATTGGTTTACACCGGATTTTCTGAATGTATAATCATAGCAGAATTACCCGATGGAAATCTCTAGCTGCTGAGCAGAGTGTGTTGCTATTTTAGATTGTGGCTTGGCATTTAGATTGTGAGCATTACATTTTAACAACAATGAAGAAAATGGAACTAGTTTTGGAAAAATACATTCATTAATAGACTTCTTTTAATTATTTTATATTATTGCAAGATATAATAGGGAGTCTAAACAAACCTTTAAAAAACTCGTAATTATCTAGGGTCTGTTTGGATTAGCTACAATTTTTATACCTGCCTTCTATTGGATTTAAAAATAGTTCTAGTTGGAAATTTTGGCGAAATTTTCATAGAATACGTCAGCATTGAAATGGTTAAATTAGGGTTGGCCATATTAATTTAAGATTCGGTCGTTAGGGTCGGTATTTATTTTTGTTACTGGCAACCCATTTGACGTTTAATTTGCCGGGCGAAAACCGAAACTGTCGCGTGAGCTATTTTAGAGAGGGGCATTATTTGCCGGGCCGATAAATGGTACCCTTTTATTTCTAGCTTAATCTGAAATACTTTTCTTCCAAACATGCAGGTACATATATGTATGTATGTAGATTGAATAATGAATTCCTGTATTGGAATCTAACTGGAATAAATATAAGCGGAATATAATTGATGTTTACATAATGGAACCGTACAAGATTAAACATTTATGTTTTATAATTAGAAATACTTATGTTTTTATGACTAATTGAAATGTTTGGGCGAAAAACAAAGCGATCATCTGAACACTTTGCCGCGCTATCGCTCCTCGAGAGCATTCGGTTCAAGCCTCGCCAGCTCCAGACCCGACGGGTACAAAGGGTTGAAACAAGGGCCGCAACGGGTGAACGGCTTGGGGGAGGATGTTGGGGGGAGAGAGAGAGGATGCTTTAAGACCGGGCGTGTAAGTATTTTATGCCCATTGTTACCGCATTGTGCAGCGGGCGGCCATTGTTGTGCGGGATTTGGACTGTTTTTAGGCGGCCGACGTCCTCCCATACCCATCGCCACCACCTCACTAACCTCCCAAACACCCCATAGGACCACCCCCGACTTCCGCACAGGAGGACCATTCACATTCCCCGGAGCCGGAGGACCCCTTCTTCTAGCGAGATCCGGCGCCGAAATTAAAACAATGCAAACTCCCCAGAGTCGTACACCCGGCTCTGGCGCATCGCGTTTGCTGTGTATATTTATTTCATGTGCAAAGTGCAACTCTCGTTTATTTGAATAATTTTATATTATGATAATTTGAATTTTATACATCGATTTTCGATTATAATTCAAATCCATTAAATGAAGGCATTTAAATTTATCCATACATAGATACATATAAACATATGTACATAGATACATATGTATAAATATACATAGATACATATTTAAATGTAAAAAATATGGAATTCGATAACTGTTAAATTTAGTAGGTATATTCATATTTGATGTCTATTCTTTGAATTATCATCAATTAAATATGCATAGGTACATATGTATGTACATATATTCAGATTGTTAACTAGCTGAATTTCTTATATATGAACATATTCGATCCATGTGTTTTACAAGTGATGAATGTGAGACTTAGACATTGGCATTGACGTTAACGCCAAAATGCTACAAAAAGTTCAATCCACTCGAAGGAGTATGGACTGTTGTATGATCGGCATAACGAAGAGATATAGGAAACGGAATACGTGGGTGAGAATAATGACAAGGGTAGTGGATGAAGTGGAGAGAGTGAAGAGATTGAAATGGCAATGGGCAGGTCACGTAGCCAAAAGAATCGACGAAAGGTGGACAAGAGAAGTGCAAGAATAGTATCCAGGTGAAAGGAAGGCCGCAAAGAAGATGCGTAGATGAAATTAGGAAAATGTGTAGGATGAGATGCATGATACCTATGTAGATGCGTAAAACAGAGATGAATGGAAGTATGTTGGAGAGGCTTTCATCCTGTAGTGGATGGTGGCTGTAGATCAGTGGTCGCCACGTGAGTTCTTTTTGGGCGTAGTACATTTTTCCACTATTTTCCTATTGGCCTATTTTTTCTATAGATGCAGTTGACAGTGGTTTTCAATATAAAATATTGATTGTAATAAAATGTATGTATTGTAATAAAATAAATCAATAACAATGTAAATATTTTCGTGTTATATATTGTAGATAAGATCCGTCGTTTCCTTTTTCTCTTTAGTCTTACTCTTACCTGCATTTACACTTTACCTGTAATAAACATTATTTCCTATTTTTAATTATTCGGCTCCTTTGAGAGTTTTGAAAAATGAACATCTCTGCTGGCAGAGCTAGATGATATCTTGCGGAGAGAAAAAAATATTTAGTTGACAGTAATTTCAATCAACGGGAATGGCAAAAATAATCTCAATGGTATTAATTAATATACCATAAGTATTCATTGCAGTTATTTATTTTCAAAAAATGCGAGAACAATATCAACTTCTTGACTGGTATTCGTTGAAAACAAAAAGATTCACGCCCAAAATATAAACTACACCTGAAAATAATCCAGGTGGCGACCACTGCTGTAGATGATGATTAGTACACGTATTTTGGGCATTTTTCCATAAATGCTTAATATATGCTAAAATTTGGCACACATGTTAATACATAGATGCTAAATTCGTAAAATACGCGAATAGATGTTAAAATAACAAAAAAAACGTGAAATTTGCATAAAATTTATTAAATTAAGAGACAATTTAGAAGGGTCTTCCTATCCCTTTGCCCATTTATTATTTGAAGAAATTGAGGGAATAAAACAGAGGTTGCAGTTTACCATAGAAGATGTTTTTCTTGTCGAAACCAACCAACTGCTTTTGTCTACTACTGTAAACATAAGAAGACAGTTGGAGCTCTGTATCCAATAGACTGCTCAAAAAAGCGTTTTAAAACTAGAATCGCATTCAAGACTAAATGAGACAAATCTATTCCTCCAAACATTGAGTAAACTATTCAATCCATCTATGGCAGGTACAAAATCTAATATTAATGTTAAAGAAACAGTTTTGCTTTTTTAGAAACCTGCCATTGTTTAATGTATTAACAGAGGCTCAATGTTTGGAAGGATATCAGCACTTTTTTAGACAATCAATAGAGAATAAAAAAAGTGAATCCACGCCGGATATATTGATGGCAACAAAAATTAAATATGAAGAGTTTGATTGTGCAGGTTTAAAATCTATTTGGTGTCAAGTCAATAGTGTGAATGCTGAAAGGTATTTTAGTAAATACGATATAATTGTTACCGATCGACGCACGAACCTCAAAAAATAATCTATAGAAATATGCTCCATGTTGAGTTTTAATAAATTTTAATTGGTATTGTTACGTACGCCGTGGATTGAGCGAATTGTACTTAGACCAACGGATATCTGTTATCGGGTTAACTAAGTGCATGCACTTACTTTCAAGGATTATATCTGGACTCTAAGTGCATTTAGGCTAAACAATGACCGTTATTAGGCTTTCCTCAGAATCGGTACGGGGAGACCCAATGTCGTGGAAATACATATCCGAATACGTGACTATACAACAGGTAAACAGATTAGGCGTCCTGAGAGATCTACCCTTTATAAGGCGGTACGTAGGCGATATCATGTCATTCTGGACTTAGCAGTGACACTGCGTGTATCTCCTTAATCATCAATAAATGCTGTGAAACGACTGTTGGCCTTTTACTTGGATCCTCCACCCACCCCTACGCAACAGTATTATATTTTTATATTCATATTTTTTGTCTTTGTATTTTTATATTCATGTTATTTTCATTGTAATTTTAATTCCAAAACATTTTTGAATTTTTCTATTATTTTTTAAATGTTGTATTGTCTTTAAATTGTATACATATATGTATATAAATTTTATTAAAATTCATCGAAATTTTTTATTATTTAAAATTAAACCCTTCATAAAAATAGATGCTAAAATTGAATATTTTTAATGCCTTAAAACGCTAAAATGCTAAAATTGTCAAAAATACATGCCCAAAATACGTGTCTCTAACGCTGATGTATATATAGCTCGATTGATTTTAAATGAATATATGTATATATTTTTTTTTATTGCAATGAAAAGTAATTTTTTATCTAGATTAAAAAAAATATATATATACTATATAATTTTATTTAGATTGTTAAAAAAATATATATATGTAATTTTATTTAGATTTTTAAAAAAATACATATTATATAATTTTATAATTTTTTTATAGATTCAAAAGATGTGAATGATAATTTTAAATGTCTTTGTTAAATTATATATTATTAGTTGTTTTACCCGGCTTCGCTCAGTATTTGTAATATAAACAGCTTAAACATGGCGAATCTAATAGTAAATATTCATTTGTTTTTTTAATAAAACTATTTGAATCGAAAAAAATATATATCGAATCGAAACCATATCGAATCTTCGTCATAGAAAGTTTGATTTGTTTTCGATGTTACCAACCAACATTACATACTTACATACATAGTTGCAAAGTCTCTTTCGAAATTATATATTAGATAAATTAATTGGGTATTAAAATGTAAAAATTTGATATAATAAAATAATATTTTTCCAATTGATACCTTGTACATATAAATTAATGTTTGTAGGTATAGATGTAATTAAGCTTAACAATAAAGTCTGCATTATTTAATTACTGTTTAAACAGCTTTTATAAATGACATACTAAATTTCATAGTATTTATTGTCTATTAATAATATTTTGCTATGTGGTTTGGGGGTGATACTCTGGAAAATTTACTCTGGTAGTATGTTTGCGGTTATAAACAACGTATCGTGAGCTATTTGTGTATACAATAGGGTTGAAGCTCTTCACGAGAGTGACTACATATGTATGTATGTACATACGTATAATGGGGAGAGATGAAGGTAATTCTTAGGTACTTCAAATTCCCTAAATGCGATTGGTTGCATTCTATAACTGAGTTTTCATATAAACAATCGAGTGCCTCGATAGTTAATTGGAAGAAATGAGAGGAAACGTAGAAGCAGAGAGGTTACGGATCTAGAAAGTAAGGTCTCAAGAAGGCACCTTCATTTCCTGGTAACCGCAATATCCTTTAAGTAAGTGGTTCTGCTGAATATGGCCGCTGATGATTTGATTTTCTCTCGTACCCACCTCCCCGCGGATTCCCAACTTCACATTCGAAATTAGAATAGTTGAAGGAGGGTTTCGGAGGGTTGGGAGGGTGAGTTCAGAGGGTGAGGTCGCAGCCGATACGCCCAGGAAGTCCGACCTTTCCATCGGCCACCCCCTTCCATCTTGAGAGACGTCGTTAGTAACGGCCGTTAATCAGTAAACCACTCATTTCGTTAAATCCCAGCTATATATCGAAACGCACCGCGAACAATTCTCCGCCTCCGTCACCTTCTCCTCCTCCTTTCTTACTCCCTTTCGACTTCATGCTCCAAATAGACGTTCCCAAACCTTCGGAGTGAATTTTTGTTAGAATTCATTAATATGGAGATTTCAAAAAACTTTCACACTCTTCTAATAATACATCAAACATTCAATCATACAAAAATTATTTTTGTTTCAATGACTCTTCAGTTATTATTTTGAAAGTATTCATTGGATATCAAATAACAATAAAAATGTATTTAAAAACAACGAAGTGGACCTTCAAAGTGTCATCGATTATTTTTTTAAAGGGAATTTCTTCAAGAAAATAAACTTTCAATAATACCTTGAACTTTGATTTAGTTTTAGTTTATAAATTATTAGTTTGGAAAATAATGAATTAATTGAAAAGAAAATTAGGCACCATTTATTTATGGTGAAATCCATGATCAAACAATCAAATAAAATTTTGTTCAAGTGAATTATTTATTGAAAATTCTAACTATTATATATGTAAGAATAATATATGAAATTTTATAAGATTGGGTAAATTTAATTTTTATTTTATACAGGTATACACCCATTATTACTAACACAACATCTGTTGCCAACATTGTACGCAAGTATTATTCAAGGCCAATCACAAACATCGATCATCAAACATTAGAATCATCATAGAGACATCTATGGACAAATTTTTGCAGCATTTATAAATATCAACAAAAGCATAGAATGCTGTAAACTCAAATATTGCGAGAAATAGGACATTATTGCCAATTGTTTGGAACCGTTTCCAATGAAATCAGATAAATTGGAAAAAACTTTGAAAGGAAACGATCAACCTTTGAGTCATATATCCAAGGTCTGGCCAGCAACAAAGTCAGGGAAAAAATCCGACACCAAATCGAAAGCATTAAACGCTAACCACTGATTTACATATGTTGCTGGTTGTGAATTAAAAATTAGTAGTTTGGGAGAAAATTGAATTCAAAAACTTAAAAAAAAGCGGACAACACCTATAAGAGGAGGTACCATTTCCAGTCAACTTAAAAATTTGAAAAAAATTTACTTCGTGTCGATAAGAATTTCAGTAACCGATACTAAGTTTCAGTTCGATAGGACTAACGATGTTCAAAAAATCCTCAAAATACACAAACACACACATTTTTTCTAGATCGTAAAATCGTGATAAGTAATCGATTCTGAGTTCGAATCAGTCAAAATATCGAGTTCGAATTTTCGCATGATCACAAAACTTCATCTATTGTTACTATGTACATAGATAAAGTAAAAAGAAACAATACATTTTGTAGACTTATTGTGACCCCCTAAATATCAATTAATGAATCATCATAGTTTTATAAATCCTAAATTCGAATGAATTAATAATAATGTATTATAATCTGAAATCTGTAATAATTAATTAATCAAAATCTAACATCGAATGAATTTTGTTTTAACCTTTAATGATATATGTACATATAATATAAGTATTATATAAGATATGTATGATTTTCTATCATATTTTCACGCCATTAATTTATTTCTAATCGTCCTCAAGAAGAACAAAAGTCGTTTATATAATAGTTCAATTGGTAGTAGCGATGTGTACATACTTGGCGAATAAAAAAAAATAGTCAAAATCATTTTTAGCCCTTATCGCTCCACAACGAGAGGGGGATACGGGGACGTACGCCACCGATATGTACCAAACTGTAGAGTGCACAGACAATGGAGGCTTTCGCAATAGCCTGTCGCCAAATCGGCTTATCGCCGTTTACACCATGTTCGTTAGTCGTTAGCTAACTAATGACGTTTCGTTACGTTGCGACCCCCTTCTACCCCTTCTTAACCGGGAGAGGAGTGTGGAGGGGGAGGTGGTTGTAAGCGCGTTCATACAAAACGGAGAGATAACCGAAGCCCCGAACTTGCACTGTGCCGTATCCGAATTTTCAATCTGAGACGCTTTTCCGATTTTCACGTGAAAGTCTGGAACGGTCGGCCTGACGCTCCATGATAGTTCTAAACATCCGAGTCAGTGACATGAAAAATTAGTTTGTAAATCAATTTTAATTTCAAAATTTTCATATGTGCTAAGTTGGTATATATTATACATATATGTATGCAAGTAATTGGATCGGGCACAAGTGAGTTAAATAATGTAGTGTAGCATGGAAATTACGATTACACGATTCTTATAAGAATGAGCTAGTGAATTGGAATTATTTCATATTATAAATTTTTATAAAATTAAAAATCAATTTTTTTTTATTATTAGTAATAAAAAATTATTCTGGTATATGGATTGGATTTTATTGAAAAATATGCCTTTAACACTTTGCATTCTTATTGGAATTACTTATTACCACTAGTGATGGAAAAAATTATGATTTTTTTTTAATTTTTATTGTTCAAGTTACATATGTCAAACATCAAATTGAAGACTTCATTTTATCAAAAAATAGGCATTTTTTTTTAGATAAAAACTAAATTTTATGCTCAGTTCTTTTGGTACTATCTGTTTGTCTCTAATTGTGAATATAATAACATGATGTTTATTTGGGATGCCTTTTTTCGAATTTAGTCATATAGTAGATTAAGAGTTTTACATTTATTGTACTATTTATGACAATATTTTTGTATAATAAATGAGTTTTATTACTAGAAACTTTTAAAATATGTCTGTAGCATTGTTTTCATACCTACCCTAAATGAAAATAAAAGAATTTGCCAAAAATTTTACGAATATCTCGTTTTTCTAAATCTAAACAATTATTTATGTTCGTTTTATTTTATTTTATTGTCACGTAAAAAAAATCAGGTAACAATTTCAAATATCTATTCAAGTTCACAACCACCATTCTTAATAAAATAAATATTATAATTTTGCTAGCACCACCTAGCTTCTAGTAGGAAAAACTATTTTTAATTCGTGAAAAATTCATTTCTTGACACATTCATAATTGGATACATTTCCATTTCATCACTGAATGATGATTTATTTTATTTTATTTTATTGAAGATATGTATTTAAATAAATTAGTATGTCTATTGATCGCATCGTTTGCAACTTCAAAATTCCAACTGGAATATTTCGCATATTCCAGTTAGACTATTCCATTGAAATACATTACCCATGCTACTGTATGTACATATTTCTTTACTATGTTCGTATGCATATGTGCCCATGATTGTAAATTTTCGATTTTATTGTTTAATATCGGTTATATGTAACTGAAAAAAATTTTTTTCTTGACTTACACCACTTTTGTAATTATATTTAGGCACATATGTAGGTATGTATGCCTATTTCGAATTCATTTACAGAACAGGATTAAATAATCACGTAGCTTTTATTGTTTTATTTTTAGACGAATTTAAATAACTTTGTATGAGAAAAAATAGTCTACTCAACTCTACGAAAAACATAAGCCAAGAAAAGCTTTACGAGATCAGCTCGATTCCATCGCTTACAATATACGTATATACGGTGGAATGTATATATATATATATTTTATTTTTTTTAATTATCTTTGTAAAAACGTGTAATTGGACTCGGATGTTATATATATTATATATTTACTCTTTGTTTTTATACATCTTGTCTGTTGATTTTTCAATAAATAAAAAAAAAAAAAAAAATATATATATATATATACAGTCCCATGACAGCGAATTACTAACACCATGCGGATTTTGCAAATTCTATGTTTAGAGCTATATATTGAAGAGTAGGTTCGTAAAATTAAAACAAAGATGTGTTTATAATGATTATACATAGTTTATTTACAATATTAATACAACATATATAAATATTATTAATATTTTGTATGTCCACCCTTATTTCGGAGACACGATGCTATTCTTTTGGGCATACTCTCGATACAAGACGCAATGGTTGACTTTATCTCAGGATCTCCCTGCCACACAGAAATTATGTTTTGTTTTAGGATATTTTTATTGGTACATTGGAGCTTATTTAATTTCATTTTAAGGGTATGCCAGACATTTTCTATAGGATTTAGATCGGGAGAATTACCGGGCCAGTGAAGGAGCGGTAAATTGTGGTCGGACATGATTTTTTTCACAATTTTGACTTTGTGGCAGGGTGCAATAATATTGCATTAAGTGCAGGCGATCCTTTTTGTCAATTTTGTTTTGTATAGAGTGCAATAGGGTGTATCGCAATACCGTTATATATTGCGAAGCATTCATCATCCCTTCTACAAAATACAATGGCCCCCGACCTTCCGCACTAATTGAGCCCCAAATCATGAGTGAAAGCGGGTGTTTCACATTTTTTATGACACAGGACTCATTATACCGCTTGCCGACTCGCCTACGTACGTATTGGTGAGTCGGTGTCATCAATTGAATTGACGACTCGTCAGAGAAGTGAACCTTAAAAATGTTAAAAACATCGATTAATTCGATTCATTCAAAAAATATTAAACAAATAATTTAATTTCAATTAAATTACCCCTTTCCAATCGTCGAGGGTGAAGTGGCGATGCTCATTAGCCAAATTGAGCCTGGCTTTCTTCATTTTTGGCGTCAAAAGCGTTTTTTTAGCTAGCTGCCTGCCTGCCATCTCCGCGTCTGCGACACGGCGTTGTATTGTCCGAGTCGATATTTCGGTTCCGCTCCCGTAAATTCGTCTGGATTTTTTTATTTGTGGCAAACCGATCCTTCTCAACAGTATTTATAATATATCGATCGACTCGAGGACCGTATTTTCGAGTGCCACAACAATTCTTACGCTTGGTGACCGTAGGATTTTCACCTCTTTTTAGTTGGGTGCTAATTTTATGCACACTGAAAACGCTAACCCCCTGATCTTTAGCAATATATCGTATAGAATACTTCCCAGTATTTAATAATGTGGAAATATTGGAGATTTTCTCCATAGATAAATCTTTATTTCTTCCCATCTAAAAAGGAAAGGGGGTTTTTTCACAAGCAATTTAAACAAATAATTAAGTCACATTTAAAAAATTTAAACACTTTAACTTACTTCAATGATATCGATAATATACAGGAAAGCAAAAATCTCTTCAAAACTAACTTTTCTCCCAGTGAAAGCACACGTCTACACCAAACGAATTTCAAAGCCAAACTGTGTATTTGCACTTGTTCGGTTTTTAAACTATTTGTATAAACACTACTCATCCTATCCTTCTCTAAATACATAGAATAGGATACAATGAATGGTCTACAAAAAAAACCAACCCAAAATGTTACTTAAGACGGCGCAGGTACACAAAATAGGGTAAATACGCGGGTGTTAGTAATTCGTTGTCATACGACTGTATATATATATATATATATATATATATATATATATATATATATATATATATATATATATATATATATATATATATATATATATATATATATATATATATATATATATATATATATATATATATATATATATATATATATATATATATATATATATCATCATCATCATCATCATCATCATCATCATCATCATCATCATCATCATCATCATCATCATCATCATCATCATCATCATCATCATCATCATCATTTACAGCCAATCGCCAATACAGGATGAAGGCCTCTCCAACACGCTTCCACTCGTCTCTGTTTTGCGCAACACTCATCCATCTCATTCCGCACATTTTCCTAATTTCGTTCACCCATCTTCCTTGCGGTCTTCCTTTTACTCTTTTGCCTTCTCTCGGGTACCATTCAAGCACTTCTTTTGTCCACCTTTCGTCCATCCTCCTAGCTACGTGACCCGCCCATTGCCATTTCAATCTCTTCACTCTATCCACTATGTCCACTACCCTTGTCATACTTCTCACCCACGTGTTCCGCTTTCTGTCTATATATATATATATATATATATATATATATATATATATATATATATATATATATATATATATATATATATATATATATATATATATATATATATATATATATATATACACATACATATATATATATATCTATATATATATATATATATATATATATATATATATATATATATATATATATATATATATATATATAAATATATATATATATATATATATATATATATATATATATATATATATATATATATATATATATATATATATATATATATATATATATTCAAATATGAGGGATAAATTTTCTCGAATATAAATAAAAGACCGCAAAATTTTGTTGAATAAAATTTAATTATATTTTAATTTTATATGAAGGTAGCACACAGTCATAAATAAAACAAATTGTATGATCCTTTTTAATTTATTTTGTGACCATAATATGACATCTGTTGTAAATTGTTTTATCGCTTAATTTTAATTAAACACATCAATTTTTTATTAGTAGGTATTTAAATTTTCATCATTGTCAAAATGGAGAACGCATGAGTTTTTATTTCAATACAACAGTTACAATGATAATAAGTTCAAATGCATTTTTTTATTTATTTTATTATTCATTTAAGTGTTAACATCTACAACCACATTTAATTTATCAATTACAAACTATACTTGATTTTCAATAGTTTAAAATAACAAATGTACACGGGATTTGGATTTACATTTAACAAAATATTTTTATATACACGAGGTGTTTCATTTCAAAACGACACACACGAACCAATTATATGTATCTACATTTCTGAGAATCTCGGATATACATATGTACATATCTCACCCTGGATTGATTTATTTGGGTATACATATGAGCTATATGGGAATGTTTTAGGAACGAGTGTGTTGAAGTTTAAAATGGCTCATAAATTAAAATGGTATAAAATATGTGGAAGTGCAATAATTAATTGGCGATTTTAAATTTATATTATAATTATTTTACTATTCCAATTGTATTATTTAATTTATTAACCAAAAAAGACTTTTTGTACTAAACTCACGCTATACAACCTGTAAATATATATGTATGTATGTATGTATGTATTGTAACGAAACACATTGAGCAAATACTGAAATTGCTAATAAAACTTATTATAAACATGTATAAATATCAAATAAAATTCATTATTTCTATATTAAGCTCAAGATAATTTTCATTTAATAAGTTCAATCTCGAAAAATTGTTGTACTATTTAAATTTTAACTATTTCTTTTAAGAGTTCGAATTTACGAGTGTCTTTTTGGTTGACTCATCGACTATTGTACAGTTAATAATCTTCGGTGAAAATATCGTATTACGTTTCAGTATTAAAATATACATAATAATAAATATTAAGTACACATTACTACACGTTACCTTAAAAATATGCAACATTTATTATTTAAAAGGAACTCATCAAAGATCGACTATATGTATATAATAATATGTATAGTTAAATAAACTATTACTCTGATTACAAAATTCCAAATATCTCGAATGTTTCTTTTAATTTATTTATTGTGTTTAAATTTTGAATAAAACATTCATACGTTTGGAATTTATTTTACTTACAATACAATTTTATATACTAAAAAAAATAATTTATAAACGCTAAAGATATGCTAAATTTCATTTCAGAATTTTTTTTCTTTATTCTGTTTTGCGATTTTATAATATATCTTTTGCTTCGCATTAAATTCGGAATATGTACATTTTATTATAAAAGACAAGTTAATCGAAATTAAACGGTTTTAAATTTTAATTGCTATTTTCCCTTACCCTGTTGTTGATAAACACAGGATCGAGTTTTTTTTTATTTTACACATTTATCTACTTAAATATTCGTCAAACCCTGTTAGTCTAGTAAAACTTGAAAAAAGGTAAATATATTTTAGTTTGATTTCGTAATTATTTTTGATCGGCTGGTTTATTTTTAACAGCTTTTTTTGCAAGTAAAGAAGCCTTCAACCTTCATTGAATCTTAAATTCATTGCAGATTAATTAATATACAGATAAATAATTTCTACAGTTAAATTTTAAATTATTTTATGTTATGATAAATAATGAGTGAAATTTATTAAATGAATATGAAATTTTACTATTTATATTATTCAATAAAAATGCAAGTCAAAATTAGTAATGTAAGTAATATTTTGTAATAACGAAAATCTATTTAATGCATCTTTACTTCTTTTTCTTGTATTTGTCGTCTCAAACAAATCCATTTTTGCATTTTAATAATTTTCAATACATAAACATAAATTTGTTTATAGTGATAGATCATATTCTGCTTCAACAGAAAGCTCATTTGGTATTTGTTGCTTGAGAAGTACTGAAATAATGTTATATGAGTGCAAATTAAACGGGTAAAAAAAGGAAAGAAAAAAGGATTCAAAGAAAAGAAATAATTTTTTTAACAAATGAAAGATTTTATTATGCAATGAAAACAAATAAAACAGAATTTAAATTTTACATGGTTCAACGAAACGAGGGATTCAAAATAAAAAATAAAAATTAAAATAATGGTAATTTTCTAAAAAATACATACTTTATTATTTAAATAGTAAAAAATACGACTCAATAGGTATTTTAATACTGGCATTTGAGATTATCGCAATATATATAATTACTTAAATGCTTTTTTTAATAATAAAAAAAAGGTGATAAAATATCACAACAAATCATCATTACAGTGTACGATTGGTGGTTATATGGAAAATGTTCAAAGATAAACCTTGCAAAGTAATAGTTATAAGACATCGAAAAAATGGAATCGATATTGCAAAAATGGAATGTAAGAATATAATTTATTTAAAATAACGTAGAAAAAAATGTAGGCGTTATATAATATATTTTTTTGATTTTTTAACAGAAAATATAAATGAGATTTTACTAGTATTTCGACACGTCATCAACAATTACTTTGCATTTTAATAAATTCGGTTTAACTCTGAGCGTTAAGTTTGCCGCGTACGAACGAACGAGTAACTCTAAAATTAAATTAAATTACATTAAGTACGTATACTGGGTTACAGTAGCTTTTAATGGAATCGAATTCATAATATTGATTTAAAACAATTTAAAAATTAACTGGAATTCTGAATTCAGTCTTAAACATTAACGTCCGTCACTGGTATTGTACAAATATTATACAATAAAAGTAAAAATAATAATGATAATATTAAAAAATCGTTCCGAAAATAAATTACAAATCTACAGAAAGGGAGTTGGAAAACGAAAAAACGTAAAAAACATATGCGTGTAATGGTATAAGTGTTTTGTTTAACCCTATCATCTATTCTTAAAATTTAAATATATAATTGCGCGTAAGAAATTATTTACAATATTGAATTAAAAAAATTAACACTAATAGGAAATACATACACAACAATTTGAGAACTAATTGAACGCCTTTTTTGCGTTATTTTTTTTTAATTCAACGGATACAACTTTGGCATGAGTTTCACAATAATCCATTTTTGTGGTTTTTCTCGAATAAGTCACAATATATAATATACATAATATAATTTTTAAAATAATTTATATTGTAGTTAATTATTTACGAAACGATACGAGCCGTTCGGCAAGCGTATTTGACAAGCAGAATCGATCGTAACTAAAATGTCTTTTATCATTATTTATAAAACAGTTTATTTTTTCATTTTAAATAACTTATCGCATATTTATATATGTATAAACAACACACATTGGCTACACTAGCTGACAACTTTCACTGGTTTTTTGCTTAATTTAGTATGTATTTCTTTTGATTTAATTAATGTGCGGATTATAATGCCCGTATTTGCATATAATATGTACAAGAGCTGCCCAAATGCTTGGCGCCTTTGTTCGAGACTAGATTAGAGCGTTCGCACTGGTTGGAGGTCTCTGAAGAGTGATATTGATCCTTCAGAAGCAATCACCTGCTTCTAAAATATCTGACTCGGCGGGGCTGGGGGCGGCAAGCGGAAACCACCCCACGGGAAGAGTCACGTGGCCTCTTCTTTGCACGCGTTCGAGTCATCAGAGATGATGCCCAGAGGAGCACCGCCCTTGCTCTGGTTTACCACACACTTCCTCATGTGTTTTTCAAGGGTTGAAGGTACAGAGAAGGGCATTTCGCAAAAGCGACAACGATACACGTCCTTGCCGAGCCTTCCATGCGTCTTCATGTGCCTCGTCAGCTTTGAACTTTGAGCGCAAGCGTATGAGCATAGCTCGCATTTGTAGGGTTTCTCTCCTGTGTGCGATCTCCTGTGCACCGTAAGGTTAGAGCAATTTTTAAAAACTTTCCCGCAATACTCACAGGTGTCATTCCTTCTACTGTCTTTATTCTTCAGTAGGGGGTTTTGAAGCAGGCTGTTTGGGCTCGGCTTCAGACTCTCGAATATATTGTCCGGGGGCCGCTGACCATGCAGATTGGGCAGCCACCAACCCTCGCCCCTTTCCATTTCCAGCTTCATTCTCTTGCTGGTTTCGAACGGGTTCTCGAAGGGGTTGAAGAGCGGGTGCGGCGGCCCGCCCGGGCCCGGCTGCCCAAGCATGTTTTTTGCAAACTCCTCTTTGAGACGCAGTGCCGCTGTCGGTGGGAGTCCGTTTATCTTCTCCTGACTTCCAGGAGGTACGGCACCTAGGCCGTTATTATTATCGCGGTCTTTATTCGCCAGCTGCCATTTGAGAGCGTTGCCAGACTCTTGCAAAGCCTGTTTATATGCTTCGCTGTATTGCGCTATGTTCGACAATCCAAATTTATCCATCAACTCGCCGACTAATGAAGCAGCACTTACGGGTGGTTGGGTGAGATGATTTAAAGGTTTTAAATGCTTTGACGGTTGGCCTGTAGACGGTACGCTCAAATCTTCAGCTTCGTCTTCTGCATAATCGTCTTCCTCTTCCTCTTCTTCCAACTCTTCCTCTTCTTCTTCTTCGTTAGATTCTTCCCCGTCTAAAGTTTCCACAGATCCTGCATTACTTGCTCCATCGTCGGGAGTTTTATGTATTTTCATATGCCGTTTTAATTTTGAACTTTGAGCACAAGCATGATCACACACGGTGCATTTGTAAGGTTTCTCACCGGTGTGTGCTCTCCTATGTACGATTAGATTACTTTGGAATCTAAACTTCTTTCCGCAGTATTCGCACGAATGTACGGCATCGCTAGGTGTATTTGTGAGACACAATGCTTGCTTAGGAGGTGTTGAAGCCGAGCGAGGAGTTGTGGTGATTGCAGGAGCGTTGGTGGGTGCTGCAGAAAGTTCCGATCGTTTCTCAGGCGGTGTTAGACTTTCAGGTCTACTCGGATTGCTGTTGTTATTGTTGTTATTAATGTTGTTGTTGTTCGTCAAAGGTGTTGTTGAGAGATGAGACGGAGAAGGGGAAGCAAATGGTGGGGAATGCTTCCGGGGGCTAGGTGAGCTTGAATTGCCTGTGGCCGCCCCCGGGCTGGTTGTACCGGCCAGTTGCCGCAAGCGCTGCGAGTAAAAATCCAGCTGTGGTTCTAATGATAGAGGCTGGGTGGGTGGAGGTAAAGATCTATCCCTAGGAGGTGCTGGAGGAGCGGGAGGTCTATCTGAAGGTGGCGGAAAGGGCGAATGAGGTGGTAGACTGCCAGCCGCTACGGCTGCAGCAGCAGCTGCTAAATTGAGTCCATGGTGTCTGAATTGTTCTGAAACCAACTGTTCCATGCGAAATCGATGATCGTGGTGGGAAGGCCTCGTGAACAACGGCGCTGGAGGACCAGGCGGATGAGTCAGAGGTGGTAAATTGGCACCAAGCGGCAGCCTAAGGAGACCGCCTACTCCAAAAGGTGTATGTAGATCTGGAGGCGGTGGTGGCAGCAGAGGATGGTGTCGCAGTGGCGGGGGCAAAGACGCCCCACCAGACGAACACGAACTTGTGGAGCATGAGCTGCTAGAGCTGTGGTTTCCTTTGTGGCTGCTGCTACTAGGTCCAGGAGATTCCACGTAGATTTTGACTCCGTGAGAGTGCTGCACGTGCTGCAGCAGCCGCCACGCCGAATGTACCCTCGCTTTGCAAGTAGAGCAGACGTAGTTGCTGGGTTCTGTGAATAAATGCAAAAAAACAAACCGTTGATTATTAGTATTCAAGGACAAGACGACTGCTAGGGTGCTCGGATGAGGGATGACGCTTCCTGAGAGATGGACGAGTGGGCAGGAGCCCCGCAAAGGGAGAGGGCTATTATTCAGAAGACCCAAAAGCCTTTCAGCTGAGCCTATTTAGCATTCACGGTGTGTTGTGCCATAAGGCTAATGGCAATAGTGCGGACGATGGTCGAGGGAAACTCGACGCTTACAACCACGTAACTCAAACTTTAAACATTTACTATATACATACATACATACATATATGATATGATAAATATGTACACGTTTTGAGTTTTGAATTTACTATATGGAATGTTTCAATTCGGAAAACTGATTTATATAAAATCAAGTAATCGAAGTCAATATGCATAAAAACATAGGCCAAATTTATATAATGCATATATTCGTATGTATTGAGAATAAATTTATAATACATTTGTATATGTGCGCATACATATATGAAAAATATGAGATTGAAGTCACAGTATTAAGAGTGACCCTTTCGAGTCGGGAACGTCATATTTTATGACTAGGCTGTCCGGGATTATATCACCCGTTTCCTGCCCGTGGGGACATCGTGACAGAGAAAAACTCTTAAAAAATATATCATTCAAGACGAGTGCCACTCGTAATACCTCGCGCGCGAAAGGATTACCCGAACAATTAATTTTTATACCGCATTATAGAAACCTATGTACATATATACATACATATATGTAGATAACAATGCAGTAAACTCAGACAGATTGTACCTGATTGTCTCTTATTGTTCAGAATAAGTCGGGCGGCTATCTATCGCATCCTAGTAGCTCGTAGCTCAAGTAATTTTTGAAGCCATTATTGACAATTATCTGTCTACGATACGACAGTCTACATAAAATACGTACATACGTACATATAAATCGTAATATTTTTAGCAATTTTTACACGTGTACATATGTACAAACAAAAATACTTTGATAACGTTCAAAATTAATACAATAAAATAACATGTCAATTTTAAATTAATGTACGTCCTCAATGTCGTACAATGTTGATGTAACATAAACCTCGAACAATTGGACAAATACAAACAGCGCTCAAAGTTCAACACATTACTTACATATTTCAATAACAAAAAATAGGTAGTATAGGTATATTATAAATTATTTTACGAATCTATTTATTAATTCATCCAATATAGTTTGGAGTATTAGATATTATACATAATATGAAAAATTAATGAAACATTTCATATTAAATTTATATTTATTTTTACGTCAATACCGATAGTTGTGGGTGTTGCATCATTTTCGAGCAATTTATACGGGTTATTTTGCGAGAACAGAAGAAGCGTCGCGAAAATAGAACGAGCTTTTCCAACAGGAAGAGCAGGCGACTTCCGGAGCTGGACAGGGATGATGCCAGGCGCGAACAAAAGAACCAACTCGTCTACCTCTAGTTGTTGGTGTCAACTGGGAGAAAACTCTGTGCTAGATATTTGAATAATTCTCTTGGGTTGTATATATGTAAGTTTGTACTGCAGTAGCTGAATCCACCATAAAAAATATAAAATGTAAATATGTTTAAAACAAAAATCGATTATTTTAATATCAAATTCTGTACACGAGAAAGGGATGATTTTGCATTTGAAGGTACATGTACATAAATATGTATGTAATATTATATAGATTAGGATCATAAAAAAAATGCAAATAATAGGTCGCATATACAGCCGTGGACAAATGTATTAGGCCACTTTAAATATGGTTTTAACCGAAAATACTCAAGTATTTGAAATAATCACTTCGGAATCGCATTTTGCTAAGGATTCCTCTACTATTTAACTCTATTTTTTCTTCTTTGGGTTTATTATTATTTAAAAAAAAATAAGAAATTGTCCACTTGACGCAAATCAGTGTTTTGTCGCGTCGCTTTTATCGTTTACGCTTCTGATGAAATGAAGTGCATATTCTTTTATTGAAAAATGCGGAAATCGAGTTAACGGAACAGGGCTCATAATATTTTAATACATTTTCAAGACAAGGAAAAAAATTCAAACAACCTAAATTAGCGCAATGTGTGGTCTAAATGACATTAAAAAGGTACAGTGAGATTGGTTCTATAAATAATAGATTAAAAACGGGAAGAATAAGAAAGAGATCACTGTTTCAAGATCTCATTTAAACGACCGTGTCTTTCAAAATCCTAAAAATGGACCTTCTGAGCTAGTGAACAATTAATGAAAAGGAAATGAAATTAATAATTTTCTTCATAACATAATTTTTAAACACATCCTACATAGAAATGAAAAATTTGGAGAATATTATCGATACGTGTAACGTCTGCTTGTACGTACATGTTTTCCCCCAAATAATCCTATTTATTTGTCATTTTTTAGTGTATCATTTGCGTCCAAAGTGACGCCATCTAATTATGTAAATATCCGCAGCAAATATTGGCTCCACACATTGTCATTTTTACCGTATTTTACGGTCACACCCCATGGTTTAAAAGAAAAATTCATTCGCGGTCAATATGTGACCGAATATCCATCGTCATAAGCGCGGGGGAAAAAGCTTTCTGCGATAAAAGACCGCAATGGTTCTAAAAAAGCATTTTCGTCTAAAATTTATTGTATTATATATATATGTATATATATATATATATATATCTAAATTATGTAAAAAAATATACATACAATATGTATGAATCTAATACATTCAAAGGAATACGTATACGTATGTATGTATGTATGTATGAGCAAAGCGCAGTATTACCATAGTTTTAAAGTTATATGCAGCTGACGTTACTTTTATGCACGATGTCGACTTTCACCCCCTAAAAAACACTTTTTATCCCCCAGAGAGGGAAAGTGGCGTTTTAAACTAATATTGCAACACTTGTCAACATGTGTTGTTTAAATCCATTATCGCCAAAAAAAAGAAGCAGAATTGGGATGATCGTGTAAATGCAAAAAAAAAGGTCACTTAATCCCAAATTTATCCCCTCGAAAATACATTTTTCACTTCACGGCAATAATGTTCGTTTAATGAAATGTTATATTATTTTAGATGAAAACTGGCTGGGAAATTTATTTTGGTGAAATTGAAAGCTGCGACAGCTCACCTCCACCCACGTAGAAATAAACTTTAAAGCAGACAGACGGGGGGTGGCCGCGTGGGATGGGTTGCAATCTTTTATGCCGTTACGACCCCTGCCTCTGACCCCGGTCCATCTGAAGGGGTTGCCGCCGGACAATGGGGCCGCAAAGGGTCAAACTGACCCCCCGTCGTTGCGGGGTTAACGCTCGGATTGCGACAATTATTCGATGATCATCAAATTCGTCGTATTGTGTGCGGCAAAAAACGGACTTGGTACTCTTCCATGAATCGAGGATTTAGTTTGAACAGAAAAAAATCTGTATACATTAAATTTCAATAGAAAAAAATTCGAATTTAGTATATTAAAACATCCACTCAAAAATGATGAGAATAAAATTTGAATATAAATTCATAGGTATAATAGATATATAATTATATTTAAAATTGTTAAAAGAAATTATGAATATTTACTTCGTTAAATGTGTTACATACAATATTTATGAATCTAATACATTCAAAGGAATACGTATACGTATGTATATAGTAAAATATAGTCAACTTATTCTTGAATAATATCGTGTATATGTAGATGAATATTAAATAGTAGCATTGTATTTTTCTAGTGGATCCTGGCAGGAGATTTGAGCATTTATTACGAAGCATAATCGAACCGAAAGGGTGAAATGCGTTAAGGTTTAAATTTAAATCACAAGCACCCTTAAAAAGTTATCGGACCATTTTTTAAACGGCGTTAAATCAAATTTGACCATCTAAATTGTATCTGAATTGTAGTGGGTGCGTCATGAGGCCACCCGGTATGCATCAAACGAACGGGTCATGCGATTTGCATACGGCCCGTTAATCTCTCGAGGATCGACGTTTCACCATCACCATCGTTCTAACCATAGAATGTGCCATGGGCTATTGTAGTGACATCTGTCCGCTTTTTTCACGACCAATGCACGCCATGAAAATCATGTCGAGCGTGATGGATTGCGCGACGGTCAAGAACGGGTCCATAAACGGAATGATTTGTTCACACTGCGTTTTTGATTACATTTTTTAAACAAACGATTTAAATTAAAATATAGCTTTGAATATTTAAAGTTCAATTTAATAAGTATTATATTTCAATTGTGAATTTTATAAATTAAAACATCACATGTCGAATTCGATGTCAGATTTATCCATAAAAGCTTCAACGTTGAAATTAATACATAAGTAAAATTACACACATGCAAGCTTACTAACAAAAGTTCTAAAAAAAAATAAGCGATATCATGGATATTTTTTAGCTATAATTTTAATACGAACGTGCATACATTAAAAGAGTAATAAATATGTTTATGTCACGATTGGCTCGTGTACGGCAGCTGGCTCCCATCATAGAACAACGCCCATTCATTTCGTCCTTTCATTTCAGACACAAGAGAACGCATCTCATCAAATGATTTTTTTTAAATTTTTTCGGATCCTTTCAGGTATACAAATCCTACTTTTTACGCGCATATATAAATCATCATCGTGGTGTTTTCGATATGGCTGAAAAAATACGTTCTTAATAACGACGTCGCGTTGCCTTCTAGGTAACAATGACGCGAGACACGCGCGTGTTTCTGCTACCCCTTCAAGATTATCAACCCTTACGGTTCAAGAGACAAGAACTGAGCACAGGAAGGGTAATTTTTTCTTGACATTTTTCCTCCGCGATCATGTCATAACAGATGGACACGCGAGGAGGGGCTTTAGTGTGCTGTTTGAAAGGGGTTGATTTTTTTTTTCGTCATCGCCTTCGATGATTTGGACCTCGTGTCTGGCACGGGTCACAGATTTAATCTTCCTATCTAACAATAAGTTGGGGATCCTGTATAGGGGTAATCGTATTATAAATTATTTTTCAAGACGACTCGGCGCGACGTTCATTGTCGATGTAAAATCGACGAAAATTAAACATGAATATTATTACATGCTTGAAATATTGTTTAGATAATTTTGGGGTACTTAAAAAAATATTATTATATAGGCAAAGTGATAAATGAAGTCGAATGTTTGCATTCGTAGATAAAAATTTTCTTTACTATCTAATATTTTGTCATACGTAATTAATGGCAACTAGATTTTTGATCAGTTATTAATAAAAATTGGCCAATAACTTTTTGATTGAATGGTCAGTAAACATATACGAATTAGGACTTTGGTTAGTAGAAATGTCCATATACGATATATTTATTTAATCGCTCACATATTTTTGGTTTTAAAAAATCATTTATGTATAACATTAAAAATATACTGACCTTTAAATTTCAAATCCTGAGCTATCAATAACTATCAATATCAATAAACTGCCCATTTATTATAACTATTAATAGTTTGTCTACTGACACGCAAGCAATTTTATTTCATCTACTGATCATTTACTTTAATAACTGGCCAAAACTATTTGAATTTACTGACTGATTAAATAAACGCCTTACCTAATATGTAAATGCATTGGCGAATAGCGAATACTTGTTAAATGGGGCGATAGATACATACATTATTGCTGATTTCTTTTTTCTTTACTTTATCGATGTATGTATGTACGTAGTTTGTATCCGTATTATAATATTTTATATATATATATTTAAACTACACAACTCACAATTTGGAAAACAGTTAGAAAAACCACTGAGATAATAAATTAGCAGAGATGTTTAATGCATTTTAGTTTGAAGTAATATGTATACGTATTTAAATTAAGTTAAATATATACATACGTATTTATATGTATAGGCAGATATTATTTGATTGTCTAGAACATTTCAATGAAATTATTATTATATAAGTAAATATATTGATTGCTAAATCGATATAAATTTGAGACGTCTCGCCACTTACGTACATAATATATTATTAACTGGCATATTGTCGTAGCAGTATTTATATGTGTAAACGGGCGTGATGATAGCGTCTGGTTCAATTTGATCGGTCTGTATGTAAATAAGTGTGACCTGTCCGCACCTCGAATCCACTACTAACAAATAGTGATCTATTTGAACAATGCTAGACTATATTTGTACAAAGTGGTACATTCTTCGACAGCTATACACATATTGTTACATGTTTTTCCGTCGAGCATATAAATCATCTAGCACTCGTCCTACAAATGAGGTAGGAGGTCATTTCAAAATGAATATAGAAAACGTTGCATTGATGCAAACAATACGCGTTATGATCGAAAAAGTGCACGTCCGCGTATTTTTCTCGGTCTTTCGAACTATTCCATTATACGCAATTATGCAATATTACGATTTCTTTTTGGGTCCACGCAGACAATGGGAGAAGAGTTGCAACACACACTCAGAATCCACAGAGAGCAATGATAAGGCGTGGGTTTTGAGAAAAAGCGACCGTGACATTTCACGATGTATCGGTAGAAGGATTTTCGCGTTTATAGTGCGATCGTAATTAATAGTTGAGACAGACGCTTGTGAATAATGTGAGTTGCTTGAAAAATATATAGCAGGTACAAATGTCACCGTTAAATTGGACTTTGCAATGAATGCGATTTCATGGTCGTTTGTTTTGGTCAAGGTGTTGTGCGATTTTTTTTTTGAGAGTAGGGTGCGGCTGAAATATGCAGTTTAGTATCTCAATAATTTCATTACTCACACAAATATGTATATTAATTTTTATATGCAAATATATTTCATGTGAGTAAACATGAAGGAAAAAATTTCTCCGTCGACCTATTTATTGAGTTAAAATTAATAAACAATTTATGGAACTATTAATGGATCAATATGACACTATTAGAATATACGTAAGATTTATTGCGAATAAAATTCATGTATAAAAAAAGCTTTTACAAAATGTACATATGCATATGTAACAGTTCACGTGCTCACTCCGGTTCGTTCATGAACATACTATTTCGTTCATATACGAACCGATCAGTTATAGTATACACAAAATAACAAACTGTAAACGAACTGGTTTGCACATACTATTTAGGCATGAGTTTAAGTATTAACAATCGCTTAACCCATCGTCTATGTATTATATGTGTATGCTTACCCGGGGTTGCAATATTTAAAAAAATAAGCGGATACGGGAATTATAGCAAAATTGTAATGTGGTTCCCATAGGATTTTCCTTTTAAATACTTAATATTTTGAAATCTCATGGATTAAAAGTTCTATGCACACCTTTTGAGTCTATTTGAAGATAGCTTTTGACTGTTAGTACTTAAACAAAAAACCAATAGTTCGTGTATGAACAAACTAGTATGTTCAAGAAAGAATCAGAGTGAATACTTAGATTTGCTACATATACGATTCATATTAAACAAAAAATAAGGAGCGCACAAAATTATAATTTAAGTAGAAAAATTAAATTAAATTACATTAAAAATTAAAAATAAATTGAAAAAATTGCAAAGTGATTTTGATGATTGAAAAAAGTACATATGAACATATATTTAAGAAAATCGTATGTACATATATATAATAATATATTATATATTTTGTGAAAAAATGATCAATGGGGACGGGTTAATGGAATACTATAGACCTGTGCTATATTTTCAAACAAATTGCGTATTAAATACAAACGAATACAAAAGGAGAGCAAAGGGTTTTTCTGTTCAGATGCCGCGATATAGAGATCGAGGGTCAGCGAATGAATGGACTTATGCAAATGGACCTCAGCATCAGTCGTGTCGCCTTTTGTCAGACCTGTCAGGCATGTCAGTCGTGGCCAGCGGGGTCGGTTGCGCTTTTTTATTGACCGTTCGACCCCTGATATTTTTATTGTAGCGTAGTTTTCGACATAGTGCTCCACCTCTGCCAGTGAGACAAAAGGTTGAAATTATTTTTGCGAAGCCCCGGTTCGATAACGCGTCGCCGTGTCACTGTAGCGGTGACACACGGAGGCTGTGACTGACACGACAATAAGATAATGTACTCGAGGAGGGCGCAAAAGGGTTCAAAATTAGACATCAACGTCACACATGACGCGAAAGAACAGTGAGACAAAGGGGTGAAGCAAAAATAGATTTATTTTTATTTTTTAAGGAGATAATTTCGTCTCGAGACTTACCACTGTGCATTGTGTTGGATTCCGCGTCGGCTACTTCGGTTCTCGACTTCTTTTGACCATCTTCAGGCGATGAACTTGTGTCCATCTGCAATTCTTGTTTGATCTTGGGTTTGACGTCTTCATCCAAGGAACTGGACGCCATGGGGGAACAGGACGCTCTCCGCTTGGGCGTCGTCGTTTCTCCATCTAAAATAAGTTAATCATTGAAATTATATGAAAAAAATTGAGATCATATAATATGGTCATAATAAATTAATATCAGACTTAGGCTACACATGGATTCCGCTACACGCTCTATTGTTAATATATTTTTTACATGTTTTTACGAAAAAAAATTTTCTTGCTCTGATGATTTTTCTAAAGAAAATATGACCATTTCTAAGAATACAACATACCTTTTCTTCTTTACAGTAATATTTGAAGTCTAATTTCATAGTGAAATTTCAGTTGAGCACAAATACTATTATTGATTAATTAGCTTAGGAATTATAGTAGGGAGATGCTCCACTTTTCGTAACGTAAGTATTTAGATAATAGTTGTTCATCTATATTAAAGCTACTATTGAAGTAGAGTTTTAAGCTATCACTGTGTAATTATGTAGGTATGTAGTGAAAATCTTATTAAAATTACTTCGTCGGCGTCACATTTTGAACAAATTTGTCGGATGAAAAGATTTACTTGCCGATTTTTTTTAATTTGACTTTAAATGTTTTGGGTCTAGACAAAGTAAAAACGACCGTTGCTTGAAACGTGGGTTAAAAAATGTAAAACCATCACATATTGATCCGAAATTTGATACATTTATCTCAGTCATTAATTTGCATAAATTCGCCATATGTATGTAGAAATGTCGAACGATTGATAGCTTATTTGTTGAGATTTGCAACTGCGCAAACTGCCAACATGCTGAAAAGGCAATTTAAGCAGTTTGTATGAAAGTTTTGCAGCTTTGGCAAATTCGATGGCCCATAATTTAATTCGTCGCTGTCTACCGAGATGCACGTGTTATTGAAACAGTTGGACACTAAATAACCATATGCCGACGCAAGAATGCGATTCGAATTTGAATATAAAAACAAATTTCCGCACTCGTATCACCGAATCGAAATTTACCTTCGTGCAGCCTCTTCGGCGTACTGGAAGCAGCTCCGTCTTCAAGGAGATGGTGAGGGGCTGGCAATGCAGGACTTGCAGGTGGTGGGGTATGCACTCGTCCTTTCCTGGCACCCATGGGTGCCGAGATCGAAGGTCTTCGTGCATTCGCCACACCCAAAGGACGACCACCCTCGTCTGAATCCCTGTCGGTGGTGGGACCTGATTGAAAAGATACATTTTATTTCATTGCTTTCTTTGAAATTTTTTCAGATGATCATTATTTTTTTTAGGTACATTACCTTGTGGAAAACATTGTGAAAAGTTTTCCTTGTTGCATGCTAGGACCTTATGCTGGATGAATCGGACTATGTCTGCCAGCGCGAAAGCCTTCTGACAGCCTCCGCACGTTAGCAGATCCTGGGATGTCTCTCCTTCGGCACTGTCCGCATCCGCTAAATTAAAAAAATGTTTACATTATTTTTACGTCACATAGTGTAGTAGTAGAACTACTCACCCATTTAATACAACAATAGTATAATTACACACTACTAAAATAGAACGACTAAACATTGAATTTATTTCTACATATAGAAAAAATTCGGATTATGTAGAAAATTTACGTCGTGTCTATAAGAATTTCAGTTCCCAATACCAAGTTTCAGTTCGATAGGACTAACGGTGTTCAAAAAATCCCAAAAATACATAGACACACACAAACACACACACACACACACACACACACACACACACACACACACACACACACACACACACACACACACACACATTTTTTCTAGATCATGAAAACGTGTTCAGTAATCGATTCGAATGAGTCAAAATCTCGAGTTCGAATTTTCGCATGATCACAAAACTTAATCTATTGTTACTACGTACATAGGTAAAGCAAATATAATTAAAATGTGTGCTATAAATATTGCAACATTTCCGCGTAGGTGTGTGTATGTATACATATATTATATATACCATAACCTTCGATATTCTACGGATCATATAACTGTATAAATATTATTCCCGATTAATCTGCCAGTGTAAAAACGTTAATTTTATATTATTGTTTATACACATGTATTGAATATTTACAGCGTATTGAATGTTGACCACAAAGAGTATATGTAAACATACACTTACAAAATTTAAACAACGTATTTGTACAATATTTTGAATGTTGCGTGTAAGAAGCGTATAATTACGAAAATGTTTTGAAGGGCGTCAGGTGAGACGCGTCCCCATAGAAATATACAGGATGGTCAACGCTCGCCTGTCGCAATACAATTGTTATCCTTTTGTTGCGGTTGTCGACAGGACACCTACTATTAAATAGTAACCACATATTTGGACGTTGAAGAAGAGCCATTCGGACCCACAATGGAAACGATGTACATACATACATATATATGTATGTATGTACATGTTGACACACGAGGCTTTTCTTGAGTCAAAAGTGTTGCGGCTCACACTGTTTATTTTCGACTCTCCTTCATTATTTTCATGGGATGGATGGATGGTCTCCTTTCTTCTATTTTCATTTATGTCAGTGTGTGTATGTATATGTACACAGACTTGGCAAACATATTCCCATTGTAATCGCACACCGGACGTACCCGACGGCTTCGACATATCGGGTCAAGTTTTTCCTGCGATGGTCGAATATATATGTATGTACGTATGAAAATAATGTAATATGCGAATTTGTCCCATTTATTATTGAATAAGATAGGTTTGCATGTCACGAAGGCAAACATTTACTTTTCGAAATTGTGCCATTTCTTTTAATACGCTGTGCTTGTAAGTGTACTATAAATACGACTAATTAAACAGGTGTTTTTCTTTCTATGGTATTTTTCAGTCAGTATACAATGTACATATCTAGTTTAATTATCAAAAATAACAACGGGTAAACAGTAAGTTTCTCCAGAGGCGCTTTTCTAGATTGTGGATAGTTTTCTTTTATATTTTTGATTAATTTTCACATATTGAAATGAAGAAAACGAGTGTTTGCGATAAGAAAAGAAAGAGCCGGACGCGTTGATAAGACGTGTATGAAGTACCCGTCAACTTGAGCAAATATAAGTTCAACAACTGTCCAGACATATGTATGTATGTATGATTCGTCATCCATTTCTCAAACACACCTGTGAAGGTGATAAATTTTTGGATTGATTATTATAATTATTGAAAAATATGCATACACGTGGATTCGACAACTGTTCGACGGGATGGGAGGGTAATAATATGAGCGATTGAATTTTTATTTTAATGGAAATACAAGCCGACGACAAAGTGGTCATATTACAAATATGGATTACCCGTTGTGACCCGAATGGGCGTCGGAAGATGAAGACGATAATAAACCTGGATAAGGTGACGTCTATCCGCCGGGGATGAAGTCGCACAAGAAGAGAATAGAAGACGGAAGAAAGGGGTGGATGAGGAGGCGGACGGGTAGATGGGAGGAAGGGGGAAAAGGTCGAAGGGGGGTGTTCTGTAATAAAAAAGTAATAGAAGGTATATTGCTTCGGGCTGGAAAACCATTGGCAACCCCGGATCGATGACTGGGAAAATGTTTTCCCGAAACTTTGGGTGTGTCAATTTACACAGGTTCGACAAGTGTAAAAAAAGAGAAGAATTTTCGACACGACAGAAGAAAAAAAATAAGAAAAACATGCACGGGGAAATTCGAATACAACGAATATCGCAACGATTATATGTAATACAAACATATTTTTTGTACAAAATTTCAATACTTCATTAGAAAATTATTATATATTTATTATTATTTCGATTTTATTAAGTATTCAGGAAAATTTAACTCCACAACTCTCGCACGTGTTCGGCGATTTTCCAACGTTGTCGGAAAATCTCATCTTGTGGCGAAAACAAAATAGCCAATAGGAAAACAATCAAAATAAATCGAAAAACCGACGATATGGTCTTGGTGTGTGTAAATGGATAGGACAAGGGGAAAATGAACCCAGTTTAAGGAATCCAGCTGAGCCGTGTATTGTACATATGATACAAATGTCCGATTAATATAGAAATGATATAATATAAAAGAACTTAAATACTTTAGGGTTGTATACCTATAGAATAAATTGGAATCAATAGTAAGAAACGAGGCAAATGTGAGTAAAAGAAGGTTGAGAATAAATGTACATAAATATGCTAGTTCTTATTAACGAAGATTGAGGAAAATTTATTTTCTTATTACGAAGATCTCAAACTGCTTGCGTGACTCTTTTTATATTGCATACCATATAAATAAATATGCGTCTACTTAATATAAACATACAGTTTGTCGGCAAAATGCATTCATCGGGGGATGCAAAGTGCAGTGGCCCCTTGATGCGACAATAAGCTAAGGCATTTTTATTCCAACTAACTGCCAATTCAAACGGTGGGCCGCGTAGATGCTATCGCTGTACACATTGGGCTTATTATTTTTTATTCATTCTTATTAACACAAAGTGAGGCGGTCCTTTTGAAGCGATTTCGATGTGAAAAGCCAATAAAGCGATTAACGCATCGGGCATGTTGGATTCGAATTGCATTTACGACAAGTAGACTTGAGATTGGAGAACTGACCGGAAGTTGGAGATGCAAATCTCAAGTGATTTTGGTGACGTCATCGACTAAAGGTGCAATTTGAGTGTTCCAGTCATTCAAATTTGGAACACGTGTGTTGGTATTCATTCGTATTGTGGTGTGTGAAGTGCTTCGTGACTCATTGCAGTTTTATCAAAGAATCATATCTTATAATTTAGGCAAACAGAAGTGCTAAAGGTGCACGTGTGTATTTAATCTTTTTTACAAACAAACAGTTTTTTTCACCCTATGAAGGCGAATTTAAAAAAAAAACATCGAGTTGGTTTTAAATGTAACGAAAATTAATACATGTACATTACAATTGTATTATTGACCAATAATTGTGAATATCCAACATAGGGACTATTTTAAAGGGAGAAAAAGTACTGTAATGTTTTATACATATATGTACCTACATAATTGTATAATTATTATATATTTATATACATTTACATTTATATTATATATTTTTATATTCATATTTATATGTCAAACTGATAAAAATAATCTACAACACGTTTCTATTCGTCTCTGTTTTGTGCAACTTTTTTTGTCAAACTTTCGTCCATTCTTTTATCTATGTATATACGTGACCTGCCCATTTCAATCTCTTCACTCTCTTTACTATATTCACTACCCTTGTCATACTTTTCACCCACATTGTCCGTTTCCTATTTCTCCTCGTTATTCTGAATGTATATAATATAAAAATTAGCTGATATCAGTAATTAAAATGAGAAAAAGTAATAATTATATGAATTTGTTCTTTTGAATTAAATTTATTCACAGCAAAAGATATATTTTCGGCATTAAGTATGAGTGTCAATGCTACCGTATTATGTATAAATTCAATATTATTTTGATTTAAATTCAAATGATAAGTATCGTACTAAAAATTGAAAGATTTCGAATTTTTTCGAAAAGTTCGGTGCATGTGCAAGGCAAAAAGCGCGTCAGCTGCATTCGGTGGGCTTTCCCCTGCACCTCTCGAGGGTGCATTGTTTGACGTATGATTGTACCCTTTGTCACAAACACCGCTCTGGATTATTAGCTCGAGTGCCACACTTTGAGGCCATTCCATACCCCACCCGCCATTCGAGGGTCGTATTCAGCTTATAACGTTTTGCCGAACATCTTTCCGCAAATTGTCCAACGTGCGATATCTCCAACCCAAAAATCGCTCATAAAACCTCAAATTGAGAAAGTCATTGTTATTATTCCACCCTCAAAACACTCGAATGGCAACAGCAGTGGACAGTATTGAATTTCACACAATCCCCTTCTAATTATTTTTTAGTCGTCGCGTCGAGATGATTTTCAATTGCACTGCGTCGGAAATTGGTGATGTAAACGAGTTTAATTGACAATTTTGGGGGTTTAGGTGTTTCGGTGGTTTTAACGAGAGAAATCTCGACAAATATGCGAAAAATTTAATAATCCAACGGCGACATACGCGTATTCGCACAAAGGACGCACAGGGGTGGTACAATCGATCATTGGACGAGTATTGTGTGTGGAATTTGATACGTTATGAATTGAAGGGATGTATAAGTACATATTATACATATACACATAAGCACAACTTAGTTCAAAATGAGCACACCTTGTCGTCAATCTACAGTGTGAAGTATTGGAAAGCAATAACAATATTTTTCTTACAACTTCACACATTAAAATTGATTGAATTTAATTGGCAAGAAAAATGTAATTAAGTAATGTAATCATAATATCAGTGTGTGAATCGATTATCGATTCATTTTTCCAAGAGCAGACAAGAATAGCAGAACAGAAACTTCAGAATGATTTTTTTAATGCATTTATTTAATGATATTACAAAAATTAAATGATCAGACAAACTAAATCTCAATCAATTTCTATGCAAACTAATGCATCTTTAATTCTCAGTTTAAGACTTCTTCACAGTTGTAACCATAATTGAGATAAAAAATTGAAGATCAGATGGTACTTGAATTTACATTAAATTTTTAAAATTTTGAATAACCCTCATACCTGAATAACCCTCATACCTGAATAACCCTCATACATTGAATAACCCTCATACCTGATTTGTATTAAATTCACAAGAAGCTATTACTCTAAAATTTACAATGGTGAATAATATTGATTTGTTCTTTTAGATTGATTATTATTTTAATAAAGACTCTAATGTAAATAAATACGTACAATACATATGTAGATGCATCGTGCACGTAAACATGTATGTTTATTATTGACGAAAATTGCGAAAAACAGGATAAAAGTGAACAATCCCTTCGGGTACAACCCCTTCATCCCTCGAAAGGACAGATGCTCTCGCTCGGGGGTGGATCGGGGTAGAATTTGACCAAAGGGCAGTTGGGTCAGAAGGGCGCATGCCCGTTGCTGGCCACTGGTCAGTACGTGGGTGGACACCTTTGCCCTTATTTGTCAGAAACGATGACGTACATGAAAACTACTCCCATTTCTTTCTATCACACAGTCCTAGGGGTATATTTCCGTCGCGGTCTCTCGAGTGTGGGCGGGTTACAGTGTGTATGGACCACTCGCTTTTATTGAGCGAAACATCAAAATTACGTAGTACGAATGCGACACCACTGCGACGTGTCATTGAAAAACTTACAGTATTTAAAAAAAAAATATTGCTCAATTTATTCATACAGTATGTGACAACTTTTCTTGTAATATATATTTTCACGGATAAAATTTTAATGCAAACTTTGTACGATTCAATTGATGAACGCATGAGAAGTGAGTAATATGATAAAATCATTCCATTCATTCGTGTTTTCTTATCGCTATCGTATTTAAATTTCAAATGCTTTTTTTTCACACAAAATTTAATAATATAAATAGATATATCTGGAAAAATTTAAAAGCAAAGTTCGCGCATCGTTTCAAACGCACGCACACATGTTTTTTAGCAACATAAAGGGCCCCCTTTACGATGCCATTTACGCAGATAAGGGACGTATTGTTTTTTCCCGCCGTTATGAAAAGGTTCGTTCATGGAAAATTCAAGATGGCAGGTCAGTAAAACGAGGTGCACGTCGCCGGTGGAAAAGCTGGCCAAAGAGGACCAATGAGAGGTGAGGGCGTGACTGCGGAAAACGTAAATAGAGCCTGCCATATTGAGTGGAAAAACTCAAAAATAAATACAAAATCATATTTATATTAAAACAAATGAAACCATTTTTATTAGAATGGCAAATGATTTGGTTACATTTTTGTAATGTAATATTGTTTTTTTTGGTCTCCCTTTGAGACTCGATACAATGCGGTGGTGCAGTAATAGGATTACTTTGACTTGTGTCAATTATAACGAACTGTTTACGTCATTCAGCATAACAAATATGTCTTGTGTATTTGCTACATATGTTATATAAATTACAACAATAATAAAGTTATGAATTTTATATAAAAATTCACCATATATGCCTATCATATCATAACCGACGTCCATTTAGTGATATTACATTTGCATTTGTATGTAGATCAAATTTATTCCCAATTTTTACGATATTGATTTTAGCTGTGTAAATCTAAGCTAATTTTAAACGTGGTTTTAATTAATTTATAAATTTATTTTATACATATATTATTTTACATCAAAGTGTGTTACTTCTTAAAAATGTATGAATTTTAAACAAAACGAATCGAATTTATTCATAATATTTTTCAGCGAGGAATGGAGCTATACAATATCTTTAGATTATTTCAAAATTAGTTTACCGTTTTTTAACCGGGATTTTCCAAGCGGTTTGTGGTCGGAATGCTACGTCGCCGTTCCGTACCGAAGCGTCGGATATTTACGGCGTCTCGACGTATTTGTCGTCCACCTCCCGAACCCCAGCGAGGATTTATTTTATTTTCGGGGTCCGTTTTTATTGGATAAGGGCCACGAGACGCCGAAAAACTGGCGCTTATTGCATTAGGGCCGACAGCCGCGGTCAGTAATTGCGTTATCCAATTTCCACCGGAGAAGACACCTAGCGCTGCCCCGGGGAAACTACGAACAACACGTCTGTATTAGCTGTGCTTCTCAAACTTCACACTCGACACAATGTTGATGCTGAATGCTATGTAATGAAGACGCATGTACATACATACATACATACATATGTATGTATATACATATATTGAGCGTGTTGACAGACGCGACGACGCTACGCCTTCTTGACCTTTTAAATAATTGTATTTGATTTAATTCTACGAATCATATTGAATTGAATACTAAAAACCTTTAATATATTCAATTCAAAACATATTGGTGTATGGAAATAATTTGTTACTAATCAAAAGATTAGAACACATAAAGGTTGTTGTGGAATGGTAGCGATCAGAAAAAGTGAAATAAATAAATAAAATATAACTTGTTCATATAATGCTTGGGGTATTGCGAGATATCTGAAAAAAAAAACATTGAAAAGTAAAACTTTTAGTTATGCATTAACAAAAAAGGAATTTGAAATATGGGCATTTCTGGGTTATCTTACACGTGAGTAGAAGGGCGAAAAGAGGCCAAAAAAAATGGAACTTTCACCGTTTGATATTTTTCCACACCTATAAACATATGAAAAACATCAGTGGCGTAAACAAACCGGTCGTCGGGGAAGGGTAGACCCGGTCTTTTGTCAAGGGTGAGAGTGAGGGTGGGTCGGCCGATTCTGGCATCAAACGAACGCACCTTTCGATTATTTCGCTCAATACATTGATTTCATCGCACTCTGCGTGATCTCGATTAATTGGAGATTTAATTTTCGCCAGCTAGATTGGTTTAATTCGAGCTGCAACGGTGTAATTGGAAGTTGCATCTTAGAAGCCGAAGACGCGGAGGATAACCCTCATAGGGGATGTTTTCTGGGGTCGATTGGGGTGTGGGAAATGCCCGGTAGTAGTTAACGTCATGACCCCGAGGCGTATTTGTCACCTTGAGGGTCCATAAAACCCGCCAAAACGTCCCCAGCCAAGTTCCAGGCACCCGAGACGACAAATTACGACTCTGGAAGATCCCCCCAAGAAGAGCACGTAAAACTTCGGAGTCCAAAAGTCTAGTCTAGCCGATGATCGAAGTCCAGTATATCGCCGACCGATCGCAGACGAGATTACTCAATGAGTCTGTTGGCAATGTACTAATCTTGATTTCGTATTAAACGATGATAGATAGCAAAGAGATTTATTAATTATCAGAAGATTCCAATGTACTAGCGATAAATAGTGAACCGGTTCAATTCATTTTCTAAAATGTGAGTTTAATATCGATTTAAACAATCACATGTTTATTTTAACCATGTTTATCAACTATAACGAATGCATATGAATACGCAGTCATTTAAATAATCAAAAGAAAACTTCGTTATATCACATGTCACGGGTTCCGTAAAGTAATTAGAAAATGATGTTCTTTTTAAGAAAGTTTTATTTTTTATGATTTTTCTCTCTCCATACAAATACATGCACTTCACTTTTATTTTAATTGCTTTACATTCATAATGTTTGGTGCTAAAAAGTTAGTTAATATTAAATATCTTATAAAACACGTAATTTGGAAAAATAATGGATGTATCATATGTATATAACATATTTTGGTGTTAAAGCATCCGAATTTCCCGGTATTACTATGTAAGATGAGTGAAAGTTGAAAAAAAAAGTAAAAAACGATATTTTTTAGGAAATTTTATAGGATTGAATTTGATATTTGAACGTGAATGAAAAATTTTCTATGGTCTAAGTTTAAGTAAGTATTGTGGATTTTGTGATCAGATTTGGTGATTTGTAGGGTGAAATACAAAAATTTAATAACAGAAAGAAGGTCAATGTATGTATTATATACATATGTGTATAAATATAAGTTAGAATACGATAATTAAATATAGTATTGTTATCGTACATATATAAGGGTATGATAGGATACGTCCTTTTATATGTATGTATGCGGTTATTATTGGAAATTTATACGGTGAGGGAAAGTAAAATATTATTGGATTTCGAGCGTTGTTCCACGTGGCCGCAAAGAGCGGGCACTGAAGCGGAATTTATTCGAGGCCGCGAGCGCGAGCCAATACGATTTTTCCGGAAGCCGTTGGAGTCGGTCGTAAAGGCCATAACCGGCCCGCGGTGAGTTTTCCGCCGCCGGATATCCGGTTTTCCTCGCCAGGCCCCTCCCGGTCGTCACTGGCGGGGGCTAATAGTTTGCGGTCATTATTTTGATATACGGAGCTGAGGAGGAAATGCGGCCATGCGGTCTTCATCCCCCACCTCACCACATTTTCTTCTCCCTCCTACATATCCCCGTCAATGGCCGCACAATTGATGCAAATCGGCGTCCGAGCGACGAGACAAAGCGTCCCTGCGGAAAGAAAAACGGGTTTTTCCGACGGAATCGCTGAGGAACTCAATGCCCGACCGGAAGTAGAGACCATTCCGAGAAAATATCTCCCATATTCGAAAATGGCACTTAAGTTTTTTGGCATAATAAAATAACATACGTAAATATACAAACAAAACCTCATATATAAAATAATAAATAACTTCAATAAATATAACTTGACTTTTAGTCATTGGAACTATATAAACAATTAACGTTGTACGTTGAACTAATTTTATAACATAATGGTTATATTAAGAATCGATAATTTGGGCCTAATTTTATTTTAATAATAATTGCTATTGAAATTTTATACTTGTGATAATATTTTACCGTGACATTATTAAAATGCATAGATATCTCCGAATAATCCAGAACAAATCTCTAGAAATATTTCATAACACGCCCATGTTTACTAACATGAAAAAAACTACAGCCCCGAAAAAGCATTTTGTTAATCGTAGACATTACAAACAAACTAACTAACCAGTTGATTCTATGACAAAATCACCAATAACCATACTAAAACACAGTCGACGATTACAATAAGATGTCTATTCCGTTCAGGTATAAACACAGATAACCTAAACACGATCTGCTTTAGTCGACTTCAAAGAGCCTTTAGTTTAAATACTATGTATGTATTATGCACATTTATAAGAATTGTAAATAGGTTTTGAAGCTTTTTTCGTGATATACTGTACAGTGTACACTAACAATAAAATAAGATAATTCGTATATAATACTAACAAAAAGTAAAAAAATGTAATAGACTAAACATTATAATATACCTAAGATTTATTGTGAACATAAACAACATTTATAAACAATAAAAGGCATTTAAAAATAAAAATAAAAATAAACTGCATATGCACATACATTTATGTATGTATGTATTTAATGTATGAATAAGTATGAGTGCTACTCAAGTATCGATGATTTTTCTTTATATAAAAATTCATCAGTTAAAACTATCGGCTGATCATTGGAATTATATATGTACATACATATGTAAGTCTATAAAATGTAAGCTGTTTGTTAAGTGCAACCATTTCTTATATACGAACTGAATCGAATCGAATCGTCGCAAATTAGCGCAAGATTACAAACGAACCAACATAGAACGTAACCATGTATGTATGTATCTCTGCGAAAGTGGACAAATGAAGCGACGCAAATTGGGTACATTTTTATATGAGGGAGTGTATGGGGTGGATAATAGGCAGATACCGACGATAAATTAGAGTGCGCACAATGCGGATATCAAATGCAGCCACCCACAGACGGACCGCGGCGAAGGTCTAATAGTCATCTATATGATAATTCTGGGACCGGCGAGAGAGCGAATCTATCCGATACGAATCTCTCATTAATATCAAATCGTAAAAGGCAGAAAATCTAATCGCGCACCGCAAATGACCCAAACCCCCGCCTATATAGCGCTGCTAAATTGGAACCGATATCTCATCATTTTTAGCCGGGAAAATATTTTTCTACGTCTATACATGTTCACGCGCGCACGCGTGTGTGTGTGTGGGAAGTGAAAAACTGATGCGCCTATTCGGGAATTATTATTGAAAATAATTTTACTTGATATATGTAGACTTTGGTATTAGTCTACTGTTCATGATAAGTATTTTTTTATCGTGTAGGGTTAAAAACTTATTCTGATTGTTAATATATATATACATATATAAAATAAGCAAAAATATTACTTAAGAAAAGTTTCAATCAAATTTTTCACTAGCCGAGTATGAATGAGTCATTTCTAAAGTACATATGTATATTGTATGGATTTTCTTTCTAATATTTGATATCAATATTCACAATTACTTAATATGTATTCAATTTCACGACTAATATTTTGCAATATAAAAAATATTAAAATTTAACAAAAAACCAAACATGTAAAATTTTATTATAATGAAAACAATTTCAAAAGACAGACCTTTCCTCTTCATAGATATGCCGGAATCGTGAAGCATTTTCTCCATTAACTTTTTCTCTTCCGAATTACCATTGCTGTGCAACAAATTGCACAACAGCTGCACAGTCAAAATTTTCAAATAGTCGTTCATTTATATGAACTAAAGTCACTCAGAGTTTTTTAAAACTATCACCGGACATGCACAACTTTATCACCCCAGTGGTCGACGTTAACCATTTCGATGCACGAGGGCGACTGAGGACTTGAATTCGGAATTCGCGAGACCGACACCGAAAAAAAATACCGGGGCCTCAGGTATCAAATCCGCGACCCCCCAAAGGCCCGAATCACCCCGGCCAGGGGTGATTTTGGAACGGTCGTCCTTCACAGAAAGCACACAACCCTAAAGTCCCATATAAAGGACGCTTTTTTAAGTTACTTTTTTTGTCTCCGGGAACTAAGGGCTATTTTGTGCGGCGATATTTAATTCAATAAAATGCTCTTGTCGAGTGTTGGCTTATATATACATACATATACATAGACATAATAAAAAAGCGTGTATATTATCTATCATGTGTGAAAAAAAATATCTAGATTTTTTATGTGTAGAATCGTCCAGACGCCCTTTAAAATTTTATGATAAAGAAAACAATCCAATCAATTTTTTATGGCAATATTCATGGATCAGTCAAATGTATTGTAATGTCGTATGGAGTTATTTGAATAGAATGTTCAATAATTACGAAAATAAATGGACGTTATTATACAAGTTTTGTGATGAAATCAATATGTTCACAACTTTATAGTTACTATGCAATATTCTCGTTATAATTTACATAGTAGATGTTGATAAGTCTAAAGATTTTTCTTAGCTAACCAAAACACAATAGTATTATTGTAACTAATTAGTAAAAATAGCGAAGTTAAATATAGAAGAGGCTTGTAAAAACTAATATCCAAATAAAACCTGAAATCACTTTCCATATAAAGTTAAATAAAACTTTACTCAAAAGAACATAGCCACAAAGGTTAATCATTTATAGTATGATAACTGTCAAGTTATGAGGAAAATGTAGTATTGCAAAATCGGTTTGGTTTTGGCAAACGATGTGAAATATATTTGATATAAAATTATGTTTGTAACAATGATGAATTTCTACTTACAATCTTAGAGTGAAATTTTCGTATAGCTGAATAAAATGATGCATACCTGAAATTAAAACAAACATTCATATTAATAATTTATTATTACAAAAGTTTTGAATGAAATATTACAGTCGCTTTGAAAATGTTATTTTGATTTATTTAATGTTTTTTTCATCAGACAAAAATAAATATGTAAGTACATTTTATTTTGTACGATACATACATAGCATTTAATAAAATTGATTCAGTCAAAAAAAAAATTTTACGTAACGAAGTTCTCAAGTCTCTCGAAATGCGATAAAATTATATCACGACAATAGATATTTTAATTAAAATAATTTATATTTAGAATTGTGACAGTGGACAAATTACGTATGTAGGTTAATTATGAACGTTCTAAAGGTACATATGTACATACAGATACGTATTTCAAATGCAGCTCGTGTAATATATGAATAAAATAATGTGTTAGTAGCTAAACATGGCATTTTTATTATTCAGTACCATCATTATTACCGGTCATACGGAATCGAACCGGGGGCGATAGTCCAACAATAGCTCAAATCATATTTGTGCAAGTTAAATTATGGATACGTAAATGAATGCAATTTCCGTTATATTTGCCGTAGAAAAAAATTGACATCTGTACGGGCGAATAAAGCATTGCGGAAGTGCAGGAGAGGAAAAAATGGGGTGCAGGTCGCTCGGATCTCTCGTATGCAAGGGATGAAAAAGTGCAGCGGCCAAAAATGTACATTAAATGCAGTAATTTATGCAGCCGATATTTATTTATTATTATACGCACGCATATTTATGCGGTGGTACAATGCGATATGTGAAAAGATGACCAGATGTCCTTTCAATGGGACGCTTCTTATTTTTTTCCCTGAGAGGATACCGAGGTCCGAATTTTTATTGTTCGATATGAATTTTTTTACAATTATTGAAATAGGACTATAGTGTGGACTCCGTTTTTTTTCTTGTTAGATTCTTTTGTCACCATTATCCACATTTTACCGATTTTTCTCAACCATTATTCATATTCAAATTTAGTTTAATTTGAAAAAAATATACAAGTAATACAATATAACATACTAATACTGTAACACTATCTATGACTAGGAACTATTTTTTTTAAATAAAAAGCTTTTAATGATAAATGTGTCAGTTACAAAAAAATGCACACACGCATTCTTATTTACTAGTTTGTAAATAATGTAGACCACAATTCGATTTATATTACAGCTTCAAGAAGCCAACGATATAAAATTAATATCAGAAAAACAGTTAGATAAAAAAAATGTCAGTTTCAAAACGATCGGAAGAATGTTGGATATCAAATCCATATGTTGCCAGACGAACGAGCGAGGGCAAGCTTAGAAGAGACTTGTAAAAACATAATACATGTACATTTGCAGCTTATTGACAATTATTGGGGGTAGGTACATTTTAATGATGTACCAGAAGATGGGATGATTAAATTAGCATGCATATTATAGTGGTTAATTATACACTTTCTCGAATTGCTGGCATTCTTTTCATCGGGGCAATTAAGATGCGAGCGGCCTTGCTCGTTTTATAGGCGTGCGTTAGTTAGGTTTGTTAACCTTTTGCCTTCCGTTAATGCATCATCGGGCCAGATTTATACACGCGTCAAAGAAGAAAATAAAAATAAAAAATTAATAAAAATGTAAAAGAACCCGATACACACACACACTGGTAGAAAATAGCAAAGAAAATATGAGCCGGTAGACAATTACGAGCGCTACCCATTATTGTATCCATGGGAATGCTCCCATGGCACCTTCCGTTAGCGTGTCGGCTGCCGCAACAGAGAACCGGCTACCCATTAACCGCCGTGGCCCGGTCGACTTTTAATTGTTAAAGTTCAGCAAAAACCGGACGACTAACTTTTTAACGATGGACGAGTATGAAGGAACGGGGATGCTGCGAAGAGTTTGATGTGCGTGCTCTGTGTTCCGGCCTCGTCAACTTCCGCCGATGCAATTGCACGAGTGCGCTTGCGATGCATCGTTACAAATTTTCTTCTCATGAGTGTTAACGAGAAAGTACCACTAAATTTGTATGAAAGTTTCAGGTAATACACCTACCAAAGATCAAAACAATCAGTCTTCAATTAGAAAAATACAATACCGACCTTAAAACATTAAAATTTAAAATTTGTTTTTCGATGATTAATTTTATTGAAAATTTACGATTGTGATTATGAATTTTTATTTTGATGTATTTATTTTGTCTTTTTGTTTTTTGTTATATATTATATTATTTTTATTATTTCATAATTTTTATCATATTATTCTTATTATTTTGATATTTTTATTATACTGTTATTTCTATTTTTTTTCTTTTTGTTTTCTCTAACTATCTTACTCTATTATCATTTTTGTTTCTTATTTTAAATGTTTGAGCTTTTCTTTTTTTACCTATATGTGAAAATTATTAATGGTTTACTGAACATAATTATGTTTTTTTTACTATCAATCTATGTAACTTAATAAACTGTAAATTTTCCAAATAAATAAATAAATAAATAAATAAATTAACGAACAGAATACAACTATGGTAATCATATTATGTAAACGCAAAGTAGTGACAATGGTTAAATATAATACGTCATGAAGACAACAGCGTAGATAAGCTATTTTCTATAAATACCTATTGTATGTAATAACAAATATAGTGATAAATTTATTGCAACGTAGTAAACTAGTAGAGAGAGAGTGAAGAGATTGAAGTGACAATTGATGGAACATGCAGCTACATACATAGAACACTAAAGATATCCAACTTAAGTGGAATCTAATTAAGACAATTTAGAGGGAAAGAGACAGGCCATAAGTCCGTTGAGTTGTCGGAAGTATGTACATACATATGTAGGTAAGAATGTAAGCGAGAGGTCTTCATTCAACAGTGGTTGTTGATGAATAATGAATAATGATGATGGGAATGACTAATTTTATAGGATATGTATATTAATTTTATGAACGTATTGCACTAGGATCAATAATAAAATAAATTAAATAATATCTATTGATAACTTAGATACAAATAATAAAGATCGTTCAAAATGAACCATTTTATTATTTTCAATTATTTTTTAAATCATACGGTTTATTTACATATACTGCACGTAAACAACAGTACGAAAAATATTCAATATGGACACATTTACATGTTTCGTAATATGTACGTGTTGTATTCTTAACAGCAGTAACCAACGCGATCTATTCACATCATACAGCAGTAGGTACATGTCACCGAAACATGACGTCATAGTGGCGAGTGCACCCGTAATAAAAAAGTGCTATCATGCGCTTATGGATATTTTCAGAAACGTCATATTGTGACAATATTCACTCGACGTACGAGGTAAGCAATATTGCACCATGTCGTATGAATAGAAGCTGTGTTTTCCGTGCAGTGTTGTGCCGAGATGTTGACGTACAGTTTTGGATAATATAAACGGACTTTGATGAGTTTTTATATTATATTTAATTCAATTTTACTAACTTTTTACATAATTATGTATATGCCGCATTTAATTTTTTTTTGTCACAATCGATTTTTAAATCAGCATTTGAGTTGACAATAACTTTGATTTGCCTATTCATTTATATGTACTACAAAAAGTACATATTATATACATATGTACTACCTATATTGTATATACATATATATATGTAGATAAATTTCGAATTCAGGCAACATACTGTGTGTCGTTTTTACTTCCACTTTTATTAAAATGAGATAATGATAACATTAATTTGGGTTGCCCTTGTGAGGCATACAACCAACGCTTCATAATAACACCTCTAATGAAAAGCTTTTTCCGTAGACAATCGTAGTTTCTTTTAATGGGCGCCTCACATATCGGCACGCTACTGCATTCCCATCTAAACGAGCGTATTGTTTGCGACTTTGTGATATAATTTTTGACCTCGATCACTCGCAGACCTTTACGTATGAATTTCCACGCCCTTTCTTAGCCTTTATTACCCCCGCGTATATTATACATAAATCTAAATACACAAGGAGAATCTTACGTATCACACAAAAACGTGAATTTTTATATTCATGTGTATATTTATACGTGTATTGCCTTACGTAAGCCGGATCGTCTCCCGCTTTCTTTGCCGCTGTGAAAAGATGACCTCTCGACGCGCAAAGGGTCACCAGTGCAGGAAGTGGGGTCAATCTGACCCCGTAAATACAAACACACATAATATAATATTACACATAGCGATCGTGAGAGCTTCGTAGTAATTAACGGCTCGACGCTCGTGCGATTTAATTCAATTATCAACTGTCAAAAATCGTGCGGTTAATTTGAGCCGAGGTCGTCTAATGAGTTTCGAGCGTAAATTACACGCGTTTAGTTAAAAGTTAATTCATCACTAAACATTAGGCGGACCGTTGAGACGCTAAATATAAAGGCGGTCGGGGATTTCTGCGAGACGAGAGAGTTAAGATGTCAATTTTTTTCGGTCGTTTGAAAACGGCCTTATTTATATTGTATGAATGAATAACGTTCACGTGTACAGGTGTATCAATCACCGGTCCAGACGAGCACCTGTGACTTTTTCTCACGCTCTAGAAAACCGTACCGATGTGCACGGACGGACAGACGGACAGATGGATGAACTTAGGCGATGTCATAGACTGCAGTTGAAAAACACCCACACGGTCAACTGCAGAGTTATCGTACAGCGTGCCATATTATCTTATAACACTATCGCTAAACTTAGGTGTGCGATAGTGTTATAAGATAATATGGCGAGTGATTCATCTATCGGGCGAGTGATTCATGGTTCCAGGTACGCATTGTTGAGGTCATTGGAAAAATAAACAGTCGTACTTATATTATATGAATTCCGCAGCTAAAATTCAATTTTGAATTGTATGATGATGAACGATTGTGCAACATAAACTATCTTCATAATAATTTAAATCAAACAAATCATAGTGATATTGTTATGAATGGCGATCGAAGAAAGTGATATTTGTCATTTATAATTTAAATATGTATGCCCAGGAAATCGTAGGTGCGTTACAGTTTTGTCGAATACAATGTGAAAATATGTGCACCTGAATCGTGCAACTTTCTCATGGTGCGCCCACAACAAAAATGCATTGTGCATAGCGAGATCGTCGTCAAAGGGATGAAGCGAAGGTATGATAAACACCTTTCGTGTCCAGTCCTTTGTGAATGGTTCCTTTTGTGGTTTTTACGGTGCAAGGATAATGATCAGCCTCTTTCACGACCCAATAATTTGGACTTTTGCTTTTGTCGCCCCTTTTGTGACTTGACCGCCGGTCCAGGACACTTTTTCAATAGCGTGGGATCATACTTTTTTTTCCACGTCGTTCACTCTCCTTTCAAACCTTTGAATGACACTCACCCTTTGTGGTGTAAAAGATCGTTTGTTTCGGAAAACAACTTTTTTCCACGACCAAAACAAAGATATCAAACTCAAAGGTGAACGCGAAAAATGTCCCGACGGATCGAATTTGAAATTAGAAACGTCAATTAATAAACATCAAAAAACAGCAATGACTGAGTCGGTAGGCATTCTCTATATAATTGCGGCTTAAAAATAAATCTTTCCTATATACTCCCAAGATTTATCCGTAGATATCACTCAATGGAAAAATCGCACAGAAAAATAATATTATATCAATAAGGGTAAGCAAAAATAAGGCATTGCAAATTATCTTGAGGGTTGGAATTGTGTTTCAGGCGTTGAAATCGTTGCACAATAATACAGTGCGATCTTATGACGCCTCTTTTTCGTCGACTCCTACGCGTCCCGTGGTGAAAAGAGCGTGACGAACTGTCGTCTCGAGATTTTCGTACCGTTAAAAAAATTCAAAAAAATCTGAAGATACAAACACACGCACGTAGGTGTCACAATGTGTGCCGCGTTGTCATTAATGCGGGGCCGCAATAAACATGTAAAACGGAACGAGTGCACGCTTGTGCCGTTCGCGATGATGTCTCGTCATGATAGTTTCCCCTTTTGTTCCATTCAAATCGACCGATGCGTTCGACCCGACAAAAGACCGGCCAGCGTCTCTCAAAGTGTGCAATCGTTCAGTCAACATCATCAGAAAATACATATCACGTGAAGTGAAAACTGTATTTTACTGTACACGAACGACATACTACTACATAACAGTGACTGACAGTGTTTCATGTTTAGTATTATAAGCATAATTATTAAAAATTAATTTTTTAAAGATTTTATTACACTGTCAATACATCCTTCTATACTAAACAAACATCGTATAAATTACTATATGTATATTTAAAAATGACAGTAACCTTCGAAATGAACGTTGTAAGTTAACATTTTTATACAAATTATATGTATATGTATGCAATTTGTTTAATATCAATAATTATATTTAAAACAGCGTGACAATGAGAAATTATGATAGTCTATTTATGTAACCACCAAATTTGTAGGTATATTAAGTAAATTATATATTTTGTTTTTTTTTTGGAAATAGGTTTTTAAGCTCTTTTTTCTATTATTTTAACATTAGAAAAGTACAATACTAAATAAAACGAAATTGTAAAACAGAAAATGACCAGTAGCTTTGAAAATAGATATAAGATGCATTGTGAACATAATTTAGTAATAATAAAAAGCATTTAAAAATCAAAATCAAAATATTATTTTTTACTATTTTCAATAATCTCAAAAACTATCGAAAACAATTATGTAATAAAATGAAAATAAAAAGCGAACTCGATTATTTGATTTTATTATCGAATTTCGCGGTAGTTATCGATTGGATGTGAACACTTTAATGACGTGTAGGTACATATATATTTATTCAAACATATTTAGAATCGCTGCGTACGACACGGTATAGACGTTTATCAAATGTTTGCATATTTGCTTTAACATTCGGCTAATTGAAAATTCGTCAAATTGCACAGACATATTTCCTATGTCCCCTATCTATGTACATATGTACAATATAAACGCACGCACATCTGATGCCTACATATCACTATGGTGTGTTTTTTTATAACAAAACTTTAGCTTTGTTGTGACGTTTTCTATTGAAAGTTGAGGATTTAAATCGTCCGAACGGTACAATTCTCACATATATTTATCATAAACATCGATATTTGCAAGGATAACGCGCGAGATAACATCGTGCTTGCTGCCGTGGTTTTCCTTATCGTTGTTGCTGATCGTTTCTCATCTTAAAGATGCATAAAACATAAGGGAAGATGTCTCGAATGCATTGTCCAGTCTCGGGGATAGGATTGGTCTTGGAGAGAAAAAAAAGAGCACAGACGGACCATGAATGAGACTTATGCTAATACCGACGTTTGTACAGACGAAGATAGTTATCAAGGATCAATCCAATTGTTCGAACGATTCCCGTGTACATTTTATACATATTATGCACACATATCTACAAGTAGATATGTATAATATACAGCTTGGCGAAAGTATTTAGAATATATTCAAATCGAATTTTAAAAGATTTACTAACGGTTTTCAATTTATTACGCTAAAATATTATTAAAGAACTTTTTCAAAAAAATAATTTGTATTTAGTTATAAAAAATATGATATTTATTTTTAAATACATTAATGGGTTAGCTTCTACATATATGAGCTCAATTTTTTCAATCAGTCAATCAAAATTAATGGACTTATGTACTTCTATATGTATACTCGTGGAAAAAAATCATGCATCAAAATGAGCATAGATTTAATTTGAGATTAAGGAAATTTGGGTTCTATTCTGAGATGTTTCAGGGAAGGAATATAATCAGCACGAGTATGGAAAAATTTAAAAAATCGAATTAAAAATGTTTTAAATGAACTTATCACATTTCAGAATACATACATATTTGTATATAATAATTGATTTTGAATTTAACTGGTTTATTATTTACAAAATTGTAATTATTTAAGAAAATTGTCGGAAATGACATAATAATTACAACGAAGAAAGAGATTATGATTATTTTTAAGAACAATGAATATCAATATTGAAAATATCGTTATAAAATTGTTGCTCTATATTTTGTTTAATTTTCAGAAAGCTATAGATATTTATTTTTGTTTAAACTTTTAAGCGATGGAAGAAAAACCAAATGAGGGTCTCATAATCTCATAAGATCAAATCCAACACAAATTTGCACACGCGTGCTCTGTACAAGTATGTGCGTACGTTGAATATGTTTATTGTTTTATCGGAACTGTGGGCGGTCGCCGTCAGGATGCGACAACGATACATCGTCCTGATGACCCTTTGCGTCCCGTCTAATTGCGATCCCACGAGAATTGAACCGGCCGGTACACCAAGGGGCACACTTTATACGGTGACCATTAGTGACGGAAGCCGGTGGCCGGATATCGCTTAAATCGGACGCGTCCTTTCGCGCGCGATAACCCCGTTCGCGGACGCTAAAGGGTTAACAAACAACAACAGCGACAAAAAAATGTCGAAACGGCGCATCGATCAATTCAGAATTGAAACGTCGACGTTTCAGGCCCCCGCTCTACCGGTTAATTGCTACTCGAGGGACAAACACAATAATGCGGTCCTAATGATATGGTGATTCGACCACACGCGAAACCCTTTCGGTCCGGTGCTTCGGAAACCCGGCGAACGTCTCAATTTGAATACAAACGTTTAACAAGTGTGTTTAACCCGAGACCAGGCCGAAGACCCGCGAGATGTTCGACCGTTTTATTAACGGGACGCAGTGCGATTTTAACCTTTAGCACGCGCGGCAAAAACTGCATGTACGGACGGATGAGTAAACATACGATAATGCACTGAAAAAACGTCAGTGCAAAGGTTATCTGTAACTGACTATCGCGACATTTCACATGTATTCTATCGATTGAATACGCGTTACATAGTATTTCTTGGAATCCAAGTATAGACATGCCTTGGATTAGTTGATATTTCAAAAGTCACGAGTTTGACTTAACATGATAATACATGGACTTAAAATAAACATTAATACATAATAGATAAATATATATGTACAATAGCCGTACAAATATGCTGCCAATTTGTAAATGCTTTTTTAAAGCAATTTTGGCCTCCTTGTATTTCATAAAATGCGTAAATTTGTTGTGTTCAAATTAAATGCATAACCCAAGAAAGCTCTCAAATGATTTTTATTTTCAAAATGACGTGTTAAAAATGATAAAAATGACGATTTTCTGAAAATAACGCTGAAAATAACTCCTATACAAACAGACACTTTGTATGGGGACTTTCGAGCGAAACGGCGACTTTGAATTCTTTTTAATCAATCAAAACTTCTCATAATCGACCCAAATAAACTGCAATAGGTGAATATTGAGCATTTATTTTTTTAATAATAGTAAAAAATCGATTGGTTGGAGGTCCAGGACATTGTCTTAAAATCAGTGAAATTTTTTATTTGACATTTCCTTGATACAATGAAAGTTTCCCACTAGGTCTATCGATGAAAATCCAAAATTCACGTTTTTCGTTCCGGCCTAATATTTACATATGCTTTAATATGAAAAAAAAGATTGCATAAAGTGATTAGCATACATACATACATATCTATAGGTATATTCTGTTTAAATACACAATGCTGTTTACAAGAAATTCATTTCATGTGAATGGATCTCATTGAAAATTATGAAGTGGAATTATTTTTATGATTATTATTATACATAGGTATGTACAATCAATTTATCATATTAACCAGCGTGAAATAAAAACTTATTATTAAAATGTCTTATTATGTAGGTACATACATATGAAGCTTTTTGCGTATTCAAATTTTTGGCATTGAACATTTGAAGCTAAAAGGATTAATCCTATTATATTTAATTCAGCCCAGTTAAATCCTGTTTAAGTCAAAGTTCGAAGGCCAAAAATGACTAATTGAATAATTGACCTGCTTGGTCAGCTCTACAACGGGAAAAATTCTATATATAAACGGTCAATTGAACAGGTTTCTTTTTAGGTAACTAAACATAAAAGCATGCGGCAGACAATAGACGAGAGGTCGGGTATTGAATATAAATAAAAATACGCAGTGGTCAGAGACAAGAAGCTCGTACCTATTTGCTGAATGATGTATGTAAATTGAGACGAGAAGGCCACCGGCCCTCGATTGTGGCCCTTTTAAGACAACAACAGCAACAACCAAAAAATAAATAAAAATGAAAGCATGCCAAGAAGACGAGAAAGAAAGAGAGAGAGAGCCCTTTGAATGATTTATGCCGACTCGGTAGACCTTAACATGCAAAGCGAGCGGCGAGCTTTTGGCCGCATCAATGGGACGGTCGCGTCGTGGGAATTCGGCCAATTTTTGCATTAGATATGCTTAAAAAAATCGCCTAAATACAATTTTCGCACAAGGACCGGACCGTGGCGAGCTTTTGGGCACCAGAAAAGCTCTGAATAAATAATTCGAGGTCGGAAAAAGGGGAAGTTTCCTCCGAAGGGCACCGAAAACCACTACTTTTACTGAGGGGGGTTACTATCGGCGAATACACGTGTTGGGGAAACTTTTAAATTAGGAGTGAAATTTCGCACAGGGTCGAAAAACCGCAAAAAGGTAGCCGACTAACGAAACCTCGAACCTTTTGCACGCAGTATCCCTCTTTTAAATATGCATCGTCGGCCAAAACTTTCGCCGTCCGCTTTCCAAGAAAATCTACGCTTTTATACGCTCGAGAATAATCTGAAAGATATTTCGCATTACGAGCATACCTTCGCGAACGAAAGATACTGCACATTCGCGCATTGAATTTTAATTTCGACAAATCAAAAATCAGAGTAAGATCACCCCTGCTATCAAACCCTCGTTACAAACTTTACGTTTTTGTCTGGCAATACTGTGTACACGTGCAGTGTACACTTTTAACAATTAAAAGTTTCCGTGTCCAATTAGCACTTGGACGCTGCACGATGGATCCATGCAATTTATATGTGCATATTAAATCGCTTATGATTCTAAATTGTTTGACGATATCTATGTTTTAAAGGTAATAAAGCCACATGTACGTTGATGTCAGTAATGTTTCAATGTTTTCCAAGGGGCTTGGCGTCATTTGAAATATGCGGTAGTAACGCATTAACATAAAAAAGTAGCGTAACAATCCCACACCTTTTCAAACTGTTCATGATTATTATACCATAAGAAAGTTTACTAGCAAGTACAAAATAGCAGTTAGATATTTTTATAAATACAACTATAACAAAATATAAATACACAAAAATTGAATTAATATTTTATCGTGGAAGAAAAATATATAAAATACCTAATACTTTTAACACTTCTCAAAATTCTCAAGCGTACGCATTCTATGTAATTATAATAAACAAACCAAATTTCTCCCCAAATAATATATTTCTATGTATGTAAGTACAGTGAAACCTCAAATTACGAGTAACTCGATCACCAGTGATAAACGAGCAGCACGCATTAATAGTATAATAAGAAGGAGACGACCACGATATAAGTTAATAAGGAAAGCATAGAAAAACACCAACAAGATATGTGAATGGTCGAAATTTCAAGATTTTATAAGAAATAATGTCGACAATTTGCACAATTTGAAATACGAATGTTTTGGACTACGAACACGTTTCTGGAACGACTTATACTCGTAAATCGAGGTTCTACTGCACATATTGTCTGAACCGAAATAAACAAAATTTAAGTGTTTTAGTATTTCAACCCGTCAACAATATAATCACATGAATGCGATTATCCCATATGAAATATTCATATTTTGTATAAAATATTTGAAGATCTCAAACAAAAAATTGTTGAAGTATAATGTAATGCTAAAACGGCTCATTTGTAACTCGCTCGTTAGCAAATGTACTCAGTTTGACCATAGGATTAAGAATATACACTTGCGAACATCTTACAAATCTCAATTTATGATCATAGACTGTCGTTCGTGTCGAACACCAACATTGCACAACTCATTTAATAGATATAAACCTCAGTGGTAAGATCAGGAATACTATATCTTAACATGTAGTATCTATATATTTTCAAACGTGTCTATTAAGATTATTTTTCACCATGGTAATGGCGGACGTCATTTCCACTTTCATTGATGACCAAACCGAGCAAAATAGAAAAGTTTGAAAACGATCGGATAAGAACCCAAACTTCGTCAGACGACAAAATTGATTCTGAACTAAGAAGAGGTTAGTAATAATAAAAATGAGGTAAAAGTCGGAATTCTCGACAGGGCGGACGCTCTAGGCTCGGAAGCAAGGCTTTGTCCTTCATGTCATTGGTTGCTCTTTGCGACTACACTAGCATTGCCGTGCCCTGAATTAACTCGAAAAGAAAGATGGGGCGTTAATTTGGCACAACGCGTGCCCGTTTTGATTCATATTTAGATGAATTTGTATTGAACTACAAACGAATGCGTGTATATTCAATTCGTGTACGCTGCCCAACCGTCCGAAATTATATGCGAACCAGGCAATATATGTCGGAGTATTTCATCAGGTAAAAGTCGAGCTAATTCAGGGCACGGCAATACTAAAGTACTCGCAAAGAGTAACCAATGAGAGGAAGGAACCCAGAGCCTAGAGGGTCTGCCCTGTCGAGAATTCCGACTTTTACCAAATATGATATATTTTTACCAATTAGGGCTAAATCAAACGTGCTCATGAACTCCCCCCTCTCGAGAGCTGTTCGACTCCTTAACTTACTGGCACAATACTTGGACCTATTCGATGCCAGTTATGTTGAGTTGGTGGAACACATCCTAAATAGCACGATATAAATTTTTCAATCTTATTTCTTTGTTTTTATTTTGTGTACATATTTTTTACTTGATTTTTATTATTTTTTTATGATGTTTTTGTTTATTTATGATTTTTATTATTTTCTTATGTTTTTTTTTTTTTTATTTATGATTTTTATTATTTTTTTTTATGATGTTTTTTTTGTAATTTTTATGATTTTTATTATTTGTATTAAAATCACATTGACGCTTTGGGGCAACCTGTCAAGTCTCTGTGGTATTGATTTTTTAAAATAAAATAAAATAAAATAAAATAAAATAACAGTTCGCTTCAGTCATTGAGCATCGATCGACATGTCAGTGGACAAATCATCGACGGCGCATTCTGCAAGGGGGTTCCCCGCTTCGCCAGCGTCCCACAGTTTGGTATGCGGTGGAGGCCACCGCGTCCGCTATTGGTAAACAAAAGCCGGGCCAACAATAATGAGTGGTCCTCACAATGGCGAAGTTTGCATACGGGCGACCAATAATGGCCGGCCACCGCGCTTTCTGGACCAATGGCGGCTCGTCTCAACTCAACACGCACACACTCGCGCGACTTGACCCAAATAATTACTATGGCACACGTCACACGATCAGCGAATGTGTCACGTTTTGAGGTCCAAAGGCGAACGCGAGACTTTTTCATTGGACGCCACCACGACCGCCCATCGGACGCCTCGTCTTTTCAACAAACCGTTTTCGAGTTTTTTCAGTGCCATTTGCAATCGCCCGCCGCGTTGCGTCGTCTTCGAGAGACGTGTTGCACTTCTAAACACTCTTTATTGGTTGTAAAGTTGAATCGGTAAATGCCAATGGACTCTGAAGCGAACTTCTCTCGTCGATGAGTTAATTTAGTTCTAGCTTGCGATTCAATGTTTTATTACAAATTGATATGGATTGCAGCAAGTATGTATACAGCATAAAAGTCAAATTGAAAGATAAAAACACTAAGATTTAAATTATAAAATCACAAAATTCCGCCTCGTTTAATGTTATAAAATAAATAAAAATAAATAAATGCTGCCATTCAACAGTTTATTTTCAATTCATGGGTAATTCTTTTGAAATAAATATTTTCCTAAAAAATCCGATGTTTTTCAGTTGAAAGTGCAATACTGAAGTCGAATACAAAATACCATTTGAATACCGTTTAATAACCAAATACGGTTTAATATTAAAACTATGACTACGGACGACATTAAATCAGCGTCTAATATACATACTACATATAATTGATTTTATTTTAATTCTGAGATAAATTTCGCCGTTGACGATTTTCTTTAGCTCGTAAGTGAACAAGTATTATACTATATTTAAACAGGATACATTTTGTTTAAAAGTATTATCTTTTTTCTATATAAATATATTCTGTAGATACATATGTAGCATAGTCAGCATAGGATATACTATGAAAAATTCTAATAATCGATTACTTGATTTTGCGAATTTGGTGGAAAACATCGTTTTTCTTTTGTTCAAAGTAGTGTAATACATATAATACTACATATATTACATATAATAGACATAAATATAATATATAAATAGTGTATTACATATAATAGACATTATTCATAAAAAAATATTTATGATGCAACAATATAAAGAAAAATTTTAATTTAAAAAATGTACATTACATATAATACATATGTATGTAGGTTAGTACAAGAATACAATTATTGTTTTTTGGAATTATGTATGTACATATGTACATACATTAGCTGTTATATTTGAAAATTAAAAAATCCAATTTTCAGTTACAAAAACACTGTTTCTGTTTGAATTCACAAATTGTTATCACTTCTTTTGATTCGATATGTATCTCGGAAAAATATAATAAACGTATTACAGGTCACCAGTATTTTTTCAATACATATTGTTAATCTCAAAACATTTTATTTGATGTTTTGCGAAATATTTCTCGAAATGAAGAAAAGTGGACTTACTATGCCATTTTCAAATATAACGGCTTGTATAAATACGAATCGAAAGACATATTTAATTCAACAGAAACCCCAAATATAATATATGTCAAATTTCCATTGAATAAATGCTCATTATTCGATTTGAATACGTAGATATGTACGTATGTATATTCTTAGTAAATAAGTAAGTATATATGCACATACATACATACATATATGTATATGTATGTATGTATATGTAGTTGAAATACGTCTTATATAAATCCTTGGAAGCGAAAACGTATGTTGCGAATATGGAGTTTATTAGTAATGTATTTTTTAATTTATTATATAATAGTAATTTGCATAAATTACGTATAAATAAGCAATATTTTATATTTGTAAGAAAATACATTATGCCGATTAATTAGATAATTTTTCTGATTGCTCAGAAATATTCATTCAATTCCATTTAAATGACAAAATTATTATAACTTTTATTTATAAAAAAAAATTAGCAAACTTTTTCAATGTATGTTAACTATGCACTCATAAATTGATAGATGCAAGTGCAATATTATATTATTAACTATGGTATGGGTACAAAAAGGTATAAGTATTTACGTACATATATTGAATATGAAAAGTTAGGCCTATGCTAATCACCTATTAACTTTCAAACATAATAATGCAATTAAAATATTGAAAAATTTGTTATGAAATAACAAAATTTACAAAATATACATAAAGTAAAATACTCATATGTAATATGTATCTGATTTTTTTGCATGATTTTTTTACAAGTACTTGTGTAGATTAGAATAAACATATTGCGTTACAAATCGTTCAAGACCAGTGGCATCCCTTCGCATAGCGTTGTATGTAATAAGACCAAACAAAACCAGTTATCCTTTAAGATCCTAGATCGTAAAAAACGAAATTAAACAGTGGCACGGGTCGATGATGGGTTAAGGCGTAAGTTAAGTGCCTTTATGTCCTTTTGTTACGGTCGAACCCTTTGAACTCATTCGTTTCCTTTTTTTATTACTCACATATATCATTCACAGCCCCATCTTATCTATATACACATACAATGTATATTCATGTTTACATTTTTATGACGATTAGTATTTTTTTACGAATTTATGCAAAATGTGCAGATGGATTTAATTGGTGACATCGATCTGCTGCGTTGCAAATATTAACATTTGTTTTGCGACCGAGTTTGTATACGAAGCAACAGATGATTGTTCGCGTTTTAATTTATGCGCATAATTAACGCGGCGAAATGCGACGATTCTCAACATTTTATATTCCGCAAAGGGAGAGAGTAAAGAGAGCGCTTAACAAAAAAAAAGTATGTTTAATTATTCATTTAAAACTTGTCCCGCGCGACGGTTAAAAATCATAATGAATAATACTTACATAGAACGATATTCGCGCATAACGAGGCCGGGTCAAAAGTCGCATTGCAACAATGCAACGCCAAAATTTTACACGTTTTTATTATTGTCCAAAAAAACAAGATTTTACCTTTGCTGACCTGTACGCAGGCATGAGAAAAATTTTAACAAGAGACAATCTAACTAACACGAATGAGACACAATTTATGAAGTTGTATTTGACTTTCCACATACATACACATAATTTAATATTATTTTGTGTACCTATGTACATATATACCTTAAATTTTTAATACCGCACAATTTTTTCACATTGGACTCCTACACAACGTTTAGCGTTAATCGTAACAAAGTCTTAAGAACAATACGCCTAGTAAACACCATGGAACGGTGTTCGATGTGTCAGCTTAGAATTTAATACTGATTGCGTGCAAAGAGATGCGTTTAGGCGATCGATCGATCAATCAAAATGACAATAGTGATATTATAAAATACTACATACAATGTACATATATACAATATAGAGGCTTATATAATATATCGGCAATACAAAATAAGAATTTGAGCTAGATAAATTCTGATAAAAGTTCATTGGTAAGCTTTATCAGTTAGTAGTGCATAAAGTGCGTTAAATACTTTTAATTTTGGTTAAATTAAAATTAGCATCACTCCAATTTACATATTCCATTATACGAATCATAACACGTGCATATCGCGGACTACAGTTTGACAACGCTTCGAGCTTGTGTATTAATGTAATTTTGAATAAGCACAAGCGTTACACACGCACGAGGAAACATAACGCGCATAATGAGCTATGAAACGAGCGATTAAATTTACTAGTACACCAATAAAACGATACCGACAAAGGAGTGAAGATAACTAAACTGGCGTAATTGCCGTGATTATCGAGACGCTTTTGCCCAGCGGTGCTCAAACTGCGAAGACGACAATTCATAATATTTACACATACACATACATATGTAAACATGAACCCACCGATAGTTGTAAATTTAACCTATGCGCGCCTATGTGAAATTTTTATTGCCGGTTCTGAATTTAAATTTTAGGCGGTTGTCGGACTATGACAGGTTTGTAAACTTGCATGTATTATAGTTACACGTGTACGATGCCACAAGCGTACATACACGACACACTGCTTTCAATGGGCTACTTAATGGGACTAGGGTAGATAATATTGACCGAGCGGTCCATTCATACCAGTCGCGTGCAGTAAAGTCCAGTGACGCGTGCAAAGGGTTAAAGCGCATCACAATTAATGCAAATACACGACCAAAAATCGACAAAAGCCCTAATTGTATAACCAACTTCTTGCACTACCCGACATCTATTAATTGAAATACTACCCCCCGACTCCTATTTTTCCCATTTTCTTATTTTTTGATGTATACATATGTACATAGTACATCAAATTTTGAACATTTCATTAGACAACGTACTTGTAGTCAATTTCGAATCCTAATAAAATTTAACGATATCATACTTAATATGTACGATTAATAAATTACATGTATTTTTTTTATTTTTCTTGGAAATTCAAAACTTTTAGGGACACCTCTGGTGTTATATTAGCGCCCTCTCAGTTGACGGAAAAAGTGGGGTGCTTCAGTTTCACCGAGACTGACCACACGGTGAAAACATAAACAAAGAAAGCGCTCGTAACAAAACGAGGTAAACAGTGTCCGAGCTTTTTGTTCCGATGCGACATAGCTTAAATTGAAAGCAGTGCATATGAAAAGCGTCACTTTTCCACGATGAGAAGCTCGAGTTGCTTCTAAAACTGTGGAATATTATCGAAATTTGCTTGATAGCGGTACATACATATATGTATGTGTGTAAGTACGCTCTGAGTATGAAATTTGCACCAGCTTAGATAAAATTGTGGGAAAATTATCAATAATCTCATCAAGCTCGTTCTGGGCGTAATCAAATTTATGTTAATAATGCTAGAACAATGAGCATAGATATGTATACGAAATTATCAATTATTATTGTCAGAAATATTAATTATAAGAAAAGCTCTAATTTGTTTGAGCTTTTTTATTATTTCACGATGTAATTAAGATTATTGATGGATAGGTAAAAATCCATTATGATTTTTGTTGAAACATTATCATCAGATATATGTACATACATAATAGGTATTGCCTCATTAAAGTATAAAATTACCTGATAATTTAGATATATTTCTAAATGAATGTTAAATACTAAATAAATGCGATATTCTTAATGCGGGTTTAGTATCAAAATTCAAGAAATCCATTAGGAAAAGACAGTAACTTAGATTCCATGGACAATTAGCAGTAGAAAAAGTTGAGTAAGCCATTGTTCTGTAAACGATTTAATTATTATTTATGTAATGTGGCTGAAAAAGCTTTGATCTTAGATGCCTCAAACATTATGTATGTATAATATAAAACATAAAATTATCGCAAAATAGTAAATAAATCATTGATAGATTGACGTATTAAATAAATTATCCAATTATTTAACCAGTAATCGTTGAATGTTCGCGACATAAATACAAAAGAAGGAAAGCAATAAAATAAAAATTTAGCGGTCGCAAATGAAAAAGATTAGATTAAGGAGTTACAGAGATTCGACTCGTCGCGTCTCCGTAGTAAAATCTGAAGAGGAAAATCTGTCGAATATCCGATTATGAAAACAAAGCGGAAACAAAAGGTGTTTGTTTTTGTTTGGCGCGAAGTTCGCGGCACGGGAATTCCCTGACCCTAAGAACGCGACGTCATCTTTGCGCGAGACGCGATAAGAATATTAATTAAAAATGAAATAAAAATTACTCCGGCGCGACTACGCCGCAGGGGGAAACGAGACGACGCTGAATCGAGGGGGTGGTCGGGCGGTTGAAAGTGGGAGAAAAGGGGGGTTGAAAAAAGGGGAATTCGCGTCGTGTCTGGACGAGGAGCCCGGCCAGACAGACTCGATTCGCATTCGAATCGTGACACACATTTACTGCCGTTTTTATCCAAATTGTATATAATTAGTACACTGAGATGCACCTTATTTACATTCTTAAAATCTTGCATTTTTTCGGTGAATATGCACTTTTTCTATGACATTTTTAAACCATTTTACAGAATTAAAATGTGAAAATTTGACAATGTAAATAAATGAGTTTGTTTTAATTTAATTTAAAGAGATACTTATGTACATACATTCAAATTTTAATTAATAATGAAAATTTATCATTAGGAAATGCGAATACATACATATTATATTATATGTACATATGTAGCTGTAATAATATTATGTTTGAGATCAAAAAATAATATTTCAGCTGTTTTTATTATTTACATATTTTAAATACCCAAATGAAAAGTAACGTGTGGATCTAACATCATTAATGATATGTTAAATTTTTAGTACAAGATAATTAGTAAAATCATACGTACGTATGCATATAAACAATAACCCTTATGATATTATTGGAAACAAAAAATATGTGTATGTAAATGAATTAATAGAATTAGTTTGACTTTAAAATATCTACTACATACTTATTCAAAATTTTATACCGAATAAGTAAATATTAGGTACAACAATTACAGATAATTTGAACAAATGTGCATATACAATAAGTTGAAATGTTTCCAAGACACTGAAGCATTGACACTTTGGAGAAATATTTAATTATTACTTCATCTATGTACATATGTATGTACATACGAAGTGTCAATAGATAAGACATTGCGTTCTTTTTGTTTGTTGATTTTATCATAATGTAAATAAAATATCAAGATTAAGAAAATACTTCAGCTGCGGCGATGATGGTTGACCGATGTGAAATTTTCGTTCAAATCTCATATAAAATCTAAGTACACGTTTATTAGATACATTTTGTACGTTTAATTGGACGCTGGCTCTTCAATAATTATCTCTAAATTTTATGGTGATTTAGAAGCGCGTGCGAAAGTTGCGTCCATTGCGCAATTTTTACATTTTAGTTGGTAAATACACACATTAGTAGGAACAAATTATCGTTTTGTCGAATATACATACATACATATATGTATACATATATCCATATACGTATACATACACTTTTGTACAACTTTATACGTATGTCCGTTCAACACGATGTCATCCGAAATCAACGTTGATATATGCTCACTCGCCAATCACTCTCAGAGGACACAAAAGGCACTCCGATCCGTGATGCGTTCAAAATCCGAGAAAAAGACAGGTTGATATTTTACTATACACTATTTCTCTTTATTTTATTTTTTGTTCGCTATCTAGTCTTAGACGTCATTAGTTTCACACTGTCAAGAAGTCAGCAACGTGAGAAACGAGGAGTGATGATCAAAATTCGGACGATTTGTTAAGTCCACCCACGCTCTACAAATGCACGATCATCGAATGATAAATATGCATATTACTTTATCCACACGTTTTTTGTACCACATACATACATTTTAAGGTGTGTATCGTACGTATACGAATTTTGTAAAATGCCCTTTGGTACGTAAGCTCAAATTTTACAGTGAAAAAATTGTACCATAATAACCCGGCTTATTTTTTAGACATTGGTCAAACTTCAATTCCGAGTTAGAAACTGTGTTTGTAATGACTTTTTTTTACATTTACACAAATAAATAGTACGCACAAAAAGAACATGAATATATAGTATTAAAAATATAAATACATAACAATGAAATATTCATAGTAAATACGTTTCACCCACTATTTAATAATAGTTTGACTTACAAACACATTGCTAATTTACGAAACGCTATGCAACAACATTAAACGTCAAAGTTTATGTAACGCGGAAAATAACATCAACACAACATCTGAAGGCAATTTCGAATTTTAAATGTTAAGATTTGACATCCCGGCTGTAGTGTTTAGACACTTTTACACTTAGATTTAAAAACAACATTCAATCAAGGAAAGTTAATATACGTAAACACACACACACTCGATACACAACACAAAGCTACGAAATTTCAAACAAATTTACTAGCCAAACACGCAAAATCACCTACAAAAAAAAAATCAATCTTTAATTTATATCATTAAACACTTGCACGGAAATTTCAACAAGAATGCGTTTAAACAATTTATAAACATCACAAAACACGCAAACAGGAATATCACTCAAAAACACTTTATATTACAAAAAAAAAAAAAATTTATACAAAAAAACATATATAAATTTTCACCTAAGATACAGACGAAAAGATCAAAAAGTATCACATTTTTAAATGATCACAAACTTCAACGAAAATTTTGTGATAACATTGTACAGAAAAAAAATCTTAAAGTCGAATTTTCCCATGATTAGAAAACTTCATTTATTGTTACTACGTGCAAACAGTCAGTAAACCGCTAATTTTTTCGAGCATTTTTCAACAAACAAAAAGAGTCAAGCAGTCAGTGACCGATAATATAACGAACTGACCAAATAAATACAAGCTATTTCCACCAACTCTCAAGACTAATTTTCCCAACTTTTTCCGTGTATTTCACCGTCGAGTTTGTATATATATACAAAAAACATAGTGAAATACAAAATGAAAAAAATACAGTCAGAATTTATGTTTTAATGATCACAAATTTCTAGTAAATATATAACATACATGTATACAAAAATATAAGGTAGATGAAAAGTTGAGAAAATGAGTGTCGCGATATTTGCGATTAAAAAACTTATACACAGAGCATACATATGTCAACTTTTGAACGGTCAACATACATACGTATGAAACTTTACCATTGGTTTATTTTGCTATTAAATGTATTACACATATATAAATTAGAGTATGTGAGTAATTAATTACCTTGCGCAATTCTGACCGCTGGCATTTTGATTCTCATCTTGTACCGGTTGTCGCAGTCCGTTGTACCGCGACGACAGAACAAACACACCCTTCAGCGGCAACAAACTACTAAATCACGAGAGTTGGAACCGAAATCGAAACCGAACGAAGCAACATGAAAATTCGCATTCACTGAACAGATTTTAAAACAACATAATGATAATCACAGTGTTTTTCAGTATTGTTTATGGTGCGTGGCGCATGTTCGGGGGTGGGAGCGCGGGCGGCCTCACATGTTGAGGTGAGGGTCGCGTCCGTCCGAGAGAGAGAGTGTGTGTACAGCGGATAGCGGATAGCGGGTAGCGGATAGTGAAGCGCGATTCGGTTGACAGTCGTGGCAATGCGTTGGATGCGGTGGCGGGCGTCCGCGCGCGTCCGCCGCCCCGGTCCGAGTGCGGCCGCTGGCCAACCGGGGGGGCGAGGCGAGGGGCGCGGGGCGAGAGGCGCTGTCCGCCTGGAGCGAGAGGGACGCACGCGCGCGCCAGACGGGGACGGCTGCTCGCCGGGCGGACCGCGCAACCGGCTACACGCGAAAATCGCAACGGGCCGGACACGCGCACGCACACTGCAATAACGACCATTTTCCTTTGAACGGGTCGAGTCGCGACGGCCGACAGGCACACTCAACATTTTCCGCGCCGTTTTCCGAGCGCGAAACCCACATATTATGTACGGGTTTGGTGCAAACGATCGAAAAGCGCCGGACAGATTGAACCACAGATTAACTGGATGGCTACTTTAAACGCAATTCTCGACTTCACGAATGAAAAATTGCACATCAGATGACGAGTAACCTTTCGATGTGCACAGATGCAATTATTAAAATTGAGTTGGATCTTTCTGGCGAGTTTTCAATAATTTAATAAGGAAAAATTCGAAACTATATCGTATCAGAAGCACAGAGTGTATACAGGGTAGGTATGACGGGACTTCGGGTAGATTTCGCTTAGTGTAAGTGCGAGCAGTGCGCACGCATAAGGTACACGTGCCATTAATCTGTGGTCCAGTCGGTCTGGCGCTTTTCGATCGTTTGCACCGCATCGATTATGTACATACACGGTGACCACCATTATTGACCTATGCTTCACCTGTATGGAATAACGCCTCGAATACTAACCTTTCCAAGCTCCAAGTAATACAAAATAAATCCCTTAAAATAATTTATAATACACCCATATATACTAACCTGAAAAAACTGCATGCTATATATATAATATTCCGTTTGTTACAGACATTACTAACAAACTAACCAGTAGATTCTATGAAAGAATCACTAATAACCATACTAACACACTTGTGAAGAGTCTCGGTGATTACAACAAAATGTCTATACCCTTCAGGTATAAACACAGATTACCTAAACACAATCTGCTTTAGGTCATCGACTTTAGATAGTCTTTAATTAATATTATGTATTAGATGTATTATGAACATTTATAAGGATTGTAAATAGGTTTTTTAGCTCTTTTTCCTATTATGCTTTAGATTAACATTAGAATAATATAATACTGTGATTACTAACCAAATTAAATTAAAATTGTAAAATAGAAAATGATCAGTAGATCAGTAGCTATTAAAATAGACATAAGATGTATTGTGAACATAATTTCGTAATAATAAAAAGCATTTAAAAATCAAATACACGGTGACCGTCACCGCATCGAAATATCGAAAATGTTCGTTTACCATGAATACATATGAAAAGCTATTAGTATATACATATATCATTGGCGTGCGGTAAAACTATATCTGCCCCCCGTCGTGCATCCTCACTTAATTTGCGCGAGCAGGATACAAGAGGAACAGGTGTTTCCTCCCGTATCCCGCCCGCGCACATTAAGCATGGGTGTACGACAAAAAGAGAGATAATTTCCCCGCATGCCACTGATATGGGTGACCGTGAAAAAGTCGAAAATATTCGTTTATCATGCATACGGGTCTACCTCACGGGCCGGAATGTGAAATTACCGAAAACGCAAATATCGGAAGGCAAAGATCGAAAATCGAAAGATCTTAAGTCGAAAGATCAAAAAAAAGGGTGCATGGTAAACGGTACATACTCACTTAATTTGCGCGAGCAGGATACAACAGGAACAAGAGGAACAGGCTTTTCCTCCCGTATCCTGCGCGTGCATATTAAACAAGGCTGTATGACAAAAAGAGAGATAATTTCACCGCATGCCACTGATATATATTATATATACATAGTACCGTTTACCATGCACCCTTTTTTTTTTGATCTTTCGACTTAAGATCTTTCGATTTTCGATCTTTGCTTTTTCGAGCTCTTTCGTTTCGGTCCCGTGAGGTAGACCCATAATTTCGAAAGAGACTTTGTATGTAAATATTGTTGGTTGGATAATGGTTGGGAGCTTCGAAAACAAGTCAAAATTCCAGAGGCGAAGGCCCGGGGGGCACCGGGGGTGAAGGGCGCCGGGGGAGCCACCGGATTCTGGTATAATATATATGTAATACATCTAATATATAATTTCGAAAGAGACTTTGTAAGTTTGTAACTATAGTTGGTTGGAAATTGAAAACAAGTCAGTTTATATGATGATTCGATACTTAATTCGAGAATATACCTAATATAAAATAGTATTAAAAGTGGGAAAAAAATCTCAAATGAAAATACGTACTTTTGACTTTTGATTTGAACTGGACTGGAGAGATTTGAAAGCAGAAAAGTACTACAAATGAAAGATATAACCCGACTATAGATTCCAATATTCATTTTGAACAGGAAATTGACATATTTTGAGACATCGACCGAACAATACCAAGATATAGAAAAATCGCGCGATTTAAAAACCACACATACATATATCTCCGAATCTTGAGCCAATCAACATTTTTTATTACCAGATTCGTGTTCACTGGGCATAGATCTATAAGAAAAGTCATATCTCGTCTCTGGACCAAAAAAAAGTCGTCATTTGTCGAACTGTGTTATTACAAGATGAGATGAAACAATTCTAATTATTTATTGATGCATATTTATTAACATCATCATCAACTACAGCCATTCTCCATTCAATGTTGGATGAAGGCCTCTCCAACACGTTTCCACTCGTTTTTATTTTCCATCTCACCCCTAATATTTTCCTAAATTCATCTACCCGTCATCCCTGTGATCTTCCTCTTGAATACCATTCTTACACTTCTTTGGTCCACCTTTAGTGCATTCTTCTAGCTATGTGGCCTGCCGTTGCCATTTCAAGCTCTATCTACTATATATCCACTGACTTTGTAATATTTCTCACTCGCGTATTCCGATTTCTGTCTTTCCTCGTTATGCCAGGCATACAGCCATTGGCCTTTGTGTAGCATTTTGGTATTTTTAAGTTTCACATCCATACGTTATCACTGGAAAAACACATTAATCTAAGATGCATTTACATAGAACTATAAATATAATAAATTTGTTAGATAATCAAATCACCGAGTTTTTTAATTTTAATATTATTTGCACGATCTTTAAGCTCTATTTTTTATGCTTATGTTTGTTCAATAGTCAGAATTGTGAGAATATTTAGTTTTGATTTTGCGATTGAGTTTTTTAAAATCTTTTTAAACATCTTAACGTTTGCTATAGCAAAGTAAAAATATATAAACACGGTATACACTTCTGAAATTTTACTTTCTAAGCAACCGTATTTTATAATAAGTATTTTTAAGTCCAATTGTTAGGGACATTTTGTAAATAAAGCTTTTTTTAATAATGGACAAATTGCTCTAAGAAAACTTTTAGATATTATTTCCGAGATACTTTTATATTTTTAAGTTGCGCAATTTTAAATTATATTGAGTGTATTGAAATTTGGACCCCGTGTCGAGCTGGTCTCATGCTTTGCATTAATTTTCTATGAGGTAGCTACGCCACTGCTTTTTGACTGGAGTGAGCAATCCAAAGAGCCACCACTCAACGACTTCGACTCCAACTACTAATCCAGATACAGATACAAATACAGAAAATCTGAAAAGTCTCTACAGGTGAAATAATAATTTCATATTAGATTAGGAATAGGAATGACGATTATTTGTGACTCGTCATAATATAAGTACGATAATTTGCCATGTATAATTTCCTAAATTCTATTGGAGGAAAATTTGTTATTTTTAGATGTTTCCATGGTTCTATATTATGTATTTTATTTAAATTATCTATTTGTTTAAACTAATCTTATTTTGACCGTGTTTCGATTGTAGTTAGCCCCATCTATAACACGCTAGTTCTGTTTCACAAGAAGACGGAATAAAATTATGAAGGCAATGAAATTTTACGATAATATGATGAAAGATTGACGCCCTCTTAGAATTTCATATTTTTTTGTTTTTATTTCGTTACATACGCCTTTTTATTTACAGATCCAGCCCGTTATAGGAAGGTTGACTGTAATATTACATTTTAGATTCGTCTTAAGATGAAACTGACTATTAGTATTTACATACATATGTATTTATGTACAAATGTACATATGTATATATTTACATATGTATGTATGTCTATTAAAATTTTCCAAAACATTTGCTAAAAGTCATTTTTCAATATAGAAACAGAGAAATCACTTTTCCATATGAAATTAAAAGTTTCTCACGCGTCACTTTGGTCTGAACTTTCAACATCTACATAAGTATACCAATATCTAAACATTATAGAACCTTGATTAAACCTAAAACCGTTGGTATCCGATTTAAATTAAATTAAATTATTCCGAATTAAACATTAAAAACCGCTAGTATCCGATTCCAGTGAGACGATTTTTAAACTTTTTATGCATTTATTCTAGCTTTCAAACAATGAACAAAAATAATTTCAAAATATATTCAAAGGTTAAGGTCAAGAACTCATTCGATGAGTGGGTAATGTGATTTTTTCTTGAATGTTTATTATTCAAATCATATTCATTTGATATTATTGCTTAAAGTGTCATTGTTCATTTAAAATTAAAATATTTAATTTACAGCAAAAAAATTAAGCTTGTTTTTATAACAGTTTTATAATGAAATATGGCAGGAAGATTTAAATGAAATATGCAAAACGACAAAGCATTGCGAGATAAGATATATACAATTTCTAATATAAATCAGTGCGTTTTCATAATTTTTACACCTATGTGCGAACTTAAAACACGATTCTGAAAACCGACAGTTGTCAATCGCCTCCTTTTGGCGGGAGATTTGTCCTGTGTGTGTGTCGCACGTATGACCGCGCGCGCCGGTCCATCCCTCTCTAGCCCTCGTGGCCGGCTCACACACACACAAACCCACCCACACCCTCACAGAAATATATACAAGGGTGCCTCCGCCCCCCGGGGTCCCCTCGGCCAGGTGCTTCGGGGGTGCGGGGGGCGCACCCCCGACGTCACACTGAGACGACGCCGCGCGCCGGCAAGACGCGTCGCGATTTCGAGCGATTTCCTCTGAAACTTTTTCGACCGGAAATACCATTGCTCAAACTTTCTTCGGAAACGAGGTCGCACGGAAAATATTCGATAACAACTCGCAATATACTTGTTTGAAATATTTTAAATTGTTGAACCCGGCCGATCGGAAAATTCTCGGGAAAATGATTGGGATCGATATTAAAATAGCGTATTTGATCGAATTTAGTTAAATCGTCTTGTCAAACAGAACTTTTTTTTCTATCATCAATTGAGAATTTATTACCAGAAAAATATATTTAAAATACATTTGAATGAATATTTTGCATCCTTTCTTTGACGAAAATTTATATTTATTAATTGGCACCAACAATTTTACATTGATCAAAAAAGTGCAAAAATCTTTATCGTAGGAATTCTGCTTTTTGCATATACATGTATACATACATACATAATGTTTGACATTCAGTGTTTCTGTCTTCTATTCTCTGTTAATTATTCTATGTTAAATCTTATGTTTATTTTCCAATATAAATTTTTTTCACATATTTATAATATATACGTAAATTTAAAAAAAATCCCATATATTTATATTCTATATGTAATCGTACTTTGTATAACATTTTCCGCATCGTTTTAATATTACCATTATTTAAAACCAATCTTTGGTAATTTTTGCAATGTTTTTATCTAGGAAAATATTGTGTTCATGATTCTATTTATTTATTTAGCTAACACTTCGACATGAATACATTCTGTTTTTAACAGTTTTTTTTACATTATTGTTATTAATTTTATTGCGACCTTAATGGCTTTAGTAAATGTTACAATAGGTAATTAATTATAAATAACTAAAATAATTGTCGAATTTATGAAATTAAAATATAGACTAAAAAAAACTGCATACGTATGTATGTGGTTCCATAAACACACGATATATATATATATATATATATATATATATATATATATATATATATATATATATATATATATATATATATATATATATATGCTTTCAAAAGTTGCGTGTTCAATTTCATTTAAAACATTTAGTCATAGTTTTATATTATTATTTTATACAACGTTAAATGGACTTGGACATGCCATAATACCATTAGATCTTGAACGGCAAAAGGTCTTCGGAGCAAATTAAAAGTGTCTTGGCCTGTAGGGAATCCTTAAGTGACAAGTCTGTAAAAGAGGTGACCTTTTTGGGTGAAACGCGGTAAAACCAAGACATGGTTTTCCAAGTTAAGTTCAATATTTACAACCACAGAAATAGTCCAAAAATATTTTGAGTAAATTTGATAATATCGTTTGAATAAATTTAAAACTATAAAGTGTACATATGGTAGTTCAATAAAAACCGGAATCGAAACGAGATTGGCTAACGGCCAAATTCAACACGCTTTCGAATACAGACAATACTCAAACATTTATATGGACGATTAATCCAATCTAGATAAATGTAATGAATTTCTAAAGAAGTAATGCAAGGTAACGAAGATTGTGTACACACGTACATTTATTATAGTCTAACCTTTCTGTTACGAGATACACTATCAGCGACTCGACATCACCATACACCACCGTTGACCTTTTACCCGCAAATATAAACTCGAACATGTATTGTTTGAATATACACGGGTACATATATACTATACGATTCTCCGCGCGTAAAATTAAAAGCTCAAATCTTGTAAAAATTCAACGACGGCGGCGGCGGCGAAAACGTTAAAGAATAAAAATCTATTAAGTTCACCGCTCCAGTCTGCCGGCTAAGTGAGGTTAATTAAAAGCGAAAACACTTCTTCTTTCCCGGCTCTTAGTTACGTCGGGAGAGTTTCTCGGGAACGGGGGAATAGGGGTGGTTAAAGAGTGGGGTTTTGGGAGGGGTCGAGAGGAGGGGTGGCGTCGCGGAAAAACTGGCGCGTCCCGACGCCGACTTAAAACGCGGCCAAATTTACTACGAACGTGAAAGCCTTATCAATGAACGGATTTTTCACTTGTTTTGACGGGGAACTCCCCTCTTCTACCGGAAGCGGCGGAAACTCCACCCGCCTCCTACCCACCATTTCCCCACTTTGCTTCCTTCGCGTCTTTCTCGCGTTGTTTTCCCGGTGAATTGTTTGTTTTTGTAATGAGTCGCGACTTAAAAGTGGGGTGGTCGAGCTAGAGGGAGGACTGCAAGCGGGTGACTTTTAAGGTGGAATGGAATAAAGAAGATGAAGAATGGTGGCTAGGGGTAGAAAGGGAGGGTAGGTCACGTTAGTCCGTTGGCTCTTTATTAATATCGTCAATGTTTAGCTTAAGGTAATTAATGTCCCAAATAAATTAGTAATCGCGTTATTTACCAGTTGAATTATCTAAATATAGGAATACAGCAGTAGATGACAGAATTTTGTAAACTTTATATTAAAAAAATGATCAAAATTAACTTTTTGATTGATTTTTAAGGTATTTATATGACGAATATTTTGGTTTTTAGCCCTTTTCATACATAAATAAACACATGCTTCGGTTGTATTATGATATTATCACAATAATATAATATCGAAATTAACTGATAGCGGTTCATCAGAGTAGGGTCATTAATTCAATCGCTATCTACCCACACTAAGCTGCACAAGCCTTAGCTTATGCGGAACAAATTTTATGCTCGGCATGTACTCATAAAAATGTAGAAAATCGTGACCATATAACCAAAATAGGAATGTTTTTTTTTTTTGCGAATACTACGGACAACAAATAAATTTAGGATATCTTAAGTTATGTAAATCCAGTTCTGTGAATGATTGGTTATATTCGTAGAAACGGACATTTATGACATCGTTATAAAAATAGGGCATAGATGGTTAAATATAGTACTTTGACCACAAGCAACATTTTGTAAGAATTTGATGTAATGATTATATAGTATTATGAAAACTTATTTTCATTGTCAATCCCGATACATCAATAAAGGTACATTTACTTTAAATTTTAATAACAGTTCGACTATTGTTATGGATCATCTTAAAATTCATAAATTACAAAATATGAATACAACCCATTCGGAAAATAATGAAGTATTAAATTTCATTTTAGCTAAGTAACTAGAATATACACATAAGTTTCAACAAAATGGGGGAGGAAAACCCCCGCGCACGAGCAAGCTTTTCTTTGCTGGTTTTTTATTGCGGCTCATGCTGCAGAGAGTAACTTTCTTCGAGATCGCATACTTTCGAGCTTCGCGCAACCGGATTTTCTTCGTTTTTTCGGCACAACTCAGTTAACCGGCTTCACTGTCTCACGCTTCATTTGTCCCCGGACGTGTCAATGTGGGGGTGGGTAAAGGGAGTTGGAGAGATATGTCACCCCCCGGGAAAGTTAGAGTGTGAACATTAAATTTTTACTATTGATAATTAGAAAGCGCGCATTCGAATCAAGCCATTTAAGCCAAGGATGCAAACCGGAAGTTAGTTCAAAACGCAATCTAGGCGACCGAGTTCTTTGACAATTTAGCAATTAGCACTCCAAGGGAGTCAATTTGTCATTTCGTCGACTAATTAGTTCACTGCAAACCAATTTCCTGCTTCTCGAAACCGATGCAATGTGAACAACAACTGTTCTAAAATTGTTAAAAGTCGTCTTATTCAATTAATCAGTATTTGCTTATCATAATGTGTTTTTTTTTCATAAGTGGGATTCATATCTTGGATTCGAGTCTTAAAAAACGAAAAGAGAAAAATTACATGTCTATGATTTAGTTGAGATGATTATTGACTAAAATTGGTATGTTTTATGTTCATCACACCTACTAAAATCACTTGTCATTCAGTCCTCATTCAGAAATAACGAATGAAAATAGCCCTCCCAAAAAAAACATTGTTGGTAATTCAGAAAATAAAAATCATTTATATGGTTCAAAATAGTATACGTAAATATTTATGAATATAAAAACTGATCTCATTGAGTAAAATATCAAATCACATATTTCACCGCTATGCGTGTTAATGGTTTTATGACAATAAATTGCAATGGATGTGTGTATATACCTATACATATGCATACATATAAAATAAGTTGGACTTAATTTTATATTTATAAAATTGTAAGAAACAGCCATTTCCTGTGCCCACTAACCGCCAAGAGTTTTGCCCTCTTTCAATATTTGTCCCCTTGTCTTTGAGGGACTGCTTGCTTTGAGGTCCAAACCGGCACATCCTGCCTTCAAAGTCTTTATTCACTGAGGGTGTCGCAGTCAATGAACTCCCTAATCTTTCAGGGATGAAAGAGAACCTCCTCCAAACATCAAACCTCAAATGCGAAAATTTCGAAGCGAAAACTAAGTCGAACATCAACGCTGATTAAAAGTGCATTATTTATAATAAAATAAATGAAAATGATAATGCAAACCATTTCAGACGAATATATTGGCGTTTGTCGTGTAAGAACTCGCTAGCGATTTAGGGGGATATATATTTTTAGAAGGACCAAAACAAAAACGACGTCTCGCAAGAAAGGGCAAGGGGACATTTGTTTACGTATACCCCAAAATTCGTTCCACAGAAGATAACAAAATTTCATCTTAAAATCACACACGAAAACAAGGTCAAGCGGAACTTATCCAGTCGAATAACATCGCGTTTGCAACCTAAGAATTATAATCAAAGTTTGATATTTTCAAGACGAATAATTATTATTAAATCAGATATAATTTAATTTATATACAGAGTTAAGATGTTGAAAACTTTTTAGCATTTTGCATGCCCTTTTTGAGTGTCGAAGTGTACGTAAAAGTGAATACTTTCACTTCGTAGTGAATCTCTGATGAAACCACGATTTCGCTCCACTCGAACTGTGGTTGGCAAAGAGAATTGGATATGTACAGTTTGAGAATCGCTTCGTGACGTCGTTTTCAAGGTTAGCTAATGGTGAACGAGAAAAAAAGAACAGAAGATAAATAACCTAGGCCTAGTGGGGAGGAAAAAGGGCACTCGCTCTAGAGCCAGAAATAGACGTTAGCCCTTCGTATGAAATGTATGGCAACGTATCCTCGCATCGAAGAGTAACTGCATTTCTATTTCCATTTATCTTCAACATACATTTAATGGAAATTAAATTAAAATGCAATATGACTATTCCTCATCTTGGACAGGATAAGCGAGCGGATGAAGGTTAGACCATAATTCATTGTGATATTTGCAAATATTATAATTTGTGTAATGACAATGCTGTTTGTTCAGTTACACCGCCAAACTGACCTACCTCAGGTGAATATTTGCGCACTCATCGTTTGCACAATGCAGCTGCAGCCAACCTTGGGATGATCGGGTACGATAGACGTCAAGAGCACAATCGCGATAACTCACAACCTCTTGGATAACGGGTGATGATGGCTATGGGTATCACTTGAAGTTCACAGACACTGCTGACGAGTTGCATGTGCAACGTCAGCACAGCGATTGGTCAAGGGTGCAACGCAATACATGGACTAGGATGTAACGCTACTCTACATCCTTATAGTACCTTCTTCATTACTAGAAAATTTTTACTATATCCTGAAATCATATATGATTTCAAATACATAGATATAAAAATGTATCCAGAAAGAAGAAATTCAACCCATCTGAGAAATATTTTGATACCCGCTATTGTTTTCGTGAAAGTTCTACTGTGATTAAAGCGTTCTTATTTAGTCCACTTTTCTTTATTTCGAGAAACATCTCGCAAAATTTTAAATATAATATTTTGCGATGTATAATATTTAAAAGTACTGTTGGCCTGTAATACATTTTCTTCATTTCCAGATTCTGGAAATATCGAATTAAAAGAAGTGATAACAACTTGTGAATTAAGTCAAACAGAAATATTGTTTTTCCGCCAGTTTCAAATATAATGGCTCATACATATGTATATTGTTTTTGGAAGAGAACGGAACGGAACATCCGCAATGTAAATTTACAATTTTCAATTTAGAACCAACAAATTTGGTATAATGGTACTCAAACTTAACGTTTTGGATGAGATCATTACAACTTTATACAACATTTTGTGAAAAAGATCCATTTTTTTCAAATTTCACCCGCTCGAGCAACGCCAACCAATTCGACTACGTTTTACGCAAAAAAATCATAAAAATAACACGGATATAGATGAATCCAATGTTGACATGATGTAATAATTTAGATTCAATAGAAGACGTGAATGTGAAGCAAAGCAGTTCAAAAAATGTGAATTGACGAGATGAAGGGTAGCTTCGTGCTAAAAAAAAGCAATTTTATAAAGTAATTTTTTACTACTGTTCTTTATAGTGTTGAATACCGAAGCACGGGAAGCTTAAAAGTCATAATCCATCCTTGATTACTTGCAAACAAAAGTGGCGGTTAGACCACCAAGCTTTGTGCAGAGAAAGCGTCGAAATCAAACGCTCACATCAACACATACAAACACGAAACGTGTGTGTGCATCGCATCTTCCGCCGGAGAGGAAAGATAAATATTTGATTTTATAATTTGGTTTGATTGCGTCCGATGCGCATGCAACGCCTAGCGGTAAAGATGCACCGCGCGAATGCAACAATGGACGGTGCGCAATTATGCGGCGAGTGAGAGAGATAACTTCACACGGACAATTATGCACGCACATAATATATCCACGTCGATGTTATATGCGTACACCTAAGATCGATTGTCGGTTTCTCGGTGTCTCAGAGCCGGAACAATAGATAGCCAAATTGCTTTTCGGACTTTAGAAATTTTCCTGGAAAATTTCAATACTGTCTTTCTTAAACAACGTGGTAATACTAGCACGCTGAGACAGGAAGCTTTCTATGACATGTTTAGATTTTTAGGCAGTTTAAAATTCATTTGAATTATTCATGGTGTTATTTATTAGTTATTATTCATTACAAAGACAGAAACATTTTTAGTTATAAAAACAATCCTCATGTGTACATACATATATGTACATATATTTACACTTACATACAAAATATGTACAAAATAATATTTTTTTTCATCATCAATGAAAGTCTTTCATCGTCCACTTTTGTATGAAAGCCACTCTAATATTTTATGGTTTTTTTTTCAATATTCACTGTTTTCATAAAAATTGTATGGCCTGCCCAATAACCACTTGAATTTTCTTTGTTTTTTGTGTCTTTCTGAATGTACATTTGTCTATTTGATGTTCTACAGTTCAACTTAGCACTTCTGTTTACTCAAAATTTGATGTCTTTCTGCATATGTTTTAATATATTCCGGTAGGAAGTTGAAAATATAATTACTATATTAAAAAAAATGCACCACTATTTTTCTTTAAATTTGATTTAATTCAGAATAAAATAAAAAAATATCCCATATGAAAACTGTTCATTTAAACCAGAGAATGACCACTCTTTTCGGCATATTCAAAGATTTTTTGCGCATATGCAGACGTCCAAGGCAAGCCTCAAAACCCTTGAATTCGAAGAAAAATGGTAGCCATATTTCACCATTAATGTATTCTGTAATATGAGACAAAAGAAGACCAACAAATTGATTCTTTCACATGTGCAAAACTTTGAAATACGATCAGTAAAAAATTAAACAGCCGTCCAGCCCATTTAGAAAAAGGTCACAATTAATATGCAGATGTTTTAATTAAAGTTCAGCTTTTCTTTGAATATATTTGTATATACATTTGTACATATGTATGAATGTGTACAAAAATATATCAACAATACACTATATACCACACCCTGAAAATAACTGCTGTGGATCAAATCGCTTTGAATCATTTCTTACATACTTTTTTTACATTATTTTTTGCAATAATATTTTATAACACAATGCTATTGAACGATGACCAAACTATGGTCATACGACGTACGAATAATAGTTATTTTTTATAAAATCCGCCTTCGCTCAGATCGAACGGATAAATATTTAAATAAAATCCGTTTTCCGCAAAGGGTCACCAGCGGGAAACAATGGTATCAAGTGTCGAGCCATCTCGCACGCTCATTGTTGCGGATGGATTATGATCCATAGCCACTTTGACCTCCGTGCTCCTCTGAATATGTTTGCTTTCTTTGCTGTAATAAAGAGAGGAGCTCGTGTGACAGGCAGCACAGCATCCGTCAATTATTACGGCTAGCGTCGTCTCATTGCGGATAAACTGTAAATTTGAATCGAAGAAACATAAAAACGTATTACACGTTACAAAGTTCATTTTGTAGAGGAAAACTTCGGATATTGTCGATAAACAAACAATTGAAAAGTGACCTATGGACATTAAAATCGAATCAACACTTTTCCATGACCCATCAATCATACCTAGAAAATTTCTGAAGTATTTTTGAATATTTTTTTGTAATCAAAATATGTGCTCTTTTAATTGATATATTCTTAAACTAAATACATACTTTGCCCCGCAACGAAACCTTTGTTCGAAGTATTACCGAAATGAAAGCCTTTTCAATTATTATTTACTCAGGGCTGCATTGAAAAATTTGAGTTTACCTTTTCAAGTATATCTTATTTCGTCAGTCAGAGTAAATTGCATTTTCTTTTAATCAGCATTTACTGAAATGGGTACCATTCGAGTTTCGAGTATCTCAGTCTCGCAACCAATCTTCTGGCATCATTTTACGTTCACATATCAATCAATCTGTTTGTATTTACTTCTACATATGTATGTATATCCGATCTAAGAGGAATAATTATTGAGGAAACTTTGTTCCTTTCCAATGAATGCTCACCGGGAAATTTCAATGATATTTCCCGATGACCTAGCACACTCAGTTACATCTGACAAGGATGTGAGAAAATCGAGTGTCTTGACGTTTTCTAAAATGAACGACAACAAATCTTAAACAGACTCATAATAAACACATTTACATACAGATACATATGTATGTTTATATTTATGTAAAAATTATTAACAGAGTTCACCAAAATATCTCATTATATTATACGTGGATATATATGTACATAAGAGAGGATCCTGTGGCCAACCTATCCATATCTAAAATCGTGTCTATGTATGCTGGTGGTATTTTATAACTGTTGCTAAGTTAAATGATATGAAAGCTCTTTGAACCTGCTTGAATGAGCTTTATTACTGACGTGCATTCATTAATTTTCATTGAATACCAAACAAACGTCATTTATCAAGTGCTTAGTTGAGTACACGTATTTGCAACGAGAGTGGGTCACCTGCTAACTAAGGATCAATTCAAACGCTAACGGTGTCCGGACCTATGGCTCTGAAATCCTCCGGTTCGACACGACCGTAAGCGGGTGTGGATAATGCACCGAAGTGCATCCAAATGAATACACCATGCTTTCTACATTATCCATTCATAAGCGGAAGACAACTGTCTTGGAATGGACTTTTCGCCAATGTGGGAAGTACAAAAAAAAATCATATATATTTTTATTTCATCATCAGACATGTGGGATGACATGTGCTCGCGATAGCCATGTGCTCGTCATAATAGCACTATAAAATGGTTTGCAAGTGTGCCATTAAAAGTCGTACTTATCGAATGTGCTGGATTGAAATCGAAAGCACGATTTTGCAATTAGGTATAAACAAAACCATTTAAATCAATATTTCGAAATATTTTATCTCAGACGAGTGGAGTAGAGTTTTCGGGGAAGGTCAAGGGCCAAGAGGAGGGTGGTCTGTAAAGGGTCGTAAAGTTTTCAATCCCCGAGGGTATACACTACGAATTATCTCGAGAAGTCTTGAGACGTTGCCGACACGTGTTTCCAATATTCCAAGAGAAGCATGTGGTCCATATGCGGTGGTCCATTTGTAAACACGGCGAAGAAGACACGGAGATCCTTTCTTTTTACTAACCTCCTTTACGTTTTTGTAGGGACTGACATTATAAAATTTAAAATATAACAATCGAAATACCTCTACATATTTGTACGACAGTTCAACAATACGTGTTACAATAAAGAGGATAATCCTGGATTGTGCACTTCAGATGCAATACGCATCCTGATGAGATAACATTGTACCATGTAGTGAATGGCTCAAAAATAGAAAGAAATGGACCGAATTACTTCTGTAACACTAAAGTTCTGGGAGTAAAATTTTTGCCATGTTGAGTGTTCTTGGGAAATCTAAAGTTATAATTTTATCTTGTTGGTTTGAGCTTTTAAATGTTTAAAATTAGCAGTTTCACCATCCATTGTTGGATAAAGGTCTCGTAAATATGTATTTATTTGAATTTTTAGCCTTTCATCGCACTCAAAGCCTTCTTTGCTTTTTTACAATTTCAAATTACAATTTTAAATTAATTTTTTACAATTACAAGTCCATCACCCTTCCAGCTATTAGCTTAATGTACTATTCAATTGACATTTCAATTTCTTTAATCACTCCTATATCAACTATTTCCGTCAAACTATCAGTTATATATAGATATATTTTGTTTTCTGTATCTTCTTTAATACCAACCACTCACTTAATACTTTTTAAATTCATTTAACATTAAATTTTATATTCCGTGTAATCTATCAAGGTCAATTTCATCTAGCAATAAACGTTAAATTAAATCTTTAAAATTCTAGCACATAAATTGAAAAATTTTCCGGTAACTCAATAGTCATGTCTTCATAAGTTACGAAAAATAACACGGATACTTTCAATAGACTTATAGTGTCAAAGTGAACTAATTCACGACCGTTCAATTCTGTAGTATCGAATTTCAATTCGAAATGAATTTTAATGTATTCCTTATCTCATTCCAACGATATAATTTCCTTATTCTTCAAGGTTGGCACTAAAGCAGCAATGGACCTCGCAAATATCAAGCTGATCGAATGTCAAGGATGTCCTGTCGTAAGTGGATCACGATTGATGCAATAATAGACCTACCTTTCGACAGGTACAAAGCACAGTTGCGACACACCACTGCGCTTTCGCACAGGCGACCTTTTGGTACATTATTGGATGTAAATTTACGACGTGCGAAAAACTTCAACAGTCGGCGGGCGACCATTGTTGTCCAAGACAAATATTTTGACAGCGACGTCACGCGGTCCGTTATTTGAAAAGGGTCCGAGAAAAGGAAAAAGTGCAAAAAGGACACATGAGCGTTACGATTGTGGTTCAATAATGATGGCAATCATCAACGACAAAGAAAAGTAGCCACAATGCATCCTCCAAACCGACCAGCCCGGGTGTTCCGAATGAAAGTTTCAGTGAAAGTGTTGCAAAATACAAGCAAAAAATTATGCGGTTTGTATACATACTACAAAATGTAATTACCTACTACAATGATTTTGTTCGGAAACTATCATTATTGCCTAATACAATTATGTATGTAGTTGAAAACAGAATTTTGCATTGCGAGGATACATTTATGTAATATACACATTTATATTAAGAAGTTGATAATAATGTCTCCATTAAAAACCTAAACAGATTATTTATTGACTAATAATAATTAATACCGTTTAAGATGGTTTTGAGAAAGATGCAAATAAAAATTGCTTATATTTGCCAAATTTGGTAGGTTTATAATAAACTGTAGATATAAGCAGTAATTTACCATTTAAAATTATGGCAAATCTTTATACACATATTTAAAATTTAATCAAAAATGATACTTTTGCAAAATGAGCCAACTTCATACCGACAAACCTTGTTCTCTTTAGTAGCATTTTAGTATCATTTTAACAAAACGGATAGATTGCTATGTTGTTATTTAAAATTATAGTGATATTTTATCATTCACTATTATAGCGACAATTTTTATTAAGAAAGCGGAAAACCTTACTAAGAGAAGAAAGAAGTTTATATTACTATAGAACAATACCTAAATCTTATACACAGGTTAAGTATAATATGTATCTACGAAGCTACGTATGTATGTATATAAAACACGACAGTTAAATATCAAGGTACTAAATTTGATAGGTAAAATATACTACCAACTGTTGAATAATATTTTCAAATAACCCATAAAACTAAAAACCTATTTAATATACGTTCAAAAAACTCTCATCACATTCTTTTGAACGGTATTTATAACCGCACACATTTCGATCATATCTAACGAAGGCCTAAAAATATTATTACCTTCACCTTTTCGCGAGATTCCCCTCGCTGTCGAAACCTAACAGGTCATCTAGTTTTGATCGATTTTATAATTAAATTTTATTACCACCGCGATTTACGTTTATTACTTAATTTTTTATCATGCCTTTCAACCGCTAAAATCATATATCACATAGTGTGTTCCACTAAAGATTCTACGGTACAACGAAGAAAGACTACGCGGCTCTTTAACCAGACAGCAAATTCTTCACACAACGGACCACCGTATTTGACGAGCTGAACTGCACTATGCAAGTACGTCCACTAGTGCGAAACGTCAATGCTGACGCGTATCGATATAAACTGATTTACTGGGGATGGTGTATCAGGTACCGTAATATCGTTATTGTTACTAGATCTGTTTAAAGCGTGTTCTTCTAACTGTTTTTACCCACCTACATTCATACATACCTCGCCTACGTTGTCCATTTTGACTACAATTAGTTAACTACGTATATTTTGCAAAACGAAATTATCATTATAGTCAAATTTACATTGAAAATTATAACCTGTAGATTCGAGAGTCCGATCGACGTCACACGTGCAACTCTATTCAACATGATGCATTGCAGTGTAATGATTACGCTGTGTAACAATTTGTATAAGACCCCGTAGTCTACTCTCTAATTTATATTAATTAAATTATTAAGTCCCTCACAACAAAATACCTACACACATATAATATAATAAAAATAAGTATACTAGATAGAGCGCCATTTTCAAGACTGCGAATACTGCAATATACATATATACATACATACATACTATTAAGTATCAACAAGTCGATATACTTACACATGTATACATACGTGAATAGTTTGTTAATATACGTTGATGACGTATTTAATAATGGAAATTGTCTTTTAAATTTAAATATAAACTTTTACTACCTATTTACACACATGTTCGATTTTAAAAATCAAACTCTAATATTACGATATTACATACATATGTATAAGTACTTATAAGTATATGATTTTTCATTCAATCGGGCAAATAAAATAGCGTAACGGTTATAGTGTGTTAATGCATTGTTACGAGAACTCCTACGTGTCAGTGAAGAGGAGGACATACTATATTGACACTTTTTTGATGTCGGACGAGGGGCACGGTCCACTATTTGCATTCAATGGGACTCGCAAGAGGACCGCGGGCCTGCCCTCCAGGGCCGCCTTTGGACCACGCATAAATTTTTATCATTACATAATTTTTTACGACCACGCTCAAGCGCGAAGACACTGCTCCTATACACGTTTCAACAAGAGATAGATATTCATTCGTTTTATTATTTACAGTTGTATTCCATAAAATATTGCAAAAAAATTATATGGCCTTCAAATTACATACTTTAGAAAAATATATTAAGCTGAATTGAAACTGATTAATTCGAAAACATAGATAAACCATCCCAAATATATTATGATTAATATACTCATAGAGGTGAGATGCAATGAATAATGGAGCGGTGTATTGTTATTTGAAAAACATCCATCGACCGTCTGACTAGTCGTGGGTAAGGGAAGAATACTCATTAGGTCAAGATGATTTTGGGTAATTATATATACTGTCAATCAAGCTTTATAGTTTTATACTATTGTTAACCATGGTTTTAAGCTCTGTAGCTTTGCTAAGTAATGGAGAGGTCTATTGTTATTTAAAGAGCACTTAACCAACGCCGAAGTCTACTCATGACAGTCAGTCCGTACTTAGATCGTCAATGGCTTTTAGAAGGAGTTCGAGCCATGGATGCAGGGAATCTCATATGAACAGCATGGACTAATGGTTAGCATGTCTTATTATGGTCAGTGTGGTTGTGAGTTCGAGTCACACTGGTTGATGCTGGCCAGACCTTGGTTTGTAACCAGGTCGGTCGTTTCTTATCAGAGTTTGCCAATTTTTCTGATTTTCATTGAAACGTTTCCTGCAAAATTGGCTTTCCTCCCCATTTCTCTCGCGAAATCTTGAGTTATTGTGTTATTGGCTCAGGAGTTCCCCAAGGCTCTAACCTCGGGCCCTTGTTATTCAATTTATTTGTCAATGATATTGGTAATAAATTGGTCAATTGTCGTTTCTCACTATAAACTGATGATCTAAAGCTCTATTTGAGTCTCGATTCTGAACGCTCTTGTTAGCTTTTACAACAGGATCTTAATGCTATTCATGATTGGTCGTTAACCAACCGCTTGCCTCTTAATGTCTCCAAGTGCAAGATTATGTGTTACTCCAGATCTAGATCTATCCCCGATCGTATCTTTCCTTATCTTACTGGTAGCTCTTTACTGAACTGGATCGATTCTATTGTTGATCTTGAGGTTGCATTTCAGAGTGACCTAAATTTCTATGATCATATTGACTCTGTGTGTTGCTTTGCCTCAAGAATTCTTGGGTTTGTTTTTCGTAATTCTCGACACTTCCATAATCCCACTGTTTTGAGGATGCTGTACAATGCTTTTGTTGGGAGTATCTTGGAATACGCCTCTATGATCTGGAATCCTTCTATCAAACTTGAACTTATCCAAAGACGCTTTATTCGACTGCTTTATAAGGAGCAATATGGGATTTACCCATATTATTAGGAGTGTTGCCCTCATCAAGTTCTTGTTTTCCATATTTAGAGGCTTTATCTCCTGTCCGTCTACTCTGGCTTAGTTGGGCCTTCATGCTCCGGAGAGTGTGATATGGACCCGCCATCGTCCCCTTTTTCACACTCCTCTGGCTAGAAATGTCGCTTATAGTAATTCTCCCATTCCTCGTGGCCTCAGTTTCTTAAATTCACTGGATGATGCCATTGACATTTGTCACATCTCTCGTCATTTTATGCACCACTTCCTAAGTTACGGAAGTCGCGACCAATAAGAACGGTTGAGTTAATCAGTTAAGAACTTTTTAAGAATTTGTTTTGTCATATTTATTTATTTTCTTTTCTTCTATTTATTTTACTTGTATTTAATGTACTTCTATTTCATGTACCCTTTCTTAATCTTTTTAGCACACTCGTCGCTTTTGAGAAATCTGTTAGACGAGTGTGTTTGATTAATTGATGTCTTATACAAATAAAAATAAAATATATGTATGTAAGTATTTTTGGTTGGGAACATCGAAAACAAATTTTGTATGACAACAATATCGATTCCACTTTCGATTTCGATTATTTTTCCGGATTACTTTTTCAGTTATTTTATCATTTCCGGATCCGGATGCCATTTTCAATTCCGGATCACGAAATCTGTTTCAGTTCCTGATCCCGATTACTGTTTCAGTTCCGGATCCCGATTTGTTTCAGTTCTGGATCCCCATAGCTGTTTCAGTTCCGCATTCGGATTCCTGTTTCATTTCCGGATCAGGATTATTTTTTCAGTTCCGGTTCACATATATATAAAAAAAAACCATTCATTTCTTATTGGCTGTCATTAATTTTTTTTTTCGATTCTTTAATTCGATAAATTTAATAAAAACAAATGCATTTTTACTATAAGATTAACCATGTGTAATCGGTTGATATAATAAATGCCGAGCGAAGCCGGGTAAAACCACTAGTAAATAAATAAAAATAAAAATTTCCCGAAAAATTAAATTCTACTTACATAATACTTATAAATGCTATTAAGCTCAATTTAACATTCCGTATATAAGTGCATATTTGGCATGGCGCAACAATAGTTATGCCCAACGCTAAAAGTAGACCTACCACTATCACTCTAGAATAATTTAATTCGATTGAATATGACAGAGAATTCGAACGTCTCGGCTGCATTTGCATCTATATTCATGAGGGGGTGCGCTGGTCCAGAGGCGTGCGCCTGTGACCAACGCCCCAGGGCGTGGGCGCGCGCCGCAGCCAAAGGGTCAAACAATGGGTCACGGCTCCACACGTCGCTCTCCAACAAGACTAATGGTGCATAATTGCAGTGCGATCGCCAAACGCGCTCATACACACACACACACATACGCACATCAAAACAAACAATCCGAAATAATCGACAAGTTGACGATGAACAGTCACACTATATGACACCATGACACACCACTGATGGAAGGGAACGCGAAGCGTAGTCGATATCGCTATGGGAATGCTAAATGACCCGCCTACAGATATAACATTGACCTTTTTTTGTGGTTCCCCTCATGTGGCATTTGGGATCTTGGCCGGATATGGGAATCTGTGATACATCGCGATGTGCGCGATGGTCCTCGTCTGTCCGAACCTAATAGGAAAAAATCTGTCTATTTCGGGAGGAGCAATCATCGGAGGCGTCATAAAAAAACCCGCTTCCTGTTAGCCTTTTAGTGTTAATATTCTCATCACCATATGTCGTTGATGATTTAATTGTGACGCTTGCTAATTATAATCATGAAATATTTTCTTATTAAAAACATGCAATATCGAAGAATAGATTTGACAGGTACTATAGCCATCTACCCCACGCATTTTATACCCTTATATAAAGACGATCACAATCTTTGACCATTGAATTCCGAATAAAAGCGAAAGATCGAAGGGTCCATCTACCACGCGTTGTGATCATTTTTTTCCACCATATTATAATAATGGTCACATCCCCTACGATTTTAGTTTTTTGCCTCCTAAATTTTTACACGGTCATTTCATCTTTTATGGGGTGGGCTTATAAATATCCACCGATATGATCTCACTCATTTTTGCTATTATTAATTTTAATTCAACTACGTATATACTTGAAATACTCAAATACCGAAATACTCGATTTTAATAATAAAAACTACAAGTGATCAATAAAATTTTTAGTAAAAAATAATCAAACTTATATAACGTATTACTCGGAATGCGTATAATTCCAAATGTCCTTTTTTTCTACACGAACATCAGGTATACACATCGGACTATAGTCGGACCTGTGAGTTCGCAACAGGTATAGCAGTCACCTGTCGGCAAAACAGAGCAGGACCGAGAGTGACCTTCGTCTTTTGTCCTCGAAGTTTACGAAATCCAAGGATCCTGAGATCTTTCACATAATGTCCTGCTTTGATATATCAAGACCTATCTTTTGTATATATATTTTTTGTCTGTGAAAGACGTGGATGATAGGTAAAGCCACGTAGGAATTTTAATTGAATTCGTATAGTGATTTAATCAGCAGTAAATTATATTTAGTCATAGTAGACGAAAACTATATTCGAATGAGACATTAAATAAATAAATAATTATTATTTTCGAATTAAACTTATTTGTACATGAATGACATCACTAGCAATGTGCACTTAATAACTGTGTTACATAAATAACATGCAAACTCTTGAAAATATCAGCGTTGAAGTTGCATGTTGACATGTAAAGTTTTGTCATAAGATTTGCACACACCCAGTGTTTTATTGAATGTTGATTAAAATTTTAACTGCTCAATAGCGATTAAAGGTATTTGCAGACATGTTTACTTAAATCAAACTAAATAAAAGCTTTTAAAAATGTGTGTTGGCAAAAATAAAATAAAATCATTACTTTTTACTTTATCTATGTTTTATGAATGAAATCAAAAGAAACACGACCAGTGAGTGTTTATGTACTCAAATGAACTTGTGAAGCCCAATCAGCGAAATATACTGGATTGAAGATCCCATGGCATTTACGTGGTGAAGCAAAACAGGATCTCCTGGAGTCACGATTCCAGTCAACTGAGGCGATGGAAAAGCGAAGTTTTTAAATATTTAAAAATTCAATAATAGTTGACATTTTTGTACGAATATATATTTCGAATATTTAATAGTTTGATATCTTTTAAGTCATCATTTATAGCTATTCAACATACACTTCTGGGGAAGGCCTGTCCAACACGCTTCCATTCGTTTCTATTTTGCACAACTCTCATCCATCTCACCCCAAATATTTTTTTCAATTTCGTCCACTCACCTTCCTTGCGGCCTTCCTTTCACCCTTTTACATTCTCCTTGTTACCAATCCAGCACTCCTTTTGTCCATCTTTCACCCATTGCTATTGCTATTTAAATTTCCTCACTATAGCCACTACATATATCTTTAAGAGGGCTGGACACTAGCGCCTTGTCTATACAAACGTATTACACTTCTCCCTTCCTCAATTATGGCACTAGAGAAATTATTTTTTAATATGCTATGGATATCCACCATTGGCATGCATCTGTACTTTTATTTTTTTTATTATTTATTTTTTATAGGAGTTAGGAGCCGCCAAACATCTATAAAATCGCCTCTTTTTTACACCCACGAAAAGAGTCCAGCGTGATTATTTAACGGTCGATTTAAAAAAAAATACGCACACAGTTGCGTAGAAAATATTTTTCTCATACCGATGATGAAATTTTTTTTAAATTTTTTTAAAAGGAGAAAACTGGAGAATACGAAACCTCGATTTTGTCGATTTAAAATACGTATTATCTGGTCGAAGCGCAACTGTCGCATTCACTCAATATACATATACATATACATGTATATATCGAAGAAAGGAACGGCAACAAAATTAAGGTTTCGGGTGTACAGCCCTCTTAAGTAAAATTTCAAAAAAATGTTTTGATAACATACTTATTTGTATTATTCTTTGTGGGAATATTTCCCGATTCTTAATAGATTGATTAAGTCCTGAACTATGATATTTGACATTTTTGTATGAATATATGTATGTACATATTTTTTGATTTTGACCTCACGGGGATGTTTTGTGTCCACAGTTGCTTCATGTACATACGTAAATACATACATACATATGTACATATATTGGTGCTGACTGTTGATACTAGATATTCCCAATTGTTCTCCTTATATTTAATTATTATTATGTATATGTTATGTGACTAATTCTATTATTGCTTGAACTTTTGTTTTTTTATGAATTGTATGTATAAATATTTATTAAATTTCTGTATAGTTCATTTATTTTGTTTCTCTTCTGTTATATTTTCGACCATTGTGGCGTGGCGCATTAGGAATTCCTGTAATGCCACAATTGTCCAAACTTTAAATAAATAAATATTTTGATATCTATCATCATTTATAGGCATTCTACCATTCATAGGAAAGTATTTATGTAGATACTTTTCAGCTCCATTCTCGATTTGTCAATGGTCGGTAAATTTTTGCACCCTCAAAAAGATAAGCTTCAAACTTTTTTCAGTGCGAGAGCGTGCAATTTAAATATGAAAATTTAAAATTCACAATTTTTATTAATGTGTCTCCAATAACGAAATGGGTAGACCTCATATGGCTATCATTATAGTCGACCACGACGTAATATTGCACCATCACCTTCGTCGAATCTGACCCACGTACGTTATCTTATTGGACGCCAAAATCCCAAAACACAAAAATGTTATAATAATGCTAGTATAACGGTGAACCCTCGACGTCACAGGACACTAATGGCTCCCGGGTCAAATTACGGGACAGATTCCCGCAAGATACGGGTCTTATTTATTTTGGGGACACGTCCGCCCGGATTTCGGGTCACTTTTGGGTTTGGCCGCTCCAGATGAACGCTCGAGATTACGCACTTTTGAGAGTACGCTCCCGCCGTTGCGTAATAAAGTGTAGCGATGATACGTGACGGTATGAAAAAATCGTCGTCCCTTTGATGTCGGCAAGTAAAGGGCACTAGAGGAGGCCCCTTATTATTTTTGTTTATGCGACTATGTCTACGTGTGGCTTCATAATTTATGCCTATCTCTATTATATAAGTCTCGGACCTCTTCAATTGCGCAAGGCTTTGAAGACGCTCTGATTTTTCATTTTTTTTAAAGAATATCGACTACGAAGTTTGTGCATACATATTAAATACGATTTATTCGTCAATCGTAAACACATTTAACTATTTACACATTGAAACATTTTTGCAATATATAATTTGTGTTCAAAACAAAGTTCTACATGCAATCCACGTTCCATTAAAGTATGAGCGTGTGCACACCTATCAAAATGTGGCTATGATCTCAATATTTAATTGAGATAGTTTATTGGAGTGAAGATGTAAAAACATATTATCATCAAATACATAGCAGCGATATATAATAAACCCAACTGCGATTTTGAAATTCATCCAATTGCTCTGTGCTCATATAGAAATGAGATTTCCCGAAGAAGCAGAGCTTCAGATTTAGAATACGGAAAAGATTAATTAGACAGACGGATATTCAAATATATCTACCCAATTATTTAATACCAATAAATGGCAAAAATATGATCACAAATATGCATAAACAATATCGTGATCTTAAATTTGTAGCTGCCGAGAAAGTAAAGACTAATTCAATTCAAACATTTATCGATTTATTAACCTTAAGACGAGTGGAAGCGTGTTGGAGAGGCTTTCATCCAGCAGTAGATGTGCGAATGGCTGTAGATGATGATGATACATAGTGATTCAGATTAATTCGATAATGTATTTCAGTTTTTCTGGATATTTGGGGAAACTTTCAGTTTCAGTTTGATGAACGTGATTAAATCAAAATCAAGATAAGGAATGGAAGTTGAACACTTAGAATGTTAATTAGGTACGAATAAAGTCATACATTTCATCCGGGAAATGATTATTGAAAAAATCTTAATAAAATATTCAAATGTTCATTGTATAAATGTTTAATTATTTTTTATGTCTTAATTAATATAAACGCATCAGTAATATTTGTTATAAATTTACTACCCATATTAAAGATATATTTGTGTCGTGCCTACATGATGTATTTGTATGTACATATATACCTAGTTCCTAAGTTTTTACGTCATATTTTTGTTGAGACAAATGAATAAGTGTTGTGTTTGAAATTGTGCAAAAATTGGTTGAATGAAGTGTTTTTGACAAAAGTGTTTTTATTTTGTCGCGTGAATGCCCTACTATACATATAATGAATTCATTTATCAATGCACAAGTGAATAGGTAAGGTACCTATGTATTTGCACTTTTTTTTTTCTTCTAAAAGTTTACTACACAAATACGACGATGATCCACATACACAATAGAAATTGTTTTACCCGGTTTCGCTCAGTCTTTATAATATAAACAGCTTAAACATGGCAAATCTAATAGCAAATATTCATTTGATTTTTTATTATAATAAATTTATCAAAAAAAAAAAATATATATATATATATATATATATATATATATATATATATATTGAATTGAAACCATATCGAATCGTCGTCATAGAAACTTTGATTTATTTTCGATGCTACCAACCAACATTACATACTTACATAGTTACAAAGTCTCTTTCTAAATTATATATTACGAAGATGTGTTACACCCAATTTGTAAAATTAGTCATTTCATGAAATTGTCAAAAAATCCTTAGTTCGTGAACCATCAAAGCTATGTAGTTGCTTTGTTCATTAGTATGTACATACATAGCAAGACATCATTTCGTGAGTACATATTATTTTATTCATTTTTTTTCATTACGAACTGCATATTTAGTTGGATAGAACGAATTATTTAGTTAGAAAATTAATTACATATGTATTTTGTTTTAATGTATAATATACATATGTAATATTGCATTGCCGCGCGTGAAGATTTGTACATAGGTAGAAATGTCGAATTCGTTCATATTGTGGCCTTCTCAGCTTAATCGGAAGTGAAAGTTGCAAACATTTTTTAGGAAATGATATCCTGAAGGATCGACGAGTCATTTTACCAGATCAGAAATATACGTTTAAATTATTTACGAACTGCTTTGTACACTGCTCAAATGCATTCGCATAAAAACTTTTTATAAAGTCCCCGTTGTTTCACAATTTCACAATTTCACACCTAATTTCACGTCATTTCCTAGCAAAAATCATTATTATTATATTATATATCACCGTTAATATGGTAATGGACAAAACACTAGTAATACACGAAGTTTTGGAACACTTGTGATGGCAATATACATTTGTGTTATAAATTTAAATTTTATCTTTGTAATCTTTTGAAATACTCATTTACTTTATAAGGAAAATGTGCTTGTAAAAATTTGTAAACATACATGCATAGATACATTTATTACACGCACGCCTTCGCAAATCATTTGGTCCCAATTGATGTCAACGTCCTTCTGAATTTTCAGGTCCTTCTTTTATCTCGTCTGCAATTTGCGGAATACTTGAGTCGCGTCGTTCATTTTATTTTTTCCACCGAACCCATCAAAAATGCATAGCTTCTTATTATTAATTTGCCGCGCGTCTCCCACAGGACCATTCTTTCGGGCACCGTTGTTCCTCCCCCCCCCCGCCATCCTTTTTGCTTTCGTCTCCTGGTCGTTCATCCTGGATGAGATGCGAGAGCACCTCGTGTGCGAGCCACATGTGCAAGCTCGTCTGGGATGCGTTTTTGTCAGAGGACCGACGACTAATCATGGGACAAAAAATTTTTTTCCCCACCGTCAGGAGAGCGCATGCAGCCAGGCCTGCTCGACGGACATCCACGTATAAATAAAAATAAACAGAGCGTGGGTGCGTGGGGACCATCGGTCTTCTTTTTTTTCACTTCGGTGGCCCACAAAACTCGAGACGCCGCTCCTGCGAAAGTTTCTAAAATATTCATAACGTGCAACGCGGGACGCCGAGACTCTCCCTCGGGAACTTTCGCCTTCTTCCCTCAGACTTGTCGGAATCTAGAGCGTTGCTTAAAAAATTAATTTCGTTGCCGTTATTTCAATTTTTAGTTCAAGGTTGGAGTTGAGCTTTTATCATTTTCTATTACGTCACTTTCTCCGTTATAGTATCTAGTCATATTTTAATTGATTTGGATGCCGATATAGCGTGTGATCAAACTATGGAACAAGCTCCACATTTAATGCGTCTTTCTTCGGCGGGGATTCATATTTTTAGAACGCAAAATTATACATAAATGCCTTTTGTTCAGATTCCTTAATATCATCTATTTTGTTTCTACTTCAATTACCCTTTATGTTTTCAAACCAGCAGAATAATCTAGCGGTTAGAGTATAATGCTTTGAACAAAATGGTCACGGGTTCCAATCTCACTGATTTCTGTTGGCCAGACATTGGATTTATGACTCCTGGTCGATCGTTTCCTATCAGAATTTGTCCATTTATCTGATTTTCACTGAAACCGTTACAAAAAATTGGCAACCTTACCCATTTTCTCATGAATCTCGAATTATCAGCAATCTTAAATTTCGCTGAATTGTATAAAAATGCTGCAAATTTACAAATTTGACCATACATATATGTCTTTGTGGATGTCAATTAATGTATTTACTTTGTATAATACTTGTATCAAGTGTACAATGTTTCTGGCCTGGAAGGCGCATTGGGGTTACCTGTTAGTACTTCCTGGTTTAAATAAAAAATAAATACAGAAATCATTCTCGTTGGGACATTTTTTAAAGAAAAGTAATAGTATACACACATATGTACATATATCATTGCTTTATATTTGTGAGTCAAATGAATAAACATGGATTTATTTGCTTCAAGTAATACCTATCTGTATTTTTATCAAACATGCAAAGTTTATGTAATAATAATGTCCCATACTACAAACAATTCTACAGCAAAAATAATTGGAGAGACTATAGAAAGTGTAGAATGAAATAGTTCTTCACGCCAAACTGCAAACATTTCCAATTTGAAAATGGTGCACGATAAATTATATTTTATTATTACAGAAAACCATGAAAAGAGAAACCTAATCTGGAACAAAATCAATCGTTATGATTTTCCATCTTATATAAGTATGTTTTAACGATACGGAAATCCTAAAGTAATTCAAAATGTAAACGGAGAGTACACGCCATATTTAATAGCATTATTTTGTTAGGTTTGTACAATTCAAATGCTAAAATCAACGTCATCGATTAAAATTTGTGTTTCAAAAGCGACGTCAGATTTATATTTAGCCGCAATGTCGAACGACCAATGGTTTTCGAGCGCTGACATTCGTCTGCCTGATGCACTTATGTGCAACGTGCGCGTTGTGACTTAATTTATTGTCTGGATGCACTTTTGGTCACGGCCAAAGTCACTCGTCGGGAAGCACATCCAGGGGACACGCGGTTTATATTTAGAACGAAAATTTTCGGGGAACGATGGAAACCAAACTTGTTGCACAAATGGCAGAAACATCGATCCTTCACTATCAAAATTAATCTCAAAATGAGTCGCTTAAATATTCAAAATACACCTATCAACATTGGAACAACCAGAAGTTTTTCAAAACGATATTTTTTGCTAGAAACTATTGAAATTTATTAATTTTGAACAAAATATATAAATAGAATGGTAAGATGTCCACTGTTGAGTGTTGAAGCTGAGTTCAACGCAAAAGTCAAAAATAAATCTTTAAACTAGGGGTGGCTAATTCGACAGAATCTCAAAGTGACGACAGTCAACTTCGAGGATTTCGAAATGCATTCATAAAAAATAGCACAAAAATACACCAAATCCTTGCATAACTCTTTAAAACTGACATCGCAATAAATCATTGTAAAAATAGTGACAAATGTCCGTCGGAGATTTCGCAGCTCGCCAAACTAGCTAGTCGTCAATTAATTAATCTTCCGGTTAATTTGACACTCGCCTCTGATTCATTACAAACGACGCAAAAATAAATAGAAATACTAGTACATGTGCTTGGAGAAAATTAATAATTAATCGTTTTTATAATTCTATATACACACGACGGCTATTGTGCTCATTTTCACATATATAATAACGGAAATATGCGTACTCACACATTCGATCCATTTTTCCTTCCGGTATTGTTGGTATTATTTTTAATATCATTGTTCTGATTCGATGTAAAAAGCAAACTGAATGAAAAATACTTGTAAATTATATTCATACTTTTTTATAAAAACATAGGAAATAGGAGACCACAGCGATACTTGCAACGTATACAAATGTACATTCTGGTAGATACATATGTAACCAGCAATTGAGGATAAAAGATGAAGAATATGCAATCTCCTTAATTGAAAAAGCTATTTATTATACATTCAATTTTCAAAAGCATCTCATTCAGACTGCAATTAAATCACACAGAAATTAAAATCAAATTAAATTGAAATTAAATCACACAGCATTCAGACTGAAATTAAATCTAGTTTAGAAAAATTATACTAAATTGATATTTAATATTATTATAATATTTACTTTATGAAGATTATTATTTTATATATATATTTTTTTAATATTATATTATTATCCATCTAAGATTGATGATTTTTATTATCTTTAATGTAATATCTTCTTTGAGATTTTTCAAATGTATTATCTTCATATTCGAATAAAGGTTCATTTGAAAAGTGAAAGTTACTCTTCTCCAAACAGTTTTCCTCCCTTATTTGACACATGTCAAATCCACGTCACTCAAACAATTAGTTAGCATTCAGATGGCTTCGGTGATGTCGTAACGGGTCTCTGTGGCCGGTGACTCTTCTGGTGATTACACGGGGTTTTGCTCGAGGTCTCCTAGTGGAACCGAGTGGATCTGCGCCGGTGGCTGATGCTGATGATTGCCGAGGATGCGGAGACATGGACGAAGGTTGATGGCCCTGGCGTGACTCGACACAGACCGCAACAACCTCGTGACGGTTTAACGTCCGATGGTGATTGCTTTAACGGCATTTTCCCCGTGCGAATTAATTGATCGGAAAACTGCTTTCGAAGCATTTCCACTAGCCGCAGACGCTTTCCCGATAGCGATCCAATTTTCCGACCTGTACAACGGTGCTATAATTCCAGTAATTTCCAATCGTGACATGTATCTACCCTATATTGACACGTGTGCTATACAATGATTAGTCTTCAACGGGCTTACTCTCAATACTACATATACGCGAGGGATGAAATGTAATAATCAGCCTTACTATTACTATTAATTAAAATTAAAATTTTGATTGCTGTGTGGGCAAATTATATAAGCTAATTTCATACATGTATTAGTTTACATATGTGTCGTTATAATTGCAACAGCCTCTCTCACGCGCCAAAGAAGACACAGCGATTGTAAATATGTGTTTATAATACATATTTGCAAGGCTTTAATGTGTCTTAAAAGAACAATTAATGTTATGAATGTATTGAAAAAATACTAATAGCCTAGGATTCTAAGACGGTTGAAAGTCAATAAAATACATATAAGTAAATATCAAACTTTCAGAGAATTTTGTGTGTCTATGATCAAAGTTAGAGCCGGACCATACCGGGTGACTTGGTCGGTAAGAATATACTTTAAATGAACTTTAATATATATAATATACTTTAAATAAATAAACCGTGGATTTGCATAGTAGATGAACAAACAAAAAAACATTAATTTTTACATAGTAAATTAATTAATAGCATGGAATGTTTACTCATTGTAAGTACATATGTATGTACATAAATGAATAAATAAAACTCAATTCTGTCCATTTTTCGTACCTGCTTTGTCATACTTTCTTATTCAAAAATAACAACCAGTATAGGTATTTTTCTAATAGTTCTGATATATATTTCGTATTTTTCGTATCTATAAGACTTTTTTTTGATTTGTCATATGGCCCGGAATTATTTATTCCCAGGGCCCGGGTTTCCTCTCGGCGGCCCTGTACATAAGTAGATGTTAGTAATATCTGATATTGAAGTACGAACAATAAAATAAATAAATCTATTAATTATTTTAAAAGAAAAAGTAGAAGAATCGTATGTAAATTCTATATAATAAGTAGATATCATTACAATACAGACATTCAACAAAGAAAAATTGGGTATATGTACAATAAGGAGACATATTGAGATTATTCATAGATTTTTAAGCTATTAACACCTTTACAATATTTAAAAAAACATTTAAAAATCAATTCTTACTATATATTTTTATTTTGTAAAATAAGTATTTCACTTGTAAAACATTTTCTTATATATGTATGTTTTGTATGTGTATGTATATATGTCACAGTGAAATTATATTACAAGTGAAAATATATTTTCACTAACGTTCCAGTGAAATCATAATCAGTACATTTTCATGGTTGGTTTTATTCATTTAAGATTAGATTGTTAGGGTTGGTATTATTTAAGGGTTAGGATAGGTTAGGTTAAGTAAGGATTGGCCCTCTTCATTTAAGATTGGGTTGTTAGGGTTAAATTTAACGTTGTAAATTCATTGCTTGAATTGGTGAAAATATATTTTCACTTCAAATATGCTTTCACTGTAACATATATACAAACTCGACGGCAAAATACACCGAAAAAGTCGGGAAAAAGAGTCTTGAGATATTGCAATTCGGTGGATCGAGGTAGACCCATGTAAGCTGGTTTCACATTGCACTCGTTCAAAACAGGTATTAACGTGCCAAAAACGGGCGGTATTGTATTGCATTAATAGATCTAGTCGTTTCCGTGCAGTGTTGTGCCGAGCATTGACGTGTAGTGCTGGATAATATAAGCGGGCCTTAAAACTTTACACGGGCATATATGTATGTACATAAGTATGTAAGACTTGACCCTACGTCATACATCGATGCTTACGGGATGAAGCTCGCGCCCGCACCACGCTTTGAGAAGTGTCCACTTGCCGTGCGGCGTGCGCTTTTTTACACTTTCACGGCGCGCAAGTCAACGTGAATGGCCCGGAATTGGATGAATAATTGTGAGAATGTCAAAGGCCCGTCGACAATATAATTGAAATATATCAATGCCTAATTATTTGTAAAGAATCGGAGCGAGGTGACATCCCCGCGAGCATTGTGTAACTGTATCACGCCGGCCACGATATTTATGGGCGTCGTGACGGCGTGAGATCAGCGGAGACATCACATGAGACACGATCGTCGGTCGCGCAAGGGTTAAAAAGCCTCCGAACCGCATTCGATACTTTCCACATGTAAATCCGATTGTAATTGTAACTAGCATCAAGTGGGACGAACTGATCAAATAAGACGTTACATATATGCACATAAGTGTCGCTACTATATTGATCAATAAAGATGACCGGATAAGAATCCGGTAGAAAACATTCTTATGCTATAAATATTGAATCAAAAATCTTAGAAATTCTGCTAATATGTTGTTTCATATTAGTACCTACTGGTATGAAGCAGATTGATGATTGAATAGTGGATTGTTATGAAGGAAATACAAACTATGTATGTACAATTTACATATTGATCAATACGTGTCCTGACATTTCTTCGCATGCCCATTTATTTCATCGCGGAGACAATTCGCTGACAGATTTTATTCAAATATTTTTTATCCACAATTTAGATCTTTAATTTTTATGTTGGCTGTACTTAATGAAATGTATATCGAAACCATTATTCAAATATTTGGAGCAACGATTTTTTTTTAATCATACATTTACTCTTTTTTAATAAAATTTGAAAACTTTCTAATTTTCTTTTCATCAACAAAACAATAAATTATATATTTTGTTCAAAATTTTTTATTGTCGTATACATAATTAAAAAATAGTAATAGAAATTTGTCGACGATGATATGTATGTATTAGCTCCACGTTAATATAATAGAATCGCAAGCTAAAAAGTTCGAACAGTCGAAAAAAGTTTCTAGAATAATTTAATGTTTAACAATTAGTAACATTTTTAACTACATTTTAATTTTCACCCTTATTAACATTATTATTACAACTTGTATTATTCAATCTCCATCTGATAAGCACACAATTACTACATTGTTCAAAACGTAACAATCATCAGCTTCAGCCACGAACAAAAGATAATTGCCAATTACTAATGAGCTGAAATGTTATTCAACTTTGAAAATTCTTAGGCGTAGGCATTGAATGCCAGAATTTACTCAAACTCCAGTGCAATCATCAAAGAAGTATCGAACGCTGTATGCTTGGCATCGGGAGGAGAGGTTGAAAAAGAAAAGAATTCTCACCCACTTAGGGTGAGAAGTATGACAAAGGAGGTTGATATAATAGTGAGAGTAGACATTGAAATGGTAATGGGCAGGTCACTAGCTAGAAGAACGGACGAAAGAAGTGCTCGAATGGCACCCGAGAGAATATAAACGAGTCTAAGAAAGGCCAAGGGATATGGGTGGATGAAATCAGAAAAATATGTGGGATAAGATAAATGAGAGTTGTTCAAAACAGAGACGAATTGAAGCGGGTTGCAAAGACCTTCATCCCGCAGTGGATGGTGAATGGCTGTTGATGATAGTATGCTTGGCTTATCATTATTAAATTTCAAGCTAAATAACACTCCAAAACTAATCCTATAATTTAATCAAACATAAATTTATGGATGTGCATGTCACAAGTTTATTACCGGCTCATAAACATTTACATACATATATGCACATACTTGTTATATCCAAGTTTCGGTTTAAAATATTACACTGCGACAATGTAACGAACGAATTTTCAAAGTTTCGAATATCACCCATCGACTCGGATGATTTATAGATTTCGGCGAATTTTTTGAAATTCGAACTTCGACGGCGTTGGTCAAAGACCAAAACCGCGCATTGTGCCCTTATAATCATTATTAAAATTCAATGGGAAACTAACGGCATGTGGGCCAATCCCCTTTATTGAGTTTCCCTTTGGTTACATGTATCGAATACGTACATTTTTTCAATTTTTATTCGAAGATACCTGCGTACCTGCTCGCATATGTGTCGAATTTCTAAATTTATTCAAGCATGTTTGAGACATAGTTTAATCCCCACACACACAACGTCGAAGTCCTCTCTTTCAATAATAATAATCGAAACAGAAATAGTCTGGTAACGGTACCATATGTGTTTCATTACGGTAAGGGCTCGTGTATCTTGGACCCCTCTTTTTTTTACAAACGCCATCTTACTTAAATAGCCCCTGTACTCGCAGCATCGATACGTACGAACTCAAATTGGCAATCTTTAGAAATGTATTTAATAAAATCTCATAAGATATATAGAAGGAGAACGATCAAAAATAAAAATTTGGCTAAAAATAGTAACAATTTAAAAAAAAATACCAACAATAGAACTAATGACACAAATTCAATGTATTGTGCACAGTAAAATCTAACTTATTCATATTTTTATTTAATATTAGATTGTAATTAAAATCATGTCCAACAATTTAATTGTGTATGGGGTGTCGTAGCACGGAGCTGTGATACGAGAAACTTGAGAATAAAAAACCTTTGGCATGGTATATGTTGGCCACATTTCGAATAAGGGGGTAGCAGTTTTTTGTAACGGCCAAGCGGTTTTTTTTTTCTTACGGTTAACCCCTCGTCTAGTCTCCGGTTTAAAATATCTCGTATACAGCACGGATACATAAATCTCGTTTCAAAAGCTAAATCATTCCGATGTTGATATAAAAATTTTAATGTTCTAATAGTCTTGTTTTCATACTTCACACTGCAGTAATGTCTACTATGCTCTATTTAAATATATGACATTCAACGATGGAGCTTCTTAGTTCCAAGTACTTAGAACTTATGAAACACTTAAATGCATACATATGTATGATACCGGTGCATATACACATGTACATATGTAAATATGTACATTAAACCTTATGTCCAAGCAGACGAGAAATGTTAAAAATCCGAGTCGGTCGAACGTATTTATAGAATAAGTTGAACGTATAATATATAATATAAATTAAAACAAAAAAAATGATCTACCTATTTTACACGAAAATGTATGAAAAGTTCGTGATTACACTCTGTACTATACATACAAAAAAAATATCAACGCCATATCCTAAAAGGATGCACACATATGTATCCGTAAAAAAACTTACAAGGTTTTTAGCCAAAGATTTCACTCACACGTACATACGTGTTTGGACCCACGGTACCACCATGGAGAGTATGGTGAAGATAAAAAAGGGTGCGTAAAAAAATCTAAGGGTCAGAGGGAGGTCTTGCCGAAAATACCAGATGGCGCATTTCTGAGGGCATCCACTACTATGAAAAAAAATCTTGAAGATTGTGCGTGAATTTTTAAAGATCGTAGATCGGCAAAATTACATTTACAAAGCGCACATACATATGTATGTGGTGTATGTACGTAAAACTCATAATATCATAACATGGAGAAATCGCTCTACTTCGTAGTCTACGACATCGTTATAGTTTTTATAACAGTCTTTAGTTTAGTTTAGTTGTAGTTTAATTTTTGTATTTGATATTTAAATGGATATTTTATATATTAGACTAAAACAAAACAAAACATTAAATGGTTATATTAAATATATTAACCTTGTTTCTAAAAGATGCACAGTACATATGTATAATATTTTATATAAATATTATTCTTTTTAAAAAGTGTTTTCTTTTAAGTCTCGAATGAATAGAAGTGGTGGCAGGGTATGTGCTCTTCGATCGAATGAAGAAAAAAAAATCACGTGAAAGGGTATTCCCGAGATCGATTCAACAAAGAACGAATCCTTTTTTGGTAGATCGTAGTCTCACAATGGGTACACGGCGAGGATGTGAAAGGAGAGATTATGGTCATAATCATGATGTCCGTTATCGATAAAAAATCTGAAGAATACGCAAGGATTGAAAGGATAAACTTAGAATTGAATGTGCGCAAGAATACCAGGTGATGGATGCGATTCAGGGTTCATTTTTGTACCTGAAGACACACTGACGACGGGAAAAACACTTTTTTTAACGTATCTGTGTATATAGAAAAAAATGTCACATTTCGAACGCGAACTTTTAATAGACGTCTCTATACATCAATCTTCAGAACTACTATACGGTGGGGGTGGGGGGGGGGGGGTTGGGGGGGATTGTGGGTGGGGTATAAATTACCCGGGTGGATGAGTCGATAGACAAAACCGGCCTCACGAAACCGGAGCTAAACAGGACATCGGCCATAAACCTCACATCCATTTATCAAAGTTCAGTAGGCGAGGCCCGTGTAAACGTTTACGTGCTGTTAAGCCCACCCTGGCACCCCATACACCACAAACCACCCCCCCTGACAAAGAACACCGCGTAGTCCAAGCGAAAGCAATCACTACTCATCGCAATCCCTAGAAAAATCGTGAATACATATCGAACGTAATTAAATCCTATCAATTTCAGTAATGTATTCAGGAATTTAAACAAATTAACAACTTAAACAAATTTCACTAAATTTAATTCACAAAAATCACTAAATTTAATAAATCGGAAGTGGGATTTTTTCCTCTTAGAAAGAATTTTTTTTTTATTTTCATCACATTAATACAAGAATTATACTTGAATGTTTTCGTGAAGAACACACATGTTTAAGGGGTCGAAAAAAATAGTGGAATAAAAATCGAACAAGAGTAAACTGCCACTTTCGGTTGAGGGATGCTTACCAAATTTTATACGTAACTTGGTATTATGCTTAAACTTCTAGATATGAAATTTCAGTTCAATAAACTAAAAGGTTTCTGAGAAAAACATAAAAAACCTCGATTCTCTAGAGTAAAAGTACTACTTCCGGTTCAGATAAAAAATATAAATATAATATGGTTATAAAGCTTATTATTTTTATCACATGTAAAAAAATTCAATCTGATTCAGTCAGCGGTTTGGGAGATAATTGAATTCAAAAACTTAAAAAAAGAGGACACCTATAAGGGGAGGTACCATTTCCAGTCAACTTAAAAATTTGAAAAAAAATTTACTTCGTGTCGATAAGAATTTCAGTAACCGATACTAAGTTTCAGTTTGATAGGACTAACGGTGATCAAAATATCCCTAAAATACACAGACACACACACACACTTTTTCTAGATCATGAAAACGTGATCAGTAATCGATTCTGAGTTCGAATCAGTCAAAATCTCGAGTTCGAATTTTCGCATGATCACAAAACATCATCTATTGTTAGTACGTATATAGATAAAGTAAAAAGCATGAAAATAATGTAAAGAATAAAAATAATATAAAAATGGAAAAAATAAATTCAAATATGAAAAATAAAATGTGAGAACACATTTACGATTTCAAACTAAACAACCCTCAATCAGATCAGTATATTTTAGATTGACCAAATCCATCACACTCCTCAACAGAAATCTGGTTAAGGAGTTTAATACCCTTAGCAACAAGCGACGAAACTATCAAATTGGTACGTGCCCTTGGACAAACTGTGGCATCTAATGTATCTGAGTTGGCTGGGAATATTGAAGCTCAATTCTGCAAGAATTTGAGGATTGCTAACCAAACTAACCAGTAATTTATAGAAATGTTTCCCCAAATACACTCTACGTCGTGACTCGAGGGAATGTTAACCTAGTGCTCCCAGCGGGTTAGCCAAGAATAGGTAACGTAAACTATCTTGCAGATATGTATATATGAGAAACCTTCTGTATATATAAAATTTCTGAAAAAAGTCGCCTGGATAGTAATCCAAATATACATAATCAACCTTTCACTGTCCCCTCACCCCCTCTAGCATACATCAAACTTTTTCACACCCTGTCTATCTTAGGCAGATCTTAGCTCATCTTTCCTCACTTTTACCTGGTTAATATTTGAAAGCGTCCCTTATTTGAATCATCAGAATGTATATACATAACTACCTACATATATTTACTTGGGTCACCTACTACCCAGTGCTCGAAATGGAAATTTTCACGAATGGAAGTGCTCCATAATTTTCAAAACATTACGTTTTTGGATTTTTTAAGAAAGGGAGCGGCGTTCCCATGCGCTACCACTGTAACCTTTTCAGTAGTCTATCACTATCAACAACGACCGTTCAAATCTACTTTCATTCTCGCCTACTTGTGCTACTATCATCTTTGTTCCACACTTGTTCGTCCTGCATCTTTCTTCTGAAAACTTTTGATTAATTTTACCACCGATTCCTTTAAAATACAATTACATATGTACATACATCAAATGAAAATGGCCGAAACCAACTTCTTAATATATCCCAAAATTTTCGATCAACTTTTAATCCTGCGGTGTAGACGATGGAATTATCGAACGGGGGTTTCTTTAGGGTGGGATGGGGTGAGGGGGTGGTATCGGGTCACCCATCCGGTGAGTGGTCTGGGCCGGCGTCCGCACGCGAATGGCCACGGGTCATGGGCGGCCGTACCAGGCACCGCCCCAATACCATAGGTCGGGCGGTCACCTTCACACCACCATCCCCATCCCTCAACACCCTCGATCGTGCCAGACGGACGAGAGGGAGGCGTGGGAGGGAGGGCTTTTTCCGACGATGACCCAAAATAGCAAAAATAAAATAAACCTCAATACACACGAAACGCAATTGACTCGGTAGATAAGTAAGTCATCGTATGTGTGTGTGTGTGTGTATGTGTGACTGGTTCATTGTGATAAATAATACTATGAACGGGGTCGAGGGGTAGCGAGTGACCGGCCGTGTATGGTACGGCCGGACTCCAAGGGGTTAACAGCGATGACGTGGCGCCCATCCAGAGCAGAAATAGTGAATAAAATTAATGTCGTATAATTTATAGGACAGTGGATTTTGTATTTTCGATCACGTTTCTGTGTTCGTCACGTGTCATTTCCTCTATAATTATTACGATTTTTTATTGGGTTCGTGAATTTAATCGAACGAAATACGTTGTCATAGTAGAAATACAATAATACCAAGTCGGATATGAATAAATTAAAATATTATAATAAAGTGCTCCATTTCATTATTTGATTTAATCATTTTCGAATGTTGATTTCGTGAAACATTTTGAATATATTCAATCTCTTATGACATGTCTTTTTCTTTCAAAAGAGACAAGAATGTACATACATATTTATATGAGATTTGGAAGATTACACTTCATACGGAGCCTCATCAAGTGATCATAAATATAAAGCAGTGGGGCTGATATTGGTTGATCTTAATTATTTTAATCTATCAATACGGCAACTTTAAAATTATTGTCACCTGTCATCCTGTCATGTATATTTACCAAACGCCTATTTCGTCACACTGATGATTGTTCGCACAGGCATTACACCGACAATGCGCTTGCGCATTCTATCAACTGTCATAACTATGATTGTTCATATAGATGTATCACAACTACAGATGTACATATGTAGGTATACGTGGTATAAACTGATGTATCACAACTACATATATGTACAGTGTGCAGTGTTTTAAACGGCGTTCACTTTTTATCAAGTGCACGAATGTGTGTACCTGGTTACTAGTTATAATCAGAAATCGGCTACACGTGGATTCCGCTACACGCTTTATTGTAAATTTTTTAGAAAGACGTGTTTTCACAAGATGTTTTTGCTCTCTGGCTTTGAACACTGATGGTTTTTCTAAGAAATTGATCATTGATATGAATACACTGCACCCACGTGTAGCCGATATTTAGTTATAATACCCAATGGTTATAAAGTTGGCGCATAAATAAAGGCAAACAAAATATGTAGCATCATATTCATATAAAGAGATAATCTGTAAATTCGTTTTATTACATATTTATACCTATACATTACTTAAAAAGAATATTATAAGTTAATTCCATCAAAAACAGGGTGATAAAAAATTCATGAGTTCAATAGTAAGAATGACTTTAAAAAATCGCCCTATTATTTATTCAATAAGCGTTATGTGAACTGAAGATCACCTATGTGAATATGAATAAATATTACCCATATAAATTGAGCTCAAATCATTAGTCAAAAATGACATATCATACCATTAATATAACATAAAATTTACAGTCACCTATCAGCGATTGAATTTTACATATATGTAAAACGTAAATATAATATAAATGTGTTTTATTTTATATGATTTATATGTACCTATACATATACTCTTTTTCCAGCTCGACCATCCGCCACTGTTTTGGGTAGACCACAATCGCCTCCCCCTTCTTTCCCCCACCGATCCCATACCACCTTTGAACCACCGTTTTTCACCCATTTTCCCGGCCGGACGATTTGCATTATGGCCCACGTATATTACCTTGGTAAATACGAAACTTTGACATAAACCTATCTAGATCAGAAGTCACGCTAGCTGCCCCACCCAGAGAACCACCCTCCTGTCCGCAACCACCTATTGTGCACGAATCGTTATCTTTTTTTGACATTCCATTATTTCTTGAACGACGCGAGCAGAGTTTAAGCATTAACAGTTTCACTTCTAGATGATTGCTTTATTTTATTAAGAAACATAGAGTAAAAAAATTGCATAAACTGCATACCTGCCTGAATGCTAAAAAGTTAACGTGCATACACTCTTTCAAAAAAAAAAAAAACATGTACCCGCAAAAAATCCACCACGCTACATACAAAGTTGATAATTAAGAGTGAAATTATGTAACCCTTTGGTTGTGTGAGGTTTTTTACGTAGCATCCGTATTTTTTGCCGAATTTTTTGTTTGTTTGTATATGAATGACGAGTCAGAGCTTTTGAAAGCTCTGTCTATGATATATATTTATGTTAATTGCGTCAGATTTACAGTCTAATTATCATTCATGCGTTTTTTGAGAGCACTATCTAGGTATCTCGGTGAACCTGAAGTATTGTCGAAAACTCTTTGTCGTGTTTTTTTTTTATCAAAAAATTCGTATACCGGTTTTTCTTTTGTTCACCGGTAAGATATCGTGTTTTTTAAAGCTTTTCTATTTTTTGCTCGCAATGAATCCTTCACATAATTAATTAGTTTCTTTTATTTCCGACGGGTTATATTACATGGAAGTTATTACGCCATAACGATCGTTGTGCGTTAAAAAGAAAACTGGATTAAAAAACACGAAAATGTTTGTATGCAAATTTACACTTACATCCAAAATATTTTACGTTATTTATTCTCTAAAGGTATCATTGTTGATAATTAACGTATTTAATATATACAATATATGAAGCATTTGTATAACTACGTACATACTATAGGTATTTATGTATATAAATTTAATCTTGTTTTTTTTTTAATATAAAACTTTAATTATATATAAAAGTTTGTTAGAGTATATGTATACATACATATGTAAGCATACGAATATATTGTATATATTTTATAATACAAAAATTATTAAAAAAAAATTAGAATACTTCATTCAAACATACTATTGATAAAAGTACGTTATTTCATTTGTTTTTTTTCAATTGGTTATTTATGCAAAAAATAATTTATGAATACAGCATTTTTTCCAGTGCAAGGAGACCACTTTCTTATGTGTACAATAATGCAATAAAAAATATGCAAATTATGATCTAGAATGCACCGTATAAGATACCAAGAAGACGACCGTTATTTTTCGCGAAAAAAAATAAATGACAATAGAATTTAATACCATCGTAGAAAAAGATGCAAATAAGTGCAGCGCAAACGCACTCTCATGTAAATCGCGATCGATTGAAATGCGAAACGAAAAGCATTCATGAATTAATGAACTTCATAGTTAACAATCATTTATCATGTGACAGACAATTTAATTTGAATGGGAATATCCAATATACATAAAAAAAACCGTTAAAAGCAAAACAAACATGAAATCGATATTGGGAACTCACTGAAAATGGAAATGGAAGCAGGAAATTTTTCAATCGAACTTCTTCAACAGTACGAATGGTGATTATTATTGACCGAAATTGCAATCGTGTCTGAAAAAACATGAATTCAATGAATGCATAATGATATCAATATTTAAACACTCAATCGCTTAAGTAAGATTGCATATATTTACTTTACTGATTACAAATGGACGGCAGTGTGTTGAGACTTCCTAAAACATAACGAACATATTGAATAATTATGGTAGAACTCAAATATTTAAAAAGAAAACGACTAAAGGCGACTGAAATCACATTTTTCACTACAGCCATTTGCATTACTGTGAAAACAAATTCATTTGTTTTCTTTTTTTATTCAAATATTTTTTCAGCGTTACATTAAATTGTTTATAATATTGGAGTACTAATAATTGGTCAAATGTATATGTATATGTGTTTGATGATATGTATGTACATATGTTTGCAATTTTAATTTTTAGGGATTGTTTTTTATTTAATTCCATGTATGTATAAACAAATACACCTTTGTGTTAGATTTAAGGTTTATTTGTCTACGCGATGGTCCAGTAAATTATGACCACCATAAAAACTGTTGTAAAATACGAATTCGACAAACACAACCTTATCAACAAGCGTCCAAATAACGAAATTTCTTCAACAAACATCGAGAGACGGTCAAAAAAGGGCCTCTCACAATAGCGGGCTTGTTTTTTATTCGAGTGTGTATTTTTTTCGGGTACGTCATGTGTTTGGAGAATATTTAGGGGTCGTTTCGCGTTTGTTTTATACCAATTTTTTTCTCAACTTTTAGGAAGTCATTGTTTAGTCTACGAATTCGTGATAATTTTTCGGAAATATAATCTGATACAGAAGCAGGTGCATGACGAAAGCCTCCACGAAACGTCAAGTTTTATTATTCCTTCAAATTTTCGCAAGTTTACACATGCAATTGGATGCAAATTTAATTGCATCCGATTGTACTATCGATATTTTATTCGGTTAATAAAATAACGATATAAATTATATATAATACTAAACCAATATATATTTTTTTAATAATAAATTGATCGAAAATAGAAAAAAATCATTTTATTAACGCTGTATGATAAAAAGGCCAATAGAGATGAATTAACCCTATGCATTATGCATATAAAAAATGTATGTATGTTAATCGAATCGTGGGGTCATTTTTTTCCCGACGTGGGTGAAGAGCACGTGCTAAGCTTTTTCATTATACTGATACGATATTGAACCACGTTTCTCAAACATTTTTTCATATTGTCTTTTTATGTCCTTCACTAGATAATTGTTCAATTAAATTTTAGATCGTCCAAGAGTAAATACATACATATATCTAACGGGCCTGGTTTACCTTGACATTTTTTATGTAATAATTGATTATTTTTAATAAATGTCAAAACAAACAAACTAAAATTGCAATTGTTTGTAAGATATTCCATCCGCATTCCGCGTTCATTCTAGCTCGATTTCAGCTGTGTAGGTCGTGCGGTTTAATGATTTTTTTCGTGTCATATTTATGTATGCACACAGTTTGAGAATCTCGGCAAGAACAGGTTGCGTTCGGAAGTAATAATTGTGATGGTTAAACATTTGTCCGGTGAGCGCGCGTGCCAGGCGGCGGCTATTTTTTTACCCTTCACCGCATAATCGCACACCCCCGCCTATAAAAAATACAACCCCAGAGACAAAAAAATGACCGTAAAGGGTTGTTAACGAACGCCTAAAAACACTGACTTTATACTTACAAAACGATCAATTATGAACGTCGATAAGCATCGGATAAGAGCCGACATATTGTCAGCACGTTAAACTTCCTACGTCATTTTTGTTACGTCAAGTAACTTGTCATTTTTTCATAAAGAAAATATGCATAGTTTAATTTTTTTTAAATATGCTTTGTTCTTAGGCTTGTTTAAAGCGACAGGTAAAATGACAAGTTGAACGCTGTCCTCCGTGTCATAACAACTGTGTATTGAAAATCGAAAGTATTCGTACACACGTGTGGTTTAACTGTCTATTGTTAACCTTTGATTGACGAAACTGTAAAATAAAATTACATGCTCACTTTAGATACCAAGAACTAATTTGAAAATTTCATTGAATTGAATTTCATATAACTCATACATACATTGTTTTGGTTCGAGAGTTTATACGCAATATTACTTATTTGCAATAATATCTTGCAAACAAGTAAATTCATTATAATGCGTCCATTTTTTACGAGAGCTCTTAAATTTTAAAAATACATCTGAACATTTCGAAAACGTTTTTTAAATATTTAATTAAACATTCAATATATCGTAATAATAATTGAATACTATAAAAACATTCTTTTGTTTTTTTTTTCATACGTTAATTCGGATTCATTTTATGTAGATCATTTATTTCTGTTTATATATTTAGAGAATAAGTGTAATATTGTGCTACATGTGTTGAGGATGCTGTAGTGAATTAGAATTTGGAAGAGGTGTTCCATCGGGATTTGTTATATTTGTTCTATGTGACAATTATATATGTAGAAGACATCAATAGCTGGAGTGGTGGAAAACAAAATATGTGAGTAAAATTTGTAATATTTAAAATTTTGATTTATATGTATTAATTGCTTGGATATAACTATTTAAGCTTTTTTCATCGAAAATTATAGTCTTCACAGAGTTAAATTTAATTAATTGGCGCACAAATAGGAAAGCATCAATCACGCGTCTATGATTTATAGCATGGATCGATGATTGATAACATTATGGTAATCTTAGCAAAACGCGTACGTCGGTTATTCGAATCGACCCGAAAGAAAAATATAAAAAAAACATCGAAGGAGTGATGAAAAATAATGCACAGTAAAAAAAACTGTATAAAATGTTGAGGTCACCGCTTTGTCCGTGTAGGTGTTATTGTTTGACGAATTGTGCCTAATTTCGAAACGGAAAGGATGTGCACAAGACAATGCTGACAAGTATTATAGATTGTTGGCTTCAACGTTTTTGGGTAATCATTAGGTTTGATACGTTCTCGGAACGTTCGTCGTTGGGTAAGTCTAGGTGACGGCTCCAAGCGATTCAAATCGAAGAATTTAACCTTCGAATCCTCATAAAGATGCTTATCCGATGATTGTAATCGTTACCGTGTGAATTGAATTAATATCATTGGCACTACACGTTACTACCAACATTTAATATTATATTTCGAATAGTTCAATAACGGACATGATAATTGGTTCCTGATTTTTTCGTCTTAGCTTTTCTATAGTCGATATTAGAATTTGTAACCAAAAACTGTTTCGTAGAAAAAGTAATTAGATTATCAAAATTTTTTAATGCTTTTTACGAGATCTTCAGCTTTTTACTCGTTGAAATTCACCAAGTGATCTCGAGTTCTTTTGGCAATTTCATTTTGTCAACATGTCCCAACTTTTCAATGAAGCATACTGTTTGGATGCCAAGCGATGTTTTAATATCATATCCTTTTTCTTTACTTTATTTTACTTAACAGGCTAACACAGCTGGATAGGGGAAAGTAGGAAAGTGGGACTAAAAATTAATGTAGATAAGACTACATTAATGTATAATAAATATTGCATGCCCGATAGTACATATTACATTAGACAATAGGGCAGGAAAAGTAGTTAAAAATTATTTATTTGTCCGGTAATAAAGAAGAGGAAATAAATAAAAGTATGAAATTAGGATGGAGTGCATTTTAGGCGAAAGAGTGCCATATTCAAATCTACAATGTCACTCACTCTGCCTGAATAAAAAGATCTTCGTTAAATTGTATTTCCTGTGATAAACGATAAAGGCATTAATCGCCAGAATGCTGTATACAGATCAGTGCACTCAAAGAAGTTTGAAACGCTGTATGCTTGACATAACGAGGAGAGATAGACAACGGAATACGGAATATGACAAAGGTGGTTTATGTAATGGTGAGACTAAAAAAAATGAAATGGCAATGGGCGGGTCGCGTAGTTAGAAAAACGGATGATATGTCGACAAGAGAAGCGCTCGAATGGTACCCGAGAGAATGTAAAAGGGTGCAATGAAGTCAGAAAATATGTCAGAAAAAATGTGTGAGAAATGTGTCGGAAAAGAATGTCAGAAAAAATGTGTGGGATGAGATATGGATGAGAGCTGCATTAAACAGAGACGAATGGAATTGTGTTGGAGAGGCCTACATCCAGCAGTGGATATCGAATGGCTGTAAATCATGATGATGGTGATGATGATGATATGTATGTAGGTTGCAGAAGCAATGTTATATTGTTCTATTGGATCCTGCTCTCATTAAGAGTTCCACATTTTCACTGGTTGAGCTCTTCTGTTTCAATAAACCCCTTCTGCTTCTGGCTATCTCCACGTTTTGTTAGTGTTACCGTTACCTCGAATGTTGAAAATTCGGCAGACATTTACATATGTATGTTAAATGGCTTAAATTCTATATATTTTAGAAGTAGAAAATCTTTAAAAATCCGTATAAAACTGATTTAATTGAATATAATTCGAAATTCTTGGTTCGAAAATTTCTGGATTCTAGCTCAGATGTTTGAAATTATAAACCCCAGTTGATATAAATGATTGGCATGAATCTGTAAACTTATTGATCACGTTAGTATGTATGTATGTATTTCCTAGGCATGTGTGTTGATTTAGCCGCGACGCAACATTGCATTCGAGTGCATTGTGCGCAAAGAAGGGTAGGTCGCGTTTTGATATTTTTGCTGACCATTATGTCCTCGGGGGATGCACAATGCGCAATGATTATCATTGTTATTATTTCGATGCGATTATTGATTTTTCCCCCTTGTTGCCTCTCTTCCCCCTGCCTCTACGGCACGCTCCGTCACATTTTTGACACTAAAAAGGTGCCGTTCCCCTCAAAACTATGTATATTTTATACATGGATAGTGGAGCCTTTAATCGAGACCACCTCGGACCGTCACAGGAGAGGGCGAAAAAAAAATCTGGACAAAACGCATCGGTCTTTTGTGCAACGGACGCATACGAAATGACTGCGCTTTCTCTCCCCCACATGAACGTACGATCGAAATCGATCAATTACAAGCGTTTACCGCGAAGTGCATTCGTCGTTGCGTAACATAAATCACACGAATAAATTATTCATAGTCGGAATCATGCGTATGCATTTTACTATATCCGTATATAGAGAATACGGACATGACATACGGCAATGTGTGTTCGTAAGTTGTGTATCTCGATGATGCTAAAAATTAGATTGGTCTATTTCAAGTTTATCGAATAAGTATTTATATACTGCAGAATATTTGATTCCTGTAATCATTTTTACAAATCTTTTAAATTTTTTTTCTTACTTTCATCAATATGTGAGTTGTGGTGGAAATATATAATATTTGAAAGTGGCGGAAGTCTAATTTTAAGTTCGAAAAACACTTTTTGTGTTTGATTTAATTCACAAATTGCTATCAATTCTTTTATTTGATTTTGAATTTGAAAGCTGAATAAACGTATTACAGGCTACCAGTATTTTTAAATATTGCTAAATGAAAAACATTTCTTTAATGTTTTGCAAAATATTTCTCGAAATAAGGAAAATGGACTTATGCCACTTTAAAATATAACGGCTCATATGTACATATGTATATGTATGTATATGAACTTTTTAGTTATATTACAAGTATCTTTTATTATAAATATTTTTATACATCACATGTTGTTTTTATAAGAACATATAATGATACGTTTTCGTTTCGTATATATCACGCCTCATGTGTTTTGCTCATTAATATTGTACAACGTTTGTCGATAACGTAACAAAAGTATCCCATCATTAATTATCGATGTTTTCACACAAGAACGATTTTACTGAATAGCTTTATTTCGGACATTGGAATTATTTTGATAGTATTATACAAATCTAATTATTACATACATACATATATTTGAAATTTATCCGATTTTTCACGTAATTAATCAAAAATACGATAAGCTAAATAGAGAAGTACATATTATATATTGCATTTATTGAGGACGTATGTATATTTTTGTTGACGTTTCGAGTTTTATATGTACTTATTATTTGTATGAAGAACGAAACATTTCTATGGCAATAAATTCAAAGTAAAGGACTCGGTGTTTGCGTTGAATCGTTTCAATGAAAGTGTTTCGCTTCGAGGACGTGTACACTTCTAAAATTTGATCCTTTTCAACGAATTTCGCGACGAAATTGCCAAAGATTACACGTAGCACCACACCTTTGAATGTTGGCACACATTAAAGCGCCTTAATCCCGTCTGGTAAAACCGCAAATTGCCATAGTGTCGATACCCATTGAGCGCGGGATTACACAGACAGGGCGAAAAAAAGGACATCGTTGGTGGGCCGAGACGTAATGCTGGATAATGGCGAACTGGGATAACGCGTCCTCGCCCCAGATTAATCGTGAAAAACAGTGCCAAATATTGATCGCAAATCGAAACGATAATACGAGTAAACTATGTACATATGTACATATGTAGTATATATTATATAATGAAATCGGCTTTGCACGAATTATAGTGTATATAAATTATTGAGATATGTCATATTGAATGACCATATGACACATATTATATTGGACTTAATATTACATATAATATTGGACTTAATATTGTTAAGCGTACATCATCCAATAATCTCAATATACATATCTCACCTACATATGTATAGGTTACTACCTATATTACTTTTCCATTTCTGTATTTTTAGATTTAGTGACTAAGTACTCGGTTCGGATCTAAAATCAAATGTGTGCATCTCCATTAATTGAACCATATTATTTTTTTATATACATATATATAACGATGTATAAAAAAGTGGGTATCAAACTTTGTCGGCTTATATTATATTTCAGAATCTTCGGTCCGAATCTTAAAATGGAAGAACATTTAATATTTATTTTGTAGATGATGTAGATGATTAGACAATGTACGACTGTCCGATATGGTATTATTAATTCATCCATAAGCCACAAAATTGTAAAACCCGTACACAAAATAGGCTATTCAACGACTGAATATGGGATAAAAAAAAAGCGTATCGTGTATACTCAGGTGGCCGTGCCGGTCTAGGAACAGAATGCACAAACACGTGCATTCAGTGTGGGTTTTCGCGTAAAATGGTCCAACGACTTTTGTGCAAGAATCCAAGAATCAAAATCGACTGGCCAACCGTGAAAGAATATTCTTTTCGAGGATCAAATCATCCTTCGGGTCCAAACGAGGAAAAAAATGGCAAATTTGGCACGAAAGCGGTGATACTGATAAGTCTCAGGTTAATTTCCAGGTAGATAAAAATTCATTGCTAAATAATCACCGTGTGTATGTATTGTATGTGTTGGATACGACTTTGAATTATTATCTTATCAAAGAAGGACGTGCGGGCTGTTCCATGCGAACCGGCTATTGTTCGTAATTACCCGTCGGTGCGTATAAGTAAATGACGATTCGAAAATGAATGTGTTAATTATTTAGATACGCATACGATTTCGCTTCGAATCGAATTGAATTTTGGAACGAGTTTGAAACACCTGTGGCGAGTAGTGGACTCGAGTATAATTTAATCTACACAGGATATTTGCTTGTAAGACTGGGGCATTTACGCTAGCCTTAATTTGTGCTCGACTCAAATGCATATGTTTGCATGTTGATTAATGTGCATATCTGTATATACATATGTACATATATACGTATATATATATGTGCGGCTTGATCTTTGGTGACGTTCCCACAAGTATATTTTTTAACGACTTTTTTACGCGTAGTCGACGCGAGAGGAGAAAATCTTAAGGGTGGCTATTTTCAGTTGTAAAAAACCGTTCGCTAGAAAATTATTTTATATTATGCAAATATACATATGTACATATGTACATATAATGGTCTTGAAATATATTTATATGAAGAAAATTTTAGCATTGACAGTATTGAATAAGTTCAATAATACAGATCTAGACAAGTTTAAAAATCAAAATTTCGATATAATTTTTATATGGGTTTTTTATGCATGTTGTTTTGTTTAGTTGGGTTTAGGTAGTGTAAATAAAAAGAAGATATGCTCTTTAAATAGATATTAAAAAAAATGTACAAATAAAAGGTTTATGTCCCTGTATCGAGATCGAATACCGCGTCTGGTAAATCACCGTATGTTTATATAGAATAGTTTTTAAGGAGCTACCCCTGGGTCTTTTTGAAATAAAAAAATGCAGTACCGGTAATGATACAGTTATGCTAATAGAATGTTTTTTTTACATCCCCTGACACATTTGCACCTACCCTAAAATTTTCTAGAATGGAAATTTTCGTGAGAATCTATTGGCGATGGATAAAAAAATTTATCATCGTTCACATTCAGTGATGAGAAAAAAAATGTATTGTACAATGTACTATTCTATTGATTAGAGATCTATTAAATTCAAATTTATTATTTTTTCAATCAAATAAATACTCGAAATGTTTTGTTTATTATAGTGTGCATTGAATTGTATACATACATATTGTATATGTACATATGTATGTATGTATTTAGAATCGTGGTCATTTTTTGCTAAAATATTCAATAGGAAATCAGGAGTAAAGTTTCACTTGCATTTTTAATTTTGATTATTATAATATATTATGAAAAAATCGTATTGTTTACCGCATCCGTAGTTTGTATTGAAAACATCTTGAAAAAACTTTAAGGGGAGTGAGATCTGTCTGAAAAAAATAATAATATAAAGAAAATAAAAAAAAACCGGCTGTGTAGATAATGTCTATGATTTACTTCCGTTGCGGAACGACAGACAAAATCCAGGTATAATTGCGCATGCAATTGTGCATCTCCTGCTGCATCCTTGGGGAGAGGGATGCATCGTCGTTTTTTAACACAACACCCCGTGAGAGATGATCGCGATTTTTTTTCACATTCGCATTATCATCACAATGAGCGGTGAGCTTTTTTATTATTGCATGTAGGCTTCATCAGATCGAGTTTTTTTTTCGACTTTCTCACGCAAAAATGACGTGCCCTTATCTCGGGCTCGTCTGACGGTGCGTAAAAAATACAGAATCATTGCCGTCGTTGTCCGGCTCGTTGGTTTGCTAAAAAGTCCAGGTGCGATAATTACAAACGCAAAAAACGATTCACCTGAAAGATCATTTCTGACCGTGGGAATGCCACTGTGTATGCAGTAAATATGAATACAGAAAAATTGCATTATATTTTTAATTGTGTGTTTTTGTTAATCAATATTAGTTTTACGAGCCATTAAGGCATTTTTATGAATATATTATGAAAATGAACCTATTATTATGTTTTAATTGAAACATTCAACGAGTCAAATTTTCTGTTGTGCCGCTTGCTAGTAACCTTAACAAACAGAAAAATTATAATAAAATATACTATTTAATTACCGTTAAATGTATGAATGAACAACGTGGAATTATTGCATTAAAATTGTGCATATATCACGCAACGAAACAAACGAACGTATCGTATGAGAAAAATATAAATAACGAGCAAATGAGCTAACTGACACGCTGCTGTACCGTGTCATTGTTTGAATTTAACCCTTAAAAAAACAACCAGAAATTTTATACACGAAAAAAATTATACGCGCATATAGACATAAAAAGCTATTTTTTTCAAGGTACGACAAAAAAAACAATAGTTATTGTAATTTAATCTGCATAAGGGCTCTATAGTTTACCGCATACTCGGGGGAGGCTCCCGGTCAAAAATTAACCCCATTAATATATAACCCACATTCGTGTGGGTCAATTTTTTTTACGGATTCGTACCCCTGTCGGTGTTGTTTTTTTTGTCTAATGTCATTTAATACGAATCAAATTTATATGAATAAAAAAATGAATGCATTGTTGATGAATTGAATCGTATACCCAATTATATTCGCACGACAATTTGATTTAATTTATATGCGAGCATTTTAATTAACATGCTTTTTAGTATTTTTTTATGACAGCAATAAATGATTTTTAAATGTTGAAACCATCGATATCATATAATTTTTTATTTCCAAATTAAAATAACTGAAATTTTTCGACGTACCGTAAACTCTAGATTATCCGGGCGCGGATTATCCGGGCTTGAAAAATATTAATAAATTTTTTCAAATTATTTAAATTTTTTTCTGATTGCGATTATGATTGATTGCGACCGTAAACACGCGTGTTATTTGAAACAAATGATGTCTTTTATAGTAAAAGCAATAGTAAAAGACATTTAAATGAAAACTTTTTAAGTGTCTTTTACTATTGCGTTAATTCTTTCAGTCGCTTTTGATCAGTAATAAGAAGAAGTAACAAGTACGTGTATTCAGAGCAGATTTTTTTGTAACATGCGTATGTTCAATTATTTTTAATTGCTGATGATTTCTGCATCGAATTTTGAGAAAATTTGTAAAGAGATCAAATCTAAATTTCAGATGAAACAGTCCTGTAAATGCTCGCCGACAAAAACGCTGGCTTCAATGAGAAAAAGTTCGCTTCCGAACATAAATCGTCCAAATAAAGGATTGTGTTTCGGAAACGCATCGGACACTCATGAAATGAAACTTTTGATGATTGAGAAAGCAAAGAAACCTCGATCTTTTAAGGCAACTGAAATGAAAAATCTTCCCGTCGATTATTATAGTCAGAAAGTGGCATGGATGGACAGGGAGATTTTTGAAGATCGGTTTAAAAATAAATGGGTTCCAGAGGTGCAAGAATTAACCAGAGGTTTAAAAAATAAGGGGTTGCCATATAAAGCATTATTGTTATTAGATAATGCTCCTTCTCATCCGAACGAAAGCATATTGAAAACAAACGATGGACTTATGGTTACAACATTTTTGCTTCCTAATGTGAAATCTTTGATTCAGCCCATGGACCAAGGTGTTACATCATCAATGAAACGTCTTTATCGTCAAAGTCTTCTGAAAACTCTTGTTGAAGAAGTTGACAACATGATCAATTTCTGGAAAAAAATGACGATATTGAATGCTATACACGGAATAACACAATCTTTGTCAAAAGTAAAGCCAGTAACATTTGTTCGATCTTGGAGAAAGATTCTTCCTGACATGGAAACAGATTTAGTGGATTCTGAAGAGAATGAAGCAAATGGTATATCTGAAATATGTGGATTATTGGAAAATTTAAAATGTTTTGCAAACGTGGATAAGGAAAACAACGAGGAGTAGCTCAATCATGATTTAAGTGTTCCCGGTTTTAAACGCATGGATGATGCGGATATCATTTCTTTTGTTTTTTTGAGAGGAAGAAAGTGAGAGTGACACTACAAGTGAAAAAGATACCAGTGGTTACATTAGTCATAAAACGGTACAAAACTTACTAGTAACGGCCACCTATCTGCGATGAGCGTTTATCTTAATAAATAATGAGTATTAAAATTATGAAACAGAAATTTGTGTTGAAATATGATATTACATATATTCGAAACCAAGTCAAAATTTGATGATACGGATTATCCGTTTTTTTCAATTATCCGAGCCCTTCCTACTCAGCATTAGCCCGGATAATCGAGAGTGTACTATATTTTCAATGTTGTCAATACAAATTCCAAGAATTGATTATTTTTCACTAGTCGTGCAGAATATTATGTGGATAAATAAATAATAATTTATTGTAAAAATTATGATTGATCTTGCGTATAATATTTAAAAAAAGTCGGTATGTAAAATGCAGATGTCACCGTTAGCAAACTTGTACCCATATTATTTATGCCCGCAAACAAAGACGGAGTTTTTGAATACGATGAATATGAAAAAATGTATGTATGTGCATTCACAACTGTCCTGCGGGTTAAAAAGTCGCGACGGGGTCGATTTTTTATAATCGCGCCCCTCAAAGGGTTAAAAAAACCCGTTCGTTCTATACGCTCTGTAGGGTCGTTCGGTCTCTTCCGCATATTTAAGCGGACATTTGATAATGTTTGACCTTTTATTTGTTATTATTTCAGACATTGAAAAGGGACGTTGGAATAAATAGATATGAAAAAATGAAAATAAATAAAGGCATGTAATAAATTGTCCGGATGAATCGCGCGCCACTGTGTAAAGACAATGGCGGGGTGTAAAAAAATCCCTTGACAGGGACATTTAAAAAAAATGTGACTATTTATTGTGTATTATATATGTATGTATGTACTTATGTGTCTGTGTGTGCGACGTTTTAAAAAAATCATAGTGGTCCAGGTGTATAGGGTCGTAAATTATAAAATAAATTGAGGAATGTCAAATATTATTTTAATTGTTTAATTCTTATTATTATTATTCTCTAAAAAGTTTTGTCAGACTCCGGAATTACAATTTGTTTTTTTGATTCAATATTCAAATTTTTTGACACCCACTGGCATTTACGTATAATAAATAAATTAAATTTGCAACGCTTCAACGCTTTGCTTTAATTAGAGCTCTAAAGCTCTATTGTGCTTTTTAAACTTTTAACTATATGGTTTTGTAATCAATTTACATTTTTGTAATAGACAACAATTCATTCTTCTCAACAGTTCATAAAAATTAATGGGGCTATTATATATAACTATCAATTTATTTTTTGAAATTTCAATATGTGCCTTGCGAAATCAATAACCCACTCTGGCTTACCTTTGGTTCAAATATTAATCTTTTTAACAAGGATCAAACAAATTTGTTTAACAAGGATCAAACAAATCAATTATTATTAAAACGAATACTTCATCGTTTGCAAATACGTACATATGTATATCATTTCTCGTTCTGACAAAGTTGCATCTATGCATATGTCAACATCGGTTTTTTTCTTGAAATATCAATTCAGTACAGTTATGCGAATGTTTTTTCGGTCGTTCTCATCGAAGTTTCGAACTATCCCATGACCCTGCAGTAAGCGGAGAATACAATAAAATAACAAGGAACACCTGAGGGTAACGCAATCCGCGGATACTTTTTTAAGGGCCGTTCTCAGGCCAGCCCCTGCAGCGGTGGACCATTCAGGACAAAAACAGGACGCGGCCCGAAGAATGGACCGGAGCTTTTTTATCCCGAGGAACTGGCTCCTTAGAGGGGATGAGGGTTTGAAACACTACCCCAGGGGGATGGAAAAAAAAGCGCTCGGCTACCGCTAGGCCGGGGACACGCTGGCCCTTGTGAGTGCATCTGCACAGGGTCTGGAAACCTCCGGTGTAAAAAAACCGGTAGACAAAAGGGCACAAAAAGATTTAAGTGGGCCGTGCGTGTAATGTATGCTATGGCAGGATCGCGTAGGATGATTTTTTTTTTCGTTATTTATTTTCATTATTTATTGTTGGACTATAACGGTATATTTAGGAGTTGCGTGATATGTGAATACCTGAAAATGTGAAAAAAATATCGATCGATATCTTCACTTCAAATGAGGAAAAATACATATATAAATATATGGTGAACATGTTTTTTTGATGATTTTGTTATAGTAATCTTAAGATCAATTCAAATACAGGGTTTATCATAAGAATGAATTAAGATAAACAGCATATACATATGTGTGTACATATGTATGATATAATGTACTTACTTACATATGTTTGTATGTATAATATAATGAATGAAATTCTCTCATTGTTGTGTGTAATAAGAATTTTAAAACTGGGTTGCGAATTATTCCAATTGGAATGCTTTGATTTCGACGTGTTGGAAGTTCAATATCAGTTATATATTTTATTTCAATACAAGGTTAAGCTAGCAGAATAACCTAACGGCATGTTACAACTAAAATTCATCAAAAAAATATATTTGCCCTTGAAACTTCAGGATGAAAACCGATATGGCCGCCAGAAGGGAGGGTTGGATATCTGGTCCATTTCGTCAACATGTGGCTGCATATGGGCCGGTGTTGACCTAACTGTAAAATGTTAACAGGTTGTGAAATGAAATCCCGCAATCCGGCACCATGTGTTGTTTCTCAATATTCAATAAAGATTCGGGAAGGATGTTCGATTCGCTCCATGTCGTTAGAAAAACAAGACAGAGGTCGATAATCATAATTCACAAAATTTCTTCAACATAAGATGATATTTTATGATAATATAAAAATCGATAAATTCATGTGGACTTCGAAAATCCCCATACGAAAGTATTCTGTATTTGTTAATATTTCAAATTGGAATAGTTGATGATCACTGAAATTAACATGTGCGCTGTAAAATCGACACCACCTGAAGAATTTAAGCGAAGGGATGAAATATTGCGGTTACAAATCACGCTCAAGAAAACAGATAATAGATCACGCGATTATTTACGATGGCAGAATTTACAATGAATACCACATGTTTAAAAAAAAAGTTTCCAAGATGGATTTAAAGCTTAGGGATCTACGACATGAATCCGATTAGACTGAATCAGAATCTCATTATCAGACGTATCCGCTACTACGTGTCCATTTATTTGAACGTGTCTCAATTTAACCTAGGTATATCTTTTTATCGTGTGTATATCTTTTTGCTAGGATATCCTGTGTATATCTTTTTGCAATCTTATACTGTAATTATACAAATCGTGCAGTGTAATGTTATAACATACATACATACGTATCTCAATATTGAGATACGTATGTATGTATGTAGAAATTTATATGAAAAATGTAAAGGAAGTTAGGTGCAATAATTAATAAAAAAAAAACTGTTTCTGACTGATAAGAAGCACTTCAATATATCGGTATTGGTTTAGTATTCAAGATACGTTTATGTTTAGTCGAATATGAAACGTTTTCTCAACATGATTTATTTTATTGATTACTTGAAGAACAAATAAAACAATAAAGTTCGACTGAAGTAATCAACAACAGAATATGACTTGACAACTTTTGGAACATTGCCATCACCTGAAAATGGATCAGGGGATGAATGAAATTTTCAATGACATACACACGCTTCCTAAATGAAAAAACGTCATATCATCAAAAGTAAAAATAGACATAAAAAAAATGTAGAGGAGTGTTGTTTTCGCCCGCATGTCCTCCGCTGGGGCGTTACAATCGCCCACTTTGTGCAATAGCCGGCTATGTGTTATCTTATCTGTTGTTAAAACGGCAAACAGAACGACCTGGACAAGGGACCGCCTTGTCACAGAGGATATTGAACATACCAAAATAACTTTGAATAAATAAATAACAACCGACTTCACACCTCAACCCCGATTTTTTCACCTGAAGTTTCGTCCCAATAAAACCGAAATTCTTCTTGGTGTTATTGCCGGCGATATTTGGCATGATTTATGATTGATGGTAACGGATCAATTAAAATATAATTTCTTAACGCGTTCAGAGCAATGCAGTCGAGACAATGGGCAGTTAAACTGCCGCGTGGGTGTACTGAAAAAAAAACATGACATAATAAATGCTTTTGATCGATGTAACTGACTCGAATTACTTGTGTTTTATACACGTTGAAACCGTTTAAATACATATGTATATATTATGCTATTTCTGGAACGAGCAATCGATTGGATAATTGAATTTTGGTAACAATAATTTAAACTGAATAAAAAATATTTGCGACCGAAGAATTTATTGCCCATATTTGATTAGTCGGTAAGTTTAAATAAATAGTTTGGATCAGTTATTTTAGTAAAAGTTAGTAAATAAAATAAACGATTAGTACATCAAGTTTAGTAGACAAACGATAAGTGATAAATAACTTGAAATATATGTATGTATATCGGTCAGTATTTTATACATTACGTTCAGTATTGTATGTAATACAAGTATATTTCGACAGTCAGTTCGTAGTTTAACAAGTTAAGTTATATTGTGTTATTACCCATAACAAAATGATTTTTTGAAAATGAAAACACGTGAGTGATTTTCTAATTTCATGATAGACATTTAAAAAATTCAATAAAATTATTTAATGATAGATAAACTAACATTATTATTGACCACTTAATCAAAAAGTTACCGGCCTACTGTAATACCTGATTTTAAGTTGCCTATTTTTACAAAGCAAAAAGAGGGAAAAAACCAATGAAATGTACCACGAAAATTCACTAACCTTCCAAAATATTACTCATACAGTTTAAGTAGAATTGTCAATTAGTAACAATTGAAAATATGTTTCCGTAAATTATATGTAGTTACATATATTCCTATCATAAAATGACTATGTATGTATGTATGCACGTGTTATGCTTATGACTATTCATGCTTTTATCGGAATCCAATACGATTTGATTGGCCGTATCCGGTTTTTTATTATCAGGCAATCATACTTTAAAATTTTCTTATCCAAAATTCCTAGAAGAAAAGATAAGATATCTAAAAAAACAGACTAGAAACTTACAATTAAATAAATCAATATCGCAAAATTTCGATATCCTAAGTTTTGCTTATTCAATGAAGAGTAAAGTTTGTGTCTGTAAATTGTATCATATAATATATCAATGTATAAATTCGTTAACAATACCAATTAATAATATCGCATGTCGTAATATTTATATATTTGTTTTTATGGTTAAATTTTATTACTTCGTTTTGATATATAGATGTCATTCTTAACCGCTAGATCGGATAAGTGCGCAAATTGTATTGACAACGGTTAATTAAGAACTCATTAATATCTGACCGAGTGAAGCGCAAGGCGGGCGCGTGATTTATGAGTTTTTGGTTTATAATTATTTATTTATTTTTTTAGCGCGCGCAAGGCAGTGAAAGCCCACGAATAGGAGGACGTGGGCTTTTCGTATTTTGTTTTCGGATTTTTTTCTGTTTCGTATACATATCTAACTGCGAATTTCTTGCAACGAGCGAAGCAACCAAGCACTCCCATTGCACAAGTCGCCTGTCAAATGTTACGGAATTATAAATCTCTTTTCGGTTTTGCCAAACTGGTCGTTCATTGTTGTGTTTCTATGATGAGAGTTCGAAGGTTGCCTGAGAGGTATTAAAATTTATGACGGTTCAACCTACGTATACCGAGGCTTGGTCAACTCGAGCTTTCCGCACAGACTTTGCGGCGCAATCGAAGCTCAACTAACACACATCCGTCAGGCGATTTTTTTTCTTTGTATAATTTTATTTTCATGTCTGCCTACCGACATGTTGCATATTTATAATTGATGTTGTTCATTTTTGGGATGAGCCTTCGCACGTCGACGGTCCGTCGGGGCCAGGTGACTCTCGTGTGACTCACGAGCGGGGTATACATACATATTATGTCTAAAGTGTCGAAATTGGTATATAGCGGCGATAGATAGTCATCGCTTACCGTGGGCAGTTCGACAGTGTTTAGCAACGATATTTCTGCTGACCCTTTTATGGACATATCCACGCCTAACGCCCTAACCGACGGCTATTAGTGTGTACGAAACAATTAGCGTTGCGCGGTCCGTGTGCCGCAACAGATCGTCCTTCGATCCGGATAGACAAATCGTCTTTTGATCATAATTGTGAACATGCAAATTTAGCGATTCGGGCGAATGACGATCGATTTCGGGCTACGGGTATCCCAACGCGGAAAGTAACGCTAATTAGTGGCGTGTTGTTGGGATTCGATGCAGTCATTATATAAATGACTTCATTCTAATTGGAATTTGGGATTTTCTTTATGTGGACTAAGAATTTCATTAGCCAGCTCGGTCGTTAAGCTTCTGCTTAGCGTTGAGAGGCGGCGGGTTCGATCCCTGGGCCCGAGCCTCGAATGAAAATGGATTTTTCAGAGTATGCTGGTGGTTAGACCTGGATTTGTGACTTCAGGTTGATCGTTTCCTATCAGAGTTTGCCAATTTTCTCTGATTTCATTGTTGAAACGGTTCCCGGAAAAAAAATTGGTTAAAAATCCCTCCTATACGATATGTCACCTATAATTTGTTATTAATTAATGTACAATAAATAAGTTTGTGTACAAAATTAATAGATGTCTCATTGATTTACGAGTTTTACAGTGTCTTGTAATTCAGTGATTATATAAAAAAAAAATGCTGAATTGTAATTTGTAAATTTGTAATTGGCCAGGAAGGCGCATTGGGGTTTTCCTGTAAGGCCTTCCTGGTATATATGTAAAAATAAAATAAAATTTCCCTTGATTGGAAAATAGTATGAAAAATTACCCTATATTTCCATTTTTTTCTCATTGAGGGGGTAATTTAAGCCAGTTTTATATTATTGATACTGTACACAATGTCCTCACTACTTAGGATGTGTTATCTTTATTGTTTTTATGTGATTTTAATTATGATTTTATATGAGGGTAGCTTCGCGTTGATGAAGTTCAGCAAGCTAGTTTTATTGTTTTAATTTTATACATTTTATGTAAATTTCAATTAAAAAAAAAATCAATAAAATTTATTTGTAGCATTCCCTATATTAATGTATGTATATTTAAGTACAGTAAATTTCTTAATAAAATTGTTGTGAGCTGTATTTTTTTATACCAAAGGCTTCCAACCGTTCGATCTCCATATTGTGAATTTTGAAAGTAATAATGAGTCCATATTTGAAAACGAAATATAAAAAAATATTAATTTTATTATGTATGTAGATGTAAAGCGTTTCAAAGGAAGTTTTAAATTCTTTTTGAAGAAGCCGAGACAAAAAGATTTGGTGATTCGCAATGAAGTAAGGTAGTTGAGCAAATGATATGTTTTCGTTCGATTTTGAGAGTTATTGTTTGAAATAAGAACATTTTTAATTGAGAGAAAGGGTAATAATGCGACATATCTTTAAATCATGGAATGGCTTTTAAAACAAGAAATATTGCATCAATTTAAAAAAAGCTTTACTGGCTTAAATGAGCTTCATAAAATTTGAAGTTTCTTATAATATTGTTGCGTAGGGGTGGGTGGAGGATCCAAGTAAAAGGCCAACAGTCGTTTCACAGCATTTATTGATGATTAAGGAGATACACGCAGTGTCACTGCTAAGTCCAGAATGACATGATATCGCCTACGTACCGCCTTATAAGGGGAAGATCTCTCAGGGCGCCTAATCTGTTTACCTGTTGTATAGTCACGTATTCGGATATGTATTTCCACGACATTGGGTCTTCCCGTACTGATTCTGAGAAATAACTAATAACGGTCATTGTTTAGCCTAAATGCACTTAGAGTCCAGATATAATCCTGGAAGTAAGTGCAAGCACTTACATAGTTAATCCGATAACAGATAACCCTTGAACGGTCACATAGTATCTGGGATTCTATTCGCTTAATCCGCGGCGTACGTAACAATATGAACGAAAATAATATCTAAAGTGTAGCAAAAACCATCGTAATGATTTTTCCAATGGATGTGGGAAATTTAGACTTACAGTTAATTACAAGTTAGTTAGTTACAATTAATTTTAGTTGATTGAATTGAAAAATGACCTTACGTTGGCCAATTGAAATATTTCCAACCCAGAAAAATACTCAGATTTAATGGAAATTTATGACATTATAAAAATAATTATGAAAATATTTTTAAAAAATGTTTTGGCAGATATTCAACAATATTTGGCCTTTTAAAATAAATATTTTTTACTTTTAGAATCTATAATAAAAACAAAAACAAAAATCCTTATAAGATTCTTATCATAAGTCGATCGCCATGAAAATGAGCTAAGACGACTATCCTTGTTTTACATGAAACGTAGCTAAGTTGTGTATCCTTGTTTTACACACCGAGGAATTAAAAAAAAATATAAAAAGCCAACATATTTTGTCAACGATTTTTACTATATCACATATAGTCATTATATTTGTTTGTACATATATGAAGTATAGAAAACTTTAAATCAATATAATATTCGAAAATTGTTTTCGACCCCTAACATCTGACATTGGACACTGTTGCCCAATATATGTATTTTAAGCGATTGCACTCGGTGCATTATGCACTTATAAGTCACATTGTGATGCAATTACATTATAGCATAAGCAGATCGCATATCGTAGAAAACGGCAAACCTTGACTCGAATGAAACACTAGACTAGACATTCGCATTAATTTATATATTTTTCTCGGCAGAAATAAATATTAAAAAAAACCGAAACGCGCAAAATAAAATATTTATGCGATTCCTAACATCCCACAGTCACAATAAAATTTACACTTTGATTTATCGCATCAATATATTGAATTTATTAATAAATTCTCTTTAAATATACTGTTATATCTATGATTTTTTAGGTACGAGGAATTTTTGTGGTGGCGTAACCCGTCAAAGGCCGTTTATTAACACGCTTAACCCGTAATTGCCAATGATACGAATCATTCCATATTGTACATAAATACGAACGTAAATGCTTTTTTCCTGTTTGGAAATAAATGCTCGTTGAACTCGATTTGCCTTAAGCTATGAATATAGCATTTAAATGAAAGCATAACATACATGCAAACCCTTCAGCAGCAATATTTAAGTTGGTTCACAAATCAAATTGACTTAAAATATTTTACAAAGATTCGTCTTAACGTTTGATTTGTGAACATTATTAGAAATAAAAATAGTATGTATGAGACTTCATATAAAATGTCATAAATTTTTAGCATAACTTTGACGCAGACTGTACACTAACTGTACGTTATAGACGAATTAATTATTATTGTAGGAAACCATAATTTACTCTATTCAAGGTTATATGTAAGTACAATTGCTATGGGATGGGTAAACTCAGATTTATAATCTAATACATAATTTCGAAAGAGACTTTGTAAGTTTGTATGTAAATATTTTTGGTTGGGATCGTCGAAAACAAGTCAAAGTTTCTATGACGACGATTCGATTGGTTGAATATTATTTTTTTCGATTGAAATAAATTTAATAAAAAAACAAGTGAATATTTACTATTAGATTCGCCATGTTTACGCTGTTTATATTAAATACAAAGCGAAGCCGGGTAAAACAACTAGTGGATTTATAAAGGCGACACTTAATTGTATCGCTGGTGGCGCTAATACGTACTCTCGCAAATAGCACAGTTCTACGTCGATATAATTTTGGATATTTTTCGGACTTTTTAGAATAGCCAAAGCCCGCAGATATATATATTTATATAGTGTATTCGTTACAGGGTCGTTCAGAAGATGAGTCATTTAGTTTTGAACGTTTTGGCGCATGCGGCTTTGCGTATGTGGGCTATATACCTAGCTGTGAGCGGACTCTATGTGGGCACGCACCGACGTTATTGATAAAACACCGGACCGGATAACAACCGGCCGAGTACAGGAATACCCATAAATCATTCATACGAAGTATTAAATTTGCCTGTATATTTGCTGCCTCAAGTGAATCATTTTTTTCCAATGTGATTCGTTCAGTGACCTGTTTCGTGGGAATTGGTAATTTTAATCGAATTGGTATGACAATAAACGTTTGATACTTTTGGGTTATACTGTGTAATTTTATCTATACAGCGAAGCCGCTATCAGCGACATGAAATAAATATGAGGGACAGCGGAGGACAACCGGAACAGACGGCCGCAATGGTGTAGTAGTCTAAAATGCACAATTTTTTCATAGTATTTTAATTTTGCGTAACTTAATCGTGTTAAAATTATTGGAATTAAATTTATATGAAAGCCACATTATTGGAAGTAGGCTTTAGAAGATAATACATAATTCATAATTAAGCCATATTTCCAATTTATTCGCTTTACTATCTCCATTATCCCAACTACCCTTGTTATACTTCTATCTCTCATCGTTATGCCGAGCATACATCGTTCCATACTTTGTTGAATGCATTAGACTTTTATCAGCATACATACATACATCATCACTGGCAAGACACAATAATCGAAGATATTTTTCTTCAGGAAAAGAAGCATTTTAGATTTGAAGACGCCATTCATTCGGCCAAGTGTCATCCTATTTTATTTTTATTTTATACATCTATTTGTTTCGTCTTCATTAATACCGGACATATTAAAGATTTGACCTAGATATATATCATTTCTAACTTCTTCTAATGTAATACTAATATGTACATATACATATACTATTGCCGGAAAACCGTTTCGTTCTCCCATGAAAGGGTCTCTCAGGCTGTATTTGTTGGGGGGAGGGGGGAGGGGGGGGGTGGCCTCATGTAGAGGCCTTTATTGGTTGACTTCATTGATCTCTAAAGTGGGCTTATATACTGTTGACAATTGTTGCTCGATTACAGATGTACCTATACATACATACGTATGTACATACGTATGTATGTATGTATGTATGTAGATATCAAGAATTGAAAATTCGTATAAAGAAAATTTTAAAATTAAATGAAGACATTTCGTACATACATGTGTACGTTTTTTATGACTTATGTACATCAGTAATGAATTCATGTAAACCTATTTTTATGACGCAATAGATATTTATTGTGAATCCACCCCTGATCGCCGGTCATACGCGGCCCGGTATTGAACAAACAACGAACCCTAATAAGGCCACCTAACCTTATCACAATTTTTCCGTGAACATATCCATAGGTAGATACGTGTATATACGTATGTATTTATAAATCTTTTGCATACCAAATTAAAATACTATAGTTAACATTAAATGTCTAAGCATTCGCTTTCACCTGTACGTATTTTAGATCGATCGGGGGGATGCGCTTTTAGCCGATTGTTACAAGCGAATGATCTACATTTCGCATTTGTATACACGTCTGTCCGGTGGCTTAGTGGGTGGCCTGTTGGCTTAATACCATAATAAATAAAGACAGTAACAAATAAAGGCCATTCGGACTTGTCGGCTCAAATCCCATTCATATATCACGCAGCCACCGCATTTTAGCACCGCGGTCGGCTTAGTGCCAAAAACGTGTACAAAAACAACCCTAAACAACTCTAAAAACTACCAATATCACTCTGAGACGCTAGTTTGAACTTTCGAGCGATGTTGAGTATTTTTTTTCAATTTTTAAATTGAGTTTTTGAATACATAAACGGGCGTCGCAAAGCGAAGATGACATTTCAGTATCGAAGTGATCTCATCCGCGCTTCTCCCTCGTGAATGGGTGCAGCGAGTATTGCCAAAACATGGTCGCGTTTCGAAATTCAGAAAATGCTACACCGTTTTAAATATCAATTTACTATTCGGTAAATATTTTTCGGTCCACATACACATACATACAAGTAAAGTTGATTTACAGTACGCGAAATTGATGCTGTAACAAATATAGTTACATATAAAACACTGTTGACAGACGATATTTATGCCGTGTGTCTCGGTCAAATATCACATTCCTTTTGAATTGTGCGTTGATTTATTCGAAATTCGTGCTTTTTATTAACAACTATTTGTTTTTGTCTCGTTGCATAAATATTATGCATATTACGTTGGATTTATTACGGTGTAATATTCATAGATCAATTATTGTGAAATTTTGTTTTATTGCCAGCGTTCACACGTCCAAAGGAATGATACAAAATTGTATCATAGTTTCCACTATTTTTTTTTAATATCGTACGTATGAAATTTGTCTACTTTAAAATATAAATCTAAATATTATTATCTCGCATTAAATACTTACATATTTTACATACTCTTCGTCATTTATTTAAATTCAACTTTAGCTGTCTAATAAAATGATTCTACAATTTATTTGGTTGCTTTAGTCCATCAAGCCAAATTTATTATTCATTTTATCAAATTAATTAACTGAATCTCAGAATGTAAGCAGTATACATTTAATTTAGCAATCTCGCATTGATTTATCAATAGATAGATTGAACTTTCTTATTTCATTCACTAAAGAGATCCAAAGAATAATTGAGTATTGTTTAATTTTATTATTATCAATCAATCAATTAAATGATTATTCAATTATTTTAATTGATTTAATACATTGCTTTCCAATAACAATAAGTTTTATAACTACCAGGAAGTAGCAATTAAAGAATGATTCAATTTTGTAATTACACATAGAGAGTTTGATTAAATCTCTCAAATGTATAGAAATATTAGACCTTACGTTTAAATCACATTATAAGTATGTATGTAAATTTCATTATATTCGTGATATATTGTATGTGAATCGATTATAAACAAACATCACACTATCGTAGATTTGAATATGAAAGGTTCACCTTTATTATTGGAATTATATATGATAAAAAGTAACACAAAATAATAAAATTTTATGAGATAACTATTGCAAATTATCCACACAAAAATAAAATGCCGCGAGTGTTATGTGGCCATTGTGCAAATTCGGTCGTTGTGAGTGAACTTTTGGATCGAGTAAACTACCCCACGGGGAGATAATCTTCCATGGGGTTGTTCCATCACGATTTCACCCCGTGGCAAAAAATCACACTTGGCCACAAGCTATAGTAATCGAACAAATGGACGATCCCCCAATAAATGGCCGGAAATAAAGGTGTATGTCACATAAAGAACGGGATGCGGCGAAAACGATAAATTGTCGAATTTTGTGCAATATTCAAAACTTGAATCGTTGGCGATAACTTGTTCGATACTTGGGAACTATAAGTGTGTGTGTGTGTGTGTGTATGTATGTATGTAGCTTACATTAGATAATTTCCGCGATTAGTGCGTACCCGTCTTCCACTTACCCTATGACCAAAGCGTGATGATACATTTATGCATAAATATGTGTATGTGTGTTGTTTTCAAATGCGAGAGAGGCCATTTTCCAATTAGGTGTATGTCGGCCAACTTTTACTTCTTAACCGGGAAGCTTTTTGAGCAGATTATCCAACAATCGCTAATATTGCCACGTACTTTTGCAAAATTTATTTGGCACGACTGTGTGTGTCGTGGATGCAACGATGCATCGCGGTACAAATTAATTTGTACAACGCACGGACTGCACGTGTTTTTAAAGGTGGGTTTGTGTTTGTCCAGGTACGAGCGTGTCCGGGCCGTGCTATAGAGATTATGCATATATGCATTTAAACTCACCTGGGCCTAATCTTCACAAATAAAATTGTTCTGATAAAATGTTATTACGGCTATTTTAAATGTCTAGGTTGATTATAGATAAGCCTAACTTTTTCTAAAATGCTTCGTAGTTCAAAGATTATCTTGTTGAATACTGATACAATAAAATTTTGAGATTTTATTTGGAGTGATAAGATGATTGTATAAAAATTATACATATGTTTGTAAGTATCAGCGGCATATCGTGGAAATTTTCCTGTTTTTATCGCACAGCCTTATTTACATGTGTGCGAGCAAGATACATGAGGATTTTGAATAAAAAGGAAGTGAGGGGGGGGAGTGGAATGGGGCGATGCTAATTGATCGCAATGGCTGTACATGTTTCTGATATCATAGCGACAATAGCTTCGAGTGTGGTTCATGTATCAATTCCTTTCCAAAATCTCGTTGAAATATCAACGGGCACGACATTAGTAAAGAATGAATATTCAGAGTACTTCCTACTTCCTATACGTGGATCGAAAAATAGTACATATTTAACATTAAATAAATACATGTATTTTTATGTAGAATAGTATAAAATATCAATATCGGTCAGTCAGACGTTCCCACACGGGGCCCCTCGAGCAGTTCGAACCTTGGAGCTCTCCTGGCCCCTCTCGTCACCCCTGATTATACTATGTACTTCTATAATATTATGTACATTAAGTAAGAAAATGATATTATATACACATCTATGGGTACTTATTATGAACCCTCTATAAATTTGTCTTCATACGTGTATACTTGTGTATGTAGATAGATTGCTTTGGAATGCATATCATACATACGATTATTGCAAATAGGATTTTCAATGAACTCGGTTATACATATTTCGTTAAAGGTCACTTCTTCTCTAGGCAATAGGTAGGTGGGTAGATCGGCTCTGATATAGATATTCGTCGAAAGGTTTGCGGACCGGCAGTTGGCCACGTCTGACCCGGGATGCCATCGCGCAGTATGCGAGGATGTTCACGTGTCGGCCACGTCGTGACCAACCAGCGACTGTGTCGGCTTGGCCTCAACCGCGACTTATTGCCCAACCGGCACTCGCTATTTTACTATTCGCAATATTGGCCAAATGTGGCCGAAACTGTAATCTATTTATATTAAATTGAGATCAAAATAAATTATGAATGATTCTATTCTAGCCGCGAGTACGTCCCTGGAGCGCGTGCCGTAGAAACTTGTTTCGGCTACGGTAGCTCGATGCTAATTGCTCGAATTGTAAACAATACTTATTATGTTATTCATAAATTTGGAGTTATGTATATTGTTTTATGGTTTATGATGGAGTGTGGTAATAAATACGATCGTTATATTTGGGCTCTTATCCTTTAAACATTGACATTGAAACAAGTGAATTATTATATTGGATTGATGCATAAGTTCGTGCCTGACTTTCATACATTGCGGTAAACGTTTTTTAATTGTAAACGGGCACAAACTTATGCAATCATCTAATAAAAATAAAACAACAAAAGTTGTCATTGATCAGTATCTTGTTGATCACAGTAGTGTTGATGAAGAAAGTGATATACTGACATGATATTTCACGAAAAGGTGTTATACAAAGTTCAATGCACAGTGCTCTCAAAGGAGTATGGGACACTATTAATATGTTTGGCGTGACGAGAAGTGATGGAAAAATAAATACACGGGTTAGAAGTATGATAATAAGGATAGTTTATATAATGGAAGGAGTAAAGACATTGAAATGGCAATGGGCTGGTAACGTAGCTATGTAGAATAATGGAAGATGGAATAAAGAAGTACTCGAATGGTACCGGAGACAATTTAAAAGGATGCAAGGAGGGCTAAAGGGGAGATGCGGTGGACGAAATAATAAAAATGTGTTGGTGAGATGGATGAGAGTTGGGCAAAACAGAGTCGAATGGAAGCGTGTTAAGAGAGGCCTTTATCCAGCAGTGGATGGTGAATGGCTCTAAATGATAATGATATGTACCTACTATAAATGATCAATAAACTTCTTTTCGAAAATTGTTTTGGAAAACCAAAAAAAAAAAAAATTGCGAAAAGGCTTTATTTAATGTTATCAATTTGAAAATTTCTATAATGTTTTAATTACAATTATTTTGGATAAAACAAGGAAAAAGTGTCAATTCAAGTTAAATAAATATTGAAAAATAAATTTTATATTTATTTTTTAAAACAAATTGACTTTCGGGTAAGGATTTGTAAACTTGAAATAAGCAGATTTTCTTTTTTCTTAACTCATAAATATTTTTCCTGTGATTTTTTATTTTAATAAGAAATCCAGAACATACATATATAATTAATATAAAAAGACCTAACATATGAATTTTATTTATCAACCAAAATTCTACTAAAATTAGTACCTAAATAAATAATGCTAGTTAGGTTGTGTAAAAAAAGATGTGTATCCTTGATGACTAACCTGTACTTATGTAAACGTCATATAATATTTGTAGATCCAATTAAAAACTCATTGAGTGTTGTATGGACCTGCATAATTGATTAAACACATAAAATTATAAAAAAAATTTGCATACCTTACAGAAAACACGTTCACCGTTCGATGTGAGTATAAAATTGCACACTTTATCTAAAACTTAGATCGCGACTGTTTATCGCATTTTCATTCGATAGTTAGAACGATTTTATCTTTTTAATACACACTTCGAACGTTCTAATGTCGAGACACATTCGACACTGCACTTTAACCGATAACATCGAACACGCATACTCCACTAACAGTTCAATATATCGTCAATTTTTAACGATATTATTAACAAATCGGTGATCTAATGAAATACCTCGCATATGATTAATGCGATAAGGATTGAATTAGAGTTGAAAGTCAATCTTGATGATATATGCTGCGCTTAACGTTCAAAATTTTGAATTAAACCGTCCATTCGAACACAATTTATTGGGATATCTATATATGTATGTAGTACTATATAGTTATGACTCCAAATCCCGACTCCATTTGAATATCATTGTTAGATTAAACCTTCCTTATACATAGAAGAGTAAGTAGACTATGTGATATGTTTTACTACTCTAATTACGAATCCACAACCAAGATTTAGATGAAAAACAAAGCATTAGGCTCATGAAGATGAGTCGGCAATTCAAAACATTCGCTTAGAATATAGAATCAAAGTTGAGAAAATACCCAAAAAAATAATGAGCCTTTCTAATGTTGGTACCATTTTGATAAACATTTTTGTTGAATGGGCGAATGGTGTTAATGGTTACTAAAATGAAATGTGAATCTAACTGTAAAACGTGGATGTTGACCGTGTCCGCGTCGTGGGTGCATAGAGTCGTCCGCTGCACTTTGCACCGGTGAAAGTGCATCTCCGTCGTGGATTAAAAGTGTGACTGGCGCTAGATGGATGCAAAACTGGCTGCGGTGACTATGTCTATTATCTCGCCGCGGATCCCATACAAATCGTGTCCATATAATAATAGACGATGCAACATTTCGTCACCGACGATGTTGCAACCGCAACTGCGAAATCGCACCCACTACCTTCAGGAACCCTTCACCGTAGTGACCACAGCGTCATAAAATTATCATTCACACTCGGAAAAGTAAATCCCGACGCGGACCAAGTAGCTTCACTGTATTATACATATATATGTCTATTTGTCATTATTTTAATTCGTTCGAAAGTGTTGCGCAAATTCTTTCTTGAGAAGCGCCTCGCTTATAATTTACTATCTCATCCGTACTTTTTGATTTATCCGTACTGACACATACGCCCCGAAGGATAAAGCGGCGTATGTGATTCAACATCAATTGCGCAATCTATAATTTAACGCGAGACACATTCTGGTGAGGCTATTAAGTTACCAGATTGGACGTATGGAAGTATTGATGAAACATTTCGTTAAATTTATTCCCTTATGGACCTGTTCCAGATTCGTTTTATAACATGACTACTAATGCATATTCGACTTTCATTAAAAGTTTTATTATCTGCAATACCTACTTACTGTCGATATTATCGTGTGCTATCGTTGTGTCTGGACGTGTTAAATCGTTCGCATTCTACCATGGAGGATATTGTTACTATAAGCCAGAGAATACTCGCGGACCTTTCAAAAAAAGGATCTGGTGCCAATGTCCTTACCATGGACAGGGTGCGATACATCAGCGACGAAATTAAAAATATAGTATCCATCGCACGCGTCGCTTTTCATAACCTGGCCATAAAATTTATTTATAATAAAATAAAATAAAATATTTTGTCATATCTCTTGGTCAAGAATTCATAGTAATTTTAATTTTTGGTGTAGTGCTAAATAAAAAAGAACCAGGTCGGTGTTTAATTTTTACGACCCCCCCCCCCCCCCGCTTTTTTCCTTACTAAAAAAAAGTTGTATCCTAATATTGGTAGTTCAAATATTTATAAAAAAATAAATAAATAATAATTAACAAATATTCTTACTTGTTGAGATTATGATGTATTTTCTTATATTTTATAAAAACTTCCATAATGCATCGTCTTCAACATCTTTGATTTTGCAAAACTCGTGTTTGTGTGTCAACAGCAACATTTCCTTTTAGCAATGCTAAAACCATGTACATATGTACATGTACATATGTAAACATATTTCAAAAAACTATCAAATTTTAAAATGCGAATTTAGAGATGAATATTCATTTAAGCTGAGTTCTCTCATTTTATCTATCCTCAAGTGCGTATGGTTAATAGTTCAAGTAATGTTTTCTTTCGAAGTTTTGGGTGGTTTTAGATAAAAAGCCAATCAATTTCATTAAACGTCTTTTAAGTTTTGAATGTGCTCAGATTACTATTCGATTGTGGTCATCGAGTGTTAGAACGAGAGTCTGCTCACAATATTTGGAATACAAAATTTTATGTGAAATTTTAGTCAAATATTTTTTAATTGTACTCGACAAACAATGTTTATATCAATCAAATTGCCAGGGCGGTGACCTGGCTCAAAAAGAAGTACCAGGGCGGCGACCTGCCCCGACTACACCACTGCATATATATGTACATATATAGGTTTCATAATCCTCACTAAATACGTCAAGAGGAAAATTGGGGTAATCAATGTAAAACGATTTTAGTTTTTACCTAAATAATAAAAAATTCAGAAGAGATTCATTCAATGTAACATTCGCTTCTCACACAAAAAATAAAGTGTACTGTCATCTTTTACATACACTGGAAAATTACATATTCAATTTGTATTCAAAGTCGATGAACATCTTAACTTAAAATCGAAATCTAGTTCATAAAATTTTTCGTGAGCCGACTTTTAAACTATGTATTTTTAAATTGGCATTATCACTAGCATGGTTTTAAAATTTCACACACCGAACGTGTTTTTGAAAATAACGGCGAAGATGCGGCATTTAGAATTATACATATGCAGCTAGTGGACCGGTCGTGTCCATGTGGTCAAGTTAACACACTATACACCACGAATAGAACATGTTCTCGAACTGGTGAGGGTACCTCGGCTAGGGCTAGAACTAATGACCGGGACGATATCGGGATTAAGAACCGTGGAAATCGCTGTTGCTCTTACGGTTTTATTCATTTCTGATAGCTCTCTCCGAGCAAGCAAATTCTCATATTCTTCAGTTTAGTAGGTACATATCTACCTGGGCAGGTTAAACTGCGATACAATTTATTCAATAGCCGTCAATTTTAACTTGTTAGTAGAGTACTATGAATCGAATTTAAATAATTTATCTTCACTCGATTACGATGCTGTTATTTAACCAGATAGTTTACGAGTTCCTTATAGCGCGATAAATGATATATGGGAATACTATTTTCACACTTTCCCACTTGTGGGAAAAAAGGATTAGATATATTTCGAAGTGTATCTAATGTAAGTTAAAATGCTCTTAAATAGACTCGACACAATAAACATGGGCATAGCTAATTTTATGTCTCAATTAAGCTCAGCGTTCAACATCACCAAAGCGAAACTTAACGATTCGTTCGCGCAATTTCGCAGTAACTGTAAAATTTGCCATATTATCCCCAGCCCCCTCCCACGTCGTTTAGCTTCCCCTCGTCTAGGCCTTATCATCCGTGCTGTTTTGGAGAGTCGAAAATTGCGTTTGTACTGACAGTGGCATTATTTTTCATGTAGTTTAAATATATATTTTGTTATAATATTTGAATGTGATATATGTATGTATGATTTAAGAAGGCGAATAATTGTACGTACACATATTTCATAATTTAAGGTGCTACCTTTCATTGTTATGTGAACCGTTATATTTGTGGCAGAAGTCCAATTTTCAGTTTCAAAAACACTATTTTTGTTTGACTCACTTCATAAATTGTTATCACTTATTTTAATTCAATACGTTCAGAATCTCCGGAAAGCATAAAAAAACGTATAACAGGTCACCAGTATTTTTAAATATTATTAAACGCAAAATATCAAATTCAATGTTTTGTGAGATATTTCTTGATATGAAGAAAATTAGACTTATGCCACTCAAATATAACGGCTCATAAACAGAAACAGTATTTACATATATATATTGAATGATAGTACATATGAATGATAGTAAGTCAGACAAGGATGTAATTAAAATAATGGTCCTCGTTAGTAATGCCTATAAACTTGAACGATCAATAGAAACTTTCGAATAGTTTATGACATGCCCTTTATTATTGGGAATATATTTCCTTTTACATTTTCATTTAAACTAATCAATAATTCCTCCAAAGAGATATTTACGCATGTAGAGAAACCGATAGTGTTCGGAAAGGATATGAATTTCTTGTATGTCCTCTATAAACTTAAAAGGATATGGTAATTGCAGCACTGAATCGTTTTCATATCGCTCGAAATATGATTGTGATCTGAAATGCCAAGTGCTAGGATGTAGAAAATTAAAATGAAAATGCACTCACGCGTACACATACTCACGTGTGGATTTGCGCCCGGTGCATTCATTCGACGGATGCATTTGGCGGTATACCGGTTCAAATCGTGGTAAACCTACCTGGTTGTTTTCCCATTCGGACACTCTAGAAGAATGAAGAGGAGGATGTTCACGAACTCGACACGGCCAAATTGGATTCGTTTTAATTGAGACCGTTTGAGAAGGATTACCGTTTTATGGGCATTCATATACATATATCTATATACATACATACGTATGTAATAGCACTCGTCCAGCCACTTTCGACTTATGTGTTTCAGAATTTTAGCTAGCCTAGGTTTGGTTAAGCTATACATAATTTGAAATTGAAATAATGTTAAAATCCCATAAAGATCTGGAAAAAGTCACCTTAAATCGACAAATACTGAATACGTACATACATACATCTACTCATGAAATGATTACCGTTTGAAACGTGAACAGTTCAATCTTCTGGAAAACGAATTATTTTATTTTAAAAATTATGTGTGCCAAATTATAGCTTTGTATCTTGATTGACTGCAAAGTTCCATCTACCCGAACGGGATCGATGATTTATGTAGATTCCGTTGATCGTTATATGCACATGCAAAAAATTAAACTTGTTATGAAAAAATTGAAATTAAATAAACATCGGCGATTTAAGGATGTATCTATCATCTCGAAGTAAGCTCACAATGAAACGATTAAACATAAATCATACTCGAGAATGAGAAATGGGGAAACAGTACGAAGGAAACGATACGTCGCAATAACGTTTACAAATAATGTAATATCGGTGGGTGTATTTCATTGTACGCGAAGCGGGGTGATGTCCATAATTAGCTAACAAGCTAAAGTACTTACCGATATTAGCAAACACTATTAAGTTTTTATTATTATAAATTTTATTATGTACAAGTGAGTGATAGAAAAAAAAATGAAACAGCGTTGAACGCAATTCTAGAATGGCGCAACGGTTATTAATCTTGGCGAGGATGGCGCGAAGTTTCCCAACCCGAGGTGCGTGATTGTCTCGATCAATCATATCGATTGTGTTTTTTGAGATTGCTCAGTCGGCTTCGGCTTTCGCGTGTGAAAATTTTAATATATGATATTTGTGCATATTTTTATCACATTTTATTTATGTCTCCGCGTGTAAACGGTTTCGTTTATAATTTCTAATTTTTCAGCGGTAAAACCACAACCTCATTTTATCGTTGCGATTTGTTGCAACCGGCTCTTTAGCTGCTATGCCCCCAGAATTCTGCGGTAAAACCTTATTAAGCTGCGAAAATGGACTCGTGATCAGAAAGTGACGCTTATTAAACATCAGTTAGATGTGACGAAATTGTTTATAGTTTTCGAATTCTATTTTAAGTAGGTATACTTCAATTGAATATAATATAAATTAGCCGACGTATTATAGTTACTACTGAACAAGCTATAAACATTTCTTATGAACAAAAACTGGGTGATTTATGACTTGTTAAATATTTAAGGAATCGATGGCATACTGTGAATAATTTTCAACTTGAGTTCATATACACATGTCGAAATAATTTAACATAAATTGATCACCAATGTTTATGTGTAGATAAATTTATTTTAATGAGATGTATGAAACTAGGATGGAGTGCATTTGGGCGAATAAACGCGGGTTTTAAATAAAAATGCTACTTTTTTTGAAGAAAATGATATTGTGTTTTTTGCCAGTGATGACGTGTGGATGTGAAACTTGGACATTGAACTCCAAGATGCTACATAAAATCCAAAGCACTCAGAGAAGTATAGTACGCTGTATGCTCGGTATAACGAGGAGGGATACGTGGGTGAGAATTATGACAAGGACAGTAGATATAGTGGAGAGAGTGAAGAGAAGAAATGATAATGGGTGGATCACGTAGCTAAAAGAATGGAAGAAAAGTGGGCAAAAGAAGTGCTAGAATGGTACCCGAGAGAATATATGTATATATGAAAGGAAGGATGTAAGGAAGGTGGAACGCTGATTCTATAGACGAAATCAGGAAAATATGTGGGGTGAGATGGATGAAAGTTGCACAAAACAGAGACAAGTGGATCGTGAGTGGCTGTAAATAATGATGATGTAAAATACTTATTTGTTAATATTTATTTATCTTAGATATTCAGGACGAAGTTCAACACAGTTTCATTTGATAATCTGACGACTTCCGCAGTGCAGTTTTATTTTGAATTGTTATCTGTCAGATTTTTGTTTATGATGTTGATATTTTGAGGGACATTTTGAAGGCCTCTGAAGCCCTGCTCCAAATAAAATATGACGCCAGAGATTTATGCAGATCTTCATACACAGGACAGCCATCCTCAAATCCCTCGACACTTTCCCATTTCGGGAGCAAATGGCCGAGGCTCGCAAACGAAAGGGCTTATGTACCGTTTGGCTGTCGTGTCACAGCGGTGAAATATTTAATTTGGCCCTGTGTAGGGTACACGTAGTACGTGCACGTGAATAATGCACGCTCGCCGATTACACGTTCGGTGTGCTCGGCGAGGAGCACCAATCACACACCGGTCCACGTGCAACAAGATACCCGGCATACAAATACATATCTGCATACGCGACCAACGGAACAGTTTCGTGATCTGTCAAATCGGCCGCAACACACAAACACACGTCGCCACCGCTACTGATGTGGTTCTCCGCTGTTACTGCTGGTGCTGTTGTCGTTGCTGTTGTTGGAAGCTGCCGGTTGTTGCTGCCGTTGCTGCTGCTGTTGTGGTTCTCTCATGGTCTCGTGGCCGGACCTGGACCGATGCGCTCACGAGGATATGATGCATCGCGTCGTCGACGGCCATCTGAATTTGCATATATGAACCGATTCTGTTTGTATCCGTTTTGCCGCCATGACATGATCCGAGACATGTTCTGAAAATTTATTTCCGCTTTGAGACTAGGCGGTCGGAATTCGGAATACGAAAGTCGAGGTAATAATGTGAGGTGATCTTCTGCAGTTGGCTAATTTCGTTAAAACCAAATTTTAGCAATTATTCTATTTTCATTATAAAAATACTTTTAATTTTTATTTAAAAGGTTTTTAATTTTTATTTAAAAATTTTAACATCATTCAAACTTCGAATTTTCTTCACTTACTGTAAATATATTTTACAATCAATAAAACCATTATATTATCATTTGAAAGATTGTAAACTTTCACCCGATCGTAGATTTATTTTGCATTGTGTTTACTAACAGCTTTTTTTTATAATATTTCAAAATGTGAAACCATTTATGGAATGATGATATTTTTATTACAAACTATCTGTATAGTATGTCTATACATACTATTTTACATTACACAATATAAATTATTGCAAATATGTACATATCGATGGCTTGGTGCACAGATATTGTATGTCCATTTTTTATTACAAAATCAAAAATGGACATACATACAATATGTATACCACATAAATTACCTTGAAACGAAAAACCTGAATTATTCCAGCATCTAAAAACTTAAAATTTGATACAAATTCAAAAATGGACATACAATATCTGTGCACCAATCCTTAGATATATTCTTTCCTTACTGATATTCATATGTACGTATGTATGTATTCTTAAATGCGTTTTTGTAATTGAATTTTTGAATTCTTGAATGAAAACTTTTATAGTTTTTACATGGTAGTTTTCACATATTGAAAATTCCCCCACATTAAAATGGTCTAACTTTGTATCTTGTTTTAAACATATATACATACATGTATATATGTACAAAAAAATTACGCTTATATACATACATATGTATGTATGTTACATTCGAAGTGTATTTTCAGAGTTATATATTTCAACTGGTGTTTTATTCATATTCGAAAACAATTATACTAGTATATTATATCTCCACAAGCGCAAATACACTTTCAATAATGTACGCCAGGTGTAAGCTCAAAAAAGTTGAATTTTGACAGCTCTGATGTTTTTACGAATTCTATCGAATTCAATAATGCGTTTATATTTGCGAATTTAACGTAACGTAGGTAATGAGTACCGTATTACGATAGCTCTAAGAATGTGTTCAAAACAAAAATGTGCTTTCCAACTCAATTTACTAATCGAGTGCCGTTTTCACGAAAATCTTACCTCTCAAACAATTTATAATTGAACTGTATTTTCAGTTGTAATATATTTGAACCAGTTGGAATGTAATTCGCCATATAAATCAATTTACGTGGGTTAGACGAAATATATTCTAACTAGTCAAAATATATTACAACTGAAAATACACTTCGACTTTAACGGTAGTTGGCACCAGGTTAGTTGGAATATACTCTAACTAGTCAAAATATATTACAACTGGAAGATACACTTCAACTGTAACATATATGTAGATATAATATATACATTACTTATTTATACAATAGGTTTATACAAACTAATAGGCTCATGAACGTAGATTTGTAATGTATGGAAAATATAATATATTCAACCGTAGAAAATTTTATTAATAAATATAGAATTTTACTATATACATATATACATACATATGTATATTACTCGTGCTAAAAGTAAAGCCCCGCAAGCCGTAGAATCTACTACTATAATTTGACAGAAGAAATAAAATGTTTTTTATGAGAAAACTTTTTTTTGACTTATTTATTTATTTATATATATTTTAGCTATCAAGCTAATTTAAAAAAAAAAAAAAAAAATACATCTTAATTATTATACTTAACTCTAAAATTTATAATTAACTTATATGTACTGTCCCTCACAGAGGTGTCTCTTCGCACCTCGCAGGAATGCATCCATGTTTTTAGCAGACCTGACGCACTCAGGGAGGGCATTATACATGAGCACACCCCTGTGAAAAACACCCCCAGCCGTCTTATTCTTTCTTACTCTACTTACAACTAGTTTGTCCTTATTTCTAGTATAAAAACTATGTTTATCTCTATTCCTTATTATATAATCATCAAAATACTTAGGTAATAACTTATGATCTAACTTATAAACAAAAGACAATGTACTAATATTTAGACTAATTCTAATACTCATCCATCCTAATTCATCTAACATACTTCCAATACTCTTAAATCTACTCACATTCAAAATAGCTCTCATAGCTTTATTCTGTATTTTTTGCATTTTTTCTAAATTTTGGCCACTAAACAAATTAAGCACAGTGGCACAATAAACCACATGTGGCAAGACAATTGAATTAAACACTAAAATTTTACTTTTTTTACTTAAAATATTTCTTAATCTACATAATACACCAACTTTTCTAGCCATTTTTTTTATTATATAGTCAGCGTGCATTTTAAAATTTAGTCCTGAATCTATGTATACACCTAAGTATTTTATATTTTCAACTTTTTCAATTAACTTATCATCAATTCTAATTTCATTCAATATATTTTTATTTTTACCATTCAACCACATCATTTTTGTTTTATTCACATTCAACTTTAATTTATTTTCACACAACCAGTCATTCACATAATTTAATTCTATATTTAAAATCTCAGACATTACATCAACATTCTTTCCAATTATATATATCAATGTATCATCTGCAAACAAATGTATTTTACACATCTTAATTACCTTAACAATATCGTTTATATATAATATAAATTAAACTTGACTAAAAAAAACAGATTTTCATCCTATAATCTCGATTTTAGAGGGTTGTGTGTTGTCAGGGTTTACGATATATTGCAATGTACCTATGTTTACTAAATGTCAGATTTTTGCATCACGTTACGTACAAATAGTTGTATATATGTGTACTTGTAAGTACATAGATGCTTTAAAGATGATCGTGAACTGCAATGGCAACACAATCTTAGATTGCCCCCCACCCTCCTCCTGGTTTGAAGGAGTGCTGCAGAAGGTGTTGCACGAAAAGTAGCTTTCGTTTCGAGTTGAAAGTTCAGGGGTGAACTTTGGGTGGGTCAGGTGTACAGTTTAGCCATGGCGTGATGATGGAAGTGCATGGAGGTTGGTTCACACGTTCCGGTGCCCTTCCTGAACGGTCCAACCATAGATAAAGCCGCCGTGTTCCAGCGTTTCCAAAGGACGGACGATCACGACCGAATGTACCGCCTGCCCATCCTCGACCGGCCACTATCTACCATCTGGGCCATTAGCCACTAATATCTCCGAGGGGGTGGACCGGTTTGACGCGACGGACAAGTGCCTGTACTTCTTCCCTAGCGCTAAGACCGACTTACTTGGTCTAGTACTTTTTCAGCGAACAGATCAGATTTAGCAGGACGATCGACAATTTGGTTTGTTGGACTAACTTTTTTTGTATTTTGATGGCAGCTATAAAACAGTGTTTCAGTCATAAGATTCGAGTTTTTACCCAGCTGCAATAAAACTAGCTAAACATGTACATACATAACGTTTATTTAGAGCACAAAGGTGATAGCTCTACAATACGGCGTTTTAAAGATTGCGATAACTCGGACTGATTATAAAAATCGTCTCGCTTTTCTGTCATGATTGGGCTTAGAGCCATACACATAGAAATGTACATATGTATGTTATGTATGTATGTTTAGATCCTTCGTTACGCCCAAAGGTTGACGAATCAAATCTTTGAACAGTTTGAATAGGGTTCAACCATTGATGTTTCTAAAATATTGGAAATTTTTTCTTTGCAATGTAAATAAAAAGGTCAACCAATCAATTAGTCAACTACTGATTTTGTTATTTAGTTTTATGGGCTGGATATGGTGATTCATACGGGAGTTTCGAGGGGGCCCACACAAATAAATTTTAATAGAAGAGAAACTGCAGGTACCTAATGAAGAATAGGCCGATAGATAAAGTACGACCGCTGACTCATAATGCAATGTGCAATTTATTTCCCATGCGATGGTGCATTAACATGGTGAAGAACACAGGAAACCAACACGTTATACCTACATATTGTAAATCAATCGAATCATTGTTATACGATTCATATGGGATTTCATCAGAACGTGCTAATTGTTGATCAAATAGAATTTTTGAATACTTTCATACATAATTTAGTGACTTTTCATGATTCCGATTCTGGTTCCATAATATTTTTGCCAAGAAAACAAAGCAATATTAATTTATTGGTGATTTCTAATACAATACAATACACTACGTACATTCCACCTCGAATAAAATACGTAGAGTTTACGCCTCAGTGTTTTTAAGAATTTGTTACTAATTAGAAAGTTTTGCATCAAAATTAATTGAGTTAGCATTTAAAAAATGTCAAATTATTTATACGGAAGCATATCATTTCAAATTATTCAATTTTTATTCAAATCGTTCCATAATGTTGTTTCAACCTAAAAAAAACCTTGTATATTTATACGACTTCTATGAAAATCATATTTTCGATAATAACTCACGATTAACAGTTAGTGAACCTTCCATATATTATAATCTTACATGACCCACGCAGTCCAATCGTAGAATAAGATATACAGCATTAGCTCAGCTCGTTAATTGTTAGTTTCGATTTCGCCTTTATTAATTTACGATCTACGTTTTTCATTATAGCTCAATTAGTCGTAGGTGAAAAATTAACTCATTTACATACATTTATTGTGTAAATATTACATATAGATATTCACGCATTTGATTGAGACGTTCACTCGTTTATAACAATATCGCACGGCGTATTTTATAATATTGCCATTATATGTCGTAAAGTGTGAAAGCATCTCCGGTGTAATCTTTATCTGTGCATTCTGGGGTCAATTTGCAAATTACGTTTGCAGGGTCGTAAACGTTTATGCCTTATTCGGCATGTGGTTCTTAAAAGGATGCACAACTAACCAGATCTAGAATTATAGAGCCATCATCGGTGGTTCTCATTGAATTTCACACTTTATTGGCACATCGGCGAGAGCCGGCCAGATCGTGAGACCATATGTGAAATTCTATAGAACCATCAATTATTCATCAGGCCGCCAACACGCCGCTACAAACAGAAAACAGGGCTACTAATACCTCACTTTTCGACCATTACAGTCGTGCTAATATTCATTGAAAGGTACTTATCTAAACAAAAGTATACTATTGAACATTAACTAGCCCGTTTTATACAAAAAAAAATAGAGAAATCGTTGTCAGAGTGTTTCAATACTGTATATTATTACTGTATATTATTATTTCTTGACAAGTTAGTCAATTTGAGGTATACTCATTGTATTTTATTTTAATAATATTTTCTTTGCATTATATGTATGTATGTATGTAATATGGTAAAATAACAAGCTATACATATTAGGTAGATAGAGTCAACGGTGAGATATACTATTAAGGGTAGGATATAATCACAAAAAGCAAAATATTTTTCAAATCTATTTGTATTTATAATATATAAGGATAAAATTCTGAAAATTTTTTATGGAAAATTGATCTTTGATGACGAATCCAGCTTCTTTCTATACCGATTTTGGCTATTATTCACAGACATTTTGAAATAGGGCTTTATGGAGTTTTAAATGATATAATGTTTCACTTTTGATTGTAATTGTTTTATTTGGAAATTAATTAAGCAGATTTATTGCTTGTTTTAGGCAACCCTACATATTTATATATTAGGATAATTAATGTGTTATTCCACATTTAAAGGTTTATTTATACTAACAAAGCAAATACCGGCAACTGTACGTTCATATGTACATAAACAGCAGTGCGAAAAATTTCTATTGGTGACCAAACCACGCAAAAAGGCAAAGTTTCAAAACGATCGGAAGAATGCAAGAATAGTGTCAGACCAATAAGCGAAGTACAGCATAGAATAGCCTTGTAAAAATATTGTTTATTACATTTATATGTTCCGTAATATGTGCGTGGCGTACCTTAACATCAGTAACTGATACGATCCATTCATATTATACAGCAGTACTTACATTTTACCGTAACGTATCAAGCAGAACCGGTTTTATTTGGTCTCTATCGTAGTGGCAAGTGCACCTGTAATTATGACAGTGCTATCATGCGCATATGAATATTTTCGAAAACATCATATTGTGACTCGATATTACGACTTAAGCAATAATATCGTCGCGATCTGTAATGAATGTACATATATGTATGTAAGCCGATTTTGCCTTGCCCTCATCCAAAATCAGTATGAATAGAAGTTGTCTTTTCCGTGCAGTGCTGTTTCGAGCTGTTGACATGCAGTACTGGATAATATAAACGTACCTCAAATCGTTGATTATTAGCTATGTAGCTAATTAAATCATTATTATTGAATTTTCATTTAATTTCTCATATATTATATCGTAGTAGTTATATTAAGTACATCAAGTTAATCGGATAGGCAGTCTTCTTCGTGCAAGTGAATGCAGTTGTGGGTGCAAGTTACGCAAATTCACTAAACCGAGTAATAAATCTGACGTCTATGCGGCCTGCTGAAAATTTATGAACGCGAAAAGGTTTCGTCGATACTCGTACAACGTGGAAATACACACATACATACAAATTTAATTGTGAAGGGAAAATCAGATGAACGTGCACTATTGTTTCGTGTAGCGGTCGCTTCATTTCCAACGCCAACACTTCGACAAAAATTATTGCAACTTTGTAAAGTCGTTATTTAAGTATCGAAAATATTGCAAGCTAACTCGAGTTTAAAGTCGATTCTTTCATGATACCATCGGCAGTAAGGAGGGAATTGAATTTTCACGATTGCTCCATTTACCATGTACAAATTTTAAAACATTTACTTTTATTATGTACATATATATAGAAACGGTTCTTTAGCCTTCGTCGCCTGCGGACAACTTTTATGTAAAAAAATATATTTAAGATCCCTTCTGTTCTATAAATTTAATTAAAATATGCATAATTTTGAATTAACTTGACTAATTTTCCTCTTTACACTGTATTCTACAGTAATAGTTTTATTCACTTTGGAGCCAGGGTAATCATTCCAAAGGATATATTGTACATACATATAATACTTACCCCATGTACATATGTATGTATGTATGTCATATAAAATAAACTTTTGAAATGGAGTCAATTGTATACTGTGAATTCTAATATAATGTAAATATTATACGTATGTACGTATTGTAAATTTTACAAAATTGTATGTGACTACATTTTCTCTCATAAAGTCGTCCCACATGAGTGTGAAATATAGTTTATGTCTAGAAATGCGTGTAAACAAGTGCATAGTGGGTACTTGAGAAATAAGCACGGACGTTTAGGAATGTGGACGAAAGGACACGCAATAAGATATGTATCAAAAATTGAAAAGTGGAAACGCTCATTAATTGTGGAATAGTACAGATTTGACTAACTTATGGCATGACTTTGCAAACTCTTACATATTTCAAGGGTTTCGGTGAAACACTTTTCACAATAAATTACAGACATATTTTCGGTCAAAATTCAGGTCAATTGTTAATAAAAAAAAAGAAACATTGATACTGTACATTTTTCTAGTTTCGACTCACTAATATGTATCCTCGTTGAAAAATGTAGTTCTATGAAGGGCCGACGAGAGGGAGGGAAAGGATATGCAAAATAACCCGGGCCCGGCTTTCGAAGGGGCCCGGCGTCCCCGCAAATAATATGTACATTTTTAGCAAAAGTATAAAAGCATTATTTGGCCTTTATACTCTTAGGGTTTTTTGAACATTAGGAAAAATGGTATAACTGTTTTCGAGTAACGGATTTTACCTACTTATGGTATAATACAATTTAGGGAAAGATGTTCGGGTGTTCAGAATGGTCAGTTCCCTCGTCACAATATCCAAAACAAATTAGTAAAATAACCCTTGGCCGATTCAAGCAGGTAACAAGCAGACAGTTAAAATTATGAGATTAGTGCATTTTTACATCAATATTTAAGATAAAATCTATCACGTTTACCTATTGGTAAATTTGCTATGAAACTTTTAACTTAAAATTGCAAATGTGATGCACGTGATATTCCTAGAATAATTCAACAGAAATATACTAATAAATGATTGATTTTAATCGTTTAAAGTATCCATTTGTCTTTCGACTTTAGGAAAATACGTTATTCAAACATGTTAAAATTTTGCTGTATAATTGCGAACGGTAGACTGGATTTAGAATATTTCAAATCAAACTTAGTTTTTAAATTAATAATATTTGTCGTTTACGAATTCATTTTTATTATTCAACTGTTATCTATGTTGATTATTTTAACCCATATTGAACATGCATCAATCTGAAATATGTACATATATAGACATTTTAAAAAGCTCTCACAGAAAAAATCATCCCATATTCAATACATTATTACCTACTATGTACCTGCTTTTCCATAAATAATATAAGTTGTTATTTTACATGTTTAATTTTTATTTCACGTATGACAGCATAATTTTTTTTAAATGAAATTATTTTTTAAACGTTCATACGTTTTAATTATTTAATTTTTCATTTTATGTGTTGTTATAGTTTATTGTTGTATTTAATTAATTTCATTTGTTTCACTGTATTGTATTTATGTATATAAATTCATATGAAATATATTTTTATTAATTAGCAACGATATTAATTGAAATATCCACATCACTTTTTTTTTACATATTTTGAAATTTTTTTTTGACTAAAATGGGTTAATGGGGGGGCGGATTTTCAAATTTGCACCGGGGCCCAGATTTTCTCTCTATGGCCCTGGTTCTATGTATGTACATATGTCAAAAATATACATGCATATACATAAATATAGGTATTAAATTGTATATAGCAGCTTTCGAAAGTGTCCATGGCAAATGAAGTTTCGATTAAATTGCAAATTTAAAGCTCACTTATCTAAATTGAATAGCGTGTGTTCGATGAAGCGGTAGGGGCCACCCGGCTACGCAGAGGAATGGGATATTAGACTCGGTAGAGTAGATGGTCCACTCGTGTCCCGTTTGCGACTCAATTCCCGTAGAACACATACACAAATACACACACGGTTGCATACACACGTGTCCCGGTGGCCGTGTCGCCTCCCACGGGCCGCAGCTCGTGACCATGCGGCCACGAGATGGTCATCTGCCGGCGCCATGGGAAGAAGCTGTGGCCATTCTCGCCGACGACGTTGACTTCTGCCACGACCACTGCAACCAATCTCGGTGTGTGTTATTTGTTTGACGATGATTCTTTTAACCCTTTACGGTACCCGGGAGGATCGGCCGTGACCTCTCTGTTACACCGTCTCACCTGTGATGGCATTCGGATAATTCTTATGTCTGCTGCCGATCACCGTTCCTTCGACGTAAACTCATATTTCCTTTGATGCATGGCATTTAATTTTGATTTATTTTCATTTTTGAAATACATATGTATGTACATACATATGTATATACTTTCATTGATCTCTAGTCGAACAAATAGCATATGTTTGTTTCTGGTTCAACGGTTCAGTGTATGCTCAAAATTGTATCATCATCATCATCCACAGCCGGACGAAGACCTTTCCAATACGCTTTCATTTGTCTCAGTTTTGCGCAACTTTCATCCATCTCACCCTACACATTTTTCTAATTTCGTCCACCCATCTTTCTTTCATTCTTTTACATTCTCTCGGGTACCACTCCTTTGTCCACCTTTCGTCCAATCCTCTAGCTACATTACCCGCGCATTGCCAATTCAATCTCTTCACTATATCCAATACCATTGTCATACTTCTCATGCAAGTATTTTACTCTCTCTCTCTCTCTCTTCGTTATGCGGAGCATACAGCGTTACATACCTCTTTGAGTACATTGAACTTTGTGTAAAATTTTGGCATTCAATGCCAACATTTGGCGTTCAAGTTTCATATCCATACGTCACAACTGACAAAACACATTGATCGAAAATCTTTTTCTTCACGCAAAGTGCCCAAATCAAAATAAATTATATATGTGTGTACGTGTTTAAAATTTCAAGCTTTTTATTTAAACTGTAAATCGTCAGCAATAGTTTTAGCATTTGAAAGTTAACTGAATATAAAAAATTGCCCTCTAAGTCTTACGATATTTTTATAAATAAAAATTTAATACATTTTTCGCATAACTTTGACGCAATTCTGCGGGCTGACTGTATGCTGGCTGACCAAGCCAATTTATAATTATTATTACAAATCATCATTCTTGGTTATGCTATTGTAATAACATAACGACTATAAAGACGCGGCTACCACTAATATGTATGTACATACGAATAGACGTAGTTCCATGTCAAAATTACCTTGTACATATGTACAAAAAAGTTGGTCGTTCCTAATATAAACGTTGAATTTTATATGCAAAGGATTTTCAGGCAAATTTGTACTGTTATCGTCATTGATCGCTCTATTGTAATATAGTCATCGCTTGTTTGGGAAATATGCGTAGCAAATTTTATTTGAATTTTGCTTATCACATTAATCAAACGTAATCGAATCTAATGAATGGGATTTGAACAGTGGCGACGAGTAGCATAATCGTTCGTTTTCGACGCCTGTTATTTTCAGATGATTCATCTCGGAAGCTAATAAACCGGTAGACGGCTTGGTAGGCAAGTTGCCTACCTGTTGCGAGCGTAATTGCCCGAACATCTACCTGCCGTTCATTCATAAAAAAGTGGAAGACTACTACTACCGTTCGAGAGAGTACCTACCGACATAGTATCTACGTTCAAGGCAAGTAACCACCTGTAACCAGTCTCGTTCGCTCGATAACAACATCCCGGCCACTTTTGGGACGTGGACTTCCTACTGAATCGAGCAAATAAATTGTAGCTGGTGATACACACACAAACTCATACCATTCTCCCACGCAAATCAGGTGCACTTCTATCCGACCCATCATCAACATTATACGTGACCACTCTAATTGGGCGAGTGTTCTTCCCCGGTTTGTATTGTTGGTAGCTCGGAGAAGCACGCGGAGACTACATAGTCACAATGCTTATATCACAATGTCTTATCAAGATCAATTTGCGTACTTGTGGACCTGAAAAAAAAACAGAAAAAAGTTTACAAGGCCAACAATGGTGTGCAATTAAGTCTATTCTTTTTCGGCAAAGTAGCGCTCTACTTTGCAGCACGTGCACTAACAGCATTAGCATTAGCATACTTTACAGATCCTCGTTAAATTTACTGAATCATTTTAAGCGAGTTATCCTTTGTGTTTTTTATTTTACTCCAAAACTAAATTTTGCTTTTCAATATCAACATTACATTAGAGGAACTGAAGGGCAAAAAACAGAACGGCAGAACTTACATATACATATGTAGAAGTTAATCCAAAAAATAGACCACAATTGGTAAATAAATAAATATTTTATGTATCAAAATTTTTAAGTATAATAGATCTTCGGTATGTTTTGGCCGGTATTATTTAAATTTGCGCATGGACTAATGCTTCATTTTTTATACATAAGAATAATTCACTCAGTTTAGTTTAATAGTAGGCTCACTACTTACATATAGTGCGACCAGCTACTTAAATACACACATCGGCAATAAAGATTCGATCATTTTATGGGACAGATTAACACATTCGCCAGGTAGGCATAGAGATGCATCGGGTCCAGGTCCAGTCGGGGTGAGCAAGTGTCGATGCTCACATGGTATCTATACACAGTGTCTGTAGTAATGATGGTCTCTGTTGCAGGGGGGGCCATTGTGGGGTCCGTGGGACCGATCCCACGGCCTGCTTCCGGCGCCCGCGTTGCTGACCGCCGGGACGCCACTTCTCATCCTCGTCACCATCTGATACACGGCCGGTTAATAATTAACTGGCCTGGCCGACGACTATCCATCGGACTTGCGGACTTGCCGATGACCGACCGCCAATTATTCAAATCCCGTGCCACATTTGGGGAAGCGCTGAGCCGCACGGCAGCAACTTCGACCGTTTAACGCTCTGTGACGTAAATTACATACATATCTACTTGGCCATATGCAAATATTGATTCACCTGTATATAGATTGTGTGCCTATATATCATTGTTCATATATGTATGCAATTAGTTTTACGTATTTGTATATACGTACATACATACCTTATATTCAGGTCCGATAGTAAAAAGACATTAAAGGAAAGGACGAAGGATAAAGAGATGAATAAAATTATTATATTGTTTTGGAATAAAAATTAAGAAGAAAGTTTTTGCTCAATGTCTTTTGCTATTAATATGAAAACATGGAAATTTTTATGCTTCATGTAACGAGGAGAGTCAGGAAATAAAACGTATGGATAAAAGGTGTGACTACTAACAGAGTAACTAATATATATGTAGATACATACAAACATGCCCTAGTGATAGGGTCCATTGCTTGAAAATTGAGAGAATACAGAGGAGGTTTCTCAGTACCTATGTACATTTTATTTTATTTTTTTATTTTTATTTTACAAAATCAATTAATCAAGCACACTCGTCTAACAGATTGCTCCAAAGCGATGAGTGTGCTAAAAAGATTAAGAAGTACAAAAGGAAAAAAATACAAGTTAAATAAACAAATTATATATACAAATTAAATAAGGAAAGGATAACTAAATAAAACATGAAATCATAATAAAATCATAATTAAAACACTAACTCAACCTTTCTAAATGGTCGCGACTTCCATAACTTTGGAAGTGGTGCAGAGAATGAAGAGAGACGTGACAAATGTCAATGGCACCATCCAGTGAATTTAAGAAACGGAGGCCGCGAGGAATGGGAGAATAACTAAATGCCACAGTTCTAGCCAAAGGAGTGTGAAAAAGGGGACGATGGCGGGTCCATATCACACTCTCTGGAGCATGAAGGCCCAACTCAGCCAGGATAGACGGACAGGAGATACAGCCTCTAAATATGGAAAACAAGAACTTGTTGAGGGCAACACTCCTCCTGTGGTCAAGAGAAGTGTAGCCGACCATACCCATGACGGATTTTGAAGGAAATAAGTATGGGTAGATCCCATATTGCTCCTTATAAAGCAGTCTGAGAAATCGTCTTTGGACAAGTTCAAGCTTCAATGATAGTTTACGGTCGCTATCCTTAGCTCTGTCCTAGTGCTTATCTGTTGGGAGCACTAGGTTATATAATAATTCCCTTGAATCACGACGTAGAGTATATTTGGGAAAACATGTCTATAAATTACTGTTTAAATTAAATTAAATTATAAATTACTGAGACACTTACCGATGTGATAGTTTCGTCGCCTGTTGATAAGGGCGTCAAGCTCATCAATCAGATAGCTGTGAACTTGCTCAATATAAGATATGCCGAATTGTATTTTTTTTTAATTATTTGTTTTATATTTATGTATATTTTATTTTATTTTCTTATTATTGTGTATTTTTTTTTGTTCGATCATAGTGATGACTTGGAACTACTCTGTAATGTCACTATTTCAAAATTGTTAAATAAATAAGTAAATACATAGTTGAATCAGTGAAAAAATTGAAATGGTAATATTCAGATCATATAGCTAGAAGAATGGACGAATGTTTGAATGGTTCCCAAAATAGTGTTAAAGGGTGCAAGGAAGGTCATAGGTGAGGTTGGTGGATGAAGTAGGGAAGATGTGTAGGTTAAGTGAAAGATGCAAATTATGTACATGTGATGATTTAATGTTGAACTATTTATTGTTGTAAGATTGTCTTTTGTTTTTCAAACTTTAACTATAGGTATTTAGTCCTTTTAAAAAGGGATGACATGCGTTCTTAATATGATGGCTATTGAAAGCGTTGATCCTTCGATCGGATCGTTGATCAGTCCATCAAGTTGAGGACAGACCCTCTATATTTCCAATGACCATTTTCTCTACGGGAAATGGTTTGCAAGATGCAATTAATCCAATTAATGTAAATTACAAACTGATGAGTTTCCTCTTAAGTTCTTTTGATTTTATTTCATGATAAAGAAAAATTCTTCAAAAGTATGATCAAGAAAATATTCTGTGTAAAACTATGGCCTCAAAATTATCACATGAAATCTAATCATCTAAGACCCAGTGGTACAGCGCGCGCCGTGACTTTTATACAGTTTTCTTATCAGGGCTTATCTCGCCAGTCACCGGTTAAACAATTGCATGGTCTTAAATTTGTTTCTGTATGTCGATTTGCAAATACATACATCGTAACCGGAACTGATTGCGACTGCAAATCAGCGATAAGAAAGACGTCAGCTAGCCAAGATTTCGAAGTGCATTACTTTGTATCTTATGTATGCATATATAAATGTTTCACTTAATATATAATATAATGCGAAAGGTCAAGCGAATCACTGAGAATGTATAAGGTAGTCTATATTAATATAATTCATAATAAAACCCAACTATAATTTGAAAAAATAAATTACTTTAAGTACTCGAAAGGGAGTTTGCTGGCTTTTCTATATATGCATGTATGTATATATGTAGGTACGCAGTTAGGAATATAGGCAATTCATTTTTAAATATATACTTTGTAGATAATTTTCAACAAGATTAATTTGCATTTAAATATCTCAATTCATTGTAATAATCTCAGTCTACAATTTAAAGTCATCACAGTCTAAATTCAGATTTTTTTCTTAAAAAAGTGTGTAATCTTACGATAGCGTTCGATTATTGCAGAGAAAGTTTTACACGTTAAAAGTATAGTCATTTTCAACAGACGGCTTATAATAATTTACCGCTGCCAGGCATATTTACATACACCGAAGTATCATTATACAAAATAATGTTTGTTCAAAACGTAGTTAACTTTTTGCTCTTATCTAAACGCGACGCGTTAATTGCAAATTTTTGTCAATCGACTTTTACTACACAATATATTATACATATGTACATACATATATACATGAAAGCAGATACGTTGCGTAATATTTAATAAAACCTTCAAATCTAGTATTTACATAGTTGTGTGTGAATATTACACGCGTATAAGTTTTATTTATTATAAACATTAAATCAGTTGCGGTTTTGCCAACCGCGAGTGGACAATGGGGGCTCATGATGAGTTTCTCAAATGGTCAGTTGTTCGCACCGACCGATGAACAATGGATGGGTGGCTGACCTCACAGCATTCATTGTCTTGGCTGACAGGTATTACAGGTCTTGAGGTTTTATGCGAGTCAATTAAGCCGATCGGAACTCATTAGCAATCATATGGATCACGCAAATGCCGACAATGCAATGGTAGCATTCTACTTCTAATTACTGTAATATATCGTGGCCTATAGAAAACCTGTTCGGAATTTTACAATGACGCAATTTGAGACCGCTAGCTTCACCCCTGAAAATTCAGATTATTAATATTACATTCATTATATTAAAATGTATAATATTTATGTTTTTTGTTAAAGTTTTTGAATTTTATCATTGATAGTCCTTATTTATTAAGTAAGATCTTATGTCCAATCAAATCCCTCTGTAATTCTTCATTATTTCACATTAATCCCTGTTTTATCAACTATTCCTGTAATTAATTTTTATATACTCGTACATAGCTATTCATTTAATAATTTTCCTCCTCATATTGATTATTTTCGTTGTTCCTTTTCATGCTTTAAATTTCTATTGTTTCATCGTATTTCTTCATCATCTACAGCCATTCACCATCCTCTGCTGGATGAAGGCCTCTCCAACACGCTTCCACTAGTCTCTGTTTTGCGCAACTCTCATCCATTTCACCCCACACACTTTCCCAATTTCGTCTACCCATCTTCCCTGCGGTCTTCCTTTTACACTTTTTCATTCTCTCGGGTACTATTCAAGCACTTCTTTTGTCCACCTTTCGTCCATTATTTTAGCCACGTGGCCTGCTCATTACCATTTCAATCTCTTTACTCTATCCACTATGTCTACTACCCTTGTACTGCTCACCCACGTGTTCCGCTTCCTGTCTTTCCTCGTTATGCCGAGCATACAGTATTCCATACTTCTTTGAGTGCATTGGACTTCACATCCATAATAATACATAAATATGCAGGTACATACCTACATATATCCCATATCTACATTATGCAATGCTTTTCTTTTTTTTTTCATTGTTGCTATTAATCTTTTGAAACTTTTTTGGTTTGATGTTATATACCTATACATATGTTTGTTTCTGTATTTTTTTAATTAAATAAACGTACCTACAGTATTCATAGGTTAGCTTGAAATGTTTGATCGCACGCGGGAAAATGCTTCTAAGTAATATATTATAAATGCAGTCTAAGTAACTAAATGGAAAAGTTTATTTGATATAATCAATGAATTTCCATTACTAGGCTGGATAAACTGACGAAACTTCTTCTTAAAGTAGTACACTTGCTTTCGGGTGTACATGTGTAGTTGGTTTTTAATGAAATATTATATCATTATTGGTACGAATACACGTTACGCCTAAGCTGGACTCCTACTGTGATAGGCGTGTCTTAATGTCATTGTTTAATCGTATAATCATATTATTTCGACAAGTTTCTCCTACATTTCGTCAAATATGGGAATCGCTGTTATCGATTACTATCAAACCTATGTCAAAACAAAGATAAAATATCACCGAAAACACTTCAGGGGGGGGGGGGATGAATCGCGACGGTGCAGATTAGGCATGCCAGCGTTTTTTTGTATAGGCAAAACTATTAAGGAGTATATTTATAGTGCCTATTTGAGTGTATATTATGATGCAACTATAAAATTAGATCAAGTAGGAACATTTTAGCGGAATTCTAATTTTAGACATATCCATATCTCGCCAGTAGTCATATACATACATGTGTACTTCTAGATATCAACTTGTTGCGCACCAAATATTAAGTTGTCATGTTTATTATGAAATTTGAGTGAATTGACTGTTTTTGTCAATTTTTTTTCCTAGCTAAAATTGGAAAGATTCATTCGGTTACTAAAAACTACTTACTCATTTTCTAAAAGCTGTATTAAAAGTTGTACAGTTGTTCGTCTGTTTATTATCATGTTCGGAAATTTCTTCTTTGGTGATTATTAATAGCGAAATCAGCGAAAAAATTATACAATTTGTTCACTGTCACCATTGTCATCGCGAACATTCGAGACGAAATTTAATCGGTGCTAATTCGAAACAGACGCATTGTTTCGCACTTATCAACGCTTTAATTTCGGCGAAACCGTTAAAAAACAAAAATTCACGTTCTGGTATCTTCACGCTTATGTAACGTGCATGGGAATCGTCGACCAACAACCGACAACAATAATAATAAAACCAAAAGAGGCGAAGAACACAGCGCATCTCACGACCTTTAGAGCTTTTCAACTTTTTAAGTAATTACTCAATCATTAACGTGGCGCTTGTGAGATTTCTTACGCACCGGTCACAACAGAATCGTAAGTTACACGCTACCGTAATAAATAATCACTGACCGTTATATGCAACAAAATATGTAATAACAAACAGCCATTTTATTGTTGTTTTAGTTTGTGCAAAATTAATCATAGTTAAACTAGCTATTTCCACGTTTTTGCGTACCCAAACCAGACTTAACTGTAAATCTTATCATAGATGATAGATACTATAGATATTTTTGCCCACAACGATGACTTAGTTGAAGATATGTATGTAAACCGAAATACTCAAAAAAATATATTTTATTTTTCTATATATGTATACATATAATGTATTTATAACTTCGCTTTTAGCAAGATTTGAATATTATTTTGTGTATCCAGATCTATTATTAGACGTATGAAATTAGGATGTAATGCATTTGGGCGAATGAACGCGGTTTTTAAATCAAGAATGCCACTTTGCCTGTATCAACGTATTTTTCCAGTGATGACGTATGATGTGAAACTTGGACATTGAACGCCAAAATATTACACAAAGTGCAATGCATTCAAAGAAGTGTGGTTGGTATAACTAAGAAATATAGGAATCGGAATACGTGGGTGAGAAGTTTGATAAGGGTTGTAGATATATTGTAGATATATTAAAATGGCAATGGGCGGGTCACGTATCTAGAAGAATGGATAAAAGGTGGACAAAAGAACTGCTAGAATGATTTCTGAAATAATGTCAAAAGGCAAAAGGAAGACCGCAAGGAAGATGGACGGACGAAATAATAAAATTGTGTGGAGTGAGGTGGATGATAGTTGGGCAAAACAGAGAGGAATGAGAGATCTTCATTCAGCAGTAGAAATGTGTAAATGAAAATATTAGTATCCCGTATTTTTTTTCAATTTGATATTTTCCATCTATTCTCAAAAGTAATGAAATATCATCATTTCCAAGGACATTTATATACAGAATCGAACCATTCAATTACAAGTGTCCTGTTAAATTTTAAGACACTTTATAATAGTAGATTGAATTCGCTCATTCTTACACATATGTATGTATGTGCGTACATACATATGTATAATACATACATAATATGTACATATATGAATCATGAAAAAATTAGGTTTTTCGATTGAATTCGGTTGTTATCCTTAATGAATCAACAACTCGTATAGAGTTGAGAGCTTTTGGGCATGTCCAATGCGGGTCGAAACGAACGGTGGTCATCATCATCACCATCGCGTTGGTCTTCGTCGCTTTTTGTGGTGGATGCCGTCATCTCGGTCAAACCACAGTCTACCATTGTCTTAGGAGCGTCAACAAAATGTATGGTTTGTCGCGACCCAAAGTGGCACGCGAACGTTTGACCATCTTCGGGTCGGCTTGACCATTGTGGCACTTTCTCCATATAACCTTTCGGCGGAGACATGACTATAATTTGAAAGTTTGTCGTCAACCACCTGCACGCCTAGAGCCGTGAGCTACCGACCGTTTCGGACATAAATATTTTATGACCGGCTACATATCACCAAACGGATGGACGGTCAATGTCTAATTGACTTTGTCAAATTTCAATCCGTTATTCGGCATCATTAATTAAAATACTAAAATCCATATTGAATAATTTGATACGAGACTGCTTCCGGAAGACTAATTTATTAAAAAAGTAAATATTTATTAAGATCTATTATATTTTATTGATTGCTTTACGAAAAAAATTCTCATATACATACATATTTTCCTTCGCCATATTTATCAAATGCGTTTGATAAAACAAATTGATTTTATCATTAGGTAGTACAAAATGCAAAATATGTAGTCACTTAAATACTGTCAATTCAAGGATTCCACGATTATAAGGTTATAATTCAAAATAACCGGACAGTTTCTTGGTTTCTCGTATACATATGTATGTAGTCTTTGTAGTGGTATTTTAGATGCAATAAAGTCTTCCCAACAATGTAGTAATTTCTGAAAACCTTACTTTTTTTAAAAACAAGCTATGTAGATGTCTTTCTTAAACTTAAAGGGCTTTTGTAAATCTTCTTTTCCAATATCTTCATTTCTTTATATATTTTCGTTTTCTTTTAGTTATCATTTTAATGTTCTTTTATTATTGTTATTTTGAATTTTCTATTTTTTTCTCATTTAATTTATATAATATAAATAAATAAATGTATATACATATATTTATTTATTTATTAGAATTTTGCCATAGTTTAAGTCAAACCCCTTAGGACTCTCGGCTTTGCCGCCTCCCCCAAGTATGTTAAATAAATAAATTTACTAAAGATAGATTGAAGCAAGTCGCGCTTTTATATTCCATATTTTTGTAACTATTAGTTTTTCGTTGACAATAACGAAATAGTTTTTTGAGAAATTTTGGTCTGTTGTTGAAATATTGTAAAACTTATTCTGAATTCGACATCAACGTTGAAAAGGTTAACTAAAGTCAAGGCAATTCATTTTACGATAATTTATACGAATTCATTCATTCGTTTCGGTTTTGATTTTCAGTGTCCGTTATTTGTATCCTTGTTTGTTTTAGAAATTCGTGTTTAATATGTGAACTGTCGTCTGGTCATCAGAGGTCGTCAACATTTGGACATTTCACAGATACCATATTTGGCCAATCGAAAAAAAAACCAGTAAAGACGACACCTGTTCAGTTGACTGGTAGGTCGCCAGTGTGAAATTGTCGTATGTCAACGTTAATTTAACACACCAAAGTTGTTAAAGCGTTTAAATGGGAAATCGACGACTTTTTAAATAAACATTTATTCGAAATGAATTAATTATTATTATCGATAGAAAAAAAAATTAATACTGATTTTTTTTCAATTGCTTTGAATGATTTATTCGTATTGGCAATTCATCACTGTGATGTTTTTGCAGCGAGGGGACAAACATGGGTCTATAAACGTCTACGTCAACGTCAACATTTTGAATTTACAACCGATGAAACGATGTTTACAATACGATGGAATTAGCATTTTGAAACCCCATCATAAGTGCATAACATTGCATCTACGTAATACATAGCAAACGCGGCGCGGTGCATTTGATGAATTGCATTGTGAATTCACGTGGCGAACATACTATTCATGAAAATACAACGACTATTTAAAATTCAACATTTAAAATTAAACATTAAATTTCAGTACTTTAATATATGTACATATATACATGTATAGTATGAGCATGAAGTGGATATGAAACTTGAATTAGCATTTAAAATGTTTGATAAAATTTGACTCAGTAACATTAAATATACATACATACTAATTACGTATATTCTACATATTGAAGAATGACGATAATGTTCTTATTTCAGTAATTAATTATTATCCAAGACAATTTTTAGTAGTCATAGCGTAAACTCGATACATATAATACATACATATGTATGTATTTATAAAAGTCCATTGCGTTAAATTTTGAAGTAAATTGTCTCATTTTTCAATAGTTGCTACCAAGATTTGAGATTAATCAAAGCATATATACATATACATATATGATATATGTTCATTATCAGATCTTGCCTATTATGTAAATATAATGTATAGGTATGTTATGTACATATGTTACATGTTTGGTGCAATCTATTATAGTTATTATTTCAAAATTTATAAAGTTACAGAATAATATTTAAATCTGGACAATATATGTATGTCAATTTATACGTCAATTCATAATTATAATTTAATTTTTTACCAAGTACAATCAAACAATTCAACAAAATTTTATTCTGAAAGCTGAAGATTTCGGGGATATTATGGGAGGCCATCGCGATATATCATAAATTTGATACCAAACTATACAAACAGATGATAAATCAAACCCCTTCCATCAGCTGATTCACAATTGTATGTCATTCAAAGCAGCTGAAATTCGATACGTACATGTACACTCAAATTTGAGTTTGTGTGATTTTGTACTTGCAAAGTCTTTGATTATCAAAAATACTTATCTATGTATGGTTAGTCTGACTTATTCTATTATTATACTAATGGGCCTGCCCTACTGTCACTTTCGTTGAAACGGCCTTGGGTGGTCATTCAATTTTATTATAATTATTTTAATAATCTTATTCACATATATGTACATATATGAATGTGTGCGTATGAAATGTAAATTTCCATTTCTTTTTCCATGTAATGTTATAGACACTTATGACTATGTCAAGCGGTGTTTCTCAAACGTTTCCGCATCGAAACGACAGCCTACCGACAGGTGTATAGATTACGTCTGGTCAATCGCACAATAAATTTAAATGAAAATCGTATAGAATTTGCATAATGAGCGGAGCCCACTTTTTGGGTCTAAAACATCATCGGAAAGGTCATCCGCGTCCGCTAGGCTCGCTGGACGTTCCGTTTAATGGAACTTTATAATATACGACTCATATTATATTCGAATCTCTAATATAACGACAAATTTGTCCCACATATTATTAAATTGATTATTTTATATACATGCGTATGCAAGTTTGTGGTTTTTATGGAGTGGCTTCGGTAATCGTGTATCGAGCTTGACCTTCTGCAATCTTAACCCTGTACCACCTGGTTAAAATGCATTGTCTAATTGAGCCATACGTTCCGGCAATGTAATTAATCCTTAGCATTTATCATGTGGCCCTTAATGTGGCCCTCGAGAGGGCCAGCGAAAGGTTGGCTCTCATGCGCCGCAACAACTTGCGATCTTAATGTCATAGTGCAAGCAGCAGTTATCTCGGAATTGCGACCATTCTTCTATTTCGCAGAAATGGCACACCTTTTTAATGTCATTGCGATTTTTTCAGACGATCGAGGACGAATCTGTGACATTTTGAATTACATTTGTAGCTAAAAAGAATTTTAATTACATCGTTTGGGCACTATTTGGCATTGTGCAATTTAATCCATTTACAAATTAGATGTGTTTTTAATTACACGGTACAATTATACATCTACACAGTATGAATGTTTTGTTGGGTTATAATAATAATGATAAGTGTTGACTGGTTGAATGTCACTTATATTCTGAATGTGCTTTGTATTGAAAATATAATTTACTTTTTTAACCTTTCATTCTCCTGTGCAGAATTTTAAAAACGAATTCATTTTCGAAAAAAGGTGATATATCGATATACACGTATATTTTTATTAGCATACCATTTTATTTTATTTCTAATCATAAATCATTAGTTTGAAGAAATTGAATGTCAAAAATCCAAATAATAATAAAGTTAAACGAATGCACTTCCACTTTATATATATAATTTATTTCTCAAATTTTTCATGTAAATATGTTGACTTGAATTTGATATTTTTATTTCGAGTCAATTTTAAAACAGTTACATGTAAATAATTCGTGTTTTATGACTTCTGAAGGTCAATACACGTGCTTGGAAGCATCGCTTGCTGTTATCTGTAGGTACTCAAATAACATTATTTGTATACATATGTATATAAAATGTAATGTATATGTTGGTAATGTTAAATAAATTGTAAAAAGAAAAAAGTCTACACTTAAATACTTTTCAATGAACTACAAAAAATAAATAAATGATTGTCTTTTTCTCCCTTCTAAGCCTTCACATTTATTCCCTTTCTCTTTCGAACCGGAACTGTATTGAACTATGTATATTTAGGTCAAAGAGTGACCCAAATATATTTTGCATTTCAATTTAAGATTTGAATGATGATGCGAACAATTATATGACACGAACCACCTTTTTTAAAATGTCACTGCTTCAATATCCTACTATAAGATGGCTTGATCTTCCATTGTATTTTTTTTACTTTTCTACTATGTCAAAGTACATTCATATACATATTTGATGAGCCCGTTTTATAAAGTTTTCGATTTAAGTTACTTTATGTTTATAGAAAGTACATACAAGAGTGACAAAAATCTTTTAAAATTTACACTCACTTCACTTATTTTAGATCAATAATTATAGATGTTGAAGACTCCCGTGTAATTTACAACCATAATTACACCATTGATTATATTAAACAGCATTTTAATAGGATATGTCGGAGGCATCTTCGCGTTCACTGTCTGTTTTAAAGTCCAACGAGGCACACCGCATTCCTGTGGCGTGCCATTAAAATGGCATTATCATGCTCGATGTTGTGACGGCCATAACTTTCCTCAACATCTTCGGCATGGGACACTCCCGAAGCCATAGGTATCCCCATGCTCGACCAATTAATAAATCCGAAACGATTGGCAAACAATGAATTGTCGACGATGCTCACTTAACACCCACGAACCAAGCCAGTACTTTTGTGTCCAGTATAAATAACAACTTTTGACCTAAAAGTCCAGGCTCTGCGCTCTGTGCCAGATAACCTTTTGACCCTCCCCACTTGCCCATCTCCTCGAGAGGATGCCGAAGCATTCGTTCGTGAACGTCGCTCTGGGTCTAGTCTAGGGCTACCAGGTACCACACCGACTTTCCGGATTTGATCCGGAGACCCTGCAGAGGCATCTTCACATGCGCCGCCGGATCACGACCGAAGCGTCACGGCTGTACGCCTAGGCTAAGTGGGCGCGAACGGGTTAAGTGGCCGCCACGACCGGGACCCCCTGTCCGACATCGCTAAATGGGACCCAATTAAGAGCGATCGCTTAGAAAAATTTTCCGGACAGGTTACACGACAAGTCAACGCAAACTAAAGGAAAATCCTCCCCGCTTACGAGACTTTTCTTTTAAAGACTCCTTTCTAACGCGTATAATTGTATTTTGATTTCGTTCAATCACTAAAAATATACATTTGTCATGCAAATAAATCCAGCTTGCTATTTTTCTGGATTATTTGTAGAAGTCAGAATTGTCCAATGAAATGAGTCGAAATTTCATTCCGCATTCATAGTATTGCTAGTTGTTTTACCCGGTTTCGCTCAGTATTTGTAATATAAAAAGCGTAAACATGGCGAATCTAATAGTAAATATTCATTTGTTTTTTTATTAAATTTATTTGAATCGAAAAAAAGAATCGACTCGTCATAGAAATGTTGACTTGTTTACGATTCCCAACCAAAGATACTTATAAACATACATACATATATACATACATATTTACATACAAAGTCTCTTTCGAAATTATATATTAGATATGTGTGTATAGGTAGTATTGTATGTACATACATATATGTATGTACATAGTTCATTTTTCTTTTTAATGAGTAAAAATAATAAAAATACTCACTAGACTTTCACTTTTAGTTGCCCAATCCAATCTTATTTAAGGTAAATTAATAATCTTTTCTCTCACTTAATACAAAATAGAATAACCAATCAAATATAAATGTGAAAACAATTTTTTTTAAAGCTAATATTTAAAAATATTCCGAATACCAAACTAACAAATATTTCCAGCATAATAAATTATTTTCACGGTTCCTAAACAAAACTACTCGACAATAGTTACTAGTTTCAATGTGACGAAATTAATTGAATAAGCTATTCATAAACAATAACAAGAATGTTTTTTGTAATCTTACTTTTCTGTACGTATGTATGTAAATATTGTAAATAATAAGTAATTTTTTTGCAACATTATATGTATACAGCTATACATATTAAATTATCTAAAAATAAAATTGTAAACTTGTAGAGTTATCCTCAATCAGTGTTTCTTCTCGAGAATTTCTCGAAAATAATGCCAAATTGAGAATTCTCATTCCTCGAGTAATTTTATAATTTTTTAGATTTTAATAATTATCTTTTCCTACAAAATATGTAATCATATGGCCTTTAGAAATATTAATATAATGTCTGTGTTAAAATAAACAGTTACAGTCACAGTTAATATTACGCAAAGCTCATCAATAATAAATTTGTATTGAATAAATGAATTCTAAAATAATGTTAAATTTCCATTTTCATCATATCGTATCAATACACATACATATGTGCATACATACATATTTATGTAGAGGGCGCGATCACCGGAACAATATTGTCAAAGAAAATTAAAACAATAAACGGGTTTACGGGCATTGTTTTCAAAACACAAAAGTCATAGGGGTTTTAACCGGGCGATAGCCACCATGACAAGCAACCAAATTGGGGTGAGATGGTTCTCTTTATGAACCACCAACCACCGACCACCATCGGTACTTCAACCGTGATAAACGCGGCGGTGAATCACGCGCGATTGAACGGACGAAACGGTCTCGTAGGACGTTGCAATTTTCGCGTCGTAGCCCCGTGACCTTGTTGCATGCAATCTATGCACTCACAGCTCTTCTCAAAACTATCCCATGACCCCCACAAAGTAAACTGCGACTCATACTGAAACAACATGGCGACCTTTATAATATAATATGTCGTATAAAATTTAATGCACACCGTGAAAATACTTCAGGTCAGCTCGGCTTCATACGTACGTATATGTATTTATAATACTTATTATACAATTTAGTACGTGTAATATAGTTTTTGTTATAGTAACCTGATTTTATGGATTATTCATAGTGGTTCAATTAAAATATCCAATTTTGAAAAACGTTAATCCGAAGATTGAGGTCATTTATAACTTTTATATACGTATATAAAAAGGTTTGTTTCATATAAACCAGCAGCATAGATCAATGTTTAGTGTATAATGCTTTCAATTATGTGGTTACGGGTTCAATCCCAGGCTGTGCTGCTAGCTATGTGATTCCATAGATATGTGATTCCAAGATCGATCGTTTCTTATCAGAGTTTTTGCCAATTTATCTGATTTCATTGAAACGGTTCCGATAAATTGGCAACCCTGTCCTATTTCTCACAAAATCGATTTACAGCATCTGCAAATTTGTCTATAGATGTCTCGTAAATTTAGAATTTTTCAGCATCTTGAAATTCGGACGATTTCTAAAAAATATGCAAATAAATCAAAATTATTCAAAAATGTATCCATAGATATGCATGTCTTTGTGATGCTCTGTAAAAAGCAAACTACATAGAAATTGTTTATCGATGTTTGGCCAGGAAACATTGATTTACAATTTACATATTTATTTCTGCATTGGGGTTTACCTGTTAAGCCTTCTTGGTATATATGAGTGGTTATAATTGAAAATGGCATGAGTCCACTTTTCTTTATTTCAAGAAATATCCCACAAAACATTAAGTATAATGTTTAGCGTTTAACAATATTTAAAAATACTGGTGACTTATAATACGTTTATTCTGCTTTTCCAAGATTCTGTACATATCCATATTCCATTCCATATTCTGGACATATCAATTAAAAGAAATGGTAACAATATGTAAATGAAGTCAAACAGAAATAATGTTTTTGGAACTGAAAATTGGACTTCCGCCGCATTCAAATACAGCGGCTCATATACATACATATATGTATGTAAACATCGAAAATCAAACCTAAATTTTGAATGATCTCAACATGTTAGACAAAGTCGGAAAACTGTAACAGAGTACCATTAAATATGGAATCGATTGTTAATATATAAATTTCTTAGCATGATAATTTGCCATGATATGTAGGTTTCCACCTCCTTCGAGAATCTCTTTTTTCTTTATTATAACCTTTCAGTTCCTTTCCTTTCTATTCCATGAGTTAAACAAAAATATGTCGGCGTCATTTCTTGCTGAGAACATGTGTTTAAGATTATGTTTTTACTATTATTTATATGTATATTCATATGTGTATGTTACCGTCAACGTGTATTACTAGTTCTAATATAGGTACTTTAACTGGCGTTTTATATAATTCATATTCGAATAAAAAGTAACTAGTAAATACATATCTACATATAAAAAAGTTTTCACAGGCGAAAATACAGTTTTACCGGTGCTCACCAGTAATCATATGTATGTATATGTACATAGCTTTGATAGTTCAGATTTTTTTACAGAATACTTTAGGATTCAACAATGCGTCAATATAACTTAACATTTCGAAATATGGAAAAGAGCTTCATATAACGATAACCTTAAAAATGTGTTCAAAATAAAAAAAATGTGACTGTCCGACTCAAATTTTTAGTCAAGTGACGTTTTCCCGGAACGCAGCAGTAGTGTGAATAAAATACATCAAATAGCCTATGTTCTGTAAATCATATTCAAAAAGTGGATAAAATAAATTGAATTGAACCATTATTTAGACTATTTCTAACCAGTCCGATTGTAAATTGTGTCATACGAAATAACTATGTGGGATATTTAAACTAAACATATATTGCAACTGGTAATACACTTCGTCTGCAACTTATGCATACAACTGTATGTATATTCCGAATTTTATTTTAGGTCTCAATAACCAAAATGTTTTAGTACAAAAAACACGTTTATTGGTTAGAACTTCAAAAAAATTAGTTTGCATGATTAATACTCAGATTTATAGCAATTTTCACAACAGCTTTGTGTGAGTTAGAAAATGATACGTATACCATTGGATCAAATCTATAATTCAAAAGGAATAAGGCAAGTCCGAGAATATTTCCCGAGCAGTCGATATGACAACTTGTCAATCTCTTGAACCGGATTCCGCTCTTAATATTATTAAAAAATCGCATATGTATGGTTCGTGGTATTCTATCAATAAATATTATTCTGTAAAATGACTTCTGAGTAACCCCATATATATTGTCCACGACATACGAGCATGTCGAGCGGGCATTGGCCCGATGTTCCTATCAGCGACCAGCATGTCTGCGAAAGGACATGAACGCCCATCCTTCCGTTACGAATTAACGAAAACAAAAACCCCGATAAGCCGTTTTTCCTCGCTGTGCACGAGCTCGTTGTCAGTAGGCAGACCGATAGCGCCCCGTTTTGACCGATAACGTCCTTTTGTACACAACCGCCTTTGACACACCTTCGACTCATAAAAAGCCCACGCTGAAAAATTCAACAATCGAACGCAAAACACAATCGAAATCGTTCCATAAGGACCGTTAGCCTTGTAATCAATCCTTTGCGCATCCGCGGTTTTTTTTCCGAATAAATATTTCGTAACCGGGTTATCATTATGAAGCAACAAGCACGCGACAATAGCTCTTGTACCCGCACGAGCCGTATAAATTAACATGTATGAGCGAATTGACGATGCGAGCTTTCCTTTGGACTCTGAGCGTCATCATCAAAAAACAATTTGTATTGTCTTACGATCTTCGAGGCGCTTGCGACGTTTCGACCCGTGCGCTTATCACTTCTGCGTACAATTTGTAGTGATAGAACGTCGTAAGCGCCTGGGGTCATCCTTATAAGGGCTGGGCGGTTTGACCTCATCGCCGCCGTCCACACCTTTAATTTTATTCTTGACATTATCATTGTTCGTTCGCATGACCAGTCGTTTAATGTATGGCGCTTTCGGTCGGGAACAATCGATGCGTAACATACGACGAGCGATTCGAACGATTCGCTAACGGTGATTGTGCGATTAGAATGAAGGTTCAAGGTCTTATTACTATCGTTTAATAGGAAGGTAGTTAATGTGTCAAGTACCTTTTCAATAAAATAAGTAATTCAAATAACAGCATTTAAAAATATCAGCGAGCAAAAAATATGAACGGACCATGTTGATATGTTGAATTATATACATATGTACAAACGTATGTATATTCTAGAAATATTTGTATGTATAATTGCGTGTAGTTGATAAGACCAGTTCGTCAGTTTCTGCAAAAATAAATGCGTGATCAACGAAAAATAACGTGCTAACAACGTGAAGATGTAATGAATACTTATCTATCTTGTGATCACCCCACAACAGTATTATCTCTAATGTATGTAGATCTATGTATATATATATATAGGGTAATGTCTGAAGAAAAAGATCTTCGAGCAATGTGTTTTACCAGTGATGACGTATGGATGTGAAACTTGGACATTGAACGCCAAGTTGCTACACAAAGTCCAATGCACTCAAAGAAATATGGAACGTTGTATGCTTAGCATAACGAGGAAAGACAGGAAACGGAATACCAGGGTGAGAAGTATGATAAGGGTAGTGGACATAGTGGATAGAGTGAAGAGATTGGAATGGCAATGATGTGTGGACCACGTAGCTAGAAGAATAGATGAAAGGTGGACAAAATAAGTACTAGAATGGTATTCGAGAGAATGCAAAAGGGTATAAGGAAGACCGCAGGGAAGATGGGTAGGCGAAATTAGGAAAATGTGTGGGGTGAGATGGATGAGAGTTGCGCAAAACAAAGACGAGTGGAAGCGTATTGAAGAGGCCCTCATCCAACACTGGATGGTGAATGGCTATAGATGATACTGATAATGATGATTTAGGGTAATCAAAAATAAAGAAAAAAGACTGATTTAAGGGCTAGTAACCTTACGAGAAATATGCAAATTAATTATCTTTCATATAAAGATTTCAGTTGTCATTTTTGCGGGATCTTGAATAGTTCAAAACTAAAATATGAACAATAAAAATTCAATGGAATAATAGTATTCCGTCAATCAGTTTCTTGGAGAATATTAATTTGACTCGGAATATAAATTTATTCCATACGATTTATCACAATCAGTTTCATCGTGAATTAGACCGTTGTCTATACGAGTGCACGCTCTGCACTGAATCTGAAAATGCACAATTAAGTCTCAGTCTTTACGACTCTATGTAAGTTCTCTATGCCATTCGTTATTTATACATATACTTACATATCGTTTAATATATTGAGACATGCCCATTCATATCGCATCAATAGAGGCGTAAATTATGTCCAGTAATGACATGTCAAATTGAGCACATACGTATGTACATTAAAATTGGTTGCTGGATATAACATTTAACAAAATACATTGACTATTCTTATGATGAAAATGATTGATAATATTTATGATTTTCTGATATATTATACATACATAACCAGTAAAACGTTAGAGCTAAAATGCGTAATATTTTTATGTTGTATGATTGTCTGGAATGTTAAAGAAGTTTATTTTAAAAATATTACATTGAAGTTTTTTTAAATTTAAATATGATCTTCCAAATAATGAAAACCTTTTTGGATATACAGCCTTGGCTAAAAGTCTGAATCACCCCCGAAATTCATTTATAAAATTTATATACAACGGTTTTAAAATTAAACAAAGATGGATTTACAAAGAAAAAAATTATATTTATTGTTATTTTTAATATTTTGTGTGTCCTCCTTTAGCCGTGATGAAGGCAAAGACTCTTTTTGGTAAACTATTGACCAACTTCTCGCACTGCGACTCTGGGATTTTCGACAATTCCATTATATGTACCTGTATAACGTGAAGTGAAGAAGATAACAGCGAAGAAACAAGAAGATGCAAACCGAAAGACTAGAACTAAGCTGACCAGATTCGTTCTGCAACTATGTACACATTAAATATGTTTGTACATAAAATACATGTGTTTATATGTATAGTAGGTATGTACACATAGTATACTTTTTTATACTGTTTTTCTAAAACTAGAAACTATTATCAAGATTTCAAAAAAATAATTAGAGCCGTAATATGAATCTATAGCAAAGCTCTTATGTCAATGTGATAAATGCAAAGTCGGGATAGATTTAATTTAAAGTGGTCTGTTTATTTATTATTTGAAAAACAAATTACAGTCCATAAAAATATTTATCAGTCAAAATGGTGTGTTATTAATATTGAGAAATAAATATTATTTTAATTATTCATATGGATATAAAAAACACATTTTTTTATTAGTGTTCGTGTCTTTCTTCATACAACAATGATTTATTTGCTTGAACAACGCATGATGATTTATTATATGCAAAATCGTATTACACTCAATTATTCTCGTGGCTCGTAATTTATTTCGTCACTCGATTTCCTGTAAAATCGACAAATTTGAAATATTCAATAATAAAAAAAACCGTGCGTGATTTATTAGAATGACACGCCGCGAAAGTGCCAGTGGCGCGGAGTGACGGCCTAACGATAATTTATTTTACCACATTACCTACAAAACCGTATATTATCATTGTATTTATATAGCGCCTATTGTATATACACAGGTAAATACTTTTTTCCTACGCGTCCGATAAACGGCGACAGTCGAGTAAAAATATTAATTACTGAACACAATCGCGCGGGTCAGCGCGCATCTTTCAAACTGTCTTCTCGTAAAATGGACAGGCCGACTCCTTTCATTCGGTTTTTTTTTCGTTTTGAATTTTTTTTCGGAGTCTGCTTTTTGTGGTCGGACAAACTGTGACCCCGGGACGCGAATGGCCATTCGTGCGGTCTGCCCATCAAGTCGGACCTCTCAGAAAGACTCTTTTGTCTAAATGACTGACTGGCGTCTATTTTGAACGTCCCTCTCGGTATGCGGGTAATGAATACGCAATGCAGGTCGCACACGTATAAGCAAATGTCGGCTCTACTTTATTTAGTCCAACGAGGTGGTGACCTTCGACACCGGTGAGCTCAATTTAACAATACGGTTCAAATGTTTGCCAAATCCAATTTTTTCCGTATGAACTTTCTTAAGTGTAGTTGAAGTATTATTATGTATTTACTTAAACAATTAAATTGAGAAATTGATCCTTGGTTGAAATTGATTAAATGTAATAGATTATTTTTTTACGAATCTGGTATTTCGATGCTACTGTCAATCGAATCATTGAATCGATGCTATATAGTTTCAATAAGATAACAATCGAAACCAGTTGTTATATATTAACAAAATTAGCTAAGAATTATGACTAATCGGGCTTTTGTTTTCATTGTCACATGTTCAAAATTGCGATTCGCGTAGATGTGAATCTTGTCGCAAACGGAATCAAAATTTCTATAGTTTGCTTTACAAGACGGAGTATCTCTTTAAGGAACATCAGAATTCTTCAATATTTTTTGTAACTCTAATTGTAAAAAAAAAATTACCCAAAATCAATCCATGTCCGAATTTATCCCTGGTTAGGTCAGCATCTTCGATATTTTTAAAGCCGTTTAAAATCAATTAAGTCAACTTATAAAACCTTAACATGAGGCCACCACCCACACAACGGCCACATTATGAAAAATCTTTCGTCGAAGACGAGCCGGTTGTCCAGCTAAATCAGATCAACCACATATCACTGCTCTATTTTTAAAAAGCCATAACACATATGTATGCATACATTGACAATTTAGCATGCACAAATATACAATTTAGCATGCACAAATATACAATTTAGCATGCACAAATATACAATTTGCATGATATTTGATATATCAAAAAGAAATCATTGTAAATCTATAGTCCAACTTTGATAATATCAAGAGAGATAAATAACTTTTAAAAGTGTTTTGCGATACTTCCAAATAGTCGTAGATATGTACATATATCTTTAGAGAATTTTTTGTTTTCTGGTCCATTCAATTTGGAAGTTTTATTTAATCGGAAATCCCCAAAGGGTTTATGTACCACTGGATAAGAGCCCCTAATCAAAAAGCTTTGGAAAAGTTCATGAAGTAATTGAAAATGGGCAAAATTTAAAGTATGTTTAACATTATCCTTTTTTTTAATAATTACATATTATTTTAAACTAAATGAAAGTAAATTGACGATTGTTAGTAGATATCTAATACAATTTGGACACATGTACATACATATACACTCAATCTGAACTTATACGCTATCTGACCTGAGAACAATGCGACTAAATGAATGAAGACACGAGTGGGTCGGATACAATGGCTCAACCGCGATGCGACCCATTCTTAAAAATCGTGGCTAGAAACCCTCTCCACGTTCGTACTCAACGATAAGTTCTGGCATCAAAACGTCAAAACGTCCCGGAAAATCAACGGTGTCATCGAAGCCGAGACTCCCCACCGACTACAAAGTGACCACTTTATGCATATGTCGCGATAGCACTGCTTATCCTTTTTTGCTCGCCAAATTATTATACATACACCTTTATATGCAAATGACGATATATTTCATCATGTGGTCAGAGTGAACGATTGTCGTCAACGTCTTGCTTTTTTCCCTACTTTTTTTTTCATTTGACGCGTGTACAGAAATAATGGCCGTTTGTCTCTCGCTCGTAATCCCATGGTTCGATGGACAAAGTATCAAAATTACTATGATACTGAATTCGTGTGATGCACACAATCGATTCAATATATTCAATTCTGAACGTACAAAATTACAAGTGTCCCAAATTCAAATGTATATAATTCGTCTAATACCCTATACTTTTGTTGCAAAATTGCGTTTTGATTTTTTTGTTTTCGATTGAAATAAATTCGATTCATTGACATTGAACTGTATTATTATAATATTGACCGTTTGTACATATACAGATAGTCTTCGTGAGATTTCCAGAGGAATATTTTAGGTTCAGCCGTAGATATTAGATATTAGTCAGCGGCATAGCTCGATGGTTGTGTTAATGCCTACCACTGAGAGGTTGCCGGTTTTGATCCCGTGGGTTGACCTTGATTGAAAATAAATTATTCCGAGTAAAATCTGTAGTGCTGTTGGATATTTGTGACACCAAGTCGATAGCTTCCTATCAGTGATTGCCAATTTATTTGATTTCATTGTTGAAACGGTTCCTCAATCAAATTGGCAAAAAAAATCCTACCCACTATGTCACCACTATCTGAATATGATTTCAAAAATTTATATAATCTATAAATTTGTTTATGTAAAAATTTAATACCATTTAAATTAACTAAATAGCTAAAATTATATAAATAAATAGATTTCAATTGGAGGATACCCGTGATGACATCATGGGATAAATAGAAAAATATTTATACAAGTTTATTACATAAATACAATCATATGCACGCGTAACATACTTATGTATGTACGTATACATATGTATGTACATAGATTAAACTTCTTCAGAAGAATGCATGACGAAATCGCTTTCAACTACATATTTACCACTAAACTTTACAACCTGATGATGACATAAATGCATAAAATCGGCAACTTTTCTCCGGTAGAGGTGTATTATTCGGACGACAAGTGTATTGTGGGTATAGTGAGTTCGCGGCACGTGAGCATTAACGGTTGCCATCGTCCACGATAAGCATCGCAGTTCAACAATATGACGGCCGTACGGAAGAAGAAGAATCATAAAAAGACGAATAAGAAGAATAAATAAGCCAAATAATAATAATGACGACGACAATAAAACGCGACGCATTGTGACGACGACGACTACGGATGAAAGTTCAGAAGTGGCCCAAATAGGTGAGGGTGACTGGCCTCGGGTCTCGAGTACCCCGCAATCACCATTGTCATGTAAATCACCGGCGAGGTACCCCAACAGCCACAATGGACAGTATGGAAAATCACAAATGTCGCTATCTGATCGGGCCCGCGCCAAAACTCATGTCATGACCGATACCTCGGTGGACCGGGCTGAACTTGTACACTGCTTGCTGTTCTAAATTACGGAAGTCAATCGGCATGTGGAGATCTGACCCACATAAATATTTAAGGATTAACCTATTGAAAATATTATGAACAATACCAGATATTATAGTGAAGTATCACAAAGTCACGAAATCGGAAATAAATTCATCAATCGTATTTAAGGGTGTTACCTACTTCGAAAAATAAAACAATTACTACCATACACTAGTGTAGAATCTTTGACGGTGACATCTAGCAAAAAATACGATGTTTTTTTTTAGTGTAAGGAGTAATTTTAAGGGTCTAATGACATTCTTAAAGATTCAGTGGTGATTGAAAATGAAGGACGAAGGAAACAAACGGATGCAAATATATAGCATATTTGTGACTGGTACTTGTTGCACTTTGGAATGTAGAAACAAGTAGATGAAGATTGTCAAGAGTAACAAGCTCATTACCGAAAGGTCATGGTCTTCAGTTACGAAGAAATTATGAATGAAATGATATTCATTTGGTAGGCAGGAAGAATTCTCAATGTTGGCAATTTTGTACGGTACTGTTTCAATAACAAAGATAAGATCTATGTAACATTCGTCAGCAGATATAGAAGTACTCGGAACTAACGTGAAAAGTGTGGAATTTAATAAATCGAATACCATGCTTGTATATCCAAAAGTTCAATGATTCGTACAATATTTTTTATCAAAAAAAAGCTAAAGATTTTCTTACAACAGTTCTTTGAGCCATTTTCTTTGGTCCTTAACCTTTTTATTGGAAGTACGCCTTCAACGGAACCAAATCGTTGCACAAACAGTACACGAATTTCGGAACGGGCCTGTGTTTTAATGCGATGCGCGAGGACAAACGAGCAAAGGTAAATGTTGAACACGAAAGAAATTTAAATGATTACGAGGCCGACTCAGGTGTGCCGACGCCAAAAACAATAGCAAAGAGCGAGAGCACAAAGAGCTGCTCCTATTTCCCGGTAAAGCACCTCTCGCACTTGCACCACATGGATGTTGGACGATATCTTGCCCAGTAAAGATACGAGCTGTCACTTTAATCCTAGCACTGTCCCCTCTCCACGATATTTCTTTCGATGTCACCTTTTTAGAATACAGTGTGTCCGGGCATTCTGTACAAACAATGTCTTCAAAGAATTACCACCGTCAAAATAGTGATCGTCAGAACAGTGGAAAGCAAACGACGACGACGAAGAACAAAGAGTGGCCACTCCTTGCAGTGTTCACTGGTGACGATCCGAGACTTTACGGTCCAGCTACTGCTGCCTTTGATTAGAACTACGTACATATAGGTACATATGTACTGGCATAATGATACCCAGACATTTTAGTGGCATTCAAAGTTGCGTACACATTCGTACACATCCTCGAGAGAATTCAACCTATATAGAAAGTTTAAATGAGCGACTGCAATCTTGGACTGGGTTGGCTAACAATTGTGTCAAAGTTCAAAGCAAAGTACGAACACGCAGATCACGGAAAAAGATGAGTTTGCTCACCGTATTGTTTGTGCGAAGCTTTGTGCTGTGTCTTTCATTTGAATGCTTTTATTAGCTTGGAATAAAATATGAACATAAACAGATTCAAATCCAAAGTTCGGAGAACCTCATTTTTAAAAATCGCCGAATATACAGGCATTTGAATAAAAAATGTATATGCATATGTATACATATATATATATATATATATATATATATATATATATATATATATATATATATATATATATATATATATATATATATATATATATATATATATATATATATATATAACAGCGATTTCCAAATTGGGAGGCAAACAGCAAAATATAAGTAAAGATAGTAGGGATAATAAGGAAGAAGAAATATCAATACACGAAAATATGATTCATCCTATTATACCTATACATACATACATACATAGATGGCTTGGAAAGACCAATACCTTTGCGCTGTACGAAAGTTTTGGCTGTAGTTTGAAGCCAAGTAAATTAAAACGGCACCTTCAAACTATACATTCGAATATGTATGTACATATGTACGTGGATAAGCCCATATCATTTTTTAAAAGAAAATTAGATCAGTTTAATAAACAGAATCAAGCGTCCAAGAAAATAGTGTCTGTTCCATCAAATGAATTGCTACATCGTACATATTTTCTTACAGAGTCGCAAAATTAAAGAAAATACCACAAGCAATAAGAGAGACACTAGTTTTGTCAGCAGTTTTTGATATGGTTGAAATAATGTTCGGCGAATCATATGTATGCGAAATACCACTTGCTGATAATACAGGTTTTTTTTTATTTTTCTCTGAATTACATTTGTATTTTAAAGAAGTAGGGGGAGGAAGGCACCAAAGTTTTACTTTTTTCAAAATCGAGGTCTAGTAGCAATAAGTTTGGAAACCACTGGTTTAAATTGGAACAATATGTAGTTTATAAATATGTATATAAATTTGTTTTTATATACATACATATTATTTGTTCATATATTATGTAATAATTTTTATGTGATAAAATTAAATTCGAAATCTTTCAAAGTCAATGTATTATACTCGTACATGTATATATGTATGTAAACATTACCTTTCTCAAACGTATAACAGGTGACACTATCGTCAATCATTCTCAAGATGTAATGTTAATTATCTACATATAGTAAGTACTGAGCTTGAGTATACTGCTGTTTTCTATTCTCTAGCACTTTGCAGTACAAGTAGGTACCAAACTTCTTTTGGGCTGGAGTCGCCAACATATCAAGCATTGAACTTCTGGATATAAGCTCACATCAGTTTCGTTTGGCGACCTCGTTTTCGGCATACCCAAATTTGAGGTGGGGCTGGTTCGCGTTTATGTTTGTTTACGGCTACGCATTGTCGGTGGTATTATTTCGAGACAACGACGACATCGTGGCTATTGTGCCACGAGTAAAAACGTCGAGGTCAAGAGGATCACCTCTTCATATTGTTGCCGTTTCCTTCTTCATCGTCGTCATTATCTACGACGGCTACGTTTTACGGTCGTCGTCACCGTCATACGTCGGACGTAATTGTGAAAGTGGCCGCACATCACCTGCCATTCATATTTCGTTCTAAATTACATGTCCTACGTACGTTTTATATTTATGCATGTATGTCCTATTCAAATCTGAAGTCCGACTTTTTATGGTGTATTTTAAAGACGGTGAAAATAGAAATTTGATGAAAGAGAAGCGGGTCGCCTTTTTAATATCCTTTTAATCATTGTTTGGGTACACAAGGACGACAACAGACCAATAAGGCACAATGGTATGTATATGGCTGAATGCGTCATTGATAGGGGACGGTGCCGTGGTGCGGAAGACTCGCATAATTACGGAGAGCCACGGCTAAAAAACTGATGTCCTTTGATATCCTGATTATCCCGATAGCGAAGAAGCACTGGGCGATTGTCCCCGAGGACTTCTTTTTGATCTGCACCCGCGATTGTGGACATTGTCATCCTGTTTCGGACAGCTGAGGTCAGATATGATATAGGTACACGCTCTATATAACAAAAATACGTATAGGATATTTATAAAAAATGCAAGGGAGCTCCAAAACATGAATATGACATGCAATTTGAGCAATTTTCATTGTAAATATTTCATAATTTAAATAAATTATTATTTTAATTTACATACCTACAGAATAAATAATTTTTAAAATTTGAATTCTGAAGATGACTTTCAACAAAACAAAAAAAAAAAAAAAATTCAACAAAACCATTCCGCAAATTTTTCCTACATATTATATGTACATATGTCATAGAATATGGACAATGGACTGGAGACGCGCTAATTGGCATTTAAGGTACGCGCGTTAAGGTACGTTTCAGATTATTTTTCGTACCTTAGCAATGTGAAGAAACATCCCATATAAGGTATTTTAATGCAAAATTATTCCATCTATAAGACGATTTGAATTAGAAAAAATAAACAACTAAAGCTGAGATTAAATTTTTTAAATAACCTTCGAAAATCGGTAACATTTACGATTTTCACAAACTTAAATGGGCTGGCTGGCTTTTGTTTTATTTTTCACGGATTATTTATACGGATATATGATACAGAACATCTTTTCCAACTAGAGTAGTTGGAAAAGTACCCTAAAAGGTACCCGTATGTAGAATATATTAGTATGATAAAACCTTTAAAAAATCATGATCCGCCAGAATTCCAATAATTATGCGTCTTAAATACATATCATAATTATTCCATAAGTTGGAAATTGGAATAAGCCACTTTAATTATTATTTTCTTAGACATTTAATATATTTAAATGACTACTGAAATGTTTGCTGAAACAAAATAAAATCGCTAAATAAAATTATTACATAGTGATAAAATAGCATAAATTCTATTTATTTTCAAAAATAAAAATCATTGGTACAATTTCGAAATCCCTGTAGATATAAAATGATAGACATAAAAAAACAATTATTACCTACTTTTGTAGAGGGTGGGATCGCAGATCTCAGAAATCCGATATGTCGGATCTATTGAATACCATGTCTTGAGTTAATCATGGCACGACATGAATGATGCGAACCGTTGATAGTTGCATTATGATCCAACGCTTTATTTCTTCTATTTACTTTTTTTGCGTTCATTCTTCTTTTTTCTACCGGCTAACCTATTGTTGTCGCACCTTCTTTTTACATGTCGGTCATTTTTTCCACGGATCGTGGATACTGGCGATACGCATTTTTTTACGCCAATTTAATAAAAAAAAATTCGGCGACGTAATCCTCATTGTCCAACCCTTGATCAATACGACCCAGCGTTGAAAGTTGCACAAAACGCCCCCTTCCTTCTTCGTCAGGGACTCGTGAGACATCTTATCTAAATCGGGATGTACTAGAAGTTGGTCGAGGAGTCGGGTTATCGCGTTAAAACTAATGCAAAACTTGTAAAACTTGCCCGAGATCAGAGGACGATGAGAGTCACCTGGAGACCCAGTGGGGTACACCTTCGACTATATCACTTTCAGCTTGAACTTTTCACTCGTCGCTATCGCCCTTCTCCTCCCTCAAAGTTTTAACTCGGACCTGCCTCTTTGTCCATTGTCCTACTAGCTTTTAAGTGAATCTCACAACTTTTTGATATGGTCCCTTTGAAGCAACTTTCACCTTTGACCAAAACAAAATCTAGCCCTTATCTCACATGCTTCCCACTAAATTTGATTAAGGCGAACTCGCTTTACCTGAAATTACCCAAGTGTGATCTATATACACGTGTGTGTGTGTGTAGCATTGCATCGATTGCAGACCATGTCCAGGTGTGTCCACCGACGACCGTGTTGCTTGAACCGTGTCGTGAGTTGCACATTTTATTCACACACTGCTGTTTAGCGGTCCTTAGCGTTAAATACGCTGTTTCTACGATGATGGATGATATCTTGCAAATAACTGATTTTTCTATGCAAAAAAATAAATGCTATAAATAGAAATATTACGTTGCATGTAAGCGAACGTAACACAAGATACAAAAAAATACAATGTGACCAGCAAACAATTTTTTTTACACACATGTACATTTCCTCTACTTATAAGGAAGGTATATTCTTATATAAATTTCATATAAGTACTCTAAAACATCCACTTCTTCTCTTTTGGACTTCATTTATTCCATTATAGGCATTCGATATATTGTATTTTATTTATGTGCGTATAATATTTTAAGCCAAAAGATTAGAACGTTTCGTATTATGGTTTCTAATTTATAACGGAACAATATATTTTATTTTTTACCTAAACATTGTTTGCTTACCTATACTTTCACCCAACTAAAAGAAAATTTACCAACCTGGAGACCCATACTTTATGATACTGAGTCAGAATGCTGCATAAGGTCCAGTACACTAAAAGACGTAAGAAACGCTGTATGCTTGGAATAACGAGGAGAGATAGAAAAAGGAATACATGGGTTAGAAGTATGACAAAGGTTGTCAATGCAATGGTGAGGGTAATGAAATTGAAATGGCAATGGGCGGGTCACGTGACTAGAAAAATATGACGATAGATAGACAAAATAAGTGCTCGAATGGTATCCGAGAGAATGTAAAATGGTACAAGGACGGCCGCAGGGGAGATGAGTGGATGAAATCAGAAAAATGTGTGGGATGGTATGGATGAGAATTGCCCAAAACAATGACGAATGAATGCATGCGAGAGAGGCCTTTATATATGTTCAGCAGTGGATGGCGAAAGGCTACGAATTATGATGATGATTTACATTGCAAAAAAGAAAAAGTATAATTGAAATAAATTTAGTTTACAAAATCAGTTCAAGATCAAGTTCAAGGATTGGATTATAGAGGAAGAAAATATAAAGCATGGTGCATTGACGTCACAAACACATCTAACATAAGCCTATCTAACAAATATGCCCTTAAACAATACAACTATTTGTCCAACAGTGTGTTATATTCTTGTGTGGACAAAACATACGACAAATTTGAGCTAGAATTTATTCGTCAATAATGAAGTATTTTTTCCTACAGAAACACATTACACAACATGCTATATCAGAATCAGTGAACTTTTTGATCACAATTTATTATAGCGGACGCCAGCAATGGTTACATAACACGCTTATGACAATAATTTCCACCAAGTCATCAGCGGGTCACGGTTGTCCAGTTTTGTCAAACGTGATTGATCATCCAGGGCATTTGTTTACTTCGCGGTGCATAGACAGGTAAGGCCCGATCGGGGGGTCTGCGGGACCCCATTGTGACGAATGTGCACGACGAATCGGTCCGGTGATTTCGGGGACAAAAACATCGCCGAATATTTTGATCGGCTAGCGCAAAGAATGGTCCAGCGACGGATGATGCATCAAAATCCACCGATGAAAGAACTTGTCTAAAAAAAACAAACCTCTCAAACAGCCCCTTATCACATGTGTTCCAATTTTAGAGTGGGGTGAATTTTCAGAACATTTCATTTTTCTAGGGGTATCGCCGCTGAAAGGTTAAGACGTCGGGTAGACGACGCATCTAAACAACCCTTTGACTCCCTTGAGCTATTTTATGAGTGGCGGTCAGGGGTTTTGATGTATGGACCGGCCACTTTATCGGATGGGCGCTCCGTAGGAACGTATCAATGGGGCGAGGCGGACAATGGGGCCGGTGGCTTATAAATCTTTCACGAGGGCAACAAAAGCGTAAAAAAAACCGGCCCAAATTCCTAAGTGACCTTTTTAGGGAGGTTTGGGGGTTGGGGGTGGTGGTGTGGGTCATGTGCGACCCCTCAGATAAGGGCGTCAAGGGCCACGGGAAACCTTCGCTTTATTGGACTATAATGGGGGGTCACACTTTTTTATGGATAGGGGTGAACTGGTCAATTGAATCAGGGCTTAAGGGAATCGGTTACGTTTTTTGACATTCTTTTTAAATCAAAATTCGGAATATTTTTCATTGTTTTTTTTCTCAATAACATCTAATGTTATATGTAAATTCATGCCTTATCCTACAATAAACTAGATTAAATTAAATTAAAATTAAATGGGTATTAACAATCAACATACATGTACACATATGTATATATACAAGCTAGTAAATCAATAGTAATGTACATACATACATATGTACATACTATGTATGTTTAAAAATATGATATCTACATACAAACATATATGTAACGATTTAATAATACATGTATTTAGGCAGAAAAAATCAATGTCAAATACTTAATAACTTGATAATGAATGTTTTTTTGTGTGTCTCCACACATATGTACATGTACTATGCAAATCTACCATTTTCAATTTAAAATTTCCAAATTCAGTATAATATTTGGATATTTATTCATTTTTAATACAGAAACTAACAGTTTTACAACGTACATGACATGACATTGATACCAAAAAAGTTTCTAAAAATAAATTGAAACAATGAAATAAAATAAAAGCGAAGAAGCATTGAATGTGATACTAAGAATAATGAACAAATAATTGAAATTTAATGCAAGAAGAGGAAAAAAAAATTGATCATATGATTGGAAATATATTTAAAAGAAGAGCAACAAGATCTATACAAAAAAGGAAAACCAGGAATAGTTGGTAAAACCGAGATTATTGTGAAATAATGTAAGATTACAGATGAATCTGATTGGACATTAGAATAGGATCTTGCCTTATATCTAAATATGTATGTACCTATAAATAAAGACTACCAATTACATAATTCAAAAGCTTAAACAAAATACATAAATCATATATTTTTCTCTTAGAATCCAAGTTGCGAAAAATACCGTTTTCTGTTGAAAGAAGAATTATATGTATTGTTTTGTCAATTATATTTTTTTGTATTCATACATTTTTATCATTTAAAATGTGTTTGTATCATTTTATGAAATAAAGATGGAGGGGGGAGGAGGCACCAAGATTTGATTTTTTTCAAATGAGAGGCCAAGTAGCAATAAGTTTGGAAACCATTGTTTTTGATTGTAAGGAAACAAAACGATACTAGCAAATTCCAAATGACTTCGTTACAAATTAATTGAAAAGCAAGACAAAAGCGCTACGAGATTTAAAGGTTTTGGATAATTTAAAAATGAAACCCAAATTTCTATATTCCTTGCTTATTATCGAATCAATATGAAAACGGAAAAAGCAATTACTATATATAGCACTCTAACTTAATCGTACATAGATTACCAAAAGTTCGAAAGAAGTGCCATTTCTTGTTTTTTTTTTTTCATTTTTTATAGGAAAGGATTACAGCCTGGAATTAATGGTCACCATTTTTTCCCACCTGACCAATTCAACTAGTAAATGATTAATATAAAAATGAAACAATGAAAATAAATTTCCATAATAAATATGTTCATATATACATATATGTATAATGCATGGAATGTAGATATTACATATGTGAGACTATATCATAATGATTAAATATTTATATTTATGCTTACCGAGCGACAGCCCTGTCGTCTTCGGAAAACTTATTCACTCTTTCTCCGTCGCTTCCGATAAGATTTATTTATAGGTGGGCGAGGGGTTTGTTATGGGGTAGGTACGTTGCGGTCACTGCATCAACACTTCACTTGCTAACATCCCCTCAAAAACCTTCAAATTCCACCATCACTTACATATGTTTGCCGAGGGGCAGTTGTCCATGAGCGGAAATTGACTTTTATTGGGAAACACAAGTGGTTCATTCGCACCATAAAAAACACACCCTCGATAATCCATTGATACACTATTGATGCCGATGCACACACTTCATACTTGCATTAAAATCAAAATTCAAATTCAAACAATAAAAAACAAAACAAATGAGCTTAATAACTGTATATTTAAATAAAACAGTCTCGTCGTGAATTTTACGGACGTAAGAACGTCGATCGTTTTAAATCGATATTTATATTATAACTCAGTCAATAAAAGTGTCTTGTGTTGTGAAATTTCATCATCAATCGATATAATATAATATATTGTATTTTTCCAGTTGATAAACGTACATTGTGCATAATCGTGATTAAATTCTTCCTCGAAATTTGTGGTGTATCTTTTTCATCATCTTAATCATCATCGTTAAAAAGTGGATTTCATTTTATTTCTCATATTATTTAAAACATCAAAATCGATTAAAAACGATTCCGACGATTTTCTTTGCTAGTGACAAAAAGTTGTCTTTTGTTCTTTCGTAATACATTTCGTATTTTGAATTTTTATTTTCAAATAAATAATAATGATTAAATCTATATAATAATTATTGTGTAGTGAAAAAATTTAAATAAAAGTGGAAGTACTAACCGGCGAGCTTCGGAACATCTTTCTACTGGTAAACTATTTTTGTTATCAAATTTAGAAATATCAAAATAATAAAAATAATTACATGAAAATGTTTAAATTTTCAGGTAAAGGCATGCAACAGATCATGTTATGTAAGTGACATCTCAGCATCTAATTGTGTAAGTTTCCTTTCAATTTCTACTTATACATGAGTACCTATGTATGTAAGTACATACATCCATATGTACTTTCATCTATCAATTTTCAATATATTTATATTTTTCACTAGTTGTTTTGTTTCCTTTGTATGTGTCTAGTCGTATTTACACATAAGAAAGAAAATGCAAACATTTTCATTAGCATAGTTCTAAAGAATCTCTAAAGGCGCGAAACGTTCTATTTTTGCGAATTCGTGCGTGTGCTAGAAGGGTGTTGTAAAATAGGGGAAAGTTGACTTGTTAAATGGACGCGTTTGAAGAGTTCGCGGTCAGATAATGCGAGAAAAGGAAGGGAAAATATCCGTGAATAGATTCAGCTTTCCCCTTGACCGGAAAGCCGAGGTATGTTTTAAAGATTAGGGTGAAAATGCCGACTTAAACCCACCCCTGAAAACATAAAATATATGGGCAAAAATACGCATATGTGAAATATAAAAAACTATTTTTTGAGCGCTTGTATGAAAACATTAAGCATGTTTATAAAGGAAAGTACCACAAATAAAAATTGCAACGATTTCCATTTTATTTATCAATATAGCGATAGCGTTTCATTGGATTAACGGTGTTCTAATTGTCAATGCACACACGCATATACATTTTTTTTAAATGATGTTCAGAAAAACATTAATAAATATGAATAATAATATTACATTAATAAACATTCATCAGTGAAATATGTACGTCGGTCGATTTTTCTCATGATCCAAAGCTTTACTTATTGATTCCACGTATATATGTATGAACATATCTATGTATGAACATATCTATGTATTACGTACATATCTATGTACTATGTATGATGTGTAACTTGGACATTGAACGCTAAGATGCTACACAAAGTCCAATGCATTCGAATAAGTATGATACGCTATATTTTTGGCATAACGAGGAGAGATAGGAAATGGAATACGTAGGTGAGAAGTATAAAAAGGGTAGTGGATATACATGTACATATGTATGAAGTGGAGATATTGAAGAGTGTGAAGAGATACAAATGGCTATAGGCGGGTCACCTATCTAGAGAATTGGACGAAAGGTGTACAAAGTGCTAGAATAGTACTGGATATAATGTAGGAAGATGGGTGGACGAAATTGTAAAAATGTGTGAGAGATAAATGAATGAGTTGCACAATACAGAGATGAATAAAAGCATGTTGGATAGTGCTTCATCCAGTAGTGGATGGTATGCTTGTAGAACAGGCGTCAATTTTCAAAATTGTATAGTTATTTCCTTGGAGTCTTTCATTGAAATTATTATATGAAGTGGTTCATTATGTATGTTAAGAACAAAAGTCTTAAGAAGCTAACAAAAAGCTTGTAAAAACTTGAGTTCTTGAGTTCGAGATCATTTTTATCGATGTCCTTAAAAAATATTTGTATGTCGTCAAAACACTTTATGAATCGATTAAGAATTAACTGTAATATTTCAGCATGTAACAGCAAATCTTCGTATTTAGATTCAACTTCTTCCAAAAATGCTTTGATTGACTGTGTGTTAGTGCAGATCATTTTTTTACGTTCTTAAAAACTCAATTTGGTGCGTAGATTCATTTGCAAATTAATTTTCTCGGCAATGCTCTTTACTTCACTAATTAACAAATGATTTTTGACCTGTTGCGTATTCTTAAATAAAATATTTAAAAATATATACATTTATATATTTGGTACTTGGTACGATCAATGTGGCAAAACACATTGATCGCAGTTTTTTTGATTTAAAAACCGCATTCATTCGTCCAAATGCACTCCATCCTAATTTTTATTACTTCTTCAGTACTTCCGAACATGTCTATTATTTGTCATTAATATTAATTACTATCGACTAATTCTACTATGTTATCATCTATTGTGATGTTATTAGAACTGCTTTATCTGTCCATCTGTGTTATTCTGTTATGTAAGTCAGCTAGATCGCGAGCTATTAAAACTATATGACTCAAGTGACCATTGATTTTTTTCCTGAAAACACCCTCAAGTATCGCATTGAATAACTTTGGCGAGATGGTGTCTCATTGCCTTACTCCGTTGCTAAATCTATCTGTATCTAATTCTAATTATTATATTATGTATGTATATTCATTATAGTATAAACAAAACGTATACATATTTAAAAATTGGAAATTTTCTCCTCAAGCCTTGCATTTTTGATTATTATTTTAACGACGGCGTTTTGGGTGTATATATTATAGGCGGGTCTACCTCACGGCACCGAAAGTCAAAAGATCGAAAAAGCAAAGATCGAAAATCGAAAGATCTTAAGTCGAAAGATCAAAAAAAGGGTGCATGGTAAACGGTACTATCAGTGGCATGCGGTGAAATTATCTATCTTTTTGTCATACAGCCTTGTTTAATGTGTGCGCGCAGGATACGGGAGGAAAAGCCAGTTCCTCTTGTTCCTCGTGTATCCTGGTGAGGATGTACGACGGAGGGAGAAAGAGTTTTATCGAATGCCACTGATATATATACTAACCGTTTTTCATATGTACATATGCATGGTAAACGAACATTTTCGATTTTTTGACTGTCGGTGCGGTAACGGTATTACACTGTTCGGCTCGAAAAATGTTTCAGAGACGAGATATGACTTTTCTTATAGATCTATGCCCAGTGAACACGAATCTGGTAATAAAAAGTGTTGATTGGCTCGAGATTCGTAGATATATGTGTTTTTTAAATCGCGCGATTTTCTATATCTCGGTGTTGTTCGGTCGATTTCTCAAAATCTGTTAATTTTCTGTTCAAAATGAATATTGGAATCTACAGTCGGGTATTTTATCTTTCATTTTTAGTACTTTTCAGCTTTTAAATCTCTCTAAGTAATCGTCCAGTTCAAATCAAAAGTCAAAATTACGTATTTTCACTTGGGATTTTTCCCCACTGTTAATACTATATTATATTGAGTATTTTCTATTGAAACATGTTTATTAGGATAGTGTTCTGGCCACACTATTTTTTGATTTCGTTTAAAAGGTTTAATTGGATGTGTGGTGAACTTTAAATTGGTAAAATTTCGAACAAAAAACTCTTACTAGTGTTTACTCGTATTTACACGAATCCGAATTGAATAAATTGGGATAATATATTAAATTATCTTTATATGAGAATTAAATAAAATTCCACTTAGAAAAATCATATTTTGACTATTCTTGTGGCATTTTCGGCCTCACGTGAAGTCTGCCTAACGACGGGCAGTTTCCTTCCTTAATCCGGAAACGATCCGGTGGATCCGACCGCGTCTCGAGGCGCAACGACGTGTCACCGATTGTGTGATTTTTGCGTCGGTTTGCGGAAGCGGAGCGTCCACCGGACCGGAAATCGTCATCGTCGCCAGCTGAGCATCTCCCGAGTAGTCACGGGCTTTTAGCCGCTGGGCCTCGGCGATATCGTGAGGCGATGATCATGACGTCGATGATGGGCCAGAGATACCGATATTTTGTCGTGTGTGCGTTTGATGTGTCGCAAATTGGCGACGATCTGTGACGCGGGCGTGCTCCGGCCACGGTTGGTGTCCGCGCGCGGGCAATTACTCACACGCGGCGACACTCTGGGCACCTAACCACCCATGGCCATGGTTAAATCCCATCAAGTGGTCAGCGTACATGCTCCCGATAACGGACATGTAACCCGTAGGTTATAGCCACAAACAGATAAAGCCGGACACGTCGAATTCCAACTGCGAAGTCGCCACAGTGGGTCGATCGAACTCGTCAGAGTGCACTTATGCATGCCTTTATTACCGGACTGAAGTTTTATTTTTTATTTTTCATAATTACAGTTTGCAGTTTGCATTAGGTGTAAGTATTCCATATTTGGTGGTGACATTAAGCTTTTTGGTCCTGCCACTGATGGTGAGTCTAAAATTTTACAAGACGACCTTAAATCTGCCATTACATGGTCAAAAACTTGATATATAAAAAATGTACCATTCTTCTTCTAGGATCCAATAATTTAGTTAATCCAGTTGAAGCTTAGTCTGATATTGGCTCCCTTAACCACTTGTGATTTAAAATGGTCAACCCCATTAATTATATCACGAAAAATGGCTGTTCTCTTCTATATATTAAACGTTTATTTAATTGTCCCAATGTCAATTTTTTGGCCAAAATTTATACAGAAGCATACATATTTTGGAGGAAAACTTGAATTTGATTATTCCATTTGGAACCATTATTTTAAAAAAGACGGTGTATGCTTAGAAAGGGTCCTCCTTAACAATTACATTTATCTGGGAGGTCGAAATTTCAGACTCCAAAAAATATTTATTACAGAATAATTAGAGAATCCTTCTTTTCAAATATAGTGGTTAAAGTTTGTAATAGTCTATCCAACGAATTAGTTATTTCTAGTAACTTAAACCTTTTTTAAAAATAAACTTGATGATTTCCTCGGCTTTTGTAGTTCTTCCTTTTTTTTAAGTTAAGTATATCTTTTGTATTTTCTCTTGTTTTTTTTTTTCATTACCTTAATTAATATTTCTGTACTACTATATGATTATCGAACCACTTGGGTTCATCTTCGGTTCATGAAAGCAAAACGGAATTTGATTTTGATTGGTTAGTTTTATCGTTGCTACGCTGATGTATATATGTATATACATATATAAAACATAATATGAACACAACTTTAACTGTGGGTAGTATGATTTATTGTATATATGTATGGGTAGGTACATACATATGTACGTCGAAGGTGTGCCAGGAAAACGTCGATCGTCATTGTATTTAATTTTCGTCAAGGTAATGAACTTATCTAAAACATTCCAACTAAAGACTATTGCTTTCTCTTAATAACTTTTGAATTTCGTTAATTTTCGCCCCCTCTGATAGCTAATTATATTACAAGTTTACTTTCATATGCATATGAGTGTTTAAATTATATACATATGTACCTACATACATACATGCCTACATTTTAAAATTAATCATTCACTCTTTAATTGCAATTAAATCTGGTTTAAAATGCTATCTAGTAGTTTTTTTATTAATATAATGTAAAACTAAAAGTAAAAACCTGTATAATATATTCATCAATGGTTTGTTTGTATTTGTTTGGTATTTCATGCATTTCCGTTCGATTGCTTTTTCATGCAAGCTTAATGATTCATAATAGCTTATGATGATTATATGGATTGTTGAATTACTAAAATACATACATATATTCTTTATTTACAGTTATGCACTTTTTTCATCCACTTTCCTTGCAATTTTTCAAACACGCATCCCATTTTAATTTCTTCTCTTGCTCCACTGTGTCTGTTATCTTCTTTATTCTTCCCATCCTTGTGTACCATTTATTTTTGTTTCAACAAGTCTCTTTTCGCTGTGCTAAACATGTTGTATGTTGTATTTGTATTGTATATACATATGCAATAGAAATTACGCATCAGTTTGTAATTCAACGAATAAATTTCAAATCTGCATATACCTAAACATGAACGTAGGAAAATATTCCCCAGACAAAATAAATACAAAAATAAATTCTTTGAAACCTTTACAACCTTTATTACTTTATTTATTGTACGTAGTAACAATATATGAAGTTTTGTGATCATGCGAAAATTCAACATGTTATATTAAATCCTACATTCTTCCGATCGCTTTGAAACTTTGGAATTTTGCGCGGTTTGATCAACCTTAGATATTTAAATCAATTTCGCCAGTATAATGGTGAAAAATAATCGTAAAAGACACGTTTAAAAATGCAAACATTTTGGAAATCTTGTTTAGTGGTCAGTAATCCTATATGCTTAACTTTCCGCCACCCTCTGGTTTTATCAGATTTTAATTGTTTAAAATCCTGTAACTTTTTCTTTTTCATACTATATCTTATAAAATTTGCATTATAGGTTCTCATTATCTCTCATATACATACATATATTTTTACTTCACTCATTATATTTTGAATGTTTCATCATTTAAAAAAAATGATTAAAAATGATAATAAGGTTACATCTTTCATTGATGTTCAAATAACATTTTTAAAATAGTAGGCTTTCAGAATTGATCTTTTCCATACTTGATTCGATGTTTTAAGTAGTTTTCTAAAGTAATGTGTCCGATTTTGATTTACGTCGCATTTGAGACGATCAAGTCCTCAAATTATAATTTACGAGAGTTTGATCCGATTACGGTAAGATTCGAGCGGTACAACATACATATGTATGTATGTAAGTAAGTTCGGTTTGCGATCATAGTCGTCGTCGGTTGCACAACAGCTGACAATGATAATGACTACAATTTTTGTGTGACGATGACGATTTCGAAACGTCCAAAGCCCCGATCCCCGTCGACGATGACTTGCGGCCGGTGCTCGTGCGATGGTATCGCCGTCCAGGACAAATCCTCTCGGTCCATTCAACACAATTTACCTGGGCGTGGTGGACCGGAGATGTTAAAATATCATTCATTATTCATAGTTGGCGGACAACAATGGACCACGTAATCTGATGCCGGCACTTTTTTTTTCATTTTGTAATCTTACATTTAGTCCGTGTGCTCTTTTATACTTTGCATCCGCACCCCCGCACACGGGCACTTTGGCTGTTGCACAATCTGCAAGGATGTTATGTTGCAATCCTATGATTGCAGTATCGTAATATTCCGTTGACATTGAATTTTTTAGTGTCTGTATGTAACATGGAAAGGCAAGATGTTCGCTACACATCGCCGTATCGTTTAAATAATTTTACGGAGGACCTTATTTATGCTGAGCCATTTTTCATTAATGCTGAAAATATTTGTAGTTTTCTACTGTCGGTAATTTGATATGGATATTTGATATTTAGAACAGTTTCAAAATGTATTATAAAACGAAATAAATTTGATAAATTGTGATTTCATTTAATTTTCGCACCATACATATGTATGTGTATATTTTATCGGAAAATATACAAAATTATCGAAATCTGTACAATCAATTTTTATAATATGAACTAAAAACTTTTTCAGAATATGAACTAAAAAGTTTAGGATTCGTAGACAGTGCCTTCAAACGACCGATCTATAGAAGTTAATTTCTATGGTTTGACCAATCTGAAACAAACCTTATGATAGTTGGGAATTCAGATATTTTTTATACATATTTCAATTTGATTAACCAGATTTTTTTCCTACAATTTTTCTTCAAATTTATTGTATAGGTACCTATGTTTATTTATTGTTGCTTATTCGTTATGATCTTTTCTCCGAGAAATAATTTGTTTCAGTTTTTATTATAGGCATATGAATGTATGTACAAACTATGTATGTTTAAAAATAATTTTTAAAATGTAGTATTTTACATAGTTTTTTTTTACATAAATTTCCGCGATTTCCAAGTAGGTAGCACTCTTTTTTTTTAGTTCAACGACAATGCTGAACCGCTTCCGCTTATCTTCGGTACATATCTTCAAAAAAAGTCGAGCAAGTCCCCAAAGAGCGACATTTTATGTACTCTTTAGTAGTGTTTCGTCCGTTTTTCCGGCCGTCGAGTGTATAATACAATATTTGCCGCTAGATTAACGTGTCCGGCTCGTGAATAGTCGAAAGGGGGGAGAAACTCTGAACCTTATCTCCGACTGATCAAACACCGAGTTTAGTGCTTGGACGTCACATATCTCCAGATAAGGTCGACAAACATCCAACACGGGCATTTATTGCTTGGACTAAACCATACAGCTAGTTCCCGGAATCGGAAACGAGTCATATTTATACATACATACATACATATATGAAACATTGACTTATCTCGAAACGTCGCGCCAAACGATTCCGGAAAATTTTCCTATTAGAAAATGTGAAGTCTAGTTGGAATTGTTCTATGTACATACATTGTAGTACGATCGATGCGGTGCAATTTGGTGGTAAACAATCAAATGTTATCGAGTTGGTGAATATACCGTTCGTTCGTGGTCATCAATGTCGTCGTCAGGTGACACATTGCACACACATATACGCGTACAGTCGTTAAAGGCTTAAGATAACCGCTGTTTAATTTGACTAACAGATAAGTTGAAAAATGCGGCCGCTGCATAATGAGACACCATTGTGTACAGAGAAAATTGTATTTCGGACGTAATAATCCTGCCACATTATTATACGATGACATTTAAATAAACAACCGCTTAAATATCACTGGGTTATATAAATATTATTAGTTTCACCAGTGGGTAAATATACTAAAACATTTCTTAGACATGTATGTATGTATGTTGGTATTATTTCATAGATAGACTCGCGAATTGAACCCGCGTGGAACATTCGCCACCTATCGGAAGAGTTCTGAAGCTTTATAGCTTTCTACTCGCCGCCAGGGGGTATTAAATAATTGTTAAAATAAATATCACGGACAGCAACCGTTTATCAATTAAAATATACTTTTTAATACTTATTTATTTTTAACTGTATTATAAGGGATGTATTGGGAATTAAAGAGTAAGTACATTATTTTTAAATGAATAGTAAAAAAAACAATTTCAATAAACTTTTTCTATACGAAAACTTACATTATTTCATTTACATAGTTCAAGCTTAAAATTAAATATATTTAAATGAACGCTGATAAACATGTTATAGAAGATAAATAATACGAAAAAAATAATTTAGTAAGTACATAAATATACATACATATATTATAAAGAATCCGTATTCTTATTGGATTATTCTTATACGAGTATTATATTCTAGTTGGTATGTTTATAGTGTAAATACAAATATGTTAAGTTTGTTCATGCACAAATACATATAAAGTATTCTCAATCGTTTGTCCCATCCTCTATGTACATACATATATAAGTATGTATGCTTACCCAAGTTTGCAATATTTTTAATATTAGTGAAAACGGGAATTATAGCATCTTTACTCTGCGGTTTCCATAGGATTTCCCTTTTAAATACTGGGCGTTTTGACATCTCAAAAGTTTTGACATCCAAAAGTTTCATGCAACTCCCGGTTAGTCTATTAGAAGATGGCTTTTGACTGTTAGCACTTAAATTAAAACCTATAGTTTGTGTAATAACAAACTGGTATGCTCATGAACAAACTAAAGTGAACACTTGAACTGTAAAATATATAACCTATATAATATTAGTGACGAACTTTTGCACGTAGCACGAGCATAAATACGCCTTTAATAATAAATGAAATAAAAATAATAATTATGTAATTACTTCATTCAAAAGAAGGTTCGTGGTATGCATACTTAATTATTTCTTTTCACATTATCAACGTCGTATAAAACAAGAGTATCAAAACGTGTGTTTTCACATCTCGGGAGTTGGAATGAAAGGTCGTATAAATCTCGACTCCCCCATGTCTTTCATATTAAACAAGCATTACCGGGGTGAAACGTCTACTAATTAATATGTGAAAAGACACACCTGAAAACGCCTTTGTTTCCATTGTGCGCGAAAACCAGGGGAAAACAAATTTTCTTTCGACTTTTAGAGACTCGTGCTTATGTTTATGTGTGTGTGTGTATGTTCGTATTTCAAATGGCCGTTGAGGGGGTCGGTGCAGTGGTACGCCCCCGCAATTTCGAATGCATTTGCTTGTGATTGTGCATGTTGGCATAATGGGGCCGCGCATTCGACTACTGAATTAACTGAATTTTCCGCCCCCTTAAGAACTTAGGGAAACGAACAGGTTTAATTAGCCGACAGCTACCAGTCCTGCCCTCTGGTATCAGGGACGTACTTGTCCTTTTTTACTATCAAAAGAAAATACAATAAAATGCGTTTTTCACAGTACCGTTCAAGGCCTAGTATATATTCAATTTAAACTGTATATGTACATATTAATTTTCATATTTAAAAAAAAAATTTGGAACTTCGTGTCCGATATATTTGCTTCGTATAGTCAGCGGAAAACACGAATTTTCGTAGATATGTAAGGATGACACTTTCGTCTTGAACTTAATAATATCTATGGTATGTAATTCCACGAAGGCTTAAGACTATTCTTGACTTGAACAAATGTTCGAATACAATCATAAGGATCATTGCAGATATTTTTTTAAATAAATATAATATTTAATTCAAATTCAGATTTTTTTTATAATAAAATTGTGAAAACACATGAAAAATATTGTAATTCGACCCTGTGCTCAGTGTTACAAGCATGTGTGTCCCCGCTTTGCGAAGTGGTTAGCTGAACTTATTGCCAACTTCATTGGATGAAAGATCATATAGAAATTTCATCATGTATGTCCAAACGCAAGCTGTAGAACATAAAAGTTGGCCAATTATAGTGAACGCGACCCTTTTAAAGAGTTTTCCATGACTTTTTCCGCGTTGCGTTGCCCACTTTTCATCATCCGATCCCCTTTTTACCGCTAATTGAGAACGCCAACTGAGACGTAACTGAAACGCGTTCGAAACAAATCTTACATCTTGAACCTCCCCTATTTTTTTCTACATCAACTCTTTGCGCTTTTAATTTTATTCAAAGAGCCGTTTCAAAAGATCATCTGTGCCTGTGGGAATCAAATTAGTCTCTACAACACCCTCAATTCAAACTATGCACCATAAATATGAAGATATATTTTATTATTACGAGTATATTCGGCAAACTGTGATATTATTTTTTATGAAAAAAGCCCATCAAAAATGAATCAATTATAACTTTTTTGTTTTTAATTAAAATATGAATCAATTTATAACTATTTACGTAACTTTTTTGTTTTTTTTTTAAGCTAATTCAACCATCTTAAATGTATTTTTGAATCAAATGTTGACGGGTTAATTTGCATAATTATGGAAAAAAAGATGATCATTCAACCCCCCCACAATCGTAAAAGAAACTCTCGCTATGAGTGCTGATAATCTTTATATTTGTACAGTGGGGTTCATTTCAGCGAGGGAATCTTTCTCGCAAGAACAATTCATAAATTATTCACAGTTTACGAGGGCCCCGACCTAGCACAACGAGCCGTAAATGTTTGTACTACGAGTGGCTAATAAACGCTGCATCGACTCGGCTACAATTTACTCCGAGAAAAATTCCACCCAACCACCATCGTCGTCCCCCATCCTTCGTTTCTCCTCTGGAAAAGCGTGAAAAGCCACCCTGGTGGGTGCCACCCGGCGGAAAATGGGGCCAGACGGACCGGAGAAAAGCGAAAGAACGGCATTGGCAATGAAAAATCAACTCAACGTGTTAAAAGTAATTATCCCCGTTCTCACTTGTCGGCGGTTGAGGCAGTAATTTCTTCTCCCTCACACCATTTCGCCGGAGGTTTGAGTCTCGCTCTCTCGACGAGCTTTTTTCTTTGCCCGCCACTTTCCCGGCATCGTCTCCTCTCTTTATTTTCCGGAAAAGCTTTGTAAACGATATTCATAAAAGTATCAACAATTCAAGGCTAAACCATTTCAAATAAATTTTCTCACGTGAATAATCGTAATATGGTTTAATTTGATCATTTTTAATTGACGATTTTAGATCAACGAACTTCTAATATTTTATTTTTGGTGTGAATTTATATAATTTACTTAATTAAGTTACACTATTGAATTTAATAATAAATTGAAAGTTCTGTCTTTAATTAAAATAAAAATATCTATCTTTAGATAAAAACTTGTATAATGTCATCTTCTTCTTCTAATGCCGAATTCGTATTCAGACGTAGGCGACTACCATGGGCAGACATCGTTTATGGCCCGTGCGAATTCTTCCCTATCATGGGCAAGCCGAAATAGCTTTTCGAGACTGAGTCCCATCCATGACCTGATGTTCCGGAGCCAAGAGAGCTTCTTTCTCCCAAGCCACCGTTTGCCTTCTATTTTCTCTTCAATGATTGTTTGTAGAAGGCGATATTTGGGGCCGCGAATAATGTGGCCAAAGTATTCCATCTTACGGCGCTTCACCGTGTCAAGAAGCTCTCTCTTTTTATGAAGAAGCTGGAGGACTGTTTCGTTTCTTCCACTCTATAATGTCATATATACATATATATATATGTACATACATGTGTGTGTATATGGAAATTCATAGTTCTATTATTTTTATATAAAGACGATATATGTATGTATATATAAAAAACACGTTATATGCTCAACCTTTCTAAACATAAATACCCATTATAATTGTCTTATGAAGTTATGATAAACCTCCCTATGTTAACAATAACACTTATCAGAGAGGTTTATACTTTCAAACTCAAAAAAATATTTACTATAAAATAATTAGAGAATCCTTCGTTTCAAATAGAGTGGTAAAAGTTTAGAATGGTCTATGATTTCCCTAAAATAAATCGGCTTTTCTATTTCTTTCATTTTTTTTAAGTTTTTTTTAATCTTTTGTTTTTTCTCTTGTTTGTTTTATTTTCGTCTATTTTGAGTGGTTTATATTTTCTTTTCGGTTTTCTTTGTTAATTTTTTTTCATTTTTATTTTTTTTCATTTTTATTTTTTTTTCATTATCTTATTTAATATTTGTATTTAAGGCAGCAGTTTCCAAACTGGGAGGCGCGCCTCCCAGGGGAGGCGCGGACTATTGCCAGGGGAGGCGCCAAAACTTTTTAATAAAACAATAATTTTCATACCATAATATCTACAAATAAATAAAACTTCATATCGTAGCTTAACAGTAAAAATTCAATGCATGAATGTTTATTTTTATTTTTCTTTCATTTTTATATATACATTTAATTCCTATAAAAAATTATCCGGAGAAGAAGATTTTAAAAATTGCGCCTTTGCAAACGCTCTGTTTTAGCTAAAGATGCCCATTTAATTGCATATGTTCGATATGTCGCGGATAATAATATATTAGAAGATATATTATTTTGCAAACACATTCTTGGGAAGACCACATCCATTGAAATTTTTAATATAATAGACAGTTTTGTTGAAGAAAACGACATAAAGTGAAATAATTGCGTTTTGAATGACATAAAATAATAATTGGACTGTGTACCGACGGAGCTCACTCAATGTCCGGACACAAAGCAGGTCTTAAAGCATTGATCAAAAAGAAAGCACCACATGCTATCTGGACACACTGTATGATTCTCAGAGCAGCTCTATTGTCAAAAAATATGAGCGAGAAACTGAACAGCATTTTACAAAATTTATAAAAATTATAAACTACATTAAGAATAATCCTTTGAGAGCAAAGCTGTGTACTGATATGGAAGCCAATTATACCTCACTTTTGTATTATTGTGAAGTTCGCTGGCTATCTCGTGCAAAAATGATTCTAAAGGGTGTTTGAACTCGAAGAAGAAATAGCAACCTTTCTCGAAGAAAACCATCATGAAGAGGCACATTTGTGGACGAACGATAATTTTATTGTTAAACTTGCCTATTTGGTTGAAATTTTTGGAAAATTGAGCGGTTTAAATAATTCAATGCAGGGATCACAAATACACCCACTTGTTCAAAAAGACAAAGAAAAGCTTTCATTAAAAAAGTTATGGAAATCAAATTTACAAAAGAATGGGTTGGATAGGTTTTCACTTTCCAAAGATTTCTGGGCCACAGCCAATATTGAAGCAAGTAAAAATATTTTTACCGACCACTTGGATGTTTTAGTGCTGCATTTTTCCAATTATTTCAAAGACCTTGATTTCTCAAAGTTTTTGTGGATACAGAATCCATTTAACTACAACGAAGAAGACGAATTCGAGCTGACAACCATCGAAAAATAAAAATTGATAGAATTATCATGCGATAGCTCACTAAAACAAATGTTTCAAAATGAAACCATAATTAAATTTTGGATGAATCTTAGTGGAGAGTATGAATCTTTGTATTGCAAAGAAATGCAAGTGCTGCTACCGTTCGTAACGTCTTATTTATGCGAAACGGGCTTTTCGGCACTAGCTGCAATGAAAACCAAATATCGAGCCAGGTTAATAGTCGAAAAGGAGTTACGAGTGGCACTCTCCATATTGCCCCCAAGATTTGATAAACTTTGTGCCAATAAACAACAACATCCTTCGCATTCAATTTTGATGTGTTAGATGTAGTTTAATTAGTAATTTAATATAAAAATAAATATATGTACGTGTTCGTATAAATTTATGTTATAGCAAAACTTTTTTATTATTCTGTCTATTGTAGAGTTCAGTATTTTATTTTTAAATAAAGTTTTATTATTTAAAACGTGTCTATCGTATTATATCTATTAAAAAATAAAAGGTAGGGAGGCGCGGAAAAAAAATTTTTTTTTTAGGGAGGCGTAGTAGCATAAAGTTTGGAAACCGCTGATTTAAGGTAAACAGGTATTTTGTTTTATTTATTTATTGAAAAATCAATAGATAACAGATGCAAAAATGCATAAAAATAAAGAATTTGATGTATCAGATGTAGAAATGCATAAACAAAATAACATCTGAGCCCAATTATAGATTTTTACAAATTACATAAAATGGTATTTTTGCTTATTTTTAAATATATTTTTTAAGTATCTACGTCGTCAGATTATATTTTAATTTTTAATTGATTAAAAATATTTTTATGGCTTTTTTTAGATTTAAATTTAGTAAATATGTTAAGACTTTTTCAAAACATAAATGTATGATAGAGTGGATCTGTGCTCCCCAGTAAAAGTATACTTTAATTAGTATGTATACTTTCGCCAACTTAGTCAGTGAGAGTAAAACACTAGAGTACGGACCCAAAGCGCGCCGCTCATTGTTCAATTGTTGTAAATGCTTTGTAAAAAAGGATCGGCAAACCTTTAACAATGCATTTACAACATTTGAACAATGAACGGCAAGCTGGTTGTCCGGGGTTTAAATTATCACACAAATCAAAACATTGAAAACATGCTAGAAATATAAAAAGAAATCTAGAAACTTTTCTATTAATTTTATTAAACAAGATTAACTACATATGTACATATACCTATACATATGATTAAAAAAAGTATTGCTTAAGATATTTGAATAAAGGTTTCAATATATGTACATTTCAAAAAGTACAGTCAAAGATTAATAATGTGGATAAAAAATATTTCCATAAAATCTGTCGGTGAGTTGTTCCCGCGATGAAATGGTCATACGATGAAATGTCCGGACACGGTAGCGTTGGGACAGACGGCCTTCCTGGTTGATTTGAGTGAAGCAAAAGCATTATTGAGTTTGACCATTAACATATAATGGATAAATAAATATAGATATGTATGATAAAGTTTCGGTTTTTAAAAAATAAAAAGTAAATAGAGCATATAAATGGTATATGTACATACATTTTTTTATATATTATTGTATTCATAACGTTCATGAAAGATATCTTATTTATCTCTTGTAAATTCGAGAACACAGAATTTTTTGATACTATTAAATGCTACCCACTCTGTCTCTATGATACTATATGATTGTTTGTAATTGGCCAGAAAAGCGAATTGGGGGTTACCTGTTATATGTACGTACATAATATGTAAAAAATAAATTAAGTAAATGTTAAGTATTTGGAATATGAATTCCCTAAAAACACCATTGAAAATACACTTTAACACGTAGTATGAAATATCTTTAACACCTAGTGTTAAATATCTGTAACCGTATATATGTACATACATATATACGGTTTTCGTACATATGTATTTATTCTTTAATTTTCATAATCACTACATTTTTAATGAAATTTTCTTAGAGATTCGTTCATATTAAAATCAAGTAGGTTTCTTAAATTAATTACAATTGATTATACAAGTACGTCTAAGAGAGTAATTAATTTAATATATGTAATTAGGTATTTCCACTTCAGATATTTTACTGCCTTTAAAATACAATTTAAATGAAAATGTTCTCGCTATAAAAATTTTAAGCAATTGCATTTGCTTTAATTTTGTTTTCTTCAAATAAAAGAACACCCTCTACAAAACCAAAAATCAGCGGAGCGGTTTCTCAAATTTTGGTGTTTAATTCATTACGAAATTAAAAGAAAACGTCCAAATAAGTGATATTGAGTTACGGCTCCCTCGACGCGGCCGTAAATACTTAATAAAGTCTTCAGGGAGGGGGGGGGGTTAGGTAGAAAGAAGAAGGGGAGGTGGAAGGGGTGGGTGAGGAGAGAAAAATTGTATAACCATATTAAGCTGAAAGCTTTTCAGATTTTCACCAACGTTTTTCGCTCGTATTCATTCGGCTTTAACGGTGATTCGAAATTTAATATTGTTACATATAATACGTGCTTTCCTCACATCATTAGGATATTACAATTGTGAACAAAATATTGAGTACAATGGTATTCGTATTTATGTTATAATTTATCTGTACATTTATGTGTAGATTGGATTATTAGATATGTACATATGTACATACATATATGTGGTCGCTCAATACAGTTTTCAATTGCATCGATTTCGAGATTAATTTCCGTCATCTCTGCATAACTCTTCCATCATCCTTCCCTAAGGCTTTCGAATGGCCTCTTAATTAATTATGCCTCAAATTGGTTATATCCTGTGCAGAAGAGACAGGGTGGTTCGTATGGGTGGGATGTCGCCCAAATCCGCTGTCACTAAAATCAATTACGGCCGCTGTCTTGCACGGAAAGCCTATTGGGCCCTGCCACGTTAACGGTAAACAGGCTCTGGAGTAAACCAGGGAAGTCCAACTTTAGGGTCATTAATTAAAATACAACAATTGTTGACTTTTATCCACGAAAATGTGGGTTAAGTGTAAGCTATGCGATATTGACCTATAATTGATTATCATTTTCTTTTTGGTAGAACTTTATCTATTCCAAGATTATCCATCGCATTGATATAATGACGGTCTTCGTTAATCTTGATGACTTAGATCTCTGAAGCACTGTTACACTGAAGCGTACGTATGTATTTTATTTTATTTTTATAAAACAATGTCTAAAATTAGCAGTACTCAATTCATATTCGTATTATTATTTTGATTTCAAGCGTTTGTTTTACTTTTTTGCGAAAAATGTTTTCCCTCTGGAATATCTAGAAAAGAATGCTTTCAAGACATTTCTCATTGCTTTTTTATAAGCCCGTACTATTTATGAAATAAATCCCTTGTTTTATTTTATACGTTTGTAACGTTTCTTTAGCCTCTTATTATGGTTATTAAATCACTCTTTATTTTACAAATTATGAAGGGGACTTAAAACAGTATCAAAATAATCCATTATATATTACAAATGTAAACTCAAATGCACCATTTTAAAATATCAATTAAAAAATTCGACATATGTATGTGCATACATCGAAGCTAATTTAAAATATACATATGTATAGGTGTGTACGTGCTTATTTGCGTGGGAAGTCGGAACGTGAATCTCGTACCGATGATGTGTAAACTTCCTCCATTGGTTTTAATATCACTTATTGGAAATGTTTGAATAGTAGCAGAAGTGGATTCAGCCGAATCAGCTTCCGGTCGCGCAACTAGTTTGCGCATACATATAATATCCAAGTAGGTATCGATATACACACATATGTATGTAGATGTGTGTACAAACATACTTTGAACATATTTATTAAAATTCGTATCCCTTTGAACAATCCGATAGCGCTGTCGGCTGACGCGTTGTGTCTACATATGTATTTCGATACCGAGCCGTTTTTTCTGCAATACGTTGGGTATTATTAAAGGCTCGCACACTCGCAAACCGAATTTAGGTAAATTTATACGGGCGCGACGCGAGCTTCTAGCTCCAAATACCCGTCGTGTGTAGCTTGTAATTACATGTAGATAGGTCTTAGAGCCACTAATGCCGGCTGAAACGTCTCAAATTTGGTGCTATCCCAAACCCCCACAGCCTCCCCTTTCGAAAGACTTTCAGAGGAAGTGCCTGAGCCACCCGAAACCTCACACCGACTCTACAATCCCCACCCACTCCTCGTCTTCGAATCCATCCTCTCGGTGCTCGCGGTGTTGGTGTGTGAGCTTCTGCTTTCAGGCGAAATGCCCAGTTATCGTAGTCAAAAATCACACCTCACATTTTCCAATTGGATTCTAGTTGGACGTGAAAACTCTCCTTCGCGCGTTCGTGGTCTCTTTGAGAGTTGAATGGTTTTTATCATTTTTGGAATTCTTAACTTTGAATAATTTAAAATCGTATTATATAATTATTGAATGAAGGTATTTTCTGTACGAATTTACATGTAGTGTTGTTTTAGTGATATATATTCGACTAAATTCAGTTAGGTTTTCATGAAAATATATATAATTAAACTGCCTATATGCATAAAGGTAATTATTTTTATTTACCGAAAATAAATAAGGAGACGTGTGAAATTAGGATGCAGTGCATTTGGACGAATGAATGCCGTTTTTAAATAAAAAATGCCACTTTGCCTGAAGAAAAAGATCTTTGATCAATGTGTTTTGCCAGTGATGACGTATTGATGTGAAACTTGGACACTAACACAATGTCCAATGCACTCAAAGAAGTTTACGTTTATTTAATTAAAAAAAAAGACGGAAACAAACATATGTATAGGTATATAACATTTACACCAAAAAAGTTTCAAAAGATCAATAGCAACAATGAAAAAAAAAAAACAAAGAAAAGCATTGAATAATGGTAGATATGGGATATAGGTGTGTACCTACATATTTATGTATTATTGTGGATATGAGGTCCAATGCATTCAAAGAAGTATGGAACACTGAATGCTTGGCAATACGAGGAAAGACAGGAGGCGGAATGAGTGGGTGAGAAGTATGACAAGAGTAGTGAATGTAGTGGATAGAATGAAGACATTGTAATGGCAATGAGCGAGCTACTTGACTAGAAAAATATGTAGATGAAAGTTGGACAAAATAAATGCTAAAATAGTAACTGAGAGATTGCAAAAGGGTAAATGGCCGCAGGGAAGATGGATAGACGAAATTAGAAAAATATGTGGGGTGAGATGGATGTTGAGGAGGCCTTCATCCAACAGTGGAGGAAAAAACAATATTTGACAATGTTAGCTTTTCAATAAATTTTATATTTGTATATCGGTAACATCGTAGCTCGGTTGACTTCGATTGAAAATAATTTATTCCGAGTATAATAGTGCTGCTGATTGGACTTGGATATTTTTCACTCCAAGCCGATCGTTTTGCATCAAATTTTGCCAATTTATCTAATTTCATTGTTGAAACGGTTTCTCCCTCAAATTGGCAAAAACCATCCTACCCACTATTTCAATATGATTTCAAAAATTATGATCCATAAATTTACATAAATATGTACAAGTTTAATACCATAGATGTCGCTCAGGGGAGACCCGTAATTACATAATGGGGAAATCCATTATAAAAGAAAATGTTGATTTAAAATTAGAAAATCTAAAAAAATAATTCAAATATTCCAATATATTTCCCCATAATTTTTTTTATAGATCTGGTATTATTCTGGAATTACATTTTAAATCCAAACGTGCTTTTCGATTAAATATTGTATAAATGGGAAAATATTTTTTGGTTATTGACATATGTACATATTTTTAGCCATCAAAAACAGATTGAACAAGTTTTTTTTTATATTTTTGCAATTATTTTATTTCATACTCTAGGAAATTATAGACACCGGATTTTTAAATTCGCTTGTATAATACAGCGATGTATGTAAATATTGCAAAATATTGGTTTTGAGTATATGTATGTACATATGTAAGCAATTCATAATTTTCGTAACATTTCTATAATATATGTACATATGTATACATATATTATACTAACCGTACATGATATATTTACATATACATATATGTCCATGTGTATGTACTAACCGCACATTAAATGGTAAAATTTGGTAATTATAGAACATCAACCGCTCCAATTCCTCTCTCCTCCCCCAACCTTAAGACCCAAGCCCGCCTCCCGTTGAGTTGTGGCCGTGTGTGCGAGCGAACGTTTGAGAACTCTCGTTACCGCCGGCACAAATTGAAAACTTATGTTTTCGACAGGACTCTCTAATGCTTCCAGTCTCACACTAGACCCGTACATACATACATATGTACATATGTAGGAGCAATACATATATACATACATATAAAGTAGCGAGAATACATAAATGTATTAAATAGCGAGATACATATACATATATTAAGTAGATATGTACATGTATTTAAATTAAACATACAGACATACATATGTGCATATATAGTTGTGTCGATTTGAAGTCGTCCAGAATGGCAAGGAACTGGTGGTTCCGGGTTTGCATCCAGGTGCGCCGTAGCGCTAATGCAGAGCACATAGCGTGAGATGAATAATTTCGGTGTGTTGAAAACAGGCATTTCAGTCATTCCACATTTTAGTAAACACGCTCTCAAAGCGCACACCAAAATGTTACTAGGCGAAATTCACGGCATATTTCACGGACAAAAGTCATACGGTGTACGACGTAGACGCAAGTTATCTATGTGCATATATATTTTAGTTACATACATTGTATATGTGATGTTATAATATCGAGACATTTTTCTCTAGTTTGAGAATCGTCCTAGTGCAAGAGGATGTTTTTATTTTGAGTACTGTACAGATTTCTTTGTTTCAATGAATGCATATTCATCTACTGAAATAGTTGTGACATTTATTTCAGTTTACTTCAAGACTCTTTGTAGATACAAAGAATTCTAAGAATCATTCAATGCGTTTTCCACCATTATACAACGACTGGTAAAATCTAATATGGTGTATTCTCAGAATTTTAACTTACAGATTAGCAAAACTAACAACTTCTGGATAGTGATAATGTAAATTTACAGAATATCTACATAAACAGATTTTATGACTATTATTTTATAAAGCTAACCCATTTCTATTTTTATGCAAGTTCTAATTTATTATGTACATACATATTTTTTGATGAAAAGTCGTCTATTAAATTGATGCAATCTAAGTTTGATAACAGATTAAATTATAATTCTTTGAGGCGAAAGGGTTCCAACCAGTCGATCGCGAGGCAACATTTGATCGATCTCAATTACAATGGTGAATTACGAAAATAATTTCATATTTTGAAATAAAAAATAAAAAAAATAATTAATTCTACATATCAACATACATACATATGTAGTGTTGTAAGTCGAGAGAATATTCTTGGAGATCGAGAATATTCTCCAAAAGATTATTCGCCCAGAATTTTCTTTTTTCTTGGTTATAAAACATCTCTAGATAGTTTATTAGCCTTTTAGATGATTCTAGAATATTTTCAGAACCTAATTGTAGTAATAGGACTTTCTAGAATGTCTGAGAGCATTTTGAATGACATTTTTGCATTCTGGCGACACTGAATGTGTCATTTCGTCATTTTAACATATGCGCACTACCACCATGACATTTTTCTGCGAAATTCTCACAGGAATACAATGCTTATTAACTCTCGAAACATTAAATTATACATATTTTTATTGCTTTTGTGAATATATTCCAATGAAATTGTTTTGCATTAATAAATTACTTTTATTCATTTCCTCCCTCATCTTTACCGTTCACATGAATTAGTCAATTTACTTTCATAGTTTTCGACGAAATTTTTTAACACAAATTTTGTATGAGTTTGGGTATTTTAATTTTTATTTTACATCAGTACGTACTTTTAAGACACATTACATAATATGAAATCGTAAATTTATTAAGTTTAGAAACGATTAAAATTGGTAAATAAACAATGCGAGTTACACTAAAATATCAGTTTGTTTTTTTTTTGCTTCCAGATCTATAAATAAGTTGTTTTAAGTTTTTCTCCGAAGTCTTCAAATATTTTAACACTACATACATAACTAAATACATAATAGGCGTAACATTTCTGTTGTGTTTCGCCAACTGCTCAAAAGTCACATTTTCTTATCCTCTCTCTGTAAATAAGAAATGCAAAATGTTAAAGATTATTATTAATTAGGTTTTTAACATTAGTTAATTAATTTTATTCGTGTCTTCCCTCATCTTACTGTTCACGTGAATTAATCCATTTTTTGAAATTGCAGTGCAATAGCATAAATGCCTTCCAGCTCTAAAAAAGAATATTCTCAAAAATTCTCGGTTTGAAGAATATTCTTCAAAAGATTATTACTGAGAATTTTACAACACTAACTGTATGTACATATGTACATATTAGTTGCAAAGCGCTATAGGGAAAAAAATTAAAATTCTTTTGGATGAAGTTGAGACACATCACGAAGATTTGCTGATTCACAATGAAGGTGATTGAGCAAAGAATGTGTTTTTGTTAGGTTTCGGGAGTTATTACCTGAAATAAGAACAGTTTAAATTCAGAGAAAGGATAATAGTGCAACCTATCTACTAAACAAGGAATATCTTTTAAAACAAGAAATATTGGATCAATTAAACAAGTTTTCTGACTTAAAATAAGCAGTTTTTTATAACATGAACCTTTAAATACAAAATAATATCCTAAGCCTATCGAAAAGCAACGCAATGATTTTACCAATGGATGCGGAAAATTTAGAATTACAGTTGATTGGATTGCAAAATGACGTTACATTGACACAGTTGAAATCTTCTTTTTTATGGAATATAGAAAAATACTGGAGCGTATGCTAAAAGGAGCCGCCGTTATAATTGGTTTTCGAGAATTATCTCCAGGCTAACTGCAAGTAGGCTAAACAATGACCACCGAATTGGCTTAGGAACGGCAGCCGGTCCCTTCTCAGAAGTGACAGCGATAGCGTGGGACTGAGTGTCGTGGGAATACATATCCGGGTACATGCCTAAACAATAGGAAAGTAACCGTACGTCGAAGATTCCCTGAGCGACCTGTCCTTTATAAACGGATACTTAGGCGATATCAAGGCATTTCTGGACGGAGCACTGTGCGTGTATCTCCTGAATCACCAATAAATGCTGTGAAACGACTTTGGCCTCTTACTTGGATCCTCAACCCACCCGAATGCAGCAATACTGATATTTAAAATGCGTTTATGACATATTTACAAAAAAAATTACGAAAATATTAAAATTATTTTGTTTTTGTAGTTACTCAATGATATTTTGCCTTTTAAAATGAATATTTTTAACTTTAAAATTCTAAAAAAAATGCACAAAATAGTCGATCACCATGATAATGTAGATAAACAAGAGCTCCCAACCTCAAAAGGGTTGGGTGCCCTGGTTAGGGGATGTTCGATGAAAAAAAGAATCTATACAATTATTCATTCATTCATCAAATCATTCCTGGATTTGTAATTTAATACATTGATTTGATTTGTATTTTTTATTTATAAATAAAACCATTTTTTTCACTTTCCTAATATTTGTAATTGTCTTTGATTCCATTAAAAAATCTTAAACTCCAGATATCAATTTTTAAGTAGGCACCTCCTTCCCCTTCCGTATCCCTTTATTTATTATCCTATCCATAATATGCCAGGAGAAAGATATTGTTAAGCGGGATTGATAATACGGGGAGGGCGGTAAAAAAATATAGGAAACACCCCCTGACCCAAATGCAGGAAAAAAATCAACGTAGATAAATTACCCACCGCACTCTTGATATATTATAATACACATCGAACGTTATCGCTCGGTGAAAATTCTACGCACACACAAACACAAACGCCCACGTAAAAACCTCGGCAGATAAGCAACCTTCGAGAAGGGGGTTGGGTGAAAAAAATTGACGTTTCCCAACAAAGGCATAAATCCCGGTAGGGTAACGTGCACGAGCATTTTCCCCATATCGGCTTTTGCGGTGGCGAAGATGCTGCGTGTGTGCGACCTCCTCTATCTCTATCTATCTACGAACGTGTATGAGTGTATTTATGCGCGGAAGGTCTAACGGTAGGGCGGGAGCAGGGGGTGGGCCCGCAGCTTAAACTTTACAGTCTGAATACAATGCCATATATGTATATGTATGTATGTATACTATGTATGGTCTTACTACACTAGCCTGAAATTTCATAATAACGGGTTGGCCCCAAAGTGTGTATGGGTGTGGGTATGTGTGTATGTGTGCGGGTACGCAATATGGCGATATTAGGCTGCTCGCCCGTCGTAGGTGGGGTAAAGGGGTTTCAAAACCATTGTTTTATGGTATCTATGTCGGCTATGATTAATATACGAGCGAGGCTTACGCGTCTTCTATTGATGCGCTACGGTAATTTATTACGCATAATTGTGTCAAGTAAAAAATTCCTAAACTTTGTCGTGAGCTTGAGTTGGGTCGGCGTCAGCAATATTTGGCAGTTCGATTTTATTTTATAAGGTATTGATTTATCTTGGATTGTTACGAGGTGCGACAATGCTCGTTATGGTGTTTTCACTCCTGACAATACTTCCTGGTGAAAAAAAAATGTATATCAGATCTGTACACAGAAAGGAAAAGTTCAATGGGTCAATGTGATGTTGATGGGAAAAATATTAATTCTAATCAAATTGCAAGATTATATGTATGTAGCTATCGCATGCCTGGTAGCATTAAATTAGATAATAATACAATAGAATATGTACGTAAGTACATAATTATCTACATATTTAGAACAAATTATAGATATGTCTGATAGCAAAGAAGGAGTAATAAAGAGACGTGTGAAATTAGGATGAAGTTCATTTGGGCGAATGAACGCCGTTTTCAAATCAAAAATGCTTCTTTACCTGAAGAAAAAGATCTTCGATCAATATTTTTTGTCAATGATAACGTATGGATGTGAAACTTTGGTATTGAACGCTAAAATGCTACACAGATTCCAAGGCATTTAAAGAAGTAAAGACTTAGTATAGAATACTCGGCATAACGAGGAATACGTGGGTGAGAAGTATGACAAGGGTAGTGGATATAATGGAGAGAGTGAAGAGATTAAAATGGCAATCGGCGGGTCATGTAGCTAGAAGAATGGACGAAAGGTAAACAAAATAAGTGTTAGAATGGTACCCGAGAGAATGTATAATAAGATGGTGAAAGGAAGACTACAAGGAAGATGAGTAGACGAAGAAAGGAAAATGTCTGCGTTGCGATGGATGACAGACGCAAAACAGAGACGATTCGAAGTGTGTTGGAGAGGCTTTTATTCAGCAGTGGTTGATGAATGGCTGTAAATGATGATGCTAATATCCAGTCACACCCAAAGAAAGTTGATTCACGATAAAAAATGTTCATGACAAAAATTATCAACCAATTTTTTTTCAATAATAATCCAATAAATCACAGATTGTCTTTTTTTAAGTTGAGCAAGTAAATATTTTTTCATAATTTCAATTATTGAAGTACATCGTGCATTAATAATTTTATATGTTTTTAATATCAAAAATAGGTATAGCCAATATCATACATACTTAAGTATTTTATCAATACAACAAAACAATTTCGTTATATTTTGTATTTAATTATTATTGTATATATGTATATGTATGTACATATGTACATATGCCGTGTATAAGAGATGCGGTCATACGGAGAAGCTTGCTTGTGTACGATACACGGTGCGATGCACAGATGCACGGTATGCACCGGCAGTCAATAAGGGCGCGATCACACAGCGAGGGAGCGGTATGCTATACGCGGGATATTTTTTTTAGATAGTTTTAAACACACACAAATTGTAGGGTCATACCCGGTACGATACGCCGGATCTTACGGGATCGTGCGGGATCGGAGCGGTCTCGTTGAAATTCTATAGAATTGTTTATACTAACTTGACGGTGATATATACCAATTCGTCGACGCTCGGACGACGCTTGACAGTGATCGATAACGGTGTATCCCATATTTTTTTTGACATCTCCTCCCAAGCTTCATTGCGAATGTTTTGGTCCTTATATTTTACGGATCTGACGTCATAGACACATTCGTACTGTCGCACAACTTCTATTAATTTTTCTGACATTATGAACTGCGATGTACCGATATTATGAACTGCGATGACCGAGCTCAAAAGACGAACTGTTTGCAGTCACCACTTTCTTGAGTATAAAAAGTATAAATAAAAAATACTTTGTTCTTGATATAAAATAAAGTAAAAATGGGCTCTCTTTAAACGAACATGTTATTGTATCGACATGTACATACATTCATACGGAAATGCATTCAGTATCAATTAGTTACAGTCCATATTGAGTGCACTATAGCCCTTTACGTAAAAAACATCTTTGTTCGTTTATCTGTTGATGGTATTAGGGATTTAAGTACGTATTTAGTTTTTGTACCAAAAAACTTGAGTCCATTGTCTAGTCATTTCTGTTTATTTAGTAACAATTGGTTCCGGTAAACAATTAGTGTACTACATAAAACCCTTTATGCTGAATACATCTTTGTCCGTGATCGCAGAGTTTGTTTATGAAAGTATCGAATGAGTATTTAATTCTTAAACCTACCCGGAAACATTAGTCAATTGTTGTTATAAACCGGACACTTGTTTGTCTATTTTTGTTAATTGTTTACTAATTAAGTTTAAAACTGAATTATTAAACAATAAAAGCTTGAAATCCTTAATGTAATTTGTATTTTCTATAATCTTATTATTCCGACAAGTTCTGCTATATTTTTTTGCAAATATGGGATACACCGTTATCGATCACTGTCAAGCGTCGTCCGAGGGTCGACGAATTACTATATATCACCGTCAAGTTAGTATAAACAATTCTATAGAATTTCAACGAGACCGCTCCGATCCCGCACGATCCCGTAAGATCCGGCGTATCGTACCGGGTATGACCCTACAATTTGTGTGTGTTTAAAACTATCTAAAAAAAATATCCCGCGTATAGCATACCGCTCCCTCGCTGTGTGATCGCGCCCTAAGGGTGGTTGCTCTGATAGACCAGAATTTTCCTGGTAAACATTGTAAAAGCGTGCTCTCAAACATCAATTCCGAGTATACATAGATACTTATGTTCTTTATAACGTATATAATATGCACGTATAAAATATGGAAACTATGATATCGAAAGACTGTTAAATGAATATTACCTGTCTATCTGCCATTTCCTACCTAAACGATTTCTCGGCATGAATTATTATTCAAAATGTTTCTATCTAAGTGTACCTACACTTTTTTCATCCATCGATAAAAGTTCAGTCATGGGGTGAGCCATAAAGCTTTTCGCGTCTGAAGCTCTCGTCGTTTGAGCTTTCGCGCATCCCCTGCAGCATCAGCAGATGACGCTTACTTCCTGCTCCCCGACATACCCATCCCTTTAACCACCCTCAGCTCACCCTCGGTCCTCCCCCGGGTCGGCCTCCGCCCCTCGTGTCCCTTGATGTCTTCCCATATCCGGATCAAGACAAGGCCCCGGGACGCGTGAATAAATAAAATGCCTGAGAGGATTTTACTGGGTGCCAACTGGGTGCTCGATCGCTCTCTCCTCGCTAATGTGCTTCTTTCGATCTTTTTACTCTTTTTTTATTTTCCATCTTCGTTCTCGAGATTCAAAGATGCTCCTCGGGTGTATGTAAAAAATAGTGTAGATATAAGCACTAGAGTTCGACTCCATATATGCTTTCAACATCAAAATGCAATGAGATTTCAAGTGTATTGAAAATTCGTATTTTAAAAAATATATTATACATCTACATATATCAATGTTTTAAAAGTACAGTGTTATATGAGACTAGTGATTCGCCCTATGGAATATCATCGCATGGGAATAAAATTACTATATTTATATATGTACATATGTATATAACATATATATATATATATATATATATATATATATATATATATATATATATATATATATATATATATATATATATATATATATATATATATATATATATATATATATATCTTTATTTTAATTCGTTTATCAATTTCTTTCCAAAGCCGTTGATATCAACGGCCACAATACTTTTTATATTTAACGCGAAACATTATATTTAATGTTTCGCGTTTTACAATATTTAAAAATACTCCCAAATTCTGAAAAAATTGAAATAGTGTTTTTGGATGTGAAAATTGGGCTTCTGCCACTTTCAAATATAATGGCTCATATGTTAACATAAAAGGTGTACATGTACATTGGTAGTGTGTAATTTTAAGCTCTTCTATATTGTGACCTTTCAAATGAATATTTTGATTCAGGGGAAGTCATATGCGGTAATCCGTTTTTGAATTATTATTTTGATTGAAAGTTTGCAGAATTTTCAAGGGAAATGCGTGGGGAGGAACTTATTATAGCTCTTCTTCATAAATGAAATACATAATCGCTTATTGGATCTTCTTCCGGTGTGTAATTTTGTAACGACGTTTTAATTTTCGCGTCACGTTTCGTAGGGAGGTCGATAAGAAATTAGGCAAGGCGAATGCGGTCGAAATAATACGGGGCCATTCGACCAATTTTCATTGTGCATTTCTCGAGTGTATGACCCATTAAGGTGGGGTGGGTAGATTTTCGCATTTCGCATGGATGTCGGGGGCGCCACTTATCCTGATTTAGTTGCTAAGAGAGCACTTTATATTCCGGCGAGAGAACTTAGTCGTCGGTTAAGCTGCACGGTGGTTAGTTTTTCGATTTCTGGTCCTAAAGCTCTCTGCGCGAAAAGTAATTGAATGAATCGGCTTTAAATGGCACCGAAACGGTTATCTTCGTGTTTCAAACGAAAACAAATTATACATATTACCTATGCATAGGTGCGTTCACTTATATGCAATAGATGTCTTATTGGAATCCAACTTGAAAAATCGAAAACGGTGAAAGGTCAAACAATTTTTTTTTATACTTGGTTTTATGTACACGCAGGGCCATAGCATTGGGGGGAGGCAGAGGGAGACAGATGACCCTGGGAGTAAGATTGAGAGGGGTTACGCAGTTGATAATATTCCAATACAATATCGACATTTTTGCATGCTTCATATTCTCGGAAAAAATAGATACACAAACGAATGCTCAAAATTCGACAAATGAAATCTTTAAAAGATAAAATAATAATTCTGTAAACTATTGATATACGTTTTATATTAACTACATATGTATTAATATACATGGGCATTTTATTAAAGTTTTTATATATAAAATACTTTCAAAATTCAAAATTGATGCTTAAGAATCAAACTATTAAAAAATAGTGTTTGTAGTAAAATTACAGTTATTATTATCATTAAAATAGTTAATTGATAGTGATTAAAATTCATTAATAATACCTACATATATATACATATGGTTTAGCCAAAAACATGACATTTTCACTAATTTCAAAATTAATTTAATAATGTAAATAGAAATCTATTGGGTCTTCTTGTATTTTTATAAAAATGTTATCTAACAGAAAACATAAATTTTAATATTATTTTAATTTATTATACAGTTAATATTTTATGCAAACATACATTCTATTTCAAATTTAAAACATGCCATTGAAAAAAATATGAAATGATACTTAAATATAATTGATTTCATGAGGCGGGCTTACTTTTATAATATTTGATAATAATAAATTTAAATTTCTAAAGATGCGTGTATTATTATTATAATATAATATAATTTATATATCAAACGGTATCGCTGATACAAACATCCTAAAAAAAATATGATTTACATACATACATAGTACTACTTATCTAATATACCTATACATATGTATAACTTCGAAAGAGACTTTGTAAGGTTTGGTTGGGAGTTTCAAAAACAAATCACAGTTTCTATGACGATGGTTGAATATTATTTTTTTCGATTCAAATAAATTTAATACAAAAAAAAATGATTTTTTACTATTAGATTAACCATGTTTAAGCGGTTTATATTACAAATACCGAGCGAAGCCGGGTGAAACCACTAGTTTATTATAATTTTAGCATGAAATCTAATGGTCTATGAATAAAAAATTAAATCATTTTCACAATATCGTACATGGGTATACGTAATACATAATACGACAGTTAATATTTATGATTTTTCAAATAAGTAAAAATAATTTCAATTACATTACATATGTACATATGTATATTTTCATTTTCGTAACACACCTACTTAAGTACATATTTGTAATTGAAAATGATGAAAGTTCTAAGTAAATTATATCTACTTATTATATACGTATGTTGTTCATTGTATATTGCTGAGGTAATGTGCTTTTGACGTTGAATTTCCGCGTCGAAGCAAAACACCGGTCGGCGAATTTAATATTATTGCGAGGGTGCGGCGGCATTTGCACGCGTCCCACACATTGAGGGTCGCAAACTTAGAGAGCATTACTCGAGAGCAGGTCCATAGTAACAGGTAGGGAGACGGAGGACGCTGGACGCTCCGGTATTGATCCGGGGGCTCTGGAATGGGAGGCTTCGACGCTATATACATCCTCCTACGGACCGAGGACCACACGTATATATACGGTGAGGGGGAGGGTGCGGGGCGGGGAGCGGGGGAGGGTTGGTCTCTACGTGCGTATGTGTACACACATACAACCCCACACACACGTATACACAGGAGCAAGTCGTAGAGAGAGAGACATCCCGGCCCTCTGTTTGTACCCGGCGAACGGGTGGGCGCATTACCAGCACTATATAAATTCACCGCTTTATGTGTTTCCACGGTTTCGCCAGGAATGGACGCGCGCTGCACGCTTTGGGAAGCGTGGGAGGCGACAAAATGTCAAATGTTATAAATCTTTATTGTTAGCTAATTAGGTATACTCGTCGGTGTGATAATGGCTAAGTCGGTCGGATTGTTGCTGGTAAATCAAAAAATTCAATTTTAAGGTATGAAAACAATAAAATTATCTTCGGCGGCTTAAGCTAATAATGCAGCTGTTGCGAAATATTTGGATGTGATTAAATCAATGCATCTGTGTAAAAATTTATGCTAGCTAAATAATTGTTATGATTGAAATCACCCAATAAGTAAGTGTTTTTTCATTTTTTTTCAAATAACTCTTTACTGGACAAAGTGAAAAAATCTAAAATATGATTTCGAAAGAGACTTTGCATCGAAAACTAATCAAAGTTTCTATGACGATATCGACATCGTCGAATATTATATTTTTTCAATTCAAATAAATTTAATAAAAAAACAAATGAATGTTTACTATTAGATTGTTTTGCCATGTTTAAGCTGTTTATATTACAAATACCGAGCGAAGCCATATTTATGTCAATATATTAGAAGCAGTACTCCTCAACTTGAAAAAAAATTGGTTTTGTAATTATTTCAATAATAAATACATACATACATAGAATACGCATATTATAATTTTATTCATTTGGGAGATAGAATTGGTAGAATAAAAAAATAGAAGAGAATGGAAGGATGAAAAAAATTCGCTATCCAAAAGTTGGATACAGTAAAAAAGGGTCGATTTTCTGTAAAAGCTATTTTTAAATATTTCATATATTATAAAATTTATAAAATTAATTAGTAAGTTAAAAAATAAGGTGGCTGACATTATTGTAAAACGAAAAAAGATAGCTTAGAAATAAAATCAAATAGAACGTCTACTAGAATCTAATAAGAATAGATAGATTAAAAAATATATAATGGATTAATGCTATAATATACGAATATCGTGTGTTAAAAGTATTTTAGTCACAAATCGGGATAATGTAAATATATATTTATGTATATGTACAATATGTGGGTACAAATTCATATATACCTAATGTAACATATATGTACATATTCGTGCAACACATGAAACTTACTCAATTCAAATCAAGTCCCCGGCCTCTTCAGAGCCACTACACAGAAATAACCCAACCCCTCCCCCCTATGTTCCCCTCACCCCCCCTTGGGTACCCCGCGGCACAACCGGTCCTCCATCTCCCTTAAGTTCCACATCAATCTCCGAAACCCTGCCGACCCCCGTCCTCCCCCTCGCACAGCCCCTTGCCTGCCCCCCGCTCCCCCCGCTCGAGCGTTCCTCGCCGGAGACTCCCCCGAGAGACTTAGAAAATTGGATAAGGGTGGGTGGGATGGGTGGGAGGGACGAACTTGCCCGGCGGAATGTGGCGAGACCACCCACCGATGTTCTAAGCTCGCCCTCCCCCACCCCGTTTTCAACCCCTGAGTTCCCTCCCCTTCGCCTCTCACTTCCTCTCCACATCCGTGGCGGTCCCTCCCCCGTTCTTCGGGTTCGAACCTGCCACATTTGGGGGAAAAGTCCCTCCCTCTCAACCACCACCATACCTCCATCTTCTACTCCCCGTGAGCAGGGCATATCCAGGACCGGCATATTAAAGGGTATATTCGACCTCCACACTTTCGACGCACAATATATCACCCGATACATAATATATTACCGGGGAATTTTTTAGCAGGCTCGTTCCCGAATACGTCACGGTTTTCCAACGTCGTCGTTTTTAGACGAACAAAATGTATTTGTGTTTGTGTGTTCGATTTTATATAGGTACCTACATATGCATGTATGTACGTTAGTACTCGCCGACGCAATCGCGACAAAGTTGTGAACTTTACTAGTGGAAAGGTCATCGTAAATTTAAAAATATAGTCGATATTTTAAATAGAAATCTCATTGAATATATTAAAATATGTACATATGTGCAGTACTTTTAATTAAGATATTACTCAAGCTTTTTGACTGTAACAAAGACAGTACACAAATACCTATGTAAATATGATAATAAAAACACGTGATCAATTCTAATCTTACATACATACATACACAGTTCCCATGTTACGGTTTTATAATACGATCTTATAATTCAAGTGGGTGATATTTGTAATGGGAAACGGGGTTCAAACATCGGCATGATCCACCTTGCTATCTCCAGAAATACATGGAACTATGTTAGATAATAACCCAGATGATCTCAAAAAAATATTTATAAAATATATGTAGATACTTATATAATCAGTATCAAATATTATAAACGAGCCTCTATGTACAATTTAATGTACTGAGAAATGTTGTATTTCAATACTAATTTGTTGCGCAGACGTCGTTCAAATGAGAAGTAGAAGCTAATCACTAGTTCTTCGAAGGCGAGAAAACCTGCCTGATTACGTTGTAATTATACGGCCTAATTGATCGCGGGGAGCTGGCCCTGTTCACCATCCTGACCCACCGAAACACCCTTGCCAGACCCACCCCCGTTAGTGGGGCGGCCGTGAGCCCACCGCGGCAGGGATGGTGCTCGGCTTATCAATCACTCCGGGTGGTCGGGGGAGGAGGAGACTAGAAGGGAGCTCCAGGGGGCATTCGGTGGCCAAGGGGCGGTTCTCCCGAGAGGGGAGAAGAGGAGGAGGAGGGCCGTCGAGGGAGGAATTCACCTCCTCGGAGGGGCGAAGGCTGCGTATAGGCTCGACGGGAGGACGCCCCTCACATGTCACCTTCAACGTCTCCTTGACTACACTAAGAAATTGAAAAAATAACAGGCGAGCAAGCGTTTTTTTTTCCTCTCGGAGGGGAAAAGACGTGGAAAAAATCGAGACAACAAGCTCGGCCCTCCGATATAAACCCTCACGTCTGCAAGTGTTGATTCTTTTATGAAAGTATCTGTAGGTGCTTTTAACGGTGTGGGTTGTAACGTGAGTGGGAATTTTCGCCGATTGTTATGACATCAGTGTGTGAAATATTAAATCTAAGATACCGACTTTTTCTTGAGATATCAAACGATGTTTTAAAATAAAAATAAACCAAAAAAATAAATCAAATCTAGTTGGATTCCAATATGATAGGAATCCACTTAGTATTTGACATCGCTAATGAAATGGGAAAATAAACGTCGTCTAAAATTTGATCAAAGTTTCATATACATACATATATACATACAATTATATACGAATCAATTTGAATACATATTGTATGTATGAACAGATCTTTATTTATAATAAATATCGGGTTTTCAAATTAACGACCAAGCCGATAAAAAGACGTGTTCAAATTCGTGTCAAGAAACAAGATTATGTTTGCGAAAATTTTCCTAATAAATACATATGTATATTTTAGAGCCAAAGTGTAATTTGGCCCCAAAAAAGACCCTTCCCACTACTCCGCTTATTACGGTAATGATTAAGACACTTTTGAGCCATATAATTATTTCATATTAATTTATTTAACTTGCGTAATTCGATAAGTTGATTAATTCGAGTTTTCCACTTGATAAAATGTGCATTGGAAAAGTTTTGGCATGATATTGTAAATTATTCATAAGCAACGGCTAATGGGGCGGCTTGAGAAGCGTTTAAAACAGCTGTTTTTAGCGCGCGAATCTCGGTCGCGGTTTTTTTCTCTTCCTCGTCGCGGATAAAAACAAAGGAAGCTGTCGGGGAAACGAGTGCGAGAAAGAGAGCGATAAGCAAGAGTGGTCGAGTGTGAAGGAGACGACGATAGTGACTCGCGCTTTATAATTAGAACAAAAGAGGCTCGCGGCGTCTATTTAAAAACCGGCGGTCGCTCAAATAAAACTTCACCCGGTTTTCAACGAGGGCTTGCAGCTTCAGAATCAGCCATCTACAAATTGATTAAAATATTAATAAAAAAATACATAGAAAATAATATTTCTTAAATCAAATGAAAATTTTAATTATTACTCTTTCAGTATATGTACCTGCATGTTCCGAGAAAAAATAAACATTCACAAAATCATAAAGTGCATATGACATACATATTTATTTATTTACATATCAGCCACATTACAGAATACTCTGGCGTGTCACTGTGACCAGACATATTCATAAGTATAATAAAAATAATACATATAAGAAAATTAGCTAGACCTAGATGTCATAGATAAAAAATTTGAATTCATATTCAAGTTACTTTTATAGAATATTTTTAATCTTTTGGTGTATTGTATTTAAAAACATATGATTAAAGAAATTACAATAAACCAATTCTTACCCAATATTTAAAATTAAAATTAAAAACTTTCTACTATCTGGAATCGACATAGCAATAGATTGCTGTAATTACAGATGTGTATTTTTTTGAATATTTAGCTCGTATGAATGATTATGTTTTAAATCACATCTCATTTTTAATATTGGTCGTTTTTGAACGATATTTTGCAATCGTTTGGGATTGATTCGATTTGAAATTCTTCTTTGCATGTGAATACAAAAAATATAAAGCAATAATTTACCACATGTTTAATGAGTACAACTTTTCAAAAACAATCAGCCAAAATTTGTGACATATTAAATAATATAAAAATAAGATTTTTGATTCGTTTGCCCTGGGACAGTATATGTATGTACCTACCCGATCAATCGTGTGACAACTACTAATGATATGAATTTTGATACATTTCGCTTAAAAATATTTGCCTTATTGCACTTTAATAAATTAACGTATATAAAAATGTTTATTTTTTGGGACGGCCGTTTTCTCTCAATTTATTCCACAGCCAAAAATACATCCAACTTAATATTTTATGATAATTTTCTACATACATATATTAACCACTGGATTAAAACCCATTCTAAAAAAATATTTATTCACAACAAAAAATCAAACATTTAAACGATTTAATAACATGAAATTTAAGTGGTGGTACACAATACTCATTTTTAGAACAACTAATGCTATTACTGTTGATTAAATTGATAAATTGATGATACCCAACTATGAAAGGGTTCAAAAGTATTTTTATTAGTGAAAATATATATGTATCAAAATCTATTGGTATTACTCATTATAAAACGAGATGGATATATTTTATCAGTCATCAGTCGCCAATCTTTTTTCGCTAATCATTGTCGAGAGAGACTTGTGCAAGAACGCACCCTGCCTCCGGGTTGTTAACTCTGAGTCAGTTAGTTAACCGTGACCTTGGCACAATTCCCGGCTTCTTGCGCCGCTGCGCTCTCCTCTCTTTATTCGCCTTTTTTCTTCGCGGCGTCGCGACGCTGTGCCACCCCCAAAACCCCCACAGCTACTCCATCTCGGCGCCCACCCCGCCACCGGCACGCTTTCACTTAGTTAAATATTCTTAGTTAAAAGTTTTTAACTAAAAATACGAAGCGGCGCCACGCCGTACCGCGGGGAAAAAAGACGAAGGCGCCTCACTTGTTGAGCGGCGCCTCTCGGATGTGACGTCACAGCCTCCCGGAACCCACTTCCGGAGTGGCCCCCCCCCCTCCCTCCTTTTCTCGTTCCCGTCGCCGTCTCAGCTCCTTGTTTGGAGTGATAATGAATTTTTATTTGGAGTTGCCCCGCTCTCGTTCTCTCTCCGTGAGCAGACTTTCCGCTAAATACATAAATTACAACTCGCGCCAACTTTTTCATTCACTTTTCCCCGTCTCAAGGTTTTTCCACCAGTCGATGCATCGGTGCACTCGCTCGTATATATTCGGGTATGCATTTGTACTTGCACATGTTTGTCATTCGACAAAATGATTGAACCAAACGATTTCTTACATCGTCACCTGCGTCTATTGACGCTAGTTTTAACAATAGTTAAAATTTTAAGCCTAATTAACAAATGAATTTGAAAAAAGCTTATAGAAACATGGCGACATTACAAGTTATCGCATTATAGTTGATCACAATTGATCAGTGACACTCCTAATGATTTTAGAAACGGATATTTTGCAACTCGCAACTCCCAATGCATTAATCTTTAAATGAGATACACCCCAATATTGCAAGTCTCCTAGTAAGATTTTTTTGAGTAAATAACTTTTTTTTCGGATTTCTTCAAACTTAAATCACTTTCATATGATATGAGATTGAAAAGAGTGAATCTTTACACGTTGGAGACGAGAAAAATGAGATGTGATCTAATTGAAATATATAAAATTATAAACAACCGTTAAATTTATTCAATGATATACCTCGTTAACCCTTACGTTTAACAAAAATATGTACTTATCTGAAAGGTCATACTCTCAGACTCCAAAAAGATATTTAATCCAAAATAATTAGAGAATCCTTCTTTTGAAATAGAGTGGTTAAAGTTTGGAATAGTTTATCCAGTGAATTAGTTACTTCTAGTAACTAAAAGTTACTAATTCAATGGATTATTCCTTTTAAAGTTAAGTTTATATTTTGTATTTTCTCTTGTTTATTTTATTTTCATCTATTTTGAGTTGTAATTATTTTCTTTTCATTTTTTATTTTTTTATTTTTGTTTTTTGTCATTAACTTATTTGATATTTGTATTTCTGTACTGTATGATTATCAAACCCCTTGATTCCATCGGCTTTGCCGCCTTTATAAGTATTCTTAAATAAACAAATATCATGAACGAATCTTTTGGTAAACCAGCCATAATTTATAAATACATTTTTCAAAATATATTTTTGCTATTTATACCACTTATCAGTTTGTAAAAAATTACTAAAATAAAAAATTTCAGAACACTTACCCTCTTTATTTAATAAATTATATATGGGTATAAACATTGAGATCGTGTGAAATCTGCCAAATGTATGTATAAGTAGATAGTTGGTTTGTATTGGGAAGTCTCTATAAGCGTTTACAATAGATGTGAGAAAATTATAGGTTTCGTATGATTTGATTGTTTGGTAGGTACATACATATTATACAAGAGGAACGTCAATCAATCAGGGATCGAAAGGTGTTGAATATTCATCGCAGGTTAAAAAAAATACTAAGTATACCCAGCTTACTGATTATGCACTGCGACTAAGATTACAATAACTTCTAGGGGCTGATACTTTCACGGCACAATAATATGCAAAAAGGTATGCAATTCGAGAGTTGCATAATGAGACCCCTTTTTATCAATGCCCGCTTTCAATTTCGCATCCGAATTTCTATTTAACCCTTCCGCGTACCTGTAATCTTCAAGGGTACGTTCCGTCACTGCATCCCTATATATTTGTATAATCATTCGGTATTCAAATCGATTTCCTATTGATTATCGACACCGACGGAAAAACGGTTATTGTTAACGTATACAGATTTTATTCCTATGTTGCAATTTGCATACAAAAAATATACAATGCACTCTTTCCCAATGTCGACATCTGCTCGCATTAAATTATACGTTTAAGCCATTTTATTTTTTTGTAAAATTGTTCGTCGGTGATACATAAAATTTACATAAATATATTATAACATGGATTTGATATTTTAAGATTTTTTACGATCAGCGACCCTTAAAATGGCCCGCCATTTCGAGCTTATTTTTGTGTGCGCTTTCAAATGTTCAAGACCCTAATATTTTACTTATTTTCATGAGCTCATAATAAATGCGGCGATACGCAGTATTTTATGTCTTAAAAATATACTTACATTATACGTATACATTTATATGTTTCAACGTTGATGCAAAAATAAAATAAAATTGTAGAACATTAAGACTTAAAATATTTTGTATACAAGCCAACGTGTTCGATTATAATAAAAGTTCTATGAATGCGTTCGACAATAATTCACACGACTATGTGTGTATCAAAAACCATGAATAGATGTATCGCAGAGATCAATACCTAAAATAAATCTAAATAGACAATGGTACCGTCCCGATATACAGAGCATAATAAAATTGACACAAAAAAAAACTCTCCTCTGAACGTATGTAAAAGCGGGTGCGGATGAAATGTGTCAAATATGGGTGGGGCTTTGAAGGGTTAAATTGGGACGAGAGTGAAATAAAAATATGCGAAATGGACTCGATAGAGCGAGAAGCGTACGGGAAAATATTTTGAATAACACTGGATTAGCCATAGATCGCTTTTTTAGTAGTACAATGAACGTAAACGTTCTCTTGACGATTTATAGGCTTTGAAATGGTTTCATAAATGTTTAATAAAATATATTTCATTTTAAATACATTTTCTTGAATGCGCTTAAATTATACACAAGACTAGTTAATTATACGCAGTGATTAGCAAAAAATTTAAAAGCTTCAAAATTCAATTATGCTTTAGGACCACACATTATTCATCGAAGAAAAAAGTACGTCGGCAAGTACCTTTGTTTCTAATAAGCGAAGACAAAATTCAACTAATTTGCCAATATTTTTCCTGGGGAAATCATTGTCGTTGAAGGCTTTGTATAATTAAATCCATCTATTAGATAATACTAGATAAATGAATATAAAGAGAAAAAAACAATTGAAAATCTTATATAAAAAAGCTCTATTACATAAAAGTGTAATGGTTTTATCTCACGACTTATCAGGACAGATACCCAAAAAACCAGTACTGTTCTCATAAATGATCAACTTAATATAAAGTTAACTAAAAAGCTTGAAGGTAAAATATAAACTTGGGAAAAGGTACTCATGTTAAAGTAAATTGCTACAATAAAATAAATCTGTTTATGGAATTTCCTTCTAGTTTTATATGGCTTTATTTTTATGATTGTACATACATATATTGGATAAAGATTTTTGCAATAGATTTTGACTCACTTGCACCAAAGTAATTGTATTTAAATTTTGTTAGTATAAGTATTTCCGATATGATCTTCAAAATCTGACAAAATTGACAAGAACGTATTTATTAAGTCTATAAGTAGTTGGCCACAATTCAATCATTCGTTTGTTGAAATTTTGCCGTTGAATTTTACGCACTTCAGAGCGCATAATCATATTAAATCTGTTGACAAAAACACACGCACATTATCGGGTTATCATATTAAGCACTCGAGTCGCGTTTTGGTGTGCGTGTGCGTGCGCGCACATTCACAGACCAAACCCCGCACTATCCGGCAGCTGATCTCCATAATAATGAGTTGCCCACAAAAGAATACATTATTATAAAACTCTCTAGGTGCACTTTTTTTCGCGTTCCGCATCGCGCCATACAATGAACCGAAAAATCCCTTCAACCCTTCCCTTTTTTTGCGCGCCAAGGTACGCCCGCTGCGAACGCGACCCACCAAGGAATCGCCGTGATCTAATTTCAATAAATTACTGGTAGGGAGAGAGTCGCGTTTTACATACCGCGGTGCTCTTCACATTTCGTTTATTAACACGACGTCGGTTGGGTCGCGAGTGCAGCTTTTGACTGCACCTCGGAAAATTCAGAAAAGTGCGCGTGCGCCTGCGCCACGTGATCCTACGCGCGAAAAAGTGTAAATTTTCGGTATAAAAAAATGGTGCTATTTATGAGTGTTCAAATTGAAAAGTGATATCGTTCAATGGTTTGATTTTTTTTCATTATAATTTTTTATAAACTTTATTTTAAATAGCAAAATTTTAATATTTAAAACTACATTATATCGTTTTTTTATTTGTTTGCTAATACTTCCTATCGTTGGAAAACTTCATATTTTATAATATCATAATAAAATTTTATTGATTTCGTCCTTAAAATATAGTAAAAATAATTTTGTTACAAATATTTTTTAATGTTATTATTTAGATAAAAAATGTTATTTTATTTCAAAATTAAATTAATTAACATTCTAACTAATGAGTTTTATTTTAATGTAGATAGATATTTATTGATATTATAATTCTTACAGAAATAAAAATATTTGACTATACAGAAACTGAACTAATATTTGTAAATAACTATCACTATTTATTACTAAAAATAAGATATTATTCCATAATTTTAATTTCTATAGTTTCATTCAAGTCCACATTCATTTAATAATATCCTATTTGATATAATTTTTTCTAATTAATAAAATGTTTTTATCACATTGTTTATATCTTTATTGTGCAAATATTCTGTTGATATTTTAAAATAAAAGATATAAAATTTAATCAGTTACAAAAATTAAAATAAAAAAATAATTTTGAATGACATTTTCAGAATCACACATGTTACCTTTGTATTGCTATAAATATTATATATAAAACACCCATTTTAATCATAGCGAGACAGCTCATAAAGCAATATAATTCATACGATAAATCCTAAAAAAAATCGACTTACCACGCATCGTTTCCAATAAGATTTATGCGCATCGCCGAAGCCTCTCATTTTTTCCCTTTCGTCGAAACTGAAATATTCATTATTTTCATCGACTGGCTTTTCCCGTATGCGTTCACGTCAACCGGAACCGCCGAAAAAATAATTTTTCCTCGTACGACGAGAGTTGTTCGTCACGACGAGAGTTATGGCTTCGATTATCGTGCCGTGGCGAGAGGGCGAGGGGCACACAAGTCCTCCCTCTGGGGCGGCCATTTTGGAAATCGTAAATACACCCTCTGCTTTTGATATTGTATCCAATAACCGATACGTCCTTCCCCTCTCATACCTCCAATCCACCCCCATCGGTGTGTACACGCTCGGCAATATCCATTTTGCCTATTCCAATATTTGCTAAACGAGCTGGTCGCTCACCCACCCACCCACCCACTCATCCTCCTCCTTTATGTGCAAAGACGCCCTGCATAAAACTCGCAAGTGCATCCGATGTTTGTGCTGTGCGTTTTTCCTATTATGCTCTCGGAAAAACTTTCTAGCATTATGCTGGAGAATAAATGTTTCATCCTTTAACTACGTTGGCAATACCTTATTGCATCTTATTGTGCATTTTCTTTCATGAAATTCAATAATATTAAATTGTAAGAAATATTGGAAGGGATAGCTATTCTGCTTCTAATAAGTATAATACATACCTAATTGGAATGGTATAATAATTGATGAATATTTTATGTATCTTTCTCAACAAATGAAACTGTTAAAGTTATCAAATTAAAATTTAATATACTATCAATTAAAATATCTTAGAAAACTATTATTAAAATATCTCTATATGTACATATGTATATGTATGTAGGATTTCAAGCTTTTTTCCTATTATGATGTGTACATTCGCATTAAAATCAGATAATACAATAAGTACCAAGAAGAAAAATAATGTGTAAATGTGTAAAAAATAATAATCACTGGGTCAGTAGCTATCAAAATAAATTTAAAATTTACATAATTTATGAACAATAAAAAACATTTAAAAATCAAACGTTCCATTGATCGAGCTGTCGCTGTACTCGAACATAAAAATTAAAATAAATAAACAAATTGATTTGTCTTTTAAAATTCACAAGGTTCAATGTATGAGTAGTAATATTGATATTGTATTTATAATTTTACTAGGATTAATGTGTTAAAAACGATAAGAGAAAATTGCTTTAATCGTATTTACAAATCTTATAAAATGTTCTTATTATTTAAAGATTATATTTAAATAGTATTATAATTACTAAAAGTGTATTAGTGTAATTATTTACAGTTCCTTCATACAGTTTATTAATTAATTTGTTAAAAATAAATTTGAATACGTTCAAAGCACTCGATTAATATATAGTTTTACAAGGTTTTTTATACAGAAATTCAGTCATTTTATTTCCTAACTTTGTAACTCTGTTCAAAAATTTGTGAGGTTTTAAAAAGGTATATTTAAAACCACACAAATATGTATGTAGCTTATGATCCGCTTCACTTATGTATGTATGTAAGTCACATCTCAGTGCATTCCGCTTGAACAGTCAACCGAAAACTGTCTAAAGTGCGACTTCCGGTCTTAATGCACTATCTATCAAATCCACATGGAATAATAATCGAGTTTGGTGTGGTGATTGTACGTGTCCGGTTGAACTGTTAATACGCATGCGCGTGCGCACTGTATGCATGTATGTATGTATGTATGTACATATGTATGTATTCGGATGTGCGCGCGTTTGACCCTTCAATGAACGGTTGGGGTCAATTGTGCCCGTCGCGCCCCACCATTAGCAGTGACCGCGCTGGCCCACCGGTGACCTTTTGTAGGCCATTGTGTGCCGGCCCATGCCCGCCGTATAAACAGGACATAATTCATTTCAATAATTTTCGCTCGGGGTCGCGATGACCCCTTCGCCGAGTTTTGGTCAAATATTGTAGTCGGCCGAATAAGTGGACAGTGTGCCGTCGAAACGTTGCAAAAACACAACCCTCAACCGGACTGCGCCATTCATTTTGTACCCGACTGTTTGTTTATTTGTATACCATTCAACTGTTTCCATTTTTCAAAAAACAAAAATTCAGCTTTTAACTGGCTTTTCATTTTCCTTGACTATAAATTCGTTTATTTTTCTTATACTACGTTTCGAACGAATACATTTTTTTAAAAGCTTTTTACTATAAGCGGGATTTATCCATAAGCTACAATCCGCTCAGCCTAAGCCCCTCATGACTTTGTTTAATATGCTAACAAATTTTTATTAAAATTATCATAAACATATTTATGCAACTTCTAAATTCAAATATTTAGAATTTAAAGGGCTATAAAATATGTATTTACATATTTTAATTTATATAGAAGCTCGAATAACGCTCATTTGCAAAAGACAAAAATTTTGGCTTACTGCCACATCCATCTTAAATCCAGCCCTATTCAAAAAAACCAATAAGATTGAGATATTTTTCTACTGTTATTGCATATATGTACATATATCATCATCATCGTCATTATTTAGCCATTCGCCATCTACGGCCTCTCCAATACACTTCCATTCGTCTCTGTTTTGGGCAACTCTCATCCATCTCGCCTCACACATTTTTATAATTTCATCCACCCATTAATCTTGTGGCCTTCTTTGCACGCTTCTACATTAAGTACCATTCGAGCACTTCTTTCATTCATTTATAGTCCGTTATAAGCTGCGTGACCCGCCTAATTCCATTTACTTTCTCCATTATCTTAATCTCTGTTTATAAAATTTTCATTTTATCGCACTTTACACTGATTTTGTGATGATTACACTGTTCGACAAATGACGATTTTTTTATTGGTTCAGAGACGAGATATGACTTTTCTTATAGATCTATGCCCAGTAAACACGAATCTGGTAATAAAAAATGTTGATTGGCTCGAGATTCGGAGATATATGTGTTTTTTAAACAAATGAATATTCAAATAAATTTGAATAAAAAAAAACTATTCAAATAAATTTGAATAAAAAAAACTATTCAAATAAATTATTTACTCTGAGATTGGCCATTTTTAAGCGGTTTATTATTACAAATACCGAGCATAGCCGGGTAAAACCACTAGTTATATGTATATGTATAATGTTAATTGCTCCACAAATTGCTCCTGCTCCTGCAATTTTCTTATTAAAACATTTTGAGAAACTCAGTTTTAAAACCGGTTTCTTTGCGAAATAGTTCCAACAGGGGGTATATGTATGTATGTATATGCGCGAATTTTCAATGTGCATATATTTTCGCGAAAGAGTTAAGCAAGAGTGAATAAATCGCGGTCGACGAGCAGATGTTCCGCGCCCTGCCACAATGAAAGAGCGCGTGTTAAAAATTAGAAATATATTGACGAGAATAAAAAGAAGGCAAATAAAAAAAACACACGTACACAAGGACACTCGCATAAATTTGTTGGCATTGTGTGCCACATTGTGGCAACTCGAGGCTCGGCCGACCAACAAATCGTAAATCACTCGACCATTATAGCGCCGAATTAGATTAGAATTATCGTATATATCGTATAATAGTATGAATTGGAAGATCGCCGTTGCGTAACTATCGAGAAAAATCTCGACCCTCGAGCGTCACGAGCAGATAAGGCCCTCTCGAAATAGATGAGAAGGGCTCTCGAAATTTCCCCTCTAATTGGTAGATTGACCCCTTCGCGGCCGTACCAAATGGACCAATGGCTCGCCTCGGCCGCAGAGTGGACCCAAAGATTTTATCATTCAAGTGGGAAGCGATTCAGACTCAAGGGTGCAGATACGAATATATGTACATATGGCCGACTTTCTATACATATTTTATTTATAGGTATATATTTAAATACTAAGTGAATGAAAATCAGTATATACACACATGATGATTTAAATACAAATATTCAAAGAATCTATATATAGTGTAATAACATTAACATAATTGCCATTACACCATAAAACAATCATCATAGTTTACAGTCATTCGCCATCTACATACTCCTGGATGTAGGTCTCTCCAACATGGTTCCATACATACATATGTATATGTATGTATATAGGTACATATTTATAACTCATCCCACACATTTTTCTAATTTCATTCACCCATCTTTCCTATGGTCTTCCATGGACCATTCGTTGTACATTTTTCATCCATCAATCGTTCGTTCTTCTACATAGCTGCCCATTAATATTTAAAATTCTATCATGTAACAATAGCATCGCGAAATAATGATTTAATTCGACAATTATTATTTGGTATGGTTTTTTGATTTTTTGAGCCCGGTCCATTTTTCTCGATTCCCGTGTTTTGTTTGTACATTTCTCCCGGACATTCTTTTAATACAAGAATATCCACTTAATGAAAAATAAAACAGAAACGAGACCGATTTAAACAACAGGACGCAACCACTCCTCTCGTAATACTGATTTGCATCAAATTATAATTTCGTATATTTTTAAAATAATAATAAACCCAAGGAAGAGAAAGTAGGGTTGAAAAATAGGAGACTTCCTAGTAGGATGGGATGCAGATAGTGGGTGTTAAAATCATTTTTTATAAATGGCCTAATATTTTGTCTATGGCTGTATATTTTATATAATAACAATAATCAATGACCTCCATATTCATATTATTTACAAAATTAATATAAAATACAAAATCATTAACACACAAATTAATTTTTCCAACCTTCCCACCTCTATATGCTCTGGTTCATACATATGTATGTACATAGGTAGGTCTTATATACTCTCAGTTACATTTTTATTAGAACGTCATACCTTCCCAGAGATGTGGACAGGCTTTTATTATAATGTGTCTGTAGGTACGTATAAAGTCGCATGTTGGCTGAGCCAGATTTTCTTTTACGGTCATATCTTTTTATTTATATTATAAGTACGACGAGTGAAGTGGCGTCTCCCGCAACATAAAGGTTATGCGTTAATAAAAAGGAGCGTCGACACCGACAAGTGCTCCACTTTTCTCGCAACGCGCATTCACCTGCTTGTTCGTCGGGAAAATTCCCCAGAAAGTTATCCTTCGTTTATTTCCCCCGACTTGCCTGGAAAATGCACCGAAAATGCAGGCGTCGAAGAGTTTACGACGCGCCGACGATCTAGTGCAAAAAACGCATAAAACTCTCCCAACATCTACTGACTTCACAACCATTTTCAAATTATGTATAATACATACATACTATCGTCGACCCTGTAATGAAAATAGTAATATTCTCATATCGTAGAATTTATATGATGCATAGGAATGTCCGATGTTTTTTTCGTAAGAGATTTCATTTGAAAATAGCATCTTTCAGCGTATATTCAACCGAAATATATGAAAATGTTTGCACGTTTTTCTTTCAAGTTGCGGCAAACAATAATTTAGATTGTGCTCAGCTACAGGCCAACCCCTCAACGTTCACATGTGGACCGAGGAATTTATTCAAATTTTATTGTATATTGCATTTTTTGCTCATATATGTATGTATGTATATCTATGCTTTATTTTGGTGTATTATATGTACGTATGTATACGAGTTTAACAAGTGTATGTCATTACGCTCAAAGTTGAACCCGATGTGATGATGAAACACTCGAACAAAACCAATTATTAGCGCGTTAATTTGTAGGTGATTGGATAGATCAACGTCACCGACATAAAGGGGTGAGAATTTTCACAAATTAAATCCTACGTATCCCCGCCAATAATTTATAGAACTGAGATGGTATATTCAAATGTACGATTTTTTTGTAATTAATTCAATAAAACCATTCGAAATAATAACACTATAATCTAAATCTGATTTTCAAATTTAAATATAGAAAATTAAGTATGTTTTAGGGACGTCATTTGAAGTGGCGGGTAGATTGGATTTTGCTAAACTAGGAACAGCTAGATTTTGGCTACTATTTGATGATTATTCGTTACTTAAATCTTAAGATAGCGATTTTAAGTTAATTTTTTTTTTCAATATTATGTATGTATATTTTTTTCATACTTCATAACTCGAAAATTTGGATATGATGTGCATAGGTACATATGTACTTATACCAATTTTATTTATTTAAATAAAAATTTTATTTTTAAAAAAACACCAACAAACTGGCCAATTTTTGCTCCCCCCCTGGAAAAAGCTAAAATGACGTCCCTGGTATGTCTAAACTGTTTTCAATGTTCAAAAATCAAAATGTGTACAAGTTACAAAATTAAATTGATATGTAGTATATTTAATATTTACTACATATATTTATTTATGTATGTATGTACATATGTACATTTTTAACTCTTTTCGCAGTCTAGAATTAAACTTTTAAATAATCTGTGGTAAAATGACTCGATTCATTAAAAATAGTAATTAGTAGGCTTTATATATCAAATCATATAATAAAATGTATGTATTCCATGTTATTAAATGATGATAAGTTTATCATCCCTATCAAAGCAGGTGTCGTTATTCAAACGAAGAGGAGAGGAACAAATTTATTTTTTATTTCATCTCATCGGCGTATTATACTAATGAAATATCGTTCACGCTTCATTCATATTTCAGCGGGAAAATTAAATCTCGCAACGGCGACCTCCCCTGAAGCGTAATTCATAAGGCGCGCACACACAGACCCTCCCCAACGCGAGAGAATAATTATTTTACGAGTTATCAATTAGACACCGAGTCGGTTTTTGCCCCGCAACGAGTGGCCCCTTATTGAATTAAAAAATTAACACGATCCCTCCCCTTGAAAAATGCGGGAAAATAATTGACACTTAATAACACCGACAGCGAGACTTTCATATCTCGCCATGTTTTTTTTTTCAAATGCTTGCACATATTCTATAATGTATGTACATATTTATATACAGATTCAAGAGTTAGCTCGATATAATCTGGTTCAGTATAAAGGATAATCTAAGCACAGTTAAATGAGAATAAAAATAAAATGAAAGCGTCGGCCTTGGCGAGGAGCGCTCGTAAAATAAAAACTTTCCGCAACACGCTGTATAGCCGGCGGTTAACACCCGGAGCGCGCGCGCTCGGATTGAATAATAAACTAAATTTTACTCTCGTTCTAAAACGCTCTCGCTTTTTGTTCTGGCAACACACATTCATAATTCAGACAATGTGCGCGCCATTGTGAAAAGCACTACGGAAAACTAGCGGTCCGCGGACGGGTCGTTTTCGGTCCTCGAAATAAGACCTCTCGGGAGGACCCTCACACTACCCTAAATTCTAATGAATTTTAAAGACTCGTCTCTAGTCGGCAATCCAGAGCGGACGTGCTTCGAATGAGAGACGAGTCCGAAAGCCGTCGACGTTCCCGCCATTTTGACCCTTGAGATCGTCCTACGCTATATATGAGATTTCGTTAAAGTTGAATTGTGCCGATTTCTTTTTTCTTTTTTTTTGTCCCTTTCTATTTTTTACCCAGCCTCTTTGACTTTTATGCACAAATCTCGCCGTTTCGCATTCACACATGTCGCACAATAATTCCAATATGGCGAACGACAACTCTTGCCCTCTTTCATGCAAGAGGACAAAACGATTTATTGCACTTTAAGCAACATCGAAGTATATGCACAGTACATACGTAAGCTCAATAATTCAGAATACACATACGATTATTGTTTATTTTATTCGTAAAAAAACATGTCTTTACATTACGGTATTACAATAAAATAAACGTAGATAGATACTTATGATATAGCTTCAGATTTTTGGCGGAAATTCAAAGTTATTATTGTACAAAGATCCATATTTAATAGTTGACACGACTATGTACATATATTACATATTTACTTTGTGAACATCATTGAAATTTTCATAAGTTTCATTCACTACGGTAATTTATGGCACTTGATTCATAATGAGAAGGGACTATAAGTTACAAAGTGAACTAATTATTATTTTATTCAAATATATTACCTATTCACTTTAATTGACGTAGTTTTACATTAAAAAATTAAACCGTATGGAAAATCTATTATCATAAAATTCCAGTCATTGCACACGATTTTCATTGTCAAAGGATTGCAAAACTTTGCACGATACTTTTAACATAAATTTTTTGTCATGCTTAACTTATTTTACGTTTCTATAAACCATAAATATTTATATATGGTGTCTTAAAATATTTTTACAAAATTTCGAGTTGACCTTAGGATGATTTTTGGGTAATTTTTCGGCTCGAGCCAACTGCCCGGAAAAGTCGTAAGGAAAACGAGGTAGAAAAAAAATGGCAGTCGTGAGCCGGTGTGATGGTCGTGGAATGGGGTACACGTGGACCACCCCCGATGGCTACCCGGTTGGGGTGGAATGGATGGCGTGTACACGGGCTGTGTGGAGTTCGTAGGGTGCAATACAACAAATCAATACGCCAGCCTCGGCGCAGTGACCGCTGGACCCCACTCCGCTCAGCCTCCATCTCTCCCTCTCTCCCATCCTCCTCCCGAATCGACTCCGGTGACCATGTATTCTATCGAAAGCCATTGTCTTTTTATGTAGCTTTTCAAAATCTATTGTTCATTATAGAATTCTACCATAATAATATTTTTGCATATGCATTACCTTACATATGTAAGTGTATTATACATACATATATGTATAATATAGTTATAATGTATATGTACATGCATATATTATATCAAGTAAAAGACTAATTTGAACTTGGACATTGATGGCCGTTCAGACTAGACGATTAAAAAAAATTTGCCTAATATATTTAAATAATTACATATATTTAGTAATATTCAAATCCTTTTACTTTATTTTCAAGATTTACTTATTTTTGTCCATAGAAAATATTCATTCTCTACGTTGACCCTGTGGAAAAATTTTCTTGTCAAAGAAGAAACAAAGAAGCCTTTCATAAAACCATTACAAATACAGATCTTACATTTTCTGCCATCAATTTTTAAATTGAACTTTTATGTTTCTTAGAAATCCACAAACTATTGTACCTTTCTTCATTCACCGAAAATTGTTACTTTGTTAGTCCAATAAAAATTGGTAATAAAAGACAATCTACAATAATATATAATTTCGAAAGAGACTTTGCATATATGTACGTATGCATATATGTAACCTTGGTTGGTTGGTTCGTAGACAACACATTCGATTTTTTTTTTTTTATTCATAGGCGCCGATTTTTTTCGATTCAAAGGAATTGAAGTCCTCGAGTGAGAAGCACCGCTGGCGCAGGCACCGGGGGCGAAGGCGCCGAGGGCGAAGGCACCGGGAGTGAAGGCGCTGGGAGCGAAGGCTCCGCTGGCGCAGGCGCCAGGGGCGTAGACACCGAGGCGAAGCCCTAGGGGCAAAGGCTCCGGGGCCGAAGGCGGCGGATGTAAATCTCTAGGGGGCGAAGGTGTCGGGGGCGAAGGCTCCGGGGTGCGCCGGGAGCAATGGCACCAATGGCGAAGGTGCTTGGGGGGCCAACAGATTCTGGTATACATATCATTTCGAAAGAGACTTAGTATACATGTTTGTTTGTTCGTGACAATCAATTTAATAAAAAAAAAAACAAATGAATATTCGAATAAATTTATATAAAATAAAACTATTCAAATAAATTAAGTAAAATGTTTACTATTAGATTAGTCATGTTTAAGCGGATTATATTACAAATACCGAGTGAAGCCGGGTAAAACCACTAGTATATTATATAATCAGGTGCCAAAGAAGTCTATCCTATTAGCTAAAACTTTTAATCAATAATATATATACATCAATTATTATCATCATTATTATTTTTTATTTTATCATTTGTATTATCTATATATTGTTTATATGGACGATAGGGATTGCACTTTTATCCCAATCATCTATATATCTATGTATATCTAATATATAATTTCGAAAGAGACTTTGTAAGTTTGTAACTATAATATAATTGGTTGGAAATCGAAAACAAGTCAGCTTCTATGACAATTCGATTGGTTGAATTTTTTTTTTCTATTCAAATAAATTTAATAAAAAAACAAATGAATATTTACTATTAGATTCACCATGTTTAAGCTATTTATATTACAAATACTGAGCGAAGCCGGGTAAAACAACTAGTTGTTCATAAGTATTAACAATACATCTTAGGTTTATTATAATAGCTACAAATCCAATAATCATTATCTATTTTACACATTATTTTGTTAGTATTTACAGTATTAATAAATACAGCATGATAAAGAAAATCATACACAGAAACGTATACGTAATTCCATGTATGTGTATACGTATATATAAATATGAGGCCGGAGTGAAAAAGGCTAATTTTGAATTGTTATCGTTGGACCTAGTGGAAATCTTTAAGGGTCCGTTAAATAATATAAATCACTAATTTTAAACAATTTCCTGTGCCACCAATAGATTTATATACCTACTATATATATTTTTTTCGAAAACATTTCTGATTTTTACAAGCATATTCTATTTGTTTTACTATTTTAAAAGAAGATACCCTTGATTTCCTTGAGACGACAAAAGTTTTTCACTGGTTCATCGATGAAAATCCAAAATTCACGTTATCTGCTCTGACCTAATAAACATACATACCATAGTTTTTCAGAAAATGAAACTCCATTTCAAATAACAGCCAAAAGTAATTATTATAATATAACGATTCAAATTGAATCCAAGCCTATATAAACTTCTTCCATCCCACATAATTTCATAAGTTTAACCTACATTGTAGTATAGATTTACATTTTTACTTTCAACAAGTAGATATCGTATCGCACATTAATTAAATATCGTACATTAACTTATAAATATCGTTAATCCAAAATGAAGTTTATATCATTATTATTTTATTTATTCACATTTTTTAGAAAATAATACAGATTATTTTATCTTTATGTTGTATCAATTTTATGGTGTTATTTTGTCCTTGTTTTTTTTTAAACGGAAATAAATTTGGTACGGTTTTACATACATATGAATATGACAACATTACAATATTATTTTTGACCAGGTGAATTTACGATGTTAACTTGATACTAGTAAAGATACATATTTACATCAGTACCGCCAATATATGTAGCATAGATATCTTGAGAAGAAATGTCCCGACCGCAAATGGTCTCATGGTGATGCTAGTCGAGTGGGGTATCCACGCTTGTCGCGGTACACACACGCAGCTTGACCGTGCGAGGAGGCGCAGACCGCGCGTCCCGGCCGGGCATGCGTACTGCGCGGCCTCGTATGGGGAGGACCGATGGGGGTTGCTGGAGGGTGGGTTCGGGGGTGAGTCGCCTGCCGAGTCGATACATTACATTGTCACATAAGCTTTTTGGACCAATCCACCCCTGGATGAATAACGCGAGCGGCCCCACCCACGCATGTGTACGTATATGTGAATATACGTATATACGTGTATTGTACGATGTATATGTGTGTGTATCTGCCCTTGTGGGTGTAGGGTGGCAGAGGGCGGTCGCGCTCGGGCGCAATAACTTTTTAGAATTACCCCAATAATTTAATGTCGTGTACGCCGCTGGTATCGGAGACAATTGCCAACCTTAATATACACGCACTCGTTTATAAAGCGTCGTGTATTTTTTTTTTTTTTGTTGAAGTTTTTATGCTTGTATTACCCACATAATGGATATATACATATGTACATATATTATGCGAATTTCATTATGTTACAGTGAATTGAACTAATACGAGTTTTAAATTCTTTTTATAAAATAGCAAAGAGACACATTTGAAAATTAATTGAAATCGTATCGTTTTTCAAAATGAAATGAATACATAAATAAATGGTAAAGAAAGATATATTGTAGCATATGTATATATATGTATGTATGTATTTTTTGTCTTTCTCAAGAATGATCGCGAAGGTAAAGATCTCTAATTATGGCTTTATGATCTTCTCTGGACTCTGCAGTACAAAGAGTTGTTTAAAATACATACGTGTAACTTGCTTTTTATGTGTTAGAATTGTGAGATATTACATATATAAATTTGTATTGATAAAGATACTAGTGGTTTTACCCGGCTTCGCTATGTATTTGTAATATAAACCGCTTAAAAATGTAAACAATTTATTTGAATAGTTTTGTTTTATTCAAATTTATTTGAATATTCATATGTTTTTGTTTTATTAAATTTAACGTCACGGATTCTACGAACCAACGATACTTACATACATACAAAGTCTCTTTCGAAATTATATATTAGATTATACCAGAATCCGGCGGCCCCCCCCCAGGTCTTCGCCCCTGGCGCCCCCCCGGGCCGCCACCGGGCCGAGCCTACACCCCCGGCGCCTCCGGACCTTCGCCCCCGCCGCCCCCTGGGCTTTCGCCCCCGCCGCCCTGGGGGCGAAGGCCTGTCCCCCGTTCTCATGTCGTCATGGAAACTTTGACTTGTTTACAAAGCTCCCAACGAAGGTTACATATATACATACATACATACATACAAAGTCTCTTTCGAAATTATATATAAGTTTATATAAATATAAATAATGCATATTTATTATTTTCATATCATGAATTCAATTATACTATTAATATACATATAAATACATACATATATAATTTTAATTTAAAAATTTATTATTTAATATTTTAAGGAAATTTCTTCTGTTACTTATTCGACTAGAAAAAGCACTTTTACAATAAGTTTGTGCAGATAATAAATTATTAGTTACAAATAAGTTTACTTAGTTTTATAACAATTCGGGACTTTTTGTTTCAAATATTATAGAAGTTTTCAAACTTCTTCTGTTTCTTAATTTTTGTATAATTTTATCTCTAATTGAATTTTATAAACATTTTATCATCAAATAATACAATAGATCAAAGTTCTGCACGAATAATCATAGTTCTACAATTAAACATCTTCCATTTTATTATATTATATAATATTTATTTATTTATCGAAAACTGAAACATACAGTAACAGCTTTTCAAAACATTGATACCAAGAAAGTTTCTACATATTTATTTCTTTATTTATTTTTCAATTATACATTAACCCCAACCATAGGTGCCACAACATGTTGCCCAAGGCGACACCTATGATCAAACTTTCATACATAAGTACCAAATACCATCATGACCAGATATCGTTGACCAAGTGTGTCGCCATAAAATAGCAACGACCTCTCTATTACTCACAAAGCAAGAGAGCCGAAAAAAATGGTTGACAATAGTAATTAACAATAGTGAACCATTTTTTGTGCATAAAAGCATTGTCGGCCACCTACATATCTCTAATCATTACACACAATGATCATATTCAAAATATGAGTTCCATATAGTTCAGTTCAGCTCCGTCGTATATATGTAGATGTTCCTCTTCCCAATTAATCGACCAAAACTAATGAGTTGATTGCAGAGCGCCTCAAAATTGCTACTGCTTCACTCAATTCAACCAAGAAGGTTGACTGTGCCAATATCGCTTCATTATGGCATATACATATTTTAATGTGAAATAGTTCCATTAAACAAACCGTTCAAGTAAATGGTACTAAAAAATGACGTACTTATTAAGATAAGATAGATTTCTAATTATAAAAAATAATGTTTATATTGAACAAAAAAAAAATGATCCAGTTATTTTGGGTTTGTTTTGAATCGCATTAAATAAGTTTTCAAGCTATTTTATATGCGGTGTTTAGTTGGTTTCAAATGATACTTGATCTTGTAAAATGAAATAAGTGAAAAATCCTACAATATATGCAAAACCAAATTTCTCGTTGAAATTTTTGTGTCGTCGGTCGAGCTTAGATCTAACCTCCGCACGAGTGACTCTCCATCGTGTCGCCAGCAGGTGGGTTTTACCCCTCAAGAGGAAGGGTGGCAGGAGGATGCTAGGGAGAGTGGAGGAGCTGGCCGCTGCCTGCCATAAAGGGGTTTCATAGTGGGTGGGGGGGTGGTAGGAGAGGTGGTTTTGTGGGTGGGATCGCAGGAGCTCTACTAGCATAAAGCGGGCCCCACTATTCCACATAGCTCCTCAGTCCCCCGCAGTGGCCACTCGGGCCTCCCCTTTCGGCCATTTTGAATTCGCCCCCCAGCGGACGGGGGCGCTCTACCCCTACCCCCCCTTGGACTCCCTCCCTCCCTCCCCCTCGCCTTTGTGCGGGGCGACTCGCTCGCATGCCGGGATGTTGATAAATATATTCCGCCGGTTGTATTTGTCAGGCGAAGGGGAAAGCACGTGATGTATTACTCTTTGGGTTTTCGGGTGTAACTGTACGCAACCTGCCGTGATAAGCATTCAAATGAGCTCGAGGTAAAATGAATTACGCCCACGCGCCGCGTAGCCGAAATACGCCCCTGGTGAAACTATAGCACCGCCGCGGTAATGAGGTTAACAAAGAGAGTGTACACATACACGCGCGCGAACTTTCGTATATAAAGTGATAGTTAATTGCAAATTTCTGAATTTGATGGGTCAGGTGTTTTAGTGTTCGCTTTTTCGTTATCAGTTTCCATTGCACGATTAATGGTTTTAATTATTATAAATTAAATTAGTCCATAATGTAGTTATCCCACTCCCAACTCTTAGACACTTTCGTAAAAGGAGTATAATGATTAATTTTTAAAATTTAATACTCGGCAATGAGCAGTTAATGCTGGAAAATTATTGAAAAACTGAAAAATAATAGATACGTAAGTCATAGACTTTATACATTATGTAGATGTCTTAAAATTATGTCAATATTAATATCGAATATCTACATTTTTAATTTTAATTTTCAAATCTCATTTTGTGTGAATAGCCATCGGTGAATTTTCTTCTAAATAATTTAAGCTATTTTATAAAAAAAAATTGAATAGAGAATATTATTTAAGGTTTAATGGTTTGGGTGGGAGCATCGAAAACAAATCAAAGTTTCAATGACGACAAAATCGATATTTTTTTCGATTCAAATAAATTTAATAAAAAAAAAAATAAATGTTTACTATTAGAATATTTTGCCATGTTTATATTACAAATACCGAGCGAAGCCGGGTAAAACCACTAGTATATTATAATTTGAAATTATTCGTGTGTACCTATGTACATATTTGAATTATTGGCATGTTTTTCCTACCCACGAAAGAATTAAACTTATTTAAAAACTAAAGTTGCATTTTAGATGCACGGTGCTAAAAATAAATCAATGTTTGACTTTGAAAATGTTTAAAATGAAGGGCGAACTTTTAACCGACTCCGCTTGAGTTCTTGTTTTAGTTTTATTACTAGGAAAAGTTGCGCGTGCTTTCAGATTTTCAATTTCTTTTTTTTGCGGACGTATTCTTACAAAGTTCACATTTCGAATTTCACTCGAAAATAATAATAATCGAAACAATGAATGTTTGAATTGGGGGAAAAGCGAAAACGACTATAAATTCGACCGGTGCGCTTCCTTCCATACAAGTATCCTACAGGGTCGCTAAGAAGGGGGCCGAATATTGAATTTCCCAAGGGATGGACCGACGTCCCACCCCCTCCCCCCCAATTGCTCCTGACCCTTCTCTTGCCCATGGTCTGAACAAGAAGGGAATGGGTAACTGAAAGGGGGAGGGGGAGGCGGAGACCCTCGTCGAAGGACCCACGCGACATGCCCGAATAAGGCTTTGTGGCTCTTCACGACGTACTAAAACGCGATATAAGAAAACCCCTTCGTGGAAACCATTCCACCAACCCTCTCTCCATCCCTCTCGATCGAGGGTAGACATCTGACTCATACACAGCGCTGATGGAATCCGATGAAGATTGAATTATAATCGAATTTCGATACAAAGAGACGCGCGTCCTCTAAACTAAATAGTCAGTCGAAACGTTGGGAAAATTTTGCTCTACATATTTTAAATTTTATATGGGGGCGCGAATATCGTGAAAGTTTTCCTCCCCCATTCTCTCTCTGAATAAAAAGAAAAATAGGAAGCCCCTGTGAGGACACAGTTATCTGGCCCTGAGGGCAAGAGACGATGCTCATGGTTGAACGAAGGAGAGAGGGTCTAAAAGAGAAGTAGAAAATGAGGTGGCCTCACAAACTGCCTTCAGTGAAAATGTCGACTAAAAGCATTTGACTGCACATAGAATGTATATAAAGTGGATGTGCGTGAATTCATCATCAATGGAAAAATCTCAAATTTTGGATCATTCCAATATCAAATATGATATATACTTTTATGAGTTTTTTTTTAATGACACAAACATTCCACGTCATTGAAGAATAAATGTAAATACAGATCCAATCAACTTTGCAGAAAAAAATCAAAAACAATTTTTTTCTCAAACTTCATAAAGAAAGTTCTTAATCAAACAAAAACGAATGTTGACTTTTCCACCGACTTTATTTTTTGTAAATGTATTTTTACAGATATATTCAATCAAAAATTCAGTTAAGTAGGCTTTGCAAAAATTATATTGCACCATTTTCAAACATGACCTAAAAAATATTAAGCTGCTATTAAATATTAGGTAAAATATTATTCCAAATATTACTACAAATTATGCTAATATTGTATATTTCCCTCAAGCTGTAAGACTATCGACAAAATTGGATTGTGTTATATAATTTTTTATTTAAATTTTCATCATAATATGTATAGATAATATGTTGAGCAAAAGTCATGCAGTATTAAATTAAATAAAACGACGTAGGCCAATTAAGTATAGAATAGTTAGAATATATACGTAAATAGCTAATATGTGTGCACAGCCCTGAATCATGATAGCCGTTTGCTCCCAACCTCCCTCAACCCTCTAGATAGGGGTAGCAGCAGCATCTGACACTTTGTCTAGGGCCGCACCTACGGCGCTTTACCACATTTAACGTCTACGCCAGGCAACCACTCCAATTTCGACAGGGACGGCCACATGCGCCATTTACCCTAGACGCTGGTGGTTCAAAGGGGGTGGCATGAGGTGCAAAGGAAGGGGGTGATACACCAACTACCCACCCACCCGACTACACGTCTAATAACACACCCCGGCCGTATCCCTTTGAGGGCGCGAGAGCCCATTATAATATTTGCTCTCCACCTTGGGCTGCAATAATGTCGGATAGATACGCAAAATAAATAACGCACGAGCGCGCATAAATTCGCTGATACCCTGTACATGTGTGCATACAATTATTTGTAACACCTACACAACCCGTATTGTACATTCATGTAAAGCTGATTCAACAACATGATCCGTTTATAATGTTTGGACTTGCTCGTACTACTAAACGGAAACGGTGGTGGTGGTGGTGGATATGTGGAGGTACGGAGAAGAAGAGCTTGATTAAAAAAAATATATACAAATTGTTGTTAATGTTGCAAGTTAAAGAAGATTCCATGCAAGCTTATTCGCGAAGGCAACGATGATTGAAGAAAAATAATATGTATAAGTAAATAAATTTTATGCAAGCTTTATTTTTTGTGTTTGGAGCTTTTTCAATGTATTCTACAATTTTTTCGACTGATTGAAGTTTCCTCGGTTTTTTTCTCTTCGCGAATAGCCTCGAGCCTACGACATATTAAATTTTGACATTTTTTCGTTCTTATTCCGTCCAAAATAAACAACTTTGCGTACCACTTTCGTCGTTTCTAAATTTATTTTTATTGTCCCGAAAATGTTTTTATTGTGTTATTATATGAGATTTTCGAGCAATAAAGAAATATTTCTCGCAATTCGATACACAAATGAATTTTCGGTGTAGGTCCCGTGTGGCTGTAGGGCTTGTTATGCCGTGGTTTCGCATTTCGAAATAGGCGAGACAGTCGCCGTATTTTAATTCGTATTTCAATGGCGGTCGAGACACATTGGATAGCTCGGGCCGTTGTTTAATTATTTCGTCTGTTCTCGTACGGTGCGGCAGGGCCTTTGTTAACAGCCCGGGTTTCACCACAATTTTCAATAAATTATGCCGCGAACGAGCCTCAACCCGATATTGATTATATATGGCACACGTGGGCCGATCGCGTATACATCTACCAAATAATTTCGGTTTTCCCAGAATGAAACCAATTCGCTGTCGAAGAACTCTTTACTTGGTCGTTCATACTTTTCATGTCCGCGATGGTTTCTGTAAAAAAAATCGCCCAAAAACGGGAATGAGTGGCATTGCAACGCAATAATTTCAATTGTTTTCGCTTCGCCAACTACGTTGTTAGGGTAAAATAAACAAACAATTGAATAATTTCAAATGTGTTCGCCGCCTACGTTTTTCTGCCGTTAAACGCTGGATAAGTCAGATTACCACCACTTTAACGGGAACGGAACGGGAATTGCATGCATTATTATGGCATTGCAACGCATGGCGGGTTCAGCTAGCTTTATATAAAATTAAATTATATATAATTCACTCATTTGCTTGATATTGTAGTATCCAAAGTGTTAAGCCATTGTTTTCCAGTAGAGAGGTCTAAGTTATTTTTCACACTCGTATATTTCAGTCATAAAAAGACAACTTATATTGAAATAATAATAAACTTCAACTTTATAAGAAACATTTTAATATAGATTTATTTTAAGTCTTGTAAATTGAAAAATACATGTATGTATTATTGACCTACTTACAAACTTATTTGACTTTTAGGATTACATTATACTGTTTCGCAACTGCTGATACACCATATTACAGAAAGCAATCTCGTTCTAAACTAAATTAAATCGGCTTATGTAATACGTATGAATCGAATGCTTTGCAGTTAATCGCAAAATAGTTGTGGCATGAAATGTTTCAATTTTAACGCGTTGAAGTCAAGACAATTTTATTTTACAGCTTTTTTTGTTTACAAATATGCTAATTTTGAGCTTTGAAATTACCCCAAACCTCTATGTGTGTAATTTGCTCTAACATATTACACACATTAATTTTCTTCTATAATCTTATTTCATCATTACGGTTTCTCATTATATTGGATCATTTACCCCGATCCACACTTGCCTTAACGGTCAGCTATTATGTATGAATGTAGTTAAAAGCTAGGCAGTTCGATCACAAGTAATTATTTATATAGTACTAGTTAGACATGATTACTTGTGATTGAACTGCATAACTAGTAACTAAATAATAATTACTTACTAGCAATCGATCTCATGTTTTTAAACCTGCTAGCAAACGATCGACACACTCCAGAGCAGGCCCGTGCCTGCTCTGGAGTGTGTCTGCTGAGTATGTCTGGAGTGTGTCTGCTCTCGTGTACATATCTATCCTAAGATTGTGATCCTTTCTATTTAGATCAGTAATTTTTTTCAAAAAACGATTGATGATATTGAATCAAAATTACTATTTTTTTTTTTTTTTGAAACTTATTTATTTATTTTGTACTCAAAAATATGTTTTAGTCTATTATACATACATATATACAACTATATGTACTCACATTCTGTCTTTGGGTAGATTTATTTATGAATCAGAATTTCATATACATATATTTATTATGTTTATGCTTCATTTTTTCATTTGTTTATTAATTGAAAATTATAAAGATGAAAGTGCGTTTGTTAATTTACCCGCTATGTAAATCTGCAGTTTTCAATTAAGAACTTCCAAACTTGGTATATTATCTCATGGTATCCTTACTTTAACCGTAAAAGGATTCTAAAGGGGATCATACATCCATACAAATTTTCTGGGGTAAAAAATTTTGTATATATTTTTTTTCAACTTTCACCCACCTGAGCAACGCTGGGCAATTCGGCTAACTTTGTATAATATATAAAAAATGTAATTAAACAAAATTCATTTAAATATATGTATACATACATATATACAAATTGGAAATTAAGGTATGACAAGGCTAGGTGATATAGTGGAGAGATTTAAATGCCATTGGGTGGGTCGCGTGGCTAGAATAATAGACGAATGGTGGACAAAACAATTGCTGGAATAGTACCCAAGAGAATGTAATAGGATGAAAGGAAGATGAGTGGATGAAATTAGAAAGTTGTGTGGGGTGAGATGGATGAGAGTTGCGCAAAATAGAGAAGAATGGAAACGTGTTGGAGAGGCCTTCATTTGGCAGTGAATGGTGAATGGCTGTAAATGATGATGTTTGTATGTATGTACATGTACGTTTATTAATATTAATATATTTACATTTATATATGTATTACTTGTTTATCTCATTGTGCTTACAACTTTGAGCAACTTGGAATGCGATCACTGTGGGCCACAAAGCGGATTCGCATTAATTCGATAGGCCGTGGGTGGGTCAGCGGACCTCACCCACCCCATTCTTGCCCCGAGGAGAGGGTGTCGGGAGGACGCACTCAAAGGATGATGCGAGACGCGCTCGAGGAGGGTTAGGCAGGGGTAAGAAATCGGGGGGCTGCCTGGCAACGGCCCTAGCAACCGGCCAGCAGCCGGTGTACACATCTACTCGGGTGCGATATATCACCGGGCTCGGTGTGGTACACGTACGCGCGCGCGCACGCACGCACGCACTCACGCACGTACACGTGTGTGTACCGCGACGGGCCGCACGTCACAATGCGAGCGGTTGCGCGCACCTATGGATTTTCGATACGTGGCCCTGATTCGCCGCAACTACAGATAATGGCCCCCGGACAACCTATATAGAGTCCACGGGGTGAATTATGTATTGTGTTATTTTCTTAAGTATCGTACCTACATACAATATACATCTGAGAATAAATGTAGTTATAAAAAAAAGCAATTAATATTGTATATAATATTATTTTAGGGATATTTCTCAACACATTGATACAATGTTGAAAGGATTTCATTTTTGTCGTTACAAATATTTTCAGAGAAATTCTTTGTAAAAATAAGGATCAAAGAATGTGCGCTAGGTATTTTATAAGTTATCGAGTATGATTTTTTTTTTAATATTATATTTATAATACAAGGATCGTGCTTTCAATAGACGACGGATGAAAAGTGGAAAAGGATAATGTTTATTGTACGTTGGATGGATCTTTTTGCATGGAATCATATCAACAATTGTCAAATGTACGTATTTAATATCGGAAAATTCTGATAGAAGATGCCAGATTTCGGTTATATAAAACAATTCAAATATTGCCAGTGGCTATAGAAACACGTTTCTTTTCAATTTCAGGAAAAACCTTGAACCATTAATTTTTCAATCAACATCACGATTTAATAAAACATTTTTTTAAAACATAAAACTTATTCTGTGCTTATTTGAGATTGGGTCAGGATTCAACTTGTAAATAAAATTCCTTCAGAAGAAATTTGGTCCCTACTACATACATATGTACATATAACAAGTTGAGTCCAATGCTTAACAGATTAAGCTCATTTTGAATGGTTGACTATGTATGTATACAAAACATAAACCAGACAACGCTCACTTAGTTTCATCTTTATCAACATTTTATAAAATGTCCTGTATTTATTTGGTCAGTAACTACGTTTGATTTAGTTAGTAAATAGATGATCAGTAGGTTATATTATCCATCACTGACTGTTTGAATATTGTTAGTTAGTCGAAAATACTTAAAACAATAAATGGTTAAATTTATTGAAAAAGATTATTTCATTTATTGCCTTTCAAAATCAAAACAATCTTTTGTTTCCTGAGATGATGATTTGTGTATACCTCGATATGTATTGCTACATTATATAGGAGAAACTCGATTTAGGAGATAATTGGTTCCGGAAACGTGCCCGTAATCCAAAACACTCGTATATCAAATTGTGCAAATTTTCGACGGAAATTTCTTATAAAATCTTGCGATTACGGGCACTCGAATACCTTGTAATGCTTCTCAATGATTCCCTTCTTATTTTCTATCGTGAAAATCTCCTCTCGTAGTAATTCGAAAATCTCGTCGTAATTCAAACTGCTCGTGTATCAAAACATTGCTCTCTTATCAATCAAAAACTTTCGCTCGTGTTCCGAAACGCTCGTAAATTGAGTTACTCGTAATTCGAAGCTCCACTGTAACTATAAATTAGTATGTTATCAAAAAATTCGTCTTTGTGAGTCTTTGAAATTATTATTAAGCCGACGTGTGAGCGCACTATGTGTACAACTACGAGCGAATAAAAATTTCATGGCAATTTTATTACGCAACGCGCCTCGCAATAGTGGGCCACAAAGGGTCTCTTTGGCAAAAGGATCTCTCGTCGTCGTTTCGATAACGACCCGCCTCTTTCCGACGTCCAAAATTGAAACAGGGCCGGCGCGTTATTTCGGCATGATTTATGTGCCCTTTTTTGCGGCACACATTACCGCCAGCATGGGCAGAGAGAGAAAGAGCGTTCATACGAGAATATTGCGTGCGCTTCGGAAAGCCATCAATTTAAATCACCCACTGAAGTAGAGACACAAAGAGAGAGAGGGATGCTCCAGAGGGATGGGGGTGGACCTCGGCAGGGGTGGAAACTACCGAAATGGGTACGCGCACCCTCAAGCCATCCCTTATTCACGCACTATTGGACGGTTGAACCCCTACGAAACCGCGGTCATTTACTTGCTTGATTATAGATAAAACCACTATTCAATTTAGGAAGCATGTATGTTTATGCGTTTGTGTGAGCCGTTCCCTACCAAAATTTTCAGATGCGTATTTAAATTCTTTGAAAGTACGCAACCCCTTATTTGACCGCCCCCTCCCGCTGTTTTCCAAGACCGCCTTCGCACGCACTGAGCATTATGTGAATCGTTACAAAGAAGTCCCGGACCAATCCATCATTCCATTTTCCATCATGTGTTCAGAAGTGGAAGGTGAGCTAAAGGAGTGGGCGCCGAACGTGAAAAACGTTAAGCAAGGCATTTAGCCCTAGGGCTTTTGGGGTGGGAATACAGTTCCACATTTCATCTTCACTCTCTCTCTCTCACTTTTGCTATTTTATCTATAATTTTATTTGGTGTTCGGATAGGTTTTCACTTTAATTTTATATTCATTTATTGGATGTTTATTCTGGGTTTTTCATCGGAAATGCATATAAAAGTTTGAACTAGTGGGTTTAAAATTAAACAGACAAAAACATATTAGAAACAAGAAAAGAACATTATTATATTAACATACAATATGACCCATCCAGACAAGGATATAAGACACAAGGATAAACACAGCATCACGTGTTTATCGTGATGTTGTGTTTTTAAAGTAAAATTTAGTTATCGAGTCGAGACATATTCCTACTGTAAGAATCGTACAATGAGCTGAATTTAGTTTTGACTTATAGAATATCAAATTGTAAGAATGTATACGTACAATATGTTCATGAAATACATATGAAGTACATACATAATTATTTGATATTTGATGGATTTATGTATGTATTTCATGAACATATTGTTATTCAAACATAGGTACGTCTGTATTCTAAAAGCAATACTAGCTTATTATTTGAAGATAATATATAAATATATAATATAAAATTAGGACGAACGAACAAACATTTAATTATTTGTTTGAATCTAAATAGAATGGCTGGCTTTTTATGCTTGCATGTAGATGTAATAAAATAAGTTCAGAAAATATACACACACTATACCGATAGTATGTGTATATGCATATGTATATTAGAATTTTTTTTCGCATCACTCCTCGCTCAGTGGGAGACACTCGACACCCCCTTCTTCGTTTTCCACCCCCCAATCCTCCCATTCAGGTACTTGGTTCAAGAGAGTGGGTGGGTAGGTGTAGGCGGTGGTCCAAGATAATGCGTGTTCAATAAATATTTAGGCTTCAAAGGAGGGTTTTCACCCGGGAGAGAACTCACCCGCCCGACACCTTCCCATCTTTCAGATATCGAAAGCGTATCATCACGCTCTAATTCTCACTCGACCGATTGCACAAAACATGCCCTTAAATAATTAAACTTAATAAGGACGAATTGAAGGATTGATCATTCCGGAGCTTCTAAGTTTATTTTCTATTGGATAAAATGTCAAAAATATACTCTTGTCAAATGGGTAGTGACTTTGGATTCGGAGGGGAGGGTTGGGATACCATAAATAAACAAAATGTCTCGTTGAAGACTTTGCCGTGTGTAATAAAATATTTATAGTTTGCTCAAAACACGGGACGTTAAAGTCAAACTTCTCGCGGGCTTCTCCCGTAATCTCCGCTCCCGCGAACGTTCCACCCCCTTTAATATATTATGTTTGCGAGAGTATATCCTCAGTTTTATTTCTAAAATTTTCGAATGTGATTTTTTTTGTATAAGATCTCTTTTCTTCAAAGTGAAAGCAACTTTGGACGATATTGAATTACTGTTTCACACACTTTCTTATTTTAATATATGTATATGTATAGATATCTTTCAGTCATTTTCTTTTAATTAATATTTTTTCAAATCATCTGCCAACCCAACACATCAGTTTTAATTTAGTATGGAGAAGATATATGTAATATGAATATTAACAAAACAAAATATTTCCAAATGCATTCAATAGATCAAAATTTCATTGGATAATTAATTAGTGGATATGATATATGATTATGATATCATATATCACAAACAAATTAACCGAATCTTGGATGTAATAATGTTATTGTTTTCTTCAAAAGGTTATTTCAAATTAAACACTAATATCTTCGTAATAAATGATTATTTTTATGAAAATTTTATTTGAAAAAATCAATCAATATTTATAAAATAAAAAAATGATAAATTTTTCAATCTCGTAAAGGAATTTTTCCTTTTCCTTTGATTTGCTGTGGTGATGTGTATGTATGTTCTGAAATTCGATCTAAGAAGAGATTTCCTTTTTTAGCTTCAGCATCCACTTCCACCTTTCAAAGCTTAATTTAGGGGTCGCGTGTGTGTGTCGCAAAGCTCCTACCATGTATCGAAGAGCTTTCTAATATCCTGAACGCTCGAGGGAGGGCAAATTCGTCAGAATTGAATTCTTTTGTGGTCTGTTCGTATGCGAAGGAATGGGGATGGCGTCTTTGTGGCTGCTCCTCTATCTCGTGGTCGAAATTGGATTTCGCCGAAGCATTGACTGATTAAAAGCAAATACAAAAGCTCGGGGCGAGCTTTCGGATCCGTACCTGTTTATTAAATATAGGTCGCGAGCTCGCGCCTATATGAGAGAGGTGGTAAATTAACAATGAGCTTACGCGAACGCAAATCTCCTTTGCCTTAGCCGTTACGCCTTAAATCCTCCGCTAATCCTTCTCGTTAATATCCACCCATCCTTCAACCCGTTCGTCTACTCCTACTTCCCATCCTTTCGACCGGAGCGATAATCCTTTGGATACTCGACAAGCGGGCTATGTACGCACATCATAAATTGTTTATAGGGTGAAAATCTTACGTTTTATCATAAACTCGTTAACCAGGTGAAATATTCCTTTGTTACTATATAACTTAATCCATATGTTTATATACATACACATATTAAAAGCTCTTATATGTATAAATTTCAGGCGTAGAACGAACGATATGAATACAAGAACTATAAACCTTATTTACCATAAAGTCAAATAAACCTTATACTAAATCAAAATATTTTTCGAAATTGAAATCCTCCAATTCGATTTATTGCTACTGATCATCTTTTCATCCAAAACGCAGCCTCCAATAATACTTTAAATGTATACATATACATACATATGTATAAGAGTAATAACATATTTTAATTTTAGACAGTATCTAAATAATTTTGTAGATACTTTAGAAATTGTTTGAATTGGTGAATTACTTACATACATACATATACATATATGTATCTACATATTTAAATATTTGACCATATCTTTGATTTATCATATTATGCTTTCTTTGATCTTATTACATGCATTTCTAAAAAAGTGGAGTCAAACAAGCACTAGTAATAGTAGGTATTAAATGGGTCTACGTGACGAGACAGAATGTTAAACGACAGAAAACGCAAATATCGGAAGGCAAAGATCGAAAATCGAAAGATCTTAAGTCGAAAGATCAAAAAAAAATGGTGCATGGTAAACGGTACACTTTCGATTTTCGATATTTGCCTTCCGATATTTGTGTTTTCTGTAATTTAACATTCTGTCTCGTCACGGATACCGGTATTAAATCTATACATGTATAAATATCATCAACATCATTTACATACATACAACCATTCACTGTTGAATGAAGGCTTCTCCGACAAGCTTCCACTCGTCTCTGTTTTGCACAACTCTCATCCATCTCGCCCCACACATTTTTATAATTTCATCCAACTATCTTCCTAGCGGTCTTTTTTTCACCCCTTTACATTCTCTCGAGTACCATTCTAGTATTTATTTTTCCACATTTCGTCCATTCTTTTTGCCACGTAATCCACCTATTGCCATTTCAATTTCTTCACTCTTCTAAATCAGGGGGGGTCACTTATCATACTTGTATGTATATATTTACATTCATATGTAATTTAAAAATAAAGTCAATCATAATTGATTTGCAAATTGCCACAAAAGTATTGGAGGGTACTCCTGAAGTATTATTTAAAGCCCAGAAGAAGTAACTTATATTATCTAGGTACACTTACTTACCTTTAGGAATCACAATGCACGTACTCGTACAAGGTGGCTAAAAGCGAATAATGGTTGTCAATCTTAAAAAATATCGCCTCTTCCTAGCACAATGACAGCATTGTCGGGAATTGGCCGTAAATATTTGAAAGGACGGAGAAGCGTCCTGAACAACGAAAAGAGAGAGAGAAAGAGGTCGTCCCTCGTTCAGCCACTACTAGTTCATTGTTCGCACACGCTTTCAGAAGATCTGAAAAATTGTTCAGAATCTCCTTTAACCCACCAACGACAAAGTACACATCCATATAAATACATAAATACCTACCTACCTACGGTCGTTCTCGTGTAAATTAATCATCGTGCCAAATCGTTGCGACATATGAATATTCATTGTGCTCGGCATTGTGTCGCGCGTTGGGGTCTGCCATTGTTTTAGTTCATTTTATTGTACACGTTAATAAAATCCCCTTTGACGAACCGAAACAAAGGCAATGCCCAACCGGTGACAATACGATTTGACCGTAAATAGATCTATGGGGGTCGGCTAAAAACAATACCGTCTAAAAGTCATTCCCCAAAGTATCCACCCCTTTTTACAGCATTCAGGTATCCCGTAGAGCGCTGCACATATGAAGTTGGTGTAAATAATAGGATCAAATTACTATCCCGTCAAATTTAAATCCCGATTTAACACAATACCGAAAAATAAATTAGGGCAAAATCGAGAAAAGCAATCATATACGTACATATTCCAATTTTAGTTATTAATGACGTTGACTTTGATTTTTGTTTTTAACTGAATTGAAACACAATCAGTTAAAAACAAAACCAATTGAAAACAAGGTATCTCGTTTCATGCCTCCTTAAATAATTGGCTTGGCTTGTCATAAAACATAAGTATATGTTTTCATTAAAATTGCACCGGTGTTTTTTTTTTAATATTTGATTTTCAGTTCTGATCTTTTGGGATTGTGATAAAAACAAACAAATTATAATTCGTTCGTCAGTTCGAGTTTGAATAGCTTTGTCGCCTGTACAATTTTCCAATATGACCTGAATATCCGAGTTTAATTAATTCCACAACATCGCCGCAATACAACAATAGAGTTTCGAACACGCCAACGTCATATTGCATTAAGAAACTTTGCACCGAGAGGGAGAACACGGTTTGCACACACATATATGTATACATATATATATAATATATAGGTAATGATGTTTTAATGTGCAAATATATACTGCACTCGAATGCAGTTATAAGCTGGTGCACACATACTATTACATATGTGTATATGTATGTACATATCTTCACATATACTATGAATCGGCTTTCGCGAGCAAATGCCTCACATTTATGTTAAATAGCGCTCGGGGAGCTCTAAAGCTACTAATGAAAGGCTTCTGGCCGCGAATGCGTTTGTAAGTAAATCTTTGATGTTCCTTTTCTGCTTCGGTCGTATAAGATGTACATATACACAAGGATTACACTGGGACAAAAATCTATCTAAGTGAATTTTTAATACATTTGATATATTTAATATTGCTACAAATATGCGCTAGCGATATATGTATGTATATATATACATATATGAAAAATATGTTAGTATTCTTAAATCTATTAATGTATTTTTGGTTTGATATGAAACTTATTCTGAACCAGAAGTTCGGATTGGATGAAAATCCAGAAACATAGCGCTCCCTCTCGCAAAAAATCCAAAGTACCCTTTCGTAAATTAAAAAAAAATCTACATATGTACATATGAAAATGCTCTTCTACGAACAGTGGCCCATTGAGCTCATATTCTACACCAGGCTTTCTTAAAGAACCAAAAAATTTTTTCGCCCGCGGTGCTTATTTTGTTTATTTCAGAATATCGAATAAGTCTAATATTTTAATTCTAATATTCTAATCATAAAATGTATGTTTTTATAGTACATATTACATACGGGCGCAATTTTTTCTTTTGCCTCGGGTAACAAATTGTCTAGCATCAGCTCTGATATGTATACATATGAATATAACGTAATAAAATACAAAAAAAAATCAAAACCATTCGTGAAAATTTCCATTGTTCTGAAACTTCTAGGAAAAACCAAACATACACTTACAAGGTGTTAATAAGTACATTTTTATTTATGAATCTTTATTAGTGTCCCGCGTCTAGGGAGCTTTTTTTTTTCTCTGTTAAAAAAATATATCTCCCTATCAATTTCATATACAGATGTATGTCTTAATTAAGCTTATTGTGCTATCATAGCTTTAAAAACCCCTGACATAATCTTAGCCTCGTCACCCGTTGTGAAAGGTTTAAATTTCTCTAAAACTAAGTTCCTATCAACATAAATTTTAATGAGATATTTATGTTACATACATACATATTTGAATTAACGGAGGCTTTCAAATTAAATTTATTTGTTTCTTTTTCTTATTAAGAACAACAATGTAATAAATTAATTAATTATAATTTGACTGAGTTAAATTTATTTTTAAAATTTCAAGCCCCAACTGGAAAATACTAGGAATGGTAAGTGCAGCATGGCATGCCTAGGTAGACTTCAGCTGTAATAGGCGTGTCTTCATGTCAATGTTAATTCGTACGATCGTATTATTTCAAGAAATTTCTCCTACATTTCTTCAAACATGGGAAGGATCGCGACGGTTCAGACTAGACATGCCAGCGTTGTTTTTTTATTTACAAAAAAACACGAGCAAAACTTTATATAAAAAAGGCACGTGCCACGTACCATTCTGTGTGTCTGCACCTAAATAATATGATATAATAAAATTACAGTTTTATTTGCTAGATATTTCTTGTGAACGGTTTACCATTCAGGTAGGTTAATTTGTAGGGGTACAGTGCGACACAAAGCAAAGAGGACGTGTCCTCATCAGACATCCATATTCATGTAAGTCCATATATGCTAAGCCACAAACTGCATACATACATACATACATAGAACATATGTACGTTGTTGTAAGGATAACAATCAGAAGTTCCGATACCGCTGTTCTCTTTGTATAAATCACGATTTTCGCAATAATTAATTATTCGAACGTTTTCTAGATAATATTTTCCGGCCAATGAGGGTGGGAAGCTGGGAGGGACATGCTTCACGCTCATTGTCGGTATAGGCTTTGTCTCTTATCAATGCGAAAGCTATCGTCGTCGAGCAGCCGGGGAGCTTTTGTAAGCTCGCCTACAATGGGTCTCCGCAGGCCTACGCATAAACATTCCCTTATTAGAAGCTTTCTACCTTCGAAACATTTATCCTGTGTACCTTCAACCCATACCTCCCTTTTCGCTCACATACATCTCTCACTTGGCCCCCTTTACAACCAACGATTGCTGATACGCCAATGAAATATTTCAGATTGGAAAAGCTATCAAAACAAATAGAATTACTGCGTAAGAAGACTAAGGACCCTTTGATGTATTATATTTTCAGTACTTTTGTTTGCAATTTTTTATTTATTTAAATAACTTACTTAAATTTCTTATATGATCTAAAAATATGTCTCTTTCATTTTATTCTCATGAAAACTGCGTTCTTTCTTAGTGAAAAGAGAGTAGTTTCAAGTTAAGAATGATTGGTTTTCGTGGCTACGAGAAAAATCTACAAAAATTTGTTAGATAGGATTTGTATAGGAAATCATTTTTTTGTCACATACTGATAAATACAAATGTATCTCGGTATGGTCCAAACACCATTGCTATTTGACTAAGACTAATCATATTAATATCTGTAAATTTTTTTCGACCCCTTAAACAAGTTTTTTTTTAATATTGTTAACTAATTAGATAGTTGTATCATATTTATTATATTTTTTTAGCTTTGAAGCCCTTTTATAAAAATATTTTACGATTTCTTTTAGAAGTATATTCAAATCAGTGATTTGATTTCTGTTTTTATGTTTCCCGATTAGCTTAAAGATAAATCATCGAACGGACATGATATAAAAGTAATATAATATGTACGGGTCTACCTCACGGGCCCGAATGTGAAACGCCCGAAAACGCAAATATCGAAAGGTAAAGATAGAAAATCGAAAGAACTTGAGCCGAAAGATAAAAAAGGGTGCATGGTAAACGGTACATACTCACTTAATTTGCGCGAGCAGGATACAACAGGAACAAGAGGAACAGGCTTTTCCTCCCGTATTCTGCGCGCGCACATTAATACATTTTCGTACTACATATATTATCTTATTTTTTATTTAACACTAATAAAAAGCTTGTTTTTTAAAAAAAAATATTATCATAATTTTGAATTGCCGGTACTAACTCTTTAAATACTGACCACAAACATACCGACCGATGGATACAGACAATGTACTAACTGACCATTTTGATATAACTGACAACTTATTTAATTCACTGAAAATGAGAGTAGTAACTGACCTTTTGAAAACAGGTCAATTTAATAAATGGTATTGTTCCTTTTACAAATAGCCGGTTCAAAAATTTAGTAAATGAAGACTATCTAAACTGTGATTATTGTATTTTTATTTGAAGATTTTTATAAAACTGATATTATAAAACATATGTTTTTATGAAACTGATAAAACTATATTTAATTCGTTCATCGGTTGACGAAATTCGGATCGTCTTCGCATTGAGTACAGTTTTTGGTAACTGCGGTAGCCAGATATCGACATCGTTTCAAATAATATAATGGCGCAGTAATTAAAGCGGCAAATTCGCCTCTTCAGTTTGGCAAAACTTGTTCTAATCCGGCGCTGGCTCCCGCTCACGGCCCCTTTCTTCTCCCTTCACCGACACTAACCCTGTGAGAACCGCAAACATGGTCTTCCCGAGGCCCCATCCCCAGCTTCCCACCGCACCCTCATACCACATGCCTTGAAAGCCTCCAGCCAACCCTTATTCGCCATTCCGGTGGAACGGCGAAATTGAAACAGTACAACGTTCACGTTTAGTGCGCACCCTATACGCTACATATTCTAGTTTTGTAAATAAAGCGGTCCCTACACACCTACACACTTCAAACGTGTAGTTTGCACATCGCTACTCTACACCGACTATTAATTGCGTAAATATTTAGATTATTCGCAAATTAGAAATTTATATGTGCTTAAACCGACTTAAACCATTAAAAGAATCATAAAATAGGAAAAACACTTAATAAATTATATTGAATTCATATAATTAATTTCCTACTAAAATAATGTATAAAAAATTCAACTGTCGTTTCCATCATTCAAATGTTGACCTTTCTTGTAATATTTCTTTAACCTGTCTTATTCTTCACGGTGCTGGAGATTTTAGAATAGAGCGTGAAAACATTTTTGAATGCTTCAAACGATCAAAATTAACAATAAAATCATAATCCCTTGTTCTCATTTTCACAATATTTAAACACCATTTGAATCAGAAGCTACACCAAGAAAAATCGTACTTATTATAAAACGGCATTAACATTTTTGCATATGCAGTATAAAGTTAAGTGACGAAATTAATCAAATTATCAATTCAACCACATAGCTAGTGGAAGTCAACGCTTTGTACTGTTGGTTAGTCGGCGTTCCTAAATTAATTAAACATCTTCCACTGAATACATTGTACACGTCGGCAATGTGCCAATTTGAGGATCTCTGTTCTTCAGCATCGGCACTGCATCGTGTTCTCGTCAGACTGTCGTCGTCGTATTGGGCTACGTACATCCTTTCACATTCCCTATTACGTAATTTCTTGTACGAAGGATGCTGAGGTGCACGTCTGTTTCCTGACGGCTACCTTGTTATACATATGTACGTAGTTCTGTGAGCATCGATAAGTCCCAAATGGTTGGAAACGATGGAACATCAAAAGCTCTTCGCTTCATCGCTCCTCTTCCAAAACACATATCATATTTAAACATTATTATTATATACGGTGTGTGTGTGTGTGTGTGTGTGTGTGTGTTTGTATGTGATACAACCACCCTCTCCCCCTCGTCCTAATCCGACCGTGCGAGGCCCGTCTCTTAATTTTCATTCACAGACAAGCGAGCGGCTCACTATTAAACTCGGTTAAAGTTTATACATACTTGACTTGTATCGTTCAATGAAACGCTTAATTAATCTTTTGATAATTCCCTCGGAACACTAAAGTTGCTTAATGTCATTATATACGCCGTTAAGAGAGCAATGATAAATCTTGCGCGTCGCCAAAAGGACGTGCACATGTGCGTGTGTGCGCATACACATGAACGTTTATGTTTTGTTTGAAATTCTGACAAATTATAATACTCATTATGTGTGGGAGTGATTCGATCATATATTAATTCATTGTATCGCCGTGTATTAACGGTAGCTTTCATGAAGATTGACTTTGATCAGATAAACCGACTTTGATGGTGTGTATGCACATACATATGTATGTATGAAAATGTATTATATACATACTAATTTATTTCCATTGATTCAAATAATATATCAAATAAACTATTTAAAAAGTATGTATTTTACAATAGTGCGAAAATAAAGCGTCTGTAAATTCAAAGTTGACACAAAAAATCTCTTGATTCAAATCATAAATGAAATCCATTGAAATTTTTTTTTTCATTTTTCAACAAAGAAAAGGTTTATCATAAAGTAAATTCATTTTTATTAAATTTTAATTTATAAAAATGTATTTTATAAAATATAAGTCGTCTTATCAGACGAAAAACTTTCTAGGAAAATTGAATTTTCCATTCGTTCGGTATTCAAATTCAATGAAAGTCATGGAAATATACATACATCTAATTTTATAATATTTACAATGATATACATACTATTTTACTTTTAGTTTTCTAACTATACTGGGCAACAAAAAAAATACCGGAGCGAAAACTAATTACTAAAATCTTTACTAAATTTAGCCCACTAAATTTTAATATGACAATGATTTTTTTTTCTTTGATTGTTTATGAGATACGAGCGCTTAAAAAAATGCACAATTTTTACAGATTTTGGAACAGCAATACTAGATTTTGAGTTAAAAACTCCAAAATCTGTAAAAATTGTGCATATTTAAAATGCTCATATCTCATAAACGAGAACAAACAAACAAAAACCATTATCATATTCGAATTTAGTAGGCCAAACTTAGTAAGGATTGGTTAATTTCCACTCCGGTAAGTAAAAAAACGCAATTTTTGTTGCTCGGTACTATTATACATTATGTCTGGTAGTAAAAAAATAAAATAAAATAACGTATAAAATTTGGATGAAGTGCATTTGGGCGAATTAAAGCCGTTTTTAAATCAAAAATGCTACTTTACCTGAAGCAATACATACATAGATCATCGATTAATTTGTTTTGTCAGTGATGACGCATGGATGTGAAACTTGGACATTGAACGTCAAGGTGTTATAAAAGATAAAAAACGGAATACGTGGGTGAGAAGTATAAGGGTATTAGGTATATTGGAGAGAATAAAGAGATTGAAATGGCAATAAAAGGATCACGTAGCTAGAATAATAGACAAAAGAAGTGCTAGAATGGTGCCCGAGAGAATGTAAAAGGGAAAGAAAGGCCGCGAGAAGATGAGAGAACGATATTTAGAAAATGTGTGGTGAGATGGATGAGATTTGAGCAAAATATAGGCGAATGAAAGCTTGTTGAAAAGCTCTTAAACCAGCACGTAGGTATGTATGTACATATGTGGAATGACGATATTAACTATTAGTAATTTCTTAGCAATTTATCTATCCCCATTCTATTGTAATAATGAATCCTATTTAATTTTTCAAGAAATTAGACTATTTGGATTCTGAAAGTCTTGAGATAACCTCTCCACATCAAACTCACTAGTTTAGCGTAGAGTGTCGACAGTTTGAGAGTCGCCTTGTAGAGACACCCCCGTCCGTGGTAATTTCGCCTCCGTCGCCACATCGCAAACAAGCAGCAACAAAAGTTTGGACAGCCCTCGTATTGTTGCCAGTGGCTGTGGCAGGGAAGCCCCGATATAGGTAGACCGGGGCTCTTTATTAGACGCAGGCAATAGTGACGGTGGTAGGCGGGTGGGTGGGTGGCGGTTGGAAACTTGCGAGCGCGTCGTCATGGCGACTGCCTTAATTATGTTCCTTCAACATTAATAAGGTACTAAGTTTATTATTGCTATTACGTTTCACGTACAACCCTCGCCCGCCCCCCCGAGGCTATCACGGCCCGACCGCCGCAACTTTGGCGCAAACAAGGCAAAGGCCATGCCAAAGGCTCTGGTGTTAGGAAAATCGCACACCGGTATCGGTAGCGCCGACACTCACCCGCGAACTTAAATATCTAATTAGCCAAGTTCAATTTCAAAGCGAACTTATATTTGCGACGCTTTTCCGGGATGTACGTAATCCGTTTAGTGGTCAACAATAAGTTGAACGTTGTATGTATGTATGTATGTACGAGTAAGAAACGTTTTTCATACGCAAATAGGGGTCTACCTCACGGGACCGAAAGTGAAACGCCCAAAAACGCAAATATCGGAAGGCAAAGATCGCAAATCGAAAGAACTCAAGTCGAAAGATAAAAAAAGGATCTCTCCCCCCGTCGTACATACTCACTTAATTTGCGCGAGCACTATAAACGGGTCTATGTGACGAGCCAGAATGTTAAATTACAGAAAACACAAATATCGGAAGGCAAAGATCGAAAATCGAAAGATCTTAAGTCGAAAGATCAAAAAAAAAGGGTGCATGGTAAACGGTACATACTCACTTAATTTGCGCGAGCAGGCTTTTCCTCCCGTATTCTGCGCGCGCACATTAAACAAGGCTGTATGACAAAAAGAGAGATAATTTCACCGCATGCCACTCATATATATTATATATACATAGTACCGTTTACCATGCACCCTTTTTTTATCTTCGACTTAAGATCTTTCGATTTTCGATTTTTGCCTTCCGATATTTGCGTTTTCGGGCGCTTCACTTCCGGTCCCGTGAGGGAAACCGGTTTGTATGCACTATTATTCAATTTTAACAGTGATAATGATGAGTTTTTAAATGAGATCTATAAGTCTGTAGAAAAAGAACTCCGTTTCAGAAGGGAAAAAGCCAGTCAAAACTTTTTGTCCAAGTCACATTTTTCGATTTTCACATAAATCTCTGAAGTGAAGATAAATTTATAAATTTGGGAAGTCCTCTAAAAAAGTATAAACGTAATTTATTAATGAAATAACAATATTTTTTCAAAGCATTAACACCAAAACAGTTTCTACATACATATTAATTTATCAATTATACATATATTAACTCCGGCCATAAGTGCCACTACAGGATGCCCAAGGCGACACCTATGATCAAACTTTTGTACATAAGTACCGAATACCATCATTACACATAATAATTATACACAAAATATGAGTTGAAACAATGTGTGACAGCCCCCGCCACTTAACTCTTCCACTGCGAAAGCTGCTTTAACAGCTCCGTCATATATGTACATAGTTATTCCTTTTCTAAATTCATCGAGCAAAACTGAAGAGTTGATCGGAGTGCCCCTCAATATTGATGCCGCTTCACCCAATTCAACCAGGAAGGTCGACTGTCCTGAAATCACATCGTCGTGGTCATCGCCCAGTCTTACAAATATTCCATAGATGACAGCCAACTATACTTAGCAGCACTCTTTTCAAAAATGTTGAGATTATTCATGCGAATTAACAATTTCGAAACACTAAAAAATTGTTTAATTTTTTAATTAACCTTTCACTTTCACTTATTTTTAATATGATACTATAAAATTATTAAAAAATGTAAACGCTTCATTTGTAATAATATGGAAATAAGACAAGATAATTAATTTTCTTCCCCACTTGTTTTCAGTGAAGGCGATTCACCTCCTCTTCTCTATTGGAGCTATTTTAATTGTGGCAATAAATAATCACATTATAAAATTGAAACTGTATTTCAGTGGCGGATGGGTGAGTGGGTGGGCGTTTGGGTGGGTGAAGGGAGCGGTTCATTAGGGCGGCTCGCGTCGCAAAGACCCTTTACGACTTCTTTATTACGCGGATTCTGTTCGAGTCAACATATATTCGGTCCATTAAATGCCTCAACCTCTTCCCCCTCCCCCCACCTCCCCCTTTCAGAGTCGCACATACACCCAAATTTATAGTTCAATTTCGCCAAAACTCCGAGTGGGTAAACACAGCAGAAACGCCGAACGTCGCGAAACTGCGTGACAAATCGTCCTGACCCCTTGTCGCCGGATGAGCAATAAATAAGAGGGCACCGTGTAAAGAGGCGACGAACGTGTTGATATGCCGGAACGCCACCGATAGGAATGTAATAATTCAGAAATGTAGGCTCGTGCCGCCCTGTGGCCTTGCCTTCTAGTCGAATTCGAGTCGTAAATATTTCACTTGTCAGAAAATAGTACCTATGTTTTGAACAGAAAAACTGAAAAGTAGTTTTTCAGTTTTAGTAGTTCTCCTTGCTGTATAACAGACATATATAGTACATAGATAGATTCGAAATACTTTGTGGTGTATTTTTGAATATTGCATAAGCTAAAGCATTGTGCAACATTTAAATAGTAACTAAAATGATGAAATAGTGTTTAGAATATGAACGGCATATTGACTGTAATTAAATAAACGATTTAAACACTTATTCTAACCTATGTATATCACTTATGAACGAGGATCATTATTTTAAAGACCTGTCAATGCTTTTTCTTCACCTGTCTCTGATTTTAGTAATTAATGTACATACCTACATATGTATGTATGTATATATGTAAGAAACATATTGTGATAGGGGATTTCCCCCCAGCACAATATTCTAGGGGCCAAATTTTCTTGTTCTATCCAATTTTATGATTACTTAAATAAATATTATTACAAATTTTTGTTTTTTGTTTACATACTAAAGCCACGTAATAGGCCGTATGAAAGAGGATGTATATAAATCCGACCCTATATGTTCAATTTATATTCCATTCATCATTAAGGGTTTATAAAATGTTGTTTATAAAAGTGACTAAGTAGGTATACATAATATTTAACATTCAAAGTAAATTGCATCCAATATGAAAAGAAAATGTTAAGAAATTCCTCAATTTGAATTTGAAAGATTTTCCGTGAACGCCCATATACAAGAATAGCGTATCACGTGTGCGTTGTTTATGTCTTCGATTTGTGCAATTCACCTCCTTATAAATATATGTAGTACACATTCGTACCTATGGGTGTATTTCAACATAGCGAGCGAGTGTCGTACGTGCTCGTTCGGATTTGCTGGTTTGGCTCATCTGGTGGAATTCATGTGACCAATCCTCTGGTTGACAGCGAGCAATATATTACTCTCAACAACCGCACCAAACCTCCCCATGACCCATCCCATTTTCCACCCACTTCCAACGAACCACCCCCTCGAAGGAATATCCTCTATTTTCCTGTTTTAGTTCGAAACCGCATCAAACGTTCCTAAACTTTCGCCGTTTCGAGCAATGCGCGCCACCGTTTATGGAGCACTGTTTGGAGAGCGCGCGCTAACATTTCGCTTCATTGCATCGGGTTGCTTAATTATTTTTATTAGCCAGCGAATCTTAAAGGGGTCGCAAACCCTTTACCGTTCAGCCATTGTGGATGACGTTACCAACATATGTATATGTAATTACGTTACGATATATGCACATTAGAGCAATTAAATATCTAAACATTATCATATGTATATTATAGAATATATAATATTAAAATTATAATGTTCATTTTAAAGCCCATTCCAAATCAAAAATCTCATTTTTTTTATTTTTCATACTTTTTTTTGCATCTAATCTATTTAAGATTTTGTATATTTTTAGTCGGTTACCTAATAATTTCCTTCCTATTTGACAACGATTTGTCATTTAAATCTCCTTGATTCGGTCTTCTTCTTATCTTAGCCTTATCCCATTTATTTGGGGTTGGTTCTCCTAATGTGGCGTCGCCAGGATTGCCTCTTTTTTGCTATCTCCAGCGATAGTTTGGCATCTTTGATATTTTTCATGACGAGCCCCATTCATGTAAGTTTCAGGCTTCCACGTCTTTTTGAGTGTTTTGCCATTTCCAGAACTCTACGTGTCATGTGGTCAGTTAGTATTCGCATAACATTCATCTTTGAAATTTTAATTAAAATTCGATTCGCTCAATAGATTAGTATGAATCTATTCACTACTCTCGATATTAAATAAAAATAGGCGATTACATCAACACATCCTAAACGCCCACACATCCATAATAACGACTCTGCGATAGGGTATTTGGAATTCGCGTGAAAGTTTTATCCGCGTCGCCTCGGGAAACTATCTTAGAGCGCCCTATAAGTGGGCAATCCAGTTTTCCGGAGCACCATAACCGGCGATGGCAAATCATAAAGAAACGGCCGAAGAATGCGCGTTACGGCGTCTATCTGCGGCGTAATGGGACGCGCGTGGCGCGTGCGTGGGTCCATCCCTTCCTAACCCAAGGAGGCTGGGGGAGGCCACGTAGGTAGAGACCGGGGGGGAGGCCATATAAGCTTATCAGTACATTACGGACGCGCAATCATCCGTCCCCGGGTTTATCGCCGATGGGGGATGCCAAGGGAGGGATGAAAGGGGGTGGTTTGCCCCGGCCATAAAACGAAGATGGCGTCCCCTCGATGGCCCTCGGTGAAATGTCAATGTCTTCCGCCCTACGAGAGCGTATCGTGTCGTCCCTTCGTAACGATCAAAATGGCTCGCCGTTACCCGGGAGAACACCACGGCGACCTCCCAACCCAAAATGTGCTTTACGCCCCGTAAAGGACATTAGGTGCGGAGGGAAACCCTCCCACATGTTATATCCTACTCAGTTATCCTCGTGTAGCTGAGAAGGGCAACAAAATAACTGCCCGGGGGCAATGCCACCCACGCCCATACAACACACACTCCCACACCGAAAATACACCACCAAAGTCACAACGTACTATGTCTCATCTCTAGCTCGCGAAAGATATCGCAGAATGGTCGTAAGCGCCGCTAAGACGCAGTTCAATTCGAGTCGTTGCGATCGTGCGCGGCCTCTCTAGAAGGAATCAAGGGTAAAATGTGGATTTATGTAACGGCGTGTAGGTATGTGAGGTTTCGGTTAGGCCGACGCCCAACCCTCCCCCAAGTCCCACCCGGGCTAGAGGGTTCTAGGGGGTGGGCGTCGCCACCTGCTTTGTTACTTAAAGTGGAATGTGCGCCATCTGACATGTCCTTTGTTCGATTGCTGGAGGGACGGTGGGTGGGTGGATGTGGGTGGTCGGTACGGTATGTAATTACAAGTGAATTTTGCAGCGACACAAGGTAAACAACGACGGGATACGCGGCTAATAAGACCGCCTTATTAATTAAAACTCGCAAAACAAAACATGATATGTTGGGTTGGGGTGAGTGATTGTTGAAAAAACCGCTCTTGTTGTTGTGAAAATGTCGAATTGCACACAATTAAATATGTTGTTGTATCAATTTTGAATCCTTGGCCTGATATTAATAGCCTTAACAACATCTCAGATATTTAGATATTATTTAGCCTAATTAATAGCTTCTCAGATATTTTAAATACATTCTGATTATATAATTCAACCATAAATATCAAATTTGACAATACTTCAATTCAATCGATTTCCACACAATCGTGTATGCTATTTCTTCAATGTCATATTGACTAAAATGAGCTCAAATTTGAAATAGTTAATTAGTATAGGTTCGTCTTTATATACATACATATATGTAAATGCTTATGTATATAATAATATGGAGCTGTGTATGTATACATTTTGAAATTATATTAAGGTGTGAGTACCTCGTTTAGCAAAGTACATGCATTTCAGAAATTTACTTCGTTAATTTTGTTATCAGGTTACTTACAGAACTTATTACTCATTCAAAGTTGCCTTGTCTAATTTTATATGTAAGTATGTACATATAGTACACGCATATATAATACATATGATTCGTTTTGTTGAAATTAATTTTAGAATGAAACGAATTTAACTTAAACGTATATCTACATATGAAACGTATTGTGAACATATATATGTATGTAAGTATCCTATAAACAATAAAAAGCTTTTAAAAGTCAAATATAAATGATCTAGCTAACATTGCCAGTTATGTATAACATTGCACGTTTCATAAACATGTGTTTCAAGCACGTTTTACTTGTACCTTTATCTTTACAACCGTTTGTTTTTCCTTCAATGAGAAGTCGCCACGTAGGCTCTGTTTGGGCGTAGTTCATTTTTCGAGTATTATTCTATTGATCCTATTGATTATCCTTTTGATGTTTTTCTATAGATGCAGTTGACAGGAGTTTTCAATATAAATATAATAATATGTATTTTAATAAAATAAATCACAATAAAAAAGTATTGTTTTGTAATAAAATAAATCAATAACAATGAATATATTTTCGTGCTAAATATTTGTCGTGGAGCTTTATACCTACATACTACATACATACTACATATATATATATATATATATATATATATATATATATATATATATATATATATATATATATATATATATATATATATATATATATATACTTTTGTATTTAGATTTGCACTTAAATTTAACAAAATCGGTCGTTCCGTCCCCAATATAAACACTATTTCCTGTTTTAAACTATTCGGTTCCTTTGAGAGTTTTATTTTTAAATAAAACTAATATTCCTGCTGGCAGCTAATTAATGTCTTGCTTCGAGAAAAAAATATTTAATTAACAGTAATTTCATACAAAAATAGTTTCAATTAACGAGCATAGCAGGTACTAATATACCATTGCAGTATTCATTGCAGTTATTTATTTTTAGATGATGCCAGATTGAATATCAATTTCTTAATTGGTATTCGTCCTTTGTTAGTCGAAAAAAAGGTTCACGTCTAAAACATAAACTAATGCCGAAAATAGCCCACGTGGTGACCACTGATGTACAGCAAATTATATTATTAAACTTATACGCCTAAAATATTTATCATCTCTCACCACAAATCCGAAATATTCGTTCCAAATCTTTGAAATTTAACTTGATCATTTGACCGCTTACCTTAAGTATTTTTTTAACATCTTCAACTTCACACAACTTTTTTGTATTATAAAAAGGCTCACTTAAATAAATCGTAATAATCGCTTACTTAAACCAAAAATCATAAAAGGTTTACTTAAACTCTTATTAAATTTTATGAATATGCTTTTATGTTTTGTTTCATTTCACAAACAAGAGTAACCATCTTGCAATGTCAAAAAATCACTCATATAGGCCAATCTCAATTAATAAAACAACGTATTGACATACATACATACATACAATTATACATAGACTGTTATCTGCCTAAATGAAGCAATCGAATATTTTGCCATGTATAATACATATATGTACGTATTGTACGACTTACGTCCATATACATACATATTATGTTTCAGAATATCTTTTTTGCTATCTTATGTACATACATACATATGTGTATGTATGTATGTATGTGCGCAGGCTCGTCTTCGCGCACATTTAATATGTGTGTCCCATATTCTCTATCCGGGGCTTTTCACGGACGTAGACCGTGTGTAAAATTAAACTTCGATATTCCTTTCGCGAAATCTCTCAGCGCGGGGAAAATTCCTCAGCACAAAAGCCTCGTTATATTCAATTCTGAGACGTACACGTTCCACACATGAAGCCCGCGCGACGGGGGCGCCCCGGGGGCGGAGTACCCCACACATCCCCCCACACACACCCCCTCCCACCTCTTCAGCCGCCCTTCCGGAGCCCCCTGACTCGGTCCCTCCGGAGGAACCACCACCTCTACTCCCCAACCCCTTCGGGTGTGGGACAAGTGAGGAGTGTGAGGAGGATGGAGAGGAGGGACAAAGCGGAATGGCCAGGAGCCATGGCTTATATCGGCCGTGCGCGCGACGCGTCATTCCCCCTGAGAGCCGATAACATTTTCCTGTTTCGCAAATAGTAAAACGGAAATTCACAAAGATACTTTGGACGTGAAATGGGGGAGGGAAAATTGCACGCTTGTCCCTCTTTATTTCTCCTTATTTTATTTTATTTCTTTTTTTTTGTCGACGTTGTCGTCGTATGCGACACGTGCGAATACGAGAATATTGTACTGGAGAGTCGATGACGGCGTAAATAAAGACGTACGAATGTGAATGTTTTCAAACCCGTGTGCTCCCATATTTTACTACGTCCATATATAATTTTTAATACAATAAATAAAATAGAACAAATTTTACAAAATGGAATCAGCCCATATGAATTATTTGATAACAGTTGCTCAAAGCAAGGATGAATGGAAGCGTTTTGGAGAGGCGTTGACATCTGAAAAATATAATTGAAAGTGAATTTCTTACAGAGTTTTGTCATCTTTATTTATTACGCAAATTTCAAGATTCAAGATAATATTATTTTTTTAATTATAAACTTCTACACAACAGTTAATTGATGTGGTTTTAAATTCATGATTTATGGACGCTTTTTATTTCTATCGAGGTCCCAAGGATATAACAGAACGTAATGAACAATTTATTAAAAAAAATTATAATTCAGGATCATCGATATTATACATAAATCATAAATATATTTTTGTACAATACGTAAATTAGTCATACAATTTAGTTGTGGTGTAGTAATGCTTCGTTGTCATTTAGTTCAAAAAACGTTTATAAATTTATATTTGAGCTAGATATACATACATACAAACATAAGTAAAACATTTTTCAAAATAAATTTTAATATACATACTTGTTAAGTATAATAGCAACACTAATTATTTCAATGATTTCATCGGAAAATTTCCATTTTACTTAAAATCATTTTCACTTGCTTCAATTTTTCCACATTGTCTTTTTTTTCACTTCTAGTTCTGGAAAATATACAGGAAACATTATACATTTTATTATATTATTTAAATGTATTTGTATTTGTTACAGTCCAAGTAATCACTACGGTTTGTTCATAAGCACACTAATAAGTGCATACGCGAATTATTGGTTTTAGTCTAAGTGCTAACAGTCCAAAGCTATCTTAAAATAGACTCATCAGTAGTCTTAGGTGGATGCTTTTCGCACAATAAATGGTTCACAATTGTCAATTTATTAGAAAAACCATGCTTTTTTCTGTCTTGCTTTGAACACTAATAGGTCGATCTATTGTTATTAGAAAAGCACCCTACGACCGCCTAAGACTACTCATCAGGTGTCGCATGAAACTTTTAGAAACAAAAGAAATCCTATGGAACCACATTATATCGTTGCTATAATTCCCGTTCCCGTTTTTATATTTTCATATTGCAAACCAGGGTAATCATACATACATACATATGTACACAGAGGATGTGACAAACGATTCAGAATAGTTTAGCTTGTGTCCAATAGTTTTTGAATGAACAAACTAGTTCGTTTGTCAATTTGTTAATTTGTGTACACTATAACTGGCCAGGATTGGTTCGTGTATGAATAAAATAATGTTCATGAACGAACTAAATGTACACTTGGACTCTAACGTAAACTGCATATGTATATATCATCATCAGCACCATCAGCACCATCAAATACAGTCATTCACCATCTACTGCTGGATGAAGGCCTCTCCAACATGCTTCCACTCGTCTCTGTTTTGCGCAACTCTTATCCATCTCACCCCACACATTTTCATAATTTCGTCTACCCATCCATTTACCCTTTTGCATTCTCTATGTACATATATAAAATATTAAATTTAAAATCATGACTCTTTTGAATATCTTAAAATCTGCATATGTAAAAAAATTATGAAAAGTGACCATTAGAGCCATAGCTTTTATGTCATATATAAAGTCGCCTATTTTCCAAATTGATAAATATTTCCTTAATCATAATCGTTACACATACAAAATAATATATCTAGTAAATTAGGTCAACGATCACGTTCCAATGCTGAACTCTAATTGATTCCAGATATTTTACCTAGATTATCTTAATTATAATTAATTTATGATCTTCTTCCGTATTCGAATAAATAATATTGTTATATTAGTCATATTTCATTGCATACACTTTCAAATGACAGTATGTATTCTTTGTTACGTTTATGATATACTGTAGATACATTTATACATACTAAAAAGGCGTAAAACGAGTAAACTATCACATTTGAAGATCAAATAAACCATACTTTGTATTTTTAGTAGGTATGAATAAGTATTGTATTGTACACACATACATATATACATACATTTCTATTCCTATGTACTTATTTCTCCTGTGTGGGTAAATGTCGCGAAGATGATAAATCGTCCGAATAGGTCCTGGGACGAGACCGCATCAATATATCTTCAGGTGTCTGCGAAAATCCAGGGTTGCTGGCATTAGCCACCCTCCGAACAACCCCTGGGAGGAGTCCCGACGTCACGCACAATGCTCGGGTGCTTATCCTGACACATGGACGCCTCCACCCGCTCATTATCGGCGTCAGAAGAATCCTGAAAATCACTCCGTTCAAATTCCAAAAATATATGTATGTATAAATTCTCGACTCTGGGGTGTCTTCGGCGAAAGGGCGCTTGTCGCTCACCAGTCAATCTCGCCTTAACAATGTAATGTATGGCGAAATCGAATGCTGGATAAATTTATGTACGAAAAATAGTAGAAATTTTGTAAAAGTAAATAGAAAATTTGATCCCAAAATAAATACTAGAATACGTATCTGAAATCTATACCATTTTCAAATAATATTTATTTTAGAATATTTTTTCGGAAATTTTTACACTTTGAAGGCCGATCACTCCTACAACTCACTACTTATTGCAATGTTGTTAGTTTATAATTGAAGTTCAAACGTTAAAGTTTTGATATTTTAAATAATTTGAAATAAAACTAGGAACTTTGCATTTGAAAGAAAAAGTGACAAGGATTGGGTGTATTTCCCGATGTATTATTATTCCCGATATATTTTTTGTCTTTCCGATATTTTTAAAATATTTTATTTTTATTTAAATGCATCGAACAAAGGATTCACGCGTACGTACGAAGAGGAGGTCTTTCCCTACAGATTCGACCTTTTTTGCGTGTGTCGTGGGCGAAGCGCCCCGTAATGAGGCCCCACGATTGTTGAGAAGCAAGGGAGGAAAACCCTCCCCATCACCTCCATCTTCCCTACGTCGTGCAACTGGGACCCCCCAGTCAATAGTAATTCTATCGGAGCGATAAGCCCTCGGAGAGACCTCCTCACTCTACGGTCGAATTTATCGGCGACATATTTCACCGCGGCTAACAACCTACCGATGTTAGACCACGATGTGCAAATCGAGAATCTCTTCAATAGACGAATTTAATTTTTTCGCGTTTCGAAAATTTCAAATATAGTATTAAACCAGTCACTGGATATGTTAGGAATGGTTGATTTGATAAAATACGATTAAATTTAATAAAAAAAATACACTGCTCGACTAGTGTAGCCGTGCGTAGTGCGTAAAATGAAATAGGTATCTCCGCCTCCTCTCACCCAACCTCCCACTTTCCGGTAAGGGTCGTAACACATTACGCAGTCACAGCATAAAATGTAACGTATTGATATTGTATAAATTCTTTCTCCTGTGTGCGGTTAGTTTTACGATAAAAATTAATTTATCGACATACCCCCCCACGCACGATCGCCGTGAATAAATTTTAAAAATTATCTATACCCACGGGTGAGAGTGTGTCAGTAGAGCAGGGGTTTCTAAACGAAGATTTACACCCTTTAATAATCTGAAATGCAATTCCAGACACAAACATTATAAATCGCCAGTAGATAAAGATTTATTGAAAATAATAAATAGTGGATCTCTAAGTTCATGACAACGTGCCTTAATAAATAAAGGAGGTGTAACGTCCGTTCGAGCTCCTTCATTTTTAGTTCATAATTTTGGCAATGATCTCACATAGATTTTATTATTACAATATGAACAACCATCAAGGCACAACACACGGAATCGTATGGCATGGACGCGTTCTTGGCCTCCTATGGTGAAAAAAGTGTGTCTCATACCGCAGGTGTATTTTTTTAACAAGTTTCTCCTACATTTCTTCAAATATGGGAGTGACCATTATCGATCACTCTCAAACATACGTCAATATAAAGGTTTTTGGCCTGGTTTCCATAGCATATGTAGATCAAGTATGCTAACGCTTTGTTACAATGTGCAAAACTATCTAAAAAAAAGGTACTACGTGGCTCTCTATGTGTTTGCTCCTTCAGTGATGGTGAATCTTCACTAAAAATATTCAGCAAAAAGCTCACTTATCTCTGAAGCAGTTAAAGCACGAATACAATTAAAAAACAAAGTTTTAGGCAAAGCATTATATTTTACATTTCGTTTAAGCATATGACCAAAATGATTTAGGAATCGCAGAAATGGATGATTCAACATCTAATAAGAAGTTCTTATAACATTTATGTAGATATAAGCTTTTTGATCAGGTTCATAACGTGGTAAAAGTGTCATTATCCCTAGGATTTCCATAAAGTATCTTCTCCTATGTACCTTAAATTTTTCTTTAACTTTTTCCACTCTGGCTTTTTTCACCACAATTGACTTATTAAATAAAAATAAGAATTTGATATATATCCCATGAATATTTATTCAATATTAATGGGATATCGGTCGATAATAGCAGCAATTCTGTTTAACGGTGTATTTTCCTAGATAATATCAACTTAAGTTTTGTAAAAAATAATAATAATCTTAAGTTTTGTAAAAAATATCAACTGCTTAATCGACCTTTATTACCTCGTCGAGAAGCCCAAGCCAATCAATATGATTATGAACTTTATAGTTTTATTCCCTGATTCTTTTATTCTGGTATGTAGAGTAGTAGTGAGACTATTGCTGAGGAACATAGCTGCTAAGAAAGACATTATAAATGTAATCAGATAAAATCATTTTTATAAAATTGACCTACGGACGAAATTTTAATTCATAAATAAAACTTTTTAATTTTCAATAAAACTCATGAGAATGAATGATAATATTTGTCTGATGAAATTTTGAGGAAGGATGTGTACTAAAAAAGTTCGGGACCCCTGCAGTAGAGTATTTTTCAATTTTATCTTGTAGGTAGATAGATGTGTATGTATGTGTGTGTATATGTGGGCCTGCGTGAGCGTATGCAAATATCGTTGGGGTGAGCCAGGACTTTTTGGGTGGATGAGGGGGTTGGTCGGAGGACAATTTGGGGGATGGGATGTCACGGTTGGTTGTCGTGGCCCCAGAGCCTCGTGGGCACGCCGATAACTGCCTACGCATATAATTACGCACTAACTCTACAATCGTGTGTTATACATATTATCTACATTGCATAGCATAAAATTACTCGCTTTACGTATATTTCTTGATATGGGTGGAAACAATTCATAGTCAAACACAAGATGGCGATTGCAACCGAGATGTTGAAGCTTTTCAGTTACAACTTTGCGCTGACACTAATGTGATACACTGAATTCTGAACTACAATTTAATCTTTCTCGTACACTCATTGTTCTTATGAATTGCTCCATTTCAAACTGCCAGCAATTTTAGCTCTCAGAAACCTTTATGCTTAGGTCTCGACCCAATTGATATGTACATACATACATACAATAATTGTGGATCGTATTTATTTGAAATTTGTAGATTTTTAACCTGTATTCTACTAATTGGGGATTTGCTCGACTGGACTGATTCGGCTAATTTAGAAAAAAATTTGAATTGGTTAATATATAGTCTATTTCAATTTCATGAGAAACCTACTACATACTACTCAAATAAACGCCCCAGCTTTAGATTAAAAAAACTTCTTGTAACCGATTCTCTATCCGATTTTAACACTTGCCACACTGTGATGAATAGCGAGGGACCAGGACTTATATTTTATTTTATTTCTCCAAATATTCTGAAAGCTGGGTCTTCATATTTTATGTATTCCTCGTCAAAACCTCTATGATTAGAATTATACCATAACGAAATAAAAACATTAATCAATATCAACAGAAATAATTATTTTCACGTGCACAGGTGCACTTGTACTTAACAGATGCGAGTGAAAGGGGAAATTCTGTACGTGCCGCGCTCAACGGCCAGTGTGAGATTGGTAATGGTAAAGTGGTAAATGCTAATTGCAATAATTAATTTTTATAGCTAACTGCAATAATTAACCTCGTTGATTTTGCATTATTTTAACTTAAAACATATATTCAACTGGACGCTTGGAGTCCAGCACAGTGGTTAGCCGATTTTTTAGCACGGTAAATAAACTTTCAATATTTTCAATATTGGTCCGGGAATTTGAATCTGAAACAAATACAATGCACAATGAAGTATTCGGAAAAGTGTTATATTATATTAAGGAGTAAAAAATAAAAGTGAGATTTGATTTTTGTCGAGTTTTCCACTCGTATGTCGAAATGTCGAAAAGCAATTTCACAAAAGTTTCTCTAACACGATCAAAGGTCCTTTTTATCCATTTGTATTTTTTCGGTCTCGAATGTCTCCAGTAGAAAAAGTCGCTCCAACGGTTGACAAATATGTTGTCTTCCACGGAAATGATTGAAGATTCCAATTTGAAGTAGGTGGTGGTTGTGTGAGTGGGGGGTGAGATCGAAAAAAATGGGACGAAACACGCAGCAATATGAGGATATCCTCAAAGGAGGGAAATAAATTAGATTTACACCGGTCCTGAATTTGATATAGTGAAGGTTTTTCTTTTTGTTCCACACCAACGAAATGTTCCCGCAAAGGAAGACAAAGTACCAGGATTTGTGCCAGAACACATGATATAATAAAAATTGGCTTTCGCTGGTCGACTCGGCCTAATATACCTACCCAAAAATTAACTGTTACACGTCTTATTTTAATGCTTTTTATCACGTTTCAATTTACTACCACAAAATTCTCACACGAGTCTGCAAATACACACGTGTGAGTTTAGAAAGGCCAACATCAAAACTACCCACATTATTTAAATAAGATTACAGGAGTGTCTGATAGGGACTGTACGCACTCAACAGGGACGTATTAATATGTACATAAAGTAATAAAAATATAACTAAAAATTAAATATGAAATACATTTACACATATTTTAATTGAATAATTGAAATTAAACTATCAAATAATTTTATTATATTATACTAACATATTTTCAATCAAGATAAATTATTATATGACTGATAATATGTTCATATTATATACATATACATATACGTAGGTATACATATGTACATATAAGTGCAACTCGTTATGGTTTCTGAAATCCGGCCCTGTAGACACGAGATCCGGGGTGGGTAATTTAGGCTTAGGATGCTGAGAGGACTTGGTAGGGTTACGGCGGGGACTTTGTAATTACGTTACCTATTTAATTTGGATGAACCCCGCGAGGTGGGCGAGAAAGAGGAGGAGGAGAACAACATCCCTGTAACCCCGCACTTACCACATCTACTCGTGTGAAATAATTACAAATTTGCAACCGCAGTGGGTGGGTGGGTTTGATAGGCCCTCTAATTCACTACCCTATTCAAATGATTTTTTTTCCATTAGTCGGTATTTAACCCTTGATGAAATACTAGACAACGTATGTATCTTATTTGTGGTGTATGTGTGTATGCAGTGGCGGACTGGGACTGAAATTAGTGCATGCCAGGAGTCAAAGGGGCCCCACCCAGGGTTAAAAATATTTGTCCCCCCCCCCCCCCCCCATATACCAAAATTTCCTTCTTTTCATCACGCTAAAAATCAAGGGTAAACAATAAATATAATTTTCAAAAATGGGACTAAACAAATTTAGGTACAAGAAAAATGGCAAAAACAAAATAGATCCATAAATTACATTGTATGTTTCGTTTTAACTCGCAAAAAAGCGCCGCAGGCGAAAATTTTTTTCCAAAAATCTTTACATGGTCAACAAAAATCGAAAATCAAACTGTGTCACTAAAAAACTATCAATTTACTTAATTTCTACCGACTATCTATGTACATACTTTATGGGTCTACGTGACGAGACAGAATGTTAAATGACAGGAAACATAAATATCGGAAGGCAAATATCGGAAATCGAAAGATCTTAAGTCGAAAGATATTCTGCGCGCGCACATTAATACGGGAGGAAAAGGCTGTTCCTCTTGTTCCTGTTGTATCCTGCTCACGCAAATGAAGTGAGTATGTACCGTTTACCATGCATCATTTTTTTTATCTTTCGACTTAAGATCTCTCGATTTTCGATCTTTGCCTTCCGATATTTGCGTTTTCTGTAATTTAACATTCTGTCTCGTCACGGAGACCGATACTTTATCTATGTACACAATGTACATACGTTATAACAATAAATAAAGTTTTGGGATCATGCGATAATTCGAACTCAGACACGACCACTGATCACGTTTACATAATATAGAAAAATGTGTGTGGCTTTGTGTGCCTGAGTGTGTGTTTCTGTGTGTCTTTTTATTAGGTTACTTCAGCACCGGGATTGCGGTGCTGGGAATTTCCGATCCCGGGATCCCGGTGCTATCACCGGGATTTCAAATGTATAAGAAAAAAAAGTTCAATTGCATGTTTTCATATTTCAAAAACGTTCAATTGCATTTTGCAAACTCTCCCGATGTTTTACGCAAAAAAATACTCCCATATTGGCGTACTAATTTTAGGAGTTTGGCTACATTCTTTAAATTTTCGGTTCACATCCACACCCCTGAACGTATCAAGCTGAAAATTTATATTTGTATTCTATATGTACTAAATTTGATAAGGTTTTGGTCAGAAAGCAAGAAATAAAATCATTTGTTATTGAACCGATTCAGTAAAATATTAATATGCATAATATTTTCAATTAATGTTAATCGAAAATCCGGATTTTAGGGAGGGGACCCCTATCGTATATTTCTTTATACATGGATGTGTCTACATAGATTAGGAATAGATTTTATATTCGGAAACTGTTTAAAATTGTGTATTTAAATCTTAATATATCGTCGAAGAATAATCAAATGTTATTTTGAAAGTATGAAGTAAATTTAAATCGAAGGTTGATGATGAATCGTCCTATCAAAATTGTTTTAAGCAATTCAGTTTATATTATTCACGTACATTTGTTTATTCCCATTTTTATTTCAGTAGGTAGTTGTTACATAGGTATATACATAATCTTAAGGTTGGAAATGGGTCCAGCAAAAGGGCCCACGCAAATATTGAAACTTACATTTCGAGCCTAATAAAAAAAGTTAACCGATCCTTGGTCTGTTAAAGCATGTATTAGTTGTTTGTGTATATCGTAAGAAATTTGTTTTGTTGAAATACCCAAACTTTAGGTCCCAAAGTGCAATATCCTATAAATTTTTACACACGTGAAAAAGTTATTTAATTTTACTGAGGGCCCATATTTTCCAACAGATAGTGGGGCCCACATGCCATCGGGCATGTTCGCTTGTATGGCCAGTCCGCCACTGTGTGTATGTACATATACGTATACCTAAAGTTTTCTTTCGTTAGTGCCCCTTGCAAGTTGCCGGGTTTCCCCCGTTGTAACGCTGTATGGACAAGTTTGAAGTCGTACTTATAAAGCATTAGAAGTAAATCCAAATTGGCAAAGTTTCGTCAGCTAATGCTGCCTCAGACGTCTAGTTCCGGACAAAAGTTAACCGTAGAACAGGAGGGGGTGGTGAATCCGCCCGATAACGGCCCGGGGTAAATTTAACCGGGCGCTGATAGTGCGCAATCGCACACAACTTCAACCGTTTGTTGTTCCTCAAAACATATCCCACGAGCATATTTTTATCATAAATTTATACCATATTACAGCTGATTATAATAATGCATGAAACAATTTCCAAGAGCAACTGTGTATAGTTACTTGTGTGAATCATATTGTACATACATAGTTACGATCGTGAATAGAATAACCGGTGGCCAATGAATGTTTTAATGATGTAAAAGTAAACATTTCATAATCCCAAGTCTAAGTATAAATCCTATTCAATGCATTTGCACCCCTCAAAATGTGTAACCGTAAATGGTAAAACCATTAATGGTATATTGGTTACCATATATGTACGTACATACCTATATAATCTGTTGAAGATTTTCACTCTTATGCTTTGAGTTTTTAAACTAAATTGCTCTCATGATTATTATTAATCTATTTTCAGTATTTTTACATATGCATACATACATATATGTATGTAGTTTGATTTGTCGGTGATGACGTATGGATTTAAAAATTGGATGTTGAACGCCAAGATTTTATACGACAAAGCATAGAACGTTGAATGCTCGGTATGTGTATTTTATGGATGGAGTATATGTTTATATAATTGTCTTTGGCCAGGAAGGCGCATTGGGTTTACCTGTTAGACCTTCCTGGTATAAATAAAAAATAACGAGGATAGACAGGAAACAGAATACATGAGTGAAAGAGTGAAGAGATTGAAATGGCAATGGGTCGGTTACGTAGCTAGACGAATGGATGAAATATAGACGAAAGAAGTGCTAGAAGGGTACCCGAGAGAATTTAAAACGGTGAAAAGAAGGCCGCAAAGAAAACGGGTAAATAAAATAAGAAAAATGTGTGAGGTGAGATAGATGAGAGTTGCGCAAAGTAGAGACGAATGATGAATTAAATCCAGCAGTAGATGGTGAATGGGGGTATGTAGATAAAGATGATGATGATTTTAGCAGCCTAGATTTTTTTTAAAGAAAATATATTTTTCAATTGATACAGTGACTTTATTGAAGCAAAATAAAAATGATTATATACTAATATTAACAGAAATATTTTAGTAGAGTAAAACCAAATGTTAAATCCTTTTTTTATAATTCGTTTTATACAAACCTAAATACGAACGTTATTACATTTAAACTTGGTTTTGATAGCGCTCGGCGAATCCAACAATCGTTATTGAAGAACTTGACATAAGGACCCTCTTGCATTCTCACGGACAATACGTTTTTTTTATACACAAAGCTCCATAAAAAAGGGTTTACACACCTCTTCTCATTCAAAGAATTAGCCGAAATGTCATTTTTTTTTCTCACCATAGTACCTACCCGTAGCTTTCAAAAGCTCAAACTAATAATGTTCAGTACTACATATAAGTTTTGTTTGATTGATGAATAAACTTCCCATACCTTTTCATTGTACGAAGTTTGTAAACATTTTTTGATAAATTGTATCTATTGCAAATACGTGCGGTTTACACAGAGAAAAAATTGTAAAATAGTTAATTATTCAATTTTGGATTCACTTTCTAATCGAATCAATCTGATGTTATATTTTAAATTATCAGTTTTGAAAACTAAACACGGCCGACGCTAGTAAGTGTCTGAATCCATGCCGTTGATAATTTAACCCTTCGCGCGCCGGTTAATTTCAATAAAATCAAACGCAGGAACAGTATATATTATATAACTATTCCCAATTTAGATTTATTCCGCGCCAAAGAATACGGGAGATCGGGCACCCATAGAAATCGGATGAATAGATTATAATAAATATAAATATATGCAGTCAATGCGTTCTCGTGGTGCACAAAGGATGCGTTCGGAAAAAAAATGGCCTTGCACAAAATGTGTTTGATGCAAAACACGATACGTGTTTTTTTTTAACGATCCTTACACCCCGATGCAAATTAAATATATTCAACGAAAAAAAAATGTGGGTAACTCGACATACAGTGGTAAAAAAAATTTGATTGTACGCAGACAGTGGGACACGCCGAAACGAGATACCGGGTTATGGGACAAAAGTGTGTACACAGACAGGAAGCGGAAAAAGGGATTCTATTTTTTTTTTTTTGCACCCCAGATAATCAATGCGACCCAATAAATGGCAGGTAGCTGGCGATGGGATATGGGAATGCGCGTGGTGAATTTTACAAGATCCTATTCAAACGTTGGATTACCATATCGGGAACATTTTATAAATGCGCGAAATCTCAACTTTTGGCTTACGGACCAAACTGTTGCTATTACTCACTTCAATAAAGACTCTTCTTCTAAACAATATTGATAAATCTTTATGCTTGCATAATACGTCAGTGTTCCTTTCAATTTTATAAATTAAAAGTAAATAGTAAAGAAGCGTGAATAATAGATATATCTCACATTTGACACAGTTTCGTGAAATCTCATACAAAACTATCGATGTTACAAATCTAACAGACACAAAGGACGGGGTCGTTTTTTTCATCGTACCTTTTTATATTTCTCTTCAATTTTATTTTGTACATAGAATCGTATATTACAATAGGTCGGTGTCACATATTCACCCTTAACCCTTTCGTCTATTCACAACACGCAAAATAGCAGTAACTAAATATCGCAGACGAATGAATAAAAAAAACGCATCCGTCAAGGGATTGCAAAGCGAATACGTGTCAAGAAAAATAATCGCATGGTTTTAACTTTGCCTGAAATGTATCATCAATTATGAATTTCAAATTTATATCATTTTTCTTGTTCTTTGCTGAAAACACACATTTTAATTCATTTTATTCAACCTAACATATGCATATACATATCATATATGTAGAATGAAATATTTTTATTGGAGTATTAATTTTTATTTTGTATTCAATCAAGCATGCACACTCGTCTTACAGATCACTCAATGCGACGAGCGTACAATACATATCAAGAAATATCAATTATAAATACAGAATTATTATATATTTTGCATCAAACACAACATATTTTGCATCTATGGTCAAACATTGTAAGCATTATACGAGTGAAATGCGATCAACATCCACAGAGACATCCATGTAAAACTTTTCAGCATTTATACAAATAGGTGAAAATTCGAGATGCTGAATAACTCGACTTTCTAGAGAAAGATAGGATAGGGATGCCCATTTCGCAGGGACCGTTTTAATGATATCAGATAAATTGGGGAAACTCTGATAGGAAACGATCTACCTGGAATCATAACCAAGGTCTGGTCAGCAGCAACCAAGTGGGATCGAACCCTGGAGCACTTTGTTCGAAAGCATTATATGCTAACTACTAATCCATGCTGCGGTATAACTAAAGTAAAATAAAATTTATATTAAATTTACATAACCCTGTTTCTTCTTCATTGCATCTTGAGGGTCCCATTTCATTTATATTCTTATGCAAAAAGGGTGTTGCATTCGCGTTAAAAAATATCAAATCTCCATAGGTGGGATTGCACTTTTTTCCAATGCACATTCCCACAACCCTTTCGTCTCGGATAAGGTCGGTAGCCTCGGCAGAAGGGGTTGAAATCACAATACAAAATGATTTACCCCGCATTCGATGTTGAAATATATTTAAAAAAAAATGTCCCAGGACGAAGAGTACCGAATTGACAAAAAAAATGTACCCCTCCAGATTCATCGTGCAAAAGTCGTTGCATCGCCAAGGGCTTTATTAACATAATGAGCATTTATTTGGCAACACACATGCTTAAACGACGCGCAGAATTCGTTATATCCGTCAATTTATATTCAGAAGATGAGTCCGCATGATACTCGGAATTTTTCCATATGACTTATATTAAATGGATGCTCATATATGAATAGTTTATTATGAATTGTCAAAGCTACATATACACTATGCGATTCAGCTTGGGGAAATGTTATTTTTTTTTAATTTCAAAGGTTAAGGATCTGAAAACGTGCTTGCTTGTAGGTGCAAATATTAATTAAAATTAAACATTGGCGAGCGTGTCCAAAAACTTATTTTTTTATTTGGAAATATGAGCGTTGCTTGGTGAGATAAGTCACCTCGACTCGTAAACTTTGAAGTTCACGTTTTTAATATGAATTCTCGGGCGAGGGCAAGCACTTTGTTCACGCACTCGTTGGTCCAACCATCTTTATTAGTTTGTTCCCGGGAATTCAAATCGTGCCCTATCTCAGAGGGCCCCGGGGCGCGCTAAAGGCGCTACAAGGCGCTTCGCGGTCCATTACGGGGGCCACCTTTGCGGAGAAAGTCTCCGAGAGGGAAAAAAGGTATGGATAAAGTTAAAATGTGTGTCGTCAATTTGTACAATCTGCCACTTTTAATAATAAAATAATAATATCGTAAAATATAATAATATTTACACATTCCCGATTTAAAATTTGAGGATTAGGTAACGTCACGAATTTCGTATCGCAGAATAAATACATTCGTCATATTCGATATCCAAAGCCATTTACTTTCAAATATGCACATCGATCCGATCGGTTGACGCATTCAACAATGTTCGCCTAACAAGGTCCATTCATAAAAATTAGTGATGCAAAATGTAAAATATTTGCAGGGTGTCGTTTGATTGATTTTGAATATAAATTCAGTGTACAGTCACACTAATATATATCGAAAATAAAATCATATCTGAAAATATGTACTGTTTTTGTAATTTTGACATACCTAAGTTTCAGAGTTTTGAAATATAAAAATTTAAATATTATTAAAAAAATTAAGACATCATACGTCGAATTGACAGAAAAGTCTCTGTAAGTAATCTGTCTATACCGGACTGAGTCCGTAACGAGGTAAAGTCGAAGTAACGTCCGATTGACCAAATTAGTAAACGCAGTCAGGGTACACGTACATATTATATATCGTATCAACCAGGTAAAAGTTGTCTCCAAACAGATAAGAATTTTGTTTAAAATATACATATATAAAAATATTATTTACAATTAAGGCGAAAAATAGACATGTCCGGTTGTGAAGAAAAATAAATAAAGAGACGCATGAAATTAAGATGGAGTGCATTTGAACGCCGTTTTGAAATCAAAAATGCCACTTTGTCTGAAGAAAAATATCTTTGATCGATGTCTTTCGAAATGATGACATGTGGATGTGAAACTTGGACATTGAACGCTAAAATGCTACATAAAGTCCAATGCACTCACATGAGTATGGAACGCTGTATGCTTGGCATAGCGAGGAAATACAGGAAACGTAATACGTGGGTGAGAAGTAAGAGGAGTGAGAAGAGTGGTGGATATAATGGATAGAGTGAAGAGATTGAAATGGCAATGGGCGGACCACATGGTTAGAAGAATGGACGAAATATGAATAAAGTTTCGAATGGTAACCGAGAGAATATAAAAGGGTAAAAGGAAAACCGCGGGGAAGATGGGTAGACAAAATTAGGAAAATATGTGGGATGAGATGGATGAGAGCTGCGCAGAACAGAGACGAGTGGAAACTTGTTGGAAGGGCCTTCTTCCAGCAGTGGATGGTGAATGATTGTACATAGACGATATAATACAACCGGTCAAGTGATCGTCGAATTTGTCTTTGGTCGCTGTCTTTCAAGAACGCAAAATGAAATAATGAACCGGAAATTTCAATCATAATACTTTTATTTAGACATATTTTATTTTATTTTATTTTAACAAAAATCAATTAATCAAGCACACTCGTCTAACGGCTTGCTCCAAAGCGACGAGTGTGCTAAAAAGATTAAGAAGTACAATAGTAAAAAATATAAGTTAAAAAACAAATTACATATATAAATATACAAATTAAAAAAGAAAGGATAACTAAATAAAACATGAAATCATAATAAAATCATAATTAAAAAACACTAACTCAACCATTCTAAATGGTCGCGACCTCCATAATTTAGGAATTGGTGCAGAGAATGAAGGGAGACATGACAAATGTCAATATTATATAATATGTAACATTTAAACTTTTTATTACAAAATATTTTTATGTTCAATGGCGGATTCTCACTCACTCGAATAGAAAGATTTATTTCACTTATGGCATGTCGTTGCATATCTCTAAAAACAGCAACACAAATTTTACTTTTGCTTAATTTCTTCTTAGCACAATAATCGATTCTTAATCAATAACTGGAATAAATATGCGATTCAATGCTGCAGTTTTCAACTAGGCAATCTCATAGAAGACTTTCTATCTGAAGATCACATCCGTCAAAAAATTGTTTATGAAACTGCATATGATACTTACATTGTACATATGTACATACATATTTGTGAATCAAGAGCGAAACTTTCAAAAAATATACCTATACTATGTATATTAGGAATGTATACTAGAGTATTTACATATTGCATAAAAACAAGTATTTCAAGAAACTTCGTTTTATTTTGTTGAGGTTGAATATTATTTTTAATTCAGAAATTTATTTGGTTTGCCGTACGTTCCCTTAACCGATTATCATGTTTCCGACAAAGTATCATTCGTCACAGTTGATTTCTCGCGCGTATAGATTTTTTATTCGTTCGCAAACCCATTTTCGCATATGTTACATTTATGTTTGCGCGTGTGTATGTTCGTTCAATTTTGCTCAACGGCCACAGCTTTCGCAAAAAAAAAGCTCCACGGGCGACAAAAAGCTCTGAAATCTGCGCGGCGGCAGAAAAGGCATTTAATTAGCTCGCAAAGCTTTTAGCCACGGAGACGAGGGCTCGGGCCGCAAGCCCTCCAGCTTTTAATTAACCCTTTCTTTCAGCCATTCGAGCTCTAAAGCTCCGGTTCTATGTAGAGGTTTCAAAGCTCGCGGCGGCTGCACCGGATCCCTGCATGCATTCACTGCATCTGAGGAGCTCGTTCGAATATGTGCACTGAAAGCTACTGAAAACGCGCTTATTTGCTCTACAAACATTTTGCACACGATGAAATAAGAGCTTTTAAAAATAAAATAATACAACATCAATTTATTATATCCCATGCACCGAATTCGAATCACATTCAAAGTAGTACATCATACATACATATGTACTATTGCTATAGTATTTTGATAAATGAAGTACTTGTAAACTTATCCTAAAACACTTATTTTCTTTTGACGTACATATATTATTTATTAAATATTATTTTAATAAACGTATAAGTAGCTGTGTTAGTTTAGCTTTTTCTTATAATTTAAACATTAGTAAAATAAAAACGAAAATGTTTTTTCAACTTTACATCATTGGAAATTTTGTGTGATTTTGAATCGGTGGTTTAATATTCATTTTATTTATTTAATTTTTACCACATTACAGGTTGCCTAAAATCGACACTTAAGACCAAACTTGTACATATGAATACCGGAAATAAAAAAGTTCAAAGTGCCATTTTTCAGATTATGAGATATGTACATCGGTTTTTTCAACGCATTGTACAACAATTGTATGAGCAATACAGACTTGCTTTTGATATACGCTATTAAAAATGATTTTAGGGACTTGTACCATATTTTAAAACGTTGTCACATATATTTAGGACTGGTATAAAACTGATTTGATTTGGATTTGTTGGCACCTAAGGCTATTTTTCCGGTATTCATATATACGTACAATATTATGTATATTCATTTGAAAATCTATTCAATCAGACGGCGGTAACAAATAGTGGGAAGTAAGGCAATTTGCGAGGAACCGTCTCGATAAATGAATTTCGAATAAATGATAAATGAACCGCTTCGATAAAATGGCAAAAACTCGAATGATCGACTTGGAGTCACAAATATCCAAATCTTCAAGTCATACAACGTATAATTAATTTCAATCGAGGTCTAATCAAGGGTCGAACCCACATATTGCTGGATGTTAGAATTTTTTTAAATGATGCGATAATTTTCAGGTGATTCATTTATATCATTCTCACTTGTTACATATTAATTTCTATCTCCTCTAGCAAGAAACGGAAACCACTATGAAAATTTGAATGCGAAAGCCAAATGCCAATTGGTACTGTAATCGTAGACGTAAATGTTTGATTCAATTTCAGATTCCGAATCCAATGTGTAAAGTGCGGTTTTGGGCTGCATTCGGCAGAGATGCATCGAAAAGAGTGCACGGAGCCGGGAGGCGAGATCAGTGAATCGGTTGGGCCAAGTTGGAGCCGTGGTGCTGGTGGAATGAGGAGCCACGTGGCGAGGAGTTCAGCCACCCCCGCCTACTGGTGGTGCTAGTAAAAAGAAAATGCGACCTTGACCTAGGACTATATTCGGTTCACTGCCAAACGGTTCAAAGGTGGCGTCGAAAAAATTTAATTTCTTAATTAATTATTTTTTCATAATTATATTAACAACGCCTTAAATCTTACATATTTACATCTTCTTAATCCTTGAACATCGGATAACTCCTACAATAGAACCATTCTCTGAGAAATCCCGACAGTTTTTCCATGAACATTAATTGTATTACTTAATCAATCTTCTAATCCGCTATTGTTAAGGATGTCATGCTCTGACTACATATATAATACTGTCGTAGTTACTTTAACAATGACATTTTTCGTTTACCCTCTGATAACTTACTATTTATTGTTTTTATTAACGTGACCCAAATGTAAAAACTTTTGCCTATTCACCAATGCTCAAGTCTGTTTCATCAATATTTTTTCGTATTGGCTTTACTTTATTCTTTCATAAAACCACTTTACTTCTTTATTTTAAAATTTCGGACATGCAAATTTTATTAAAAATGTACTTTTCAATACTATTATGTAATAATACCATAATATTCAAATCGAATCTATGTACATAATGTGCTTTTTACCCTGATATTTTTGTTGAATGATTTTCCAACCAGAGAAAATTCTAAATATTTGAAAAAAAAAACTTATTTGCACCAGTGCAACATTGGTCTTGTTGTTGTAAATGGAAAAAATATTTTTCACGATAATTTTGCGTCGCCACTGGCTTCGTTTTGCACGAAGGGGGGGTGAGAGCGCTCTCGCGCAACTTTTCTCCATTCATAATTAGCAACTCCGGCGGCAATCTTTTCCCGCCGTCGTAATACTGTTTTCCCTTTCTTTTGACGCATCAGTCAGTGGCGGCGCACGCCATCCTGCTCTCTCTCGCTTCATGAATTTAAATACCCCCCCCCCCCTTCCTGCGTCTCCAGCCACGTCATGCACCGCCACTGGAACATCTTCCCCACTTTTAAACACCCATTCTTTAAGCGTTTGTGCAAATTATTTTTAAAGCTCGCTTATTAGGCAAACGTGTACCTACGTCACGTGGGAAATCTTTTTTTCTATAAATAATAGTATAAATAAATTGAAATTTAATTGAAAAAACTTTGATATTGTTTGTATGGAATGAAAAACCAACGAGGCGTCAAAAGACGGCGAAATCGAATGATTTACGGGGTGGTCATCCGTTGACCCGACAGTCATTATTTGCGCTTCGTTTTGATCCTGGCACACGCCCAGTGTCCCATTCACGGGATCCTGCCGATATTGCCCAACAATGTGTAAACGCGAGGGCAAACAGGACCCGAAACTGATTTATGGCCAAACTGGGCAACTGCGAGTTTTGAGGGTCGCCGCTTCAAATGCTAAAACTCATATTTATACATAAATTTAATACTTATTTGTCCTGCAACAGGTTACATGTGTACATCGGGCATTATTATCGCGTTTCAAATCCAATAAAGGAAGTGTCATACAAAGGGAAGAAGTACAAATGGAAATTGCAAAATCATCAATGGAAAAATTATTTGGAATTTTTGCAAATATGAAACGTCAAACGTGATATTTAAAAAAAAAATCAGAAATACCTAAAATAAATTGTAGACCTTATAAACTTGTTATAAACTTACTATTTTTGGTTCTTTTCATTTAAATCAATACAATAAGTGTTAACAATTCAACTATTACATAGATTTATTGCATAAAAAAAAAAAAAAAAATATATATATATATGTATATATATATATATATATATATATATATATATATAAAAATGTTCATTTCGAAAAATAATATTTATAATTTTTAATTTTAAAATATGTTGTCATTTGAAATAGAAATTAACTGAAATTTAAAATTAGATTAAATCATAAAATAAAGATGTTTTATATCTGATAACAGATAAGTTATTCTACATGCATAGTTAGTTAGTGGATATTTTTAATACGTTCCAACAAACAGAAACTCCATATAAGCTTTAGGTATTCACTTAAAAATAACTGTTAAAATTTCATTGTAAAAATTGATGTACCCAAGTAGTCAAGAGTATATGAATCCCGCAGCGAAGTAAACGAACCGAGTAATACCGGTCCAACTGCATAATAATTGACTAATTTGACTCAATCGAAAATCGACCGGGTCACTGGCGGGAGGCCATTCGCGGTGTTAAAGCAATTTTTTTCTATTTTTATTTGTCAAACACTTCGGACCCTTTTTGCGACACGACCGGTTGCTAAAAACCGGAAAAACCGGCGCCTCTTTTCGCAGGTTCCGTTTCGTCGACGCGCGTTTCCTCAATGGCGGCGACAACTGGTCCAATTCTCCGCACTTACACACAATTCGCAACTGTTTATTGCAATCAGGTTTACGCAACCGATTGTCGACGATCTGACATGACTGAATTTATTTTTATTTCACACAAAAAATAACCTTTGATTTATGCAAAATCGGATCTGACACATGTGTGTGCACAATGAGACTTGAAAATATTAAAAATTTCATATGATAAATAGTATCATTGAATTTGCAAAATTTAATATTAATTATTAAAATAAAATTTTAAAATAGAAATATAAAATTAAATATAAATTTTAAATAGAAATACGACATCGCTAACACCATCTATCGCTTTTCATTTTTCCACTTTCCATTTTCCCCGTTTTAATTATAATAATTTTGACAAAATGAAAAGTGAAAAATTTATTTTTACTACCCATTCGTTTGACATTTATTAAAAAAATATATAAAAATTGTTTCCATGTCATAAATTTTTATTCCTTTGACTCTGATTTTGAAATTATTCGCATTTCTAATTAAAATAAATGTTTTCTTTCAGTCTACATATGTATGTATCTACATACAATGTAAATACATTAGTACATACATATGTGTGTATTCCAAAATATATAAATTGAATTTTTTTAGCTTGAATATGAATATATATGTACATATGTACATGTATTTTATATTCAAATACATTAAGTATAAATATTAAAATAACCATTCAATTGGATAATTCTATAGAATTACTACTTGCATGTAGAATTAATTTTAACTTGCCGACGGTAAGTGGACCTTTTCCATTCCGTCGGTAATCTTCAGCTATAACGAGTCGTTGCAAATTCAGTCCGATATATGCAATTTTAAAATGAAATAATTTTATTCACTTAAAATTTTGTTACACTTTCGAACGCACAAAATTTTTCCAACGACATGTGCTGATTTCGAACGCACAAAAAACGTATCCTTTTTTGTGCAAGGATACATACTGTCCGAAATTTGCATACGCAGTTCAATTTGCATTGTTGCAATGAATTTCAGGTAGAGGAACCCATTTCGTTACAACGGACTCCGCTTATATTATTATAAATACACCTTTGAAATATGTTCGTTTCATTTTTTGTTTAGCTTTCGCATTATTATTATTTTGCAAATGGAGTTCTAGATTAAAGTGCACCATCTGCTCGCATTTGCATTATCAAAAATGCGGGTTGCGCTTTCGTCGATTCCGAAACTGTCGTGCGCGTGTATCGTAGCGTGAATAAAATTATCACCGCGTTAAAATTTCAGACGCGACTGAATTTCTCACATAATATAGATAAATTTTCAAATTACTTAGTCTAGTTCATCTTATACAACTTTTGTATATTTAGTGTGATAAATGTTCATATAATGTGTAGATGATCATTAGGAATTGATTGATAGATAAGTACTTATTAAAATACCAAAATTTTCTAGTCTAACTTTTATTATGTTTTGATGACATTAACTATAACAAATATAAATTTATTTTTTTAAAGTACATATGTAATATATGTAACTATCATGTCAGAAGCATCATCACTTTTAAAAAAATATTTATATTAATTGTGTGATTTTTTTACTTTGTTTATTTGGTATTCTTAATAGCATCATCGAGATCATGAATTGGTGAGTTAAATCAGATTACATGTACCGGGCAGATCAATTAGATGTAATCATCTTCGCGATGTACCTACATAGGCTTACCACCAATTATTCATCGAACTCAGCCTTGATAAGATTGCACAATGACTGTAGAATGAGCTTTTTTTTTCTTTTATCTTTTAACTGTGTAAAATGTTCATTTTTTTGACCGTATATTATAAATAAAAAATACACAAAACACATTTACATATTTAGTACATATTAAAAAAATATTAAAATTAGTATGATACATATCTAGCATTGTCTATCCATTGTCATATTTGTATGTACATATGTTACAATGAATCTGTATTCCCCAGTGAAATTTTACTTTCTATAGTAAAAATATACTTTCCCCCACTCAGTCAGTGAAAGCATATCACAAAACAAATGAAGACATTGAAAATATGCTGTTAACTTGAATTCTAGGTCATAACTGCATGAATTGGAAGAAAGGACCGTAAAATTTATGAAAAATAGAGAATCAGCAATCAAACGGTCCCCATATTAAAATATATTTGATCAAACTGCAAAGTTGATCTAATATCATCAAATTTACTTTCTAGTGTAATTAAATGTTTATACACTGAAGAAGACGAAAAACTGTTGTTGGAGGTAGAAGAAGAAGAGTAATTAGAAGACACAACATTAACACAGAATTCGCTAAAACGCTAGTGAAAGTATACTCTCTAAGTATGAATATACATAGTATAGTACACACAGTATAGTATTTTAAAATATATAAATAAATCAAAAGCTTTTTCTGATTATAAAATTTTGACCTTCATTGGATATCTAAATTAGCTATTAATAATTAATCGTAATTCATTGGATCACTTCTTTCCAATCCTATCTTGATACATCTATAAATGATTACAGATCTGCATACTGCTCACACCACATCAACAATTGTAATATTTGCACGAAATGTATATAGTATGTAGCCAATCAAATAATTTTCTTCAAGTTAATCATAATATCCTACAAGAAATTTTCATTCACTGCCTTCTAGGTGGTTTGAATACAGTTTTCACTTAATTTAATATTCAGTCAAATAAATGGGTTGTTATGGCGTGCGTGCGGTCTGAAGGGTCACTCCCCGTGCATTTGGACTGGTTCGACGTGTTGTCCGCGCCTACCTGCAAAGTACTGACCCTTCGAATCCAGGCCCGTGCCGATCGTCCCTTGACCTGACCCCGAGAGTCCTGGGGGACCCGTGCGCCACTTTTGATTTCCACCAAAAAAGGAAGTAACAAAAAAAACCCGCCCCGGACACCCCAATATTTTCGTGCGCGTGTCAATAGACCTACAATGCAACAATGCGATGGGATGTGCTTTCGATTTCGATCTAAATGCAACGACAACTTTATAGAGTTGCACTGAAAACCGGTGTGAATAAAACTTGAAATATTTTCAAATAAAAGTGTGAGTTGGTTTTTGATTAGGTGTTATCACAGGCATTATTTTACTTAATAATTTTATTTCAATTTCTACAAAATATTTACAATTTCGATTGGTAGATATATGTTGATAGTCGTTGTAGATACATATTTGTATCTAGCAAATATTTTTTCGTCCCGTAACTGAAGAAATAAATACCTAAATATGTATGCACATACAAAATTTCTTCTACTTATAACATGCAGGATATATGTAAGTAGAATATCCTTTCCACAGAGGTAAATCCTGTCCAGTTTTCTTTGTTCTGCAACCAGGATAGACAATTACGACCCACTCACTAACTTCTCTCAATTTTTCCCTATTGCAATTATTAGCTTATCATCAAATGTCCGAGGTAGCTGAGCTTTATGTGTTTAATTGTTTTCAATCATGTTCTTTCTGTATTCATTTTATTTTAAGACAGTTTCATTTGTCACTCCGTCAGTCCAGGAGATGCGAAGCATTCTTCAACACCAAATATTTAATATTTAAGTTAAAATATTCTATATTTAAGTTTATATAAACATTTATGTATATATATGTATGTATGCATGTGCTTAGTAAATTGACATTTCATTTATAAAAAAACCAGGGCTGTGGAGTCGGAGTCGAAGCATTTCAAGCGAAGTTGGAATCCGAGTCGTAAAAAATCAACCAAATCCGAATACTTTTTTTTATTTTTTTTATTTTTTTAATTAATAGTATTACGGTATGCGTCAAAGAAGAGTCTTCAATTTTATTGAAGAAAATCCACTATTAAATTAAAATTTAAAAATTTCTTTATAAAAATCGTGAATTTAAATTACATTCATTATAATAAATGTAATTTAAATTCATAAAATCTCTGAACTGCACATACATATGTTTTGGCCAAATGTGTTTCTTTCGTCTCATGCTTTTTTCTTATTCTCATTTTTTCTACTTATTTGATATTTTTGTGTATTAAATTCATACACAAATGAATGTATTTTATTTTTATTTATATGTATTTCATTACCAATAATTCAATAAATTTGGTTACATTTCATATTTTAGTGATTTTTTAATTGCTTTCATTATTTATATATTGAAAACCACTATTATTTTTATTACTAAAATCGCTTAAATTGGAGTCGGATTCGGAATCGAATCATAAAATAAAGTCGTAGTCGGAGTTGGTAAATTTTGAACCAATTCCACAGCCCCTGATAAAAACAAAAATAACACGTAGAAATTTTAGCAAAAATATAATATTAATATGAAAAGTTTTAGATTAAAAAAAAACTCCATAACAAACTGAATATTTTTCCCTGAGTTTATTTAAAAACCAATACACGAGGAATTGAACACTGTAATTAGTTCGGTTCTAGCCTCAACAGGTAAGAAATTAGTTGGACTCAGGAAACAGATTAAGCTAAGTAAAATTTCAGAGGAAACCAAAAATCTAATTAAGCATAAAAGGAAGTTAGATAGGGATAATAATAAGCAAGAATACAATCTAGTAAATAAGGAAATTAAGAAGAGAATAGTCAGGGATGTCAGGGATTTTAACAGCAAGCTAATAGAAAATACCATTAAGAATAACCGTAGCCTGAAAAAGTGCAAACAAGATCTTTTCTTAGGCAAAAACCAAATGATCGCAATCAGATCAGAGAGCGGAGTAATAATTAGGAATAGAGAAGAGATCATAGACAGAGTTTATACGTTCTATGCAAAACTTTACGAGAACAACAACGGTCAATTTCCCGCTCCGGAATCGACACACGGCCAAAGGGTTCCTGCAGTATTGCCTAGCGAAGTAGAGGCCGCGCTAAAAACTGCAAAAAACGGTAAAACCCCAGGGGAAGATAATATTCCCATTAAAATGTGGCGGCCCCCCCCTAATTAATATCTTAGCTAGGCTTTTCAGCAAATGCATCCAGAACCAAGCTATACCAGAAGGATGGAATAACGCAACTATCATTTTAATACACAAAAAAGGCGACAAAAGCGATATCAAGAACTACCGACCCATTAGTTTACTTTCAGCGGTCTACAAGCTCTTCACGAAGGTTATTACAGAAAGGCTGAAGAATATCCTCGACGAGAACCAACCTATAGAGCAGGCAGGGTTTAGGGCAAATTTCAGCACAATGGACCACCTCCAAGTAGTTGGCGAACTAATCGAGCGCGCCAACGAATATCAACGGCCATTGTGCCTAGGTTTCGTCGATTATGAGAAAGCCTTCGATACAGTTAGTCATAATGCAGTACTTAACGCTCTACAAACACAGGGAGTGCCGGAACCCTATGTGGGACTGTTAGCTGCAATATATAAGAATGCCACAGCTTCGGTTAAAATTTTTTCAGGTACAGATAGATTTAGCATAGGAAAAGGAGTAAGACAAGGAGATACAATCTCGCCCAAGTTATTCAATGTGGTGCTTGAGGGAGTTTTCAGGAACTTGGATTGGGATACAGCCGGAGTAAGCATCAATGGTCGCTTTTTGAGTCACCTTCGGTTCGCAGACGATATAGTTTTAGTAGCTCGTGATTCAGCTGACCTACTTATCAGACTAACACAGCTGGACAGGGAAAGTAGAAAAGTAGGATTAAAAATTAACGTAGATAAGACTAAACTAATGTTCAATAGTTATTGCATACCTGATAGCATCCCCTTAGATGATAAACCAGTAGAAGTAGTAAATAATTATTTATATTTAGGTCAAATAATTGACATGTCTGGTAGTAAAAATGAAGAGATAAAGAGACGTATGAAATTAGGATGGAGTGCATTTGGACGGATGAATGCTGTTTTTAAATCAAAAATGCCACTCTGCCTGAAGAAAAGGATATTTGATCAATGCGTTTTGCCAGTGATGACGTATGGATGTGAAACTTGGACACTGAACGCCAAGATGCTAAATAAAATCCAATGCACTCAAAGAAGTATGGAACGCTGTATGCTTGGCATAACGAGGAAAGACAGAAAGCGGAACACGTGGGTGAGAAATATGACAAGGGTAGTGGACATAGTGGATAGAGTGAAGAGATTGAAATGGCAATGGGCGGGTCACGTAGCTAGGAGGATGGACGAAAGGTGGACAAAAGAAGTGCTTGAATGGTACCCGAGAGAAGGCAAAAGAGTAAAAGGAAGACCGCAAGGAAGATGGGTGAACGAAATTAGGAAAATGTGCGGAATGAGATGGATGAGTGTTGCGCAAAACAGAGACGAGTGGAAGCGTGTTGGAGAGGCCTTCATCCAGCAGTGGATGGCGAATGGCTGTAAATGATGATGATGATGATGACATGGTATTAACTTTTCAGTTCAAATTCCACCTCTAATAAATGCGCATAAGTACACAGACTTATTTATTCGAATGTACGGTTATTTGTAAAATATAATAAACCAGTAGGTATGCAATTTATTGATTTAATAGATGTCTTTTATCATTATTAATGGTCGGTCATTCGTTAGCGTTCGGAGTAGACATGTTTTGTGTTCGTGTGCTTTGGTGGTCGATTTTTTGTGCTTATAGAGGCTTTCGGGTGTAAATAAAAGGAAGCTGGGTAGGTCAACCACCCGGTCAAAGGTAAGAGTGTTTTGTTTACCTTTATATTACACCGAATGTTTTAAATTTGAATACTGAAATGTCATAAATCGTACAACAATACTTTTGAATTGATTATTAATCGGCCACTAATTGCGCCAATTACACACGGATACTCACGCTTATTTTGATCATTTTATTTTATTATTATGATCATAACGACAACGTCGAACATCAATCGACGGTAAACTATCTCGACATCTAGAAGGTCTTATGGCTTAGGGCAGATGAGCTCTTCTGGAAGATGTACATACATAGATACATATTTGTATGTACTTTGTAGACATCTTAAACGGACTAAATCACGTTTTACGAATACATGTGTATATCTAAAAGACGAAGGATGTCACCTGGGTTTGATTTCGGATAGTCACAGGTAGATTTGGACTCAACGATGCTACTGTTTCACTGCGATACAGAAGGCAATGGAGAACCACCGTATTATTACTTCAAGAGAATCCAAAGTCACAACCTTCAGGCATGAGGAAAGCGACGAAGAAGATGATTGAAAATATTTTCCTTCCTGTTGCGTCTAGTTTCCAAGGCTCTATTGTTAGTAAGTATCTACGTGTAAGCAGTGTTGCAAAAATTATGTTCGCATTACCTATGTCGGATTTCGCCCGAACAAACAAGAACAAACATGGGGGGAGGGGTTCGGGGTTGCAAGAGGAGGGCTTCGCGACGACATCGTAACTATCCATGCATAATAAAATACACGGAATACACGTTCGTTTTATTCACCTATGAAACGAATCGTTAAAACGAACACAGCCGCGGAAGACCTGAAGCCTCTATCTTTTCTCCTACCTACCCCACCCAGCATCGCTCCGTTTCGCTTCTTTTCACGTTTTATTTCATAGGAATAATGTAAATGTTACGTCTGTTCGCTGAAGGGGACAGCGGGGAATATGCAACGTACGTACGTATATGTATACATATGTACTACATAGTATATCGCAAATAATGCCCCGATATTATCGTGTCACGGTTAACATCGTGCACGTATGTAGTATGTTTTCTTTTTTTTTCACGTTATTTTCTGTTCTTTTTATCGTTCGGAATAACGGTAGTTATTTACGTGCGCATGAACACTTGAGAAAACCGCGTGAAAGAAGCTTTGAATAAACACTATAGGCGACACAGACAGTTGCGAAAGCAGTTTGATAACGCACGCATGCAAAAAAACCGAAGAAATAGTTTTCGATCAATTGAACACGATTTTCGCAACGTAAAAGTATAGTATCGCGTGAAAACTTTGAATATTTTTTCCCCGCAAATATTCCAAATAAATCGACCGAAAGGGTGCTTTGAGCGATAGATAAAATCACCATCTTGAAATGTGTATAAATAAAAAAATTTTACGTTTATTAATCTCTCGATATCAATAAAATTCGTTTATTCACATATGTAGGTATTTACATGAAAATTATAAGAAATATTTCATCGCAATATGTATGTATATGATTACGTAAATAACAAAACATTAAATGCCTTGAATATTTTAATTTCAAAGATGTTAAAAAGTTGTTTAAACTTCGAAGGAAACATGATGAAAACTTTTCGTCTCGCGAAACTTTGAAGGTCGATGTAATTGAGTTTTTTTTAGAACTAACCATTCTCAACAGATTCTTCTTAAAAACCATTGTGTATTTTTAATTATATCATTATTTCTCGTTTAAAAAAAAGCAGTTTTACCAAAAATTCAATATACATTTTAATTTATTTTTAAATATGAAATGAAAATTCATTGTGTATGTAAGTTTGGAACAATCTTTCAAAGTTACTTATTTTTACTAACAAATGTGTCATTTCATAAACTAGAACAGATTGTTTAAAATTAACAAAAATCATATTGTAATGTAACACCACCTCCCTCTAAACGAAATTTTTGAATTTTAACCGTCATCTACATCAAGCTATTTAATTTAGCTAGCTCAATTCATTTTCCATATATGATATTTGTGTATGCATATCCCAGATTGACATATTTAAGATTAAAAAAAATATTTATCGTTCAATCCAGTCTGAGATAAAACCCCATGTAAATAGTTTTTTGAACTTTCCTATCATGCCATAAACACTAACGTTAAATAAGTTCATATAGTATTATAATATTATTATAGAATTACTTACAAGAAAAATAATGTGTAGAATACGTAGATACTGGTCACTGAATCAGTACCTCGTGATATATGTACATATGTATAGACAATACATCACAGCTAAGGATATCGCGATTGAAAAAAATCTCACATCGTTGGATTAACTGGAAAATTTCTTTATATTTTTCAAGGAATTATTATAATTTATATAATGAAAATTACTTTTTAAACAAGAAGGGAACGATAATATTGATTGTAATTATTTGTACCAAATCAATGGACACCTAATATTAGCGTTGAATACATTCTATGCACCGCGAAGACCAAAATTATCCCTCTAGATAGAGGGAGAATTAGTTAATTAAAAAAATAGTGAATGTGCTAAGGACATGTTTTACATAGATTGAAAATAGAAGAAGAGAATGTTGTTTGTTATATTTCTGATAACTTTTAGATACTATTTAATTCATATGTGCTACCAATACGACCCATTGGAAACTTGCCCGCCCCAAAAAGATATTGCCCTGGTCAAAATCCAAAGTAAACTCATGTAGGACTTAGTTTTCTAGCCTAGAAAAATTCATGAATAAATGATTAGGTTGGCACGCTTGAGTAGAATGAATAATGAGATTGTTAGCATTTAATGTGACACCTATTTCATTGTGGCTCTCCGAGTAATAAACAATGTTATAAACCGCCTATGTCTCCTGACAACCAGATCCTACACTCATTACTAGAGGACAGATACTCATTAGGGCAATGACAAATAACAATACACGTTCCAACAGCACTGTTAACAATAACCATACTCATTACTAAAGGGCGGATAGGAAGCGTGCTTTTTCCAGAAATAAGGGCGTTTTGGGTCTATTTACAAAGCTAGAGTGCAAAAAAAAAAGGTTCTTCATAAAATTGAACAAAGCGCAGCAAACAATTAACAATGAACGGCACGCTTCCGGTCCTACCTCTACTCATCACTAGTGGCCGGACCCACAGCGCGCCGTTTATTGTTCAATTGTTGTAAATGCTTTGTTAAAGGTTCGCCGAACCATTTTTTTGTACTCTAGCTTTGTAAATAGAGCCAAACCGCCCCGATTTCTGGAATCAGATCACAGATCAAAAATTCCAATTGGAATTTATAGTGGACCGATTGTTGTCCACTATATCTTTATGTTTATTTTGTATTTACCTTTTTCATTTGTTTTATATTTGTAAATTTCAATTTCTTCTTATATTCTATCTTATAACCTTTTCCAAATATTTTGATACTATAGTTTAATTATGCAATGTACTACATATTTTGTCATGCCTTTATTCTTTACTTTTTAATTTGTTTTCCTTATCTTTTTCATTCTTATTTTCATTTTTAATCTTTTTCATTTTTGTAAAAATCTATTATTGGACTCGGATGTTACATATATTATTTATTTACTTTTTGTTTTTTTATACCTATCTCTGTACATCCTGTCTGTTGATTTTTCAATTAATAAAATAAAAAAATAAAAATATCGAATTTTGTTTAATTTTCTTATGTACTACATAAAAATTAAAAAATAAATATTTTACATATGTATGTACGTACATAACTAGCATTTTCGATTCTACAGGTATGTATTTTACATATTGGTTTATTCATACAAATTTTTCGCCAAATTACTCCCCCTTTGCAATACCAAGCCATATAACAAAATATGCATATGTATATATTTTAATCAGCTTTACATATCATCCCCCATTTCCGGTCAACGAACGGAGAGCCGTTGTCCGAGTCGACCGCTGTGGTGGGGGTAGATGGAAAGGGGGGGGGGTTAGTGGGTGGTGGTGGGGGCGACTGTGTGTGTCGCATAATTCAGGGGTGGGGGTAGCGGCCGGCGGGCCACGCCCCACCCCCGCCGCCGGCCAATCATGGCCCTTTAGCTCGCGGCCGCCCCACACTACACATGCATATTGATCTGCGGCGGACACCCCTATGAGCCTCTCAGTGTGTGTGCGACTCAACTACACCCTGGACCAAAAGTCACAACACCCAATAGATACATTTCAATAAACAAGTAGCAATATTCATTTATGTTTTTTTATTATATTTTTCATATGCATATGTACATACAATAGTGCCATGATAGCTCACCCCAAATCGACACGGTAAAAGTCGAGTTTGTGTATGCTTGTGTATCGATGTGTATGCTTGTAACGATCAACAAATTCGAACTAGCTGAAATTGAGAGAGAGGAATGGGATGCTGATTTTATTACAACGATCACAACAATTAAGATATAAATTGGCTAACTTGAACAGACGGTTGATTTGGATTCAATAGCCATCCATATATTGCTAGTAACGATTGGGCCAGGTCACTGCCCTGGTACTTCTTTTTGAGCCAGGTCGCCGCCCTGGCACTTTGATTGATATAAACAGTGTTATTCGAGTACAATTAAAAATATTTCATATTAAATTTTGTATACCAAATATTATGAGCTAACATTTGTTGACATTTCTAACATTTGTTGACCACAACCGAATAGTAATCTGAGCATATTTAAAACTTAAAAGACGTTTAATGCAATGTATGGGCTTTTTTTATCTAAAACCACCCAAAACTTCGAAAGAAAACATTCTTTGAACTATTGACCATACGCACTTGAGGATAAATAAAATAAGGGAACTCAGCTTAAATAAATATTCATCTCTAAATTGTTAAAATTTAATAGTTTTTCGACATATACATACATATGTGCCCATAATTATGAAAGTGGTCTTAATCAAGAAAAAAAAAATTTTAATCAATTATATATTACAATATACCGATATTAAAAAAAAATTCTTGACTTAGACCACTTTCGTAATTATGGGCACATATATGGTTTTAACATTGATAAAAGCAAATGTTGCTATTGACACACAAACATGGGTTTGATAAATCAAAGATGTTGAATGGTGCAGTGTGGATGTTTTTATAAAATATAAAAAAAACGTCATAGTTTCAACAATTAAGAATATTTGTTAACCATCATTTGATTTTTTTATAAATATTTGAACTACGAACATTAAGATACATATATATTTTTTAATTAAGGAAAAAAGTGGGGGGGAGGTCGTCAAAATTAAACACCACCCTGGTTATTTTTTATTTAGCACTGCACCACTGGATAAACCTATGTATAATCTTCAAGTAAATCGATCAATACTTAAATTCCGGGGATTTGAACCCACTCAAAAATTGTTTAAATAGTGAGCTATGCTGTGGTTTTTATTGATAGATGCTAGATTGTGGATTGTGGATGCTGGGTGTGATAACTAGGGATCGATGCAATTGCAAATAACAACAGACCGTTCCATTAATGTCCAAAGCAAGAGAGGGAGAAACATGGTTTTTCAAGAAATTAACAATAGCGCACCGAGCCTTAGCCTAATTCTAGTGATAGCTATAGGGTGGATGGACATTAGGGCAGTGGCAAATCACAATACACGTTCCAATAGTGCTGAATGCAAGAGTGCTAAGAAGATATTTTTCTGCGAAGTTAACAATTGCCATGACGCCTCAAAAGCATATTGCCCCAATCACTCTCCGCTGTCTACTGATAAGTGATAACGTAATTATACTGGTCAAGATTTTCAAAACGGGTGTTATATTTAAAGCCCGGACCCAGAAGGTGCCGCGTATTGTTCAAATGTTGTAAATGCAGTGTTAAAGGTTTGCCGAACCTTTTTTACAAAGGATTTACAACAATGGAACAATGAGCGGCCCCTTGGCTATCCTACCTCTAATTATATTTCAGTGCAAAAACGGACACGTTTCTGTTATACAGACATTTTGCAGAAATTTTACTTTCCATTTCCATTTTTTTCCGGTGCAGAATAATCCCAAAACCATTTCAATCGGGGTTTCCCAAACTTTTTCTTCCAAAGCCCACTTAACTGTACAAGCGTTTTCACGGAATACCCTCCGTAATTATTTTATGCGGTAATATGAAAAATATTTTTCAGTGTATTGATTATTTAACAGTGTATTGAAAATGATTATTTAACTTTCATTTTTACTTTATTTTCTTAAAGAAAGAAGGTGAACTTTCATAGAAAATAGAACTTTCAGAATAAGAAACAAATATTTACATAGAACACTGTTATTTACAACTGGAATATATGTCAATTTCATTATATTTAAACAACGAATTAATTAAGTTTAAAAACACTAGTTTTTATTAAAGATTTATCGTGTGTAAATAGAAGTTGCTAAAATAATAAAAACTTAATAATATTTGGTAATTCATGTAATATTAAATATGTGTGTATAAAATAAATAGATAAATATGTAATATAAGTAATTACATGGCGGTAAAGTTTGTTTGTAAAAAAAAGAACAAATTTGAACGGCTACTATGCTCATAATGGCTGTAGCCGCAATTAAACAGTTTTAATTTTCGTGTGCTTATTGCCCGTGAAAAGTGCTGAAAGTGCGAGGAGTTTGTATTGCTCGCAAAGTTTACAGTGTATGAACTGTTGAAAAATAAATTTATGGCCCATTCTGTAGTCCCGTTGGGGCGGCCACACAATACGTATACGCGACCGCCCGACACGAAAAGGCGTAAGGGACGCAAATGGACGGTCGCTTACGTCATTCTGTCGTGCCTGTCCACAGGTAAACGGAGAGGGTTATATTTGCATGCATATACATGTGCTCTTGTAAACTTGGGGTAGTTGTAGGATTTCTCTATCCTCCTTTCACTGTTTTGGGGTTTTGGCGGCACATTGGTGTAGTCGACACCCCATTAAATGCATTATTTTAAACTAAAAACCATTATAAGTCTACAATCGATTATAAACACTTTTGTGATGCAATTTTTTTTTAAATACTAATACTTTAAGTAATATTAAAATATTACATAATACGTACATATGTAGTGAACAATATGAGCAATGGATAAAAAACAAAGTTATATCCAATATCACATACTTAAGAACATACATACATACATTGGTTTCTTATAAGATTTTTTTATTTATTGTAATATCTAGAGGGCAGATGGTCATTGGGGCAATATGCTTTTGGGGCGTTATGGCTATTTTTAACTTCATAGAAAATCTTTTTTATGCTCTCTTTCATTCAGCAATGTTGTAACATGTTTTGCTATTTACCAGTTTCCCAATAACCATCCTCCCTATAGTAATAAGTTATTTAATAACTTATTAGTGAGCGGACCCAAAGCGTGCCGTTCATTGTTCAATTGTTGTAAATGCTTTATTAAAGGTTTGCCGAACCTTTTTTTTTTTGGACTCTAGCTTTGTAAATAGAGCCAAACCGCCACAATTCCTGGAAGAAGCACGCTCTCTATCCGTAGTCTCGTAATAACATAAACTTAACAATAATATTGACTCGTTTACTTCTGTTTAATACGTCAAACCATCAATATTTCCACCTTACACGATCAATATAATAAGGTATCGTCAATAATATTGAGTATGTAAGATGGCTTATACAATCAAGTGAAATCATAACTAGAGGTAGGATAGTCACAGTGCTATCCATTGTTCCATTGTTGTAAATCCTTTGTAAAAAAGGTTCGGCAAATCTTTAACAATGCATTTACAACCTTTGAACAATACGCGGCACCTTCTGGGTCCGGCGATTAATCATAATAATTAAGTGTAACAATTTTTTAAAGAAATTTCGCCAATTTTTTATTTTATTTTTTTCTTGCATACATTTCTATCTATTTTATTACACACATTACTAGTCTTCGGCAGTAGGGTATCCATTTCCTAGGAAAATGGGTCAACTATTATCAATTACTATTGTCCTACAAAGCTAGAAAGAAAAAAAAGATTGACAATAGAAATTGACCTTTTTTTGGGCAAAAGCATCCTGACCGCCTTTCCTTACACATCACATACATTACCATGACAGGAATGACCCCAATGCGACAAATATGGTTATACTATGTTTGTACATAAGTACATACTAACAATGTCAAAAATTACAGTACAATTATATACAGAATACAATAGAGACATCTATGGAAAAACTTTGATATATATAAAATCTTCGATAAATATATTTTGACAGAGTATGTAGGTAGCATATTTATAAGAATCAACAAATTCGAGATGCTAGAAACTCAAATTTGCGAGAAACTGGGAGGAAGGATACCGATTCTTCATAAAAAGAGAGAGCTTCTTGACACGATGAAGCACCGTACGATGGAATACTTTGTTCACATTATTCGCGGCTCCAAATATCGCCTTCTACAAACAATCATAGAGGGGAAAATAGAAGGCAAACGGTGGCTTGGAAGAAAAAAGCTCTCTTGGCTCCGGAACATCAGGTCACGGATGAGACTCGGTCGTATTCGGACATGATAGGGAGGAATTCGCACGGGCCATAAACGATATCTGCCCATGGTTGTCGTCTACATTCGAATACGGATTCGGCATTAGAAGAAGAAGACTTAGTTTAAAATAAATGTATTCAAAGAAATATAATGTCATATATTTCTCAAGCAGATATTTAGTCTATTCTCGTATGTGATCATTTAAATTCGGCCATTGCGTAGATCTTCAAATTTTCAATATCAAATATATATTTTTTTAAATGTATATTCAACTAACATATGAATTATACATATATAGTTAAATATAAATCTTTCTTGTGATGGCAAACGGGCAAGGTGACTTGAACGAAGAACGATTAGAAAATGATTAGAGAACAGTTTTCGACTACACCACGCGCCTTATCTAAAGCATGCCTCACAATCGTGAGTGGGGATCAAAGAAGCTCGACAGGGGAGGACGGAGGGGCGGACAGGGGTGGGTGGCAAGAGGGGGAGGGCAGGAGGAGGGCCGAGCCCCGAAAGCCTCCCGCGTCAAGCGAGACTCGTGGAAATTATATTAAATTGCCCGGATCTGCTAACCCCCGAGTGCGCGCGCGAATTTATGTTTGGTACACAAAGGTGAGACAGCCGGCCCCGAAACACCCTGTCAACTGCCTGCTAAATTACACACACATCATCGTATGCCGCCCACCGCATCCGAACAGAGGAGCCCTATCCCCTTCCCCTCATCTGGGGCGTACGCCCTCTCGCATTCTGACGATGAATTATTAATCGCACGTCAAGGAATGCGCTCCCGAATCGCGCTCCACGATCCATTCCGAGTACTAACTATGACCTTTGTTGATGATGAATCGATTTGCGAACACCCAGGTAGGATGGCCTAAGTTTTTTTTTTAGTTTTAAGTATGATAATGAAAACTAATAAAAGCTTGTAAAAATTTTATGCGCCAATGCAAATAAACTTCAATTTATTTGCCAAGAAACGTATTGACTAATGAGGCCATACTATTTCGTTATTGGTGCGATAGTTTGAACCGTGCTCAAATTTGATGCCTTAATGGCCCATATATTCGGGTAACTTTCAAGCTACTTACAATAAGTAAGTCATAAATAGTCACCGGACCCAGAAGGTGCCGCGTATTGTTCAAAGGTTGTAAATGCATTGTTACTGGTTTGCCGAACCTTTTTTACAAAGGATTTACAACAATGGAACAATGGATAGCACTGTGACTATCCGGTGTCTAGTCATAAATTAAAAATAGAATTCATTTGGGATTTAAGAGAAGTGACTAGTACAAATAAAAAGTACATTTGATTTGATAGCAATGACTAGAGGTAGGACCGGAAGCGTGCTTTTCCCAGGAAACAGGACATTTTGGGTCTATTTTCCAGGAAATAGAGCAAACTACAAAGCCAGAGTGCAAAAAAAAGGTTCATCATAAAAATTAACAATGCACGGCGAACAAAAAACAAAGAACGGCACGCTTCCGGTCCTACCTCTAGCAATGACTTCTACTACTCTCAGGGCCGGCCCGGGGCGCAGGCTGTACAAGTGGTAGCCCGGAGCGCCGGCCTCGAATAGGGCGCCAGCACCGAAGGGGGCGCCATTTACTCATCATCGATTGCGAAAACACAAACGATTTTCGAAGTTAAGCACCGTTTCTTTTTTTTCATAAATATGTATGTATGTGAATTACACAGGCCATTTTTTTAATATTATCTCCATCTTGTTTATATAGAATGATACTTCTTCATTACTTTTAGCATCTGATATTCAAGGAGACCCCAATATTGAAAATATAAAAAAAAATGTAGAATATCTTAAAATATCTGCCGTTTCGTTCACCGATAATATAATTGATGCGGAATTTTCTTTTAAAATGAATTTTAAAAGAATATTTGATTGCTATATTTTTTTTTTTTAGTGGATTGGTATATTTTAATTTGTATTTCATTATATTAACTTACTAGCTGAACCCGGCATGCGTTGCAATGCCAGAATAAGGCATGCAATTCCCGTTTCGAGTGATGGTTGAAGCTCAACTAACGTAACTGGTAACGTGGTTACCAACGAACACATTTCCTTGACTACACAATGACGATTCAAACTTTCGCGTCGGTAAAATCGTAATTACAAATATTATTATTAAGAGGTTTTTTCACAGTAAGCTTCCCGGACTTGCACACAGTCCGACTGCTGTACTCTGTGAGGTGGGTTACATGCCATCTCGCTTGCACCAACACATTTCGCGTTACAAACTTATACACAACGAAAGCATTTAAATTGCAATTACCGCTCGAGTTAGTAAGTTTAGATAAAAAAAAATATTGAGATAGAAAACCAATCCTTATAAACGTGGTGAAATAAAAAATTTGCCAAATAAATGCAAAATAGCACGGTAAAAAAAATACATTTTCGACTTTTAAAATTCGCTAGACAATTAATTATAAGTATTTTAAAGCAATGAAATATCACAATCAATAGGAAAAACATCTAACTATTGATTACAATACTCACTTTGAGCACAACAATACTAGATTTTGAGTTATAGACCGCAAAAGCCAAAAAAATGTAAAAATCGCGCATTTTTTTTAAACGCTCATATCCCGTAAACGATCATTAACCAACAAAAATCATTATCATATTCGAATTCAGTGAGTCAAAGTTAGTACAGATTAGTTAGTCTCCGCTCTGGTAACTCAAAAACATGATTTTATGTTACTCAGTGTTATTTTAGATTTAAAAATGCAAGCGCCGCGAGCGTCAATTTACTGCGGTAAAAGTAAACCATAAACGTGTTTCGATTCAAATAAACAAATCTTCCAAAAGTGGCTTTCATTATTTGAGATTTATCAAAATGAAGAGAAACATAAAAACCAAAATGGAACTTTCCATTTTTTAACTAAATATTCTCTTCAGACAATTATCCAAAACTGTTATGAATGTTTTTTTTTCAAACATAATTATTTAAACTTTGGAACGAAATCTGGTGACAGTTCAATTATTTGTTTTTCTATGTGAATATAAATCACATTTTTAAAAATGCTATTAATTTGTATCTCCTAACTTTCATTACATATGTATATCTAAGAACACTTTTTAAAAAATGGTAGGACACTGATTCGGAAACGTTATTCTAGAAATTTATAGGATTGAATTGGCTATCAAAACTAAATGATTAAACAAATTTAAAAACCGTATGGACAGATGATATATCGAATGTTAAAAAATAGGAAATAAAACATCGTTCCAGTAATAATATAATTTTTTAAATATTAATAAAATACAAAATATGTGAGTACATAATTATTTCATTACACATACCCATATATAGAGTTAAATTGTATAAAAATTTTGCAATATATTTTTTTAGGAAGCAGTAGAATAATTGATTTAATAACTACTAAATTAAGGACCAAATCATTTCTAAAATTTTATAAAAAAAAGCTTGTAATGAAAGTAAGAAGAGGTTAGTAAAAAAAAGCACATACTCATATTTAGCAGCATGTATGTACATATAAAAAGCTAATTAGTATGTATGTATGTATGTGCACAGTTCTTAATAAATTATAATAATTTTAGGAAATATTTATATAATACAAATAAATTAAATTAAAACGAAAATACATATGTATGTAATTGTTATGTACATACATATGTGTAATATAATAGTCAAACTTTACGAAAACTTTGGGCATATACATAAATTAATTTCTTATTTCTAAAACGATACAAATAAATTATACAGTTAAATGCAATTTTGCATGATAAATGATTTCACATATGTACATACAAAGAAAAATCTAAAAATACAATACTGCAATAGAATTTATAATACAATTTTTGAATATATCACAATAATATTAGAGATGCAATGCGAATAAATATTTCGACATTAAATAGAATATTTGAATATTAGATAATATTTCACATTTCGACGATACAGCAATAAATATAATTCATTCGCATTATAAAGCAACGGGTTTATCGCTTGGTGGGTTTACTGTGGATGGTTGGATTGTGACCATAGCAGTGCCATTTTCATTACTAGTAGTGATCCAACCGGCAGATTCTTCTTGTTCCTTTTTCTTAGCCGCTTCGAGGCGTTCATATTCGCTCAACTCTAACTGGTATTTTGGTGTTGTGATATGAAGAAAATCTGCCAAACCTTCACCAACATAATCACAGTATTCTAAAGCTTTGTTTCCACTGGCCCACGCATAATGCAACAGCCAAGGTCCCCAAGTGAGGTTTTTCTAAAATAATTTGTAAACGTTTAATACATTGTTTTGATATATAAAAATTAAAATATGAGCAATGTATACCGGATTGACAGTTGTTTTGTTATCTTGCTCGTCAGTTTCTTCGTCGCTGTATTCTTCTAATACACCATCACTGCAATGAATGATTCTTTTTGGAACACGAACTTGTATTCTAGCTGCTCCATCAGTGTTTGGAATAGTGCCTGATACTAGGCCGTTTTCTTGCAATGGATTCTCCATTGTAGAAATTTTAAATTTTATACAGAGCAGAGAATGTTGACGCATCAACTGAATGACGTTTCAACGCAATTGTCAAGTTTTGGCTGTAACAACTTAAAAATCAGCCATCGCAAAAGACATCACAAAAATTATTATAAATGTTTTAATAAATCATATAATAAGAGTGACTAAAACTTTCTCAGAACATTTTTTTATATAGGGTCCATTTAGCACTCTGGACTCCGACCCATTCCAAAAAATGTATAAAGTTTAAATCAGAGTACTATGAAATTATCAGGGCTGGTATTTTCCCGAAATTTCAATCCCTAAAAAATCTGAATAATACATGACATACATAAATACGATATAAAAAAAATGTAATTGAGGTGACTCGTTTTCCATTAAAATTTGTACAAAGTTTTATTAGAGGCGTCATGAAATGTCACAATAAAAGTAAAATTTTTTTTGAAAAAAACAAGCGGGGTGACTCTTATATTCAGACTGGATATCTGAGAGGTTCGCTGAGATGTTCTGTGATCGAGATTTTAATGACTTGTGTGAGATCGCTTTTTGCATAATAATCCGTTTACAATTTGAAACAGTAATGCAAGTGTTTGTGTTTCCATAAAAGTTTTGTAAATAAAATCCATTTTTTTCGACTTCCTTTTTTTCTTTCATTTTCATTTTATATCCGCTGCTCTCAAAAGTTTTCCGGCCCTACTAAACTTGACCCCCCACAACTTGAGTAGGCCCTCATTCATAATATAGGATGTTATAAAAAATATTAATTATTATAAAAAAAATGCGCCACAGATGAATTTTGAAAAACCTCTTATAATTCCTTATAATTCGAAATTTTCTTTTGAAAAATTGAGGTGCTTTTCATGGTAAATAAATTATTTCGCACATTGCGATCGCACAAACGACAATCTTTGCCATGATAATCGCGAATACGGATTATCTGGCACTCGAGTTCTCGATAGTACAATATTTCGCGTGGATAGCTTTCGATTTATGGAGTTTTTGGGTGCCAGTTGTTTCTTGATCGAGATTTTAGATCGCTTTTTGCGGAATTTTTGCGTTTAAGTCTCTGGTCCTTGGGCTAGGCCATAACTAGCTCCCTTCCCCTGTGGGAGCCATATATGAGATATTACCTATAGTAAAAATCGATGTTTCTAAATTTGAAAACCTTAATTTGCATAGAGAAAAAACAAACAAACATTAATCTTTATTCAGTACATTTTTTTTATTAATCCAGTAATTTACATAAGTAGCGATTAACTGATTTATATTTACATATATGTATATATATAGATCTTACCCAATATACCTATCTGTATTTTTTTAATTAGATAAGCCGCTCAAAAAGTCACCGAGTTGTCCAAGTGACAACTCTAACCTCCAAATGTCGCGTCACACTGCAGATGACGGATGAAGCTATACAAACGCTCAGCGACTGATTTTGCAACCAAAAAGAAAGAAGATAGGCCATAATTCAGCGATCGAGTGAAACGAAGAAGCTGTCATGGAGGCGGAAGTGGTATCAGGGGTGGAGGGTCAATCTGTATGCCGAGCTTGCTTATCGCCTGCCTCTGACATGTGTGACCTCTTCGATTCAGGTCACAAGTTGGCCAGACTCCTAATGAATTGTTGCGATGTGAAGGTTTAATGAAAATAATCACTTTTCCATGCAGCTGTTTGAACTTTTCCATCGACAAATCATCATAACCTCGCTGTTTTCAGGTGTTTCGGGACGACGGGCTACCGAGCCAAATGTGCAAACAGTGTGTCGTTTTGGCTACGAGTGCATTTGACTTCAAACACAAATGTGAACGAGCCGACTCTAAGCTCAGGAGCTATCTGATTACTATCGACGCTGTTGACATCAAACACGAGCAAGACATTCTATCCAATGAGACTGCCTCGTTAGTATTTGATACACAAGTCTATTATTACAAACTCGGGTTAAAGATTAATCACTGATTTATTTTCAAGTTGGTTTGTTATGGACGAGTTTGACGTTAGAATATTTACAATGAATTAACATATCTTACTTTTCTTACAGGGCTGAAAGTACAAATGATAATAATGGAATATGCATATGTATTTTGTGTAAAGAAAAGCATGAAACAATGGAGAGTCTACTCGAGCATGTTATTCAAAGCCATACAACTGGTGCAAAAATAGAAACTGAAAAATTTTCTTGTGAGTTGTGTAAAAGGTAGGTTAAAGTAATTAAAAAGATTTGTTTTAACGATTTTTTTCTATTGTGCAATGAAAATTTATATGTATTTCATTCAGACAATACTCATCCGAATTTGATGTGAAAAAACATCAAGTCTCTCATAAGAAATTTTTAGTCGACAATAAATCTAATACATGTCCAATATGTAGAGAAGAGTTTCCGAGACATGATATCCTATTGAGGCACATGGGTCAGTTTTATTTTTTTTTTAAATTTGAAATTATGATATATTTCATCCAAATTTTCGTTTAATACTATTTTAGGTTATCACATTGAGGATTCATTCTTCGAATGTACGATTTGTAATTGTTTTTTTACGACGAATTTACATTTAAAGCGGCACGTGAAAAGGAGACATGAATCGGATGATTATAAAATGTCCAAAAGCATTATTACAGCAGATATCAACGATTACGGAAACTTGCCTATTAAACTTGAACCAGACCATATATTTGATAACACAATAATTAAATGTGAAGAAAAGGATGCCGATTCAGTGGATAATGATTTAGTATTGGGCTCTGATGGTAATTTTTGATTTTCTTTTATTTGATCAATCAACAACCATTAAAATAGTAAAAATTATAATTTTGTTTAGATTTTATTTCTAACATCACTGATTCGCACTTGAATTCTGAATATATGAAGAACTCTCCTGAAAACGATTACGATATGACTAATTCTGATTATGAAGACAAAACCGAATTCTCCAATTTCATAGATGCTAATGAAGAAATAGAAACATTGAAAATACCGAAAAAAAAGAAAAAATTCAAAGGAATGAAAATTAAATTCAAAAAGAAAAATAAAAACATGTGTGATAATGATAGCTTAAAATCTCAGCAAGTTTTACGGTACATGTTATCAAATAATATAATTTCGAAATAGACAGTCGATAGGACTTCTTATTAATTCGACTAACAATTGAATTTTAGAACAGAGAACATGTCCAATAATAAAAAGCGGCAAACTGGTGAAAGATCATTCTTGTGTTCGATTTGTGGCAAAGGCTATTTCAAACAGAATCATCTCGACAAGCACATGGAAAATCATTCCGTAATTATTTTTGTTCTATAAAATTAGCAATTCCAACTTGACTGATCCACTAATTTGCCTTTCCTTACAGAATGAACAAGTTAAAAAACAGCTTCACGTTTGTACAATATGCGGAAAAGTGGTACATCACTCTAATCATCTACTCGTCCACATGAGAACTCACAAAGATAGAAACGGACAACCACTGGCACCACAAAAAACTGATCCTAATAAAAAAGCAAGTCAATTTTAAAACCATTGCAACGACTTTTATTCACACAGTCAAATAGACCTCAATCAGTCTTAATAATCAACATTATTTTTATATTTACAGCTAATTCTCTGCTCAATGTGTGGCAAATCTTGCAGTTCACGGTCGAATTTAGCCGTCCACATGCGACGACATTTAGGTGTTATGACTTGTATTTGTAAAATATGTGGAAAAGGATATCCACGTACTACTGACCTTACTCTTCACATGCGGTAACTTCATTCTCATGTTTAAAATAAAATAAATATTTACTACCTAATAAGAATGTAAAAGGATGAAAAGAACATGGGTTAATGAAATTAGTAAAATATGTAGGGTGAAATGGATGAGTTGCGCAAAACAGAGACGAATGAAAGCATATTGGAGAAGTCTTCATCCAGCAGTAGATGGTGAATGATGATGATGATGAAATCTTACTCTAAAAATAATACAATTTATTTGTTTACAGACAACACACTGGTGAACGTCCATTTGTATGTACGCACTGCAATAAAGGCTTTGCAAGATCAGACAAATTGGCTATTCATATGCGAATACATACTGGTATTGTTCTATAATGCAATTTATTAAAATATATATTTGTTTCGTATATAATGAAATGATTTTAATATTGCAGGTGAAAAACCGTACAGTTGTCAAATATGCGGCAGATCTTTTGCACAATCGAACGACTTGACAGCACACAAGAAAAGAAACAGTTGCAATGTAAATCAAAATTCTTCCAATTCCCATTCTTCAGATTTGTCCATAACCAACGCGAGCACACTATCTGGTGAAAATCAACTAATGTTCTTAGCCCAAAACAGAACTGCCGACATGTTACCTGTCGACTCTTCTACGTATTCCAAACTGTCCGTGAAGAATGTTCAATCGCAAACAGTAGACGCCAGCAAAACGAGAAGAATTGGTAATAGTAATCAACACCAGAAAATGATGGGTGTGACGCCTAGTGGCCTGGACACTTTAACGGGAGAAGAAGAAGACTTGATAGCGTCGGTTCACACTCGCGCTTTAGATTTAGCGACGGCTGCAAACAATCTGCTGGTTGCGTCTGCAAACACGCCCAATAACAGGGTGATTGAATTTTTCAACGCCGAATCTATGGCAGCTAGGAGCGTCAGCGATTTGGTTAGACAGAATCTGATCGTTCCGGATATATTAACCACTCGAGCTATTGAACTCGCCAACGCTAATCACAGTATGTTAGCAGCTCATCAACGCGGAGAGTATGCAGACTACACCACGGCAACATTGCTACAAAACCTTTCTAATGTACAATCGGCACACTTTGATACGAGATAAGATTAAAAGAAACTTATGAATTTATTTTATTTTAAAGATTTATTTTTATTTTTAATCAAGTTTAATTAAACTGTTATGTATTGCTCGGAATATTGTCATACGATGTCCAAATAGAAATATATTTTCTTATATATTATATGTACATATGTAAATAGTCTTCCAAGTTTTCCTTTCAAATTCGATAGAATTTACTGCCTTATTATAAATGTACAATGAATGGGGTTTGCAATAAATATACTAATATTGATTTCATCACTCACCAATTATTTATTAGATTTGATGTTATAAGTCACTACATATTTTAGAATAGATGATTTATATTGAGTCATTTATGAACCACCTCATGCACGTATAAGGGAAATTCACAACTACAGTTCCAATATAACGATAGTTTGATGATTTCCTCCATAAAATATAACCTATACATATAATTTCATTATTGAATAAGTTACGAGCCACTTTAAAAGGCACATCAATAAAGTGGAACCAACAAATCTTAAACAAATCTTGCAAACCTTTCATTAAGAGTTGACCAAGAGAGAAAATTGCACCCTCACCAAGCTCTCAAATTTCAATGACAATACCTTGTGTACATCATGACTAGAGGTAGGATAGCCAAGGGGCCGCTCTTTGTTCTGTTGTTGTAAATCCTTTGTAAAAAAAGGTTCGGCAAACCTTTAATGCATTTACAACGTTCGAACAATACGCGGCACCTTCTGGGTCCGGGCATTAATCATGACACACAGTGCTCTACACAAGTAATATACACACATTTGAGATAACAAATAATAGTGCTACTAATGTTTTAACGAATCCATGTAAAGAAAACCCCACCGACATTTCAAATACCGGAGCTTGTTAGTTTCATTCATAAACCAGATACCAATTAGGTATGCTCAAATACCATAAATTTTATTCAAGAAGGTACAATTTACTGATTGGGTCAACAAACTTATATGTACAAATATTAAAATCGCATTAGAACTGACAATTGCCGTAGAATTATTTTTAAAAATTAACTATAATCATAAAAGACTCGTACTATACATAGATTTTGAAACGAAATGGTGATAAATACATCAATAAATACTTATAAATATATAATATTATGTTGTGTAAATAAAAAGTCCAACGAAACATGGTAATACAAAAAACATGATCTAACAAAAAAAAAAACATCAAAACAGTAAAATCATCACACTTACAGATAAAATAACATATTACAACAGTTCTATCATTTCACTGATCATTTAAGTATTACACAAATTAATTTTAAGTGAGAATCATCATTCAATCAAATTTTAAAATATTGCTTTGTAGAATTACATATAATAAAATTATGTACAAAACAGTTGGGCAATATTGTATATGAATAATGGGTATAAGAATATATTCAGGACTTTCATTTAAGCTGTAAACGTTTAAGGTACGTATCATATCAACGCTGTAAACATGCATTAAGCTGTAAACGTTTAAGTATATTTACATATCAATGTTGTCTCGGACTGTAGAAAATAACCAGAGCACATAAATTTACATAACATACATAAATTGTTATTATGCTCAGTCGGGACATTCCTAATTAGTGTACATACATATCTAATATAAATGGACATTTGATGTTATTTGGGGGGGGGGGGTAACAACTGATGAGTGATTGTTGGAGCAAAATGTATTCACATATTCAACAGAAAATAGTGCTTACAACAGATTTTAATCCTGTCAACGTTCACAATATGCTCAACCAACCACATTTCAAATTAAAAATGTACTATAATAGTAAGAGTCAAATTTAACATGATTATATATTTGAACTTTCAATTTATATAACAGCTACCATTCAAAACAACTAACTTTTGTCATAGCGGCTCCTACATTCTTATGCGTTATGTTTATAAAATAAAAAAAATCTCTTATACAATATGTACACATCTCGGGTGTTCAGTTAATTCTATATTGTGGCAAGGCATCTGAAGGATAATACGAGCTATGACACTTCTGGTGGATCGTTGTGTGGTACAATGCCGTTTTTCGACAAGTGATATCTCAAAGAGGCATTTTCTTTCTTCAAATTGGTAATCTGTTGATTGAGCTTGATTATCTCAGATGCCATCACCTCACTGTCCTTCACTGTTTCACTAAGCCTAACAAATTGAATAAAAAAACTTGTATTATTGTGATAAATTTTAAAGACTTAAATACAATTAACAATGCTTTGAATACCTTAGTTGACTATTTTTTAATTCGATGATATATTCACAAGCTTTAGCGAGGATTCCACCTTTGCTCTGGCCTTCTAAGCCAGTTTTATCACTATTGTCAGTACTGGATGGAATTATCTTCGAGAGTCGAATAATCCAATTGTTTATTTTATCCCTGCGTCTTCTTTCTACTTCATTGTGTGTAGCTCTTCGTCTATCATCCCTCTATAAATTGTTTCAAAATGTTACATTGCGAAACTTACACGAGCTTTTCTTATTAGTCTTAGTTTAAATAAAGAATATTTGTAATTACATATTAACCTTTTTAACAATGTTTGTAACTCTTGTATTAGACTCTCTTGGTGCAATTGTTTTCGTTCCAGGTGAAGAATATATCTCACCACTACTTCCAATGACAAATACCTGTCCTAAAGCAAAGGTAATTTTTTAAACAATAGTTTGTTACCAATATTGTGACGCTAGTCGAATATTACGTAAATTTAGTACCAGATTTCGAGACTAGCGACAGAAACTAGATGGTATGATTCCCACATTGTTCGATTCAACTTTTTTTCAATAAACTTATTTTACTATGTATGTGGTTACACGACAATTGGTGCAAGTCCAAAAGGTTCAACGACAAAATGTATCCGAAAATTAGTGCACTGACAAAATGTACCCGCGACAAAATGTACCCGCGACAAAATGTTCACGAGACAAAATGTCCACGGAAATAATGTTCAATCGACAAAATGTTCAAAAATCCTAAATTTTTAATGGAAAAAGTAACTTTTTATTGAATTATATTAATCGATGTATATGGTACTTTTTATCGTATACATTGCGGATGTTATTAAATTAGTATAAATTACAGGTGTTCTCAACCGTACCAACATATTCTTATTTAAATTGAACAATTACATTTTAAGCGAATGTCATTGTGACTCATTGAATATCATTTTAAGATGTCATTGAATTAATTTAAATGTTAGGGGTTCTTAGCCGTATCCAATATTTACTTATTTAAATTGAAAAAAAAAACTTTCTAAGCGTATGAACTGCAGATTACATTGAATTAGTTTTAAATATATAAGTATTAAAATTATATTAACTCACTATGGGCCGTAAACACAAGCTGTGTTTTTAATAAAAATTTCATTCAAAGGCTGTCAACAGAGTGTATGCTTTTAAATCCTTCAAACTTCATACAATTTATATTTTTATTATTTTAAAGTTTCAAACTTGCATCCATAGATATTATACTAGCATACTTATCCAAAATATCGACAAATAAATTTAAAAAGCTGAGAAACTGATCTGATAATTTATAAGGTCGGACACAACTGGAAAGAAGCTGTATTTCAATTTTCAATTTAATTGATAAAAAGGTTTAGGAGCTATGTTTAATTTACAAAATCTATTATTTTTACCATTACTTAGCGAAAAATTCGCACTCATAAAATTTTTAAAGAGTTTCGGAAAACTCAGGCAGTTCATAATGAGTTAATAAAACATATATCGGTAAAAGTCGGAATTCTCGACAGGGCGGACCCTCAAGGCTCGGAAGCGAGGCTCGGTCGACCCGCTCCTGCCTGTTATTGGTTGCTCTTTGGAGTATTTCATCAGGTAAAAGTCGAGTTAATTCAGGGTACGGCAATACTACAGTACTCGCAAAGAGCAACCAATGACAGGAAGGAGCGGGTCGACCGAGCCTCGCTTCCGAGCCTAGAGGGTCCGTGCTGTCGAGAATTCTGACTTTTACCCATATATCAACTTTCGGATAGCATGTAAAAGGAATTATATTAGCAAATTGTGAAGGTGGAAAGCATTTAAAAGGCCAAATAAAATGCAATCAATATCACTTCCGGTTGTAAATCTTTATCAAATTAATTTTACTACTTCAATCTAATATCGAAATTTTAGACGATCTTTTTACACATTTTGGTGTACAAGTTATGCTCACCATTCATTGGATTGGTGATTAGGGTTTGCATGGGCACTGGAGTAGCTTTCTCGATTGTGGCACCTCCTGGATAAACTTCGCCAGGTTCAACTGAAGGTATTTCACTTTCGAGGTCGTCGCTCACACTTAGCAACCGATAAGTGACAGTATTGGCTACAAAGAAAAAACCACATACAGAATTACACACAGATAGTCGTCGCCAATATTATTAATTTAACCCTTTGCACCTGTGTTAATTTCCATAGTGCTTATCAGCATACTCAGATTTATTTAAATTTTCTTGTACACACGTATGAATAGCTCATTCAATCTTAAAAGATAACCACTCTCAATTAAAAAATAGCATTTTGCGCGCATTTTCTATCACTTTTTGATTTGGCAAGTATAAAGAGACTTACGTGGATCCCTAAAATTATATGTGACATCATCTTCTCCTGAATCCAAGAACGCTTGCGATCTCAGGCTTTTATCTTCACTGTCATTGCCTGAAAAAGCGAAAAACATCGTGAAAATATGTGTTGTATAAAGTACAGATACATCAAGCACACAAATATCCAAACTTACCGAAAGAATTTTCTTCCACCATTCCTAGTTCCATCTCGTGATCACCATCTCCACTGAAATTACAAAAGAATCGAATCAAAAAGACGTATTTTTAAAAAACATAATATAGCATCTTTCAAACAGCAGTTGTGAATCAATTTCGAATTGTACAAATGCAGAATTTAGAATATCAAACGAATTTAAAATGTAGGATCCAAAAACACTCATTGTATCCACTAATTGATTTACCTCATTACTTTCATATTTATATATAGGGAATACGTAATGAGAAAAGTACTGGACGGATGGAAAGGAGGTGTAACAATAGGCGGCAGAAAGATTTCTAATATAAGATTCGCAAATGACACAACGTCAATGGTCAGCAATGAGGACGAAATGGCTGAACTACTTCATATAATAGAAATAAAAAGTAAGCACCCAGGTCTAGGGATAAATATAAAACAAAACAAAAATCCTCATCGTTGACAAATTCGAATCTCTCATTAAGGTCCAACGCTTTAAAAGACTACGAGGAAGTCAACTCTCAAGAGAAGGAGAATGTTAAGAAGAATATGAATAGCGAAAACGGTGATGACCAATCTGACAAAGATATGGGTAAACTGTTCTATGTATATTCGAGAAAAACGATAATCCGTCTGGTGCGATCTCAGGTGATCCCAATTAGATTGTATAATCAAATATATGTAGATCAAAACATGGACGCTTAAAAAGAGAGAAAGGGACTTCGATGCCTTCGAAATTTGGTATTGGAAATGAATGCTGTGTATTCCATGAACCGTAAAGGCGAAAACACAATGAAATGAACGGCACGGCACATCTTTGTGGCTTCCAGTCAAGGAAGGGCGTTCCCAGTTCATTGTTAATTCGTACGATCTTATTATTTTGATAAGTTTCTCCTACATTTCCTCAGATATGGGATTATCTGTTATCAATCACTCTCAAGCTTATATCAATACAGGGACAGAATATCACCGAAAACACTCCAGGGGTGATTTTTGGGACTGCGTGCCTCAGGTGCTTGGGTTCTTTTTGCATGCTAAAAAGTATCGGTGATTAAACCATGCAAAATGGCAAAGTTTCGGAAGAATGTAGGAACATTGCCTGAACGATTAGCCTTGTAATAAAAAAAATTACGTTTTTAAGTTACCAGAGTGGAGACCATTCAATATTTACTAAGTTTTAACCACTAAATTTGAATATGACAATGATTTTTATTGGTTTGCTTTCGTTTAGGAGTTAAGAGCGCTTAAAAAAATGCGCGTTTTTTTTCAGTTTTTTGGATTTTGCCATCTGTAAATCAAAATCTAGTAATTCTGTGCTAAAAGTGAGTATTAGAATTAATAGTCAGATGTTATTTCTATTGATTGTGATTTTTATTATTTAAAAATACTTATACTTATTTTTCCGATGTTATATTAAAAGTTTAATTGGCCAGTATTTACTTCACCGTGTTCATAACGATTGGTTTTCTATCTTAAACGTACTAATTCAAACGGTAAATGATTTTAAATTTAGTCGAAAAATGTTGTCATCGAAGTATTTAAAAACATTTTTTTGGATAAAATGTCCTGGTGTTCATAACGATTGGTTTTCTATCTCAAACGTACTAATTCAAACGGTAAATGATTTTAAATTTGGTCGAAGAATGTTGTCATCGAAGTATTTAGAAACATTTTTTTGGATAAAATGTCCCGGTATTCATAACGATTGGTTTTCTATCTCAAACGGTAAATGATTTTAAATTTAGTCGAAGAATGTTGTCATGGAAGTATTTAGAAATATCTTTTTGGATAAAATGTCCTGGTTTTAAATCTGAAAATAATGGTCACCTTACATTTGTACAATTCGAAATATTGATAGTCAATTCAACATATGTCGGTCTACCTCGAATAGGTATCTAGGAAAGTAAACATTTGCAATCTTCATATCAGAGGAAACCTTGGACGTAAGACGAGAAGCTTCAATTGTTTATTGGCTAAATGGGGCAGCAGTGACAGAAGAGATAACAAAGACGGTTTGAGGTTATGTATGGAGTAAATGTAGGTCAGGGGTGGTTTGCAAATTAGAGGCATTGCGGCGGCGCCACTGTCGCCACTCGGTTGACAGGTGAGGGGGCGCCGCCCCTGCTCGCTCGCCATTCGCCATTCGCCATTCGCCATTCGCACGAAAGCGAGAAGCGAAGGATTCGAGTACGAGTACGAGCGTGAGTGAGAGTCGAGTGCAAACGCGGGCTCACCTGTCGTCGAGTGCTCCCTCCAATATGTCAATCTCGATCTTGGCCATGGCGACCGGTCATCGGGTCATGTGAGCTGCCGCACCGCTCCCCCCACCGCACTCCTCTCCCACTCGCACTCAAGCTATGCTACATGCCCGTTCATTTTGTTCTCTGGGTCTCCATGTCCGCATTTATATTTTCTAAATTGGATAAATAGTGAATTTTTACTGGGGATAAATGCAAACAGTATAAATTATCATGTCCCGTCTATAAATTATTTTCAAAATATAAAAAAATAAATTGTAGGTTTCAACCTCAGTTATTCATAAATCGAATTTTTTTACTCCACTTCATCATCATCTACAGCCATTCACCATCCACAGCTGGATGAAGGCCTCTCCAACGCGTTTTCACTCGTTTCTGTTTTGCACAACTCTTATCCATCTCACCACGCACATTTTCCTAATTTCGTCTACTCATCTTCCCTGCTGTCTTCCTTTTACCTTATGGGGGATGAACGAATGAGACAACTGGCATGTTAATGCACGTGTTTATTATATGACAGCTAAAGGCAGAGTGAGTAGCGGCTCTCCTAACCCAGCCGAGTTGGTCCCCACTCGCAGGAAGGCAACCAAACTCGACCATGTCGTATAAGCGAGCCGCCACAACCTTTTTGTTTTCTCTTGGGTACCTGTTCGTAAGCCAGGCGTTCTCAATCGAGAAGCCACCTGGACGTGGTGTTTTTAGAGCTCGTAGTAAAGTTGTAGCATGGCTTCCCTCATGATGCCCGCTGATCGTCGTCTATGGTCTGGTCTCTGCTGATGGCGGCTCTGCTCTCTGTCTCCCTCTTTCGTACAGTGTGCGTATGTGAGCGTGATGTTGGGAGAAGGAAAATGGAGGGAGATTATATATAATGCAAACAGGTTGTAAATCTGTATGTGAGCAACTGTTTTTTAAGTTTAAATGTACAGAGAGCAAGCAGGGGGGAAGGGGGGGAGTTCGTATACAAAGAATACGTGTTGTGTGGCTTGAGGCTATACACCAAACCTCACCCAACACGCGCGGTTACGTGTTATCTGCCTTCGGGACGAAGACAGATCAGGCTTCCTCAATTCACCCCGGACGAATACTGGAGCTGGTCTCCAAGTATCGTCAAACATCACCAGTCTCGAACTGTTGATTCGGGAGCGAGGAAACGAGCCGCTAAGAAGCAGTGTTCAAGCGGTGACGGTTGGAGCAGAAGTGTCAGTGGCGACTGATCCGTGCGGCCAGCACCAAAAAACATAGGACAGCTCGTGGGCCGTAAGGCCACGAAAGCCGACCATACGACAATTGGTCTGAACAGTACCATTCTAGTACTATTTTTGTCCATTCTTTTTGCCACGCCCACGCGGCCCGCCCATTGCCATTTCAATATCTTCACCCTATCCACCACCCTTATCACTTTTCTCACCCACATATTCCGCTTCCTGTCTTTCCTCTTTATACCAAGCGTACAGCATTCCATACGTCTTCGAATGCATTGGACTTTGTGTAACATCTTAGTGTTCAATGTCCAAGTTTCACATTCATACGTAATCATTAGATGTAGGACCGGAAGCGTGCTTTTTCCAGGATACAGGGCGTTTTGGGTCTATTTTCCAGGAAACAGGGCAAACTACAAAGCTAGAGCATAAAAAAAGGTTCATCATAAAAATGAACAATGTACGGCGAACAATGAATAAAGAACGGCGCAAAGTTGGCAAAACACATTCGAAGATTTTTTCTTCAACCAGTGGCATTTTTTTTTATTTACATAAAAACAACATTCATTCATCCAAATGCACTCCATCCTAATTTCATTCATCTCTTTATTTCCTCTTCTTTACTACCGGACATGTATATTATTTGACCTAAAAATAAATAATTATTGACTATTCTAATATTGAAATCTACATAATTCGAGTACATATTCTCTTGCTTTATTTAAATACTGTAAGCGAGTGCGAAAATTGATCGAATGATTCTGTAACGATACTTATTTTACAATGAGAAAAAAATGTTATATTGACTGAATCCAATAATCGCAAAATAAGGGTTGCCATAATTAGTCTTTGGGGTTGTCATAATTGGAATTGAGTTTTAGAAGGTACTCAACTCATGATTTCAGCGACAATAAATAAATCTGCAATTTTATTTACATATTCTTATCCCGCCAGTTATTAAGAAAACATCTTAAGTTCTATACGAGATATAAGCCATGACACGTCCTGTCTACTGGGATGTATGGCAGCCCTATTGTAGATGTATATATATGTAAGTTGGCAGATGGTAATGTAACTACATGTGAGCAACTTTAAATAAATTTAATATTTCTATATCAAAATATAGGTATAATTTCTTTTGTATTAAAGATACTTAAATGGGATTTTTTTTGTAATTTGCAACATGTAAAACAAATATTAGGAGTTTTATAAAGGCGGAAGGAATTAATTACACTATAATTATTTCAAGATATAAATAAAATACAAAGTCAATTCATCAAATAATATATAATATTACTAGATATATAAAATGTATCCCTTGACCAGCAATTTGTATATTTATTTTTGTTGCATATCTTAAACAAAATTGACATTCAACATTCAAATTAAAATTTCTACAAAATGATTATATTTATATGTATATTTTTATAAGGCTTCAAAATGCTTCACCCATGAATATGGCACAATAATATTTTTAATTTAAGGCGTTTCTACATATACAACACTGCAATCATAATTTTGGAAAAGAACAAAACACTTATTTTTATTTCATATAATTTATAAGATTTGTATATAATATAATAAAATATATCGTATAAAAAATAAAAATAACAGTATAACAAATTTTACAATTAAATTTGAGTTGGGTAAGAATGAAGACAAAAAACTGCGCATAGCAAATAAATTTTGATATTTGGTAGCAATATTTTTTGCAACACATTCGTGCCCTATTTGCGCATTCATAAAATTAATAATGTGCCACACAGGTGAGGTGATAATTTATATGTATATACATATATAAAAAGTTGATATATTCCATGAGATTTTTAAAATCAATTCAATATCTTCGTGTAAAACAAATTAATAGAAACATTATTAAGGCATTCATGTATTTAGTTAAGTTACTTCATAAGGGCGTGAACTACCGCTTTAGCATTCAGAGCCTTCAGGTCAGTGTATGTTTGTCCAGTACCCACGAATACAATAGGTTGACCAGTTATGTAGGTCATGGATATGGCAGCCCCGACTTTATCATCGATAGTATCGAATTTAGTCAATACAATTCCGTCTATTATGTGAGGATTCTCACTGGAGCTATGATCGGCCAGAGCCTGATTAAATTTAACCAGTTGATCGACAGCTTCATTTCCTACTAAAGCTTCTCCAACGAATAAGACGAGATCGGGTTCATTGACTTTGATGAGTTTCGACAAAGCTCTCATTAAGGGTTCGTTATCTTGCATTCTTCCAGCAGTGTCGACTAGAACAACATCGATTCTACTATCGTTAGCGTATCTTATTGCTTCCATTGCAATACCAGCTGCATCTTTACCTGTTCATTATAAAATTATTGTCTAAAATTCACAATTTAAATTATTAATTAACATAAACTATGAAGTTTGGCTTACCATATCCTTTTTCATATAACTGAACCATTTCACGGCCTCCGTGTTTAGATTTAGGATGCAAAGCATTCAAATGACGAGTATGAGTACGCAACTGTTCAACTGCACCAGCTCGAAAAGTATCACAGGCAGCAATCATAACTGAATATTCGTTTTCAATCAACCAGAAACATATTTTGGCTAAATTGGTAGATTTTCCAACGCCGTTAACCTAGTGTACATTTTTCATATTTAATATTACGCATTTAAAAAATTATAAAATCATCATGGGAAATATATTTCTTACTCCACAAAATGCCATGACGTATGGACGTCCAAGTTTTTTTGTTTCCAAACAATCTCTCAAAATGTCCACTCTTCTTTTCGGTGATAAAATTTGAACAAGTGATTCTGTTAGAGTTGTTTTGACAGTGGTTGCGATTCGGTCAAAAGTACCTAGAACCTAATTTTAAATGTTAAAATATATCAGAAAATCCTTTAACATGCACCGAAAATCCATGCATTGTAAGTATTCAATGTACCTTTCCGGCAAGTTTGGCCTCAACGGAATCACAAAGTTTTTTAGCAATATCTATAGCGACATTTTTATTAATAAGATGATCTTGTAGTTTTTCAAGGGCTGGTTTCATGGTTTCGTGTGTGAGATTTTTAGAACCCACAAGACCTGCAATAAGCATTATTATTAGTCATTGAGAAAAATGACCAGAAATCTACATTTTTATTTTATTAAAGAAAAACCTTTGAACATGTTTAACATTCCACTAGATTTTTGTTTAGATGTTTCATTCTTTTGCGGTTCAACATTATCATCGTCATCACTACTATATTCTTCATCTGAAGATTCAACTTCGAGATCTCGAATGCTACCTTGCATTCTTCCCACCATCTGAGATAGAACAGAACTTACTATTTTGAACATATTTTGAATAAAGATTAGTAACAAAAAAATCATAAAATCTATACGTCGGTTTGTGGTGAATATTCAGATTTCGCGTCCTCAGGTTTATCTTTTGATCTGTCCAAGTCGGGCAAATCTCGAGAGCCTCCACCTAGATCCCAAACACGTGGTTTTTTACCAGCCTTATCAACATTAGGACTCTTCGGCGATTTTGTAACTCTGAAATAAAGTGAACCGTGAAAATAATTCTGAATTCTCATCATTCTTACTCTGAAACGAAATGAATGCTCAAAAGTAAAAAGATTTACGGCTTCTCAGTTTTCTTTTTCGATAATTTTTGAGCCATTTTAGCTCTATTAGCTGCAATCACATCTTCTTCAATACCATCATCAACTGGAATCTCAATTTCTTCAATTTTAGGTTTCGCTTCTACTATTTTTACTGAAAAAATTAAGTAGTGTGTAATATAATATAATTATAATGTAAATATATTTCATAAAATATTTTGAGAACAAAAATATATACCACTTTTTTTTATTGCTTTTTCTTCGCCTTTACGTTCGATCATAGAGGCAACAGTTTTTTTTGATTTCACAGAATCCTCAAATGTTCGCATTTGCTTTGGAAGCTTTGCCTGAGTTTTTCCTGTTTAAAGTACATACATATGTACATCAGTAATGTAAATACACAAGAAAAGAAACAATGCCTCATAATAGTATACATAAGTTACCCCATTTTTCAGACGCTGCGAGGATTTTGTTGAAAGATGACATAAAATCGATATCTTGAAATTGCCATTTATTTTGGAGGGTGTTTTTATATTTGTCACGAAACTCTAAATGAACATCATTGAGAAACTTATCAACGTAAGATAATTGTAGTATTTTCTGATAAGCGACCACAAATATCAACTCGAACTCATTATCAAGTTTGTATTGAAGAGTAAGAGAATTGTGATCGTATGAGTTGTTTCCGGTTCGCTCCTGTAAAGATAAAACCTTCATTTTCGGCAAAAAGCTTTTTATTTCTTAGCTTTTGGCAGTAGGGAGAAATACATATATGCGATTCCTGTTGATCAGTTAAAATGTTCTAACTATGAGTAATCGCGTATTTAGAGGATCATAACAAAGTTTTTAGACCAATAGGAATCGAGTAGTCATTTAATACATTATTGTTACATATAAATCAGCAACCGAAATTAAAGGCTGTTTAAATGTATTGTTCACTAGCTTTTTAATTAATATACTAAACAAGAGCAATGTCTCTTTCAAGTGATGTTGCATTGGAATTATTAAAGTACGATTTTCATTTAAGAAGCTAACTTAATTAATAAAATTACATAAAATAAATTCTTATAATACAGAAAGAGGTACATATATATTTATATAATTTGGAAGTGTATCATATATATAAAGACGGTAATCTGTGTGTGTGTGTGTGTGTCCTAACTCTCGCCGAACATAATGAACGAATCGATAAAAATCGATTAATTCATTTTTCGACGAGACGACTTTGTCGCGACTCGAACCGATCACCCCAAATAGCCTGAATATGGGTCTAATGAGATAATGGTCTCGGACATTGCGCCAAATCCAATTTTTCATTTCGCCTTTTTTTTTTAAACATTAATTGAAATATTCCTTCTCGCCATATAAAAATACGTAATTTTAATAATTTCATTTAGCGAAGTTTTGAACCATTTTTTTTTCTCTTCATATAAAACAATTAAATATATATTTTTAATTGAAATTATTGAAATTGAATTGAAATTAATTTATATTTTAGCGATATTTGAAAAATAAAATCAATTCCATGACGCCGACTCGAACCTACCCCCATCGCGCCCAGATCAATATACGCTGACCAGTACACCTTGATACGGATATAAAGACTGCTCTAAATAACGTTAATATTCAATAATCGTATAGAACGTATGGACAACCAATCAAAACGGAGTCATATCTTCGGTAGTTGTCGAGTGTCATGGATCGAGTGAATCGATTTCGATTTGCAGTATCGCTCGGGGCGATAGCTTATAATAATAGAAAAAAATAGGTCTTTAAATAAATAATTGAAAACTCTCTATGGGAGTCTGCGTATTTTTAAGAATTGAAAATTATTACAAATAAAGAATTGAAAACTATCTATGAGAGTCTACGAAAATAACGGTTCCGGTTCCGGATTTTTTTTTTTAGTTTTATACGAGTATATAATAATTTTATACCCATGCGATGATGTTTCATCGGGCTATTCACTAGTGTATATATAATCCTTAGAGACACGTCTTTTAGGCATCTACATATTTTTGTCAATTTTAGCATTTTCATTTTGCATTTTAGCATCTATTTTTATGAAGTTTAATTTTAAATAATAAAAAATTTCGATAAATTTTAATAAAATTTATATACATATATACAATTTAAAGACAATACAACAATTAAAAAATAATAGAAAAATTCAAAAATGTTTTGGAATTAAAATTACAATGAAAAAAACGTGAATATAAAAATACAAAGACAAAATTATGAATATAAAAATATATTACCAATTAAAATTCATTAAAACTCAACATGGAGCATATTTCTACAGATTCTTTTTTGAGATTTGTGGGACGATCGGTCACAATTACATATATTATATATACAGCCAGCAGCATAGCTCGGACGTTAAGCTTCTGCTTACCGTCAAAGAGGTGCCGGGTTCTATCCCTGAATGAAAATGAATTTTTCAGAGTATGCTGTTGGTCAGACCTGGATTTGTGACTCCAGGTTGATCGTTTCCTATCAGAGTTTGCCAATTTTCTCTGATTTCATTGTTGAAACGGTTCCCGGAAAAAAAAAATTGGCTAAAAATCCTTCCTACCTACTATGTCACCACTATTTGAAATTTGATGGATGTGCAATAAAAATTTATGTACAATTCATAGATGTCTCGTTAATTTGCGAGTTTTTTCAGTGTCTCGCAATTCAACGACTTATAATAAAAAAAAATGCTGCATTTGTATTTGTAATTGGCCAGGAAGGCGCATTGGGATTTACCTGTAAGGCCTTCCTGGTATATATGTAAAATAAAAATAAAATAAAAAAATAAAAATAAATAAATATTGTATTTACTAAAATACCTTTCAGCATCCACACTATTGACGGGACACCAAATAGATTTTAGAGCTGCACAACCAAACTCTTCATATTTAATTCACTTTTTCTATTATCTATTAATTGTCTAAAAAAGTGCTGATATCCTTCCAAACATTGAACCTCTGTAAATACATTAAACAATGGCAGGTTTCTAAAAAACGAAACTGTTTCTTTGACATTGGTATTAGATTTTGTACCTGCCACAGATGGATTGAATAGTTTACTCAATGTTTGGAGGAATGGATTTGTCTCATTTAGTCTTGAGTGCGAGTCTAGTTTTAAGACGCTTTTTTGAGCAGCCTTTCGGATACACAGCTCCAACTCTCTTCTTTTTTTTACAATAGTAGACAAAAGCAGTTGCTTGGTTTCGACAGGAAAAACACCGTCTATGGTAAACTGCAAGCTCTGTTTTATCCCCTCAATTTCTTCACATAATAAATGGGCAAAAGGATAGGAAGACCCTTCTAAATTGTCTATTAATTTTATGCAAATTTCACTTTTGTTTGTTATTTTAGCATCTATTCGCATATTATACGAATTTAGCATCTATTAACATCTATTCCGAATTTTAGCATCAATTAAGCATTAATAGCAAAATACCCAAAATACTTGTCTCTAATAATCCTTAATATCATACTAAACAATATTTAAAAGTAAGATTTGTAAAAACTTTATCCGTCATATTGTGCAATAAAGATGTTTTCTTAAATTACTTTTGGTCTTATATTTCTAATTTTTTAAACTATTGGCAAACTAAAGAGTGGTATAAAATTATGATGCACACGCGTGTGTTACATTCAAATACATATGTATTATACAAGAAAGCCGATTGCGTTATACTGATTGCTGCATTGAAAATAGTAAGAATTCATGATACAAGGTATGTAATATGACCCTTTCGAGTAATGTCTCTGGGTAATGCAATTAGCAAAGACCGCATGTTTTCTTCGGCGTATTACGAGTGTAAGTGTTGACCTGCAGTATGACAGTGCGAATAAGCGCGTTGACCGAAGGAGCCAGCATGTCGGCGGTGGTTTGGAAGCACCATAGCACGATGCCGCCTTTGCTAAAGATCGTGAACAAGTCCAACATCTTGCGGACTAAAGCTGCAGCTGTCACCAGCTGTCACCGGCCTCACGCTACACACGTCACTAGTCTACTGGCACTAAGCTGACAACTGGACACAAGCGCTCAACGTGCACTAAATCGACCATAACCAAAACAGATATTAAAACATTTGCACAATTCTAAACAAACAGTCATGGCGTAATAATAAGACATTTTGTAAAAAGTTACATCAAAATAACTGTTATAGACAGACTGACGACTATAGCAAATCGGAAAATTTATAATACACATGATCAATCGGTTCGGTGATTATTCCGCAATTAGCGATTTCGCACACGTCACTAAAATCTCGATCACGGAACATCTGCCTCCCAAAAACTCCATCAATCGAAAGATACCCACATGGAATATTGTACTAACAATAACTCGACTGCCATATATTCCGTAATCGCGATCTCTGTGGAAACAATTGTTATGCACGCGATCGTAATTTGCGCAATAATCCGTTTACCGATGAATCGGATTGTGGCGGCTCGCTTATACGACATGGTCGAGTTTGGTTGCCTTCCTGCGAGTGGGAACCAACTCGGCTGGGTTCGGAGAGCTACTACCACTCTGTCTTCAGCTGTCATATAATAAACACGTGCATTAACATGCCAGTCGTCTCATTCGTTCATCCTCCATACTGGTGACCCCCGACATCGAGCCACGCAGCCTCGATCAATTTCAACATGCCGCTCATCCCTGCCTCGCCGAGCCAGGCGGGAGAAGCTACCCGCCGCGCCCCCATCGCCATCAACACGCGTCGCGGCCCGCGGGTGACAATAAACGAGCAGACACGGCTACCTACCTACCTACCTACCTACCGACGTCCAGCCACAACGTCGATGACAGGTGCTTTAAAAAAATGGGGGAGCGAATGAGACGACGATCTTGACAGCTGGATGTGGAGTCATGCGCGATCCACTACACATAGAACGGTCATCCAGCACCACAAGATTCATCACACACCACCTCAGCACCATCATCATCATCATCATCAAGGCCCCGTCCGTCCCCACGAGCGTCGTCACGCCGAGACGGGCGGTAGCGCTACAACACCTCCACGAGCCACAACGACTCACAATCCAGCTCGGAGTATCATCAACCACATCGATGCCCCTGCCGCCCCCGCCGCCCCACCAACTGACATCAGCCTCGGAAGAGCGGCGCCGCCGCAGCATCGCATCGCATCGGCGCGACCATCGGACCACCCACCGTCCTGCTCGCGACGTCACCGCCCTCGAATCTACCGACCATTCAGGGCGGTACACCTATGTACACAGCGGATGACCCACGTCAACAATTTTTTTTCTCCCCACGTAATAATTTTTTCTCTTTGTGTAACAATAATTTTTTTCTTTTGTAAAATTTGTTTCTTTGTAATTTTGGTATCGCTGATGCTGGGGGGGGAGTGATGTGGCGGCTCGCTTATACGACATGGTCGAGTTTGGTTGCCTTCCTGCGAGTGGGAACCAACTCGGCTGGGTTCGGAGAGCTACTACCACTCTGTCTTCAGCTGTCATATAATAAACACGTGCATTAACATGCCAGTCGTCTCATTCGTTCATCCTCCATAGGATCAATTGATTATATGAGCCGTTATACTTGAAAATGGGGAAGTCCAATTTTCAGATCTAAAACACTATTTCTGTTTGACTAAATTCATAAATTTTTCACTTATTACTTATTATTTAATTATCTTATTTAATTTATCACTTATTTTAATTCGATATGTTCAGAATCTCGGAAAAGCAGGATAAAGATATTATAGGCCAACAGTATTTTTAAATATTGCTATACGCAAAACATTATATTTAATGTTTTGCGAAATATTTCTGGAAATTAAGAAAAGTGAACTTATGCCACGGTTCAAATATAACGGCTCCTACTATCAATCTCATTCTATCCAAACATTAAGATTTGAATATGCAGTGATGTCATTTCATCTTTTTCCAGGGGGGGGAGGCAAATTTGACTTTTTGGAAGAAGGTTCTGATCGACAATTTTAAACTTATTGCAGTTTCTGCTGGCCCAAGTTTTTAGTAACGAATAATCGATTTTATTAAGATTTATAGTATTTCAAATGACATGCATGTTCCTGGCCTGGTCAAATCTAGGGGAGGGGGGGGGGGACAAATGCCCTCCTATAAACCCCCAAATGATGCCCTGTGAATATGTTCAACTACAGAGCAACTACAGCACCACCACAACTACAACTATAATATATCTCGCACACGTCACAAAATTTTGGTAACGGAATATCTGGTACCCGAAATTTTCATGCATACAGTTGTCTTGTGTGCAATCGCAATGTGCGAAATAATCCGTTTACCAATATATTCATCAATCAATCAATGTACATATTAAGCACACTCGATAATAAATTATTAATTTGAATTAAATTAAATAAACGTATTGGTGAAGCTTTATGAAAGTATCTGTATGGAATATCATGTGTAGCTGCTTATAAAGATACAAGTTCAGAATATTTACTGACTTTTACAGTGAAAAAAAATAACAGAAATTTTGGATGGAATTCTAAAATAGTTTAATAAATAGTTTTGTTAGTTTAAAAGTGTTTAATTTTTTTAAATAAAGATTAATCTTTATGGTTCGAAGCCGATCCTATCTAAAATCAGATTGTCGTTCAGTACTTTTAGGAATTCAGAAAATATGGTATCAATTGTTTGATAACGAGGTATGGATAAAAGGGAAAGGTCGAGGATTGATGGTGGGGGTTGTTGTGTGGGCGCGTGACGTCACGCCCCAGACGTCAATCGACTGTCAATATGGAGATTGGGTCTTTGCTTCTAGTTGTAGCGGTATAAGTTCACTAAGAAACAATTATGTCGGTGTCTAGTGAAGTGGAGTCTGGTGGAGAAGCTCCTGAATGGGGTGAGTTGCGTTGCGAACCCGTAGGAGCTCCCAGCTGTCATGAATCAGGACTCTGCACTCCAGACTGTGAACGGAGTGACTCCTGTGAGCTACAGCGACTTCATGCATTGGAAGAAGAACAGGAAGTACTCTCATCATCCCTATTCTCTCTCACCTCCCACCTAGCACAGGTGCAATTCCGTTTACGACAAATTGTAGACGCACCTCCAGATGACAAAGAGAAAATGCTGAAATCCTTGGAAGAGTTCACCTTCAGGGGTATCCCCGACTTAGGCTCCATCGTAGGGACAGGTACAATCTCCAGAGATATACCCGAGCATTCGGCTACTTGCCCCATATGTCACAAACTCGACGAGAAACTGAAAGATCAACACATCAAACAACTACATTTCATAGAGCAATTAAAATATCAACTGAAGGAATTGGACTCCTTCTCTAACGACAGCAAACAAGAGTACGCCAATCATAAAAAGGAAATCATCGACGACTTGAGACAGAATATAGAGAAGTCATTGCGCGATGGCTGGCAACAACCATTAACTCCAGAAGAGCTGAGACATCAAGCTATGTGCGGGGCTTCTTTGAAAAACGGAACAAATTCTCAAGACCTCATAATTCAGTTACAAAATCAAGTTGAAGATATGCAAAGATTTATAAATTTCCTTAAGAACGGTTCATCTGTGATTCCGCATGAACCAAAAAAAGACTTTGTCGACCAGAAGAAACCAAAATTCGAGAAAAATAAAAATGACGAATTGAGAGCCGAAACTGTCAATTTGATGAAGAAGGTAGTGGCTCTGTTGCAAATGTTCGCCGTCGCCCAATTCGGGTGCTCGTCGGATGCGTTCCGTAAAAATAATCTCAAAAGAACGCACGTCATTAATCATTGGGGTGATCTACGAGCTCGCCTAGAAATGTCCATAGATGCAGTATTAAATCTATTAAAGCACGGTAACTCTCGGTCCGGTTCAGCAATGGGCGATTATGATAGTGACTCTGAAGAAAATCCAATACTGTTACAAAACGTTCCGTTGGCGATCGCTGTTCGGAAACATTTAGCTATTAACATACGAGATCTCGTCCAGCACGGATTGTTGCCTATGAGCGAAGTCAACAGTATTGTCCCGTTCGTGGGTTGTTTCCCGATGCGTCGAGGATTGAGCTCCAAGCAGATGCATGCATGGGAACTGATATTGCGATATTACGAGGTGAGTAATGGCGAGTGTTATAACTCAACACCAGCTAGGAAATTGTCTCAGAGCTTTAATTTGGACATTGTGGGTAATACAGCGATCTCGAACAAAGAAAGCATGTTGAGTGCCATCGGTGCTATAATAACATCGCACAAGCCGTACAAGAGGAGCTACGATTCTCATTTTAAAGCGTTTATCTGTGCCGGACTGAACGCCAACAAATTGGTGGCTTGGCTTAACGTTATATTCAAGAATAAAACTATAATGCAAATATGTTATTCGCCGACGAGTTATGTTGCCAACACCGGTTTTCAAGACAGTCTGCAAAGTTTGGACCGACTCACGTCGTTTAAGTTCGATTTACCCATTGATTTGGCTGTTCGTCAGTTCCAAAACATTAAAGATGTATTCATGTAGTATATGTTTATGTATAATAGAATGAGTTTTGTGATATGTATTCATGGTTACAATCTTTAAGAAGACACCTCTGATAGAGTGCTTCAGTATTGAATATGAAATGCGGTCACAATTAAACTGTATATGGAAGTAGTTCTGCAAGAAGAATCCAATCCTCTAATGAATTTGACAAAAGTATCTTCACAAATGTTGTTTATATAATGCAAACTTATAAAATTAAGTAATATATAGTAAGCAACAATACGAACGACATATTATTGCCTACTATATGCGTATGTATTAGTAAATTTTATAAGTGCTTTAAAAAACAAGCGAACAAAAAGATTATTTTTGCAAATCTATGTCCATATATAATATAAACAATTAACAGAATATAGTATAATTTTGAAAAAAAACCCACTGGGCCATAATATTTAATTTAGGATATATTTAAGTCCTGTGTTTAAATGGCCAGTTACTAATTCTCCTTTTCGGTCAGTAAATTAAATTAGTTGTCAGTAATATGTACATCAAAATGGTCAGTTAGAATTATAAATGGTTTTTATACATTTGGCGGTATGTTTTTGGTCAGTTAATAAATTAAATGGTCTGTAATTAATTTAAATAATCAGTCAATAATTCAATAATAAATTAAATAGTCAGTAATTTACATAAAAGAAAGACTCATGAACATGAACAATTTGATTATGTGTCTTTAATATGATATTGGAAAACAAGAAAACTGAAATTAAATTACTACACGAGATCAAATGCAAATATCTAATAATTTAGCAGATAAAAATTTATATCGTTGATCAAACCGCGCAAAATGGGAGTTTCAAAAGTATCGGAAGAATGTAGGAATAGTGTCAGACCAATAAGCGAAGTGAAACATAGAATAATCGTATAAAAAAAGACAAAATACGGAAATATCAAAATTAGTCTTGGTCAAGAACAGTGGTGCTTGCACCATTCTGTATATTGTTACATAAAATATTGTTTTTACTGACCGTTTATTGTTTTTTAGTGACAAGTTTATTGTTTTTACTGACCATTATTGATTCTTCGATTGTATTGACCACTTTTATGAATACTTCCTGACATTTTTTAATAAAATTACTGACCGTTTTTGTAAAAACTGGTCACGGTCACCGGTAACTGGCCAAAAAATTTTACCTATAATTTAATTTTTAGTTTATTTAAAAAATATGCCATCTTGAAATATACCAAAAATTTAACTTGTCCAGTAATTGTGAAAAATATATACATATAATAATAAATTCAGAAATATACCTCGTACCAGAGAAATGTAATATTAATAGAAGTGGCTTTAGGTGTTCTTTTGTTGTCAAGTGACATTCTGTCCACGGACAGATCTAAATAATTTTAGCATCAGTCTTATTTGACGCTTGGTGCCCGACGTATGTCCGATAAAAACTTCTCTGTTTGTTTATATTACCCGCAAGATGGGCAAGCATCGGTAAATTTGCACAATACATTCAAAAACACACAATAAACAACATGGGATATATTTTTATAAGTTAATTGATCCGATTGTATTCCATGCGATGTAGCGTATTTATAGAGACGGACCGCGTAAAATTGACAACAATTATCTATTCGTAAGGGCCCCTCTATTTTTATTACATCTCTCTGCCTCGTACATTCAAAACCTTCTTGTCACAAAATGAAACGTAGTCAATTTCCAATAGGACGAAACCTAAATCTAACGAACATAATATGTTGATACGCTCGAGCAATACTGTGTACATACATATCACATTTATTTCTAATTTTTCACAGGGTAATTCCACTATTATTTTGATTGATTGTATTAAAAATTCCATCGTATTTTCCACCATATTGTGTCGCTGTAATTACGGTAATTCGACTGAAATACATTGTTGCAGTTTTCCATATGTTTAGAGAATAATGGTGCTAAAATATGTAAAAGTATAAATAACTGTACCATAACCATAATGTTATTTAAACATCGCCATCCTCTGTATTTGTCATGTTAAAACATATATTTTATCGTTTTGTAATTTTGTCGTTACATTGTTATATCATAGAAATTTTATGTGCAATATTGTGATTAATTAAGCATTCCAAAGTATTATTTATCAACTCTGAATGTATTTCGTTTTTAATTTATGACCATCTCATTAATTCCAAAGATTTTTAATATTAATTTTAAGCGTATTTTCTAGTCTAGGCAAAATGTTTTCATATGAATAAAATAGTTACAATTGTATTAATATTACTAGTCAAAATATTTAACGCAAAACCAACATTAACTGCATACACTAAATTGCAGCAAAACTATCGAATGAATTAACTTCACTGTACATACATAATCATCGCCATATAGAAATGTACTTTTGTGCATACATCTGAAGAATTGTGATATTAAAGCAGTTAACCGATATGTATAATTACAGTCATTTGTGTTTGTGTGTACTTACTTATTTATTTTTTGCCATACACAATAGTCTAGATTACTAGAATGATACTATGTATTCTGGAACATTTTGGCACCCTTCATACATACGTATTTGCTTTTCACTCTTTAATAGTATTCACTTGCTAGTTATAAGATTCTTTGTATGCAAATGTGGATGTATATAAATATTTGCCTTCTTGCCGAGAATTTGCCTATTGCTAATCGTTTATAATCTCAAATTTTCGTAATAAATTGTAAAGTGTATTTGATAACGGAGACCAAAGTAAAATTTCACTTAAGAGATCTACCAAAACATTTACTTATTTCTTTTTAATAAATAGATATTTTATAAACAACATATCTCCATTTATTTCATTTATGTACATGTTTTCCAAAATAAATAAATGAGCACATGTAGTGGTTGTAAAAGTATATACATATATATATGTATTGTATATTTTTTGCATTTGTTATCAATATTTCAAAAACATACTATTAAATGAAAATTACAAGTATTCCAGTGTCATAGTACTTAATTAATAATAAGCGTTTAATTAATGACAGTAACGATATCTGATTATTGAATGTTGATGTATCTAAATTGCTGTAACAAATTTTGAATAATATACAAATGTTGAAGCATCTGACTTTGGTTTTTATTTGAAAACAACATATTTCGTGATAAATAATTTATTTACAAATTCAATAACCAATTACATTATTATTCAAAATACAAAAACAGATCGATCACTTGATATTTAATACTGATGATATAAAACATATTAAAAAAGAAATGCTTTAATGTCGATGCTGTTCCATTTCAAATAAAATAATAATCAAAGTTAAGGAATCCATTCATATTTTGAAATGAATTTGCCAAATAACCTATTGCACAATCGACTGATACATCAAGTTAGAATGTAAACAGTGGATCATCTATTTCAGCGAATTCTGGTCTTAACTTTGAGTATTATACACAACCAATATAAGGTTATAACCGAAAAATTACTTAGGTCCTAACATGTCTTCTGGTTTCACCCACTTGTCGAAATCTTCCGATGTCAAGAATTTAAGTTTCAGTGCCGCTTCTTTCAAGGTGGAGCCATCTTTATGAGCAGTTTTAGCTATTTTAGCCGACTGAAAATACGGAAAAAATACTTGTAGAGAAATTTTTAAGTGAAAAACATTAACAAAATAAAAATTACCTTATCATAACCAATGTGGGGATTCAGCGCCGTGACCAACATAAGAGATTCCCTCATAATTTTAGCAATATTTTCCTCATTGGCTATTATACCATCGACACAATTTGTTCTGAAAGCATTACAGCTGTCACCTGTAAAAGAAAATCAGAATACAATCGATGTAAACATATTGCATATTGGCATTTATTTATATATAGTATTTTACCGATGAGTCTTATCGATCTAAGAACATTAGCGACGATCATAGGCTTGAAAACGTTAAGCTCAAAATGTCCATTAGATCCACCAATGGTACACGCTACATGATTTCCCATAACTTGGGCCGCAACCATTGTAATAGCTTCGCATTGGGTCGGGTTTACTTTTCCAGGCATGATGGAAGATCCAGGTTCGTTTTCCGGCAAGCTCAACTCGCCGAGTCCGCATCTCGGTCCGGACGCCAAGAATCTAATATCATTGGCAATTTTCATTATGGAACATGCCAATACGTTCAGAGCACCAGACACTTCAACCATGGCATCGTGGGAAGCAAGCGCCTCAAACTTATTCGGTGCTGTCACAAATGGTATATCTATAAGGAGATTGCTGTTATGTATTGCTTATATTGTAATTATTGTTTTATAAAAATATGAAAAAGGTCACACTTGTTAGTTCAGATATTCTTTTGGCGCATTTTTCTGCAAATCCTACACGTGTATTGAGACCAGTGCCGACAGCTGTTCCTCCGAGAGCCAATTGATACAATCGTGGTAGTGTAGCGTTAACTCTTTCGATGCCGAGTTCCAATTGTCTTGTATAACCACTGAATTCTTGACCTAACGTCAATGGTACGGCATCTTGTGTATGAGTTCTGAAGTATACATACAATAATTATTGAAATTTTGTAAGTCATATACAAATTTTAAAACTCATTATATACTATTTTATGCAACCTTCCAATTTTGATGATTTTACTGAATTCGTCAGTTTTCTTTTGCATAGATGCTTGAAGGGATTTTAAAGCTGGCAATAATAATTGATTTATTTCCATTGCAACTGCAATGTGCATGGCAGTTGGGAATGTATCGTTTGAACTTTGAGACTTATTTACATGGTCATTGGGATGCACAGGTTTCTTTGAACCGAGTTCTCCACCGAGTGATTCAATGGCTCTGTTTGCGATTACCTGTTGTCATTATTAAATTATCAAAACTTGAAAATATAAATAAATAAAAATTGTATACATATGTATATTAATTACTTCGTTAGTATTCATATTTGTTTGGGTTCCAGATCCAGTTTGCCAAATAACAAGTGGAAAGTGTTCATTGTACAATTTTCCAGATATTACATCATCAGCTGCTGATGATATTGCGCGAGCTAAAATATATAATTTATTAAAAACATCTGCAATTCAATTTTAATATTTAAAATATAACAACACTAACCGATTTTTTCATCTAACCCAAATTCAATGTTTACTTCTGCGGCAGCCTTCTTTAAGATTCCCATAGCTACAATTACAGGATACTAAAAAGACAATATTATAATTAAAATTAAACGGCATAATATGTGTTATTTATATTAATGGAATAAAATGCATACAGGCATACGTTCCGATTCACCACCGATAGGGAAGTTCATAACAGATCGTAGAGTTTGAGCTCCATAATATTTATCTGCTTGAACTTCTAGTTCTCCAAAAGTATCCGATTCCTTACGGATGCCTTTGTTGGAGGCCTGCAAAAGCGGTGTAGTTTTAATAAATAAACAAAACATAATGAAATAAAAATGTGTGTGTTTCATATGTTCACATTCTTATCGTTTTTATTACAAACTCAGCATACGATGCATGTGACTGAATAAAAATAAAAATAAGCTATAAAAATTCTGTCGAATAAAACTATATTTGTCAAAATAAATTGTAAATGCAGTACAGTAAATATTGAGAAACCTGTTTCCACATACAAAAATGAATAAAAAATGGTTTCAGTGAAGTCATATGAATATCACATGTGCATTCTGATGTTGCACACACATGTGCAAGCAAGTAATTACCATCAGTCATATGTCAGCCTGTATAAGTGTTTGACTCGAAATAAATTTACATACATACATACATACAGAGTTAATTAGATTGAAAAGATACAATTTATATGCAGTGTTATCAAAACTAGAGAAAAGATGTGGCTGTGGAAATCGTTCTAAATACCATAGGACGAAGATCTGCCATCATTCAATTGCGAGCTGTTTCACAAAACTTATTAAAATAGAAGTTTGTTACAGTCTTATCGCACTGTAATCCTCCTTATCACAGAGGCAAAGAGTAGTAGTTATCAAATATTTTAAATAAAATATTTAAACTGCTATCAAACTATTGACTGAGAAGTAGAGGTGATGGTAAAATATAACGAGCTGTGTCCCCTTGCCGGCAACGACTGATGTTCCATTGAATGAAAGCAAAGTGAGGTGAAGGTTAAAGATATCGCGTGGGGAGTGTACGTATGTACATACACATGTGTACGAAACGAGTTATGCCTCATTAACAATAACCAGTCATTCGAGATAAATAAAAGATCATATAGAGGAAAATCGCATTGGTAGCTATTATTTTTATATGGAATTTACAGACGATAGTTGTTAGTGTTTATTATTGTTACATCGAACGAGAAAAGAAGTAATTGAAGTGTACATATTTATTTTAAGTCGGTCAAGGAATTTATAATATAAAATAGAAAGTAGACATTCGTTATAAAAATATAATGAAAACATAAATTTGATTCGGAATAATTAGTACATGTGTATTGTTTCAGATGTGTATAAGAAAATCATCATCATTTACAGCCATTCACTATCCACTCACGGATTAAGGCTTCTCCAACACGCTTCCATTCAACTCTCATCCATCTCACCCCACACATTTTCCTAATTTCGTAAAATTTCGACTTGCAGTCTTTATTTCACCTTTTTATATTCTCTCAAGGACCATTCTAGCACTTCTTTTGTCCACCTTTCGTCGATTCTTCTAGCTATGTGACCCACCTATTGCCAATTCAATTACTTCACTTTTCTTCTCATCCACATATTCCGTTTCCTATCTCTCTTCGTTATGCCGAGCATACAGCAATCCATACTTTTTTGAGTCATTATACATATGTTATATTTCAGTATATTTTTTGACATCTCATATGAGATACATACATAAATATGTATGTGCATGTGTATGTATTTGAGAGAAAATATAGAATTAAGGAGGCCTAGTAAATTATGAATAGAATGTCAAGTATAATAATTTTAAAATGAGTAATCATTTTAAAATGAATTATTAATGGCGAAATTGAAATAAGCCATTACCATTAAAATATGTATCTATGAAAATATTGGAAATCAGAAATATTATAATTAAAAGACATCATAAATCCCAACAGTCGCATTTAAAATGATTATTAAAGTTACGAACAACCAGAAATGCTATATACATATATGTTACATGTGTATGTACATACATACGATGTTTGTACAACTGACAATAAGAATAAATTGTAAATGTAAGGTGATGTATGTACATATGTACATATTATGTAACATGTTTTAAGATGTATTATATGTTTGACTCAATTTCAGGAATTTAAAAATGTCAAGTAATGTTTAAATTTTAAGGATATTTAATGAATAATATAATTTCATATCACTTCCATCTTAATATGCAAACTACAAACTTACATATATAGTAGACATATGTATATATTTTTTTAGTTGCTACTTTAGTATGCGGTCTACCTTAGCATGCGATCTACTTTTGAATCATAGTCGACTATTTTTTTTTATTTGTATCAGCAACGGAATTTTTATTACAGTTTTTGTTTTTTCCTGCCGCCCCATAATGTTGTCGAAGCATTTCTATCAAAATATCGTCAGCAGATACATATGTCTTAACCAAATCTTAAATGAATAGGGCCAACCTTAACTTAACCTAACGTATCCTGACCCTTGAATAAATAGGTGTTGGCTGCTAAGATATGTTTTTTTTCGGTCTCCGTCACGGGCCCAAATGTGAAACGCCCGAAAACGCAAATATCGGAAGGCAAAGATCGAAAATCGAAAGATCAAAAAAAGGGTGCATGGTAAACGGTATATACTCACTTAATTTGCGCGAGCAGGATACAACAGGAACAAGAGGAACAGGCTTTTCCTCCCGTATTAATGTGCGCGCGCAGAATATGGGAGGAAAAGCCTGTTCCTCTTGTTCCTGTTGTATCCTGCTCGCGCAAATTAAGTGAGTATGTACAGTTTACCATGCACCCTTTTTTTATCTTTCGATTTTCGATCTTTGCCTTCCGATATTTGCGTTTTCGGGCGTTTCACATTCGGGCCCGTGAGGTAGATCCGTTTTTTGTGAAAATATTGTTGAAGTAAAACTTAAAAAAAAAGATATCTTAGCAGCCAACACTTATTTATTTAAGGGTCAGGATAGGTTAGATTAAGTTAAGGTTGGCCCTATTCATATAAGATTAGGTTGTTAGGGTCAGTATTATTCAGTCTCATTGTCAAATGCGAGAACTGAGACAGTGAGACCACATATTAAAGTAAAAACGTGAAGGTAGATCGCATACTAAAGTAGATATGTGAAGGTATAGACCGCATACTAAAGTAGCAGTTTTTTTATTTAGGTAACAATAATGTATTACCATTTAAATAATTGTTAATCAAATGGTCTATACAGAACCTTACAAAGGCATTGACACAGGGACGTTTGCCAAGGGCGCTCGGAGCGTGAAGCAAAACTTTTATTAAAAGTTTAAACTTAAAAGGAACGTTTGTTAGTGGGTACCCATTCACGCAGGTCATTTTTTTTAACTGTGCACTTTGTTGACTCAAAGAGAAGCCGAAACTGGACGATAGTGATTTCAGCACATTATATCTACTTTTTATGAGGGTTAAAAGCTTATTTGTGAATATGATATTTATTGAAAAAATTAAAAAAATATATTAGAAAACAAAGATCCGAACACTATTTACCATATGGATATTTTGAATGTACTGAGCAAGTGGGATTTACAAGAATCTTATTCAAGTATTATACAAGCTATACGCATATTTCTGACAATGCCAGCGAGAATAGCCAAGGCTGAAAGGATAATAGCCATGGCGCTTATTTGATATTTGCCAAGTGTGCCAAAATCATTGGTACGGCTTTGGGTCTATAATTTAATAAGTTGATCAAATAATTATTTTTAAGTGTGAGTTTTTATTATATAAATTTTAGTCCAAGTTTCCTAGGAAACCAGCCCAGTGTTGTCCAGCTGCTTTTGTATGGGAACCCTTCAGTCCAGGGTGTTCTATAGAAATCTGCTAAGCTATGGTGGTTATTTCTTCAATTACCAATGAAATTTTATCATTTTAGATGGAATGATTTCACCACAAAAAGCGTACTGCATACACCGGAAAACAAATGTATCCATTTTTAAAGCTTTTCACTAGCCTTTCTAAAAAAGTAAACAGCCAGGAGATTTTCTTCTAATCTTCATATATCTTAAATAGTTGGCTTTAAAACTACAAGTCAAAAACTTTTTAGAAACAATTTTGACTTACATATAAAGATATAATATATGTATTACTTTTCAAATAATTATAATTACTCATTCACATCAGAATTCATTAATTATCATATAAAAATCTAATTTTTGTATGATTTATTTATTGTTTTTAGAAATTGGAAGGATTTTAAAAGAAACTTTTCACTCAAAGGTTTTCAGTTTGCGAATAGTCTGAAGGTAAGTCGAAGTTAATTTACTTACTAAAATTGTATTACATCTCGTATTATCTGTATGCAAATATTATTTAATAATATATGTAGCATTAATCAAATATTATGAATGAATTTTTTATTTATGAATAATGATTGTACAGGTTAATAAAAAAAACACAAAGCCTGCAAATTTATTTAGAGAATGATTTGGGCAATGAATATATTTCAGTCACAATGCCGAACGATTTGTGCAATATGTGTGAGGATATTATGCAACTTTTGTAACCGCTGCAAAAGCCGGTCGAGCCGTGTGCAGGCTCGTGCGAGTCGTAGCGAAGACACCTCTCGCACCCCCCGCACGCCCCGCCACCCTCGCCAGCCCCGCCGCACAACGGACTCCAGCTGACTGCATCTTGACACTTTACAACTCTTGCAATTACACTGACACTAGAATACTTTTCTCCACAAGTGGATGTGGCCTACAGCGCACTTTTTCTCGCCATCTACGAATGTCGCATTTTGAATTTATACCCGATATTGAATTAATCTTGCATATCTAGATATCAGTCGCAGATATTTTTAAATATAATCGGATGAAAATAGATGTTTTTAAATTGCTAAATTTGTGTATTGAAATTATATTGCCTTGTCTTTATAATACTCTTTAAGGTCTGTTCATACTTAACAGCACTGCACGGCTTCAGCACTGCACGACTCCGTTTCAAATATGTCATTTTATTACATTTCTATTCATATCTACCTACACGTCGCGGTCACGTCACGTTTACAGCAATTTGGTCGAGTGCAAGGCAAAATCGGCTTACTTATACATTAGAGGCCATGACGATACGGCGCAATATTGCTTACGTCATATTGTCGAGTACTTGCAATATGAATGCATACACGTACATTCGTAGCTACGCATCAGAATACAAGTCAGAAAAAATGTTTCGACGTTTATCGAAAAATTATGTATAATCGCGCTGTTGTTGAAAGAAGAAGCTCAAGAAGGCAATAAAAAAGCACGGAGGCGTTTTGATGTGCATCCCATGTTAAAAAATAGAAAAACTGAAGGAGAGTTTTTGTCACTGTATAAGGAGCTTGTGGATGATGTACAAATTTTTTTTAAATATTTCCGTAAAAAATTAATTTTTTTTTAATATTTGCGCCAAAACCATGTCGAAAGATTGAACAGCTGTCAAATGTCACTATCGATAATTGGTCCAAAACAGCAAAGCGGCAGACTCATGGCACGTAATTCGCGTGTATATTTCCACGATGACCAAAAAAACGGATACGATACATTGACGGATGTTGCTGTAATATATGAACAGGAAATGTCGGGTACTGCTGTAAGCCTGCCGTGGCGTAAACGTGACGGTTGGTATGAATATACCCATACAAAATGTACCAAATAATACTTTTCGTACGGCCGGATACCTGCTGAAGTTGGTACGTGCTGACTAGGTATGAACAGACCTTTACACCACGATAAAAACATAAGTTATAAAATAAAACTAAATAAACCTGTTTTATTTGTTTCATTTTTCCTGGTCTTAGCATTTGTTTTCGAATATATTTTTTGTCACTCAAAAATCAACATACCCGTTTTACTTATTTTTGAGAATGTAATAATTTGATAACAGGGGTTCAGTAGTATTTTAAATATTTAGTCAACCCTCTATATCGTTCTTGCATAAAAGGCATAAAAGGATGAAAGGAAATAAAAAATACTAAAAATGTAAGAAAGTGTTAATTTTTTTTTAGATTTTATCAGTGCTTAAATTTTGGGCTCCTGAATATGGTAAACTTTTCCAACCTTTATTGCAACAAATTATTGCGAGAATGTCTGTTTTCAGTAGCTCGTCTCTTGTACAGGCTGTCCGGTTCCTTAACGTGATAGGTGAGCATTTGGACATGTTTGATTGACGTGCTAGTGAATTCACTTGCACGACAATCAAACGGATCATGAGATTCAACATGAGGCTATTTGAATGAGATGAATGATGGATAATTTATTTATTTTTTATTGTTTTTTTTTTGTAAGACTGGTGTGACGCATTGAGGTAACCTGCCAGGTAACTTGGTCATTAATTTGTTATTATTATTCTTTGTCCATTTTTAATGTATTTATTGGGGCCTTCGAAACTAACAATATTACTTACAATATTTTCCGTATCCAGTTCCCATATAGCCACCTGTGGTGGCTACTTGGGAACTGGATACGGAAAATATTATAAGTAATATTATTGGTCTCGACGGCCCCATAGTAATAATAAATCAAGATACAAATAAAAAAGGGCAACAAATTAAATGGCCAGTATTTTAATCAATTTCAGTAAGTATATAAATCAGTTTTCGGACAGTATTTTACTAACCATTTTGGTCAGTATTATATTATAAAAATGTCAGTATAATAACAAATGGACAGTATAAAAATTTGACATACATTCGCCAGAGCATATAGTAATGCGTGTTGGGTGGAATTGTCTACCAAGATCATATCAATCTTGTGTTGATACCAATCAAAAACTAATATTAGCCAACATTATAAAAGAGAAATAGAGCCAGATAAAAAAAAATATAAATAAAAAGACAATATTGTAATTCCTATCAAAATACGAAAGGTCACTATTTATATTTATATTCATTTTATCAATAATTTGATTTGGAATTTTGGTTTTCTCCACTCTCTGTATTTTTTCGACCATTGTAGCGCACGAGGGATTCCTGTAATGCCACAATGGTTCAAACTCAAACGTAAAATACTCGGTTCACTAGATGTTCAAATATGTATTGTGAAAAATATTGATGTAATGATTTTTATTTTCAATTTTGAAACTTTATTTTGGGGGCGGGGGCTCGAGCATGCTAGCCCGGGGGTCCGTCTTGGTATGTTCGGGCCGGTAAACGGACTACTAGTCATATGTGAACTAGTCACAGGACAACCGGTCGCTCTAGATTGGTCACACATGATCACCCGTCACACTAAAACTGGTCACACTAAAACTGGTCACACCCTAAAAACGGTCACGAGAAAACTGTTTGACCGATTTTAGGGTGTGACCAGTTTTCTCGTGACCAATTTTATGGTGTCACCAGTTTCAATGTGACGGGTGATCACGCGTGACTGATCTACAGCGACCGGTTGTCCTGTGACCGGTTCACATTTGACTAGTAATCACCGAACTGTTCGGGCCATGTTTGGAATGTAACCCGTTTACCAAAATCTCGATCACGGAACATCTGGCACCCGAAAATTCCATCCATCGAGATTAACTCACGTGAAATATCATACTAACGAGAACTCGAGTGCCAATATAGGGGGGTTGAAGGTTTTGGACCGTTTCCCAGCCTATGGAAATTCAGTTGAGTTTTGAAGAGGATCTTTATTACTCTGTGGCGGCTCGCTTATACGACATGGTCGAGTTTGGTTGCCTTCCTGCGAGTGGGGACCAACCCGGCTGGGTTCGGAGAGCCGCTACTCACTCTGTCTTCAGCTGTCATATAATAAACACGTGCATTAACATGCCAGTCGTCTCATTCGTTCATCCTCCATAACTCGATTAATACAGGTGTATTTGTATGTACAGCGAAGTAGGTAAAAGATTCACTGGAACGAGCTAGGTCGAGTTCCTGAAGCTCACTGGCATCTGGGGACGATGCACTGGTTTATAAAGGTGTTGCTTGAGCAACGCGTAGCTGGGCCGGTGAGATCACGTTCTGGAAGATTCCGACGGGGTCGAGGTCTTCCTTTGTGTTCGATGTTGGATGCGTAGTTGCGTATCCGTGGGATTGCGTATCTGGAGCGAGTCAAATCGTCTTTATGGGTAAGCTGGACGAAGTATTTCGGCCACGGCTAACTTTCGTGTACGAGAAGAGGACACGATGATGTTATGGAGGATGAACGAATGAGACGACTGGCATGTTAATGCACGTGTTTATTATATGACAGCTGAAGACAGAGTGAGTAGTAGCTCTCCGAACCCAGCCGGGTTGGTCCCCACTCGCAGGAAGGCAACCAAACTCGACCATGTCGTATAAGCGAGCCGCCACATCACTCCCCCCCCAGCATCAGCGATACCAAAATTACAAAGAAACAAATTTTACAAAAGAAAAAAAATTATTGTTACACAAAGAGAAAAAATTATTACGTGGGGAGAAAAAAAAATGTTGACGTGGGTCATCCGCTGTGTACATAGGTGTACCGCCCTGAATGGTCGGTAGATTCGAGGGCGGTGACGTCGCGAGCAGGACGGTGGGTGGTCCGATGGTCGCGCGATGCGATGCTGCGGCGGCGCCGCTCTTCCGAGGCTGATGTCGGTTGGTGGGGCGGCGGGGGCGGCAGGGGCATCGATGTGGTTGATGATACTCCGAGCTGGACTGTGAGTCGTTGTGGCTCGTGGAGGTGTTGTAGCGCTACCGCCCGTCTCGGCGTGACGACGCTCGTGGGGACGGACGGGGCCTTGATGATGATGATGGTGCTGAGGTGGTGTATGTCTTGTGGTGCTGGATGACCGTTCTATGTGTAGTGGATCGCGCATGACTCCACATCCAGCTGTCAAGATCGTCGTCTCATTCGCTCCCCCATTTTTTTAAGCACCTGTCATCGACGTTGTGGCTGGACGTCGGTAGGTAGGTAGGTAGGTAGGTAGGTAGCCGTGTCTGCTCGTTTATTGTCACCCGCGGGCCGCGACGCGCTCTGTTGATGGCGATGGGGGCGCGGCGGGTAGCTTCTCCCGCCTGGCTCGGCGAGGCAGGGATGAGCGGCATGTTGAAATTAATCGAGGCTGCGTGGCTCGATGTCGGGGGTCACCAGTATGGAGGATGAACGAATGAGACGACTGGCATGTTAATGCACGTGTTTATTATATGACAGCTGAAGACAGAGTGAGTAGTAGCTCTCCGAACCCAGCCGGGTTGGTCCCCACTCGCAGGAAGGCAACCAAACTCGACCATGTCGTATAAGCGAGCCGCCACAATGTCATTTGTACAGATTAAGTTCGATGAGGGGAAATAGGTGATATCACAAGTCGTGCTATATCTCTACACCAAATATTCTATATTTGTAATTTTCACGGCAAAGATTGTCATTTGCGCGATTGCAATGTGCGAAATAATCCATTTACTAAAAATAATACAATAGGGTTCGTCCGAATAGCGGTGCAGGGCGTACAGGCTGAGCCGGCTAGCGGAGGGTGTGGAGGGAGTGGAGGAGTGGATCGCGGCGGAGAGTGCGGCGGCGGGGCAGAGTGGAGTGTGGCGGAGTGGAGGGGAGCGGTAGAACGCGGTCGGCCATTGCGCGTCCCGCGGCGACGGAGCGCGGAGTGTGAGGCGCGCTAGCCGGGGGCGCGCACGGGCCCACGGGCCGCGGCATGTCCCCGCCCGGGTAAGTCAGAGAACGGTCAGAGTGAGAGAAAGAGAGAGAGATAATGGTCGCGGTAAAGGGCGGCGGCGCGTAGTGGCGGCATGCGGCGCGCCCCGGCGCTGGCCCTGCTGGCCCTGTTGGCCCTGTTGGCCCTCGAGGCTCCCTCCACCACCACCTTCGCTATCAACCAACCAACCAACTCCAACTCCAATTCGAACTCGCACCCGCACCCGCAATCGCAATCGCAAACGCAATCGCAATCGCAGTCGCAGTCGCAGTCGCAGTCGCAGTCGCAGTCGCAGTCGTCTGACCAACACCCTCCTAACGCCAACGCCAACGGCAACGCCAACGCCAACGCCAACACCACCAACGGCAGCTCCAACGCGGCGGTCGTCCGACTCTTCGCCGAGCAGACGCAGCACCCCTTCAACCACCTGGTCGTCGACAAGAACACGGGCCGAGTGTTCGTGGGCGCGGTCAACCGGCTGCTGCAGCTCTCGCCAGACCTGCTCGTCACGGCCAACGTGGAGACCGGCCCCAAAGATGACTCCCCCGAGTGCTCCGTGCTGGACTGCCCCTCGCACGTGCACCGCAAACCCACCGACAACATCAACAAAGCGCTGGTCATCGACTACTCGACGTCGAGGCTCATCGCGTGCGGCTCCCTCTACCAGGGCATGTGCTCCGTGCGCAGTTTGCACAACGTGTCGGACGTGCGCGAGGTGCACGAGCCGGTCGTCGCCAACAATGCCACGGCTTCGACGGTCGCGTTCGTGGCTCCTGGCCCTCCCAAGGTCGGAGACGCTCACGTCCTCTACGTGGCTGTCACCTACACGGGCAACTCTGCCTACCGCAGTGAAGTCCCGGCCGTCGCTTCTCGTTCCCTGGACGACGCCAGGCTCTTCCAGATCGCCCAGGCTGCGGTCACGACCGGCACTCGCATGTTCGTCAACTCGCTGTCTCGCGAGCGCTACCTGATCAACTACGTGTACGGCTTCAGCTCCGAGGGCTTCAGCTACTTCCTGACCACTCAACCCAAAGATCTCAACCAGCAGTCCAACGCCAACTACTACAGCAAACTAGTACGGGTGTGCCACGACGACGAGAGCTACTACTCCTATACTGAAATCCCCATAGCTTGCACCAGCGAGGACACCAGCTACAACTTGATCCAGGCGGCCTACGTCGGTAAAGCGGGATCTCTTCTCGCCGCCGAGCTCGGCATAACCGCCCAGGACGATGTGTTGTTCGCCGTCTTCAGTCAGAGCGAGTCCAATAGCAACGTTCCTAGAGAGCCGTCCGGGTTGTGCGTGTATTCGCTCAAGGCCATCCGGCGAAAGTTCCTTCAGAACATCAAGACTTGTTTCAACGGGAGTGGTACTAGGGGTTTAGGTTTCATCTCGCCGAGTTTGGCCTGCGTGAGCACTCGTCTCAACACCATCAGCGAGGACTTTTGTGGTTTAGATGTTAACACTCCGTTAGGCGGCGAGCAGCCTGTCGAAGCTGTGCCGGTCGGTAGATTTAATACTCAGTTGACGGCCGTGGCGGCCACGTCGACCGGTGATTACACCGTCGTCTTCGTCGGTACGGCCCAAGGACACCTTAAGAAAGTAGTCATCGAGAGTCCCACGTCGGCGTTCGAGTACGGTGATATCGCCGTCGACGAGGGCTCTCCAGTGAATAAGGATTTACATTTTGATACCAAATTTATGCATTTATATGTGATGACCGAGAAGAAGATTTCTAAAGTTAAAGTACAAGAGTGTGCCAAGTACACGAACTGTTTGACTTGTCTGGGTGCGAGGGACCCCTATTGCGGGTGGTGCTCTTTAGAGAATAAATGTAGTTTGCGCTCTAATTGTCAGGACGCGGCCGAGGATCCGCTGTATTGGATATCGTACAAAAGTGGCCGTTGCACCACCATCACCCAAGTGAATCCCAATCAATTGCAACGCACGACCGCGAGGACTTTGGAATTGGTCATCGAGAACCTGCCCGTTCTCTCCGGCCAATTCTTGTGCGCCTTCACCGCTTTAGACAAAACTTTGATCACTAACGCCATCCGTAGACCGTATGGTGTAAATTGTACGACTCCTAGGACGGATTTACTGCCTTCCATTCCCACCGGTCAACATCATTTCACGGCAAAGTTGTCTGTTAAGACGACTTCCGGACCTGACTTTGTCGCTACCAATTTCACTTTCTTCGATTGCAACACTTATACGACGTGCACACAGTGCGTCAGCTCTTCGTTCCCTTGTGACTGGTGTGTCGACGGACACAGGTGCACCCACGATACGGCTGAGAACTGTAGGAACGACATCTTAGTCACCGGAGTCAGTCGGATCGGTCCCAGCTACCGTTCCGGCCCCGCATTCTGTCCGACCATCAATGCCACCGTCGCCGGATCTGAAATTTTAGTACCGTCCGGTTTGAAAAGGGCTATAAAAGTGAAGGTTCACATCATCGGTCAGTTCATTATACAAACGCGTTTTGTATGCCAATTCAACATCGAAGGACGTGTGACGAGTGTCAATGCACAACTTTTGGCCGACGTCATCTATTGTGATGCTATGGAGTTCACTTCGAGCGCTTCCAATGTCACAGCCTCCTTCGCCGTCATATGGGGCGGATCTAAGCCTCTGGACAATCCTGACAATCTTCACGTGTTGATTTATCGTTGCAAGGAAATGGCTGACAACTGTGGAATGTGTTTAGCTTTGCCCGAGAAGTTTGCATGCGGATGGTGCCAGAGCTCCGACTACTGCTCCGTTAAAGAGCAGTGTGGAACCGTTTGGTTGGATCGCAGTCAAACATGCCCGAATCCGAAGATTCATTCTTTCCGACCGAAATTGGGTCCTTGGGAAGGCGGCACCAACATCACAATTGAAGGCATCAACTTGGGGCGTAACTTCTCCGACATATACACAGGTGTCACAATAGCCGGAGTAAACTGTCAACCGATTGAAAAACTCTACATCAAAACCAAACAAATTGTGTGCACCGTAGACGGACCCGGAATGCCGAATCCCAAGAACGGACCCGTCGTCGTGAACGTTATGGCGTACCGAGATGAATCGGCTGAAGAATATAGATTTGTCGATCCCATCATTCAATCCATCAGCCCTCGATTCGGTCCAAAGTCTGGAGGCACACGACTGACAATCACAGGACAGTATTTGAACGCCGGAAGTAATATTCAAGCTTTCATCAATGATACACAATGTGCCATTTTAAGTACAAATATGACTATGACTATATGTCGTAGTAGTCAGTCGGTGAAGCTAGGCACTGGTCATCTCACAATGACTTTCGACAAAGGCAAGAGAGAATGTGTCAATGAAATGTTCGAGTACGTAGAAGACCCGGTGATACAATACATGGATTCCGGACAGAGTCAAAAAGAAATACCTAAAGGTATTCCATCCGGAGGAATAAAGATAGAAGTAATGGGTCAAAATTTGCGTTCAGTATTACAGCCGGAAATGTATGTTTATTATGAAAACGATATATATTTCGGGAAGTGCGAGGTCTTGTCAAACACTAAGATGATGTGTGAGTCTCCGGTAATTAAGTCACGCGGAGCAAAATTGGACGCTGACAGACCGGAGAGGTTAGAATATGGCTTCATCATGGACGACGTACAAAGTGTTCGCAATCTGTCATCCAAAGGCTTCAGCAAATTTTATCTTTATCCGGATCCTGAATATTACAAGTTTGATGAAAACGTCAAGTATTACAAGTCGGACTATCTCACAATCAACGGTCAAAATTTGGATAAGGCGTGTCAAGAGAAAGATGTCGAAGTGATGATCGGGAGTAGTTTCTGTAATGTGACATCATTGTCCCGGCATCAGTTGACGTGTCGGCCACCTACGCAGGACGAGCTAGATGTTGATGATCAAAATTTGCCAGATGTTATAGTGAAGGTTGGATCTTCTTTGAGAGTTGAAATTGGAAAATTGTCTTACACTTCACCGGCTGGTCTACACGGAGCGCTGAGCAAGTCCATAATATTGGGTGTCATCACTAGTGTCGTAGTCGTCTTTTTGATCTGTTTAGTTTTCCTCTTCATGTATAGAAGGAAATCGACTGAAAGTATCAGAGTATTGAAAAATATGCAAGAACAGATGGACATATTGGAATTGAGAGTGGCGGCTGAATGTAAAGAGGCTTTTGCCGAATTGCAAACAGAAATGACAGATCTGACCGGCGACGTTACTGGAGGCATTCCATTTTTGGACTATCGTACATATGCTATGAAGATTCTATTCCCGAATATCGACGGCCATATTGTACTGCAGTGGGATCGGCCCGAACTTCTGAGGAAGGAAAAAGGTCTTCGCATGTTCGGACAGCTCATCATGAACAAAACGTTTTTGTTGCTTTTTATACGCACGCTGGAAAGTAATAGATATTTTTCTATGAGAGATAGAGTTAATGTAGCTTCTTTAATTATGGTTACACTGCAAAGTAAGATGGAATATTGTACAGATGTTTTGAAAACGTTGTTGGCAGAATTGATCGAAAAATGTATGGAAGGTAAAAGTCATCCAAAACTTTTGCTCCGTAGAACTGAAAGTGTTGCTGAAAAAATGCTGAGTGCTTGGTTTACATTTTTGCTGTACAAGTTCTTGAGGGAATGTGCCGGAGAGCCACTTTATATGCTGTTCAGATCCATGAAGGGTCAGGTGGACAAAGGACCCGTTGACGCTATAACATCTGAAGCTAGATATTCTTTGAGTGAAGAAAAACTTATAAGACAATCTATTGAATTTAAATCAATGTCAGTATTTGTTTCAATATCACAACAAACTGTTTTTGTAAGCGGCCTGGAGTCCAACACTGAAAATGTACAAGTGAAAGTTCTTGACTGTGATACCATCAGCCAAGTGAAAGAAAAATGTCTGGATACAATATATAGGGCGACACCGTATTCCCAACGACCGAACAAAGATGATTTAGATCTGGAATGGAGAACCGGTGCCTGCGGGAGAATGATCCTCTACGATGAAGATACTACCACTAAATCCGAAGGGGAATGGAAGAAGTTGAACACATTGCATCATTATAGAGTCCCAGACGGCGGTTGTTTAAATCTAGTCTCTAAACAGAGTTCAATTTACAATTTGGCCATGTTATCGGAGAAAAATGAGAAGTCACACATGTACGAGACGTTGAACCGCAGCAAATTCAGTTCCGCTAGTCCACCAGCTAGTCCTTTGAAATATGAACAAAATAGTGGAATGAAATTTTGGCATCTAGTTAAGCATCACGACAGTGATCAACACAAAGAAGGAGAACGAGGAAATAAAATGGTTTCTGAAATTTATCTGACAAGATTACTCGCTACGAAGGGTACTTTACAAAAGTTTGTCGACGACTTGTTCGAAACAATATTCAGTACTGCTCATAGAGGTTCAGCTCTGCCTTTGGCGATCAAGTACATGTTCGATTTCCTCGACGATCAGGCTCTCCAGCATGCCATATCCGACCCGGAAGTAGTCCACACGTGGAAGAGCAACAGCTTACCGTTGAGGTTTTGGGTGAATTTGATAAAGAATCCTAATTTCGTGTTCGACATTCACAAATCTAACACGGTCGACTCTTGCCTGTCGGTCATAGCTCAAACTTTCATGGACTCGTGTTCAACTTCAGATCACATCCTGGGCAAGGATTCGCCCAGTTCGAAACTGCTGTACGCCAAAGACATTCCAGTGTACAAGGAGTGGGTGGAGCGCTACTATACGGATATAAAGCAGATGCCGGCCATCTCCGACCAGGACATGAACGCCATGCTGGCCGAAGAGTCCCGTCTGCACACTAAGGAGTTCAACACTAACTGCGCCCTCCATGAGCTTTATGCCTACGCCATCAAGTACTCGGAGCAGCTGATGGTGACCCTCGAGGAAGACGAGTTCTCGCAGAAGCAAAGACTCGCCTACAAGCTAGAGCAGGTGCACAATCTCATGGCACACGACTACGCTATGTAATAAAAGAAATACCGCGCCGCCTAAATGGTTTAATAATAAAAAATAATAATAATACATATTAGTGTTAAAATTCGATGTAGCATATATATATTGAATATATGTACATATTAATTAAATGGATTAAATATTATATAATTATTATAACACAATAAATGTGAGTGAGTCTCTCGATGAGTTTGTTGTGACGCGCATATTCACGACAGTCGCATTTTCGAGTCAGAGTGTTGTGCGGGAACATTATCAGGGTATGTAAAATTTAGACAGTTTAATCGCTAGATAGACAATTGAATTTCCCAAAAATGTGGGTCGGAGTCTGTCCCTCCCCCTCCCAAGAAGAAATTGAGAAAAAAAAAAAACTAAAACGGAAAATACCCCGTCGTGAATATGTCATTATGATGTACCTTTAGCTTACTGCCAATTAATTAAAACATATCTGGCTGAACGAAATGGAAATTGTTGTATATACTAGATAGTGTACAGTCCTAAATAATTTATGAATTGCGTTGGTCTGACTATTGATTTTAAGTCTAAAAAAAAACGATATATTATACTCTTCCGTATTTTACTAATTTTGTTCAAGAGAATATTTCTATATGTATGCTTTATAAGTGAAATCAAAAAATGGAAAATAAAAAAAAAAATGAAAATTAGTATTAACGGATAAATGTCGTGAATTTATACTATGAACTTGTATACTTTTTATCTGATTCGTTTTTTTATATATATATTATATATTTTTTTTGCCTTTTTACAAGAAATTTTGTAATTTGGTATTTTTAAAAATGATGAAAAAAAAAGTGTAATTATGTTTTTTTTACAATTGAATCTCAAAACACAAATTGATGTTTTTTAATCAGAAAATAAATGTTTACAAATAAATAACTAATTGAATGTAAAATGTGTGTGCAAGTGTAAGCAGGCCGCGGCGCCGCCGCCAGCCCCACTGTATTCCATTAATAAATATTGTCAATTGTACTTGGAGAGTGGTTTTATTACATCAACACCCTGCCTATTAAGTCTCAATATAAATAAGAACCCCATCAGAGAGAGATATAAATGGTTAATAATAGTCAAAAGATAAATAATAAAAAAACCGCCCTGCGCAGCCGCCCCCGCCGCCCGCGAACCGCCGCCCGCAGCCCCACATCTCACGCACTCACGCAAATCACGCACTCACGCAAAATACACACGCTCACGCGTTCGCTCGCACACAACACACCACACACACATTTTCGTACATCCACATATTCGTACGTGTGCGGCACTACATGGCGGCCCGTCGCTGTTGTTTTCAGCGCGGCGAGGCGGCTGCTGTGGGTGTTGTGCCGGTGCTTGTTCATCTTCGTCAACAACTTGTACTGCATACCCGCCTACGTCTTTTGGACGGCCGCCCTTCGACCCCTCCGACGCTGGAGACCTGAAATCTACTGGCGACTCGAGGGTTTCCTCTTTCACTGGCTGCTGGCCATGGTGGCGCATTGGTCCGATACGGCCGGATATCGAAGTAAGTACACCCACCAACCACATCACGACGAAACACTATTGACTCTCGACACTCTTCACAACATATCCATCAAATTTTCTTTTTTTTGTTTATTTTATTTGTTTTTTTTTTACTATTTTTTTTTCTTTTCTTTTTTACATTTTCGTTTTATTTATTTTGTACTTGTTGTTTTTTTGTACTTTGTTAAGGTGAGCATTAATGATGAAATTTATCAACAGGTAACTCTGGCAGTGCCTACTAGAATAAAAAATATTTCGGGACATTTTTGTGAGGGGGGGGAGTGAGGATATTTTAAAATTTTGAAAATTAAATATTCCTCTTTTTCGCTGTGTTAGATAATTATGAAAGAAAAAGCATGCGATGTAGACAAAATTTTTTTTTTTTTAATATCTTTAACCGCTTCGATCCCAAGCGGACACAGGTGTCCGATACGCGCTTACAACACAAGTCCCAACCGGACATTTATGTAAAAATTCTCACACGGACACTCAGTAATATATATGTAAAAATACTTTTTAAAAGATAATTATTTTTTTATTTCGGTTTTATCAGTTCTAAAAAGCACGTGGTAAACATTACATATGTACGTGTGTAATGACTAGAGGTAGGATTGTCACAGTGCTAGTCATTACTAGTCACCGGACCCAGAAGGTGTCGCGTATTGTTCAAAGGTTGTAAATGCATTGTTAAAGGTTTGCCGAACTTTTTTTACAAAATATTTACAACAATGGAACAATGGATAGAACTGTGACTATCCTACCTCTAGTAATGACAAGCAGCGATAGTTTTAACTTGCGGTATTCAAGTGGTTCATCTAAATGAAATTTTAATGTCAAAACGCTGCAGGAAATTTTTTTCAAAGGAAGTTAAATTTTGTTAAAAATCCGTATTAAATTAAACACTTCGATTTCAATATGGGATATCCGGTATGTGGGTTATTCGCAGTAATTTTTCAAAAAAATATTTTTTTTATTTTCCAGAATTGGGGGCTTTCGGAATGTGTCGGCTTTTAACAGTCCTGGTCTCGGCTATCATATTTGTCGTAATTAAAAATGCTACAACAGATTTACGAGAGATATATCAAAATTCTTTTCAAATTTCACTTCCAAGATTCAAAAAAATTGTGTAGTGTTGAGAACAAAATTTGTTGGCTGCTGTATAACAGCTCTGACAAACAAATTGCTAGATTTATCTGCAGACAAATTTCTTTTTGAATGCTCACCTTTAGAATTTCTTGTTTTGTTTACAGTTTCAATCCCCAGATACTCAACTATGCCATTTACTATGGAACCTGTCTTTGTTATTATTCTTAGAACTACAATCACTGACTAATTGGATATGGCTTTGCCTAGTGAAATTAATTTATGAGTATTTTCTACAATATTAAAATAAAATTTGCTTATATAGACAACAGCAGCAATAGTATTGTTGTTTTCTATCATAAAATTTTTATAGTTGTAAATATTAAAATAAAAATTAGGTAAAGCTACATTCAACTATAAACAGAAAAGTCTCCAAGTTGTGAAATTTTAACTTATTCAATAAGTTTATTGCTAAGTGTTGCGTGTATTAGTCATTCAATTTCATGAATATTGAAACTCATTATTCACTAATAATTAATTAGCTATAACTTGAATTGAGACTTGTTGTATCTGGTAATTAGGCCGGGTTCCATTGTAATTGTGATGAATCATAAAAATTGCATGAATGCATTTTGAATATATTAATTTTTTATTCAAACATTTTCCATGCACAATCTTGAAAGTTTGGCAAATATGGTTGATATTCTTTGTGTTTGACCACATGTTTTATCAGACTTCCTCCATGCTGAATAATTTTGATTTTCACATAAGGAACAATGCAATTTTTTGATTTGTTACTATACTTGGTGGTTTATAACAATGTCACACTCACAACTAGACTTAAGCTAGTCGTCAGGGCAATTGAAAATAACAATAGACCGTTAAATAAGCAAGACAGCAAAAAAGCTTGTAAAAAGGTGTTTTTTCTATGAAATTAACAATATTGCCCTGATCCCTAGTTTTAGTCTACTAATAACCACATTACACAATTTGATTTTATTATTATTACTTTTTTTATTATTTGCTTTTTTTACATTCATATATTTTATGTACTAAATCTGCTCTAAACAAAACAGTATTCATTACCCATTCAGATAAGATTAATACAATATCCAAGGTATTAAATACGCCATTTAATATTTATGCTTATGTTAAAACATGACTAAGATCACACATAGTCGAATAATTATCTCAGCATAATTAAATATAGTCATTGCTATTATAAACATGTAAAAAAATAAAATATTTAATGTTATTAAAAATTATATACCACGTACACATCTAATTATTATGTAAATATAATATATATCAGTACAAGTGTATCTTGTTTGCTAACTCTTATAAACACTTATCTTTTGTGTATATATATATATGTATGTATATTACAGTCCAAGTGTACATTTCGTTCGTTTATGAACATACTAGTTTGTTTATATACAAACTAATATGGCCAAGTATACTGTACATAACAGAAAATATTGAGAAACGAACTAGTTTGTTCACGCACAAACTATTAGGCATAAGTTTAAGTATTCTCGATCGTTTGTTGCATCCTCTATGCTTACTCTGGGTTGCAATAGTTTTAATATTAGCAGAAATGGGTATTATAACTAAGTTTTAATGTGGTTTTCCTTTTTAAATACTTGAAACTTTGACAATCAAAAGTTTTATGCATTTCGAGTAAAACCAGTTCATGTATAAACAAACTAGTATGTTCATGAACAAGGCGAAGTGAACACTTGACTGTAATAAATACATATTTTATGACTAATAATAATACAAGTGTGTATACAAATTAAACATTTTATTGCAATAAAACTAACTCTAAGTAATATTTAAATTTGAAAGATGTAGAGAAACTGCAGTAAAGTTATTTTGTACTTTAAACATGCACTGAGTGATTACAAAATTGCATGCATGTTGTTAAGTCTATTGTACTCTTCCTACTGATATTATTTTAGTTTATAACATATAATAATATATTATTATAATCTTTAGTTGAGATTTGAGATGACAATATTCATATTTCACACGCACGGACATAAATGAATCAAATTTTTGCATCATGTGGTAATGTTGTACAACACACGTTCATTCTAGAGTTCCACCTTTTTTCACTCGGTCAATGACCGGTTTTCGCTAACACGAGAGCATTTCTAGTTCAATATGTTTTGCTTCAACGATTATCTGTTTATAATAATCCTTATTTAAACACATAAAAGTCCGATTTATTTATTATGTTTTATCATTTACTGCGGTGATGAGCAATGCGCCACATTGCTGTGCGTGGCGTGTGGCGATATTATTGAAATTGTTTTCGATTCATAAAAGTGGTGTCTGGCTTGTTTCGAATTATGATCAACCTTGGCTGTGTCTGTACGATTTGCTCGTACAAGTTTGAGAAGCTCTGGTCTAAACGATATCGGAACGTGGCCGCCCACATTGGTGAGTCACGTGTTGTTTGACGCCATGCAACATGCTTGACCAATTCCACCATGGAATCGATATGGCTGCGTTGAAAATTTCAAGTCGTGATGTTTTGTCATTTTGGTTAAAATGATCGCAAATTGGCCCAACAAAAAAATTTAACATTTTTATTTTGGCAACTTATTGATGTGTCGCAAGAATGATTTACGTTTTTTATCGCCATGGAATAAATTTAATCGTATACTAATTGATTATGGATCACTTACAGTTCCTATAAAAGTGAAAGAAGTTTTAATTGAATTTGCGATAGTTTGTCTGTATTAGTTCATAAATATTTATTATAAATGCACATTTTTACTTTCTTTTAAATTCTCGGCATTATTGATTTGACTTTGATATAATTATGGATGTGGGTTCTGACGAATTCCTTACAATGCTCGTTCGCCAGTGTAGGAAGACATTAGAAAGAATTTGTTACATAGATAACAACTGAGGTTCATTAACCAATGCAATCAACTAAAAATATCTGTTTGGAGTAGGTAGATTGTAAGCAAGAACATTTGCTCAAAAAAATAAAAATACAATAGACTTTGTGGTTGCTACTCGACTAGGTTTGGATTGTGCTTTAGTTCATATTGGTTTATTTCTTTCTGTTGATATAAGTTTGCGTTTAGTTTATATCGTGTTGACAGTGTCTGTTTGCAGTTCAGGTTTTTTGAGGTAAAAAATAGTTAATAAAATCGTTCAACGAGATTGCAAAATGTCAAGCGTAATAATATAGATTTTGAATGTAAATGATACCCAATTATATTGCGTTGTAATGATGTATAAAAACTATATTTATACTTACTGACTGAGCACTTCTAACAAGGCTCTATTTGCTTCCGCAAGTGGTGTGAATGCTAAAAGATACGTTATCTTTGAGTATCATTGAAAGTTCATACAGAACTACTTCCTTTATGTTGGCACCTCAACGAAAATCGGTGTTTGATTTGCTAATTTTGGTTCAAAAACTTAATTAACATTTTTGATGTCACCTAAACAGCATTTTTAGTATAGTGATTGTCTTCGCTTGTCCAATATGAGAATTATGTAGTTCCAGAACTTTCTATGCATCCAAAATCCAAATGTAGTGTTTTGGAATTGAATTAATCGTTAAGTACTTATTCAAGGGCTTGTATTTTACTGGTAAGTGTTTCAATCTATTTTTGTCGGTATTTAAATATATTATACGGACAGTATCCGTTGTTCAGTATACAAGTGGTCAGTATAAATAATAAAAGGTCAGTATTTATATTAAATGATCAGTATTTAAACATAAATGGTCCGTATTAATGTTAAATGATAAGTTTTATTTTGACGAATGGCCGGTATTACTTTTTGATTGGTATCAACACAAGATTGGTACGATCTTGATAGACAATTCCATCCAACATGCATTGCTAGTTGTTCTGGCGAATGTACGTCAGATTTTTATACTGGCATTTAATAAGACTGACCATTTTGTTACTAAAATACTGGCCGAAAACTGATTTATATAAGTACTTACCGAAATTGATTAAAATACTGGCCATTTAATTTGTTGCCTTATTTAAGTATGTACATCAAACTATATTAAATGATATATGTGTGGTATTCTTTTATTATGTTACCATAAGCCTAAGAAATACATTTGAATACGCATGTTAAATGAGGTTTCATATTGTATGCAAAAAAATAGGAAGAGACTTCTTTGAATCTGTTAACTCGAACGTTGTTGACACTTTTTTAGTTTTATTTTCGAATATATCCATATATATTCATTTCTTTTGATACTATCTTCAATTGATGTTATTGCTGTGATGTGTTGTACCGATAGGTTCGTGCTTTTTTTGTTTTTGCTAGGATTTTAACGATATTGCATACTATTTTTTGGGTACCACTAGAAATAATGTATTTAACAGTTATATGTAGGTATGTGGTGTAATATGGTCACCTTGTCGGCTTTCCCATCCAAGCGACTGTTATTAGTAGCAATTTAACGTATCCGCCGCTCAGCTGGATCGATTAACGCACTGCTTTGGGAGACCATCCTAGATTTGTCCTCTAATCGAGTGCATCAATTCTGGTGATGCAGCAGAGTGCAATGCAGGTCAAGGTGAGCAGAGCGTACGGTGGGATTGACGCGTACTATGCACACAATGATTGCACATGTGCATCTACTGCGATTCCCACGTCGGCTTTCACGCTCGCTTTCAATTTCAATGTCTGACAACGTCGCATCCGACTGAATGACTTTTGGAATTTGCTGTTTGTGTGAGATACGTGTCGGTCGTACCACTGATACGGAGGTGATAGTGTTTTTCGAAGAACAAAAAAAAGTCATACGTATAATATATCTAATCTACGTACCAATCTGTCTCGTCCGGAGTGGTAAAACTAACCAACTGGATACGACGTGGTGGCGCAATAAATCAAATTCAACGGAAACGATCAAATTTGTCGTCGTAGACCGCGTGATTCGTTTTGTGGCGTGTTCTATTCGTAATGCATTCGGATAATCAATTTGGACTTTGTTCTCCGAGCTTGAATGTACACGAAGGCGTCGAAGTTCGCACAATCTTTAAGAAAAATGCTTGTTTGTTTTTGCCGAATTGATTATTGCGCAATTCGCCATTGTGTTCGCCGGAAGTGCTATGTGAAGTTGGGTAAAATATCGCCATGGCAAAATGGCAATGAGAGTGTGGCGTAACAATGGCAGAATCCGATTCTCAAATAATGATCGGAGATATCATCGCGTTGAGTAAAAGGTTTTCTTTGTTTTAGTAACCTTAATAGTACGGTTGTTTGACGTAAACACGCGCAATGAATTGCTTAGCGGTTCTGTTAATAAATCCATCCACTAGTACGTGCTCTGTTTTCAGAATTGCGTACAATTTTGAAAACCATCAAAAATATGTCGTGGCCAATTTTCGTTGGGGTTCAACGTACCCACCAGAAGTCACTGAAGGTTGTTTTGGTATGACATGCTTTGTATGAATCACAATCAATGGTAATTGGTCATGGAAAATCAATCGGTTCATTTCTTCACTCCGCCGCAGAACCGAAATAAATGTTTAACATTTATAAGATTTATTTATCACGACAGTAGTCTATAGTAAAATAGTATCTAGTTTTAACGTATGAGTATGACATTAAAATTCGACATGTGGTAGGTAAGTAAATTATTCTAAAATATTCGTTTTTACAGTTTTTATTCATTTATTATTATTTAAGATGCATTCAAATTGAAAACAATGTATGGAGGTTCCGACTTGTGTATTATAAAAACCGTTTTCGCTTTAAGTTACAGTACCATGAGATATTATAACAAATTTAGTACTTACAAATTGAAAGCATAGTGGTCAAACAAATAGTATAGTAGATGGATGCAAAAGTACAACATGGCAACAATCATAACTATAGGGCATATGGTCATTTGGTCAATGGTAAATAACAATACACGTTCCAACAGTGCGGAATGTAAGAGAAAACAATAGGTTTTCTACGAAGTTAACAATAATCACAACGACAAAAAACCTTATTGCCCTAATCACCCTCCGCTGTCTAATCATAGCACGTGGAAGTAAGCTTCTCAAAAATATAATTGTGATGATTAAAGGGCGGATTCAATCGGTTGATTTTGTAAATAACAATAGACCGCTCCATTAGTGTTCAAAGCGAGAGAGCAAAAAAGTATGGTTTTTATAGAAATTAACAATAGTAACCCAATTTTGTGCGAAAAGAAACTGCGCTTAGCCTATGTCTTGTGATGATACAATTAAGATGTATGGTAAAATAAACTCTACATAAAGTGTACCAATACTGATTATTCAAGGTATTTTCTCAATTGGGAATCTTCCTCTTTGTTGAAACAAAAATGTCGTCACTTGTTACTACTGCGGAGTATTTTGACACCATAAAAATCATAATGCTAAACGAGTCATCGAAATTGTATCACATTTGATATTTCGTATTTTTTTCATTTTAATGTTTGTTTTTATTTTGCGTAACTATGTGCGTATGTATATGTAGTTGTACGTATAGTTAGTTCGAAATGGTCGTTGTTGAAGTGGTATTTTAATTATGATTTTCTGAACTGAGATCATCGTCAGGTGTTGTTGACTAGTGTACAAATGGCGTTGGTTCGTGAGCGCCGGTCGCATGTGCCGGCCCTGGCCTGTGACGAGGGTTGGCTGCGTGACAGTCCAGGCCCGTGCAGATTACCCGAATCCGTGGGTTAGGCAGGGGGCGGCGCGTTAAATACTCGGCCGCCGAACACAGGAAACTGGATAAATGGCACGTCGCCGTCACTCTTCGCAAATACGACTTTGACTGCGGAAGCTGAAAGGGCCGATCCCCAACAGCGACGTAAGGTGAAAGGGAAATTAAATGCCACACAAGAAATGGCTAGGACCTATATAAAACATTCGGCACATACCGTCTCGACTTGGGCATACATTTAAATAAGATTGTGTAGTATGGATGCGCAAAATTACCATTTGCGTGCCTATAGGGTGATCGATGTATGTACATACTCGATGGTTTTAATGATTCGTGAATTTTAAAAATAGTCAGGAGTATGAGTAGGTTTGCATTAGACTGGTTCCCATTTACATATAATATAAGGCTTCAGAGAAACATCGAAAGACACATTTGGTACATCGGCCTTACTCAGATACCAGGGAAGTACACAGTCTTTGTTTTTTAACACAGTTTTGCACATGTAAAAAAATCACTAGCACGCATAATCTATGCGATGTCACCCAGGCTTAAATCCTTTTATTGACAGATTTGACAGTGATCGATAACGTTCATTCTCATATTTGTAGGAGAAATTTGTCAATAAGTGAAACGTAAAGGAGGTATGTAAAAAAGGCCCTGTAGATATTTCACCACAGGAGTCCAAGAACGTTCACGTGTCGTTCGATATAGTGTGTTTTCGCCCTTAAGGTTCCCGCCAAACTAAGTATAATCAAGATGAGGTTTATTATCCTTTTCATTTATTATCCTAAAATTTCGTTGGTGAAAGTAGCATATTTAGTACATTTGCACAAAATGCTTTAAATATATAATAACATGATTAGGTTTAAAGTAAAATAGTTTGTTGTTGATTTTGCAAGGAATCTTCAACAAGCTTATGTGAGATTAACATACCTATTATTTTGAATTATAATTTTTTTAAATTTATTGTCGACATGTTCCATTGCTAATATCCCGATATGATAATATCCATCGTCGAAGCGCTCGTATGTAAATATTTTCGTAGTTGAGTCACGAAATATTTCCCAACCATTTTAGAAATGATCGGCTAGCTTTGATAATCGAAAGTCAATGTCAATGAACGTGTTAAATCATCGAAAATTCACCGTGAATTGATAATAATTAAGTAAGACGAAAGGTCGTATAGGTGACGCAATTCAAAATACGCCTCAGATTTTCCCAAAAAATCATTTTTTTAGACTAATCTAGACACCTACATAGTGTTATCGATATCTAATATGATTTGCATTGAGAATGAAGATATCTTTTTATTGTCTTGTCATGTAGATTCTTGGGAAATGTACTTTTTCAATGGCGTCATTGCCTACAAGAGAACATGGAACAGATATGAAGAAAATAATTAACTATGTATTTTGTAGATAGGATGAGTATTTTTTTTTATATGGTATAGCATTGATAGAATCTATGATGTATAAACTTCAATATTTTTTCTGATTTTAAAATTGGTGATTGTTAATATATGTCGTAAAAATATAAAGATGTTTTCCAGTGAAATTCGATTATTTTCCTAACTTTGATACTGAGAAATGTATGAATGACACATTAGTAATAAAAGTAAGTTCCTGGAAATTATTAAGTTTCTCGTATTGGTGTGCATGTCTGAAGAATATTTTCACCAAACTGTAGACTTATTTCACTATCTCGCTGTACAAAATGTTCGCATTTATATGTATCGCGAATTCAACTACTCATGCTGCCACCGAGCGTACAAGTCATTGTTATTTTTGACGTGATGATCAGGTCATGGAGCTAGATAGAGAGAGAAGCATACGAGGTGAGAAAGGGAAACGAGTATGTTGTGATGGCAAAAATAATAAAGAGAAAAAAATAACACATTAACCCATTCATTGCGAGTGATTAATCATGTGGCGCGTTTCACTGACTCAACCGTGCGATTGTTGAGCCAGTTTTTGGACGACAGTTAAATTATCGCACTTATTCTTATTTCAATGAAAATTATATCGCGATAAATCTTTCAGCACGTTTTTATTTTCTTTCTGAAAATTAATTGTTTCAAACATAATATGTATGAATAGGCACAGTAGTGATTAAACATTTTATTCATAAACACATCGAGGCAACAGGTTTCAACACATCAAGGCAACAGATTTCAACACATCGAAATAAGTTTCTAATACATAACTGCTTTTCGTAGTTCTGCAAAACATTTCTATATAAATTAAAAAAAAACAAAACTTCATATATTGTTACTACGTACATAGATAAAGTAACAACAATAAATAAAACAATACATCTGCACATGTGCATTGTTAGTTTAACGAACTATCTATGTGACGAAATAAGCCTTCTGTGTATTGTATAATATTTAGATATGCCTACTATCAGGGGTGGCTCGTGACAGGTGGGGTAGAGGACGCTACCCCCATCCCGTACATATTTTTTTTACAAAAAAATGAACTTAATATAGTATGGAAAAAAGAACACTGACTCTTGACGAGTCACAAACAATATATAAAATTTCTTTTCTTTTTTGGTTAGGAATAATGTCTGTGGGTTAGTGCCCCGGTTGCCCTTAACACTTGCCTTACTGTGATAAAAAAAATCTTCTAACCACTGTGCTGGACGCCTAATTTCCAGTTAAAAATGTGTATTTTAAGTTAAAATAATGCAAAATCTGCATGGAATATTATTGTTATCAGCTATAAAAATTATTTTATCGTGTATATAAAATATATCGTCGAAAAATCTAAATTATTTTTTTATTTAGTAATGACATAATTCGAATCAAAGAGGTTTTGATAAGGAATACATAAAATATGAAAACCCTGCATTCAGAGTATTTGGAGAAAGAAAATAAAATATAAGTCCCGGTCACTCGCTATCCATCACAGTACGGCAAGTGTTAATTAAAGACACCCATGCTTACTACTATACTTACTCGAGAGAGTTGGATCTGTTTTACAGAACTACGTCGCAGTATGTGTGTTTGAAAATTTAGTACAACTGCAAGTTTACGATCCATTGGTGGTTTCTATCGAATAAAAATTTCGCCTGCAGCGTATTTTGTTTTTACTTGTTCTTATTGGCTTATTGATGGAATAAGTTGAAAACTTCTGGAATGGAACCCGACTTGCTCGGAGCGAATTTCTCAGCCAAATAGCACTGAACTTTTTCAAACTTCTGAGCTTAGTAGGCTACATACATGGGTGGGTTTCATATTGTAGTGTTTCTATTGACGGCGTGCAAAGGGTTAACTGTCGAAGTCGAGTTTGAAACCAACAGCGTTTTCACGTGGCTCGCGTTGGCCGCAATGGCACGCGCCGAACAAAAGGCGGTAAAAAAAACGCTGTAACGACTTATGCAAATCGGTCGAAATTGTGCACACGTACTCGATAAAACAATTTCGCCGGTCAACTAATGGAACCGGTATTTTTGTTCTGCGCGTAAAAGCGGTCGGTCTAAAACCGCCTGTAAAATAATCGGACATAGTAATCACCGGTCGTTGCTTTTTCACTCGATTCGACGAGACGCGAAAGGCCTTGTCCCACATATGTATGTATGTGTTAAAAATGCAGCGTAAGTATGTACATATGTACCTACTTGCTCTCGGCGAATGCAACTATCTCATCGTGCGTTTCCATTGAGGCAACGGAGCTGAGCTCGAGTGATCGGAATGTGTGACCATTAGTAGGAGCTGTGTCTATAGGTTGAGATTTGGTGATGTGATATTAGAATATATTTCCTTGTGGTAGCGATGGTCAGTTAGACCCAAATATATACATACTTATTGCTGTTCGTCGAGTGAATGAAGCTCATGTTGCTACTTGTAAACAATTACATATGTTTACAAGTAGCAACATAGATCTACCATTTACATAGATCTACCATTGTATATCTAAATAGATTCCAGATTGAAAATAAAATTCTGCTTCTCCATGTTTGTTGCGTATGACACCAATGTCGACGTTCTCTGTTTATAATATATATGCAATAGTAGTTCTGTAGTTTGCGTTTGCTAACGATTCATTTATAGACGTTGTTTTATTTATGAAGGCTCACCACTACTCCACGGAAAAGATACGCCCGCTGGGATTTTGCACTAACCGCTGTTTTTGCGAGGAGTGGGGGTGGGCCTTCATGATTAGAACGATCGTATACATAGCATATTCAATATTGCGCCTTTTATACTCATGATGAACTTCTATAGATATGCAGGATTAGAATAGAAGGATATCTCTTCAATAGAAATATCAGTTTTTTAAATGCATTGTAAATTAATGTTTAAGATTAATGTAAGTACTCTTTTACTCACAACTAAAGTAGGTACTTACATTAATCTTAAACATTAAAATGCATTAAAAAAAGTGCTTACTATAGGTCGTTTTATCAGAGAATGGCTGTGTTTAGTATTGCCCTACGTCACATCACCCGTGATGTGTTTACATATGTATGTATGTACAATGTCATGGTTATCGATTGAATTTTGGGTTTGTCATTTGGTTGCTTCGATAATTGCACACATTTATAGACCGGTTATCTAGTACATACTGTAACTGTATATTCCATATCTTATAAAAATGTTACATTGTTGGACAATATGGATGTGGGCTTGTTTACATCTCAAATTAATGCGGATTATCTTGAACCTTTGCCTATAATATTCTAAAAGGTATATGTACCAGCGGCCAGGAACTTTTTTTGGTTGCGGATCAAAATCAACCAATATGTGATTAAGAATATGTTTCGGGTCGATGGATATTTTCATTTTAAAACTATCTTTTAGTGAATAATAGTGAGATTAGGTGATTGGTTCTCGCCGGCCATTGGCTTATTAGCGGTGATCACCCGATTTCGCGTTCACGCCAAATAGTATAGTATAATATAAAACCAAATATATACATATGTAATATAAAACCATATATCTCTCAGCTTATAAATGAGCTGTATACAACAACCAATAACGTCTCGCGACCGATCGACCAATGATCTCTTTGTGCTGAGTATCTGATGGGTATAAATATTCGGCGGTTTTGGTCCGTGCTTTATTCGGAGCTGGCAGGCTGACGGACCAAGAACAATAAACTACCTCTAAGACTACTGTGTCTTTCACTCCGATCTCGGAAACTCCTCTACACGTCCACGCTACATTGTTGTCAGGCAAGTGATGTCTTAATTCAAGTGGGCCACTTAAAATTGTCAAATGAGTCAGTTGGTGACCCGTGGGTCATATATTGCCGATGCCTGAGATATACCCTACCAATGACATGCAATTTCATTGCGTACCTTTACATAATATCAACGTCATAGGAATTCAACAAGGCCGACTCACTTAACGTTATCATTATCACCCTACTTTTAGATGTAATATTTATTTTTATCGGCAAACATGTATTACATGTTTGCAACACCGTGATTATATACATAGTAGTGACTCACATATTTGTGGAACTTAGAGATTGGATGTGCAGTATTGTAGGAATTAATATAATAAGCTATTGATTATATTTATGTGTGTACAGTTTTAGTACCAAGTTTTCTATTCTCTGAAATATAATTGGATTAATTTAATTTAATTACAACATACAATGTATGTGGGGAATGTGTAATGTACACGAGGTCTTATGTGAGGATTTTTATCACCCTGAAAAAGGTAGTAAAACAAAACGCCAAGACCGGGCGCGCGTGGCGAGCACTCAGAAGTCGGCACTCCAGGGCCGGAGGGTCATTAAAACCCCTCGGAACGACCCTTATTTATTTTTAGCTGAGAAAACGTTGAAAACCGCAGCGAGCAGACGTCTCTAGAAATGCGAACACATGAGCGGCCGGAAGCGGCATAGAAACGCCTCGTTTGGAGATTTTTCCGGCGCGTATTTAGATGCTTCCTGCGGAGATAATCAGCGCGTCATTGAAAACGGAAAATGGGCTCACACGTCGGGAGGAAAGCCTCGCCGAAAACGGAAAAGTGGAAAAGCGAACACGCTGCGAGCGCCCCCCCCCCCGTATGGGGAGTTGACTTCCGGTCGATTTATGAATTGCGCATGCGTGTCAAATCACGGGTCGGATTCGTTTCTCTGAAGTGAAGTGATAACAAGATAAAATCGTGACGTGGATATACTATTATTTATGAACGTACTTGTGTAAATAAGATCTAACTGTGTACCGTTGGTCGTGTATAACTAAGGGATTCAATTATCGGGAAAATAATGTTCATCGGTATATTTATTTATACATATGTATATGGCCGCAAGGACCCTTAAACCATAATACAATAGAACAGTAATAAAAAACAATATTAATATAGCAATATAAAACTAGGTGTTTTAAACAATGAAGATACCCGAAGTGAATAAATAAATGAAATGAAAAAAATAAAAATAAAATGCATTTAGCCTTTGTACATATTAGAGAAATGATAATGTGACAATGTTTTAAATTATGTATGTTTACTGATATTAAATAGATCAAATTGGCTAAAGTCATTTCCCAGTTTATGAAATCTTGGTATCGTTTAATTTTTATACAGCCGGGGAACCAGCTAACCGAAATATAAAGTAAGTACATACTTACAAGTTAGTTTAACAATTTTAATAAATTTAAAGATTATTATATACTAGTTGTTTTACCCGGCTTCGCTCAGTATTTGTATTATAAGCAGCGTAACCATGGCGAATCTAATAGTAAATATTCATTTGTTTTTTTATTAAATTTATTTGAATCGAAAAAAATATAATATTCAACCAATTGAATTGTCGTCAAAGAAACTTTGTATTTTTTACGAAGTTCCCAACCAATGATACTTACATACAAAGTCTCTTTCGAAATTACATATTAGTTGTATGTATATAATAATTCAATTTGAAAGCTGTTTTTTTAAATGGAGCTTATTGACTGATGGGGTTAGATATGTAATTGAATCATAGTAACATGTGTATGTTCCACTTGAATCATACATTGGTATACCTTTCAAAATGGTTGTTCTTTTTTGTTTTCAATTGGCATGTCGACGCTTTTTTTTATTCATATGATGAACTGATGTTAATTTGTATACTTGGCATATCTTTTTAATATTATTTATTTTTCCTTGAAGTTATAGCCTTTATGTAATAATGTGTATGTATTTTTTTGCAGAAAGGCTTCTTAAGAAAATCGAATGGGCTATTCCAACTGTTTGACCTTGTTAGTTCCCATACAAAGCCGTCTTAATTCCATTTACGGAATGCCTGTCAGTATTCATGCAAAAATATCACGTTTCCAAATAATAACACAATACTTTCAAATGAATAAAAAAATTATATTTCATGGGATGCGTAACCGAAATGAACCCCTCGATAAAAAAACTTGCTTTTGGCATAGAAAAATCAAGCGGAATTTAACACGCGCGGCAAGCTTTTGAATTTTCATGTATTAAATTTTCTTCTGTCCGTATAAAAATTCGTGACATTCCTGATAATTATAACAAGCGTTCAAATAACGAAATGGGCGCTATTAAGCGTTATTAGATATATTTTGTTACGTTCAAAAGGTGGGCCATTATGCGACGTTTCAACATAAAAATGCAATTTAATCGAACGATCAAATTGTGAAAAAAGGCAATTTACAGTGACGGCTATGGACTCGACGTTAATAATAAATTAAAATGAAAAGTATTTAAGTTGAATTCCATAATGTTTTTTTCTTTTTAATGTCACGAGACCGGTTTAGCCGATCGATACGTGCACTGTAGATTCCGCGATTCGCGAAACCATTAAAAAATACATTCTGCAACTTCCATCGTCATTGTTGAACTTACATATCATATTTATATAATCGATATGGAAATCACCCTGTTATCTGAAACTTAATCCCGAAAGCAAAATTTAATAATTAAAAAATAGCGAATTTGACCACATCAACTTGAAAAATAGGCGCAGGTATAATGTATTTTTATTTTTCCAAAATTTACTACTCAATCACCAAATTATTATTATTTTAATAAAAAAAATTACTATGGTCTATTCCAATGATGTTAAATAAGATCTGTTTGTGGTCCAAAATTAGCCATTTTTTTACTTTATTTTTATTCATGTTGCGTATCATTCATTTTTAAGTACAAATACTTAATGTAACCCGCAATATAAGTTCAAGTCCTAGACTTCAACAAGTTCAGCTTCGTTGAAAATAATTTATTCGTAATACTTCTGCAGTGCTGTGATATTTGTGACTCCAAGTCGATCGTTTCCTTTCAGAGTTTGCCAATTTATCTGATTTCATTATTGAAACGGTTTGTCACTACTATTTGTCTATTTTTCACTAATATTTGAATATGATTTCAAATTTATATATGAACTAGTTTAATACCATAGGTGTCGATCAGGGGCAAACCATAATGGCATCACGGTAAAATATAATTCGTTGAATATTCAACAAATAGTCATTCAACGATTTTGATGTACATATAATAAATGAATTTCAACACGTATTTGCCATCTCTTGTGTACTCAAATTTTTATGTTTATTATCAAATTATCTAACATTGAAAAATTATGGACTTTAGTTCACTTTCATAACCTACGGAACCTATAAAAACAAGTACATATGTACTTGTTTTTATATAAATACGTGAGATGAAAAAGGTTCATCGCTGCTATTATAGTGTAAATTTTTAAATTTGAGTCTTTTTATTATTGCTTTGTACGTAGAGTTCGATTTTACGGTGACACTTTCATTTATTTTTTTGGAACTGCTTTCGAAAAGTTGTCAACAGACTTCCTACACAATCATAAAATAATATACTAGGTAGCAAACGAGTGCTGTTAATAAAAATCAAAAAGATATTTAAATAAGTATTGCGGTTTAAATGGAATGAGTCTGAAATTGGGGGAGTCGCAATTTGTCGCTTTTTTTTCAATAAATTGTGACCGCGTATTCGTTGAACAATAGTCACCCGAGCGGCGGAAAAACGACAGACCATTTTTCACATGCGGAATTTCCCCCGTCATACCTATACGTATATAATATATGTACATTGATGATAAAACACACGCGATCGCAATTTGCCCGTCGGTTACAACGGCGTGATGATACACATCGATTATTGAAATTAGCGACGGCTCCTATGCATTATTATTATTTTGGTACAGTTTTCTTGTTATTATTTTACGTTACGTTTTTGACTCGTGAATACATTTCCGCACTATGTGGGTCGCGACGATTTTATGGTCGGACGAAATTCGGTCACGAAACGACCGCAGTTTATCAACGTTTTTTTTCCACCGGATCTTTATCATCAGTTTTATTTTGAAATTTCGATTTATAATATTAAGGTTATACGAGTCGGTGAACCTCCGAACAGCTGATTTCGCTGATGACACTCATGGGTTAATGATCAACTAAAAAACTGGTAGAATGCATGACGATAATTCTGCGGTTTTGTGGTCATATCGAAGGTACGATCCGGTATATGATGACATGGCGCATAATCCTTTGTTGTTTTAAATGTATTGCGGATTTTATATGTATGTATCCGTCCTTGTGCGTTGCAGTGAACGTCCTTGCATATTGTGAAATGGTTGTGCAAATGGTGCAACAACTGGGGCAAACTGGTTATGCGAGAGCGGAATTTTTCACGTTGTTTTAATATCGATGTTGAATTTCGTTTGATATGCATATTTTTATATGACCTCTTAGCCGTTAGAAGGTTAACTTTTCCTCTGGTGAAGTTCTTTCATGTTTATACACATCATTTTAATGAATGAATCTGACTTTTAATATGAAAAAAGTAGTGCTCATATTATAATTTACACAGTTAAATTTTTTGCCATAAAATTATTCAGAGCAAATATCTAATGTATTTAGAACCTCTTTTTTTTTTGTATACAGTTTGAACTCTTTTCTAAAATTCTTTCGCATACATATGTATTTACGTATTACATGCAATAAGTGTATATTTATAAAAAGCTCACATATTCAGATATTGTAAGTGCATTTGAAAAATATGTTTATAATTTAAATTATCTGTTCGATGAAATGTGCTAGTCAATTTGAGCCATTATATGTATAATATTTGAAAGTCCACTTTTCTTCATTTCGAGAAATATCTCCTAAATATTAAATATAATGTTTTGCGTTTAACAGTATTTACAAATACTGGTGGCCTGTAATATGTTTATTCTGCTTTTCCGAGATTCTGGACATATCGAATTAAAATAAGTGATAACAATTTGTGAATTAAAATCAAACAGAAGTTTTTTTGGAACTGAAAATTAGACTTCCGCCACTTTCAAATATAACGGCTTATTTATTACATTAATGTTACTCATTAAAAGTAACATTTGTATTTTTAATGAATCGCTGATAAATGGGTTATCATCTTCTTAGAATTGATTCCGATCCAGTGACCATACGTCTAAAGAGTGACGTGTGCTATTATGCAATAAAAATAATCTATTGAATGGTTTCGATCAATTTATTTTTATTGATGTTGAATTCAATTACAGTAAAACGAAGACTTTGCATAAACCTTGAAGGCATCATTCTGAAATTCTGTAAGCTTTCCGGATGTTCGTACATTCATTTGCATGATTCCAAAAATAATACTCGGAACCAGTTTTGATTAATAAAATTCAAAGGAAGCATTGAAACACGTGTAGCATCCGTTCACCTGAACAAATCGAGATGACTCACCTGTTCGTTGAATGGCTGCATTTACGGAACGGAATACACATGTTGGCGTGTTTACGATCATCGATTGTGCGATAATTAAATAACCCAAAACATAAAAATAAACGACATCATGTAGAGACAATGGACCGTCGCATCGTTGGCGGTACATTGTTCACGTTTCGGCGTTTTAGAAAGTGTGGGAGAGAACCGAGGAAGTTGTCGTGAAGATCGGATATGGTTCGGTTGTATATTATACATATAGTATACACATCAACCGGGTGAAGGAATCGTTCGCATCAATTGAGTTATCTGTTTCTCGGTCGATTGTAATTTCGAGAAGGGATCGCGGACGTGGCGGTTTGCGATGGCTGTCTTCTTGCTAGATCTTTCCATCGCCAGACGGAATGATTCGTTGATTAAAAAACTGATGTCGTAATTGGTATTGTAGACGAAACACTGCCAGATAATTATGTTATCTATTATTTTTCGAACTGTGAAAAATATAGTTGAACAAATATCGTTTATGTTCACGCTTGCTTGAACCGATTAGTTTGCAATGAAATAACGCAATGATAGCGTAAATTTTTTTCCGTATTAACTGTTTATGTATACATATATGTATGTATATAAAATTTAATTGGGGAAAAGGGAAAACAGTTGGGTTACAGTAAAAGCTAACGTGGCATAACGTTTTCAAAAGTAGTAAGTTTATAGGAGTTACCACAGTCAATGTACATATGTATATATGTATGTATGTTTGTATAAGCGAAGTAGATTCTGTGATGCAGGTTGATCTTTGACTTAATATGTAGGTTCTGATTTTTAAATATAAATATGTACTTAATTTTATTTTCAATAAATGTAAAATTTTAAAGAAATATCAATAGTAATCGAATATTAAAATTTGAAGTTTGTTACTGATAATACTTTTCTTTGTTTTCGTTTTATATTGCATGATGAAATCTAAGAATTAATATTCAAAAAACATAATATTTTGTAAAGTGGAATATTTTATGGTACTACATACCATGATGTTCGAAGTTTGCCTTTACGATCAGCACGCTGGAATACAAAGGATCGATTTATTAAATTATATACATCCGCTGCTGCTCCAAGATGAAGCTGCCTCCTCTAACGAATCAACTAGAAAGCATGTAGATACTCCAAAACTTAAGTTTCGCTTGCGGTGAAAAGGCTCGATTATGCCCAAAGTGCCGGTCGGTGTTGAAGTTTTCGCAAACGGAGGTGAAGGGCTGTAGGGGAGGGGGAGGAGGGTGGGAGGCTAATCCTCAATCCCGGATTTATATCCTGGTCAGCCAATCTCTTAAGTAATTACTCGTTTCCTAAAGTTTGAGCCGGGACAGATTGGAGTCGAGGAGGACGCTTGTGGGTTAGAATATATTTAACTCCTGCCGAGATCTTGAGGGTAATTTTTGCATTCGGAAAACCGCAAGTTTGCAGAATTACCATGAATTCTGATATTCAAACGTTCAAGGATGGAGACTTTTTTTAAATGCTTTTTTATCGTTTTTATGCGACTTGTCGTGTTTTCATTTTAAATGCGGCATTTTTATTACGTATGTAGAATATCTAATTTCCATGAAATACATATATATTTATATACATAGTTAAATTTATAATTTTACTTTTGTAATATGATACTTGTTTTAAGTGTTTGTATGAATCTCAAATATTAAATGTATGGTGTTTGGACAGGTGTTAGAATTAAGCGACGACATTAAATAATTTAATTAAACCCGTTTATCACCTGAGAAAAATATAGCGATGGGAAATGCTTCCTCATATTACAGATATTATACATAAGTATATTGTTTAATAACAGTGACGTTAAGCGAATGAAATAACTTTTTTTGTTTAATAATTCGTTTTATTAGGTTACATGTGAATCATCAATTTATTGAATAAAATAATACATTGTTATTTTTACATAGACGCGTTGCGTAATGTTAAATCAATGAACTGAGAATAGGAAAGTGTTAACCATATTGTATAGCGTTTGCCAATAATAATAATTAGCATACATACACTCTACCGACGTCGAGTTGATTTTTTTGTTTTGCAAATGAAAAATGTGGTTGTAATATCAAAATGAAATGACCTTGCGATTTTTTTTCTACTTTTGTGACGCGCGTATATAACCGTTAACACGTTGCTTGCCGGAATCATTAGGTTATTTTAGCTGATGAGGACATTTACGTGGCGAATCCAAGGATTACGCGTCAAATATCAGCATTTTCTATAACAGAATATGATATGAACGTCATTAAACTTTAAAAATTTTGTATCTTAGTCATGGAATATCGAATGTTAAACTATGAACTTATTTAGTTTGATTTTAAATTATTAAAGTAGAGAATATTTATTTCTTATATTTTATTTATACGAATTTGCCATACTGACATTACAGATTAGCTCCAAATCATCACTGTGGCTAAACAAAAAAAAAATGATACAATAAGTATGAATGCAAAACAAAACATGATAATAACAATGATAAACATAACGAATAAAATATTTTCGAAAACAAATAAAACAACCACTCAACTAGATCAGCATATTTTGATTAAAAAAATCCAAGTTAAAAGAAATATGGTTGAGAAGCTTGATGTCCGTTGCAACAGGTGACGAAGCCATCAAGTTAATACGTGCCACAGGAAAAGAGAACAAACTGCGGTATCCAATGTAGCTGAGTTGACTGTGAACATTGAAGCTTAATTCTTCAGGAATTCGATGATTGCCCACCAAACCAACCAGTTACTTTTAGAAATGTTTTCTCAAATATACTGTACGTTGTGCCTCAAAGGAATCATAACCTAGTGCTCCCAGCAAGTAGGCACTAAAGTAGAGCCAAGGATAGCGACCGTAAACTATCATACGTATACGATTGCCAGAGAAACCTCTGTACTCTCTCAACTCTCAAGCAATGGACTCTATAATTAGTGCTCCATATAATAGAAAACATGTGTAATTTCATCCGAAAAACCTTCAAAAGTGCATATTTCTACATTACATAAATGAGGTTTAGTGAAACTAGAATAATCATAAGGGTAAAGCGTGAGAGCCAATGGATCTCACATGGGGCTTAAAAGAGTAGATGGAACTTAAGTAGACGAGGATATATTTGAAATGGTGCCCAATATAATGTATTATATGTAGAAGTGCGTTGAAGTCAAAAGGATTAATGTAACAAATAAGAACGGAAACGTGTTGGATAGGACATCGTCCAGTGGTGAATGAATGATACTTGGTTGTAAATATTGGTTTAAAACTGACGTTGTTTACACAAATTCGTCAAGAAGTAGAGAAATGGATGTTTGAAATTAAGCACGTTAGAATTATCTCCCATCCTCCATTAAGTGGATCATCGCAGATGCATTCTGAGCACAAAATCCGGTTATTTACATCTGTTCACGGATAACTAACGACCCAGTGATGACACTGCGCCATCATGCTCCACGAAGCAAACGTACATATTCGAAGAGACCGAGCAGCATTCGTTTCACTAATATTGTTATTTGCTGACAAACACGAATGCCGTTGAAGCAAACAGCGATAAGGAGAGCCACCGTTTCGCAGATTTGCCTAAGAGAAAGCGACCGACCACCAGAGTGTCGCTTTGATCGCGCATTTTATTCTCCTTTAATTACATCGACGACAAAAAGTCGACAACCGGAAGTCGGCCTCGCGGTTTTTATCTCTCGGTCGATCTGGACCGATTCACCGTGGCCGAGTCGTCATTTGCGTCGGAACGATGACCCAATCGAAACGAAATTTGTATATAGCACTATTTCATATTTTGAAATAAGCTTTTCGTTTCGATCTGCTCGCTTTAGATTACAATTGAAATTTCACCCCTCTTATAACGTCGCCCAGGGCGTTCGATTTACCTCGATTCCTTTCGTTGATACTATTATATTATATTATACACGCTGTCTTACGCAAGAAAGTTAGTGTGTGACCTGCATAATAAGTGTTTCTGATATGACCGACCTCTCTTTTGATATATTATTTTTGTGCGAATTTTTAATTGACCGTGAAAGGGTTTAACCTTAAAATGATAATTTGACTTGAGCTAAATATCGATTTTTGAATAAAGTCTACTACGAGTCATGCATATGCAAATTAATAATTGTAATTTAATTTTTGTGAAATTTACAAATAAATGCTTTAAGGAAGCTACTCCTCGTTTGAAAGAAAATAGAAAATGTCAACGATTTGATAAATATACCATTATATGGACATGTTATGTATCATGAAAACCTTTACACATAAGTGCATACAATACATAACATTACTTGTGACACGATTCTTAATGGATATGTACTAGTTTTTGCTGTTTTTTTCTAAATATAAGACTATAAATCAGTTATCGTAAACATTTTTCGTAGACAATTGAAAGATTATTTTCACATACATACATATGTATGCTTATATTCAATTAGTATTGTTATTAACTCATGAATTTGTCATGTAGTGTTAACGATCAGTAATGAGATTTAGATTGTATTGACTAATCGTAAATATGGCTAGTTAAAATAATTTATTGGTACTGAATATATATTTATAGATACATACATATAATACTAGGGTTTTTGATCCAGGTCGACCCAGGACAAAAATTTCCGGGAATTCACGGAATTTTTTTTGTCTTGTGTCCCGGGAATTCTCATCTCGAATCCCGGAAAAAATATTTCAATCATAACGTTCATTAAATTTTATAATAAAGGTAAATGTATACCCTACGATGAAACTATTATGAAGTGATTGTATCCTTCTAGTATAGATGATTCCACAATTGATGAAACTCTTTTAGATTCTGATGAAGATTGTGTGTTTGACTATGAATGAAAAATTAAATGAGAAGTTATCACAGACAAATCTACAAAATAACGTACAAAAAAATAGCCTGGACTTTAAAAAATAAATGAAAATATACATAAAATTTTTTTCCATTGCTGGAAATATTTGTACCAAATCTAGATCTTATAAAATGATATTAGATTTAAATAATTTAGTATTCTTAAGAAGCGATTTCATATCAATTTAATTTTATATTACATTTTTTACTGTTAAAAGATATACTTACTTATTTAATATGTTCTAAATAAATAATTTTTTTTATCAATAAAAAATAAATTTAATTTAATAAGTCCCAGGATCCCGGAAATTCAGGGAACGATTCCAAGCTCCGTCCCGTGTCCCGGGAATTGAAAAAGTCGGGAAATCAGATACATTAAAACATACTTATACACATCTATATTCTTTTCTCTATTATTATTGGTTTTATTGATTTTAATTACTGATTTCATTTCATAAAGGCATTGATTTGTAACTTTTAATAAATGAAAGTAAACATTATTACCGATACGATTCGCTTTCAATAGTATGTAATATCGTGCCACAAATTATGACAGTTCAATATGCTATCCAGGTTGCACTTTAGATCTAAATGTACTTACTTAATGTTTATAATTATGTGTTAATTGTTTATTGGTAAAAAAATAGACAGTGAAACTTTGTTTAGTTTCATTTATAGATATGTAATTATGATTGCGGCTCAGCGCGATAAAATCGTTCGATACGGTACGTGTACGCCTGGGTATATATTGACCGCAATTAAGCGTTTTATATCTATCGAATCCCGACGTGCGGTTTTATAACGATGCGTTCTACACAGATCGGTCATAAGCTAACAACACGAAAAGTTGTAAAATATAAACGCAGTGTCGGCCATTTTCCAAAGACCGAAGCAAAATCCAAGGAGAACACTGGGAGTTAGTACAACCCCTACCCACAGAAGCGGGGTCCGCACGGGAGAAAACTCGCAAAGCAATAAACAAGGCTTATGCGGATTGTACGTGAGGGAAGGGGAGGATATAGCCAAACTAAAATTACCGAATAACCGCAAAGACCCCATTAAATAAACCACGCTTAAATAAAAAAAAGGTCCGGAACCCCTGGCTCGCGGTAATGACGCGAGCGTCGGCACTGGGATTTTCTCTACCGTGTGATTGGACCTACAAAGAGACGATTCGGATGCATTGCAATATTCATAAACATGGTCCTAATTTTTTTTGTTTTAAAATTACCAAATATATAAAACACAATACAGGTGCGATAGAATTACATAACATGCGAATGAAAAATTCGGACTTTTAATGACACGAAATAATGGAATTGATATGCTGTAATTTCTAAAATATGCCTCTATAATATTTAGTATTAAAAATTGATTTATCAAATCGATATCTAAATTGTTTTGTATGTAGTATATGTATGTGTCAACTATCAACTTTTCCGATTTTGTTACTTTTTTTTAATTTTTAAATTTATTTATTTGTTTTTGCTTTACAATTTAAAATATTTATCATGTTCTTTTTTATCATTTTTTTTCTTTTTCGTTTAATTTTTTTGTTATTTAAATGTTTGGCCAGTCTCGTTTTGGTAATGAAACTGTAAAGACACTGGCAAAAAATTATTTTAAAAAATAAAAATAAATAAACACAAAATATACAGGTGAACCAAATAAGTATTTGAGTATTCCTTTATTTCTAAATATATAATTTCGAAAGATACTTTGTATGTTTGTTTGGTTCGTAGAAAAAAACAAATGACTATTCAAATAAATTTAAATAAAATAAAACTATTCAAATAAATTTAAATAAAATAAAACTATTCAAATACATTTAAATAAAATAAAACTATTCAAATAAATTTAATAAAATGTTAACTTAAATTTAATTAAATGTTATTAGATTGGCCATGTTTAAGCGGTTTATATTAAAAATACCGAGCGAAGGCGGGTACAAACACTAGTATGTATTTTATAATTAAGTAATTTTTTTTTACTAGACATTTTAAGGCCTTATTATTGAGGATGAATTGTGTTTGAATTTCATATACATATACAAACTTTCACTACATATTTACTACTGAATGAAAGTCTCTTTATAATGGGCGATACTGACCGTTCTACTGTTTCGTAAATGATATGAAAGAATTTACAAAAAAATTATTAAACATATCTGAAGTTAGAGGATAGTCTATTGTAGTCACTCATCAGTAGTCATCTCATTTATTGATCCGTATCGTCCATAATTTACTTCCATTCCTGGCTATATTGTGCAATTTCTGTAATCGTCCTTAGTAGGTATGTATGGTATATCCAAACAATTTCCATTCGACATTCTTTACTCTCTTACGAGTATATGAACTTACGTACCATTCGAGCACTTTCGTTGTTCGTCATCAATTCGTTAGCCACATGTCCTGCCCACTGCCACTTCTTACTTTCACTCTCTGCTAGTGCACATATATGTTCCTTAAGTTTCTCACCCTTTGACCAATAAATACTTATTTTGTTGTAATTTATTATGATCATTTTGATCCGTACGATTGAGAAAACCATTATGTCTTTAGATGCCTACATAATGGTGCAATAGTCATATTTTGTTGAAATATTCCAAAATCTTTATTTTATTTTAGTTACATACATATGTATATAAAATGAGATTAGGTATTTCTTTACCAGATTTTTTAATGTACACTTTCACTGCCAATGATGTGAATGACCGTATGATAAGTGATAAGCCCATGACCTTAAAGAACACCAAACAAATACGCCTGGGCTATTATCACGGAATAAGAAAAAAATAATATTAAAATTCATTCTTCTCGCGTTCTTTTAATAAACATAATATTATATTTACGGCCTCAACTATTGATGGTTTAAATATCAAAACATCGAAATTCACGTTCAATGGGAATCAACTGTTATAGGCGGTAATGAAAGATAAAACAATGCTTTTCACAGCGCTTCACACGGAAAGGCGAGGTCACGTCCATTTTGATTTATCGATTTTTTTCAAACACTGAACTTGTTTGGTATTAAAGAGCGACTCGTATACCATCGGTATCCCTGTCGCGTTTTGGACGTGTTGATTTGGGGAAAATGGCGAACGCATCCGCAGATTAGCCAGCCATTGCGCAAAACCGTAGATTATTGTCCGTTCCAATGGGTTTCGCAGACCGCAAAATCATTGACAATTTACGCCAATATTGGTTTTGCTGATTTCGCCATTGGGCAGCTTATAACAACAGTAGATACGTATACAGAATGTACCCGTAGATTTTGTTGGGAAATATCGAATCGTGCTCAGCTCGCGTTATTTGCCAGTAGTAGCGACCGGACTGACTTCATATCGACCAATCAGTCATATGACAAACGGCTCTCGCGTTGCAAAACAGATAAGATCGACTGTTTTTAATTATGTACACCGTATTTCACGTGTGTGTGTGTATATAAATTGTTATTAAATTTGGTCAATTCGTTAAAGGGTCACTAGGCGCATTGACGTAATGGCACATTCACGACGCATTTGTATTGCGTATTTTTTGTATCGGTTTATTGAATTATTTTTTACTATCAATTACGTACTAAAATTTTATTGAAATGTTGAATCTTGGATAATAAATTCACATTTTGTCTGATACCGAATGTGTTTATTACAACCCAGTATCTTGGCGACTAGAAGATGAAGAGAATAAGTGTCGACAATAAATTCCAGTACATAATTTTATGTACATACAATATAGATTGCTATCGTGACAGGAAGAAGGGTTAAGAGGTGTTATAAATATGTAGTTAAATTCAGTGTTTTTGAGCACAAAACACCCATGAATGAAAAATACATACATACATATGTATTAATAGAAATACTAAAGTAGATATAGTTTGATTAACGTGAAGGGATCTAAACATGTATGTACATATGTATTATGATAAAAGCTTTTAAAAATGGACAGGAAATGAACATTTGAAATACATATGTATGTAAATACATATATATTTGGTACTGAATGATGAATGATAAATATGATATGACGTATGATTATTTAAAAATTGATGTCCTAAATTTTAACCAATTTATATTAATTACCTTTTTCCGAATGACTTGTATCCAAGTCATTCGGAATATGGATATGGATATAAAGAAGTTTATATAATAAATAATTTTACTCTAATGTGTCGTTGCCGCATTCAGGTAGTCAATACCCACACATATAAAATACTGATTAATTGTATACGTCTCGTTGAAGGCGAGAGAATAGTCCAAGTGGTCTAGTAACCGTGTGAATATTTTTCTCCAAGTTCTACAAATAGCGTATAAATTATATCAAGAATAGAACGAACGAGCGTAGGTCCATTTAACCGAGTGAAGTGACGTTTACCAAGTATGGCCTTTACGCCGGCAGGTAAAATACGATCTGGCTGACAAAACGACACAACTCAGTTGTCTCGAGGTAAAAAATACCAAAACAAAAAAATGTAAACATATTATGATTTACGCAACACCATAAAGTAGGCAATTACTATTTGGATCGATAATGATTATTATGCGTAAGCAGTAGATACCGGTGTATAGGGCTGGTATTGTATTGCGTGTAGTGGAGCTCCATATGCCGTTGACCTCAAAGATCTGGTTTACGACCCGTACCCTATTAAACGTTAGAAACGGGTTAGAAAAAAGAAGAAGTGGCGCTTCCCCGGGTCTCGAAATTGGATCTTTACGACCGTTGTCAAATTGTCGACGCAGGTCAAGTCCGGTCGTCCATTATCGAACGCCAAGAGACAGACAATTGGAGGTCGACACTCTCCGTTTGATCGGTTCGACTCTTCAATATGTATTGTGTTGAAATCGTCAAAATTTTGGGCAGATCAAACGCTGGTGACAGTTGTTGGAGTAGGTTGAGGAGGTACTTCTTCCGCTCTGATGCTGGGCGTATTCTACGTGGGCAACACGCTCGGGATGAACGTCATGACGTTTCTTGTTTTCCCCGAGAGTAATTCTGTGAAATGGTCGATGTTTTGTGTGGATGCAGCGTAGCCATTGTCATGCAAGTGGCGAGTAATCAAAACCGGATACGTGATACCTATTTATAAAGCTGTCCGCAATGTGTGACAGGACTAACACTTTTGTCCGACAATAGCGTGTGCTGGAAAAAAAACGGTATTAACTCGTTGGTCGCTACAAAAAAGTACCGTATTCATCTCGAATTGAAATGAGGGATATGTTTCCTTTGGGTCGGGTTTTAAGAGGATTTGGATTCGGTCGGGTTGAATAAAAATAATCAATTACGCAGCCGGTTTTTGTGTACGTTTTTTTCTTCGTATTATATGTACATATGTACATATATGAAATCGGCTTTAAAATATTCAAGTCATATTTGCATAAGTGTATAAATTCTCAGCGTTGTATTATACGACCTACATTAATGGAACAAAAAAATGCACGAACCATCCTATTCACCTGTTTAGAAATAACGAGAAACTTGCTTTTGTTGTGATACTTTCGCTCTGCTAATTGCAGGCAAAGTTCATTATGTTTAGCAGAGGGAATTGCAGAGCTCGTCTTTTCTGCGAACTACCTCTGTGGTTCAATGAAGCTGAAGGGTTCATTTTTAAATTGAAATAGAGGCAAATAGGGGAGAACTCCAGCTTTTTATTTTTTCTTTTATTTCGTGTATATGTTACAGTGATTTCATACTAGCATTGAAAGTATACGTTCACTGGCGTTTCAGGGAATAAATATTCCAAAAAATTTCATGTTCTGATACTTCTATTATTGTTTTTTTTTCTCTCAACAAAAGTTTTTCGATATATTCAGTGTATAAATGTTTAATTACAACAGAAGGCAAATTTGATGATGTTAGACCAACTTTTGCAGTTTGTCCAAATACAGCTTCATATGGATAGGTACTGTTCGATTACTGAATGAATTGCCCTATTTTTCATAAATTAGACAGTCCTTAGTCCTTTCTTCTAATTGGTGCAGTGATGATCTACATGGCATCAACGTTGACAGCATGTTTACAATGTCCTGATTTGTGTAATATGCTTTCAACGAGTTGGCGAAAGTATACTTCTACTAATGGAAGTATAATTTCACTGGGGAATACAGATTCACTGTAACATACATTTATAAAACTTTTTTACTATAAAAAAAGTTAATTTTCTTTTTCATACCTAATTTAAGTTAACTTCCAGAAATATTCACATCTGTAAATGCTACATATTATTCGCAGTCGGGTTTGATGCATTACACAAAATCATAAATAATTCATCCTAGTACAATAAATAATCTCAAGATATTGTTCTAGAAAGTTCTCTAATTTTATACTTAGACCTATCTATAAAATTATAATGAAATTCAAAATGAAATATTAATTATTCTTAACATTATTTTCGTTTCAGTTATGCACACGTATCAACATTTTTGTGTAATTAATCATAATTTAATTTATTTCTGTATCTATGTATTTAGATTTTGCATATATCTTAAACCTACAATGTAAGTGTATATAGTGTGTATGTACATCTAATAAATTAAGTCGAAGAAATTGCTCCATAGCACAAGAACAGATTTAAGATTGGGTATTGGCTTTTATGCAGATAAACTATATGTTGACCACACCTATCACCAATCACTAGAATATGTAAGCACATACCTACATATGTGTAATATGAAGGTACGCATATTATCTACATTAGTATTTTGCTACTTGGAATCTCTGAGTCGTGGCATATATTGTATTGGATCACTAACTGGACAGAATCAATCGACTATGGTCCATTTTGCATTTTAATGATTTTATCAGGACATATTCTCTCATACGGTTGTAGCTCTGGAATTTTGTATCAGCGATTGCATTTCAGATGAGGCCAAAGACCTACCGAAGTAATTTATATTGAAAAAACACCGATTGAGATAGACGTTCGTGTTTAGTTCGGACAAGATTGTTAAATATAGTCATATTCATATTGATGTTGAATAACATTTTATTGACTTACATACATAGAATGCAAATATGTATACTTTTATTGCGGGAATAAAATATGGGTATTCAGCAAGCAATACCACAACATTGCAGTTTATTTTATAATCTCGCGTGTCGAACTGAACGGGTCAGATTGAAGTTTTGATTTATCTCATCTTGTATGTGTATACTATTATAGTCGAAAGGTCAAAAAACATCATCGCCATTGTGCGGCCGCATTATAAATTAAACTATGGCGAAACGGTACAAGCGCATAGCGTGAATTCCGAACATAAAGAATAATTCTCGACGTGTTTTAATGCTTTTTAAACGTGTTCGATCCTATTTATCTTTTGAAATGTTTGCGCATTATTCGCGTGCATTGTTGACCCGCTGGCGCCTAAGTCGTACAAAATAATTACAGGGGTAATTTTCTATTCGCGTCTACTCAGTAAATAGATTTGATCATTTGTGTAGTTGAGCGTACGTTTTTTTTAAACATGCATACGTACATACATACATATATACATACGTACGTGTGATCACTGAAAGTGGCATGTAAGTGTCAAAACATTTCGCAATTGCACACATTCACATGTACACATTCAATCAATAAATTCAATATTAACTATCTAATGATTAAAATCAATTATACGTATGTTTAATGTATCACATTTTGATCCGTGTCGATATAGTGTTATTAAGAAATGGTAAACGGACAATTTCGCACATGGCGATCTCGCACACGACAATCGTATCGCGAATACTGAGTAACTCTCGTTGGTGTGATAGTTCGCGTGGTTGACTCTCGATCATCCACGCGATCATCATCAATTTCCGAGTGCCAGATATTTCTTGCTTGAGATTTACGTGACGTGGGCGATATCGCCATGTGCAAAGTTGTTACCGGACTTACGGTAAGGGCAGTTGATTTTGGCACAAAAAATGATAAACTATTGATAATTTCTTAGAAAAAATGTTGCTTTTTTACACTAATGGAGCGGTCTATTGTTACTTGCAAAAGCATCCGCGACTAGTCGCACTTTAGTTATCACCGAACCATAAGAAATATGTAAGTATGTAAATTCATTGACGTCTGTTCAACCGGAGATATCAATAGAATTACGGTGCTAGCTCTACACAATATTTCGCAATAACTATCCTTAAGGTGATATAAGGTATATTTTTGACTTAAAAAAATTCGCTTGATAATTATATAAGTATTTTAAAGCAATAAAAAATCACAATCAATAGAAAAAAACAACTGAATATGGTTTCCAATACTCACTTTTGGCACAGGAATACTAGATTTTGAGTTAAATACGGCAAAAGCCAAACCATCCTTAAACTATCAATGGAGACGTTTTTGTTTAAATTGTCTGTTAACAACAATGTAAATTACTACTGGATAGATTTGGCTTTTTAACTAAAGTGATATTTTTGAATTTTATTTTTATTCAAATATATTTTTGGCAATGCCTTTGTCGATGAAATGGTGTGTTGTTACGTCGGAATTTTTTCGGTTTTTTATATATTTTTTGTGAGATTTTGTATGCAGCTCTTGGCGCGTTCCAACGTCCGCCAAGAGTCCTTTTAGGGAAGATCGTGGCTTCGTCGTCAACGTCATACGTCTGCCCAGCCTCTGTCTTGTCGAGAGTTCTTCTCAAGACACTTTTGTAAATTTATCGACGTCGGCACAATCCGTTTTGTTCAGTCGAATGAAAATATAATATAAATGTATAATACATATGATAGAACTATGTATATAGATAGCCTATGCGGAAAACCGTTTTGGGATTTTATAATTGCAACGGTAATCTCGCAACAAAACTTAATCTAGATTCGATCATAATGTAGTTTTATTTGTGTGTCAATCGCGCGACGCGTTCTATTTATTACACTTTTCATTCAATTTTAAAATAACTGTTTGCGTAGTAAACTTAAATTACGGTAAAATCCGAGTCTTTTTAATTTTATATGAAACAAAGGAGAACAATTCCCGCATTTGAGCATAATCATTTGCGTATTGTCAACTCTTTGGTATATAAAAACGTACAAAAGCATTCCGAATCTCTCTTTTATGATATTAAATAGAAAATGTAATGAAATTTAACTTTTTTTTCCTGTCGAGAGCGTTGACAACCGTTGCTGTGATGGTCGAATAATGGTAAAAGTGAACTGTCATGCTTGAATTTTATTACTCTTTTTAATATTTGAAAAAAGTTTAGATTGGATCTCGATTGACGGTTTGACAAAAAGTTAAAAAGTTACGCACAACTTAACCGCGGAACCGCCATATCGACGGGCTTGTCTAGTCGAAATCTCCCGCCAATTAATTACGGTTTGGCCTCAACGTGGCCGGCAAACGACCTTACACCGTCAAAAGGGACGTTCGCGTTCGTCGAACGAGTCCGCAATTCCGACAAGAAAGTGGGCTAGCGAGTTTTTGCTCGAAGGCAACACGGGCCAAGGAGAGAAAGGCCTTTTTTTATGCTAATTCCGGGTTAAATTCGTGCCGCAAAAGGGACGATAGACGCATTTTTTATCATATTTTAATGATGGGTAGTCAAAAAGTTGTATAAAAACGTGATAAATAGTTACTTCACTAACCTATAAATATTAATTCATAAGCGCTTTGGAGGTTTTTAATGTAAATTCCTATCTATTATACATATGTACATATGTACATATATTGAATAAGATCGTTTCCAGGTCATATTTAATATTATTTTTCATTTATTTAAAAAAAAATTATATCACAATATCTCACTTATTTTTAAATTGTTTTTCAATTTCTTAATAACGATTTTGAAATATAAATCTTAAATCTGATTCACGATCGTTTTTTTTTTTTATAAAAATGATTTTCCTTTGAGTTTGGTTTACCTATTATTACTTACTAGTGAATAGCCCGATGAAACATCATCGCATGGGTATAAAATTATTATATACTCTTATAAAACTAAAAAAAAAAATCCGGAACCGGAACCGTTATTTTCGTAGACTCTCATAGATAGTTTTCAATTCTTTATTTGTAATAATTTTCGATTCTTAAAAATACGCAGACTCCCATGGAGAGTTTTCAATTATTTATTTAAAGACTTCCTATTTTTTTCTATTATTATTAGCTATCGCCCCGAGCGATACTGCAAATCGAAATCGATTCACTCGATCCATGACACCCGACTTCTCCCGACAACTACCGAAGATATGACTCCGTTTTGATTGGTTGTCCATACGTTCTGTACGATTATTGAATATTAACGTTATTTAGAGCAGCCTTTATATCCGTATCATGGTGTACTGGTCAGTGTATATTGATCTGGGCGCGATGGGGGTAGGTTCGAGTCGGCGTCCTGGAATTGATTTTATTTTTTCAAATATCGCTAAAATATAAATTAATTTCAATTTCAATAATTTCAATTAAAAATATATATTTAATTGTTTTATATGAAAAGAAAAAAAAATGGTTCAAAACTTCGATAAATGAAATTATTAAAATTACGTATTTTTATATGGCGAGAAGGAATATTTCAATTAATGTTTAAAAAAAAAAAGGCGAAATGAAAAATTGGATTTGGCACGATGTCAGAGACCATTAGCTCATTTAGACCCATATTCAGGCTATTTGGGGTGATCGGTTCGAGTCGCGACAAAGTCGTCTCGTCGAAAAATGAATTAATCGATTTTTATCGATTCGTTCATTATGTTCGGCGAGAGTTAGGACACACACACACACCCACACACACACCCACACACACACCCACACACACACCCACACACACACAGATTACCGTCTTTATATATATGATTATTGACTTAGGTTTGTATTTATTATATTGGTATAATTGACGTTGCATTCGCCATACCCGATTTTGTATATGGTATGACGTCAATGAATAAAAAAGTTTCCAAAAATATGGAATTTTACTTCACATTTTATGTGTATGGTAATTTATTTTCCAATCTGCGACTTTTGATAAAATGTAAATTAAATTTTACAAAAATATTTTCACATAACAACTAGTCAACTCTCCGCTTCTAAAGTTATGATTTCAAACTCGCATTAGCGGATGTTTGAAACAATGATATGAACATTTGTAATCGCAATGCATACATATATGTATATGTACATTGCAATGCGTCATAGAATAATTAATTTGTTCATCAGAATTTTTCATTACCAGGTGTGACTGATGTTAGTCAACATGGTGACTACAGATTATAAATGGTTTATTTTTAATTGTAAATTTCGTTTCATTGATTCACAAATCTCAGTAGAATAAATTTTTCATTTAGCAACATACATAAACACACGTGTCGATACACTATTAAAAATACGCTTTTTTATTATTTTGCTATTCAACTAATCTCAGAAATTGCAAATATAAATGAAAAAAGGCTCAATTAGAATCGTGAATGTTCATCCTTTCAATATTATGTATATGTACATCCTTTCTTAGTTTTAATATAGTTTATTTCACGGGAGAACGCACATGGACAAGTTTAATAACTAAGCGTAGTCGCGAAACCACCTGTGTTAATCGATTCGAGACCTTATTGCAAATAAAATTTGGTGCCAAGAAAGCAACATTATCTACACTTTCTTCAAAAACTATTTTTTTTGGACTTGATTATTCTCAAAGAAAAACGAAATCGATAAATTCGCCGAGCACGTGCGATAGGATTATTCATTGACGCTGTTTTATTCGATGCGAACGTCGACGTTGAATAATTTAATTAATTCATCAGCATTTTATTTCTTTTATAAAAATAACTCGTGGGAATCACACTCTCGACTAAAGTAAATACTCACTAAAAATACTGTTTCTAACGTGCTTTGATACACATAATGAGCCGTAATTTTTTCCCATTGTTCGTGGAAAAATTACACAAAAACGAAAAAACGTGCGCTTTTCGTGCGAGCTCGTACCTACGTAATTCGGTGTGTGAATTTTCAATATGTTTAACGGCATTTTCAAGGCAATTGTCAAGGTCATTGAACACTTCAAACATGACTGTTTTCTTTATTACGAAATTATTCAAATCAATGACAATGACCATACGACCGCTCAAGGACGATTAGTCATGACGATTTTGGTTGAATTTAGATTTTTTTTATAAAATCTAATACATACTTGAAATTTCCTTCAATTATGCATACATATTGTATATTTCGCTCAATAATGCCTATTTACATTTCTGTATATTTATTCCATCGTTATTGTTAGTATCGATACTTCTACAGTTTTGTATTCCTGTCGTGTGCCGTCTACCCTCGATTTTATCGTATTATCCCATTGACTTCTGCTATGGATACTGGCATCAAATAACTTCTATTAGACGCGGTCCTGGATAGATGGAAAATCCAATACTTGCCTAAAATGCCTAAGGCGAATTGAATTGCGGATGAAGTGGAGTGAACAAGAGGAGGACGCAAATGCTCTTCAGATTGGAACGATGAGATTCCTTTGGCAACTGACTCTGCTCTTTCTGATATAACTAGAGACAATTGGAGGGCCGTAATCGGAGATCTTCACAATTATGATCCTCAGCTAAGAAGGATATGACTAAGGATAAATTGAAATTGGCCGTCTCTTTGTAGACTTTACTTTTGATAATAAGTAATTGGCACAATCCCGTCAATTCATTGATTTTCATCTAATACTATTAACAAGTTTTATCGAAAACTAAACTAAGGATTTCGCAGAAACTTTTCACATCCACTAATTCTGGCCCAAAAATCATAATAGAATGACATTTGACATTTCGATACCATTGTATATTGCTAGCATGCACGCAAGTAGGTCTGTATGTGAGTCGAATGCGAGCTGTATAGCTTATTTGCGTGTTTTGAGCAGGGTGCAAGATGAAAGGAGCCCATTAAACTCAATTTTATTGCAAATAAATCATCCTCTTGATTTTAATCATCATTGATGATGAAGATCAAGTGAAGATATGACAAAGAACGCCAAGATGCTACACTAAATTAAGCATGGGATGCTGTATGCTGTATGCTGTATGTATGAAAACGTAATACCTGGGTGAAAATATGATAAGGGTAGTGAATATGGTGGAGAGATTGAAGACACTGAAATGGCAATGGGCGGATCACGTAGTTAGAAAAATGGATGAAAAGTGGAGAAAATATATAAGTGCTAGGAATGGTATCTGAGAGATTGAAAAAGGGTGAAATGAAGATAGGTAGACGAAATTGGGAAAATGGGTGAGGTGAGATTGATGAGAGTTGCGCAAAACAGAGACGAATGGAAGCGTGTTGGAAAAGCCTTCATCCAGCAGTGGATGGTGAGTGGCTTTAATTGTAGATGATGATGATGACAGGATTAACATATTTTTAAAAATAAAACATTGCAATATTCTGAAAATACATTTTCATTTACAGGTCAGCAAACATTTTAGTAAATTCCCAAATCGGTCCCCCGCCCGTTATCTGTTACTTACCGAGTGCTTACTCGGGTTATATATGAACTGACCATGGTCGTAAATATGTCCGGGGAGTGTGTTGCTTACTAAATATACAACATAAGCGCATAACTATCCAACATTTGTCATAATGGGTATACTGCTGCTATCTTGGTAATGGTTGATTCTGAAGCCCACGCTCGCGTCATGCCGCATACAAAAATAGAAGTTTGAGATTGATTTATTTATGCGCCTTAATGTGTTCATAATCTCTGTGTCAGGCAGGGGTCGACGACGAATTCTATCCGAAATTGTAATTTATTTATCGATGTTCTACAGAGAGAGCACTGAGCGTGTGCAGTATTGATATCTCACTCACGTGTACTTTGACAGGGCATGTCAATGTCGGCACGCGAACCGGTCGTATACATCGCGCGTCAAATTAACCATCGCTGACCGGTTGAATTTTTTATTGATTTAATTGAACTCTGTCGGTGACGTTCCGCTCTTCCCGTCGTCGAAATGTGTCAGCGGTCGTCTACCCTTTCGCAGATTGCCACCTGTGATTTTAACCCAGCTAGGGCACTTCACGAGGTGGCCAAAATAGTTTTTGTTTGTTTTGAAACAACTTTGTTTGTTGAGACTTCAAATCGTTGGTAACGATCATAAGACAGTGTATTTATTTTACCTGTGTATAAGAGATGCATGCCTTCACTACATTTTTGATAAGATTATCGTTGAATTAATTGAAAATTTATTTATAATACATATACGATTTTATCTCTGGACTTACGAGAGGTACAATATATCGAACGAGACGGATATGTTGATGACTTAATACAAAAACACAAATTTTCGTGATGTGGTTTTTAAATCAGTTTGAAATAATAGTCATCACCAGAGGTTGAATCTTTGATTTTTAACACGATTTAAAGTTCAGCCAAAAAAAGTTGCATATAAATTTATGGGGATGTGGAAACATGAACTGACTAGCTGCTGAATTTATATATTCATATATGTACATATATACATATGTATATGTTACAGTCTAACTTCTAATTTCATTCTTCCATGAACATACATATACTCGTATATGTATGTAGTATGTTGTTTGTTCATACCCAAACCAAGCTGGCCAGTTATATATAGTCTATACAACAGAACAAATAGACAAACGAACAAACTATTAGGTTATCCAACTATTATTGTTCATGCACAAACTATTAGGCATAAGCTAAAGTTTTCTCAATCGTTTGTCCCATCCTCTTTGTATGTACATACAATGCATGCTTACCTTGGGATGCAATATTTTTAATGTAACCGGAAACGGGTATTATAGCAACGTTTTAATATTGTTTCCATAGGATTTCCCGTTTAAATACTTTTATGCGACAACTCTAGCTTTTGACTGTTAGCACTTCAAGTAAAACCAATTAGTTCAAGTATGAACAAATTAGTATGTTCATTAAAGAACCGGACTGTAATATATACATACATACATACATTTTAAGTTCAGTCCATATTAATATAGTAGCTATATTAAATGTAAAAAGAATTCGATTCGTATAAGATTCAAATCGATTATATGTATAAATGTATGTACATATATTAACGGTGATAAAATTACCGAAAAAAAATGTAGTTTTTATTTAATAACGTAATTATTTTTATTTTGAGAAACCACAAAGCTAATTCCTATAACATACGGTGCAGTACGTCCCTGATTTTACAGTGTGATCAATTTGTCTAAAAAAACTCTTATATCAAAATATTACGCATACTCAACGCCTACACACCAAGCTGACCCTGCTATATTGCGTATTAAGTGTTTATATAGCAATCCAATCTACTTGGATTTATTTAAAATCAAAATTTATTTGGAATAATTCGTATATTAAAAATATAAATTGTCCATTCTTATTATATTTATAACTTCTATCAACCCTGCATAGTACAAATACGTTCCATAATTTTGTAAATAAATTGTTTTATCTGTACATTTAAGAATCGAAAATGAACCATATGTGGAAATGTGTAAAATAATAATGAACCTATGTATTATGTATATATAAATTAAAAAGAATATTTCTTCTCGCCAAAAAGAAAATAAATTAGATCTTGTTTTCTGATAGGACTTACATAACTACGAGTATATGGTATACGCATTTTGAAATACTATTTATTAACATATTCCGTATGTACATATGTATGTATGTACCTACATGTTTTTTTTTAGCTTTTACTGTTATCAAGAACGTGGTTTGATAATATCGTCTTGTATACGAGTTTAATTAAATAACGCGTTTCGGGAAATAATATTTCACGATATTATATTTTTGTAGATATGTACATATGTACGTATATACATATGTATGTAGTCTTTCTTATAAATCGATTCACAAATGTTTGCCGTGTCGTGTTTGCTTTGAAATGATATCTGTCGCAGTGAACGTGTTAATAGAGTGTGGTATAACGGAAGAACAAACACTGACAAGAAGGGCGAAAATATTTGGACATCCTTTCTATTGTTTTTCTTGGTGTTGGCAATATTAGAACGGGATATCACTATTGCCTTAAAATTATCGTTAATTTAATTTCTCGGAACCAAGTGTTCCACTTTGACGGTGAAAGTCGATGACACGTTAAATTATGTCAAAAATTTACCTTCTTTTTTTAGCTGTATGTATGTGTGTATGGCTAGAGGGCATTGACGTTAAATAGTTAAATTGACAAGGACTTGACGCAGGTTCGACTACAGCGCCGTGTTGACATTTATTTTAGTCGTCGATTGGACCCATCAATGACTAAATTGTCGATGACACGATCGCGATGCAATTATCTTTATTTGATTTGACGCATGAGCATGTTTTCAAAAATAACATACCTAGTTATATATGTATGTACATTGAACGAACATCGTGTATGATGTGTAAATGTTTATTGCAAAATAGATTCACAGTTGTTGAATGCGACGGCTTAGTTGTAATCTATAAAATTAAGGGGGTTTCAACGTAAAAGCGCAATGACTTTGGAATCCAAATAAGAAATTAAAGTCATCTAACTATCTGCTTTTGAAATTTTGAAATGATTTTTGTAGTAAGTATTAGATAAAATGCCACTTTGCCTCAAGCAAAAGATCTTCGATCAATGTGTTTTGCCGGTGATGACGTATAGATGTGAAACTTAGACATTGAACGCCAAGATTTTACACATAATCCAATGCACTCAAAGAAATATGGAACGCTGTATGATTGGTATAACGAGGAAAGACAGGAAGCGGAATACGTGGGTGAGAAGTATGACAAGGGTAGTGGATATAGTGGAGAGTGAATAGATTGAAATGTCATTGGGCGGAAGCTAGAAGATTGGACGAAAGGTGGACAAAATAAGTACTAGAATGGTACCCGAGAGAATGCAAAAGGGTAGAAGGAAGACCGCAGGGAAGATGGGTAGACGATATTAGGAAAATGTTCGGTGTTAGATGGATGAGAGTTGCGCAAAACAGAGATGAGTGGGCGCGCGTTGGAGAGGCCTTCATCCAGCAGTGGATGTAATTGTAGATGATGATGATGATTACAAAAATAACACATTTTTAAAACTAAAACCAAATGGTGAATGGTTGTAGATGATGCTATGCGAATAAAGGACTTGTCTGCGTTAAATTTTGAAATAATTGATAACTCTTTTATAAGCCTTATACAAGACTGACACTATGTCGTTATGATGAAGTTTGTAGTACCGAAAACACCAGAAACTGAGGCCAGTATTTGAATGTTTTCGAACTATCAAGTCAGATATTTGTTGCTCTTCTGCTCTAGTGTGAAGATTCTTATTGGGAAGCCAGCTAGAAATAAGGGACTTTTATATAAAAATAGTTTTATTTAATATCCACTGAGCTAACGCTACAACATCTGACGTGCGCTCTGTTCCACACCTCGAAGAATGGTCGTGATCTACCAACCCAGATGTTATTTTTGCTTCGAAAGTTAACATCGTTCTCTTTTAAATTTATTTGGATTTCGTGACGCGGTGGTGCGTCAGCAGTAGGTACTACATATTATACATACAATAAAATCGCTTTATTGTGTTGTGCTTGCTCTGATAATTTCCCTTGATCACATTCGGGTCGAATGTTCGTTGTTTGCTAATCTTTCTTAGATTATGTGCACATTTGGGAAGCGCTTCGCGTGTCCCAAATGCCCCCTAATTATACGGATATGTCACAATCGAATATGACGGGGTTCTCTTCTGTAGAATTAAACGTGTGTCGGCACGCCATCGTTTTCCAGCGAATTCACGCCGACCGGCAGCTGTTTCGGCATTTTTGATCTCGTAGATAGTTTCATCTGCTCCGAAACTTTGATGTTTTTGCGTGATGTTTAATTTTTGTCTAAATCTGTCGACTCTTGTGCTGCGTGTATCTTCGTTAATAGACTTATTTTGGTCGAAAATCGTTCAATTCGTGGGCTTTGTGATCGGTGTGCATTTTCGCCGGATTCCAGTGCTCACCCAGAGACGTTTAAGTAATTTGTATTGCGCCACAGTGTGCGCCCACTGCATCACACCAGACTTTCCAGGGGACCGGTTTCTTCCGATGCACACAAAGTCGTTTCGAACGCACAAAATACTCTGATTGACACTAAATGCTTATTCCGAATACGAAAAAGTGTGTTCGTTCTATGTAAATTCGGTGGCGATAAAAATTTATCTCGTTCTGTCGAAGTACCGATATCGAATTCTGTGGAATGAAGTGTAGGCAACTGATATGCCGAAATAAAAAACACAGCTATTTTCCATTTCTTAACTTACGATCATAGTTAATTATTTAAATTTAATGAAACTACTCATCCATTGCGTTTTTTATCGATAACAATTATTCTTACATACACACGTATATTATATAAATATATTGTTGATACAGAATACCTATTGCATCCCGTGAAATATGTACATATGTATGTAACGAGGTAAAAATGAACTTTTTAATGACTTTTGTAAATCATGTTTTTGTTTGAAGTTCAAACTAGATTAAGAATTATAAAATATTATTGTACCAAAGAAGACACGTCTTTTTTCACAATTATTGAGTATCATTTTCTATTTTGGGCCTACGTTGAGAATGTCACAAGTACATGTGTACTATAAAAATAATTAAATATTGGCAGATAAGAGGACAGTATGAATACTGACTTGTGGAACTACATAGGCTGGTGCTGCTGAGTTGACTTAGGACAAGCACTCTTGGAGTAAGCCAGTGATAGCCTGCAACCCTGACCTTTCAGGATAAAGGGGAGAACAACAACGCGCGATGATCCTACCCATTTATCTAATTCTTAAATCTCGGAATCGCATGTTTCTCTTAATAAGGTTGCATTAATCTCAAAAAGAGGGGAAGACGCATGCATTAATTTCACCGACAGGCTCTTTGAGTGCATAAGACGCTATATAAATAATCAGATTTGCATGCATTCATCTTACTATGAAACATAGTAGAATTTAAACGACTTCCTACATCGAAAGCTACCGGCAGAGCTGTACCAATAATTTTGGCGTCCTTAGCATATATAAAATAAGCGCCCCTATGCATTTTTTAAAATTTTAATAGATAAATGGCAAAAACATAATTTTATTATGAAAATTATTTATTTAAATATCAAAATTAAACTTTTAAAACTCAAATTTTAAATCACTCACTAATTCATGTTCTATTGCTAAAAAGCTTAAATCTGACTACTTACAGATCTCAAATAATTTTTGATTATTTTTAATTTTCTGAAATATCTTTCGGCCATGACTATTGTCGCTGGCATTGTCCGAAGTATGCGTATAGCTTTTATAATACTTCAACAAGATTCTTGTAAATCCCACTCGCTCAGTACATACATTCAAAATATCCATATGATGAATAGTGCTCGCATCTTAATTTTTCAATATTTTTTTATTTTGTATTTAAAACATTTCAGTTCATTTAGTAACTTATCTTTTTCTAATTCTTCTATTGATAATGAAATTAAGCCTTTCCTGGCCAATAAATAGCAACCTGTCGAATGCAGTGAAATCGTTCTTCCAATTGTATCATATTATCACAGCATCAAAAACATATAACGCTGTAAAACGAAATTTTAACTCGGCGATTGGTCATCCGCAAGTTCATCTGTCATTTTCTTCCTTTTTTGTTTTCTTGTTTCTGGTTTGGTAATAATGCTTATTTTATCACAAAGATCAACAACCTTCATGAAATTTGATTTACATTGTTCTTTCGAAATATTACCAATAATCCCTTCTTTTAATTTCGATGATCTATAAATAACTAAATGTCTTTTTTTAAGTTTTTGTTAAGTTTGGCTTCACGCTCCGAGCGCCCTTTAGACTTTTGCGCCCTTGGCAAATTACCTGTTGCCAATTCCTTGGTGCGGTTATGGCTACCGGTAATCCTTGCATGCTGCATATGTTTTTTTAATAACATTTGAATTCCATTATACAATATGTTATTTTGCATTGTATCGTAATTAATTACGTACATATGTACATATATTATCGTTTTGCTTCCATCTTAGGAGCGTCTTTTATTTACGCAAGTTCGACATTACTACAGTGTAGTTAACTTTGAATTTTTATTTAAATCTTAACCGTGTCCAGATCTCTTTATCTCAAGTTGACGTAATCAAAATTTAATTAATACCGTTGGTTGTTAACGTAATTAATGTTAACCTTTTATCGACTACATTTCATCGAACGCTTAGCTACAAGATATGAAATCTACAAGCACAATACAATTTATTTACTCGAATAGTCACAATCCAACAAACTGAAAGTTCACGTTTCGAAATGCATGTAGTTGAAGTTCATTGACATTGTGATCGCTTTGACACATGTGTGATGTGTATGAAACTATGTAGACTATTATATTCCGATGTATGTATGTGTATCAACTATTGCATAACTTTGTACTATTGGCCGTCGGAATGCAATATGTGCGTTATATTGCTGGAATATCCATCCGTGAGGAGCGTTTGATCACATTGCACACATATTATTCGTATTATCGGGTGACACAAGGTGAATCGGGTTCGATTGACAGATTGAGTATGTCTAGCGGATGAGGTGTGGTTATTTGAGTCTTGCGTATGTCGATGTGAAACGAGATACATCTTAACAAAAGTAACACTTCCTCATTCCCAGTGCACATGGATTGGATGTCGAGTGACAGAGAGACAGACAGACACACGGGTGAGTGGATGAAAAGAGCCCAGTGAACGAATCGAATTGTATTTTTTTACTACCAACCATTCCGTAACCCTTCCGATCAAGTGTGAAATTTCGTACTGGAGACATTGTCAATGTGGTTCGTTTCTACGTTGCGTTTTTATTAAGTACATATGTATGTATGTAGGTACCATACGAGAGTAACGGCAAGTCTTATTATCTCTTTGATCTAAGAGGTTCCAAGTATCTGTACACAGTAGGGTACTTAGGAGGAGGGTTGGCTCTCTTCAAAACCAGAAAAATAAAGTAAAAATAGACAATTTCTTAAAAAACTAAGATATTAATAAGATATTGTAAAACTAAGTATATCAAGACATTGATTATAAGAAAAGTAAGCTTTAATTGATTATTACATTAATTTCTTTGAATTAATCAAAGAATAAATAGTTTGAATTGATTATTTTATTAATTTCTTTGAATTAATTATAGAATCAATAATAAGAATTAATTATTTCTGTAATTCAATTTTTATAACCGCTTCAAAAAATAAGCTTTTAGCATGTACATATGTATGTATGTATATACGAGTACATTGTATATTAGCCAGTAGTATGGCTCAGTGCTTGCGTTAAGGCTAACTATCGAGAGGTTCCTGGGTTCAAGTTCTGGGTTGACCTCGATTGAAAAGACTCTATTCCCGAGTATTTTTACAGTGCTTCTGGCACGAGTTAGATATTTGTGACTCCAAGTTGATCGTTTCCTATCAATTCTTGCCAATTTATCTGATTTCATTTTTAAAGCGGTTCTTCGTCAAAATTGACAAGCCAACCAACCTGTGTATATGTATGTTACAATGAAAGCATATTTCAAGTGAAAATAAATTTTCACCATTTCAAGCAGTGAAAATGCATCAAACAATGAATTTACAACGTTTAACCCTATAAATTTAACCCTAACAATCCGATCTGTAATGAATAGGGCCAACTCTTACTTAACCTAACCTATCCTAACCCTTAAATAATACCAACCCTAACAATCTAATCTTAAATGAATAAAACCAACCCTGAAAATGTAACTGGCTATGATTTCACTGAAACGTAAGTGAAAATATATTTTCACTTGAAATATAATTTTACTGTGACATACATACGTATGTATGTATATACTATGTAATTGTCACCACTATTGAATATAATTTCAAATTTATATACATATGTACAAGTTTAAAACTATAGATGTTGCTTATGTAATTCTAATGGCACCATGGTAAAATATAAATTTTTATATTTTAAATATGTATGCATATTTAAGATATAAAAATTTAAAAATATGTATAGATATTTTACCAAAAAACAATAATGCATACAAATATACAATCAATGACGACTTTTGTGTCTTCATACTCATTTGAATGAATTTTTCCGTATAATTCATACAGGTATGTTCATATGTATGTACATATGTGTCAATCGAATTTTCGTCGCTTTTTAAGGCTTGTAACATTTATACGATTTTCAATAAAAGAGTAAAAACCATTAAAATTAATCGATCGTACTGAAAATATAACATGCATAATTGCGTAGTAAAAAATTCGGATAGGGACGCGCCTGCTAAACTGCCCAGATTTATTGCAGAGTTACGATATTGCATAAATTTTAGCGGTCATAAGAATATTGATGGACTATATTTCCAAAAACGACTTCTAAAATTGTTTCACCAACCTTCAATGGCTTTTATAAAGGACGCCATTGTAAAGATGAATATTATATTTTGGGTGGGTTCAAAAAAAAAAACCGAGAAGAAAAATTCGAACATTTTCCCGGCATAATTTTGCGCCTAAAATTATAATAAATTCAAACAAAAATACACGAAAACGTTCTCAATTTTTATACGTAGATTTTTTTATGATCTTAAATTGGCTTTCATTGCGTATGTTTTATTAGAACGTTGAACGATAACCCGGTGAGTATTCATGAAAATTCAGCCCCTGTAATTTTTTTTTCATGAAAAAAACGATGTCACGTTTTATGAAACGTATGAGCATAAAATTTGTCGCTGTAACGAGCCATAATGCCATTATAGCGAAATGAATGGACTTCAGCTAATCGCGGTCGTTTCAAAATGTGTACAGGTGCGCAAGATCACCTCTTAAAAAAAATAATTTTACCACCGGGCTCGAGACCGAGGTGGCTCTTGATTAAAATTGAACCTTTATTACTTTTTTTCATCTAATTATTTGAAAGACGTTCCAAACAATACGCGACCGATAGTAGAAACAATGCCGTTAATTAAATTTGGACCGGTTCGTTCTACGAATATTTTGACCGCATACGTTCCCGGCAACGTGTGGTCGTTCGTTCGTGATGTTTGCTCTCTCGTACAGAGATTCTCAATTTTTTTTCAACATATTGTTTCAGTATGTAATAATGATCGGTAGCGGAAGTGGGAGGTGCATTTGATATCATGCTCAAGAAATGCACAACGGGACAAATTTTCGATGCGATGATTAGATTAGAACACAATGCTATATAAATTTGTCTAGACATGCGCGTATTATCGTTATGACTTTGTAAATTGCTAGGCGCTGCACTAATGCACTATTCGTGAATGGAAAAATCGATAAATACTCGTATTAACAGGTACTTAAGAATGCATAAGAATTCAAAAAAAAAAATCTGATAATTTAAAGGAGTATAAAATAAGTGGTCTATGTATGTATATATGTACATACATACATGAATTCAATATTTTGATGTCATTCCAGGTAACTTGGCAGTATAATAGGCAATTTTTAGATCTGAATTCCTATTGGTCAACAAACAGTCTTTGATATCAACTTGTAATCATACACGAGTTTATGTCAAATTGCACGTATTAAAATATTTATGTTTTGGAAGCCTCGATAGTAAACCGAAATCCTATGTAACGATTAATACATTTTTTGAATTATGTATTTCATTTGAATACATATGTATGTATATTCGTTATACGTACAATGCGTATATTTTAAATTAAATATTCATTTTGATGTGTACCGTCACTGCAGATAAACATTATTTTCTAGAATTTTCATTTACCGAATTTACATAAGGACAACTTGACCTTGTAGACTTTCAAGTTAAGTTAATCGAAAATATGTACGTATATTGAATGAATGAAAACATATTCTGAATTGTTTGTTCGACACAGTCTGACTTAACTAATATTTGTATAAAACATTAGCATTGTTTTATTACATACAATTAGTTAAGCTGCATTCTATTATACAATAATTTTATGTAGTTGATAAATAATCGTAACGACTGATATATTAATTTTATCCCGCTACTAAAATCGTATAACAGTACTTGTTTAATGTATTAACAAGCCGAGTGAATTGAAATCGTAATTGTACCATATCATTACTAAATTGTGAAACTTGAATTCGCACACTCACGCTGCACATGCTTTGTGTCCAAGAGTGTCACCACATTGAATTTTCGACCACAGATGGCAGTTTTATTAATACAGATAAACCTTTATATAATATCTATGTATATAGAGCGAGGTATGATTTTCAACTGTAAATATAATTTTTGGTGGTTTATTTTATAGAGACGATTCATTTTCTTTGTGATTTGTGTGCCGCCATAAACAGTTGTTTCTTTAGGTCGGTACGAGGAAAAAAATTGTAGGTAATTGCCGAACATCACACGGTACAAACTGTTATGTCACGACTGTTTACACGAACACTGTCTCTTCCCAACGGACCAGAACCTTAACGAGCAGGTGAAAATGGATAAGAACTCGATTGTTTTGCTGCTTAGAATTTAGATCGACCGCGGTCGACTGATCAAATTTCTTTTTAATCGACGAATATACCGCAATCGCCGCGCGAATCTCTTTTTATCGTTTCTTTGTACATAATTTCGATGCGTTTTTTTTTGTATTGCATAAAGTTTGAGAAAGTTGGTTTAAATATAAATCATGGTGTGTGTCTTCGGGGCTGTGGACCCTTTTGTGATCCTCGTCACACGTCCCATCATTTGTAAACATACTTTCGTGGCGTACAAACTTGCCGGTCCGTTATATCCCTTCATTGATACTTGTTCGCCATCTGCATATTTTCACATATATTCTCTGTGCACACCATTTCGTGTCTTTGTCGAAACGATTATATCGCGGATGTGTCATGTTACAATGGCCGCTGCTGTAATTTCAACGTAAAATTGCGTACAGTTTAATTTCAGGGTTTCGCTTCTCACGTGTTGATAAATGGCCTCGTTAAACGTAGTTGATTTTTGGTTGGAATTTTTGCTTTTGACGTTTTCTCAAATTTACATTAATTTGTATGAAAACGATGTTGAATTTTGAAACATGTATTTTTTCAGCATTGATTTTTATTTAGAGCTGAACAATTTATTCTCATATTGAGATTGTTACAAAAACACAGCTTTGGTCTATTGGAAGTTCCGTCTCCACTTCTTTCCCAGCCTTATATTGGCTGTTCAGGGGAAATTTGAAAATACTAGTGTATCTTTACAACAACTACATATTTCAGAGAAAAAAAACTATTTGAACAAGGACTTGTGACCAAAGTGGCCAGAATTGGCCAGTGATTGAAAGAGTTGTTGCTAAATTTTTACTTGAATATGAAGTAACTAAAGAACTCGAATAAGACAAATTCTATCCAATACTTAGACAAATTGTATGTAGAAGGTTTTAGAATCCGTTTTCCAAAATATTAAGTTTAATACTAAACGACATAAAATATATATAGAAGTGGCGTAAAGAGATTCAAAATGCAAGAAACATGATCAAGAATGGAAGATATAAAGAAGGGTCTAGATTGTTTCTTAAAAGTTCAACATGAATTAACAATCAAAGTGGTTGAAAATTGGGTAAAATATTTTAGAATGGAGTTTAATTTGTGAGGCGAAAGGCTCATGATGATGATACTAACCTGTACTATATGTACAAATGTGTGCAACTCACACAGGCGGCCGAAAGAAATGAGAGTCAAAAAATTTATATTCCTCAAAAAATACGAAACAAGACATCGTACTTTTTAAAATGCATTTAGGTTTTCTTGTTATATTGTACTTGTGGATTGCTGTTGCAAGTTACAACTTGTAACACACCGAACTATAATTCGGGGAAATAGCGGGATGGTAGGTATAGTTTCGGTCCGCATAGAGCTAGGTCTTTTATGTTCTATTATCTTTGCGACAGCCACATGTACATATTTCTTTAAAGATTTTGAGTATTGGTTAGTCATCGAAAGAACAATGTCCTAGATATGTCTCTCTTGTCTTCTGATCCTGTTCAGAACTAAACGTTTTCGTTTTCTGTCCGTTATTCTGGTTAATTTTTATTGTGATTAAAATTTTTAACACTATACCCCAAATTAATATGATTTATACAAATGCTGATAAAATTAAAGAGCGGCCGATTTAAGTTTGCATACAGGCGGCCGAACTCCTAGGCGCGGCCCTGCCTGTAGCTATTAATTGGTAATAGACACATTGAACGGTCATTATGTATACTTATTAAATTGGGGATCGTAAAATTTATTGTAATTTATTTTAATTACACGTTCTATTTGTAACAGTTGATTGCTGACGAAAAAAAACGATAAACATTTGTTAAATCACATCCGCAAACTATGAACAAAATCAATTCATGTAAAAAAATAAATAAAAATGGTATCCGGTGGCAATATAAAAAGTTCAAACGGAGCACGTCTAACCCGTTCTTTTAGTTCGGTGTGTCTGAAAGAGAAGCGATTATTGAAATCGACACTTTCCATAAGTTCATGTGACGGGGGTGTTGCCATTCGACACTCGTCTCGAAGAATGAACGCGACCGGAAGCTGGTGGCTTCTGCATTGCAGTGCAATCTGCATCCGATGCAAATTGATCTCGTTTCGTTGCCGGACGCCGTAACGCCAATAACCACACAGGAAATATTTTCAGAATTTTCCCCTGGATGTGTCGCTATAAAATAAAAGGAGATATTTTCGTCCGCGCTGCACGATTTTCTTCTATCTTCATAACTGAATTTTCCCACCAGTACACGGATTAAGCCGTAAATATTCTTTAGTTTTGCGCACAAAGTATAGCATCAAAAATATATTGTAGATTTTAAAATTGCTAACGCGAAAAGGTTCGAATTTAACGGACAATAAATAATTCAATGGAGTCGTCTGTAATTTAGTCATTATTACGTTTTCATCACCGGCGTGTTATTTCAGTCGAGTTGATTTCGCGCGTCGTTATACCAATTTTTATAAAGAAAATCCCAAGAACAAGAGTGAATAAAATAGAAGACATTTAGTCATAACATTATTTTTTCAATGTCACGTATTCATTTTTTCCATTTCGTAATTCGTATAAGCCAAGTTATTTGAGCAGTCTAGACATTTCGACCCGTAAATGTGATGTTAATCAACCGAAATTTAAATTAGCGTCATATATTAATGCGTTACTTTGTACATATATTACACTTATGTATATTACAGGTGAACAATATACTTAAATCTTTGATTTTGTATTTTATTATATATATATATATATATATATATATATATATATATATATATATATATATATATATATATACATATATATATATATATATATATATATATATATATATATATATATATATATATATATATATATACATATATATATATATATATATATATATATATATATATATATATTTATATATATATATATATATACACATATATATATGTATGGATTTTTGTTGGGATAATCTCTTGAAAGGTTATTTGATTAATATTCTGTAATAAATGACTGAAATCTATTAAAAGTTGTGTGAATTATTGATTGCTTTTCAGTACACACCAACACCGGGTAATAAATAACAGTAGATGAACGTTATGTAAAATTTGACGCAAGAGGAAAATATGTAGAGACAAAGAGCTTTGTACGAACTTCAAAATTCACTCTTGTTTATCGCGACGTTATCGAAAAGTTATTACGAAAAGGAAAATAACGGGAGTAAATCTTTTTTCCCGTATTTGAAATTCTAGCGGAAAACAATTCAGGAAGCCTTTTTTATAATTTTCCAAGTTTTCCTCCCCTTCCATTGTTTTGTGTAGTCGTTTACGCTGAGTCAAACCAATACCAAACAATTCCCTTTTCGCCTTTCCTGAAAGCTGCCTTTTTACGTTTTCATATTTACTTCTTCGACTCGACTTGTTCTATAGGGAGAGAGTGAAAATTTGTGTATATACCTATAGTATAACATAAAAAAGGGAAAGACGCGTAGAAAAGTTTTTCAGCTCACAACCATAAATTCTCAGCAACGGTTTTCTATATAATAAATTTTAATTTAAAGTTTCCAAACGTCCACGTTCGCTAGTTGCAAACGGCAGGGCTCGGCTGGGGCGAAATTTAACTTCGTTATTCCGAATAAAAATTGGCTTTAAATTTTAAATGAAACATCATAACAATGGCGGCTTTGCCGTACATCGTTCGCAACTTTTTCCATTTGTTTTCGTTTCTGTTGATATTTAATTATATGGGGCCATTCGCAGACAATGAGAGTGAAAGTGTATCGGTAGTGCCGTTCTCCTTTATGCGGAATTAAGTCGCTGGTGATAAAAGGTATTAAAGGACCGTAGGATAACAAACAGGTCTTGCTTTTGTGATTAAATCTCTAAATTCTTAATGTTTACCATTAAACTGCGAAGCTGGGAGGCTTTACGGCTGTCACACGGCTAATTTAACTCCAGATAGAGTAGACAATTACGCGCAGATTAAGGACAAGAGACCCTTTTTATCTGCCCCGTGCGCGAAATAAAAACGCACCGAAAGATGCTCTCCGCCAAACCGTGGCAGGAGCGCGGTAGATAGACCTGTCTTCGACGACAATCTCCCCCTCACGTTTTGGTTCTCTCTTTTTTATTTTTACTATTTTTCCTCGACTTTGTCTTTTTAGATGTCTCTTTTTTATTTCCGGGTCCAGCTAATTGCTACGTATCGGTCGTGATCGGATGGGTCGAGAAAACCGCAGGGAGTGCGCGAGCCGGTTCGCACGGCCATTGTGGACGATCTGCACGATTGGCCCAAATAGTTCGATCGGTTTCTAATCTGCCCGTAGACTCACGAAGAGTTGCAGAGCAGCGGCGTGCACACCTCGAGACGTCAGGGTCAACAGCACCGGGGCGTCACCATCGTCAATCTTATTAAACACACAACAATATATTGAGAATTGGACAAACAAAGAGCTAACCCTCATCTGCCTCGATTCTACGTAAAGTATAAATTTGTTGGAAACCTATTACGTTTTAACAGTTTTTTCAAATTAAGACAAACGGAGACACAAGGCGTGCACGAAGACACATTGTCTCCTTTCATTCAGACTTGACAAACCAGCAGCATGGACTAGTGTTTAGCATATAATGCTTTCGAACACAATGGTCATGGCTGCTGGCTCCATCTTGGTTTTTGACTCAAGGTCGATCGTTTCATACCAGCGAATTGGCAACCTTAATCCATTTATCTCAAATTTCGAGTTTTCAGCATCTTAAAATCTGGCGATTCATATAAAATAAAATGCTGCGAAAATGTAAATTTATCCATTGATGTATCTATGAAGCTTTCTTAAAATTATTCTAAAATTGTATGTCGATGTTTGTAATTGGCCTGAAAGGCGCGGCGCATTGTGGTTTACTTATTAGGCCTTCCTGGTATATATGTACATACATATATACATATGTATGTAAAAAATAAAATAAATAGCGAACAGACACACACACAATTACTGTGATATCCCTGTGTCCTGATTCAGTCTCAGCTTAACCTTCAATTTACTGATTATAATCGTTAACGACTATTTGAGCTGATAACAAATGTAGCGGGTACTAGGATCAATCTCATATATTTGTCATAGATCATTATTTCCGTTTATTGAGTGTGCTCAATTTAGAAAATGTTGTGATTGTCTCATGTGTCTGAATTCGTAGCAGAAATACTGAAAGCGAATCGTAAGCAATTGCTATCTGGCGTTGTATTAATATTTAAACGTATCGGGAGAGGGCTTTCTGTACACTATTTGAATAGAAGGGAACTGTAATAGGAAATCTGTCGTTCACACAGTGGCTGCCAGATAATATGCCTATTACAATATTCCACCGTCTATAACTATACTATATATCGATTCACTGTCTTGCATTTAAACTCAAATTAATTAAATTTGAAAAAAAAAGTTTCAGTTCTATCAGTAAACCCATCATTTCTGTTTTATATAATCATTTTCAAGGATTCCATTTTATATACATATGTATGTATGTATTAGAAACGTTCGGTCGTAACGGGTCACCCGAGGATGCCGAATTTATGATTACTATTTTAATATTTCATTAATTCGTAAATATTCCTAAAATGAGGATTACAGCCCTCAGCCTCCGGCCGGAAGCATTAATAAAACGAAACCCTTTGAGAATTTAATAATCACAAACACACTGGATCTCTAAAACGCCGTAAAACACTGTTAAATTAATTAATATGATATTCGTACTTCAGAGTCGTTAAGTATATAAGCTGCTCGTATATTGTATGCATACATATTACGGGTACCTACATACTATACTTACAGGTCAAAAGTGACAGATCTAGCGTAACGATTAATACACGCAATAAAATCCGAGACGCTCATAAACCAATGACACGATCATTTCTCAGCCACCCACTATTGTCATTCTGCAGATACTCCAGCTGCTCTCAAACTATGCACGTATTCATCCTGAATGAACACCACACCTGGGTGCTGGAACGCGTTATGGAACGTATTCATTAGCGGATTAATTCGAATATTGAAACAGGCGGACAATATCGATGTATCTGGATGTGTGCGTACAAACCACAAATTCTAACACGCTATGTGCCAAATTTTGAGCTAACATTTCATAAATACTTCACCCAATCCTAATACAATGTTGGTGAATTTGCTGTTCTACAGTAGATACAATATTCAATGAGAGAAGATTATTTAAACTGATTTTATTTATTAAAAAATATATAACAGCTGGGGAAAAACTCAATGTGGGGATTCACAGCCGATATATCGCTGGTTACGGAATTTTTCATAGCAAGCGATGCTACGACTGCTATGTACATATGTATGTACATACATTTCATTTCTGAGAAACTTATCGAACCAAAAGTTATTTCTTTCAAATGTATTTTTTTGAATCATATTAATACAGTTTTCGAGCGACAGAGACAAGTATGTACATATATGTAGCTACAAGGTTTGATCCATTATTTAACAATATTTTAAGTGCTTGATTGACGGTGTACTGTTTTGTGAACGAAATCCTTATTAATCGGCAAAGTTGCTTTACGGCAAACAGATTACTTAAAAAGTCTTTGACAAATACATCAATACCTCATTGGACTATATTTAGTGTTTCTCCTCGAGAATTTATAGAGAATAGAGATAAGTAAAAGCAATTTTTACTTTTCTCGTTTCTCAAGAAATTGTTTCGAGAATTCTCAAATCAGCTGAAAATGCTTATATTAATTGACCTTTTTACTGATGATATTTATAATAATGAATCTGTTTAAACCGCTGAAATATTAATGGCAGTATAATATTTGTCGAATTATTGAAAAGAGAAAATTCCGTGTCCGGATATTTTATCGTGGGGACAACTCATTTTCAGAATTCATGCAAATATTTTTTATCCCCAATATTAATCTTTAATTTTTATGTTGCCTGTATTTTATGAAATGTATATTAAAACCGTTATTCAAATAATTGGAACAATGATTTTTTAAATGAAACATATGTAGTTAATTTTTTTAAATAAAATTAATTAAAAATTTTCTAGCTTTCTTTTATCAACAAAACAATAAATTATATATTTTATTTGAAAATTTTTGACTACGAAAGGAGCACTGAAATTCTTAATATTAGATATTTATAAAAGATCAATAGTCAAATAAGTTTGGGGTTTCTTTTTGGAATAAAAATATCAAATGAGTGAAAGAAGACATAATAAAATCGTATCACTAAATAAATTTCTTCGGAGTAGTGCACTCGGTCAACAAGAAGAAGATACAAATTTTAATCATGTTCTAAAAAGGATTTACTCATAGCGAGAGAAATGTTAAACATACTAATCTTAAATCAGTCGATGAGTCATTCATGGGATACATCTCATGCTGTAAAACCAAATAAAATTTATTTGTATGTATGTAACAAGTCTGTATAGTTTAAAATTTATTATTTTAATATGTTTTGTGATTTTTTCGATATTTTTAATTGAAATATGCCGAAAAAATAAAAGAAGAGAAAATAAAAACTATATCATTAAATCGGTATCAGTGATTCTGAATTTGAATCTGTCAAAATCTCGAGTTCTAATTTTCGCATGATCCAAAAACTTCATCTATTGTACCACGTACATAGATAAAGTAAAAAAAAAACACTAGCTATGTATGTATGTATTATATGAGCCGCTATATTTGAAAGTGGCTTTCGCCACTTTCATAAATATCAAATATAATCTTTTGTTATAAGAAAGTGACTTAAGTTCAGAAGGAATCTTTGTAATTCTCCTTTGTTCGATACATATAACATATTTTTTGAAATGAGGATTCCATATGCTAAAAGCGTATTCTAGTTTAGGTCTGATAAAAGTTTTGTATATTTTTGATAATATAGTTAAGTTCAGAAAATTGAATACACGTTTTATTACATACAAAAATGAGTAACATTTATTCACAATCTGGTTAATATGAGAGGACCATTTTAGGTCGCAATTGGTGATGATACCTAGGTCTAATTGATGTTGGACGCAATTTATGAAATGGTTGTTTATTTTGTAGGAAAGACTTGGGTTATATTTGCCTAGGTAGTACAGAGCATTTCTTAACATTGAAAGTTAGAAGTTTTTGACCACGCGTCATTTTTGTCCCAATCGCTTTGTAGAGAGTTGTTACCTTCTGTGTTGGCAGGACAATAAAGTTTAATGTCGTCGGCGAAAATATAATATTTACAATATATTGAATAATTTGAAATTATTCTATATATCGTGACGATTCTTTTGACATTCTTGACATAAAAAATCCAATTTTTATTTTCTATCGTTACCCAAGTTGAATATTTCAAATAGCGTTCTTATCGTTAACTTTTTTGTTTCGCTTTTTAACATAGCAATGCGCGAACGTTTTTAAAAATTGTTTCGGTTAATAAAACGACTATGCGTTATCTCCCAGTGACAGCGGCCATTCCCCCTACCCCTTCTCCTCACCCCCAAACCTCGTACTCCCCATCGGTCACCGCGAAGGGGTTAGAATTAACCCGTTGACGCGGCGAAATTGATGGGACAGCGAGCATGGGACCGCGTGCGCCGCTTATCGTTCGCGTTAAACCGCAAATGTGTTGTTGTCTGACGCGTTAACACATGTACTATTGTTTCATATGTAAGCTCGAAAAGTAAAGCGAACCCCTTGGCCTTCGACAGAAATTTAAAAACATGTAGATTTTACATTCAGCACATGAATATTATATATCGAACCATGTTGAAATTCAATATGAACTTGTGACTTGAATATGACTTTCCCTCTTTTATGACACGTGTATTTGTAGCGCTAAAAATACTCGAAAGTGCGAATTTCTTTTTATTACTGATCATCTACACAAAACGAAATATAAATTCCAAATGTTTATTACCGTAATAAAAACGTGTGTGCGTTTAGAGGGACGACCCTTTAAATCTTTATCGTCGTTTAATATGCAATACAGAGTATTATAATCTGCGGATTAAACGTATCCCATTACGCTAATTTACATACGAGGAATTAATTTTTCAAAAATGTTGAGATCTCAACTTGAACTGTGAAACGTCTCACTGGAGAAAAATTTAGAAATGTGTATTTAATTGTATACATATTATGTTACAGTCGACTTTCGGATTAAATGAAGTATTGCAAAATTTTATTATAGATTCGTAACCGGAAGAAATGCGTCAAGATCGTGACACTATGTACCAGTTCAACATACCTATAATATAATATGAAGTTCAAAAAAAAATTGCATAAATATCACATTAACATGAATCCGACAGAGAGATGACACTTTCCCACGAAATTCTCAATATTGAAACCGGTTCATCAATGTTGTTTTATAATACACACGTAATAAAAAATAAAACAAATAAAAACGGGCGCGGGAAAAGCATCAATTACTTTTTCGTTTTTCAATCGGCAAAAATCAATCATTACGCGGAAAACATAAAAGTCTACGTTTTTAATTACGTTTACGTGAACATTCTACGCAAGGTGCAATACATATCCGTTACAAGCGCAACTTCCTATTGAACAAATCGTTTGATTTGTTTTATTTTTATTTTTATGGACGATGAAAAAGGCAACCTTTATACAATTTTAATTGGGCATATTTTAATACGATCGTTCATTAAATTATTCATTTATATGTATGTACATACATATGTATATGCTAACGAAATTCGTAGGTATTCCCTACTCACGGTTTATTCAAGTGTACACTCGTACCGAAACCGCCTTATTTACTATTCTGCGAGACCTTCGCATTTACAAGGACTGCAAAGTCATGATTAAGTTATTTGGTGGAAGAGATATCAAAATAAACAAAACATGCGATTATGTATTATTATGTCAAGGACAATTTATGGGCATTGCGTTAAACTGTGCTAAACAGCAGTGACTTAATATGAGTGTGGACTTTATTTACAAGCGGTACTTATTTTTTCAACTTGAATCTTACCAAATAAAAAAAACGCATTTATTATATTAAGTCTTGAGTTTGTTTTGTTGTATGTAAAAGCCTCCAAAAACATCACAAACCTTTCTAACCTACATAAATATAATTGGCAAATACCATTATAGGGACACTAACTTTGAACTAAACATTTTTATTGCATAACTGTGTATGTAATATTTATAAAAGTCCAGCGGTGGTGAACCTTTTTGAACCCATGGGTCTAAAAAGTATAATTCAAGTATGAAAAGTTGCTGCGTGCTATTAAAAATTAGATATAATTACTACATACAATTTTCCTATGGTTAACCTTGTCAAGTCTTAACGCTTAACAAAAATGTCCATCTGAGAGGTCATACTCTCAGACACCAATAATATATTTCTTACAAAAAAATGAGAGAATCTTTCCTTTCAAATATTGATTAAAATTTGGAATATTCTACCGAATGAATTAGTAATTTCTTTAAAAATAAAGATAATTTCCGAAATATTAATGGGCTTTTGTAGTTTTTCTTTTTTCTTTCTTATCGTATTTTTTTCTTTTGATTTTTTTCCTCCTACTTTTTTTTGATTCTCGTTTTGTTTTGTATATTTTTTTGTTATAATTTACAAACCGCTTGTGTCCAGCGGCTCTTCCAAGTATTTTTTTTAAATAAATATCTATTGTATCATCCAACTCAGTGACCAGCCCTCCCTCTACCCTAGGATTATCTTTTTTGTTTTTGAATTATTTTTAACATAAATGTACGTTTGTAATGGACACATTTGTATACGTTTGACTACATTAGCGTACCCATTGATGGGTTAGTCTAATTTTAACGAATCGGAAATGGAAGTTTTTTTTGATTGTCATTGTTTTATTTAAAGCGTTATCATAATTAGCTTTCGACATAAATAGAGCATTTTTACTTAGTATGTGTATGAAAATTGGATATTTTCTACGTGGAAAGGGTTATATTTTCACGAAACAATCATGTGTGAGGTATGTGCACATTGTTACAACATGGAACAATAGTATATTGTTGTAATATGCGGGTTGCGTTTAATGTGGCATTCGAAGCGGGAAGATTAGAGCTTTATCCCTTCAACTAAAAAAGAGCTTTCCTTCAGCTCCACCCCCGCAACCCTCAACCCTCGGGAGATATGAAAATAGTCGAAGCTTGAAATCGGAAGCTAGATACGGCAATAAAGCAGTTCTGTTTGCTGACGGCTAATGGCTTATTGTCGACTCTTTGATGCTGGGTTCAAAATCCGCGCTCTTTCGTACCACCCCCATCCCTAAAAAGAAAATATAGGTAAATATTTGATCCCGGTTCCCGGCGTTTGCTCCTTCTTGTTTTTCTTTATATATTTTCAGCACTCCGTGTGTGTGTAAGTAGTCTATCGTACGCACAAATTTATTTGCTCTCTATGGCTCGTGTCCTTTTTGTCGTCTTTTTATTTTGGACTCCCGGATTCAGGCTCTCCTTTGCGAGGCCGTTTGTCCCGGAGCGAAACGTCCTCTCGCGTTATTTACAGTCCACTTAGATAAAAAGCTCCGTTTTTTCCTGTTGTGTTTTATTTTTTCATTAGGGACTCCTCTCCCGTTCTGTTCCCGCCGTGCATATCCCCTTTGGTATGGTACATTTGGGACCCCCTGTCTCCGACAAGCACTAACACCCCCTTTAAACCGAATAGTAACGTCACTTTTAATGCCTCAAAATCACAGTTTATTTGGAGCTCAGAGACCGCTTGACAACCCCTGAAAACTGAAAAAAGGTACCTACAGTACGTACACAAAAGCGTAGATGTCAACGCGGGTATGCTTAGTAGAGATTTAATGTGGGTTGTTTGGTTTTTTTTTCAGAATTAACTTTTAACAATATGTTATATATATATATATATATATATATATATATATATATATATATATATATATATATATATATATATATATATATATATATATATATATATATATATATATATATATATATATATATATATACATACATATTTATGTATGTACATACACATATTGACAATTTATTTGTCAAATTTTAATAATGCGACAGAAAAACTAGACGGTCTTCAAAATTAAGTACACTAAAGAATCTTTTGTAATATTAGCAAATAATATCACCCAAAAACCAAAGAGGCATATTTAATTCCATTTCCAAAAATTCATGCTTGAGGCTGATCGTTAAAACGTGTTTTATTTTAAGTAAAATCATGCAAAACTGAGTTTGGTGAGCTCTTATCAAAAATATACAAATATGTTTTTGGCTGCACCCAAATTTTGTATCGGTATTCGCACAGTACTGGAACTGTCGGCTAGATTTCCGCCAAAAATATTGTACCTTTTTCAGCTTTGTAAAAATACAGCTCGGACAACCCGTATATCATCGTGTTTTTTTGTCGCACTCAATATTGAAACATTTTCGAACATCTTCACAAAATAATTATTGCTTTATATTCTGGTATGTATGTATATATGTACTTATATACATACATCACCATATTAGTAAGGTTAGTTTATTATTATTTTTGCAAATACTAGGTACATACGTATGTATGTACATACATTCATTTTAACGAAATACATTTTGTTGACGTGCGAGCACGTTTGGTCCATATGGTCTGCGTTGCGCCATTCACACCTATAAAAGTAATTTATAAAAAAATAACCATAAACGATGACACATCGTAGAATTGTCGTGTGAAGCTATTTGTTTTAAAATACAAATAACCGAAGTATGGCGAGCTAGGATGTGACGAATAAAAAACGCACCTGGCGGCAAATGGGTTATTAGTTTAGAAATGCGCGCTCTGTGCTTCTGATAAAAATAACCCCCGACGGTGTAATAAACGAGTTAAACACGGTCGCCCGCCTTACTAGATGAGGTGAAGGGGTCGGTTGGTCTGAGGGGTAAGAGGAAGGAAGGGTTGGAAAGGGAGACGAAGGGGTTAGTTCCCCGAGGAGAGATATCCTGGGCCAGGGGTGGCTATTTCTCGTACGGCGGCGAATTATGAACGGGCCGAACAGGGCGTAATTGGGCACCTCCCTACACGCCATCCCATCGTCACCCATTCCCACCCACCCGGTAAGAATTCGTCCCGGTGAGCTTTCGCCGTATTGGATTGCTTATTCTCGGCTGCACATTCGATTAGATCATTTGCGAATGGTCGTTTTCCCGCTCTGAAACGTTGGAAAGCGTCGTCGTCGATGCAAAGTACATTTGCAATGTGGGTAATGTGTAAATTCTATGCAATATCTACACGTACAATGTTCACGTGTAGATATTGCATTTCGTTCACAGCTTATTTATTCTTACATTTTCATGAATTACGCGTCACATATTTTCTTTGATTTTCTTGTTTTTTTTTTTTTTTTAAATAAGAGTGCCAAAATCTTGACTAATATTTTTGTCTAAGTGTTAATGTCAAATCAGGAACGTTTTTTCGATTTACATATTGTGTAGCCACTAGTCACTATGGCGTAATTGTATAAAAATAAATAAATATGTATGTAAGTTATGAAGATAATTTATATACATAATAAGTAGGGTCACCAAACGTCCCGTTTTGGCTGGGACAGTTCCGTTTTATACGTGCTTTGCGTTCGTCCCGTCGTTTTCGTATAATTGTTGGTGTGTGTATTTCCGTCATCTGATGCACAGAAAAAATTACTTAACAATATATTTTAACCTAAATCTTAATTCTTAAAATTAAAATATCTTCATTTATTTCTATAATTTCATTATCCTTAAGTTATCATTTTACTGTTCTATTTTTTTTTTATCTTTTTGTATTTTTTTCATGTTTAATTTTTCCTCTTTTTTATTTGATTAATTATATTAAATTTTTAATTTTTTTGCAAGGTTTTTTTAGCTCTACTTTTTTAAATTTATATATGTCAAACCCCTTGGGGTTAGCGGCATTGCTGCCTACCCCCAAGTATGTATTTAAATAAAAAAATATTTTTCCTTGTTATTCCAAAAAAATTTGCTTCCCAAAAACATATATTATTATATGTATAAATAAATATACATTTACATACAGTATATTCATTTTAAAAATTTGTTAAATGATTTTACATGTTTCTGAAAACAAAATCGCATTGTGCTGTTAATTTTACCATAATTGTTTTAAAATATGTAACTGTAAAATAAAATATTACATTACATTTAGTTTTTTATGTAGGTTTATTTTTTACTTTTAAAGAATGTTCGTTCTGGTAAAAATTATATTACTTCACAAAAGAAGAAATGAAAATTAAGGAAATCAATTTATAGTTTCTTTTTTTTGGATTTTTTAAAATATTGTTTCTATTTTACTTATACACAAAAATGTACATTATGGAGCGGAGCTTCCCGTTTTGAGTCCTGGAAAATATGGTCACCCTAAAAATAAGGGTCTTTGAATTGTTATTGTCTTATTTTATCTTCGCAATTAAAATTACAAAACGTTTCATACAGTAATTACTAAATTTTTCTCCTGAAATTTGCAGGTATGTATATAGTAACGGGAAACTATTAAGAAAAAAGCTTTACTAAAATGTTTCGCGATAAGCAAATGTTATTTTTTTCTTGAATAACAATGCAACGCTTGTAATAACAATAAAAAATTTCTATTAAAACATCACTGGTATGCATAAATATATTTTAAAAAAGAAAAAAATCTACCTTTACGATATTATTTATTCAAACATATGGCTAGTTAGTACCTATTATATTTTTTGCTTTTTTTGTTTCAGGTAAGTGTTTCTGTTATCATATTTCAAGCAAAAGTTCAACGTTCGTAAGTTTATTACCTTATAAATTGCATGTCTGCTGTATCTCATTCCGATAGTATAGTATTTTTTACTAAAATTGCATTATTACACAAAATTTTATAGAACACATCCACTGTAATCTCTCGATTCGATAAAAAATTTTACTTGCATTCAAAGAGGCTTTCAATTTTTTTTCTTCCTATAAAATAATCCAAATGTTATTCGTTCAGAGTATTCTGTAGTTAAGATGGCCGATTTAGATACACATTTCTATTTTAATTAACCCTATATAACAACTTCACAATGGCCATGTTTGCCTATTTAATTTGCTCGAATCTCGCTCCTTCCCCACCGTAAGGCACGGTGAGGCGTAATTGCGTATCCGTAACGCTTTTGTATAATAATACTTTTGAAAAATGTTCAAATTAAAGCAATATACACCCGGGCCAGGGTGCTGGTGGAAAAAGTTATTTGCATTCGCTTTCATAAAATTTCATAAAAAAGGGGTTAATACCGTATTCAAAAGTGGGTAGGGGTTGTTTGCTCCTCGCGCATTTCTCAGTTGTGCTATGAATAATTAAGTGTGCAACCGGAATTGTGCGCCCAATTTAAACAGTGCATCTAATTAAAATGAAAATATATCCGAACGATACGTAATTGGTTTTCCTGACATTTAATCGAAATCTTTAGCCTCTTTAAACAAAATTCCTTATATAAACAAATGCGTATTTGTATATATATATATATATATATATATATATATATATATATATATATATATATATATATATATATATATATATATATATATATATATGTATATATACATACATATATGTGAATGGTGACTCGAACGAAAAATATGCGATTTGTTTGAAATATGCTAATATGAGATTAAAAAATAAATATTAGTTTTTATTACGTACAAAAATTTTATGTAAATATTTTAATTGGACGAGGATATGTTTAGTGCGGATAAAGGCATAATGGGATAAAAGCTAAAATATATTACACGTTTAACAGTAAATAGTCGGGTTAATATAACATTTTATATAATAATGCGACATTTTAATTTATATATTTGGGTCTTATGTATTATGTACATACAATGTAAACACTATTAAATGAATATAATGTGAAATTATTGTAAATCATCGGACAAATCTGTCGCCGTGATCTGATCGATCGGCTCTAATCTGTCGGCGGGTTCTGTCTACCCGAGAGAAGGGGTTAAATTTATGTTTCACGCCAATTAATGGTTTTTGAGTGGTATTACTCCGAACGTCGAAAGCAATTTCTCCACTTTTTGTGCCTCGGTTGAATGGGGCCCCCATACACCGACATAATAACATCAAATTCTATTAGGCGACAAAGGCATCATCACGCTTTATACCCATTTTTCCGAGATAAATGACGATGACGGCGCGCCTAATGCCCGACGACAACTTCGTCTTCCGAAGAATAAATACTTTTTGGTCTCTCGTTCTCGACGAAGGGTATTTATTTCGTATAATCGTTGAAAACTTCGATGGGCTTTATTTTGTCGCCGATAAATTAGCCTCGTTCATTAATAATACAACTTATTCTCGTTTATTTATCGCGCGAGCTTGTTTGAGATCGATGATTCTCTCTATGACTCCAAACATATGTATAACAATATTTAAACGTTTATTATCCTGAACTGTGCTTACACTACACCAGAATTTCAATTTTTTTATTTTTAATTATATTGTGGACATGCATACATACATAATATTTAAAGTAAGCACGCTTGTAGAGCTGTCAGTTTGGAAACTTATGTAATGGTAAATCGTTCTCATATTCTCATTCCATCAGCTGATCGTATGCTAATCGATGACGCCTGGAGTCAGTACATCACGAATTCATTCATTCATAATGTAAATATGTGTGACTAGTAGTTTTATCCGGCTTCGCTCGGTATTTTTAACATAAACCGCTTATACATGACTAATCTAATAGTAAAAATTTTATTAAATTTATTTGAATAGTTTTATTTTATATAAATTTATTTGAATACTCATTTGTTTTTTTTATTAAATTGACTGTCACGAACAAACAAACGTATATAGTAAGTCTCTTATAAAAAATTATATGTATACCAGAATCCGGCGCCTGTGCGCACCCGCGGCCGCACTCCCTAGGGCTTCGCCTCTGGCGCGAAGGCGGCTTCGCCCCCGGGGACTTCGACTCCTTTGAATCGAAAAAAATCGAATTATTTTTTCGATGACGTCACAGATTTACGACCCAACGAACGAAGGTTACATACAAAGTCTCTTTCCAAATTATATATTAGATTGTATTAAATTGAAAATAGAATAAGTTTGTTATGTTATCTGCGTACATAAAAAAAGACAAATAATTCAATTATTAGCTACTACTATTTTTTATTGTGTATGATGGTCACAACGAGCCTCTCATTTAAATAACAGCCTATTAAATTTGATAATAGTATTTAAATTACCGATAAAAACGATTTATAACATTCCAAAATCAGTTGGCGATCTGCGTATAAATCGCAGCGTAATAGGTCCATGACCGTAATTCATAATTTTTTTTCAATTTTTTAATAATTTAGAAATTCCTACTTTAAATCGATTCGATTCAAACATGAATAATCTCGAGTGTTCACATCAATGATTTACGTTCGATTAATGAAAAAACCTGACTTTTTTATTAGCGTTTTTTAAACTTTTTCTGCCAAATTTTTCTAAATATTGGGGCTATCCATTTCTCCACTTGAAGTTCGAGTGTTTGAGACTTGATATAATTAATGATACAACTATCGCGCAAAGTGCCGCTTTCAAAACCATTTTTTATCCCAAACAATCTATGCATGTACACATCCTGCACACAAAACATCACAGTTTCGCGAAACACAGTTTGGTAAACGTCTTTTTGTCCATAACATACCCACTACTGATCATACAAGCAGCTGTGTAACGGCGAAATGTTATTAATGTTGTTTGGTCAATTATTGATTATGAATAATTGACCGTAAGAGTAAACATATGTATGAGCTATTGCTGTATACGGAAAATATCAACACCATCGACTTTTATGAATGATATCATGCAAGTTTAATGTATGTTTAAAAATAGGCGTTGATTTTAATAGATATCCATATGTATACATTTTTTAATCAAAATGTAAATTTCACATTTACACAAAAGTCCAAATTGCATTTTGTTAATTTTAGTAGTGCCGAATGACATTTATTGCGGAAAGATATTTTCACGCCGTTTTAAATATATGTAGGTGTGTATGTAAATTTCCATCACGCATTTTTGTCAACTTTATACCTGTATATTCATATATTTTTATTTAATAAAATTACATTTTACGTTCATAGTTAAAATATACATATATGTATGTATGTACGTGCGCTTGCTAATTTAAATTGTTTTAACGTTGTACTATGCATGTACATACATACATATGTATGTATATCTGGCTACATATGCACTGTAAATGAAATCGTTCCGTACATGAACAGTGAAAGGCCGAGAGCTGTGTTTGAAATTGCGAATTTCAACCAAATTCCTTTGTATTTAAATATACATACATGAGTAATTTAAATCCTATTGATTTAAACCGCAATTTATGTATTCGGTAAATTTATCCCGTTTCGCGAGTTTGAACATAATACGCCTCCAGCTCACGTTATTATCCCGTTAACATCCTTAGTATTGTTGTGTTAATTTTCGTAGTGAATTAACTGGTAATCCTCATAACACATAATGCAGTTCAGAGACGAGGGCGTCACCTGTATCTTCGTCGGTCGGGTGAGCTTTTGATGTGGGCTAATGTGCATCCGCGGTTGATTTCCTGGATGTTCCCACTGTTTGTTTTGTACATGTATACATACATACATACATATGTGTGTGTTGTACATATTGTGTAGTTAGTTGCGTTTTGTTGACGTGGGTGTATCGGGTGCATTAGTTGAACCCGAGAGAGTGAAGGTATAATTTAATAACAGTTTAACGTGAGTGACGTTGCCCGTAAACTTTGAGATACTTTGCGTATGGAATATTAATCATACTCTGTACTTAATAATCGGGCTTGAGTTGATGAATCAGAGTTGAATTCAAAAACTCGATATGTAAGTAATTACGGTGGATTTCCGAAATAAAATCTTTACCAACTGAAATCTCATCATCGTCATCATTATTTGCAGTTGTTTACCATCCTCTGTTGAACAAAGGCCTCTCCAAAGCACTTCTATTATTCTCTATTCAACTCCACATATTTTACATCGTCCACTTTGTCTCCTTGCGTCCTTTTAAATTATTTCAGCCTTTTTCTTGTTCATATTTTGTCCCATTCCCATTTAAATTTTTTCATTCTTTATACCGCACAGTGGGCTGAGGTCCGTTCGTAGTAGGAAAGATATGAATCACCAACATTTTGAGATTTTAATTAGAATAAATTTGTTTTCAATGACATTTAAAAAATATTGATATACATATATATTATAAATACATATTATTTTCAAAATAACAACCGCACGCTTGTATCTTTCTAAAACCATTTTTCTCCAAATTTATTTCCAATAATTTTTTTTCAAATTTCTACCCATTTGTCAAGCTTCTTCTTTGAAAATATTAATTTACGACATTCAATCTGTCTATTGGTATAAAACGGGAAATCCATCTTTGGGCATTTAATTTTTAAAAAATCTACAAATCGTTGAATCGTTCATGGTCGCGTACCAAGTTATTGTATTTCGCGCGAATCGACACTAGTTTAAATGCATTTTTTCAACTAACTACCTATTTGTCTAGTTTCTGGTATTGAAATTTTTAATTTTCAATATTCAATATATCTATTGACATAAAAATGGAAATCGTCTTTGTCCATCACATTTTAAAACTCAAGTTGAATATACGACTTGAAAAATAAAAAAAAAACTTTTTAATATTATCAATCTGTATTTTAACGCTTTTAATGATTCAAAAAACAAAAATAATAAATATTTATAAAGTTCATACTTTGGTTGTTCACCGCCATATATAATGTATATATGTATGTATATATATTTGTAATTAAGTTGTGGATAAATTTAACCGATACGTATTGCGCTCAAAATTCATTCGCGCGTCTTTACAACTCACCTAGTTAAATCGTTGTAAAATTCAGATTTTTAATAAATGAGGCTAAATGCACCTCACTCTTATCTTGGGATTTCTTATATTTTTAATTAAATTTTTTAATATGAAAAAAAAAGTTAATTTCCAGCTACTTAATCGAAATTCGCCATTGTGCACCGTGTGGACTTCTCTAGTTACACATTTAATGTGCTTCGATTTCTGTTTTTTTTTCTATATTTTTCTAAGTATACAACGTTCCATACTTCTTTGTGTGGTTTGTGCAATTATGCAATATTTTGATATTCAATACCCAATCATCCATTCATCATTGCTATCAAAACATATATGTAATTGATTGTATGATATTTAAATGTCTGTTGAATGTGCCGATAAGCCAAAAACATTGATCACATTGAGTAAAATATCGGCATCTATTATTAAATATATTTAACCAGAGTAAGTTGCTAGCAATTGAAAAGTCTGACTCGTTTATTAGTATTCGTTGAATAACTTATCGACTGTTAGTTATCGTAAACTAATAAATTATGACCGTTTAACGTTGCTATCTCTAATTATAATTATTGAAATTCAAAGGTCTGAAGGTCAGATTAATAGAAGAAAGGGTGGGGAAGTGTATTTTATTATCTGTAGCAATTAGTACAGTTCATCCCACATGATGCACCGAACTTGAACCGTAAATTAGATCAATACGAATGTATAATTGGAGCTGTTGGATTCTTTGTTTTACAAATGTTCCAACAGCTCCAATTAAATAAATAAATTCGCCTTTTCTATATGTATACATATATTTTTCGTTTATTATATCTCATTTCGAAAAGTCTTGCCTCATTGTATCTAAAGTTGAAGCTCTAAATTATTATTCATTTTCCCATTCAAAATTTCATACTAATGAAATCATCTTTTTTTCCACTGCCACAATGACGTTGCATTTTTCCGCAAGTTAAAGCACAATTAAGCAATGTATTTACCACGTGCACTGTGCTTCCTAAAGTTGCCGATTCGAATAGAAGACTCTCAATTCGGCTTGAAGCCAGTGGTAGTCAATTCGCTAATCAAATTACAATCCTGTCGCAAACGAATCCACATGAACACGCTCCCACCGGATGTCAACTATCTACTAAAATAACAATAAAAAATAGATAAAACAATAATAATTCCCTAGCGACACTATTACTGATATATTCATACTATGTTATGTTTGGGAGGAGAGACTCCGAAGCACAGCAGTGTGTACTTCAAATAAATGACCAAGTTTCACAACTACATAGTACGTCAGCACTTGCAGTCAAACTTAAATGCTCCTTCCTCTCTCGGAACAAAGGAAATTTGCCCGGGAATATCATATTCAGTGCTCGACGTCCATACACGACACAAATTACAATCAAACTTCCCGTGAAACAACTCATATGCAATTACATATATTTTTATTCGATAGTTGAATATCTACTACAACGAAATACATAGTAAATTTGATAGCTTTTCACGGTCACGCCACAAAGATTTACGTTCCCTTTGGCTATAGTGCGATTTTAAATTCGCTTGCATAGTTCTGTATCAATGGGCATATCAGTAGGTGTCGGTCGATTGTTCGAGTCATTAGATGGGAGATGGTCGCGATTGTTGCTTCGAGACGGTGCCATTCGCGATTGCGATCTTGATTGCATTAACACTCTTCATTGGTGTCTGTCCGTCCGTCTCTGTTTCGTATGCGTTCCTGGCGTTAAATCGTGGGCGGCCGCCCATACACTGTACTGCTGCAATAATGCAAATGCACCGATTTCGCACCTATTGTTATAATACAGCTAGGGAGGTCGCAACATTGCTTTATTAGGCCATTTACCTGTGGTGATAGTCTCCATTCAAGAGATTATTTCGATTACCTTTAAACGAATTTTCATCTTCTTTATATATACATATGTATGTATGTATGTATGTACATTTCAATGGGATTTCGTGTCACTGAAATGTGTCAGTGCCACAAAAAAAAAATATATACAAAAAATGTTCTTATTTTTTTAATAATAATAATCCGTCTTGAAGTGATGATTATAATTTTTCATTTTTGTGCTAACAGAAATATCCTAAGTAGAATATGTACCAGTGATGGCGAACCTATGACCCGTGGGCCAGACACTGACCCAAGAAGGCTTTTTGAATGACCCACGTGTTGACTCGTGAAAATTAAAAAAAAATACTAATAACGTTTAAAGGGAAGTGAACTGGTCTCGACATTTTTGAAGAATTTAATAATACATTTAAATAAATGGATATCAACTTACAGAAAATTGTTCCTGTAACAACAGACGGTGCTCCCAACATGGTGGGAAAAAATATTGGTTTTATTCAAACGCTTAAGCAAACTATTAGACATTCTCTGATTGAATTTCATTGTATATACTTACTGATGTATACATCAGTAAGTTCTATTAATTTTCCTAAGTAATGCCAGTTGTAATAAAAGTCATCAACTTCATAAATGCAAGAGGTTTTAATGTAAATTTTTGACGTTGACCTTCATTTTTTTTGCTCTTCACTTGTAAAAGTATAGTAAAATAAAAAGAAAACGTAAACCTTTTTGGAGGATCTACTGTTAAATTTTTCTGTTAAAAAATCTTTGGATTTCCAAATTTATTAGTATTCTTCTTACCCTCCTCCCCCCCCCTTCAAATGATTTCACTGATTTAGTGACCTACGGGCTAGTTCTAAAAAAAAATAACTAACGAAATTTGACCCACGTCTCAAAAAGGTTCGCTATCACTGATATATACCTTTCTAAATCACAACTTGTTTGTCTTCAAAACTTTGAATGATTTGAATGATTTCGAACAAATCGATCGAGAATGCAACATTAAAAGGCTTCGTTATTTGTTTCCACGCGCTCCACACTGATTCGTTCTGAGGGAATCGCTTCGTGTGCCTAGTCCCTTACCATATTTGCACCCAAAAAATTATATTTTAACAAAAAAAAATGTTCAGAATGATGTTTCATGGACACAAATTAGAATATTCTTAGTGAAAATTCCATAAAAGCTTGAAGAGACGAGTAAATTAAGAAATGTTTTATCGAGAAGAGACGAGTAAATTAAGAATGCCTATATACATATGTATGTCAATAATGTACAATAATTCGCCAACAGAAGGAAAACAGAATTGAGACAGCGATTCCGTGTTAGTGAACAATATCAATATGGATAACGATCTGAATTTATTGTCATTGAATTGTTGATATTTTTAAATTTGAGGTAGAAGATTTTAGGGGACGAGTCTAGCCTCTCTAGTCTAGCCTCTAATACCGGCACGCCACTGGTTCACTTGTATAATCGACCTAATCCTCTTGGGTGTTTTTTAACATCACGAATCCTTTTTGCATAACATTGAAATTTAATGCCAATAAACAAATGTCCACATGCTTTTGAACGCTAGAATGTTCAATAATGAATATTTAAAAGGGATCTAAATAGGCGAAAACCGTGATTAGGATGGGAGTTGGTCAAGAGAATGGGAGAAGACAAAGAGGCTAGTCACGGGTCAAAGGAAGTTTTCAATTATTAGTAGGTACATTAGTTTGCCTAATGGAAATAGCATAAATGAGTAATTTTTTCTGCAATATTAAGCCGTGCTGTGGGGTATGCCAAATGTTAATTATCGTAATAAGTAAACTTCGTGATTATTCGAATATGTTATTATTTTATTAAGGAAAATGATAAAATTGAATAATTTAAATTGGGGTGTTTAAACGCGGCGCCTATCGATCCATCTGCTCGGACAAAAAGGACGTATGAGAAAATTCTCATTAAATCCTCTGAAGCGGGAGGCAGGGGTGGCGGTTGGAAATGGTGGTGGATAAAGAGACAACATCACGCCATTCTCCCGTTTTCACGGCACCGTTATTATCTATTTCAGAGATCAGGCCCATTGTCAGGGGTTTCCGACTCCCATCTCCTTCCTCCAGCTACCGTCTTCCACCGTCTCGTCGTCTTCAACAATTCGCTTTATTACATCAATCCCGTACGTTGCCGCTGCTGCTACTAAAGATTTTTCATACGTATCACTCTCAAGTGCTTCGTCCTCTCCGCCTTTTAATAATGAAGATTGAGAATTTAGAATGAAATACATGCATAACTTAAAATTGAAATTTGAACCGATAGTAAGTTAAAAAAATAGATAATAATTTTTATTCAGAAATTTCATGATTTTATTTAAAAAATATATCATGCTCGTCAGTGTACACCCCGTTTGAGATTTAAGTCTCGATATCTATCGACGTACATGTAGTATGTACGATTATACTATTATATATACTTTTCGATGTTATTAGATTTTTAAATTAATTGTTCCTTAGAAACAATTGTCAGTATCAAATTAGTCTTCATTATTTTCCTCTTCTGTTTTTGAAATAGTTTAATTGAAAAAAATATCTACGTTTGTTTAGTATTTTTGGATAAGAAGAATTACCGACAATCGTCATCTAAAAATATGTATCGAGTTCACATTAAAAAAACAAATTAGATAGTATGTGCTGATAATTCACAATCAATTTATTTTCTAATACCAAATATGCAATCTAATCTGAATTCAGTTAAAATTGCATTAAAAATCAGCATAAATATTCTAATAATAATAAACATATTTTTGGAGTGGTCTACTTCTACATAAATATGCAAGTAGATCTAGGTTTAATTTGATTTTAAAATTATTAAATATACAGTCCATTTTACAGTATTCGATTAGTTTCTAAGTTACATTGCAGTCGTGTGAATAAATTTCGCATTCCAATATTAATTACACTGTTCGACAAATGACGACTTTTAAAATGTTACGGAGACGAGATATGACTTTTCTTATAGATCTATGCCCAGTGAACACGAATCTGGTAATAAAAAGTGTTGATTGGCTCGAGATTCGGAGATATATGTGTTTTTTAAATCGCGCGATTTTTCTATATCTTGGTGTTGTTCGGTCGATTTCTCAAAATCTGTTAATTTCCTGTTAAAAATGAATATTGGAATCTACAGTCGGGTATTTTATCTTTCATTTGTAGTACTTTTCAGCTTTCAAATCTCTCTAAGTAGTCGTCCAGTTCAAATCAAAAGTCAAAATTACGTATTTTCACTTGGGATTTTTTCCCACTGTTAATACTATATTATATTGAGTATTTTCTATTGAAACATGTTTATTAGGATAGTGTTCTGGGCACACTATTTTTTGATTTCGTTTAAAAGGGGTAATTGGATGTGTGGTGAATTTTAAACCGGTTAATTTTCGAGCAAAAATTTCGTATTAGTAGAGAACATATTTGTGTTACGTGCGCTGTACATATGTATATGTAGCTAGTGAAGCGTACGCTGCAAGAGTTATACGATGGTCGATGACTCACTATGCTCGCGCTCTTTTTACCTCTTATGTGTTTATACATTCGTATTGTACTTCAGTTCCCTTCGAGAGGTCTTTCAGTTCGAAAGGTGTTGATAAAACCATAGAATTTTACGGATCGAAGTTATAGACTTAATTTTTTTAAACGTATATTTACGTAAATTTTTTTTTTTTTTTTGTTTGAACTGTTTGAGTGTGTGATATTAAAATTGATTTTTAATCCTCGCGACCGTCATAAATAACTTTGTGTTCTCTTTACCGTTAATGTGCAACGTGTGGACAAAATGGAACGGCAGTGTATAAACAGACCAGATAACTTTTGCTACATTTGCGGTAATATCACTTTTTTATCGCAAAGACGTTCTATAACCCAAACAATCAAAAGGGCTTACCATCTATACTTTGGGTGTGAGATAGGCGATCAGGATAAAAGCTGGGCGCCACATATATGTTGTAATATTTGTACATCAAATCTTAGCGGTTGGTTGTTAGGGAAGAGACGATCAATGCGTTTTGCTATTCCCATGATATGGAGAGAACCAAGGAATCATGACAACGATTGCTATTTTTGTGTTACTCCTCCGATTCGGAGTGGCATTACTCGAAAGAAAAGGCTAAGTATGACCTACCCCAACATACCATCCGCACTTCGTCCTGTACCCCACAATGAAGAATTCTCTATTCCAGTACCACCGCAAATTTCCACAATATTTGAACCCGAACAGATAAACAAAATTTGTGAACTGCCATCAACCTCAAGAGATCCGGATTTTCAAAACGATGTCGAGCCTGATCCAAATCTTAAGATGGATCAAAACAAATTAAACGACCTTGCCAGAGATCTAGACTTGCCAAAATACAAGTCAGAATTATTGGGATCTAGGTTACAACAATGGAAATTCCTACAGGAAAAAGTAAAAGTAACTTCGTTTCGTAGCCGCCATGCAGATTTCGAGTGTTTTTTTAGAATGTATGGAAGACTTACCATCTGCGAAAACATAGAAGGTTTGATGAACGCTCTAAAATATAAATATGATCCAGAAGAATGGAGACTATTTATTGATTCTTCAAAATCTGCCCTAAAAGCCGTTTTATTATACTATGGAAACACCCTACCGGCAGTTCCAATTGGGTATGCAGACAATTTAAAAGAAACGTATGAAAATATGCAAACCCTTTTAAAATACATCAATTATGATAAACATAAATGGAAGCTGTGTGGTGACTTCAAAGTAATAGGTATTTTATTAGGATTGCAACAAGGCTACACAAAATACTGTTGTTTCTTATGCGAGTGGGACAGTAGAGCGAAAAAAGACCATTACAAGAAGATGGATTGGCCAGTCCGACTATCACTCGAACCAGGAGAAAAAAATGTAAAGCATCTGCCACTTGTGGATTCCACTAAAATTTTATTACCACCACTGCATATCAAATTAGGTCTATTTAAGAATTTTGTTAAAGCTATGAATCGAGATGAACCAGCTTTTAAATACCTAGCCAAGAAATTTCCAAAAATTAGTGACGCAAAAATTAAAGAAGGCATTTTTGTTGGTCCACAAATTCGGGAGCTCATGAAAGATGAACAGTTTAACCGTATTATCTATGGTGACGAAAAAGCAGCATGGAATGCATTCCAGTTGGTAGCAAACAACTTTCTTGGAAACAAAAAATCTGACAATTACGAGGAACTTGTTAAAAATCTTTTGTCGTCTTATGAAAAATTAGGTTGCAATATGTCATTGAAGATACATATACTCCATTCTCATTTAAATTTTTTCCCGGATAACTGTGGTGCAGTGAGCGACGAGCATGGTGAACGGTTTCATCAAGATATTTCGGTGATGGAGAAGCGGTACCAGGGTAAATGCAGTTCAACAATGTTAGCGGATTATTGCTGGACATTGAGTCGAGCTGAACCAGAATTTGTATACAAACGAAAAAGATGAAGGCAATGTATTTTATCGAGGAAAACCAGTTATCAATCATGTTTATATCTGTGATATATGTATGTAAATATTCTCATTATATTATTCATGTTTTTTTCATTTTTATAAATAAATATTTTTAATTTTTCAATTTTATATATTTTTGTTTCGAAAGCATTATATTTTTTAAGTAGGTACAAAGAACTTAAAAAAATTAAATTTTTTGTTTTTATTCCTATATATGTTCTGATATTTCAATATCAGAACATATATAACATTATATTTTATTTTAATATAGATATATTTTTATTTTTTCACAATTATTTATCTTTGAAATGTTCATTATCTTCGTATTTAATTTCATTTTGATTTTTGTTTTTATTTTCCATGTCTATTTTTATTTTTATTCGGGTAATTAAAATGTACTGATACTTATTTTTACGCTATACATATTCGTATTCAATAAATATATTATTAAATTCAAATCCTTCTAATTATTTCATTACAAAATTATTTAAAAACACATTGAAAAAAGTTTGTGACCACTCTATATCGTTGCATACATCGCACATTACAGCAAAAAATGATTGCAGTGCACGCAACACAAATATGTTCTCTACTAATACGAAATTTTTGCTCGAAAACTAACCGGTTTAAAATTCACCACACATCCAATTACCCCTTTTAAACGAAATCAAAAAATAGTGTGCCCAGAACACTATCCTAATAAACATGTTTCAATAGAAAATACTCAATATAATATAGTATTAACAGTGGGAAAAAATCCCAAGTGAAAATACGTAATTTTGACTTTTGATTTGAACTGGACGACTACTTAGAGAGATTTGAAAGCTGAAAAGTACTACAAATGAAAGATAAAATACCCGACTGTAGATTCCAATATTCATTTTTAACAGGAAATTAACAGATTTTGAGAAATCGACCGAACAACACCAAGATATAGAAAAATCGCGCGATTTAAAAAACACATATATCTCCGAATCTCGAGCCAATCAACACTTTTTATTACCAGATTCGTGTTCACTGGGCATAGATCTATAAGAAAAGTCATATCTCGTCTCCGTAACATTTTTCGTGTCGAACAGTGTTATTATAACGTTTGTCCCATTTCATTCGTGGGCGTATCTACAAAAATGAAAACGTGCAAAATACATATATAATATAGGTATATACATACATACACAAAGTCATTACTAAAACGTTTTCGCCACAATCTCAAAATTATATAAAAGACACGATTATAATAATAACAGCTTTCCGAGCGAAATTCTTCGCAAGGCCGATATTTAATCTCGAAATGCCACATACATATGTATACCACTCCACTTGAAAATTTTGTGTATAAAATGCAAAAATTGAACCACCTCTAATGGAAGGGACGATAATTAAAACTAATTTATTTCGGAAATAAAATAGAAGTCTTCTTTGAAATTGAATTAAATTTTAAGTAAAGCGGAGTGGATCGGCGAGATAAGACATTCGATTTTGGAACGTGATTTTTTTTTATAAAATTTCGTAAGGTCGATAATGAAACGTTTCGCCTAAAATTTCGATACGGTTTTGTTAACGCTTTCACTGCTGGTAGTCAATTCTTAAAATGTATTATAACCCGAGAACGGCCACGCCCTGCAACCTTGACTGCGCGAGCGATGCAATTATGCAGCCAGTAAAGTTCAAATACAGATACGTAGTGCTATCTCCACACATCCGTTTGATTTAAAATCACCAACACCAGTATTTATATAATCTAACCGGGTATTATTATTTTTGTAAACATATCTGTAATGCAACACATCGCGCTGTAATGCCGTGTGTAACATCGGATTATATTGTTCTGGGGAAAAAGAAAACGATTTTACACTCTCAGCGCGGGGATTATTGTGAACGTTGCTTGTGCATTAGAAAGAAATATGGCGTTTGTGGAGAATATTGCCGTGTTCCGTTTCAAAAGATCGTTTCGTCCTTAACGTGTTCCTCCAATGCTTTCAACTAACACTGCGATGTGAGTTTATTATTATTTGTCGTGCAATTTTTAGTGTCAAAACGCAACGGGAAACATCAATTCCTTTGTTACATATTCCTGAATCTCCTTCAGAGATTAAATGAGTAATGTTTACATATTCAACATCCGAAATCCATGACTTTGTTTATACAATTAAGATTATGGAAGGGATTTGAAACACAAACTTTGAACCTTTTAGTTTTGGACCAATTGTTATTCGAGAGCGAAGATCGGCTTGATGATTTTGAGAAATTTTTTTAGTAATGTACAATATAAGGTTGATACATACATAGTTACACACTTGACTGTTCTGAATATTTTTTACTATAAAACGTACAAAGGTCAAACTTTGAACACTATCAGCGCTAAGTTATTACTTTTACCATGAACTTACAATATAAAAAAGTACTCAATTTTTTGTTGCATGTAAGATATAACTATGAAAATCTACAATTTTAAATTTAGAACTACCGAATTTGGTCAGCTATTTTATGGTACTATGACTAGAAGTTCAATTTTTGTTAAACCTTCATTTGACTGAGCAACGCCGCTTAATTCGGCTGGTCCTTTCTAAAACAAAGCTGTTACGGCGATCAGATAATTATCACTTAAATCTACGCATACATATGACGAATTCTGTAGTCTCGTATTCGAATGCATTCCTACATTAATCAGATCCGAGACGTCAGCATCGTCCTTCCCGTCGACTGAATTTATTATCAAGAATGCTTAGATTCCGAAATCAAATCGGTTCTGATTTGTTATGTCAACGTTATCGATTTCAACCAGTCAATTAATCTGAAAGGCATCCGTGAGAGCGGCGACTATTTATTGATGTGAAACGTGATCCGGCAGGACTGCACGTAGAATCCGAGAGAAAAACATCGGGTGCATCGCGCATCCGAGGGGTCTACCGCCATGTATGGTAAAACAACTTTTGTGAAGCTGGATTGTGGTCCTCGGGAGACGCAGACGAACCGCAGACCTTCGACTTATGATGGACGACGTCCGTCGAACCTCATCGAACCATTCGAAAATGGTAGACGTATGCAAGTTGGGGACGGTAACTAGAACGACGAAGTACATACATATGTACATGGATAGTTATAACGAGCATACAAATTGAGGTCGACGTCGAATTCGTTGTCTAAAACGAAACGAAAAAACGAAAATGAGTGTCGTTCGTTGAGGCGAAAGTGCATTGTTGCGGATCGTTGCACTCGACGATCTGTTGACCTCCTCGGAGCAGCAACGTCAGCAGAAGGAACGACAAAAACGCCGTAATTGCGCTCGTTACGCGACACAAGTGACGCTTAAACGAGAAAATTGGGCACTAGACTAAGGACCACGCGGGGTATTACCACAACGAGATAATCTGGGCAGATCGTCGTTGTCGTTGAGTCGTCTCGAAACCATTTCGAATCCGATCGTCGTCGAATACCCCTCTCCATCTCTCTGGTCGAGCATTGCAAATAGCTGCTTCGAGTAGGAAATTGGTTGGTTACTCTGAACAATACAATTTATCTCTACATACCTGCGCTCTTATAGCCTTCCTACGGAAGAATACAAATTGCTCGGAAATTACTTTAATATGTATTATCATACCATCAATACCTACACATTTTTCTTATTATATCATGCCATAGTGACTTAACAGGTCAAATACATATATGAATAAGACCAGACTTCTGTTCATACATTGCCATTCGAAAACACGACTAAATGTAAATAGTGAGTCCAAAGTATTAATCAACGGTAGGCATATGGCTAATAAATAACCGAATCAATTTTAAATATGAGATTTCCTCCGTCGATTTATGCCGTCACTTCAAGGAAAGTGACTTAATGGAAAGTCGAAAGATGGAAAAAATTAAAATCGATTCGTCGACTTGACGTTATCGTAGGTCGGGGTTTTGTGCCAGGGTTACATTATGATGAAAGAGATAGATAACCTCGACCTACGTTAATGACGATTCGACAAATCGATTTTAATTTTTTCCAACCTTTGACTTTCCATCTAGTCACATTCCTTGTAGTGACCCAGACCAGAAACGGTCAACCTGGAGTCACAAATCCAAGGTCTGGTTAGCAGAAACCAGTGGGATTTGAACCCGTGACCATTCTGTTGAAAGCATTATATGCTAACCACTAGTCTATTCTGCTGGTTATTATTATTATTCTTCTAATGCTTTCAATTGTGTGGTCACGGGTTCAATTCCTGGATGTGGTGGTGGCAAAGCCTTGGATATGTGACTCTAAGGTCGATCGTTTTCTATCAGAGTTTGTCAATTTATATGATTTCATTGAAACAGTTCCAATAAATTGGCAACCCTGTCCTATTTTTCTGATTTATAAAATGCAAATTTGTCCATAAATGCCTCGAAATTCTTCGATTTATAAAAAAAAAATGCAAATTTTTTAAAAATGTGTACATACATAGATATTTGTATGATGCTCTGTAAAATTACTCTATAAATTGTTAATCGATGTTTGAAATTGGCCTGGAAGGCGCATTAAGATTTACCTATGAGGCCTTCCTGGTAACAAACTAGTGATGAAATATCGTCGTGTGGATTATAGTTATAGCATATTAATTTATTCTTTTAAAAAAAATCTTTTAATAGCGTTAATAGAGCGTTAGTTCCCACAAAAACACACACAGACAGAATATTGACAAAGTATGTACATACATATGTATATAATATTATAAAAAAAATTATAAACACATTATTATTATAGATTTTCTTCTTATCCACTGAATGTGGATGTGATACCTGACTACAAGTTTCAACATTTAAAATAAATGTTTGAAGTGTAAACTCCTGAATCGCGAAAGAGTCTGGTACTTTACGCACCCCCCCCCCCGTAAAAGCACAACTCTTCTTCTACTTCTGCGATGCGTGGCTTTAGATCAGGAAACTTGCAGCTAGGTGTTAGACTTATTTCGAAGATAATTTAAAGAGAGTAGCGGTTATCCTCATAGGGGGAAACTTCGTTAAGGAGGAGTCGGCTCGGCTCGTCCGCATTAGTCCACCGGGATCGACCTTCATCCAGAGTCACGCGCCTTTCGCATTTGTCGTCCACACGCAACATATTGGCGCCACGTCTGCGTCGGCATTTTTCAGCCATTGTTGAGATGTGTCGCGCGTTATTTTTATTGGACGCCGTAAGTTGTTTCCGGGAGGCATCCACTTCCGGCGCCTTATTGCCCCGAGCGTCGCAACTCGCGCACCCAATGAAATAAGCTATTTTTCTTCCGAGGAGGGCGGTGGCAATGGGGGTGGTGTAAATCCCTCGTAAAATCTTCAAATACGGTTTCCTTTGCTGTGCGCGCACACTTTTGACGCATGGAAGTGGAACGGATGCGAAAACTCAACAGGAAATTCGATAGAAAAAAGTGTGACTACGTAGATGTGCCTCAGTTCAACTTTTCTTCGAGATTTTTCATTATTTGCATATAGCTGAAATGTACATTTCGTTGTCAGCGACTTATTCTTATTTTGACATAATCAATTTAGGACGTCGTTGGTTAATTTTGCAATAGTTCTTTTATGATTCAAAAATTCCGAAGTACATACATTTGGAACGTTTTATATATTCACTTATGAGGAGGTTTTCGTATATATTATATAATACGCTAGTTGTTTTACCCGGTTTCGCTCAGTATTTGTAATATCAACAGCTTAAACATGGCGAATCTAATAGTAAATATTAATTTGTTTTTTTATTAAATTTATTTGAATCGAAAAAAAAAAAATCGAATTGTCGTCATGGAACCTTTGTTTTTTTTTCGAAGTTCCCAACCAAAAAGACTTACATACATATGTATATGCATACAAAATCTCTTTCCAAATTTTATATTAGATATGTTACAGTTGTATGTAATATATTTTGATTAACTAGTTGGAATATATTCCATCTAACCTTGTACCAACTACAGTTATAGCTGGTGTATTTTGAGTTGTAATATATTTTGACTAGTTGAAATATAACCCACGTATGTAAGTTGATTCATATTGTGAATTACATTCTAAATGGTCAAAATATATTACAAATAAAAATACAGTTCAACTGAAAGTTGGTACTTAGGTTTTGTTTTCGTGAAAACGTCACTCGGTTGGAATGTCACATTTTTACACATTCTTAGAGTAATCGTAATTTAAGTTTATCGTTACCTTTATTCTTAATATCTAGCAAATATTAACGCAGTATTGAATTCTAAAGCATTCGTAAAAACATCAGAGCTGTCAAAACTCAACTGTTATATTACAATTGGCGCACATTGTTGAAAGTGTATTTGCGCTTGTACAGATATAGTTTACTAGTTGAATTGAAGGACCCAGATATAGTTTACAATTCGAACATGAAGGACCTAAAACGCCTGTTGGAATATATTACAACTGAAAATGCTCTTCGACTTTAACATATATTATATGTACATACACAAACGTTCATAAATCAAGAAATTGAAATTGAAATTTTTATTTAATACTTATTTAGTCATTTTACTACCTTTTATAATTTCGTATAATTGTGATTCACGAATCAGTTTTTTTGTATGTACGTACATATATTAAACATACATATGTACGTGCTATAATATATTATGAATTTTTATATTTAATCGCATAAGTGCCCGTTAAAAATGACTGGAAGCGTACAACCCTCCTCGTTTATAAGCCCATTAGTTGCCATAATGCGGATACACAATAATAATAACAACAACAACGGTGATGATGCTTTTATTTTATTGCGTGTTGGTCGAATTGTATCTGTGTGTGGTTTTGATCAAAATAAATATTTTTTAGTTTAAGTTTTACAATGAGAACGTGCCAAATTACCCAAACCCAAGTTTATAGCCTATCGTTAGTTTCTAAACGAGTACGTACGTACCTACTTTTACTATTGCGGATTTATTGAGCGAATCGAATGACTTTCGGTAGACGTAAATTCCTAGATTGTTCCACCCCCTTTCAGAAAGTGGTTCTTAATTTATAATACATACGTAAACGTACCAGGATTACGTTTATATAATACGAGGTGTTATCAAAAAATACGGTGACTGCACGAGTATAACGAATAACATATTTTCAAAACGTTTGTACACGCATACATATGTACATATGTATGTACATATATTCGATGTATTTTTCGTCTTGTTATATGCAAGGGTGTCATCCAATTTCCTTAACAACGCGCTTCCAATAAAAACATTAAATATCCCTGGCAACCCGATTTTTTTTACGAATGATGTTCAATGAATTTCTCATTGGATCTAATTTGTAAATTCTACAGCATTTCTACAGAAAATTCTATTCCTACAGCAATTCCAGATTTCTTCACAATGATGGTTTTGTTTCCATACAATCTAGGAGGAAAATTTATGATTTACTTATGTTTTTTGTATAGGATTTTGAATTATATAATTGCTATTATTTATTAAGCAAGATCCTATTCCAATGTCCAACCAAATCCCTCCGTAATCCTTTATTATTTTACATTAATCCCTGTTCTACCAACTATTTCTGTAATTCATTTTTATAATAGATCTTGCTCCTCTCTTAACAACATTCCTCCTCATATTGATTCATTTTGTTGTTCCTTTTTTTGCTTTAAATTTCTTAGTATCACAATCATACATACATATATCCCACATCTCTCACTATTCAAAGCTTTTCTTCTCTTTTTATTTTATTTCATTGCCAACATTTTTGGTATCAATATTATGTTTTGTTCGCTGTAACAATACTGCTTGTTTGTTTTTAAAAATTAAATAAATTGCTTTATCTTTGACTATCAAGGCTGTATTGCAATCATTAATATGCAAAGAGAATATATGAACAAGTGAACATTTAAGAACCATATCCATGAATATGCACTGTTTCATATGTACTATTTATCTCTCCGCAAATTGATTGTTTTTATTACCAATAATTCAAAAACATTATTGGTACGAGAAAGTATTTATCAATACGCTCAACAACAGGTTTCTAGAAGTTTTAATTTTGAACTATCGGTTTCCGAAAACACTTTGCAACTCATTGGATGACAGCATTGTTTGTACATATGTATGCGATATGGGATACAATGAACATTAGTCTGGTTCACGTCGGTCGGGAGCAAGAGGGGAGGGGGTGCGCTTCATTCTCAATATCGATTTACAAGTGAAGCATAATGCGTTAATCTTTCGTCTGGGAAACTGCAGCGGCGTTGCGGTAGGTTTCCCGGGGTTTTCGCGTCGCGGAAATTCCGCTTTTCCAGTCTGGACGCGTATTGATTGCGTCCCTTTGTTTCGTCTCTCCCTCGCCGCGCCACCGCTTTCCCGCTTTTCCCCTCGCCCCTCACCGCGAAGGGTCAATCATACAAATTAATATTCGTCGGTGGCCCGCGGCCGAGTAAATAAACCCTTTCCGGATCCGGTCACCATTTGCGGTTCCGGTTCGATTCGCATTGAATGAATATCGAGCGTGTGTCAATCGCCCCGGGCTGAAAGGCTTATTACGATTTTGCATTGGCGGCGCCGTCGTTTAGGACTCGCTCACTCTACCCCTAGCTCACCCCCCCTCACCCTTGCGAGTCGTAATATTACGCCATTTTCTTCTTCCTCTCAATTTCGCTTTGTATTTAAATTCGCTCGTTTTGCACGAACGGGTTAGCGCGTTAGGAGTCGCCCTGCCCGGTGCGGTTTCGGAGTGTTCATTCGGAAAAATTTACAAGGAAATTAACTTTCTCATTTTAGTTCATATTTTAATTTGATGGATGAGGGACTTGGCTCGATGGAGAATCCAATACGCTCAAACTGACATCGAATGGAGTTTTAGCATCTATTACATTTGACTTCACATTTTATATATACGTTTGTATATTTTATGTCTTATGAGTATGTAGATATACTACACAAAGTCAATTCAGGGATTTGTTTGCTTTTGAGAAGGGGAATCATTGCGTGGATATAGCGATTTGTTATAGTGTCCTCTCTCGTGCATATTCCATCCAATCTTCTATAGGTTGTCACAGGTCTAACCCATCGTAATTTAATCTCTTCACTTGCTCCATGAAATATGTACACTACCTTCGTCGTAATTATCCATTTGTTTCGGTTTTCAATAGCAATATAAGTTGTAATTTCTTAGAAGCCGTTGGTCCCTCGACCCAATATTATGTTCAAGAAGTATTTCGGTTTATGTCTTTTTATTCTAATAAATACCAGGAAAAGAAAAGCTAGCAGTTATTGGAATTCTTCAAACGTTTTTCAGAGCATAATATTTTTGGTAAATGTATATTTTCATGATGTTATACATATGTACATATAATGATCTTGTTATTTTGTCTTTGTACATACAATTTTTGGATTGAACAGCGTTTCCTTATACGCAATCAATATTTTACGAAATATTTCTAATACATATTAGTATATAGTCGTGTGTATGTATATTAAGTTTCACCTTAGGTTTTAATGGAATTATTGGTCCCATTTTTTTATCGGTCAAATCTCTAAATAATTGACGTCCGCAAAAAATAGCGTTTGTATTTTATACGAAAAACGGGTATAATAATAAAAATAGCATTTTCGTATAATAGCTTTGCGGTTTAAAATCGCTCTGAAAAGAAAAGCTTTATACGCTCGGTCGTATTCATTTATTTATTTTTACGCGATGGAAGAGTCAATTAACCGGCTTTTTAGTAATTGTTCTGTTGCGGGTTTTTGAAAAAAAAAATACGTACGCATTTATCTAGATATGAAATAATAAAATGAAAATGATTCTCGGAACGGTTCTCTTCTTAAGAACGGTTCTCTTCATATCCGAGTTTCGCGCGAAAATTAAAGACGTGAAACTCGAAACCCAAATTGAACTCGGGGGCTCGACCTTCCCCACTTAAGAGGGCGTAAAATTTTCATCAACCGACGCGGTGGTGTGTTTTTAATTAAAGAAAACAAACGTGCGCATAAAAGCGAAACCGCATATTTTTATTTCCCCTTCGTATTATATTATTTCATCGCGAGAGTGTTGTGATTTTGATTCCCGACACGCGTACGCACCTAATGCCGAAACAAAGCTTGGTTTACAAAGTGAAATTACAATTTTCATCATTGTTATGACCTATGTACCTGAGTGTATCATACGATAGCATATTCAAGTATCCCAATGGGAGTATACATACATACATATGTACTTTTAGATTTTCCATTTTTTAATTAAAATATTTCTTATTAGGACAAAATACTCATCTTAATCTGTGCTTGGTATTTTTTTATTTCGTAATTATAAGTATATAGTAATATTTTTATTCCTTTTGTATATTAAATTACATTGTTGCTGAATATAAAATTAATTTATAAGAAATGGTTCATTCCTACTTCATTAATTGAATTTAAGCGCTTGTTATATATAATATATATATATATATATATATATATATATATATATATATATATATATATATATATATATATATATATATATATATATATATATATATATATATATATATATATATTATATATGTATTATGTTAGCCATTATAATTATTCTGAGTATTTCTGCAGTGCTGCAGACTTGGATATTTGTGACTTCAAGTCGATCATTTCCTATCAAAGTTGCCAAATGATCTGATTTTATTGTTGAAACGGTTCCTCACCGAATTGGCAACCAACCTACCTACTTTTTGTCACCACTATTTGAATATAATTTCGAAATGAAAACCTATAATTTAATATGTGTACAAATAAGCTCAAATCCAAAGGTGTCGCTTTGGAGGCATTTGTGATGATATAAAATGTAAATAAATAATATCATGTACCTATCTTATATCATCATGTACCTATCTGATATCATCATGTACCTATCATATATATAGGATCCGGATGTGAAGGATTCTAAGTGAAACGCAGATTAAGTCAGAACTATGTATTTATTAACACATGTCTTCGGGCTTGTTCTCCAACAAGTGACCATAACAACACGCATCCGGTCTTTCCCATGCATACCACACACACTTTATCCCAGCTTGACCAACCATACCTACGGCTCGTTTAAAAATTGCTCGTTCTGTTATTTTAAACTGTAATAGTAATTACATACTATTTTGAATAAATTGTTTATTGGGAACACAGAGAGCCTTTATTTCTATGCTTGTACTTTAACGCCGAAATGATGCTATAGACGTGTAATCACGAAGCATTTTTCATATTAAACAAAATATACATACATGTTTTTGTATTGTACATATCTTTTTACTCGAATTATGCTTCAGTTCTGTTTATTGCAGTCGGTTTCACGACAGACGGCACAATGAGCGTTTAGAAAATTTGCATAAATACATATACATCGGTATATTTATTTTTTTTATTCGACGCATTTCGTCTAAATTATGTCGAGCGTAAAGAACAAACGCGTTCGCGATCAGAGTGTTAGCACGTCTTCTCTCAACGCTGTTGCGAGTTGCACGTGCTTTTTATCGTTGACTTTTTTACTAGCGAGAAAAAGCGTCAAAAAGAAATCTGGGCACTCGTAACTGTTACGGCGCATCGGTCGTAGGAGATTTTAAAAGTCGCAACGCTCCAAATTGACCCTTATATCTAATATTCGAGGGGAGTAATGAGCTTTCGATTTATTCAATACGTTTCGATTAACGAGCGAGTTGTGTTCGTAAATCGAGAGTTCGGCGTGCGCGTTTCGCTCGTACATTTTATACGGTCGTAAAGGCGAGCGAGACGCGCGTGGAAAGCGTGCGTGTGCGCGTCGCACGTGCGAATGGGTTCGCAATAAAAAATAAACTATTCCTCTGCATGCGTACTTTCTTTCTTCCTTTCATTCTTTTTACTTTTTCTTCTTCTTCTTCTTCTTCCCGTGTTGTTGTTCTTCTTGCTTTTTTCATAATCTTCTAACGTGCGTGCGTGCGAAGCTTTCCTTTTATTTACGCTTTCGCCAAAACTGAGAAAGTTGCGCGTTAGGGTTAAAGTAAGTTGTGAAACATAAGTCTGTTACAACATATCGATATCCATCCCTTCAATTTTATACGTACATACACATCTTCAGACTCGATTAATCATCCTTGAATATAAACCCATCAAAGTTTTATCCCATATTGACGAAATAAATAAGTTTATTGTATCCAATATTCTATTAAATAATTTCATTTAATTGTTGTTAAATATCTATGAAAATTTTCAAACACAGACTTCTCAAAGTTAAATAACATAAAAAAGTCGTAAATCCTATTAGCTATGATGAAGAAGACAAAAAAATATGGGAAGAACTACCAAAATTAGATTTATTTATACATTGTCCTTTCATTTCATTTTTCTCATCGTATTTTCTTTTAATTTTGCATGCCGTTATCAAATTCTGAATTATTTACGTACACTGAATTTTTTACCAATCTTAATTTAATGTGAAAATACGAATATCGTATATAATAATTGTCTAATGCGTGCGTGCGTGTGTACGAAGTACTTGCTGTTAACACCATGTTCCGTCTTTCTTTCTCCCCTTGGAATTGAATGTCGTTGAAAGAGACGGAGCTTGGTGAGTGTTTTCGAAGTACTCACTCACCATGCCCAGTCTGTTTTTCTCCCCTTGGAATCGTATATCGTGGAAATAGACGCGGCATATCATTTCGTTCACACGATTGGCCGACAAAAAGAACTTAATTTTTTTTCTAAAAAAATTAATTCAATTACAAATTATTAATAAATTATTAATTCCATTGATCCGAATTGCGATATTTTTCCGAGTGCACACAGGCACTAGTGTTCTATAAATACGTACATATGTTTGTATGTATGTACATACTTATATATGTAAATCAACTGTATTGTATTCAAATTATATTATTTGAGTTTTATATTTTGATATATTTTTCTAAATGTAATAGAATCATCGATAAATGTCGTGTGTTTTGTATCGACTATTCTTCGTAACAGGATGTGAACCATTACTAGGTTCCTTATCCTTTCTTTGCCCGTTCTACTGTGAAATTGTCTTTTTTTATAATCACGAATTATCGACGTCTTCTTCGAAATCGTTTTAAATTGACTTGTTTTTTTTTTCGTTTGTCCTTTAAATTGCCTCAAATAATCAATACGTAACATGCTACACGTGACTGGAATGGCCCGGTTTTTTTACAATCTTCTACACGTAATATTTTTATTAATCTTTTGATATAACTATGTATGTATATTTGATAAAATATTAAATTATATATTTCATTGTACATATATAAGCTTTCAGTCTTCAATGTCATTATTTGTGATGTCATATATGCGAATGATATTTTTACTGAAAGTACGGAAGTAGGTAAATACATAAAAAAACATTTATGGAAAAGTAAAGTCATTCGGTATAAAAAGTTTAGTGAAAATTAAACGTTATATTTTATGTGAATAAAATATTATTTATTATTTTGAATGTATATACGTATGTACATACATACATACATATTTATGTATGTATATATGTAATCATACATCAGAACAGTTTTCGGGCTAATTTTTATATTGCTGTAATTAAGTAACTTAATAAGAAAGAAAATGTAATATATGTATCTATGTACATATCTACATATAAACATTTATGCTATTTACTTGGATAAAATATCCGCATCAAATAGGTATAGGTACCACACTATTGAATTTATTTATTTATATATTATCTTAGCTATCAAGCTAATTTATTTTATTTGGTATAAAATATCTGTATTCCGTATGATACTATTTCGTATTGTCTTTGTACGCGTCGCAGTAGAGAACAATGAATGGCATTAGCTCTGACTCTTTTTGTATTTAATGTGCTTAATTAAATAATGTTATACTCGTAAACAACTATATCAGTTTGGAAATATGTATGTAGTACTAGAGAATGTGTAATGGCTTAATCCGTAAATAATACATCGTTAAGACAATGAGTAAATTAAGATAATTTCGGATTTTTTCACTATTGTAAGAACAAAATATTTGAATTATAAATATTTCAACGTAATTTGAAATATATTTTTAAAGAAATAATCGCATAACAAATAATTGGTGCATTCATCTTGTACGCGCGGTATTGGGAAATTTAACATTATGATATCTTTAAGAGTCATGATGACGATTAAACTGACTTGAATACTGATATACATATGTAACATTTTCTATGATGCTACATATGTAGATGGGTGCTGCTTTACATAGCTTTAATAATTTCGAATTTGAATTCAGCGCTTTGATTGAGACTTGATTGAGACAAGACTCGAGATAAGAAAAAAAAAAATGAGACAAGATTGTCATAGTACTTAAAATGTTCTATACACACAATTTACATATGAGCCGCTACATTTGAAAGTGGCGGAAGTCCAATTTTCAGTTCCAAAAACACTATTTATGTTTGACTTACTTCACAAATTGTTATCACCTCTTTCAATTCGACATGTCTAGAATTTCGGAAAAGCAGAATAAACGTATTACAGGCCACCAGTATTTTTAAATATTGTTAAACGCAAAACATTATAATGAATGTTTTGCGAAATATTAATCGAAATGAGGAAAAGTGGACTTATGCCAATTTCAAATATAACGGCTCATATATTAGGCATTAAAATAAAAAGGAAAATTTCAGTTGCCATTTGGAACTTTATAAAACGTTACCATTAAAGTCGACGCCTAAACGGGTCGATTCGGTACGCTTTTCCGCATTTCCCTCGTACGCAGACGAGACAGACGGGACGAACGCAGGTACAGATGGAAATGAAAATCCCCCGTTTTCACAATGCCGGAGGAAACACACGCATCTCTCCCCATCCGACGATGGCGACGGGGGGTTCGAATCCCCCGTTCCGTGTTTGTTTGTCGCGCGGCAAACAAATCATGCTGAATGCGGCGCAATTGACGTCAACGACCCGTAATGCGCTCGCTGAAATCACTTCCCCATTCATGGCCAAAACGGCTGAAAATAGATTACTGCCAGCCTTCAGAGGCCCAGAGACGTGGTAACGAAAACGATCCGCCGCCTCCCCTTTCCAACCATCCCTCGCGTACCGTTTTCCTTAGTGTCGAGTCATTCTCGTTACGGGCTCTCGGGATGGCCCACCACCTTCCCTAATGATTTTTTCAGCATCCGGAGCAACCCCTTTACGATCAGTTAAGACGTCTATTCGATGCGTACGTGTTAAAGACCCCCTCGCCGATTTGAATACGCGTCGATTGTGTCCGAAGATTGGATTCGAAATTAACCCGGCACTTCCCCGACTGGACAGTTGCATTAACGATATAAGATGACGATGTGATCCACGAGAAAGTAATCCGATGCAATTTTTGCTATCGAGATAGAGCAATTGAACTCCAGGTTAATAAACGGCGGAGCAGGAGTGAGCGGTTAGCCTTAACTTGTTTTTAATAGAATTCTGTGCACGTTTTAAGAGAAAAACCAATCTGATCGAACTTGTTTTACTATAAGCGACAGTAATTTTTCATATAAAATTTGATCGATGCTTCTAATCATGTCAAATGAATATGTTGCAATTAGAAAATATATATAATCGTCTGAAATTGAATACGACGATTATACGATACTTTTAGTAACCAATTTGAGCTATTTCACGAAATAAGTAACATTGACGTATTAGGGTTGATTTTATACATAAAAAACTATTAATTAAATAAAATTATTAAGGAAAGAAATCGTAAACGTAATCTTATACTAAAATTGAGATAATAGAAAATTTTTGCGATAATAAATTTTAAATTTCACGCCATTCTCAATCCAGGTCACGATTTTGAATACACACTAGAACTTTATTGTTAATTCAAATATCACTTACTGTTTTATATTACGCCATATTGATATGTTTCACACCTTTACTGGAAGCTATAAAAACAAAAGAAAAAAAAAATTATATTGTAATATATTTTTTTAAATTAATGTTTATAAAATTTACTTACAAATCTCACTCCGTCTTTATAGTGCTTGACTACCCCTGGCATTTTCCAGTCTGCTGCTTCATTCTGATTACACCACTTCACATGTAATTTAACGCGTTCGTTTTACGATTTAATTATAATTAAATATTCAAAAATTTTCTGTATGAAGAAAATAAAATAAATGAAAATCGTTTTTGCGAACAGCTATTGATTTTATTTGAAAAATTTTATACGTAACCGACGTTCATCCGGATTGGTCAGCATCTGCCGGTATTCCCGTAAGTTAATGTAGACATTTTATAATCGACTTTATTGATCACACTCTTACACATTTCACTGAAATATATCGACTCGACTCGTTTTATTACGTTTCGAAAAAAAATTACAACAAGTTAATTTAATATAGAACATTAACAGATTAATCTACATGTTTACGTTTTGCACACTTTAGCTAGTCGTATAGTAAATTAGAATCGCGGAAATCAAACGAAATCGAAAACCTTGAGTATTTACGTATGTACTTATGTACATATATTCTATTTGCCGTTAATCGTATGAGAAAAAAATAACAAAAAAATAGTTATTTCGCATTCTTTTGTTTTGTACATGAATTCAATTTAAACAAGTGGTTGTTTAATTCCTCGTATTATATTAATTGCCTATCCATACGTGCGATCTTATACACATTTCAAAATTAATTAATATAGTTTAATGACTGTAATTGTAATCAAGATGATTATGGCAAATCGTTTGCGTTAATTGATCGCTCGAGAAACCGCATTTTCATGAGAAAATTCGGCCAATTTTTTTCTTCCTGAAAATCCGTTAATTACGCTCGTTAGCGAGCGCGCGCGCATTAATCTCTTTATCCTTTTGCGGAATATATGAAGATTAAAACACTTTTCGGATTAAATTACTGCTATATTAATACTTAATTATCATTTTTAATACGTTCAGTTTTTTATTTTATTATAAATTAATATTTAATTAAAATCGAAGTCACAATATACAAGGTTCTCTGTTGGAGATGAGCCACGCTGATGATGTATTACGTTTTGGGTATGTCGGGCGTTTTCTCGTAAGAATAAGGCTCTTTATGGGGATAACGGTACATAATGAGATGCCAAGCGTTTGTTTTTATGCAACGCGGCTTTCACGAACGCTTCTTTGAAATGCTAACACGTTTTTACAAATTGCCTCTCTCATGAGCGTATATCTCCCGGCTTCTCGGCTCGCATTCGCTCTCTGAGCATTCGGTATACGCGAAATCTTCCATGGGTATGTGTAAGTCTTTGTTTATATTACCAAATTGAATTGCAATAATTCTTCGCGCATAAATTACAAGCGTCCGCGTCTGATTGGTTTGTGTTTTTATTGCGTTTGAACTTTACATGTTTCGTAGCAAGTGAAGCTTTGGTATCTTGCATTGTTTCAAGGTGATCGATGATTGAAATCGGAAAAACAACTGGTATGTTTACACGGGAAGAGCGATTTGAAATGTATACAGTGTTTGTATGTATTTATGGTGTAGTGTAGGATGGAAAATAGTAAATTCACGCTGAGAAATATATTTGTGTGAATGCCGTAAAGTTTTATTTCTTTGTCTTATGTCGATCGTTTGGAGCAGTTCTTAGCTGCAACTAAGCTCGGATTTACCGACAATTTAATTCAAACGCTTTTGCTTAAGTGCCTTTGTTTTAATGTGCACCGGATTCAGAGAGTGCACATAATTTATTTTTAATTTGGAATCATTTTAAAATTGTTTCTAATAAGTGTATTGTGATTGTATTAAAATTTTACTATTAAATAATGAATTTTATTTTTGGGAAATTATCATTGCTATCATTTTTCACGAGCGTTAATAAGTAATGCTGCAATATGTTTAGAATATATCCCACACTATCAATCTTAAATTTAATATTCGAAATAATTGAATTTGACGTGATAAGTTGATCTAGGGAGCTTAGGCTTCCCTTGGCTGTTTTGATTCGTTTTAAGAGGAAAAATTTACATAGCTATTTCATCATTTAATGAATAACAAATTAAAATTTTATTCTCATATTTATCAAATATTACTTAAATTTGACTCCGTTTTGACTTATCGTGGTTATGAGATTATTTTGCACTAGAGATGTACTATATATACATACATACATATGTGTGTGTATTGATTATTAAATATATACATATGTATATAATATGAAAGGTATACTCTCAGAAGTAATTAATTTTCACACTTTGATATCTTGGGCAGTTTTCAGAACAGAAACACTTAGTAAATATTAGTTTGCGTATTCAAATTGAACGTCACCATTCAAAGCGTGCTCATTTAATACGTTGACTCGTAGTTGCGTTTATTAAGAGTCAGACATGGATGCGAACAAAAGAACGTGCCTTCGGATTCCGTTGAAAAGGGGCGTTCCCGTGAAAATGTTCAAATCTCGATTAGGGCTTGGGTAATCTTTCATTGATCCGACTGTAATAAAAATACATTTGCCGATTATTTAAAATAGTTTTTGTCAATTCGGCTACCATTATATGGATTCAATGACGGACACTAAAACATTATGTACTTAGTATAAGATATTAATATTTATAAGTTATACATATTTGCAATTGCAATTTATAATTTTGCCATGGTAACATTACAGAGTAGTTCCAAGTCGTCACTATGGATAAACAAAAAAGTACACAACGCAAAGAAAATAAAACATAATAATAAAAAAAAAATTAGCATACATATAAAACAAATACAATAATAAAACACCTTACAATTTGAAATTAAACAATCCTATGTAGATCAGCATATATTAGATTAAACAAATCCACGTTAATGGAAATCTGGTTGCGGTGCTTGATACCCTTGGCAACAGGAGACAAAACCATTAAATTGGCACGTGCCCTAAGAGAAGAAAATGGGATATGTACATATTTATATGATAAAAAGAACTTAATCAACTTTTCCTAGCTAAATTCCAGTACATATAGGAAAATCTAACAAATAGGATCCAGCTATGAAAAAAATAGACCATTTGTCGTTGATTATAAAATGGTTGTGAAATTTTTATCAATATCAATGATAAAACCTCAAATTCAACCCTACCCCTCTCTTTAATTCAAGCTTATATGTATTATATATTTTAAAAGTCAATGGTCATTCTTTAAAACCCTCAACATGAGCCCCCCCCCCCAACAAATACAGTTCGGAAAACCCTTTCGTCGGATACGAGACGGTTGTCGAACTAGATTGCACCAGACCAACCGCACATATTGCTCTATTTTAAAAAAGCCACAATACATACATATGTTTCAATTCCTTCTCAAAGGCGACTCGTTGTTCTATATTGAAAACTGTGTAATTGCAAAGCGGAGAAAAACATTTGCTCGACATTGTTCGAATAGTTTTTTTTTTATGGAAGTCATCGATCTCTGAACTTCCATTCTCGGTCTAAGCTAGGGCGAAAACACATGGAGAGGTATGCGGCACGTGTTTTTTTTAGATACTTTTGAACTTGCAAAAAAAATGATCTAAAGCAGATTGTGTTTAGGAAATCTGTGTTTATACTTGAAGGATATATACATTTTTTTGTAATCACTGAGACTCTTCATAATTGGATTAGTGTGGTTATAGTGATTCTGCCATATAATATATTGGTTAGTTTGTTAGTCTGAGCCTAACGGAATATTATTTATGGCTTGCAGTTTTTTGTTTCAATTATGATCGAAACTTTAAAATGGTCCAAATTTAAAATAAATATATGTATATGATTGGTTAAAAATAAAAAAAAAAAAAAATTATTTATTTTTAGCATTTTATTATTTTTAGCATTTTAAAGCATTTTATTATTTTTTAAAACATTATTTACCTGAGATTTATTTTGAATTATTTATGATTCAATCTAGGCTAACATTTTTAGGAAAAGTAACCACATAAAGTTATCTAATCCACATTTTTTTCCATTTACCGGTAATTTCCGGTATACCGGTAGTAGAATAAATCATATACCGTTTACCGGTCTAATTAATTTGTACTGAAAGCCACGAAAACGTGTCGTGCCGTTCCTTTCAGTGTGTTTTCGCCTTTAGAGTGTACATAAACTGAATATGATGATGCCATTTTGATAACTGTGGATTTGAAAAGCGAACAAACGCCCAATGTATGCAGCAAGTGGGAAAAACAATGCTTAATTCACGATGATTGCTTTGCATTCATAAGTGTGAGAGCGAAACCGGAGCTTATTAATTTATCGGTTGCAGCGGTCGTAGTTTTTCCCCCCTGCGGAAAAGCCCTATCCTCTCGGTCCGGGAAATTGAGGGGAGGGCACGGTGCGCCGGCGTCCGTCATACCGGCTGCGAGCCCGGCTAATGCACCTGAGCATCCTTCTGGCCCTCCCATTCTCCCTTCCTCCTCCTCACCTGCGCGTCCCGGGAAAATGCGGGGAAAGGTTTACGAGCGCCTCCCGGAAAAGCCTCCGGCGTATTGACGAGCTCTTCCGGCGAACCTCAATCGGAACCGTGTCTGCGCTTTTCCACGATACGTCGACCGCAACTCTCATTCATTCCGATGTGCGAATTCGTAATGCGGGTAGGTATGCTTACATACATACGTACCTACACACACACACACACACACACACACACACACACACACACACACACGTACACAGGTAAGTGTATGTCCATTCAGGTGTTTCGTGCGTCGTGAAAACTTCACGTGCGGAAATAACGCGTACAAAATACGCAATTATTTATGCAATGTATGCTTGTGTGTGTGCGCGCGTACCTTTTACTTTTGGGGAAAATTGTACGTACAGTACAAAGAGTGGTAACTGTGACAAAGAGACCGGCCACGCTTTTCGCGGTGAAAGCGTGTTAAATTTTTATTCTAACTGCGAAGTTCTATTTTGTATACACGTGTATAAAAACTGCATCGTCTTGATTTTATATACATACATATGTACGTACAGACACAGGTTTTGTCGTGTCACTTGGATCTATTGTAGTTTTTCTTTAAAAGGCCACACTTTCAAAGTATTTTTCTAATATCGAGAGTGGTTTTAAGAAGATTTTTATACAACTATATAAATGTTTCAGTAGTCTGTCGCGCACTGGAGAAAGCTTTTCTTTTAGTATATTTTTTCACGAGTCCTTTGTTTTATGGTTTTTTCTTAAGGAGCATGTTGTATAAAAATATAGTAGTTTCTTATTGTATCTGGCGTAGCGACTACCAGTCATAAAACAAATATTATATATGTACATAATTTAATATCTTGTTTTTGGAGGTGTGGTTGCTAATACTGTATCACAATACGTGCTTTTTACTTCACTTTCTAGAAAGCTCGAACAAAAAGCTTATGTAATTAAATACTGTATTCATATTTCATATTGACATGGCGTAGAAATTTCGCATAAAAAGCTGGTATAATTAATGGGAAGGAGTTTATTAACATTATTACGTAAGTTTTGTGTGATGCACTTCATTTTGCACTTTCGTATGTATTGTTTCTTTGTTTTTAATGCAAATGTAAAAGAGGTTGCTTTTCTCTTGAAACTATCCAGTTTTGAGTTTTAAAACAGAGTATAAGTAGTTTGCGAGAAAGTTCTTCGGGAGTGATAAGAAAAACAATTTAGATTATCTCGTTCAGAACAATCTTGTAACTACTGCAGAATACAGACACGCAAAACTTTACTGATATATACATACACACACCTTCGTGTACCTAATATTTACTATGCAAATTGAAGTTCATTCAGCTAATGCGACATTTAATTTGCCCATTGTACGGATATTTACATATACTATGCATTTATTATATCAAATAATAAACATACATTTTATAAGCAAGTTTGGTTTAATATGGCAATTTTAAATTGGGTTCCTAGCCTAATTTTTACTTTATCTATGTACGTAGTAACAATAGATGAAGTTTTGTGATCATGCGAAAATTCGAACTCGAGATTTTGACTGATTCGAACTCAGAATCGATTACTGATCACGTTTTAATGATCTAGAAAAAATGTGTGTGTGTCTGTGTACTTTGGGAATTTTTTCAACACCGTTAGTCCTATCGAACCGAAACTTAGTATCGGTTAATGAAATTCTTATAGACACTACGTAAATTTTTTTCAAATTTTTAAGTTGACCGGAAATGGTACCTCCCCTTATAGGTGTCCTTTTTTTTTAAGTTTTTGAATTCGATTTTCTCCCAAACTACTAACTGAATCGGACTGAATTTTTTTTACATGTACTAAAAATAATAATTTTTATAATTTTATATTTTTTAAATATTTTTATCTGAACCGGAAGTCGTATTTTTACTCTAGAGAATCGAGGTTTTTTATGTTTTTCTCAAAAGCCTTTTGATTTATCGAACTGAAATTTCATATCGATCAGTTTAAGCTCAATACCAAGTTATGTATAAAATTTTGTAAGCGTCCGTCGACCGGAAGTGGCAGTTTACTCTTGTTCGATTTTTCTTCCACTATTTTTTTCGACCCCTTAAACATGTGTGGTCTTCACGAAAAAATGCAAGTATAATTCTTGTATCAATGTGATTAAAATAAAAAAAATCACTAAATTTAATAAACCGGAAGTGGGATTTTTTCCCTTCCGGAAGCATCCGGAAGGAAGGTCAAAAATGTTGTCGCCTGGATCCTGACCACACCCCTGAACGTATTAAGCTGAAAATTTATATTTATATTCTTTATGTACTAACTTAGATTTGGTAACGTTTTGGTCAGAATTCGTAAACCGGAAGTAGTATTTTTTTTAAAAACAATATTTCATTATTTCATTTTGACCCTTTAAATTATTTTAAGCGTCTTGATATTTATTGTGTATAATAGAGATAGTGATTTTAAGTAAAAATAAAAAATAAAACCATCAAATTTAATGAACCGGAAGTGGGATTTTCTCCTATTAGAAAGGTCAAAAATGTTGTCGCCTGGATCCTGTCCACACCCCTGAACGTATTAAGCTGCAATTTTATATTTGTGTTGTTTATGTACTAACTTAGATTTGATAACGTTTTGGTTAGAATTCGTAAACCGGAAGTAGTATTTTTTTTTAAAACAATATTTCATTATTTTATTTTGACTCTTGATATTGAATGTGTATAATAATTATACTGATTTTAAATAATTAAAAAAATTTGAACAAAATCCGCCAACCGGAAGTAGAAATTTTGTCTTGTGCAAGTATTTGCATATATTTGCGCTCAATTTGTATCGCTTTCAGTTATTAGTTCAATATCGAATTTTGTTTTGTAACCTTCTTATATTCCTCAAATACATAGATAAAGTCATGGGTTGGTCACACCCGAATTTTTTAGTTTATCATTGCTAATTAAACATGTTGTTATATCAATTGGATTTTATAATTTTCTCCTTGTCCGTATACTTATTAGGGATGCCAAATTACTCGACATTTCAAGTATTCGGGTAGATGGGTATTTCCCCAATTTGAACCCGGGAATTCGGAAATAAAAAATTTAAAAATAATTCCTGATCAAAAAATACAACATTTTTTTCGTCTCATAACACTGTGCTTACTTTTTTGTGTGTGCATATAAATCAAACTAACGATAAAGTGGCTTACAATTTAGGGCCTAAATACTAGTAAATATAAGAACATATGTTTTATATTATGTAGCTTCGAAGAAAGGATAAAATTGAAATTTTCGGAGTTGAAACGATTACCCGAGAACAAAAATACAGATTTTTAAATATAATTCAAGTAAAACGCGTTTATTGAACTTTACATCTGTCGGTAAATGAGAAAAGAATTTTGTTTTCTAATTCTATATAAATATATGTATTATTAATTCTATATAAATACATACATAAAGTCCAAAAATTATATTAGGATTTATTTATTATGATTTTATCTTTATCTTTCCTAAGTATCTACCCACAACAGGGACACATTCGGCTAAACTACAACTTTCAATACTTCAAATCGAATTATAAAATATTTTACCCAAAAATATTTGCTTTAAATGCGAATTTTAGTTACCCAAGTACTCGATGAAATAATTGGAATCATTATATGATAATATTCTCGTGTCGGCAACTCTTATACTTACACATGTTATACTTACTTATACGTACACATGTACATGTATGTACATGTGTACGTATGTATGACTTTTCATAATTATCACAATTTAAAATATTTTCCTTTTATATTTTATTTCGTTTGAAATTTTCACGATGTCATTTTATACAGAACGTCTGTACGCAGATCTAATTTTGGGACCAAACGTTCAGGTGTACGTTAAATAAAAAGAAAAGCAGACTTTGATTAATGAAGCGATTTCGTTTGAATGTAGCGAGCGCGCGTATATTATCATTATCGGCGGAAACTTTGCGTATTTAGAGAGACGGAAAAAGGTCGAGATAGGCGGATTTGAGGATTACGGCTTCTGAATTTATTTTTTCCTGCAGGACCTTCTTACATACGGCAGCACAAAAAGGAAAACTTGATTATGTCGTGCCCGCTACACGGTACATTTGAATAATGTACGCCGACATGTTCGTAGGTGAAGAGGGTGCACGAGGAAAAGCGGGGAGGCTTACGGGAGAAAGGTTGGAGGGGGGGGGGGGGGGTTGGTCTTCTGCTCCCGGGGAAGAAAAATGCTTCGCAGTCGGGGGTACCTTAATACCCCCGCGTCCTTTTGCGTGAGTCCTTTATTAAGTAAGTCCTCGTCGTCGTCCTGGACTAAAACGTGTTCCTTGTTGGATAAACCGCCCCCCCCCCACAACCTCCCCGTCTCCTTCGCCACCTTTGCCCCGCAAGGAGCAATCGTTCTAATCACTGGCTTAATCCAAGCTTCCCTCTCTCACACCCCACTCTTTCGTACACGGGCTCTAATGCGCAACACGAGCCGCATGTGTTATCTTGAGGTATTTTTGGAAACGAGCTAACATCAATTGGACACGCGAAAACTCGCCAAACTCCGGCGTGAGCCTCCCCCCACGTTGCAATTCGAGAGAGCAAGGGGGTGGGGGTGGGTGGTTGGTTTCGCTTTAAACTTTCGGAGGTTAATTTTGCGTGGGAGCGTATCAAACGACGAACTGTTTATAATTTTATTATCGTACATTTATGTGTGTTTGAAATTCCTGCCATACTTTAGCGGTTTTCCCCGTAGCCGTTTTTCTCGATAAAATTTCGTATACGCGCATATTTCGAGTTGATTAAGGTATTAAACCGTATACGGAATTGTTAATTTTAATTTCAACTATGCATAAACAACTGGTCGTTAGTTCGCACAAATTCGCTTGTTTCGATATTAAAAAAATAATGTTTTTTTATACAATACATGTAATACTTATAAATATCATATGCTCTTATGGTTCATAAATTGCGTAAGTTTATCAATAGATCATTCATTTGTATTGCACATGTAATGTTTTTGCATGCGTAAATATATATTTTTTTTACTTAAGAGAAATATGATTGTTTATTGACATAATTTAATTTTGCGCAATTTTCAAATTGAATTTTTCCTTTTATTTAATTTATTTAAATTTATACGTTCTTAAATAATGAACGTATTTAATTTTTTGTATTTTTTGTTTGTTTCAGGTAAGTGTTTAATTTGTATGAAATCGTAAGCCCAGCGTACGTATGTAAGTTGCTTTACATATACATTTACATAATTACCATGATTTATGTCCATTGAATATGCAAATAATAGTTACACGTTTATTATCAATTAAAAACAATAATCATACTACTACTACAATGTGATTAAAAAAACAATGATATATGTATGTATTCATTTCTTTCTTACCGTTCAATTTAAAACAATAACGCGATATATGTATGCAAAGGTATAGAGGTGTACATATGTACATACATACATACATACTGGTCGGTTATAATTTTTTATTTTTCTCACATTTGATATATGATAGGGGCAACTTTAACGGTCCAAAACCATGGAAGTACACACACGTTCAATTTTATATATTTCGCGAACGTGCCACTTTCGTGCCTCTTATTTCGTTCAATTTATTCTCTATTACATTTTTAGGTTTTCTACGACCTCTACAGTAACCATATACATATACATACATATATGTGCATGTACGCTTTATGGCTATGTATATTTCTATTGTTTCGCATGTGGCGAGTCGAATCGAAGGTCACCATGTGACGTTATTAAACGGATAAACTTTAGAATTGCTTAACGTAACCTTATTCGGTCGATATGTAATTTGAGTTAATTTATTTATTGAGTTTTAATCAATATTTATGAGCCGGCGCATAGTTTTAAACTAATATACATATATCTCGTTTGTATGTATTATGGCGCGTATCACTTCAAATGGAATTTTAGATCTTAGCACATGTTAACTATTGTGTCTTTGTGATTTTTTTTTTACTTCTTTCTTTTGATGTAAAACTTTTACTTGAATCATTGATTGTTGCTCCCCCTAGCTGTTGGATCGCGTGTTTCAAAATACAATTATTACTAAATCAGCTCTTACAAGCCTATTTCTGGATTTTTATTGTCGCCTTAAGTGTACTTATTGTCCCACGGGGAGTTGTCATTTTAAGTAATTTATGTGTTGACTTTCTAACTCGAATATATCAAATGTTAAGAAAATGAACTTTAACATGCCGATACGATAGATATCGTTGTTTCGATAGGCATAGAGGTTCTTTCACATGTTTATTCTTTTATTAGATTTTAGCTTATAGACGTACTAGCTGTATTACCCGGCTTCGCTCAGTGTTTATAATATAAACCGCTTAAACATGACTAAGCTAATTTAATTAAAAAAAAAAAAAAAATTTAAAAATTTAAAAAAAAAATTTAAAAAAAAAATTTAAAAAAAAAATTAAAAAAAAAAATTTAAAAAAAAATAAAAAAAAAATAAAAAAAAATCAAAAAAAAAATCAAAAAAAAAATTTAAAAAAATCAAAAAAAAAATCAATTTTTTTTTTTGCCTTCTAGGGCTTCGCCCTCGGCACCCCCCTGAGCCTTTGCCTTCTAGGGCTTCGCCCCTCCACGCCCCATGAGCAATTGCCGTTTAGGGCTTCGCCCCCATGATCAGTTGCCTTTTAGGGCTTCGCCCCTCCGCGCCCCCATGATTCAAAGCCGTCTAGGGCTTCGCCCCCCTTAGTTAATGCCTTTTAGGGCTTCGCCCCCCGCGCCCCCAAGATAAATTGCCGTTTCGGGCTTCGCCCCCCTTAGTTAATGCCTTTTAGGGCTTCGCCCCCCGCGCCCCCAAGATTAATTGCCGTTTCGGGCTTCGCCCCCCTTAGTTAATGCCTTTTAGGGCTTCGCCCCTCCGCACCCCCATGATTAAATGCCGTCTAGGGCTTCGCCCCCCCTAGTTAATGCCTTTTAGGGCTTCGCCCCCCGCGCCCCCAAGATTAATTGCCGTTTCGGGCTTCGCCCCCCTTAGTTAATGCCTTTTAGGGCTTCGCCCCTCCGCACCCCCATGATTAAATGCCGTCTAAGGCTTCGCCCCCATGATCAGTTGCCTTTTAGGGCTTCGCCCCTCCGCGCCCCCATGATTAATTGCCGTCTAGGGCTTCGCCCCCCTTAGTTAATGCCTATTAGGGCTTGCGCCCCATGAGGCTGGGCCCCCCGGGCCCCCTTCGGGGCCCCACGGGGCTGCGCCCCTTGTGGCGCCCCCTTTTGAGCCCCATGGGGCTGCGCCCCATGAGGCTGGGCCCCCCGGGCCCCCTTCGGGGCCCCACGGGGCTGCGCCCCTTGTGGCGCCCCTGGCGGGGCCCCATGAAGCTACTCGCCTTGCGCCCCCGCGGGGGTGAATCCATTGAAACGAAAAAAACAAATCGGCGCCCATGGATCGAAAAAAAAAAAAAAATCGAATCACGTGTTCGATGACGTCACCGATCTACGGACGACGACGACGACGACGACGACGACGACGACCAAGGATACATACAAAGTCTCTTTCCAAATTATAGATTAGACTAGCTGTATTACCCGGCTTCGCTCAGTGTTTATAATATAAACCGCTTAAACATGACTAAGCTAATTTAATTAAAAAAAAAAAAAAAATTAAAAAATTAAAAAAAAAAATAAAAAAAAAAATTAAAAAAAAATCAAAAAAAAAATCAAAAAAAAAAATAAAAAAAAAATCAAAAAAAAAATTTAAAAAAATCAAAAAAAAAAATCATTTTTTTTTTTGCCTTCTAGGGCTTCGCCCTCGGCACCCCCCTGAGCCTTTGCCTTCTAGGGCTTCGCCCCTCCACGCCCCATGAGCAATTGCCGTTTAGGGCTTCGCCCCCATGATCAGTTGCCTTTTAGGGCTTCGCCCCTCCGCGCCCCCATGATTCAAAGCCGTCTAGGGCTTCGCCCCCCTTAGTTAATGCCTTTTAGGGCTTCGCCCCCCGCGCCCCCAAGATTAATTGCCGTTTCGGGCTTCGCCCCCCTTAGTTAATGCCTTTTAGGGCTTCGCCCCTCCGCACCCCCATGATTAAATGCCGTCTAGGGCTTCGCCCCCCCTAGTTAATGCCTTTTAGGGCTTCGCCCCCCGCGCCCCCAAGATTAATTGCCGTTTAGGGCTTCGCCCCCCTTAGTTAATGCCTTTTAGGGCTTCGCCCCTCCGCGCCCCCATGATTAAATGCCGTCTAAGGCTTCGCCCCCATGATCAGTTGCCTTTTAGGGCTTCGCCCCTCCGCGCCCCCATGATTAATTGCCGTCTAGGGCTTCGCCCCCCTTAGTTAATGCCTATTAGGGCTTGCGCCCCATGAGGCTGGGCCCCCCGGGCCCCCTTCGGGGCCCCACGGGGCTGCGCCCCTTGTGGCGCCCCCTTTTGAGCCCCATGGGGCTGCGCCCCATGAGGCTGGGCCCCCCGGGCCCCCACGGGGCTGCGCCCCTTGTGGCGCCCCCTTTTGAGCCCCATGTGGCGCCCCCTTTTGAGCCCCATGGGGCTGCGCCCCATGAGGCTGCGCCCCATGAGGCTGGGCCCCCCCGGGGCCCCACGGGGCTGCGCCCCTTGTGGCGCCCCCTTTTGAGCCCCATGGGGCTGCGCCCCATGAGGCTGGGCCCCCCGGGCCCCCTTCGGGGCCCCACGGGGCTGCGTCCCTTGTGGCGCCCCCTTTTGAGCCCCATGGGGCTGCGCCCCATGAGGCTGGGCCCCCCGGGCCCCCTTCGGGGCCCCACGGGGCCCCACGGGGCTGCGCCCCTTGTGGCGCCCCCTTTTGAGCCCCATGGGGCTGCGCCCCATGAGGCTGGGCCCCACGGGGCTGCGCCCCTTGTGGCGCCCCCTTTTGAGCCCCATGGGGCTGCGCCCCATGAGGCTGGGGCCCCACGGGGCTGCGCCCCTTGTGGCGCCCCTGGCGGGGCCCCATGAAGCTACTCGCCTTGCGCCCCCGCGGGGGTGAATCCATTGAAACGAAAAAAACAAATCGGCGCCCATGGATCGAAAAAAAAAAAATCGAATCACGTGTTCGATGACGTCACCGATCTACGGACGACGACGACGACGACGACGAAAACGACGACCAAGGATACATACAAAGTCTCTTTCCAAATTATAGATTAGACTAGCTGTATTACCCGGCTTCGCTCAGTGTTTATAATATAAACCGCTTAAACATGACTAAGCTAATTTAATTAAAAAAAAAAAAAAATTAAAAAAAAATTAAAAAATTAAAAAAAAAAATAAAAAAAAAATAAAAAAAAAATCAAAAAAAAAAATTAAAAAAAAAATAAAAAAAAAATTAAAAAAAAATTAAAAAAAAATTTTTAAAAAATCAAAAAAAAAAATCAAAATTTTTTTTTGCCTTCTAGGGCTTCGCCCTCGGCGCCCCCCTGAGCCTTTGCCTTCTAGGGCTTCGCCCCTCCACGCCCCATAAGCAATTGCCGTCTAGGGCTTCGCCCCCCTTAGTTAATGCCTTTTAGGGCTTCGCCCCCCGCGCCCCCAAGATTAATTGCCGTTTAGGGCTTCGCCCCCCTTAGTCAATGCCTTTTAGGGCTTCGCCCCTCCGCGCCCCCATGATTAAATGCCGTCTAAGGCTTCGCTCCCATGATCAGTTGCCTTTTAGGGCTTCGCCCCCCACGCCCCCAAGATTAATTGCCGTTTAGGGCTTCGCCCCCCTTAGTTAATGCCTTTTAGGGCTTCGCCCCTCCGCGCCCCCATGATTAAATGCCGTCTAAGGCTTCGCCCCCATGATCAGTTGCCTTTTAGGGCTTCGCCCCCCGCGCCCCCAAGATTAATTGCCGTTTAGGGCTTCGCCCCCCTTAGTTAATGCCTTTTAGGGCTTCGCCCCTCCGCGCCCCCATGATTAAATGCCGTCTAAGGCTTCGCCCCCATGATCAGTTGCCTTTTAGGGCTTCGCCCCCCGCGCCCCCAAGATTAATTGCCGTTTAGGGCTTCGCCCCCCTTAGTTAATGCCTTTTAGGGCTTCGCCCCTCCGCGCCCCCATGATTAAATGCCGTCTAAGGCTTCGCCCCCATGATCAGTTGCCTTTTAGGGCTTCGCCCCTCCGCGCCCCCATGATTAAATGCCGTCTAGGGCTTCGCCCCCCTTAGTTAATGCCTATTAGGGCTTGCGCCCCATGAGGCTGGGCCCCCCGGGCCCCCTTCGGGGCCCCACGGGGCTGCGCCCCTTGTGGCGCCCCCTTTTGAGCCCCATGGGGCTGCGCCCCATGAGGCTGGGCCCCCCGGGCCCCCTTCGGGGCCCCACGGGGCTGCGCCCCTTGTGGCGCCCCCTTTTGAGCCCCATGGGGCTGCGCCCCATGAGGCTGGGCCCCCCGGGCCCCCTTCGGGGCCCCACGGGGCTGCGCCCCTTGTGGCGCCCCCTTTTGAGCCCCATGGGGCTGCGCCCCATGAGGCTGGGCCCCCCGCGCCCCCTTCGGGGCTTCACGGGGCTGCGCCCCTTGTGGCACCCCCTTTTGAGCCCCATGGGGCTGCGCCCCATGAGGCTGGGCCCCCCGGGCCCCCTTCGGGGCCCCACGGGGCTGCGCCCCTTGTGGCGCCCCCTTTTGAGCCCCACGGGGCTGCGCCCCTTGTGGCGCCCCTGGCGGGGCCCCATGAAACTACTCGCTTTGCGCCCCCGCGGGGGTGAATCCATTGAATCGAAAAAAACAAATCGGCGCCCATGGATCGAAAAAAAAAAAAAATCGAATCACGTGTTCGATGACGTCACCGATCTACGGACGACGACGACGAAGACGACGAAGACGACGACGACGACGACGACGAAGACGACGACGACGACGACCAAGGATATTTACATACAAAGTCTCTTTCCAAATTATAGATTAGACTAGCTGTATTACCCGGCTTCGCTCAGTGTTTATAATATAAACCGCTTAAACATGACTAAGCTAATTTAATTAAAAAAAAAAAAAAATTAAAAAAAAATTTAAAAATTAAAAAAAAAAATAAAAAAAAAAATAAAAAAAAAATCAAAAAAAAAAATTAAAAAAAAAATAAAAAAAAAATTAAAAAAAAAATTTTTAAAAAATCAAAAAAAAAAATCAAATTTTTTTTTTGCCTTCTAGGGCTTCGCCCTCGGCGCCCCCCTGAGCCTTTGCCTTCTAGGGCTTCGCCCCTCCACGCCCCATGAGCAATTGCCGTTTAGGGCTTCGCCCCCCTTAGTTAATGCCTTTTAGGGCTTCGCCCCTCCGCACCCCCATGATTAAATGCCGTCTAGGGCTTCGCCCCCCCTAGTTAATGCCTTTTAGGGCTTCGCCCCCCGCGCCCCCAAGATTAATTGCCGTTTAGGGCTTCGCCCCCCTTAGTTAATGCCTTTTAGGGCTTCGCCCCTCCGCGCCCCCATGATTAAATGCCGTCTAAGGCTTCGCTCCCATGATCAGTTGCCTTTTAGGGCTTCGCCCCCCACGCCCCCAAGATTAATTGCCGTTTAGGGCTTCGCCCCCCTTAGTTAATGCCTTTTAGGGCTTCGCCCCTCCGCGCCCCCATGATTAAATGCCGTCTAAGGCTTCGCCCCCATGATCAGTTGCCTTTTAGGGCTTCGCCCCCCGCGCCCCCAAGATTAATTGCCGTTTAGGGCTTCGCCCCCCTTAGTTAATGCCTTTTAGGGCTTCGCCCCTCCGCGCCCCCATGATTAAATGCCGTCTAAGGCTTCGCCCCCATGATCAGTTGCCTTTTAGGGCTTCGCCCCCCGCGCCCCCAAGATTAATTGCCGTTTAGGGCTTCGCCCCCCTTAGTTAATGCCTTTTAGGGCTTCGCCCCTCCGCGCCCCCATGATTAAATGCCGTCTAAGGCTTCGCCCCCATGATCAGTTGCCTTTTAGGGCTTCGCCCCTCCGCGCCCCCATGATTAAATGCCGTCTAGGGCTTCGCCCCCCTTAGTTAATGCCTATTAGGGCTTGCGCCCCATGAGGCTGGGCCCCCCGGGCCCCCTTCGGGGCCCCACGGGGCTGCGCCCCTTGTGGCGCCCCCTTTTGAGCCCCATGGGGCTGCGCCCCATGAGGCTGGGCCCCCCGGGCCCCCTTCGGGGCCCCACGGGGCTGCGCCCCTTGTGGCGCCCCCTTTTGAGCCCCATGGGGCTGCGCCCCATGAGGCTGGGCCCCCCGGGCCCCCTTCGGGGCCCCACGGGGCTGCGCCCCTTGTGGCGCCCCCTTTTGAGCCCCATGGGGCTGCGCCCCATGAGGCTGGGCCCCCCGCGCCCCCTTCGGGGCTTCACGGGGCTGCGCCCCTTGTGGCACCCCCTTTTGAGCCCCATGGGGCTGCGCCCCATGAGGCTGGGCCCCCCGGGCCCCCTTCGGGGCCCCACGGGGCTGCGCCCCTTGTGGCGCCCCCTTTTGAGCCCCACGGGGCTGCGCCCCTTGTGGCGCCCCTGGCGGGGCCCCATGAAACTACTCGCTTTGCGCCCCCGCGGGGGTGAATCCATTGAATCGAAAAAAACAAATCGGCGCCCATGGATCGAAAAAAAAAAAAAATCGAATCACGTGTTCGATGACGTCACCGATCTACGGACGACGACGACGAAGACGACGAAGACGACGACGACGACGACGACGAAGACGACGACGACGACGACCAAGGATATTTACATACAAAGTCTCTTTCCAAATTATAGATTAGACTAGCTGTATTACCCGGCTTCGCTCAGTGTTTATAATATAAACCGCTTAAACATGACTAAGCTAATTTAATTAAAAAAAAAAAAAAATTAAAAAAAAATTTAAAAATTAAAAAAAAAAATAAAAAAAAAAATAAAAAAAAAATCAAAAAAAAAAATTAAAAAAAAAATAAAAAAAAAATTAAAAAAAAAATTTTTAAAAAATCAAAAAAAAAAATCAAATTTTTTTTTTGCCTTCTAGGGCTTCGCCCTCGGCGCCCCCCTGAGCCTTTGCCTTCTAGGGCTTCGCCCCTCCACGCCCCATGAGCAATTGCCGTTTAGGGCTTCGCCCCCCTTAGTTAATGCCTTTTAGGGCTTCGCCCCTCCGCACCCCCATGATTAAATGCCGTCTAGGGCTTCGCCCCCCCTAGTTAATGCCTTTTAGGGCTTCGCCCCCCGCGCCCCCAAGATTAATTGCCGTTTAGGGCTTCGCCCCCCTTAGTTAATGCCTTTTAGGGCTTCGCCCCTCCGCGCCCCCATGATTAAATGCCGTCTAAGGCTTCGCTCCCATGATCAGTTGCCTTTTAGGGCTTCGCCCCCCACGCCCCCAAGATTAATTGCCGTTTAGGGCTTCGCCCCCCTTAGTTAATGCCTTTTAGGGCTTCGCCCCTCCGCGCCCCCATGATTAAATGCCGTCTAAGGCTTCGCCCCCATGATCAGTTGCCTTTTAGGGCTTCGCCCCTCCGCGCCCCCATGATTAATTGCCGTCTAGGGCTTCGCTCCCCTTAGTTAATGCCTATTAGGGCTTGCGCCCCATGAGGCTGGGCCCCCCGGGCCCCCTTCGGGGCCCCACGGGGCTGCGCCCCTTGTGGCGCCCCCTTTTGAGCCCCATGGGGCTGCGCCCCATGAGGCTGGGCCCCCCGCGCCCCCTTCGGGGCTTCACGGGGCTGCGCCCCTTGTGGCACCCCCTTTTGAGCCCCATGGGGCTGCGCCCCATGAGGCTAGGCCCCCCGGGCCCCCACGGGGCTGCGCCCCTTGTGGCGCCCCCTTTTGAGCCCCATGGGGCTGTGCCCCATGAGGCTGGGCCCCCCGGGCCCCCTTCGGGGCCCCACGGGGCTGCGCCCCTTGTGGCGCCCCCTTTTGAGCCCCATGGGGCTGCGCCCCATGAGGCTGGGCCCCCCGGGCCCCCTTCGGGGCCCCACGGGGCTGCGCCCCTTGTGGCGCCCCCTTTTGAGCCCCATGGGGCTGCGCCCCATGAGGCTGGGCCCCCCGCGCCCCCTTCGGGGCTTCACGGGGCTGCGCCCCTTGTGGCACCCCCTTTTGAGCCCTCTGAAAAAAAATTTTTAAAAAATCAAAAAAAAAAATCAAAATTTTTTTTTGCCTTCTAGGGCTTCGCCCTCGGCGCCCCCCTGAGCCTTTGCCTTCTAGGGCTTCGCCCCTCCACGCCCCATAAGCAATTGCCGTCTAGGGCTTCGCCCCCCTTAGTTAATGCCTTTTAGGGCTTCGCCCCCCGCGCCCCCAAGATTAATTGCCGTTTAGGGCTTCGCCCCCCTTAGTCAATGCCTTTTAGGGCTTCGCCCCTCCGCGCCCCCATGATTAAATGCCGTCTAAGGCTTCGCTCCCATGATCAGTTGCCTTTTAGGGCTTCGCCCCCCACGCCCCCAAGATTAATTGCCGTTTAGGGCTTCGCCCCCCTTAGTTAATGCCTTTTAGGGCTTCGCCCCTCCGCGCCCCCATGATTAAATGCCGTCTAAGGCTTCGCCCCCATGATCAGTTGCCTTTTAGGGCTTCGCCCCCCGCGCCCCCAAGATTAATTGCCGTTTAGGGCTTCGCCCCCCTTAGTTAATGCCTTTTAGGGCTTCGCCCCTCCGCGCCCCCATGATTAAATGCCGTCTAAGGCTTCGCCCCCATGATCAGTTGCCTTTTAGGGCTTCGCCCCCCGCGCCCCCAAGATTAATTGCCGTTTAGGGCTTCGCCCCCCTTAGTTAATGCCTTTTAGGGCTTCGCCCCTCCGCGCCCCCATGATTAAATGCCGTCTAAGGCTTCGCCCCCATGATCAGTTGCCTTTTAGGGCTTCGCCCCTCCGCGCCCCCATGATTAAATGCCGTCTAGGGCTTCGCCCCCCTTAGTTAATGCCTATTAGGGCTTGCGCCCCATGAGGCTGGGCCCCCCGGGCCCCCTTCGGGGCCCCACGGGGCTGCGCCCCTTGTGGCGCCCCCTTTTGAGCCCCATGGGGCTGCGCCCCATGAGGCTGGGCCCCCCGGGCCCCCTTCGGGGCCCCACGGGGCTGCGCCCCTTGTGGCGCCCCCTTTTGAGCCCCATGGGGCTGCGCCCCATGAGGCTGGGCCCCCCGGGCCCCCTTCGGGGCCCCACGGGGCTGCGCCCCTTGTGGCGCCCCCTTTTGAGCCCCATGGGGCTGCGCCCCATGAGGCTGGGCCCCCCGCGCCCCCTTCGGGGCTTCACGGGGCTGCGCCCCTTGTGGCACCCCCTTTTGAGCCCCATGGGGCTGCGCCCCATGAGGCTGGGCCCCCCGGGCCCCCTTCGGGGCCCCACGGGGCTGCGCCCCTTGTGGCGCCCCCTTTTGAGCCCCACGGGGCTGCGCCCCTTGTGGCGCCCCTGGCGGGGCCCCATGAAACTACTCGCTTTGCGCCCCCGCGGGGGTGAATCCATTGAATCGAAAAAAACAAATCGGCGCCCATGGATCGAAAAAAAAAAAAAATCGAATCACGTGTTCGATGACGTCACCGATCTACGGACGACGACGACGAAGACGACGAAGACGACGACGACGACGACCAAGGATATTTACATACAAAGTCTCTTTCCAAATTATAGATTAGACTAGCTGTATTACCCGGCTTCGCTCAGTGTTTATAATATAAACCGCTTAAACATGACTAAGCTAATTTAATTAAAAAAAAAAAAAAATTAAAAAAAAATTTAAAAATTAAAAAAAAAAATAAAAAAAAAAATAAAAAAAAAATCAAAAAAAAAAATTAAAAAAAAAATAAAAAAAAAATTAAAAAAAAAATTTTTAAAAAATCAAAAAAAAAAATCAAATTTTTTTTTTGCCTTCTAGGGCTTCGCCCTCGGCGCCCCCCTGAGCCTTTGCCTTCTAGGGCTTCGCCCCTCCACGCCCCATGAGCAATTGCCGTTTAGGGCTTCGCCCCCCTTAGTTAATGCCTTTTAGGGCTTCGCCCCTCCGCACCCCCATGATTAAATGCCGTCTAGGGCTTCGCCCCCCCTAGTTAATGCCTTTTAGGGCTTCGCCCCCCGCGCCCCCAAGATTAATTGCCGTTTAGGGCTTCGCCCCCCTTAGTTAATGCCTTTTAGGGCTTCGCCCCTCCGCGCCCCCATGATTAAATGCCGTCTAAGGCTTCGCTCCCATGATCAGTTGCCTTTTAGGGCTTCGCCCCCCACGCCCCCAAGATTAATTGCCGTTTAGGGCTTCGCCCCCCTTAGTTAATGCCTTTTAGGGCTTCGCCCCTCCGCGCCCCCATGATTAAATGCCGTCTAAGGCTTCGCCCCCATGATCAGTTGCCTTTTAGGGCTTCGCCCCTCCGCGCCCCCATGATTAATTGCCGTCTAGGGCTTCGCTCCCCTTAGTTAATGCCTATTAGGGCTTGCGCCCCATGAGGCTGGGCCCCCCGGGCCCCCTTCGGGGCCCCACGGGGCTGCGCCCCTTGTGGCGCCCCCTTTTGAGCCCCATGGGGCTGCGCCCCATGAGGCTGGGCCCCCCGCGCCCCCTTCGGGGCTTCACGGGGCTGCGCCCCTTGTGGCACCCCCTTTTGAGCCCCATGGGGCTGCGCCCCATGAGGCTAGGCCCCCCGGGCCCCCACGGGGCTGCGCCCCTTGTGGCGCCCCCTTTTGAGCCCCATGGGGCTGTGCCCCATGAGGCTGGGCCCCCCGGGCCCCCTTCGGGGCCCCACGGGGCTGCGCCCCTTGTGGCGCCCCCTTTTGAGCCCCATGGGGCTGCGCCCCATGAGGCTAGGCCCCCCGGGCCCCCACGGGGCTGCGCCCCTTGTGGCGCCCCCTTTTGAGCCCCATGGGGCTGCGCCCCATGAGGCTGGGCCCCCCGGGCCCCCTTCGGGGCCCCACGGGGCTGCGCCCCTTGTGGCGCCCCCTTTTGAGCCCCATGGGGCTGCGCCCCATGAGGCTGGGCCCCCCGGGCCCCCTTCGGGGCCCCACGGGGCTGCGCCCCTTGTGGCGCCCCCTTTTGAGCCTCATGGGGCTGCGCCCCATGAGGCTGGGCCCCACGGGGCTGCGCCCCTTGTGGCGCCCCCTTTTGAGCCCCATGGGGCTGCGCCCCATGAGGCTAGGCCCCCCGGGCCCCCACGGGGCTGCGCCCCTTGTGGCGCCCCCTTTTGAGCCCCATGGGGCTGCGCCCCATGAGGCTGGGCCCCACGGGGCTGCGCCCCTTGTGGCGCCCCCTTTTGAGCCCCACGGGGCTGCGCCCCTTGTGGCGCCCCCTTTTGAGCCCCACGGGGCTGCGCCCCTTGTGGCGCCCCTGGCGGGGCCCCATGAAGCTACTCGCCTTGCGCCCCCGCGGGGGTGAATCCATTGAAACGAAAAAAAAAATCGGCGCCCATGGATCGAAAAAAAAAAAAAATCGAATCACGTGTTCGATGACGTCACCGATCTACGGACGAAGACGACGAAGACGACGAAGACGACGACGACGACGACCAAGGATATTTACATACAAAGTCTCTTTCCAAATTATAGATTAGACTAGCTGTATTACCCGGCTTCGCTCAGTGTTTATAATATAAACCGCTTAAACATGACTAAGCTAATTTAATTAAAAAAAAAAAAAAAATTTAAAAATTAAAAAAAAAAATTTAAAAAAAAAATTTAAAAAAAAATAAAAAAAAAATAAAAAAAAATCAAAAAAAAAATCAAAAAAAAAAAATCAAAAAAAAAATTAAAAAAAATCAAAAAAAAAAAAATCAAAATTTTTTTTTGCCTTCTAGGGCTTCGCCCTCGGCGCCCCCCTGAGCCTTTGCCTTCTAGGGCTTCGCCCCTCCACGCCCCATGAGCAATTGCCGTTTAGGGCTTCGCCCCCATGATCAGTTGCCTTTTAGGGCTTCGCCCCTCCGCGCCCCCATGATTAAAAGCCGTCTAGGGCTTCGCCCCCCTAAGTTAATGCCTTTTAGGGCTTCGCCCCCCGCGCCCCCAAGATTAATTGCCGTTTAGGGCTTCGCCCCCCTTAGTTAATACCTTTTAGGGCTTCGCCCCTCCGCGCCCCCATGATTAAATGCCGTCTAAGGCTTCGCCCCCATGATCAGTTGCCTTTTAGGGCTTCGCCCCTCCGCGCCCCCATGATTAATTGCCGTCTAGGGCTTCGCCCCCCTTAGTTAATGCCTATTAGGGCTTGCGCCCCATGAGGCTGGGCCCCCCGGGCCCCCTTCGGGGCCCCACGGGGCTGCGCCCCTTGTGGCGCCCCCTTTTGAGCCCCATGGGGCTGCGCCCCATGAGGCTGGGCCCCCCGGGCCCCCTTCGGGGCCCCACGGGGCTGCGCCCCTTGTGGCGCCCCCTTTTGAGCCTCATGGGGCTGCGCCCCATGAGGCTGGGCCCCCCGGGCCCCCTTCGGGGCCCCACGGGGCTGCGCCCCTTGTGGCGCCCCCTTTTGAGCCCCATGGGGCTGCGCCCCATGAGGCTCGGCCCCCCGGGCCCCCTTCGGGGCCCCACGGGGCTTTGCCCCTTTTTGCGGCCCCTTTTGAGCCCCATGGGGCTGCGCCCCATGAGGCTGGGGCCCCACGGGGCTGTGCCCCTTGTGGCGCCCCCTTTTGAGCCCCATGGGGCTGCGCCCCATGAGGCTGGGCCTCCCGGGCCCCCTTCGGGGCCCCACGGGGCTGCGCCCCTTGTGGCGCCCCCTTTTGAGCCCACAATTTTCTAATTTAATTAAAAAAAAAAAAAAATTAAAAAAAAATTTAAAAATTAAAAAAAAAAATAAAAAAAAAATAAAAAAAAAAATCAAAAAAAAAAATTAAAAAAAAAATAAAAAAAAAATTTAAAAAAAATTAAAAAAAAATTTTTTAAAAAATCAAAATTTTTTTTTGCCTTCTAGGGCTTCGCCCTCGGCGCCCCCCTGAGCCTTTGCCTTCTAGGGCTTCGCCCCTCCACGCCCCATGAGCAATTGCCGTTTAGGGCTTCGCCCCCATGATCAGTTGCCTTTTAGGGCTTCGCCCCTCCGCGCCCCCATGATTAAAAGCCGTCTAGGGCTTCGCCCCCCTAAGTTAATGCCTTTTAGGGCTTCGCCCCCCGCGCCCCCAAGATTAATTGCCGTCTAAGGCTTCGCTCCCATGATCAGTTGCCTTTTAGGGCTTCGCCCCCCACGCCCCCAAGATTAATTGCCGTTTAGGGCTTCGCCCCCCTTAGTTAATGCCTTTTAGGGCTTCGCCCCTCCGCGCCCCCATGATTAAATGCCGTCTAAGGCTTCGCCCCCATGATCAGTTGCCTTTTAGGGCTTCGCCCCCCGCGCCCCCAAGATTAATTGCCGTTTAGGGCTTCGCCCCCCTTAGTTAATGCCTTTTAGGGCTTCGCCCCTCCGCGCCCCCATGATTAAATGCCGTCTAAGGCTTCGCCCCCATGATCAGTTGCCTTTTAGGGCTTCGCCCCCCGCGCCCCCAAGATTAATTGCCGTTTAGGGCTTCGCCCCCCTTAGTTAATGCCTTTTAGGGCTTCGCCCCTCCGCGCCCCCATGATTAAATGCCGTCTAAGGCTTCGCCCCCATGATCAGTTGCCTTTTAGGGCTTCGCCCCTCCGCGCCCCCATGATTAATTGCCGTCTAGGGCTTCGCCCCCCTTAGTTAATGCCTTTTAGGGCTTCGCCCCTCCGCGCCCCCATGATTAAATGCCGTCTAAGGCTTCGCCCCCATGATCAGTTGCCTTTTAGGGCTTCGCCCCTCCGCGCCCCCATGATTAATTGCCGTCTAGGGCTTCGCCCCCCTTAGTTAATGCCTATTAGGGCTTGCGCCCCATGAGGCTGGGCCCCACGGGGCTGCGCCCCTTGTGGCGCCCCCTTTTGAGCCCCATGGGGCTGCGCCCCATGAGGCTGGGCCCCCCGGGCCCCCTTCGGGGCTCCACGGGGCTGCGCCCCTTGTGGCGCCCCCTTTTGAGCCCCATGGGGCTGCGCCCCATGAGGCTGGGCCCCCCGGGCCCCCTTCGGGGCCCCACGGGGCTGCGCCCCTTGTGGCGCCCCTTTTTGAGCCCCATGGGGCTGCGCCCCATGAGGCTGGGCCCCCCGCGCCCCCTTCGGGGCCTCACGGGGCTGCGCCCCTTGTGGCACCCCCTTTTGAGCCGTGGCGCCCCCTTTTGAGCCCCATGGGGCTGCGCCCCATGAGGCTGGGCCCCCCGGGCCCCCTTCGGGGCCCCACGGGGCTGCGCCCCTTGTGGCGCCCCCTTTTGAGCCTCATGGGGCTGCGCCCCTTGTGGCGCCCCCTTTTGAGCCCCATGGGGCTGCGCCCCATGAGGCTGGGCCCCCCGCGCCCCCTTCGGGGCTTCACGGGGCTGCGCCCCTTGTGGCACCCCCTTTTGAGCCCCATGGGGCTGCGCCCCATGAGGCTGGGCCCCCCGGGCCCCCTTCGGGGCCCTACGGGGCTGCGCCCCTTGTGGCGCCCCCTTTTGAGCCCCATGGGGCTGCGCCCCATGAGGCTGGGCCCCCCGCGCCCCCTTCGGGGCTTCACGGGGCTGCGCCCCTTGTGGCACCCCCTTTTGAGCCCCATGGGGCTGCGCCCCATGAGGCTGGGCCCCCCGGGCCCCCTTCGGGGCCCCACGGGGCTGCGCCCCTTGTGGCGCCCCCTTTTGAGCCCCACGGGGCTGCGCCCCTTGTGGCGCCCCTGGCGGGGCCCCATGAAACTACTCGCCTTGCGCCCCCGCGGGGGTGAATCCATTGAAATGAAAAAAAAAATCGGCGCCCATGGATCGAAAAAAAAAAAATCGAATCACGTGTTCGATGACGTCACCGATCTACGGACGACGACGAAGACGACGACGAAGACGACGAAGACGACCAAGGATATTTACATACAAAGTCTCTTTCCAAATTATAGATTAGACTAGCTGTATTACCCGGCTTCGCTCAGTGTTTATAATATAAACCGCTTAAACATGACTAAGCTAATTTAATTAAAAAAAAAAAAAAATTAAAAAAAAATTTAAAAATTAAAAAAAAAAATAAAAAAAAAATCAAAAAAAAAAATTAAAAAAAAAAATAAAAAAAAAATAAAAAAAAAATTAAAAAAAAAATTTTTAAAAAATCAAAAAAAAAAATCAAAATTTTTTTTTGCCTTCTAGGGCTTCGCCCTCGGCGCCCCCCTGAGCCTTTGCCTTCTAGGGCTTCGCCCCTCCACGCCCCATGAGCAATTGCCGTTTAGGGCTTCGCCCCCCTTAGTTAATGCCTTTTAGGGCTTCGCCCCTCCGCACCCCCATGATTAAATGCCGTCTAGGGCTTCGCCCCCCTTAGTTAATGCCTTTTAGGGCTTCGCCCCCCGCGCCCCCAAGATTAATTGCCGTTTAGGGCTTCGCCCCCCTTAGTTAATGCCTTTTAGGGCTTCGCCCCTCCGCGCCCCCATGATTAAATGCCGTCTAAGGCTTCGCCCCCATGATCAGTTGCCTTTTAGGGCTTCGCCCCCCGCGCCCCCAAGATTAATTGCCGTTTAGGGCTTCGCCCCCCTTAGTTAATGCCTTTTAGGGCTTCGCCCCTCCGCACCCCCATGATTAAATGCCGTCTAGGGCTTCGCCCCCCTTAGTTAATGCCTTTTAGGGCTTCGCCCCCCGCGCCCCCAAGATTAATTGCCGTTTAGGGCTTCGCCCCCCTTAGTTAATGCCTTTTAGGGCTTCGCCCCTCCGCGCCCCCATGATTAAATGCCGTCTAAGGCTTCGCTCCCATGATCAGTTGCCTTTTAGGGCTTCGCCCCCCGCGCCCCCAAGATTAATTGCCGTTTAGGGCTTCGCCCCCCTTAGTTAATGCCTTTTAGGGCTTCGCCCCTCCGCGCCCCCATGATTAAATGCCGTCTAAGGCTTCGCCCCCATGATCAGTTGCCTTTTAGGGCTTCGCCCCTCCGCGCCCCCATGATTAATTGCCGTCTAGGGCTTCGCCCCCCTTAGTTAATGCCTATTAGGGCTTGCGCCCCATGAGGCTGGGCCCCCCGGGCCCCCTACGGGGCCCCACGGGGCTGCGCCCCTTGTGGCGCCCCCTTTTGAGCCCCATGGGGCTGCGCCCCATGAGGCTGGGCCCCCCGGGCCCCCTTCGGGGCCCCACGGGGCTGCGCCCCTTGTGGCGCCCCCTTTTGAGCCCCATGGGGCTACGCCCCATGAGGCTGGGCCCCCCGCGCCCCCTTCGGGGCTTCACGGGGCTGCGCCCCTTGTGGCACCCCCTTTTGAGCCCCATGGGGCTGCGCCCCATGAGGCTAGGCCCCCCGGGCCCCCACGGGGCTGCGCCCCTTGTGGCGCCCCCTTTTGAGCCCCATGGGGCTGCGCCCCATGAGGCTGGGCCCCCCGGGCCCCCTTCGGGGCCCCACGGGGCTGCGCCCCTTGTGGCGCCCCCTTTTGAGCCCCATGGGGCTGCGCCCCATGAGGCTGGGCCCCCCCGGGGCCCCACGGGGCTGCGCCCCTCGTGGCGCCCCCTTTTGAGCCCCATGGGGCTGCGCCCCATGAGGCTGGGCCCCCCGGGCCCCCTTCGGGGCCCCACGGGGCTGCGCCCCTTGTGGCGCCCCCTTTTGAGCCCCATGGGGCTGCGCCCCATGAGGCTGGGCCCCCCGGGCCCCCTTCGGGGCCCCACGGGGCTGCGCCCCTTGTGGCGCCCCCTTTTGAGCCTCATGAGGCTGCGCCCCATGAGGCTGGGCCCCCCGGGCCCCCTTCGGGGCCCCACGGGGCTGTGCCCCTTGTGGCGCCCCCTTTTGAGCCCCATGGGGCTGCGCCCCATGAGGCTGGGCCCCCCGGGCCCCCTTCGGGGCCCCACGGGGCTGCGCCCCTTGTGGCGCCCCCTTTTGAGCCCCATGGGGCTGCGCCCCATGAGGCTGGGCCCCCCGGGCCCCCTTCGGGGCCCCACTGGGCTGCGCCCCTTGTGGCGCCCCCTTTTGAGCCCCACGGGGCTGCGCCCCTTGTGGCGCCCCTGGCGGGGCCCCATGAAACTACTCGCTTTGCGCCCCCGCGGGGGTGAATCCATTGAATCGAAAAAAACAAATCGGCGCCCATGGATCGAAAAAAAAAAAAAATCGAATCACGTGTTCGATGACGTCACCGATCTACGGACGACGACGACGACGACGAAGACGACGACGACGACGACCAAGGATATTTACATACAAAGTCTCTTTCCAAATTATAGATTAGATGAGATGTTTACTATTGTTTTTAATATATGTAGCTACTCGAATAGATTGTTATGATCAGGGCTGCGGAGTCGTTTCAAAATTTGCCGACTCCAATTTTATTTTATAATTCGACTCCGACTTCGACTCCAAACTCCGACTCCAACTTGACCGATTTTACAATTTGACTTTTCTTGCCAACTTATAAAAATGATAGTAATAAAAATAATTTCAAAATATAAAATTTAAAGGAATTAAAAAAATCACTAAAAATAGACAAGTATTTATTGAATTATTGGTAACTAGTATACTATACTATTTACCCGGCTTCGCTGATATTTGTAATATAAACCGTTTAAACATGGCCAATCTAATAGTAAACATTTTATTAAATTTATTTGATTAGTTTTATTTTATTTAAATTTATTTGAATATTCATTTGTTTTTTTATTAAATTGAACGTCATGGATTTTACGAACCAAACAAACATACATACTTACAAAGTCTTTTTCGAAATTATATTTGGTAATAATGAAATAGGTCTACATAAAATGTAAGTACATTCATAGTGTATGAATTTCACACACAAACAAACTAATTTAATGCAAAAAATGAGGGTAAAAGTGCGAATATAAAAAAAAGTATTAGACGGAGGAAACTATCGGTTTTTTGCCACAACACATTAAAATACGCGCAATTCAACAATAATTATGTTTAAATTACATAAGTAAAATTCATGATTTATTATCCATGAATTATTAAATTTCAATTTATTAGTGGATTTATTTCAATAAAATTGGAGACTCTAGCTGAAACGTATCTTAATACTATTGATTAATGAAAATAATTAAAAAAGGTCGGAGTCGATTGATTTTTTACGATTCCCACTCCGACTCCGTTTGAAATGCTCCCACTCCGTGACTCCGAATCCACAGCCGCGGTTATAATTGATCACTATATAAGTTTTGTTTTAGGCATTCTAGTTGCAATATGTACAATCACAGAAAATAGGAAGATTTCATTATGAAATATACTTTATTTAGCGTATTTATTTACATTATAAGTACATGTGTGCCGTTATAATTGAAAGTGGCATAAGTCCACTTTTCTTCAAACAATATTTAAAAATACTGGTGGCTTGTAATACGTTTATTCTGCTTTTCCGAGACTCTAGACATATCGAATTAAAATAAGTAATAACAATTTGTGAATTAAATCAAACCGAAATAGTGGTTTTGGAACTGAAAATTGGACTTCCGCAATTTTGAAATGTAGCGGCTCATATTTGTAATGTTTACACACTCATACATATGTAAATGTAAATATTCTAAAGCACAAATTTACATATGTTTTTGTCTCATATATTCAGTCCACAATAAGAATGCTGTAGTATTTAAGCACTTCCACAATATGATGATTATTTCTGCGCAGTTCGTAATTTAACTTTTTTTATTCATTATCGCCACGTTTTTCGCTGCTTCAGATTATTTGAGGTGCATAGCATTCTAAGCATCGTAATTTTTCCATAGTTTTCCGCATTGTGTCGGTAGGTATGTCGGTCAATAGGCGGCGGCACTTTCGCATTTATTAATTGACCGCGAATTATGAAATAGTCGGCTTAGGGCTCGGGGCTGTGGGGCCATTAGGCGCCGATTAGCGACCCTTCGGCCCTCCGGTTCGAGTCCGGACCTTATCGGGTGGGTCGCTCGGTGAAAATCCTGAATCCGGCGTCGCTTTTCCGGGGCGCCGCGACGCCGTATCTGCGACCCTTCCGTGACGCTAATGTCGACCGGTTGTTACACCGCCGAAATATAACCCTCATAATGCCAACCCCGCACTTATTGCGTACATTTATTTTATTAATCACTTCATATTGCAATATTTTATATCTAATCTATAATTTGGAAAGAGACTTTGTATGTAAATATCCTTGGTCGTCGTCGTCGTCGTCTTCGTCGTCTTCGTCGTCTTCGTCCGTAGATCGGTGACGTCATCGAACACGTGATTCGATTTTTTTTTTTTTTCGATCCATGGGCGCCGATTTTTTTTTTCGTTTCAATGGATTCACCCCCGCGGGGGCGCAAGGCGAGTAGCTTCATGGGGCCCCGCCAGGGGCGCCACAAGGGGCGCAGCCCCGTGGGGCTCAAAAGGGGGCGCCACAAGGGGCGCAGCCCCGTGGGGCTCAAAAGGGGGCGCCACAAGGGGCGCAGCCCCGTGGGGCCCAGCCTCATGGGGCGCAGCCCCATGGGGCTCAAAAGGGGGCGCCACAAGGGGCGCAGCCCCGTGGGGGCCCGGGGGGCCTAGCCTCATGGGGCGCAGCCCCATGGGGCTCAAAAGGGGGCGCCACAAGGGGCGCAGCCCCGTGGGGCCCAGCCTCATGGGGCGCAGCCCCATGAGGCTCAAAAGGGGGCGCCACAAGGGGCGCAGCCCCGTGGGGCCCCGAAGGGGGCCCGGGGGGCCCAGCCTCATGGGGCGCAGCCCCATGGGGCTCAAAAGGGGGCGCCACAAGGGGCGCAGCCCCGTGGGGGCCCGGGGGGCCTAGCCTCATGGGGCGCAGCCCCATGGGGCTCAAAAGGGGGCGCCACAAGGGGCGCAGCCCCGTGGGGCCCCGAAGGGGGCCCGGGGGGCCCAGCCTCATGGGGCACAGCCCCATGGGGCTCAAAAGGGGGCGCCACAAGGGGCGCAGCCCCGTGGGGGCCCGGGGGGCCTAGCCTCATGGGGCGCAGCCCCATGGGGCTCAAAAGGGGGTGCCACAAGGGGCGCAGCCCCGTGAAGCCCCGAAGGGGGCGCGGGGGGCCCAGCCTCATGGGGCGCAGCCCCATGGGGCTCAAAAGGGGGCGCCACAAGGGGCGCAGCCCCGTGGGGCCCCGAAGGGGGCCCGGGGGGCCCAGCCTCATGGGGCGCAAGCCCTAATAGGCATTAACTAAGGGGGGCGAAGCCCTAGACGGCAATTAATCATGGGGGCGCGGAGGGGCGAAGCCCTAAAAGGCAACTGATCATGGGGGCGAAGCCTTAGACGGCATTTAATCATGGGGGCGCGGAGGGGCGAAGCCCTAAAAGGCATTAACTAAGGGGGGCGAAGCCCTAAACGGCAATTAATCTTGGGGGCGTGGGGGGCGAAGCCCTAAAAGGCAACTGATCATGGGAGCGAAGCCTTAGACGGCATTTAATCATGGGGGCGCGGAGGGGCGAAGCCCTAAAAGGCATTAACTAAGGGGGGCGAAGCCCTAAACGGCAATTAATCTTGGGGGCGCGGGGGGCGAAGCCCTAAAAGGCATTAACTAAGGGGGGCGAAGCCCTAGACGGCATTTAATCATGGGGGTGCGGAGGGGCGAAGCCCTAAAAGGCATTAACTAAGGGGGGCGAAGCCCTAAACGGCAATTGCTCATGGGGCGTGGAGGGGCGAAGCCCTAGAAGGCAAAGGCTCAGGGGGGCGCCGAGGGCGAAGCCCTAGAAGGCAAAAAAAAATTTTGATTTTTTTTTTTGATTTTTTAAAAATTTTTTTTTTAATTTTTATTTTATTTTTTTTTTATTTTTTTTTTAATTTTTTTTTTTGATTTTTTTTTTATTTTTTTTTTATTTTTTTTTTTAATTTTTAAATTTTTTTTTAATTTTTTTTTTTTTTAATTAAATTAGCTTAGTCATGTTTAAGCGGTTTATATTATAAACACTGAGCGAAGCCGGGTAATACAGCTAGTTATGAAATAATTTCAGTTCATTGCTTCGCTGGTTCGTTTCTTGTGTGTATGTGTGATTATATTGTGTTGTAAGCCTTAATATAATATATATTATATTATATTTATTTGTAAATATATGATACTCAATGTTGCGAGGCATCTTTGCGAATGAATGGTATTTATTTGTTTTAATGTAATCGCGGCATTGAAACCGTTCACGTGCCATTTATTTGAGTAATGTTCACATTATTATATGTTTTTGTACATATATACAGATAAGCGTTGTAATATGGTAGTTCAATTGGATAAATATTGTTTGTATCAGGGGTTTGTCAACTTGAATTGCGATAAATTGTTTCCATGAATCTCATTTCAGATATTCGGTAATTTTCTTAGTTCGTTACTGAAATGGAATATTATGAATCGGGTATACAATTACGTAAAGAAATATGTGAAGAGTGACCAAGGTGTTTATAGTGATTGAGGGAATTAAAATATTTGATGGGTTTTTTGTGATTCAATGTTTTATAAAAAATTATATTATAATATGATAGGTTATTATTTCGATAACATTATTATTTGGCATATCAACGTTTCTTAACGTTCTATATCTCAAGCAGTTTTGTATAATGTATGTAAATAAGTATGAGTGGTGTACCGTGAAAAATTATTTGTTTTTATCACAGCTTTACTTTACCAATATACATATGTAGTTAGTCACATCCTATTCTCGCAAACGTAAGGCTGTACGATAATAAAAACGGGGAGATTTCCACGGCTCGCCACCGATATGCTCATATGTATGTATGTATGTAAATATGCATACTATTTGCAAAAGCATATGTATCACATGATAGATAATTAATTAACATTAATTTGTACTTCAATTAATAGGCGACTAAATTTGTTTACATCACAAACAATGTAGTATTTTTTCAAATAATGTTGTTAGTTCAATGTGATTTCGTTTATAGTCAATGTTTTGGTTTTCCATTTCTTAATATAATATAATGTAATGTAATGTAATGGGCAGATTTACATAGACTGTGACTGTCTCCCAATCGTCGGGGGACACTTTGAAGGTCGACAATATCGTCTCGACTTTCGATTTATGTTTTATCTGAATACTTTGTACAATACTGAAAACAATTATTGTTTATTGCGTCGTTTTTCTTGTTATGTTTACCGATGACCTCTATGGGAGCATCTTCAATTTTTATATGAATAATTTATTTTACTTTATATTATAATGTAAATACAATAGATAAGTAGCCTCTGCTTAACGCAGACAACATGAGTGATGAGTTCGTATTCTTCATGTATGAAATTAATATAATAATATTTTAAGGCCTTCTAAATTTGAGCAGTTTTTGAATACATTTTAATCTATGTACATATGGCAGTGTCTTCAAATTTGGATAATATTATCAAAACATTTTCTTGAATTATACCTATAATAACAGCACATCAATAAATCTAATGATTTTTTTATCGCAAAACTAATAAATGCTTTGTCACGAATTCCTTGTTAATTAGATTTTTAGTTGTAACAAAATTGTATTACATAAATGTTAAATATTTTGAAACGGGTTTTAGGTATTGTATAGGTATTAATTTAGTCGATATTTTACTGGTTCCAAAATATCTTCTATTGGTATCCATTTCAGACGTAGTTTTCTTAATATTTTCTAGAGCAGATCATTCGTTTTTCACCTGGTGCTTTGAGAATTTTCGCAGTTGTTTTCACTGCATTTTCAATTTTTCGTCTGAGCTAGAAGGGGGGGGGGGGGGAGTTGCCTATCAAAATTTATCGACAGCGTAAATCATCCCCGCTACGGCGGCGGAAAAATTTTATTTATACTTAGCTCGAGCCGTAATTAGGTTCGTGCCTGGAAACACCCCTAATAGGATTATTGGGGATTTGTTGGCTTTGTTGTGCGCGCGCCTTGCCTGCCAGACCGTCGTGTGTGAATGTATTATACTCGATGTACTAGATTCGCACCGATTTCAATGCACGCCACTCGCCATTAGGTAAGGTAAGTTCGCACCTTTCCCGCGCCACAGGGTGATTCCAACGAGTCGAATTTAATTTTCGATAATAGCTCGCAAAACTCGCAGTCGCTCGATTCTGCGGTGTAAAGGCACTTCTGGAACCTCCGAAGTTTGCTAGACTGTATTGAAAAGGGATTTTCGATTATTCAGTTAATTTCCTTTGTACCTTTGTGTTTAATACGAGTTGATGAGTTAAGTGGTGCTTTAGTCTCGTGTCTCTTCGCATATTATCTACACATGTGTGTATACGTCTGTTCTAAATATACATATGTACAGTTGGTAGGAAATTTGAAATGATTCCGACTGTAATGTAATATATTATGACAGGGATGTATTTTCTCTGACAGAATGATACGATTCGTGTATGTATATCAGTGCTTTATCATCTTGCTCATTATGATTGATGGTCTTTGTATTTGTGAGGCTGTGTTTGGATGAAAAAAAGTCTGTACATGTGTACCGTAGCAACATTGTGGAATATAAGGTATTCAAACATTTTACGTATGAATTTTTTCGTAATATGTTTTTTAAATCCTTTTTATGTCTGCAAACGAAAAATAAAAAATAAATATTATTCTGTTTACATCAAAGAATGTAAATATTTTGTTTGTACTTTTTTTTTTCTGAAGTCTTTCGGTATGGAAATATATTTACTTGTTTTTCTGTAATTTTTACGTACTTTATCTAAGATTTTATAAGTGAAAGCTGTATTTTCCGTCACAGGGTTTTCTTTATTCCAGCTCAATAAGTAACATTTTTCAATCGTTCATTAATTAAATAATTGTGATTGAAATTTGAGCTACTTCGATCGGAATTTATCGAATCCAATCAAAATCTGAAGTTTCTGAAAATAAGTGAAATTTTTCGTGATCACTGTGTATGTATACCTAACTATATTTACTTTTACTTTAACAAGTATTTCATTCGATGCCCGGCTATATTATTATTTCAATTCTGCTAGTAAATCAAACTTGCTACTGTATGTAAATAGTGTAAATCATCAGTTCAACGTCACGAAAAAAATTCAAGTGTGTTTGAATTCTAACAAGGATGACCCGAATAGCGATGAGGGCATAACAAATGGCACGAGATGAAGAGGTCTAAGCGTTGTCCGTTTTGTGTGTATGTTTTGGACTGTTGCCAAGTGTGATGATTCTGGACAGGGTGTTATTATGTTGCTAGCGCTTATAAACCCACCCCCAGCACGTACGCGCTACGTGAGCTCGGCAATATGAGTGAACTTATACGTGTAGGTATACCCTTAAATAGTGTATTATATCGTATTATATTATACATATATATGTATGTATATGTATACCGTACATGTCATACATTACAGTGTTGGTATTTGTGCTATAAATTTCTATTGTCGGGCAGTCAGCTGCAGAACTAGTGTGTGATGTAGTGCTCGCGCACCCGCACCGGCGAAATTGTTTAACTGGTAATTATAACTTGGCAACGCGCAGTGGAAGGGTTGAAATATTAACCGCCACCCGTGTACTACACCCACTCTACATAAGTGTTACGGAGGTGGTCGAAAAAATAGTGTTTTAAGGCTCTCTCTCGCTCTCCCTTTAAGGGCAGCGAAACATGAAATGTGACGAAAAGGAATTTTCATTGCGATTATTTACAGGGTGGTTAAATTTTGGGTGTACATATGTAATTTGGATCCACGAAGTGGAAAATACTATAAGCATGTATGTAATTTTTTCACTTTTGGAGTGAATTATTCGAGTTAGCTGTTATTTCCTTGTTCTTCTTCAAAGAACTGAGATTTTTCTTCTCCCCAATGACAACTCAACATGAAATGTTGATATTGTGATAGTACCGCAAGTCTCAGAATCATGTCATCATACGAATATTTAGATTCAGATTTACAAAAGCAAAAAAAACCTATATCATTTGAGGGGAAGGAAATAAAAAAAATTGAACGTGACCAACCCATGACTTTATCTATGTATTTGAGGAATATAAGAAGGTCTCAAAACAAAATTCAATAATTAAACATATGTACATACACTTTCACATATGCCGGTTATGAGAGTATTTTCGATACAAATTGAACGTAAATGCAGGGAAACTTACACAACACAAAAGTTCTACTTCCGGCTGTCGGATGTTGTTCGAAATTTTTTTATTACTTAAAATCACCATAATTTTTGTACACATTAAATATCAAGAAAATAAAAATAATATTGTTTTAAATAAGAAATATTGTTTTAAAACAAAATATTACTTCCGGTTTACGAATTCTGAATTAGCATTCAATTAGTTAGTACATAAATAATACAAATATAAATTTTCAGCTTGATATGTTCAGGGGTGTGGACGGAATCGTAGTCACAACATTTTTTACCTTTCTAAGAGAAAAAAATCCCACTTCCGGTTTTATAAATTTATTAATTTTTTTTTCATCACATTGATACAACAATTATACTCGATTTTTTTCATGAAGAGCACGCATGTTTAAAGGGTCGAAAAAAATAGTGGTATAAAAATCGAACAAGATTAAACTGCCACTTCCGGTTGACGGATGCTTATAAAATTTTATACATAATTTGGTATTAAGCTTATACTGATACATTTTTCAATCCGATTTGATTAGCCGTTTTATAATTGAATTCAAAAACTTAAAAATGAGCAATATGGCAAAGTATGAAAACGATCGGATAAGAGATAAGACATAAAAAAGACGTTTTAATTTGAAACGTAAAGGAGGTTTGTAATAATCAACTTAAATTTTCAATTTTTCTAGAAATTAATTATGTTATTAAAGATTAATTTTGACCAAAATTTTAATGATCAAGATTAACATTTTTATATTAGTCGTCGTTAAATGCCGATAATCAATTCTTGGTAACTCAATTTCGGTCTGAAAACAAAGTAAAATTTTACCGTCGAATACGTAAATATATGTATGTAATTAGTATGCTTTAATTTATTTTACTTATGTAATTATTTGATTCCGATGGAATGTTCCAATGTCATATTACTATTTTAATCATATGAAATTCTGATTTGAGTACCTGATTTAAATTTAGATTAAATTGTTTGTGCATGAAATCCTGTTAGTAATCCACCTATTTAATTAATTTTAAAAATACATGCATACATACGTACTTGAAATTTAAATGTAGACACGTTTGTTTTTGTAGCTCCATTCATTTACCCACTCTGTATTAAGTACATATTTTAGCCATTTTACCCTTTGTGGTGTGCATGTTTTGTCGTTTATCGAATGTGTGTAGGTATTCATCTAGTTCTAGTATAATACATGTTTTGCCGTCTGGACAATTACCAATGTAAATTTGAGTTGAAGTTTAAAGTGGTCGATTCTGAAAAACATGTTTACCAGTATTTATTTTACTGACACTACGAGCTTTGAACATTAATTAGACCATGTACTAATTTGTAGGATACGGTTTATATTTCTGTATAAAATATGTGATTTATTTTACTATAATTTGTATACCTACCCACAGTATATGTATAGTTATTTTCGGTTTCAATATTGCAAGTAGAATTTTCAAATTCATCATCATTCAAGTTGTGTAGAGATATGTAGATACATACCTATACATATGTACATATGTATATTGTGTCAAACAACAAAAAATTTCGCAGTTGTGCGAATTTATACATTTCTCATTATTATTGTTATTAAAAATCATTGTCTTTTTCTAAAAGCAATGTAAGTATAATATAATACCTGGTTTCAGAAGGAATTTTTTGTATAAATAATTATAAGAACGGCTTTAAGTAGAATCAACACTTTAAAACTTGCAGCTGAAATTCATTAGGATTCCAGACTTGGTTTAGTTTAATTTTGTTTAGATATATTTTATCAAAATTCAAAATCTTTTTTTAAGAAATGGGTTTGAATATGTAACAATCTTAATTTCTATTATTTGAATTTTTAATTTATTATTATTATTTGCCATTATTTTACCTACATGATTGAAAATAGGGTGATAATCAGTGTTGATATAAAATGTGGAGGGACGGTGACATTATATGAATACGATGGATTGGTAATATTGTCAAATGATTTGAAAACTTTCTCAAAATTTTCTTTCATTACATTTTTTCAATGCGATCACGTTCGCATATTTTGGATGAAGCGAACGACTATAGAATAATTCTGGAAAGATTGGCGTCATCTCATATGTCGATTGCAATCTTTGACATCTTTTGCAATCTTAGAGTTCTCATATGAATACGAAGCAAATATTTCTATATATCTTATAATATCTTTTTTTCATTATGTATGCAGTTCAGTGATTCTGTAATTTTTTTTTGTTAGTTTAAAATTTTGTCCGTTCACCAATGTGTTATGAAAAAGCTCTTTCGCGAATTACTGTATGTATTTTGCTTTTATCAAAAGTTTTCTTTGTCAATTCGAGCGGCTCCTCTAAAACGGCACCAGGGGCATTTCAGGGGCCAACCCTCCATCCTGTGGTACACACACAGTGTATAAAAGTGTTTTAGTCTGAAAGCTCTGTCGTGTTCCTGCAGCATCAGAGTCTACCTCGCGTACATTTTCGTGCACGGAGAGCTTGTCTCGAACAAAAATTAAATATTAGACTTTACGATTGTTGTCCGAGGTCTAACACATTCGTTCGATGGTGCTGTACTTCAACCACTGTATGTACATATATTTATATATTAATGTGTACGTAGTAGCCCGTGCTTAAAATCGAGCCATTACATATTCAAACACTTTGTCTTATGAAATAGCAATTTGTAACTGGTATCCGATATTGGATGTTAATCCACGAGCTTAAAAGCGCACAGATGCGGCGTATTGGTTTCCGGATTGGTGTGCTTTTGATTATCACTCAAACTGTCAGAAGCACAGAAATTGGTATACTTACGACGGAGTGGTACAAACATATGTATGTAACATGATGTGTCATGTGGCCAAAACATTACTACTAGTCCGTTTATGTGTGCGTGTGTGTGTTTTAGAAGTTTACTGCGTTCAATTTTTGTCTAGACAATCGATGAACAATAGATTTATGTTAATTTAATTATGTGATATATTTAAATTTCTAACAAAAAAAAATGAATCGAAATTGGTGAGAAATGATAAAGCCGCATTGGAATTTTGCAACGTTGGAGTTTGATCAAAATAATTTATTCAAACTTTTTTTGCCATCCGGTCAACTTGACAATGTGCGTGATTTGATGTACAATGATATGACGTATATTGTTTGGAATTTATTGGTAATAAATATTTTCTAACCTAGCGCGTGGAATAGTATTTGTTTTTCAATTTTTTTTATATACTATTTTATGGATGAAAAATATTTGCTTCCGATATTGTACAATACAATAAATTGGTACGAACCTTACATACTGTACATACATATGTACGTACATATATCGTACATATGGGATTCCAAAGGGAATGTCACGGCGAATGACGGGAATAGTTTCTCACTTCTCAGACACATTTCTATTCAAACTTTTGGTATTTCGATATATGTATGTATTATTTATGAATGTATAAAAAACGAACCGTCGTCTTTTTTGACAGCTAGGTTATGTTGTATATTTTTGATTTAATATAATATATATCTTTTAATTGTCGCCACTCTAGCTCGGTTAAATATAACATGAGATGAATACATTAATTTTTATTATAATTTCAACAAATGAATATTTTGATGTTATCATAATAGTTTTAAAAGCATTTTTTTTTTGATTTCGTAATGCTTTTTATTATTTATAAATTACATATGTTCATAATACATTCTAAGTCTATTATAATAATGTCGGATATAGTGATGCTTCTCTATTTAACTTTTTTTTGTTTTGTTAGTTTATATACATACATATGTACCTTAATGTCAGTTGGTGTATAGCACAATAGGAAAAAAAGTCAAAAACCTATTTAATATTCATAATAAATTTTATTGAGGTATATAAGATTAGTTTTTAAAGTAAAATTGTTAAATATTTCTAAGAATACGTTAAAGTTTGTTTTGAGGCATTAATAGATTAAAAATTGGTATGCTTTGCTTATTTATATTTTAAATTTTGCTTATTTATCTTTTACATAATAATTTTATTGCATACGATTCAGAAGACAGTGTAATCCATAAATAAATGTATCGATAATTAAGGAAAGAAAAACATAAAATGAATACAATAATAATAATTTATGAATATATTTTATTTGAAAGTCAAATGTTTTCCAAGAAATATTTTGTAAGTTTAAAGATTAATCGTAATTAAATCGTTTTGAGACTTGAGTGTACATACATATGTACATATGAGCCGCTATAATTGAAAGAAGTTTTCTTAATTTCGAGAAATATCTCGCAAAACATTAAATACAATGTTTTGATCTGAAAAATATTTAAAAATACTGGTGGCCTGTAATATATTTATTCTGCTCTTCTGACATTCTGGACATAAAAGTAATAACAATTTGTGAATTAAGTCAAATATAAATAGTGTTTTTGGAACTGAAAATTGGACTTCCGCCACTTTCAAGTATAACGGCTAACTTGTTCATTGTAAATATTATCTGTTTGTTTACAAGACAACTAAAATGTTTTAGCTAAATTCAAGTCTCAAGAATAATTTAATTGAAATGATCATAGGGTTTGTAGAATTCGGTCTTGATTAGACAAAGGCCGCGGAAATCTATTTATAAAAGAACATGTATGTACATAGGTACACACTGACACACTGACATTACATTTGCATAAGATAAAAATTTTATTCAGGTTTCACGAACGATTCGTTTTCACTGTCTGGAATTCGCACTCGATTGTTGATATCTCACACAATCAGTGTCTAAACTGTAGGAACCACTGGCGCAATCAATTTCGCGCACCTCGGCTTGAGAACTCTCGACGTCTGGCGTCGGCGAAAAACTTCAGACGTAGGAGCTTCGGAATCATCGACGTAGATTTTGTTGATGAAGTAGCTTGCTTCTTTTTTAACTATTTTTCTTTTTGCAGTTGTAGTTTGTGTTTGGGTTGAGTGCAGTTAGAATCATGGTGTGTGTATGTGTGTGTGTGAGTATTTGTATGGGGGTGGGTGGGTAGCAAGTGGGTGGTTGTGGGAGAGTGTTGGGTCCGGTGTGTTGGGGGCGCGTATTGATTCGCGCTCGGCTCGGCGGCCCGCGGCGCCCCGATCGATCGGCGCGCGCCCCTCCGCCGACACACCCCCGCAACACACCCCCAAACCCCATCCCTCTCCTCATCCCATCTACTGACGACGCCGACGCCGCCGCCGACACCGCCAACGAAAATAAAAGTGAGCCCCGCCGCTCCCCTACACCGGCCTGCGCCTCGCCCCCTTCCACGTGGAGCATTTTCCGACCGTCGTTCGACTGGAGAGATGTGCGTGCGCAAGCGCACCTAAAGCTAGACTTTTGATTTGATTTGATTTTTTAACGATATTCAAAAGTACAGCCTTGAATGCTCACACAAGTATGCGCCCCCCAATCACACGTGTCCAGTAATACACGAATTTGTTCAGATAAACGTTATAATAATATAAGTGTCTTTACCAATGCTTTGCTTGTGTCAATAATACGCGGTACGTCTCCGTAACTACGCTACAACGCACGGAATATAATCATGGTCATCACATATTCACTAAAGAAATTAAAGTTTTATTTTGATATACATACATACATAGATTTATTTACAATTTGAGTATATGGTGGTGATGGGCGTTGGTGGCCAATCCGTTTCTTTTCTCGGTTGGCGGATTATTTTTATCCACTTTTTTTGTATTTGTCTGTCCTTGGGAAATTTTAAAATAATGTGTAATGTATAGTTTCAACAAAAATATGTACATATAATATAAAATTAACGATATTTATATTAATTAAACTTAAATAATTGTTTATTGATATAATTGAGTATTCGGCGCCACCAAGAGAAATGTTTTTACATTTATTCAAAAATAATTTTTACATTTCTCTGGTGCCACCCCTGAAGTTTTATGTAGAATGCGGGCGATCGCCATGGCACTTTTCAAAACTGTCAAAATACGATTTTTATTGAATAATATGTTACTTAAATGATCAATTGTTGTTTATTGTGTGTTTTTGAATGCATCGTGCAATTTGAATCGTGCATCGTGAATGCAAACAGAGAAGTTTTTATCGGACATACGTCGAGCACCAAACATCATATTGCACTTGCCATAGTGCACTTGCGCGAAATCATACTGAATTGGTTCAGCATGGCTCTGCGCAAGCGTACTGTACCTCTGTTAACCATTAGTGAATGAATTTTGGGAGATTGAATTCTGGATAGAGAGCGTGTATGGCACGCCGTTGATGTGAGCCCAACTGTCTCTCACACGCAACTTGCGTGTGTAGAACGCGAAAAGGGGGCGTTCCGAAAAGAGACCATGGCTAAATTAACAGTCTTGAGATGACTAGATCCCAAGAAGTAAACTAGTCACCCACTTGTAAAGGGGTGACCCGCAAGGATTCTCTTCTTGGATGGACTGCCAGAAGCCCTCCAGTCACGGGTGAGGTTGAAATGAGGAGTATAATGGATTCCATTTTAAACGTTTAGAAAAAAAAAGTTTTTAATGATTGATTGCTTGTCATAATGTGCTTATGATTAAATACATTTGGATATTTTTTGTTAGCGTTAGTTCAGAAGATTATTGGAAAAGTTATTGGTTATTTTGACATACAACAAATTCGTTATGGGAGAAGAAGCCTTGACAACATTATATGAGTTCATGTAAAAATTCACTTACGTAAATATAACGATATTTTAAATGGAATAATAAAATAAAAACCAGACAGCCAAATATTAAGCTGAATATTAATAAGGTTGAATTTAAATTTGAGGTCAATTTTCTTTTACCCAAACAAAATAAAATATTTACTAGTTGATTAATATGAAATAAAAATTATTTATTATTTTCTTTGAATTTTATGTTTTCGAAAATTTATTTTGACACAGTACAATGATGTCTTATTTAATTAATACAGAATGTATGTACATAGTAAAGGTTCATTTAATTTCGGCCACAATAGTCTCTCGTTATAGTATGATTTTCATGACGACGATTTGCAATAGCGAATTCACTTTCACGCGTTCAAAATATAAGTTTCGCGAATTAAGCTAATTAAATGATTCATAAAAATGTGCGAAAGTTACGCTGATTTGCATATTGCGTTATATAAAATTTATTGAACGTTTCAACTTCACTCGATTGCATATAAATAATCGAAATTATCTTTTTGTAGATAAAGTTTTATAGAAAATTTTTGAATTTCGCATTTTATTCAAATTCTAATCATTAGATTTATTTGTTTTGAAATATTTGCTCTTTTCTCTCCGTCCTACTTTGAAACGTGCTATTGAAATTTGTGAGAATTTAAATTGTTCACTATGGCACATTCTTTATATTGAATCTTTTTCATTAATTTTTGCTGCGATTTCAATTTGTGCTACTTCTATGAAGAAATATACTTCGAATGACTGTGTTTATCGTCACTAGATAGATTAAGTGAGACCAAATTTAATTTTTGAAATTGTAAAACATCTTAAAAATACTTTTCTGTAGCAAATCTGTATATAAAACTCATTCCATCTATATGTATTATATCTATCACCATAAATTTAAATAATTTATAATAAAATTTTAGTATGATTGGAGTGCTTTTAAAAATATCCCGTAATCTAAATCAGTTGACCGACTCCCCGTCTCGAGGGAACGCTGCTTTTATTTCTGTCATTTTAATAACGATAATCTTTATTCCCATCAGGTATTATATTTATTACGTGTGAGTATGCTTGTTAATAATTCACTGGGAAAGTAATTGTTTATTTATTTATAGAATGAGAAAGAGACTCGCATATTATAAATATGAATTTTCATCAACGCAAAGAAAAAAAATAATACAAATCTCCCTCACCGAACAAAATCAAACGAATCTGAGTATTATCCTCCATAGATTTATGCGCCCATAAAAGTATCGAACATTAAATATTTTATCCGGATTTGATACGATTCTTTTCGTCTGAAAATTACGCCGTGTCTGTAGGTATTTTTAGGTACATACGTACATTTGAATATATCAAATTTAACAATACCCGAACGACGATATATCGTTGTTTAATGGTTGGTCCTTTTATTCGCGGGGCTTATCCTTTATTATGCGCACGCAGTGTTGACCATCGCACAATAGTGAGAATTCGGCCGTATAATCGTATGAAACGATTATCGTAATCCGTTATTATACCTTTTATGTGTAGATATGTATGTATGTCCATGAATGTGTTGTTTTAGACATGCGTATATGTATGTGTAATAGGTATAAAAGTTTTTTTTATATAAAATTATACGGTATTGTATAATTATTATGTAGTGTAAATTCTCACTTTCCAAAGCAAATATTTACTTTTACGTCTAGTCGTCGCCTACTATTCAATTTCGTGCAATTCTATTGTGGAGGTAATTGTCGAGATTGCTATCGCCGTGTTGTAACGGTCGTTTTTGACGGTCGACAGCTCGTAATGTAACGTAATTGCGTGTGATTTCTACAATAATACTGCTTTTTATGTCGATGCTAAAATCGAATATGTACATATTGTGATCGATATTCTTGTCGTTTTGTAAATTTTCCTCATTGCTAATGAGAGTGTGCGCGCGCCCCCGTTCGGGAAACTCTTTCCCAGGTGATGTTTTATTGCTGCAATGGGACTCGCTTTACGGACGCGCAATAAATGTGTTCCGGATATTGGAAGGAAATATACGATGCCATTTTTGGAAGTCGGACTTAAATTATTCAATGAATTTAAATATTATTTCGATATTTTCTTGTGCCCGGGTGGATCTTTGGTTTTTGCGAAGATTTTTACCCCATGCAATTTTGATTGAATTTTCTCGTAATATACAGGTTGAAATTTATATTTATCTACTACAGTTATGCTTTGATATCGTAGATATGTGAAAATTTGATATCATGGAAGTGTTAAGATCGACTACATATGTATGTAAATATACAATCGATCACGATTGACGTTTTGTCTATGTTGTACTCGAGTAAAATTTTATTTATAAGGTTTCGTTCACTTTTGCAAACGTATGTACTATGTATTTACATACATATGTACATGCGAATATCTATTAAATGTGCATTGTATGTGTGTGGACGTTCGCTTACATATTAAATAAAACAACCTTTGAGGATAGAACAGGTCTCTCAGGAGCAATTTCTAAATTGTTTCCAATTCTGTTTAGAATAGAGGAAATAGGACCACGTAATACGAGCTCGGTAGGCCTTTCAGAAAATATATCCACATTTACGTACATAAAAATAGAACCTCCGTATATGCATAGTTAAAAATACTTACGTGAGAATATGAAATTATTTTATCGATTTAACAATTTTGGAATTGTGGGAAGGGTTTTTAAATAGCTCTAATGCTATTTTGCTTCCCCAAAAAAAGGCAATTTTAAAAAAGCTTATTAAAAATCTTACCTTTTGCGGTCTAAGGGTGGATAAAAGAGTTAAGTATGTCACATAATTTTATTTATAGGTAAATAAATTAAAAAAAAAAGTTTGTTTATTATGAAATTCATTTTCTGTCTCACATAATGTTTTCGATTTAAACACACTTTTGTAAACTTTTTGCGCTATGTTAGCTTTACTATCTAATGAAGATTTGAACAAAGTTGCATCCTGCTAGAAAAATCTTTCGTAGTAGATAACTAAGTTCAATCCAAACACGCCATTACTAGTGATTCTGTCTCGTATCAAAATCTCGGGAATATTTTTACACCCTTTCATTTCTTAGAAATTAAATTTTGCAGGAAATTGAAATGTAATACTATACGCATGAGAATGAAAAGTTGTTTTATAAGCAACTATATATGTGCATATGTACATCCATACATATGAGTATATATTTTGTAATACTAAAGAAACATATTTTACAATACTAAAGTAAAGGCAAATGAAAATCCGAAACTCTCGAATAACAAAATCACTAGTTATTATAACAGCCTGTAGGGTGTTTAAGGTATACATATGTTGCGACTAAAGGGTTGCTAATATCAAAATCGCTATTTAATTCCATTGCATTTCCATTTCGGCTCGCGTGAATTTTGTATCACCCGATATTACCATTCGACCGTCCGCATTTATATATTTTAATCTCGGCTTGTATCTATCGTTATTTTCTAAAAACGAAACACATTTTCCTTGTTCCCAAAGGGTCGATTTATCATAAAAAAAATTTTGCTCTTAGCATTATTATATAACGAATGAAAATAACGACGAAAAGGTCAGTGTGAAGCGGTTCGGTTTTCGCGAGATACTAATCGCGAGCGCGTGCAAGTTAAATAAATTACAAACGCTTATAAAAAACCCATACAAGATTTACTCTCGCGAGTTTATTTTCCTCTGAAAATGATGCCCCTCTCGAGAAAAGTTGGGAAAATTCCCTTCCCGACCGTGGGGGCTAGGGGGACCACTTTATCGATTCAAACCGCCCACCCCCCTCTCTCTCTCCGCACCGCCAGGTATATTCTCCAACTTTGACGGATTTTTTCGGCATAGTGGGTATATGTATGTATATCTATTATTCTGTGTAGGTATACTCATAGGGCTGGGCGGGGGTGTACGTGCGTTCATTGGATCTTTTCGGGACTTTTACAAGCTCGTTTTTGCTCGAATTTACTTTGGCGGAGGAAAAGGGGGAAAAATGGTGATTTACATTCATAAGAAATTCCGGCGGCGTCGTTTTTATGCTCTCGAGATAATAATGCTATAATGGCGCCGCTGACTAGTTTCGTCGGAAATCGATGGTCAACCTTCGAACGTTAATAAGAAGCAGCTTGTGTAATATTGTTATTTTCAATAAAATGTTATCGTAATGTACGGTTATAGTGTAATATGAAAAATTAATTATCATAACGGCCAGCTCTCGGTATAAGTATTTTTATCTATTAATCCTCTGTATATATTATACATATATGAGGATTATATTATATGTAGATACAGTTAAGCTATCTGATAATGTTTAATGCAATCAGTCATTTATTTCGCACTATTCTCGCATGTACATATGTATGTATAGAATGTGTGCGATAATTTCAATATATGCTTTTAGTTATGCCTACATATGTACATACATTCACTGTTAATTCTTTTTTATTAAGTGAATTTCTAAAGAATGCTTAATGGTGAATTAAGACGCCTAGCACATTTCAGAGCGGAGTCTTAAGTTTTTTAAAAATACTTTTTATTGTTTATTATAGTTACTGATCATTTTCTATTTTACTTTTTTTTTGTTGACATTTATAGTAATTTCTTATTTTAATGTTAGTGTATGCTATAATAGGAAAAAAGCCACAAAAAAACCTATTTACAATAATTCTTATATTAAAATCTTTTTAATGTCGACGATCTAAAGCAGATTGTTTTTGGATAATCTTTGTGTTAAGGAGTTTGGTTCCAAAGCTTCTCCCATATTTCGAGTGGGATTTTGTAACACGATACTGTATTAAATTTAAGTTTCTATACATTTGCGATAATTAAATAAATAAATATGAATTAAATAAATTTGAATTAAATAAATTTGAGCAATATGAACCTTCAATTAATATTGTTGGACTAGAATCGTGTATAAAAATTATCGAAAGTTACATGTTTTACTAACAAATCGAAATTGTAATGGTATATTTCTGTAAATACACATGTAGGTACATAATTGTGTATATGTACATATATATGTATATGTATGTTCATATTCGTTTAAAATAAATGTTTCCAAATATGATTTTCCTGTGTATTTCAGCAGCGTTGATGATATTTTCAACTCATTTTTGTAGTCTGCTATCTTTTCTTACATAAGCAGTCTCGTTATCTTAAAAGTTAACAAATAATTTTTTAATTGTTAAAGTTAAATTAGTATCTTGAAAATTTAAGTGACAATCTTATTTTAATTTTAATCCGTTAGTAGACGCTAAATAAATATGTAAATGATAAAACATGATTCATTTTTAAATCACTAAGTTTTGGTATACATTTGACCCGTGTGTGAAAATGTCGATTTTCAATCTCAAAATAATTAAATTTTATTATTCATACGATTTCAATGTTAGATGGCATTCAAACGTTTATGCAATTGTATGATAGTGGAGATGAAAAATTAATATCGCCATGATTTTTCACGGCGCTGCAATGTCTGGTGCATATTGGAAATGCCGCGAGTGCATCGTCGCGAGCACACGACCTGCATAAGACCAGGGGTTTGCCTTTTTCCGGGCCCTTGGAAAATGCACTGGCGTCTCTCACCTCCTTTACGGTATTCTTAGCACGAACGCAAACGCCACACCCTAAACTGTGCAGATCCTTCCCGTATGCATTATATAGAATTTCAAAGTCGAAAAAGATGGAGCACTAACGCGGTACACTATCCCCGTTCCGCATACATATGTACATATGTAGGTCTACGTTGTTTTTGAGTAAATTTTGTACACTGAATTCAAGATCTCTCTCGTGGAATTGATAGATTGTCAGCGCGGTGGTTTACGGGTTAATTGCGCTTTTCCCCGCTTCGTTCGTCTTCAAAGCCTTAGGAATTTCTTTTCATCGTCGATGCAGATTTCTTTGTTCGCTTTCCGTGCACGATACAGTTTAATGAGCTTTCCTGCTTCTGGCTTTCATCCTATCCCGTCCCGCTCGATGGCTAATTGAACAAAGAAGGCTTCGGCGCAGACGAGCCCTTACCGATAAAGGGTGATTGACTGCATCCTATGGAAAATTCCCCTTTGAATCCTACCACCTTGCATTCGGGAAATCCAATAGATACTCTGGCCACTGAGAATTTTCAGTGACCAAATACGTGCTTTTAGAAGGTTGTTCGTCCCGAATATTCTGTATGTACTAGACTTTAATCAAAAGTGTTTGTTTAACTGTGCATTGAGCAATTTAATAATTAATTTAAAAATAAATAGCAAAAATATATTATTTAGAAACGTAATCTACAGTTTTCTAATCTCGTAATCTACGTATCTGCATTAATATGGAAGACTAAACAGCACTATAGCAGCTTTGATCATTCGTACGTATGTACATACATATGTATGTATTATATACATAGTTCAAGAGTACTTGAATTAGACTACGTACATTCATTCTAAAATGCAGTGGTAAATTGCAAGCATGCTCGACTTCATCGTATATATAATATATATAATACAAACACTTCTCGACTTCATCGTATATATAATACAAACATTACATATGAGCGGTTAACAAAATCTCTATGATCTTTACTATTTCGTATGTATTTGAATTTCTTTGCTTACCACTTATTAAGTAGGTATGCAAGTGTTTTTATTTATTTAACTATTTTTTAATTTAGATAATAGCCTAAATTTGTATACATTTTCGCAATTCTTGAAATTCACATTGAATACATTGGAGTCGCTTGAACTTTCCTATTCATTTTCAACGAATTATTGCACAATTTAATTGTAATCTCTGATTGGGTTTATTTTAGATACGCTTTCAAATCGTCCGATAGAAGTATCAGTTCCCGGATAAAGATATAAAAATTTAATTTCGTAGGGTCCATTAAAAACAATCGGCGCCTTGTGGGTCCCCGGAGGGCCCGTCTTCTCTCGTCTATACTGAAATTATAGGTTTCGGTAATAAGTTACGCCTGTCGGGACCCACGCATACATGTGCACACTTATATACATATGTATGTATATATTTATGTATGTATACGTATATATACATACATACATGTACACACCCGTGTCAGCCTTATTAAAAACACTGAAGGTTCTCTTCCGCCACGTTCGAACGTATTTGTTACATCACACGTGGGGGAGACGCGAGAAAGCCTATTACGTTACCCTATCCGGTTCTCGTTTTCGTTGTTTCGCCTTTAATTTCGTATATACTCGTACTTACGTGGATGTTGTTGCTGTTGTGTTATTTTTTTTCCCCGGGAGATTGATGATGAAGTCGAGCCTTATGATTCGATTCACTGACACGCGTCTTTCGATTTTCACGGTTATTAATTTTGAAATAACTTTTTTGTTCAGAAGTGTTACGCGGACGCGCGCCCGCGAGGGCAAAACGTAACATTATTAGTGAATTGATGTTTTATTATATATGACGAAAATCGGTTTCTATCTCGTTCGAATTTTTTTCTCCGAGCTAATCGGTAACTCAACCGTCAAACGGACGAAATCTCTGACTTCGAAAGAATCTTCTACTTTAAGTTTCAAATGAAAATCTCCTCTTGACAGCGATGGATTAATTGAAAACTTTTAGGATCAAAATTTTTGTGCGAAATCGAAATCTTTGTCGAAGAAGTAAATTCTTCGATTGCATTACTTTTATTATATAAGTATTATAGTATATGTATGTATATATATATAATTTTTACTTCTAGGCAAAATACAAATATTATTTAATTTAAATTGGGCTGTTTCAATAAAGGAAAAAAGGTTTTTATTATAGGTAAGAAATCTGTAATCTTCCTACTGAAAAAGTGTAAACCACTGTTCTGGAATTATCATTTTTACGCATTGAAAAATACGAGTTTTCGGATTGTTTAGTAACCAAATTGCGAATTATTTATTCATGACCCTTGTGGCTGTTCAAGATTGCTTTGATTAAATTGCTTAGAAATGCCAGATTATATAAAAAAATAGTTTATTACATTTTATCAGAAAATTGTTAGGATAGAACATTTGATTTATAGCTTCTATATTTTTTCATTTTTCTTTTAATGGACCTGATATTATTGAATATTAGCAATTCTGATAATATATACGTGCGCTTTACATATGAGCCGTTATATAATACTTGAAAGTGGTGGAATTCCAATTTTCGTATCTAAAAGCATTATTTCTGTTTTACTGAATTCACAAATTTACTTTTTTATTCGATATGTCCAAAATGTCGGAAGAGCAGAATAGTCGTATTATCAGTATTTTTAAATATTGCTAAACGCAAAAAATTATATTTAATGTTTTGCGAAATATTTCTCGAAATGAAGAAAAGTTTCAAATATAACGGCTCACATTTTTAAATATAAATCTAAATTAAACAGTAAAACAATTTGGCGTTTGTTGTTAGTATGTTTATCATTGGTTAATTTTTTAATGAAAAAGTCATCTTTGACAGCGCGTAGGTTAACGTTAACGTAACGAATTTTGTAGGTTTGTGTGTATGAAATATAGATATATTTTCTTATCGAATTTGAGCGTCAAAGTCGACTCTATCAATTAATTAATTTAGCTTTACACTCGCTAAAACGAAAGATAAAATTACGTCAATCTAAATTTGCTAGACGCGCGTTCGCGTCGTGGGGGCGTAAGAGGGAATTTAATCATTTTGCCACCGCACACCCCCCCAACCCGCCCACCCACCCGCCAGTAGATAAGGTCTAATCAAAGCCGAAAACGTTAATAACGTCGTTAATCAGTATTCATCACGTGGAATAGGGATTACGGCGTACAAACGGCGCGCTGAGCCCCTATCGGCGACATTATCTTGCTTCGATTTGTCTCTCTATGATGCTCGATCAATCTTTCAGGCGCTCTATCACTCAAACTCCGCAGCTGTTTCGTTTTGTACCCCTCTTTTACCGGGCGAATCGATTTATTTCGATATTTTTGAGCGATTGACTGCCATTGCGATACACTCGTGATACATAATCCCACTGAATAAAAATACCATCACCCCTTTTCACTTTCCTTTTTTTCGTTGCCTTTTTTGTACGCGAAGTCTTCCGCTTTTTATAGCGGTTATTTTTTCATCAATATTAGTACTGGCGAGTTTTCTTGGAGGTGACAGGCCCGTCGGGGGCGGTCGCCTTTGTATCCGAAAATTTTCCGACATTAATTATTTATGAAAAGGAAAATTCGGAATTAATTTTTCTTTTGGGGCGCCAACAAAACCCGATCGCCGCGACCCGAATTTCAATGGCTCTCGGGAATCATCAGTTTGATTGACGTTTCGCCGAAGTATGCTAAACAGGTGTCAACTGTTTTATTTAAATGGAAAATTTTACGGATCACCCGTATATTACGTATACTTTAATACTATATGTATATTAAAATATATGTGTACATATATATGTACAAATACGCGTTGTCACAAATACGCGTTGATAACTGTTTCATCTTAGGTATTTATGGACATCGAATTAGATTTTAGTTCATTGAAGTTACCAGACGAAATATTTGTTTGGTGGACGATAAAAGCGATACAATTAAATTTAAAAAAAAAAGGAAACAATGGTATAAAATTTCAAAATTTTATGATTATTTTTGGATTACTGTTAAGTATGTATCATTTATAAAATTGTCATATTATGCAAATTGATAATAAGATTAGTATATATTTAATTCTGAATATACATAATACGTTTATATGTATGTATATTTAGCTTTCGCCATCAACCAAATAATGCCAATTTTCTTCATTATATTTTTGTATAAGTCAGTTGCTGAAATTTATGTTAAAGCCGGGCGAAGTTACGCATCCGACTTATGCAAATCGAATCGCACTTCCGGTTTATATATTAGTATGGATCAGAATAAATTTTATTAATCACAATGTTTAGTTGGTTTGATGTTTTTTTGTGTACGTGTCTCATTTAATTTAAATTTTGTACTATTCTGAAACCTATCAGCTTCTAAACAAGCGACAAAGACTATCAGTATGATATTGATCATATTCGGCGGGAAAAAAAATTATATTAGGCTTTTGAAATTGATCCTGTTATACAATGTACATACGCGGTTTTTTATGTAATATATTTCCGAGAGGATTTTCCGGTTTTACGTAAGCGAATAATAACTCTGTGGCACATTTTGTGTGACGGTAAGAAAAACAAGGGAAATTTATGTTATCCGGAAAAGTTTTTTCTCAATTTACTGCCATTCATTGTTTATTTATGAAACAGTTTTTTCAATTACGCACTTTTTGTCCTGAATCGGTGAGACGCGAATGATTTAATGTATTTGTTTTCTTTTTTTTTTTGTTATATTCAATTGAATTTTGTGTTCAGATGTTGTATTGCGATTTTTCCAAATTTTCTCGCAAATGAATCGAAAAAAATGTGTATTGTATAATTTATTGCTTCTTTTATTTGGGAAAAATCTCATTTCGGTCCTTACGCGCGTATTATTGTATATGTATATAAATATTTCTGGAGATATTACCTGATTTTATGACCAACTTTTGCGTCCATATATCAAAAGACTTTATGGTGGGAAGGGTACACGGTAAAAGTTTGAGAAGTACTACTCATTTCAGTGGAACCCTCTTAATCATCGAACCATTCCGGCATACTTTTAAGGCAATAACCTAGTATATGCAATTTATAATATAAACATGCGTTTTCTTGTATTTTATTCCTCGAAATAGTTATGAAATTCAATATTTAAAAAATAATAAATACAAATACGAATTTAATTGACTTTAATTTTTAATAAATTTGTATTTTAGATCAAATACACTATCCATATATACGTATATGTATGTAGTTACTAAAAAGTATATACATATTTTTAGATTTCAATACTTTTCCCCCATTTTTATGTAACGATACGACTACTGAATAGCATTGTTGACATTGAAGATTCTTATTCAATATATTTATGTATACTATACAAGGCACGTGCTGTTGATACACATATACATACATATGTAGTTCGGAAAAACCTGCGTGCGGAAACGTACGTAGTGTGTACTCAAAAATTACCCCACTAATTGGCCATCGATACTGCCGCTTTCCCCGTTATTAAGGAAGGGTTAGGGTGTCTTCAGGGGCCACGTACACACCCCACCCACCCACCCCTTCCGTGAACAGTTCAGGGGATGAACTTCGCCCCGTCTTTAAGTTGACAAAGTTGTTCGTGGCGCGGCGGGCCGTGTTATCGCGGCGCAAACTTGCCAATTTGAATGTATAATTTTGTTTGAACGGAAAACACTGCCGCGACGCGGTGAAATTTTGGCCTTGTATCATCACTCTCATCTCTCTTTAGCGATACACCGCGAATGCCATTCATTGTATACTGGCGAATTTTAACTTTCAACCGCACCCCTGCCTTGTTCCATCTCTCGCGCTGTTGCACCTGGGCGTGCTGTGATTTAACCGCAACTGTCTGAAAACTTAGATCATTCCATGACTATTTGCTGTCATTTCTCCTTTCTACAATGTTTTTCTTGTTTTCTCATATCGCCATGTGCAATAAATAGTAGTTAACACGTTGCTCGTTGACTTTTAACTGGTTATTTATGGTTGAGTGTGCAACATGTGGCATGTCTACAGTACGAACATACGCTTTATTGTTTGTTATATTATATAGAATATGACAACAATAATTGAGTATTAAAATACGTAGAGATTTAATTATTAATTTCTAAAATAGGTCATGGATGTACATATCTACCTATACATACGTTATATGTAGTTCATCCTATGTACGTATGTACATACAAACATAAATACATGCATGTATGAAGCAAAATCGTGTTATCCATTAGCATTCCTTTAATTTTCTCTACGGAGTTAAACTTCATACATATGTACATACATACATACGTATGCATGAAAATAATATAAATCATCGCTTTCCAAGAAAGGCCCTCCATTTTCATTACGAACTAAACTCACACAAACGATGGCAAGTCTTAAAAGTAACCTCGCATCGATCCAGTATAGATTGAATATTCGACATTATTTCGTTATGATATTTTCTGTCGTAACACCAGTATTGATTTTGCATAAATCACGTCAAATATAATTATAAATTGTTTATATATTATGTTTTTTAAACTTGATATTTGTATGTTATTATTTATTTTATTTATTTATTTAATATACTTGGGGGAGGCGGCAAAGCCGATAGGCCCAAGGGGTTTGAATAAACATAATTTTACAAATTATACATATATGCAATAAAAAAATGAGAAAAATTAAAATACATTAAAAAAAAAAACAATATTAAAATAAAATAAAATAAGAGAAGAAAAAAAAATATAAAATAAATAAACAAAAAAAGATAAAAAATACAGAAATATGATTATGGGAAAGAAGAATCACAAAAATCCTTTGGTTTTAAAAAAAGTATCAAGTTTATTCTTAAAAATATTAATATTAATAGAGGTTACTAAATCGTTGGGAAGACTATTCCAAACTGAAACCACTCTGTTAGAAAAGAATGTATCTCTGATCAATTTATTAGATTTATCTTTTTGGAGTCTAAGCGTGTGACCTCTGAGGTGAGTGTTTATGTTGAATGAAATAACATTAGACATATGACAATTATAGTGATTATTAAGAATTTTATAGACTTCGATTAAGTCACCTCTAGATCTTCTCGTCTCCAATGTAGTGAGATTCATTATTTTCAATCTTTCGTTATAAGAAAGTGATTTGAGTTCAGAAGGAATCTTTGAAATTCTCCTTTGAACCCTTTCAATACATGTAATATCCTTTTTAAAATGAGGATTCCATATGCAAAAAGCGTATTCAAGTCTAGGTCTGATGAAAGTTTTATATATTTTTGTTAAAATAGTTAAATTTAGAAAATTGAATACCCGCTTTATAACATACAAAAATGAGTAAGTTTTGTTGACAATATGATTTATATGAGCGGACCATTTTAGGTCGCAAGTGGTGATGATACCTAGGTCTAATTGGTATTGGACGCAATTCAGGAAAAGGCTGTTTATTTTGTAGGAAAGATTTGGGTTATTATTTCCTAGGTGGAGAACAGAGCATTTCTTAACATTTAAAGTTAAAAGCCAAGTTTTAGACCACGTGACAATTGTGTCCAAATCGCTTTGAAGGGAATTTCTGCCATCTGAGTTGGCAGGACAATAAAGTTTAATGTCGTCAGCGAAAATAGAATATTTACAAGTGAGGTCATTTGCTATATCATTAATAAAAATTAAAAAAAGAATTGGCCCTAAAACAGAGCCTTGGGGAACACCACTAAGGACGGGATGAGATTCTGAAGAGCAGGATCCAATCCTCACCGAGAAGTATCTAGACTTTAAAAACACTCTGATCCAGTCAAGTAGCCTTCCTCTCACACCTATATGCTCGATTTTTAGTAAAAGCCGATCGATAGGAACTCTATCAAAGGCTTTTTCGAAGTCAAGATAGACGACATCTACGGGTATATTATTATTAAGAAGGAGAGACCAATCATTGTGCACGGTTAAAAGGTTACTCAGTACTGATCGGCCTTTTATAAAACCATGCTGGTATTTAGATAAAAGGTTACAAGACTCAAGAAATTTAGTCAGTTGAGAGGCGATGATTTTTTCAAAACATTTTAGCAAAATGGGTGAAAGACTGATAGGACGATAATTAGTGGCTTCTAATTTGTTTCCCTTTTTGTAGATAGGAATAATGTTAGAAGTTTTCCATTCGTTGGGTATAAAGGAAGATATAAAGGAATGATTGAAGAGTTTAAAGAGGGGACGAGATATGGATAGAGCAGTTTTTTTAAAAAAAAGTGAAGGTAAGTTATCATTACCAGGGGCGGAGTTGTCTCCCAGGTTGTGTAAAACCTCTGAAACGACTTTTTCGGAAAACATTATGTTATTAATTACTGTTGAATTTCGGGACAAGTTAGGAAGCATCGGCAGATTTGTAGAGTCTTCTTTGATGAATGAGTTGCTAAAGGCCTTAGCAAAAGTGTTGGCTATTAAGAGGGGATCCGTAATAAGCTCCTTTTTTTCATTCATGATTGTGGAAACTACAATTTTAGATTTTAGGTTAGAGTTTAAGTATTTAAAGAAAACTTTGCAATCGCCAGAAGCGATTGAAAGTTCAAAGTCACGCTTTGAGTTTCTTATTTGTTTAGTGACTTCATTATTAAGTTTTCTATAATTAGCATAACCCTCATGGGTTTTATGTTTAGCATAAATGTTCCAAAGTTTCCGTTTTTCTTTAATCAGAATCAATATAGGTTTATTGATCCACGGTTTACATTTGGATTTGAATGGTTTAAGGAAAGGAACAAATTTTTGTATGCCAGCATTTATAATATGATAAAAAGAATCCCACTTAGAATGAATATTAATTTCGAGTTCTAAAAATGACCAATCGCTGTCTATAAAAAAATCATTCAATTTCTCATAGTCGGCTAATTTAAAGTTACGCTTTAAGAAAGGATCAGTTTGAGGTTTACATTGGGATCGATCACACCATTGAATCAGAGAGTTAATTATAATATGATCACTTAGACCAATTGGGGAGTCAGAGAGAATCGATGATAAGAAATTGTGGGAGTTTGAGAAAACTAGGTCCAATGTCGATGGTCGATTACATCCTCGAAAACGAGTAGGGAAGTCTACCAGTTGATTTAGTCCTGAATTTGCGATGCAATCAAGAAACTCAGCTGCAGAGCCGGAAAGACCAACTGGGCTGAGAAACTTCCAGTTAATGGTAGGAAAGTTGAAGTCTCCAAAAATCAGCGTTGGACAGCTTTTACATCCTTCATTGGCGATGACGTTGAAAAGTTTGATGTCTTCCTCAAATGTGGAAGTGGGAGGTCTATAAATACACGCTAAGATAAATTCGCAGCAGTTAAAACAAACCTTTAACCACAAGTGTTCAATGCCTGATATTGAGATATTGGATGGTAAAAATCTTTCAACCACAATACATGGATTATTAGAAGAAATTTTTACATAAATGCAAACACCTCCTCCTCTTCTATCTTCCCTATCGGATCTATAAATAGCAAAATTAGGAATTTCTACGACACTGTCAGGTATGTTATTATTTAGCCACGATTCACTTATTAATATTATATCGGGATTGTTATTAATTATGTAAAGTTGAAACTCACTGAATTTGGGAATTATTGAGGAGATATTCGTATACATAATTTTAATTTCAAGATAAGCATTAATGTAGAAGTTATTTCTATTGATGTTAGTAGCCATAATCCGTTTTATTGATCATAATGGTGAGCTGGTTTTTAAGTTCAGGGCACTGGTTGATTCTTGTCATATGATTGCTGGGTTTGTTAGTTATAGTACAATTGAAGCATTTGGGCGGGTTCGATGTAGATGGACAATTTGAAACTAGATGACCAGAAGAAGCACAGTGAGAACAATTTGGTTTTTCCTCTTTGCAATATTTTATAGAGTGCCCGAAGTTGCAGCAGCGTGAGCATTTAAGCACGCTAATGTAGTCATCGATCCTGCACGAATTCCAGTCTATGAAGCATCTTCCTTGGTTTACAAGTTTTTTTCGGAGTGCTGGCGAAGTGGAATACACTCTGTGGCAGGTGGGCCCTTCCCGAGAACCCGCTAGGTGACTGAATTTAATGTTATTAGAGACGTCAGTTCCGAAGTCTTCTATCAAAATTTTCATAATTCTGTCGTCGGGTACATCTCTAGGAACGTATTTAACAATAATTTTTGGCCAACGCTTTTTCGGGAATACTACATTTAGCTTAGCCAAATTAATTTCATTACACTTTGCAATTAATTCGCAGTCTATGATAGAGTTTGTAAAAATCACCAAACCATTGTTACTGACCTTTTTTAAACCTATTACTTTAGCACCTATTTTAGTGGGGTTAATTGCTGCTTGGAGAGTGGCTTGTGTTGCTTCAGAACTGGAAATTCCAGAATCCTTGCAGGGGTATATGATTACAGCGGGAGATGGAGATTTAGCTGCGATCCCCGTGTTCGCCACCTTCAAGTGTCTGGATCCGGAGCTTGAAGCCGCTACTTCGGAGAACAGCTGAGTTTGAGATGCGAGTGGTGTTCGTTTGTCGGAGATCTCATCAGTTAAAATATCCAACAATCTTTGTACGGATTCTTTGATACATTTGGATTTGGCAGTGGTAAGCATGATACCACTTGCTAGTATCTCCAGGATTATAGTTTGTTGTTTTATAGCTTCGTTTAATTTCTTCATTATAATTGTTACAATTTGAAAAAATAAAAATATTGGCGCAAGATTCGGCACGATAAGTCGACACACGTGCGATTGCTGCCGATAATCGATTCAAAATCGATTCAAAACTGTGATATGGCTTTTTTCATAAAAAAACTATGCAATCAATCATAGTGATGTCATCGCTAGAAATACTTTTTCGCTGGATAACGCTGTTTCGAATAAAAAATTCGGCTCGTTGCAATTAGTAATTCTGGATATGTTTTGTATGCGGCGAAAATTCATTTTTTTCCTGTGGACCGGTAGGAATTCAAAATTTAACGAAACGAATTCGACTCGCGTCCTGAATTTCCGTGTGCAATGTTATTATTATATTTTCACCGCTGAAAAGCTTCACAACGACAGCGCCAATTGTGAATATAACGAATGCAGTCGCAAAAATAGTTCCTTTGGGCACCGTAAAACTATATAGTGCGTCTCTCGACAACTTACATATTTTTTACGACACACTTTTCGTGTGTGTCTCTGTCTGTGTGTTTTAGGAGTTGAGAGCGTGACCCGTTGCTTCGGAGACTTGCCAAAAACTTTTCTTGGCTAGATTTTTTCGCGTTTTTCAACTTTACTATCCTTTTATACGTTTTTATTTAATGCCTGAGTACATTTCACCCAAAACGCGATCCAATAATTCAACCGAGATGATGTTTCAAGTGAAAAACAGCTACCCGTATCAAAGTCATGTAGTGGTCTTAGTACATACGAAATTACACATCCCGAAATACATATTTTGACGTGGTTCATCACATTTTGAATAGCTATTTTTTAAAGTCTGATGGCTTTGAAGAAATAAGAAGACAAATAACATTATTTTTTATGATGTAAGTAAAATAATTGTCTCTATTGTAAGGCACTTTTTATATGTCCGTTTTGGCATACTGCCTAACTGTAAAATTTATAAGTTTATATAATGTCAAATTTGTGGTTTCTGGTAGATTTGCTGTTGCCATATTCAAAAAAATAATAATTTAACTTACATACGTCATGTAACAATTAGAGTAACCTTATTTGTTTTGCTTATACAAAAACATAAAAATATGAAAAGTAATCAAACTTTATAACGACTTACGGGAGGGAGAACAAATGAGCCTTTTCTCCATTGTTATTATGAATTTTTATATTTATTTAAAGTTTGGACCGTTGTAGCATTACAGGAATTCCTA